>NC_088894.1:0-1323333 GCF_037157495.1 Lathamus discolor | reverse complement strand
GTGACACTGTCTGGCATGCTATAAATTATCAACAGAGAGAACAAAGAAAACCGGATATATCACACCAGCCTTTCACTGTTCAGCTTCTAGTCATACCACTGTTGGTCTTGCTGAAAACTGAGATGGTCGATGAAACAATCACCTATGCTGACAACAAGATCAGACAAATAAAAACAATAGCTTTTGGTTCTGATTCTGTTTTGCACAATTAGTTTCAGTAACATATATGTATGCATCATGTACATGTCTTTTACGTGCCCATCCTTCATTACAAGATAGGCTTTCCAAAAGGAGCTGTCAGTTTCAGGAAATCCCCACTGACATGTGCCCAGTGAGTCACTGCTTAGAATTACAAGAGAACACCTATCTTTATCTAAAGTTTTATCTTTCATCTCATGTGGGCAAATCCATCCAGATGGTGTCTAGATTCCAGAAAAAAAAAAAAAAAATCATATTCCAAAATTTGGCAGAACCCGCATCTTCAATTCACACTGAGAATTGGTGCAAGTTAGTTAGGATCTGTGGAGGAACAGGCCAACGTCTACACACAGGAGCAAAGTCACTTATGTCAGGAGCCTAAGAAATTTCAGCATCTGTAGAGAATGATGCTTGAGCGAGTAACTTCCATAAAGCCCTTTGGAAACAGCCATTCCTGAAGGGTTTGCACGATTTCCATACAATCTGCTATGCCTCTACAGGGAACTGGAGACTTGCTCAGTCTGGTCTGGCCTCTTCTAGGTTTGCACACAGCGCAAGCCTCAACCATATGTCTGTTGCATGAGGACTTCCAAATACTGGTTTTATTTGAAAAGGGAATATATTGGTATGTGCCTACTAAATCCCCAAAGAATCCTGTGACTGCTTTGTATTGGGTTTGTGTCTAAATCCTCCAAAGCATGTAATAAACCTGAAGTGTTTCTATCGGCCTCCTCCTGCACATGTTTAACAAAACCTACTCAGAATTACTGCTGTGACTTCAAGCTCCAGTTGAGCAATACCTCAGGAAAACAATACTGGCAGAGTACCAAGCAGCACAGATCTTTGGGGGAACACTTCAGGGGACATTAGGTTACAACCCACTAAATTCATGGAAATTCATTCTCCAAAAAGTGTTATTTTTGGCCTTAAGAAAAGGACTGCCACGAACCCCATATTTACATTCTCAAGAGCATTTAACTGAGTAATTAAGTAGATAGTTATGAGGCAAGGTAATTACAAAGATCTTTGGAGAGAGTGCTCTTCTAAGAAGGCTTAAGGAAAGGGATGTGCATCTGTCTTCTCTAATCAGAAAGTGGTTTGTTTTCCACCTAACTGTACTTGTTCAAAAAGCATCAGAAAGAAGGAGTCTTGGAGCCAAACAAAGCCAAGCTCAGTGCTGCCTTACAGGAGCCTTAGGATAAGCCTTTAATTCAGGAGCCAAGTTTTAATTCTAAATACGTTGTTTTGAAGCACGGTGATATTGAGGTAGTCCCAGACACTAAGTTCTGCAGAGCATAAGGAAAAAATAGATGGGAGGACAGAGTCAAGGAAAGGGACAAATCTCAGATGAAGATATATATATATACACACATATACAAACACACTATACAGACACATATATACACACTATATAGATATATATACACTATATATAGATACATATATACACTATATACATATATACATACACTATATATAGATACATATATACACTATATATAGATATATATACACACTATATAGATACATACACTATATATATATAGATGTATATACATACTATATAGAAGTATAATTGAGACTGAAACTATCAAGAAGTGACAACATGCTCTGAAGAACTTAGGGAGTTGCACAAAAAGAGATCATATCTCAGAGGAGGTTAACAGTGCCCTCAGGGTATTACCTGGCTTGGCATTTTTCTGGCTAAGAATTCCTGTTCTGAAGCGTTATTTCTCTGGCTTATCGTCTGGCTTATCGTCTTCCTTACGGAGCTTCAGAATGAGCCAACCTATTTTAACTCCTCCGCTATTTATGAGAAAAAGGTAATTACAGCCTTAGCAACACTGCGTTTGTGCTGAACACATCACAGCTGCACAGGCAAATTTAGCTGGTATGACAATAACAGAACATTCTATGAACCTCAGCATCAATCCCGAAGGGGGATTTCCCATTCTTGGGCTGGTCTAAATATTTTCTCTACTCCAATCCAAGCAACCATTCCATAATGGAGGCGATTTTCTTTCACTGGAATAACTGCACTAGAAACTGTGCTTGGAAACATAAAACTGCAGAGGAACACCCTAAACAACCCTAGAATTCTTCAAACGTAAAGTCCCAAAGCCTTAAAAACCTACCCTGCTCTGGAGAAAGCGAGCTCTGGGGCAACACTAATACTCTAAGTCTCTGCATCTTATAGAATATGACCAAAAAAGCACCCTACAACCAAACCACCCACTGGTTCTCTGCTAACTAAGTGGAGGAAAAACCAAAATCTCTCCTAGTCCCACATCTACAGATGGTTTTACCTTGGACCATGGCAACAAGGCATACTAATCATGCGGTTAAGACTTTCCAGCTCTATGAGTAGGAACACTACTGTGCTATCTGGGTTTTAAATACTTCTTTTACATATAGACAGATCTGAAGTGTGCCTTCACGGAGTTATTGTTCAGCCCTTTATTTCTCAGTAGTTTTTAACATTTAAGATAACACAAGTGGTGTCTCACTCAGAATCCTACAACGAGGACCCCTCTGTTCACAGATGTGAAGTGATGAAGATCCGGATACCTTCAGATGTTCGCTCTTATTTGAATCAGAAAGGAGCAGCCGAGTAGTTTGCAACCCAGCTTTCGACTGAGCCTCCCCAAGACCGAGCCCCGTACCTTTCTTTGTAGATGATGAATTCCATAGATCTGTCCTTTGTTTCTTCTTCTGATTACTGTCATCCAGGTGAATATGCACCTGAGCAAAAAGAACAGAAGCATTTCTGGAGGTGGCAACAGAAATGAACCAGCACTTCATCCCTCAAAAAGGCTTGCCCATGCTAACGACAGTAACATAATTAGTGTCATTTTCACAGTGTTACTAAGGCTGTGTTATTACATGCCTGTCTTTCCTATTTTGTTTCCAGTCTTTCATAACATATCTAACACAAAGCAATTCAATCAGCCATTCTGAGTCAGTTTATGGAAGCAGCTTTTCATGGGCTGCCCTAAGCAAAGAATCCAGTTCTTTGGGTCTTGTCCACCAGAATAAAACACCCAGACTAGGAAAAAAGATATACTGTTGTGTTAGAAAGACTCGATTCATTGGGCAACAGAAATAGTGTCTTGGACTTAACATGAAAGCTGCCATTTATCTAAAATAGATCTTTTCCTAAAGTTCATTATATCACAGCCTATAGGTCTCAAACTCTAATTTAAAGGACTGGCTGGGGGAGGTTCAGTGGCTCTGCTGCACGTGTTTGGTAACAGGCTAAAGTCAAGAGAAGAGGTTATTGGAAGAACATACCAACTCTTGCATAATACGCAGTATCAAAGTTTTCAGTGATTCACATTCACTGCAGTTTGCCAATTTCGAGTTTCTTTAAAAAGAAGCTCCCCTTTTTCCTTGGAATCTCAACTAACCACACGGATAGCCTTGGATGCACTAAGCACAGGCATTAAATGCCAGAAAGGAAGGATGTAGAACACAAAGCATCCCATACCTTGTAGTATTTAGATATCGACTGATGTAGCCGGAAATCTTCTGCACCTTCTGGAGGATCGATGGTGAATACAGTCTGGGAAATGGATGGAAGCAAATGGAAAGATTTAATAACCGTTCCCAGCAAAACCCCCAGCAGAGCTTTGCACCAAGAAGCATCTCCATAAAAGTTACTACTGGAATAACTTCAAATAGATCTCCTTGCTCCTCTTACTCAATACAAAGAATCTTGCATGAATATATCTTTACACGCAATTCCTGCTAACCATACGGCTTTCTCATTGTTCCAACAAACACAAGCCAGTATCTCAATACATTCAAACTACACAGATGACATTATTCATGCTCTTTCTGACTTCTGGCTGCGCTTAAACACAAACTACACACTCACGAGATCACAGTCACACCCAACTGTAAAAGAACTTTCCCAATGCCCTTAAAGTTTCAGGCATGACACACTAAAATCATAATGCTTTCCTTAGAAAATAAACAGATGAAGTTATAATCATATCTAGGTGCCCAGCTATCAAATTAAAAGCTTCTATGAACACTTCAGAGTATTGCTTCTTGCCCTTTCCTGTACGTGATGCCTATGATTAAGGGTGATGCTCTTTTACACGCTTGGCCTTCCAGAGCCACTTCAGTGAGAACAGCTGTGCTTCTCAAGTATTTATAACTCCTGATAATGTTTCTAAACAAGATTTCTTCAGACTTTTAAAAGGAATTAGCTAAGCTCAGAAGAGCATCAGCTGCGTGCAGCAAGAAAGATGTTCTCCACCCATCAAAACACAAGCATAACTCCTGTCATGATATTAATGTCTGAAAAATAGCCAGAGAGAGGGTAAATGAGGATATTTTAATAAAGGTTCTTCTAAAGGAAGAAAACAATATTACCTTAAAACCAGCTTGTTTCCATTATTAAGTCTTGGCATTTAACCAATTTTAAATTATAAAGATGACCCTTTATAATAATAAAAGATCCACAACCAAGCTCAGACAGCAAGTTAATCCTTAGATGAAAAAGGATTATACTGAACAACTGATACGTGCAAGAATATTGAGAAAGGGAATGAATGAGTTCAATTATTGCTGCCAAATGCAGAGCTGGATGCTTTTCAGATGAAGTGAATTGGTACGTTCTTGCTCATTTTTGCTTTTAAATAGATTTTACTCTCCTCCTGCCTGTGTGTCCATTGTTTTTCACCTTTTGACATCCCAGTGCTTCCTAGAAGCACAGATTACATTTGCAAGCAGCATGTATTCCAGAAGAAATCTCTCTTGTCATCAAGGATCTCTGAAAGAGGCTGGCAGCTGATCTATTACGCAGGCTACCAGTGAGGAGAACAAAATCAGAGCACTCTACAAAGAGAGTGAACATTGCCAGCCAAGACAGACTTTATTTTATAGAAATTCCAGACTTTAATGCCATGGAATTTTCTTGCATCAGTGGCTAAATGACAACTTTTAATAAAAAAAAAAAAAAAGGAAATAATCAAAGACAGAAAAGCAATGATTAACACACATTAAAGTGTCATCCTTATTATCACCCACTTCCTAAAGATGGGGGGGGGAAGAGATCTTTTTGATCCAAAAAACACCCACAAGTATTTGGGAAGGTCTCACTCAACGTCAGGAAAAGGTCTAATTCAATCTGACACCCAGTAACCGAGGCCAAGACGATGCTCTGTAATCAGCCGATTCTGGGAATAGTGAGTTTAATCCCAAGGGCCAGCAAGTTTTCCAGTATGTGACACTATGGCTGAGATGCT
The DNA here is from genome assembly GCF_037157495.1 of Lathamus discolor. NCBI lineage: Eukaryota > Metazoa > Chordata > Aves > Psittaciformes > Psittacidae > Lathamus > Lathamus discolor. The sequence continues at coordinate 1,317,880 of NC_088894.1, read as the reverse complement.
CTTTTGCTTGAACTTTGAGCTGTCCAAACCTCACTGCCTTTCTGAGACTTACTGAAGAATCTTAGAGCTTTAGTCAGCTTCAGAGGGCACTTCAGGCCACTGGCCCATTGTACCTTCTGATTTTATGGGACCCATAATCAATGTTTTGCAGATGCATACCAGGAAGAGGACTGATGGCACCATGAGGATACCCACAAGTGGCCATAAGTTCTTGTTTTACACATTCCTTATTTAATGAAATGAATAAAATACATTTGAATTATACTTTGTTTGGGTTTTATTCCCTTTGGCCAGTCCTGTTATTCCACACGCTCTCGTATTCCCAAACATTGCTGTTAGGAAGTGAACAGCTCCATAAGCCAGCTCCACCTTGTGGAGGTTAAAACCAGACAAGTTGAAATCGAGCATCTCCAAAAGGGATATCAGAACTGTAAAACAACCTGGGTAAAACCCAAGTAGAACATCCCATTAAGCAGCAGCTTTCTCCTCAAAACCCCACCGTCTTCCATCACTGCACAAGTGTACATACAGTCAAAAGTAAAATGGATCCAATGTCTTTCCATACTTTTTAAACCAATTCTTCCATCCTTCAGGTGCATATAGAAGCAGCATTAATGATTTACCTGGATAATACCCAAGAGTTTATGCAATCCAGATGTATTGACAAATATCCCAGGGCCTAGAGAGAGTAACACAATTACTTTTACAACACACACCTACATCCATTTGTATATATCCATCCCTCATCTGAGCAGCACAACACTGAATACAATGACTTGAAAATATCTGAAACAAGTAAATTCTTTCCAGTTTTCCACCATTATTCAATGAGAAATGTTAAAAGTGGCATTCCAAAGGCAGCTTCATGCCTCTGATGTGTTGGGAAGCTGTCACCAAGACAATTACATAAACTTAAGACTCTTCTACATTAAAAGTAGAAAGCAGCTAAAGAAAAGAGAGATAAGCACACTTGAACTGTTCAGTTACTCTTCCAAAAGCTCATACAACTAACATTAGCCTCATTAAAATAGAACAGAAAACTGACTACTTATACAGAGAGCCAAAACTAACCTTTGCCATTGCTATAAACAGCCCTTTACAATGACTTCCGAGCTTCTAGCACAAGTAAGCCAGTGACTACAGAGGAGCACTTAAAAGAACATGCAAAATACACTGATGATGAGAATCCAACCTTACAGCAAGTCTTTATGAAAAGACACAGGTCCTGAGGGTCAGATTTTAGCTTTTAAAAGCTTTATCATTTAAATCTTTAAGAAGCCTTTCTCCTCGTCTCCCCAAACAATGCAGAATTCCACTTCCCTGCATTACAGAGAGAAGTCTGAACCAACTATCAAATTCACACTTACGGCCTGAAAGATACTGCAAAATCTGCTCCAGTGAATCCAGGAGTGAGGATTTAGTCTGGAATGTTATTTGGGCCTTGGCAAACAGGTCAAAGATGTAGCTGCAATGCACAAATTAAAAGCACAAATGGGAAAAGACTAAATAACAGTGGGCACAATCACTGCTACTCTTTTATGACAACAATTTCACCATCTAATAGCAAAACTTGTTCTTGTCTCCATGAGAAAGAAGAATTTACAGGAAAAAAGAAGTATTTGATTGTAAATAGCAGACAATATTGATGCAACAAAGCGCACTGACCACATCCTGCACATCGACCACGATTTCTCTACAACACACATGAATTTAGAAACAGATCTCACGCTATTTCATTATTTTGTCTACAACATACAATATGCTTTAGGTTAGAAATAGATTTACAGAGCTCTGAGGTACCTCAAGCCAAATCACTGCAGCACTCTGTTTAAATCACGATGCAAAACTGGAAGCAGGCCTCTGAGGGGCTTCTTCCAGCTCAGGATACATGACAGCTATAAACAGAGCATGGGATTCTCCACTCTTGAAACAGGAAGTTCCACCAGAAATAAGGATTATAACGGGAAGGGGATTTCAGGAAACCCAGAGCCTTGAAGAAACACTACTCCCAGAAACTGCAGTAGTGCTGCCTATCCCAACAGCTGACTCAGTTGCACAGGGTCAGGGATATTAACAATTACATTAACAAGAAGACATTTACCTTCCCTCTTTGGTGACTCCACTATCATTCGGTGGCAGCTCCACTGCATCAATGGCACTTTCAAGCTGAAGAAGAATTTCTTTAAGAGAACCAAAAGGGAAAAAAGATGGAATTCACAGAAATTCATTTCTGGGACAAATCCAAGCTGCTTTTTCAAATGCACTTTATTACTAAGGCTGTTATCAAAGGCAGCAGCCCAGCTGCTTGATTCTGTAAACGAATCAGAACCACTTTCCTTGGTCTCACCTCTACATATTCATATTTAACTTCAAGAACTTCCATGACCTCAATTCTTGGATAAGCTCAAGTCATCAGCTAAATGTTAAACTCTTCTCTATAGATGGAGAAAGTTGTTCTTAGAAATGCTTTGTAAGCATGAGCCAGCTCGAGCTCTTGCTATTAACATAAGTAGCATCATGGTCTTACAGCAGTGATGCAATTAATGCAATTGCAGCACATCACCAACATCAGAAACCAAGGGAACTTCTAGCAAGAAAGGAAGCAACGCATTCATCTGCTACATCACTCATCTTCTTGGGAAAATACTATAATTAAACATTCCACAGCATGCTCAGAACAAAAGAGACAACTTAAACTTCCGTGGATTATTCAGTTATGAGCAATGTCTGCAGAAATGCTACAGGAACCCAATTTACAGTTGTTTGCCTTCTGAAACGGTTTCAACAACAATTTTCAAGGACACAGAAAACAATCTTACTCTTTATCTTTGCTATATCCTCAAGTTCCATGTTCAGGCCTGTTGATGAAAGGAAAGATATCAAAGAGGATGTTTCATTTCTCTTTCATTCCCAGTTTCTTTATGCTTTTGCAAAAAGTATGGATATGAAGGCTAGAACTGTGTATATGGAAGAACATATTCTGTATTCTGCTCACTGTTCCCTTTCATGACCCTTATGTCACATTTGTTTGGCCAAATGTTTTCATGTTTGTCTGGCAGTGATAACTAAACAATAATGAATGTCCTAAAAACAATGGTTTGGGCAGGAAGGGACCTTAAAGTTCATTCAGTTCCAACCCCTGCCCCGGGCAGGGACCCCTTCCACTGGAGCAGCTTGCTCCAAGCCCCTGTGCCCACCCTGGCCTTGAGCACTGCCAGGGATGAGGCAGCCACAGCTTCTCTGGGCACCCTGTGCCAGCTCCTCAGCACCCTCATAGTGAAGACCTTTTTCGCAGTATCTAATTTAATCTCCCTCTTTCAGCTCAAAGCCACTCAGAAAAGTTACTTTCCAGTTCTCGGTAGCGACACCTATAATCCCAGTGAAACAATGGTTTGTGGTTGACAACACACCTGAAGAGGCCAACTCCATATTGAACTCAGCATTTACTTCATTCTGCTGAACCACTTTGGCTTGTTCTTCCAGTACAACATTGACAGCATCTATTGCCGAAGCCAAATCGTAAGGTGTCAAGTCAAAAGAAGATGACTCCTCGCACAACTTCTCCTGAAATATAAGGAACAGAAGCATCATTTGGAGTGCTCAGGGTGCTCCATGCTCACGCAGCTTCACAGGTGATGAAGTCCCGATGACCAAACTTGATTTCATTTCTGACCTCCAGCTCAGGCCAGAGGCCATTTTATGAACACCGAAAGTGCAGCACCATGCACAGCACTCAACAGCTGATGCAGCTGAGCTTCAAGAATGGATCTTTCATGATTTCTTTCACCTGGAAGAGAACTCTCCAAACAAGACAAGCAGCACCCTCATGAGGTGCTAAAGGTGGAGATCCACCTTCAGGAGGAAACTATCACCTTGTAAGAAGTCATGGTAGTGTCAAAGGACTGTGAATTTAACTACAAAGCTTTAACTGTCACAGAACCAAGAAACGTCCATGATAATGAACACTGACAACAAGGAGCTGAGCACAGATTTTACAGACTGTTTGCAAGAGGGCAAAGGTCCCTTCTCTCTGGATGAAGCCTGAGAAATGGCAACAGACCACAAACAACTCACCACATTGTGAGCTTCATCAAGTATCACCACAGTCCCCCTCAGGTCCAAGTTGTGCGCTTTGCGGCTCTGAAGATGAAAAAAGGAATGAGACACCTTATTGCAATAACTTCCCCCCTAGCCCCCACCCAAAGCCAGGAATTGCTTCCAAGAGAGATATCCAAACTCTACTGAAAAAGTTTATTCTTTATGGGCCATACTTCAAAACTAATCAAACCCCAGGTCTTTCAGAACCACAGAGGATGCCATTTTGTGGGGTTCTCTGAAGTTCTTTCCCTCCAGTTTTTCCTTGAGGCCTTGGTGGTTTTATAGAATTAGCCTTGCAGAATGGGGTGCCTTTTGTTGTTTGGCAGGTATGTGAATACTGCAAAAAACTTTTTAGTTTATTCTTTCTTAGTTTTGAAGTATGGCCCATAATGGGTTCACTGCGCATCAGTTCTTCACAGCTCACCCACTAAAAGCCAACATAAGGCAAACAGAAGAACAACTGCATTTAAAAGCAAATACATGCATTACCTTTGAGTCTAGCAAATAGTTGTAAGGCATAAAAATAATATCTGCTTGCTGCTTCAGGCTTCGAGAGAGATAATAAGGACAAGCTCTGTTTAAAAAAGAAGTACAAACTATAAAGTAAGACTTGCAGTAATATCAAGAGGGCATTCGACATTCACAGGATTTCATATGCTCAAGGGTTTCCAATCAACTTAAGGAGCTGAAGCTGGCATGTCTAATTTTAGGGCAGGTGGTTACCTCTATTCACAGAAGCAAAAGTATAGAAAATACTATCCGTGCAGCTCAACAAAACAAAGGAAGAATAAATAAATGGAGGAAAGTGGCATTTCATTACTGCATTTTCATTTCACCCCTTTAGGCTACACGCAGATGCTGCACTAAACTATTCCATCCCAGCAAATCAGTCCTCTCAGATCCGAAACAGAACTGCAGTATCCTTTGTCACGGCAGTTGATGTCGGTAGCCTCTGCTCAAGTGAGAAGTAAAACACTGGTGAGCCTGACTCTGACCTGATTCAGTCTTTACACAACAAGGATTGAAATAAATGGCTGTATGACAAAAACTGCAGCAACAGAAGTTTGGTGTATGCCTGATTTTGTTGGAAGCTGTCTCTGTGCCATATTTATCTGCTTCACTTTGCTCTCATCACTGTTCTACTCCTTTAGTGTTTGCCAAGTTCATACCGAGGTATTAATGAAAATGAGCAGAGGAATGGTTTCCACTATTTTCAGAAGTGGGGAGAAATGTCAGAGGGGATCATTCACCTGAGCTTGCTTCCCTTCTTAACCAAGTCTTCGATATCCATGATTGAGTTCATCAGATCTTTCTCTGTACTCTTTTCTGTGAAAAATGAAGTTACAACCACAAGCTTAGGTAAAGGGACCAGAGGACTTCTTGTTTCCCTGACCATCACACTCATCCACTTCCCAGCATTTCATTCTTGAAAGGCAACAACATAGAGCAAAAACCACACACACACAAGAAACTCACCCAAACTTCTGTACCCACCAGGCAAATCTCTCCCTCTCCAAAAAGCAGGGCTTTACTTCCACACCAAACTCACCTTCCACATTGCTATAGAAATGACAAGCACGAGCCATCACTTTTTTCTTGCACATGTAGATCTGTAAAACAATGTATTTTAGACAAGATTAGCAGAGCCTGAAGCATGTTAAGGAGTGAAGAGCTGTCGGTTTTCTGTAACACCAGTTAATGAATAAATGCTAATCATGGTTCTTCCGTTTTAAAATGATGTGTTCCTCTGCCCACCCTAAAAGTAAGGCTCTCTGCAACAGGACCCCTCCACATCCTCACTGTTCATGCTTTATAAGCTCTGATCTCACCTGCATGTGGTTGTTCTCCATGCGCTTCACTTCAGGATGGATGCAAAGTTGGTCTCTGGAACCCAAAACACACATCTTGGGCCTGTTCAAACAGAATGCACAAAACCGAAGGTAAAAGTCAGACAAGAAAGAAAACCAGAGTTGTACGTGTCTAGATTGGGTGGAATATATCACAAGTGAAAGGTTCAGGAGAAGTAAGTGAGCCCAAACCAAGGGTGAGAACCAGAAGCAGTAAGTTAGTCTGTAACAGCTATGTGCGTTATCTGACTTCATGGAACTGCGTTTCTCCTGGTAGCAGTGGGTGGCAACAAGCAGCAGTTTACAGCAGGAGGCAGTGAGCAGCAGCTTCTGTCACTCACTCTGAAATCTGGGTTCTGTCGTGACAGTTGAGCCAATCAGCTGGGGCCCGTCACCCCTGACAAGCTACTTCAAGCTGGCTGAGATTTCCAGAGTAAGGTTATGACAGGAACTAATGCACTACGAACATTTGCAATGGGTTTTTGTTGCCTATTACAAGGCTGTATCTGTACAAGAAACACATAAACAAATGACTACTGCCAGCTCAAAGAGCTCAGACAACACACTGGTACATCAACGGCTGGAAACTGAGACATCGGTACAGCAAAGCCACGGAGTTCTCCATAGATCGACATCAGCCTAAGGAATGAGGTTTTGCAAAGGCTTCCCACTGCCTTAAAGAAACGCCCCAGGGAAAGAAAAAAGGTAAGTTAGAACTAAATGTGCAAAGAACCAAAACCAGACCAAATTCAGGCAATTCTACGTTTAAAGGAAATAAGAGAAGCTGTGGAAAAACCCAAACCCAACAACACCGAAATCCAGGTCCTACACACGCACATTAAGAGAGCTCCATTTCACTGGGGATCATTTTTTCATACATGCAGCCACATAAACCGAAACAATAGCTAAATCAGATGGGTTTCTCCACCTCGTCTTTGAATAGGAACATTATCCTAAATCATATTTACCTGTAGACTGTGTTCTTTAACTCGTTAATGACCTGTGTAAGTTGGGAGTGAGTTCTGGAGGCATAAATTATTTTAGGGACGTCAGTGTAATAAGCTGCCAAAAAGTGGAGAGAAAAAAAAAGGCAGAAAACCATTATTAACACCGGAAGAAGAACTGGAGATATTATTAGATATTATTAGCTTCCTTTCCCAGCTGGTACTATGGTAACAGCTTGGCTGGTAGAGGCAGCAAGAAATTCTGTCACCTAACTATTCACACACAAAAAATGAGCTGAATGAGTTTCTAATGTTCTAAGAAACAACCAAAACCACATAAGAACACTTAAAAACTATGGAATGATGAAGCTGTGCTTCAGCTGCTAAACAACAGCTCCATGGCTTTTACAAGCACACAGTTATTACAGAAGATAGATAAATGCAAATGTTCATTAACATTCCTGCATGGCCCCTGCTGAGGATGAGAATGACACCACTTACTTGAGATATCATCATCGGGGGCAACGTTGCCCCAGGATGACTCTGGGAAGAGTTCCACCCCACTCAGTCGCTGCGCAATCTTGCGGGCTGAGATGGCATCTTTATAGTGCTCCTGCCAAGCCAGGGTGGAACACAGCAGGCAAAGGGTCTTCCCTGTGCCTGTGGGGCTCTCCAAGACACCATTTACCTTCTTGAAGAGAAAACAAAAAGGGAGTAACTGAGTAACTCAGAGATTCACAGTGGTACTTAGTTATCACCTGGGTTTAAACCATGATACACAGTGATCCGGATGCTGGGATCAAGTGTAGCCTGATGATGTTTGCAATGGTACCAAACTGAGTGGGGAAGAGGACACTTCGGAAGGGAGAGCAACCGTGGGGATGACCTGATCCAAGGACTGGGCAGCCACGTGAGGAAAGGCTGAGAGAGCTGAGCTTTTTCAGACTAGAGCAGAAAAGGCTCGGGGGGGGCCTTATTGCATGTTCCAGCATTTAAAGGGTGGCTACAAAAATGGAGATTCCCTTTTTGCAGGGAGTCAATGGAGGAGGGGTCATGGGCACAGGTTACTCCTGAAGAGATCCTGGTTGGATACTAGAGGAACTTCTCACACTGAGACAATCGGTCACTGGAATAATAATAACCTCCCTAGGGAAGCGGTAGATTCCCCAGTGTTGGACACTTTTAGGATTCAAATGGACAGGGTGCTGGGACATCTGGCCTAGGTCACGCTTTTCCCAGCAAGGTTGGACCAGATGACCTCCGAGGTCCTTTCCAACCTGGGACTTGAGGATTCTGTGATCCTATGAAACGCCAGGGAGCAAAGCACAAGCTGTGTGAGCACAAGGGCTGCTTGCTTTGCTTCCTAAGTGAGGCAGAAGCATCCCATCTGCGCTTCCAGTGAGTGCCATCTGCATACATCTGGGTTTCAGTAACTAAAGAGTAAAACGGAGGTAAAAGAAGGTCAGCGAGAACTTGGCCAGAGGAAAAGCAAATTGTGACGACGTCCTTTTAGAGACGTTATTTGTTGTGGTTGGAAACGGAACACCGCGAGCAACGGAACCAAACTGCCACAGGGCGTGCTCACCTTCTGCAGGCACTCCAGCACCTTGGCCATGTAGGCTTCCTGGCAGGCATAGGGCTGGAAGGGGAAGTCCACCGTGATGCCGTTCAGCTTTATCCTGGGCATGCTGCCCTGGGAGCACCTGCAAGGCAGCGGGACCCGCGGTTCACCCTGCCCCGCGGGGGGGCGCAGAGCGAGAAACCGGGACCGGGACCGGGGGGGGGGGGTGTGGTTCGTGTGCACGACAAAACACCCAAAGACCGCGTCTTCATCTCGTGTTTCGGGACGGCCCCGGTGGACCCGGGCGGGAGCCTCACAGGCACCCGGCGCCCGTCACCGAGGGCCCCCCGCGCCGCTCCGGGGCGGCGCTCATGCGGGCCCCCCGCCCGCCCCGTCGGACGCAACGAGCGCTCACCTCCCGCTCCGCCGTTCGCAAGCCTCCCGCCAAGATCACGTGGCCGCTTCCTGCCGCCTCACGCGAGAACTTATGTTCCGTCGGCCGCTCTCGCGAGAGCTGCGGCGTTGCCATGGAGATGGGGTGCGGCGGCGGGGCCCAGCATGGCGGCGGGGAGCTGGGGGTTGGAGCTGCTGTTGTGGAGGCCCGAGCGGCACCGGGCAGGAGGGGAGCGAGTCCGGGGGGGTCAGCAGAGACAGAGGATTGGCGTTTTGGTTGCTAAAAGCAGCAAAGCGGCTGCAAGGATGCTGGAGAGGGGCTCTCCATCAGGGACTGGAGTGACAGGACAAGGGATGATGGGTTCAGACTGAAACAAGGGAGATCTAGGTTGGATCTATGGCAGAAGCTCTTCCCTGTGAGGGTGCTGAGGCGCTGGCACAGGGTGCCCAGAGAAGCTGTGGCTGCCCCATCCCTGGCAGTGCTCAAGGCCAGGTTGGACACAGGGGCTTGGAGCAAGCTGCTCCAGTGGAAGGGGTCCCTGCCCGTGGCAGGGGTTGGAGCTGGAGGAGCTTTAAGGTCCTTTCCAGCCTAAACCATTCCATGGTTCCTAAAGCCTTTCTGCCCTGTTTGGGCCCCTGGAGCGTCTCTCTTCAGAACGGCTCAAGTGGGATGAGTGACCAGCAGTGCCCTGACCAGGATTTGTCTCCAGGTCACTGCTGTGCTTTGTGCTGCGCGTTGCTGCCCTTCAGCACTGCTGCCTAAGGAGGAGGCAAAGCACTGCAGCGTTCGTTGTTGAAACTCAGCTTGGAAGGTACAAGGGTTTCTGTGTCCTTAACACTGAGCCTTGTAGCATCTGCATTCAGAACAATGGCTCTTGTTAGGGGTGAATGTGCAGCCCCTTTGTTCCATGCTTTCCCTCAATGTGATTCTTGCAGCTTTCAGCTCCCATGCGGTGTCGAGGCCGGGAGCAGCCGCATCGGTATTTCAGTTGCTGGTTCCGGATGTGTTGTGGTGAGCCCTGAGCTGCTCTGGGCTGGTGAAAACGCAAAAGGGTTTTAATAAATGGGTCGCCGTTGGCTTCCCCAAACCCCATCGTATGCAGTTAGATGAGGAAGACACGAAGACAAAATACGCGCATCTCTATGTACTTTCTATTACTTGTGAGATCTCACCTGGAGCATTGTGTGCAGTTCTGGTGTCCTCAACATAAAAAGGACATGGAAATGTTGGAACAAGTCCAGAGGAGGCCACAAGGATGCTCAGGGGCTGGAGCACCTCCCGTATGAAGACAGGCTGAGGAAGTTGGGGCTGTTCAGCCTGGAGAAGAGAAGGCTGCGTGGAGACCTCAGAGCAGCTTCCAGTACCTGAAGGGGGCCTATAGAGATGCAGGGATGGACTCTTCATTAGGGACTGTAGTGACAGGACAACGGGTAACGGGTTCAAACTGAAACAGGGGAAGTTTAGATTGGATCTCAGGAGGAAATTCTTTCCTGTTAGGGTGGTGAGGCACTGGAATGGGTTGCCCAGGGAGGTTGTGAATGCTCCATCCCTGGCAGTTTTCAAGGCCAGGTTGGATGAAGCCTTGGGTGGGATGGTTTAGTGTGAGGTGTCCCTGCCCATGGCAGGGGGGTTGGAACTGAATGATCTTCAGGTCCTTTCCAACCCTGACTATTCTATGATTCTATTACTGCATCTCACACCGTTCGATGGTGACCACATAGATGTAGACCAGGACGTGGCTTGTTTTATGCTAACTTGAAGATGCATTTATTCCCAGCGAGCTGCACAGCTTGTTCCTATGTAGGAGTGTTCTGATATCTAAAGAAAAATAACTATTGAAAGGAATATATGGAATCTGTTCTCAAACTTCTGGGACATTGCAGGTGTTGGGATAGGGGAGCTTATGGATGTTGCTGTTGGGTCACCAGCCTTTAAGCGCCTTGAGCTGAACTTGCCCGGATTGCAAACTGCCTTTAACTGTAGCAGCTGGGCTTGAGAGCACCGAGTTATTCCTCTGGATCTTCCTGGCGCTCCATGCAGAACGTGACAGCTGATTTTGCTCCTGTTTCTGCCTGTGGACTCTTTAACTTGACACCAGGTGCGTGAGATGAAGCTGCAAAAGAAACGGCTTTGTAAAGGTTGTAAAGTGAGAGCGTGGGATGAGGTATTTGTAGTGGAGGATAAAGGTTTAAAGCTCCTAAATACATGGAACACTCTGTCATTATTTCCTGTGAATGCCCCTTTCCTTCATTGAAGGATAACACCGTAGTGTGTCACATCAGATTATTTTAACGTATTTAAGTGACGATTGAAGCAGCGTTACCTCTGTGAGAGGCGAGCTGGAAGGTTACCAGACCCAAAGAGGCAGTGTGAGTCAGCAACACACCGGTGTCCAGCAGCAAACGTGACTCAGCGCCGGCTGAGTGCTCCTTACCCTCCGGGAGGGTTCTTCTCTGCACCACTTACCTTAGGTGACCAGGGCTGCAGCATCGGCATCGGTGAGGCTTCGTCAGCACCATGTGCCAGTTCCTTCTGAGAACAGGGGAAACTGAATTTGTGAGTTTAAAGGGGAATATCTATCTCTTATTAAGGTTGCAAAAGAATTGGGGAGGTTTACTGAAGATACAGCTTCTGCTTAGGTCGGCATACAGACCTGCTAAATAAAGGTGTTGGTCTTAGAGCTGGGTTGTTGTTGTGGCATTTGTGTCCCTAGGATGAACCTTGAGTTACTGTAAGGATAGAGTTTGGAGAGCGAGGAAGAGAAAGAAGAGGAAGGGATCAAAAGAAAATTGTCAGAGCAGCACAGAGGATTGGAGCACAAGAAGCACACTTGTAATTACCTTTTGGGACTGCAACCACATCCAGCTCCAACCCCTGCCCCGGGCAGGGACCCCTTCCACTGGAGCAGCTTGCTCCAAGCCCCTGTGTCCAACCTGGCCTTGAGCACTGCCAGGAATGGGGCAGCCACAGCTTCTCTGGGCACCCTGTGCCAGCGCCTCAGCACCCTCACAGGGAAGAGCTTCTGCCTAAGAGCTCATCTCAGTCTCCCCTCGGGCACGTTCAAGCCATTCCCCTTGGCCTGTCCCTACAGGCCCTTGTCCAAAGCCCCTCTCCAGGTTTCTTGTAGCCCTTTCAGGTATAGTAAGGCTGCTCTAATGAGGAGGGTGGTCTTGAACCATGCACACTTCAGCCTGCTAGCTTTAAGATAACCTTTCAAACCTGAAAGATTCAACCCAAGGAGAAAGTACAGGGTGTTGCAGCTACAAAAGAAGCCTTGGACAGAACTGGGAGCAGTCAGGGGTAATAAAAAAGCTCCAAACATGCACTGAAGATTTGTGGATAGTGTTAACATTAGTCTGAATTAGACCTATTTTCTATAATATGTCTTCATTTATATACACCATTGTAGGAATAGGCCACACGGAGATTGGGGAAAAAATAAGGAAAATCTCTGTCTTTTTCACTGAATTTAGTAGTCGCTGCCAGGGCCAAGGCAGAGCACCAGCAGCTACACACACAACCTCTAGTTCCCTGCAGCACTGGGATTGTTTGGGAGTGTCTGCATTGCAGCGTGCTGGGAGATTCAGGATGTTCCTGAGCAGAGGGGACACGCAGCAGCAGGATAACACCAGGGCCTGTGGGGGGGATTCCAGACCCTGAGGTGGGCTCAGTGCAGCTGTGTGGCATAGGGACTGCAAAGGGTCCCTTGGTCCCAAAGGTGTGTGTGATGCTCTGCAGGCACAGATGCACTGGTCCCTAGCAACAGCCGCTAATGGATATTATAGAAATGATAAAAAACAGAATAGAGAAGGAAAAAAAAAGAGGTTCTGGTGCCTGCAGATGGGGAGAAGAAACCCAGAGCAGCCCCACTGACATCAGAAGGCTCCTTTCTGCTCTTCCTCCTCTACTTTTACAGCAGTTTCCACCCCAAAAACTGCAGCCCTTTTTGTGCCCCGGTGCAAAAACATAGATATCTAAAGATGCTGAGCCTGCCTGGGATCCTTCCTCCCCTTGCTGTCTGCCTAAAGCTGCTGCAAGGTTTGGGGTGTGTGTTTTTCACCTCAGCCTAAGCTAAGGCAGAGCCCAGCCCTGGCCCTGCAGGTGGGCACCACCTTGGAGTGGATGGTTTAAAACAAAAAAAAAAACCACCCTTATTTCTGCTTATTTTTGCTTTCAGCAAAGGAAAAAGCCCATTGAGAGCAGAGAAGAAAGGAAGAGGAGGAAAAAGCATCTTCCATCAGCGCTGGGCTGGGTGTGTCTCTGCCCCCCCCTTGCTGGGTCTGGGTTTCTGGCAGGCATCTTTGCCTGGGAGGGATCTGCTGTCAGAGCCACCCAGGAAAGGAGGCCCGATCCACTCATTAATATTCCAAACTAGTGACCCTTCTTCTTCTTCCCAGCCCTTCCCTTTCTGTGGGCTCTCCCTGCCGCGGATGGCTGCAGCCCCCTCCAGCTGAGCCGATCCTCCCTCCCCGCAGCATTGCAGCACCTCCGCAGCTCCCTGCGCTCCTGCTCCTGCAGCACCCGCTCTGCTCCGCCGCAGCAGCATGGCCAGCACCGTCTCAGGTAGGACAGGCATCTTTTAGGGTGCTCAGCATCGATGCTCTTCTAGAACCATCAAGGTTTTGAGAGGGTTTTCGTGTTATTCTGTGGGTTTGGGGTGGTTTTTTCCCCTGTGTGTTTCAGGGGAGTTCTCTGAGGAGGAGGCAGCGGGTATGGCAGCATTGTTCCCCTTCCTCCCCCATACACACACCCCTCTGATGCAAGATAGCAGGTGGGCTTTTTATTTTAATATGAATACACATGTGATAAACTTGCCACTGTAAAATATTGCTGCCGTTCCATTGTGCTGCAGGAGGATGCTGCTGCCTGATGGTTATTTGTTATCTCTGTATCGTGATACAGCTGGGTTTCCCCTGAGAACCGTTTATATGCTGTGTAGCTGGATGCAGAGAAATGAGAAATCACATTTTGTTTTGTGAGGAGCTCGTATTGCCTAAAGGGGAAATGGAAAAGAAAGACACAGACAAGAGACTGACTGCAATACCCTAGAAAATCCCCCAAACCCAAATCCTGGATGGGTTTCTGTGTATTCCCCGGGCTTCCCATCCATGGATTTCTTCCGCAGCTCCCATTTCTGCCTTAGAAGGTGCTGTAGGGGAGCGGTCCTCTGATGGCGTTGGGAGAAATGAAATGCTGCAAGGGAAGCCCTTCCTCCCTCCTGCAGCAGTGATGGGAATGGCAACGCGGCTGCCCAGCAGCCTGGGGCTGGGCTGCAGGATGGCAGTCTGCCCTCGGGATGCTGCGCTGCTTCGGTCCAGCCGGTCCCTAAAGACCTGGCTTGTCCCTTTTAGCTGGAAAAGAGGGGTTCAAATGGCTGGAATTGGGAATGGGGGTGAAGGAGAAGAAAAGCCTGCAGTGGTACAATGAACGGTGGGTGGGTTTGGTGGGGTTAGAGGGTTCTTTTCTTGAAAATACCCAAGTTTCCTCTTGGAATTCTGAATTCTGCAGTGTATAAAGAGGAGCTTGGGTGGGGGAAGGTAAATCCTGGAGGGCTGGGCTGGAGGACTTGAACAGGAGCTGCAGACAAAAAGGAAAAGCAAGCAGTGCTTTGTGCCCCCCCAGGCAGGGAACGAGCCAGGAGGAGACCAAGCAACACTTCTTGCTTCCTTCCCTGGCCTTTGCCTTGATTCCTGCTGTGCATTTTCTATCCCTTTCTCCTTTTAAAAGACTGATAGACACAGGGGAGAGAAGGACAGAGAGATGGAGGGGTGTGGGGGATGTGTGAGGATGCAGCTGATCCTGACCCTGAGTGGGCTTTGCATGCAATGGAGGATGATAAAGCAGCGCTGTAAAAACGTGTCTCTGATGGAAAAGCTCTGGTTATTGAACACGTTTCTGTAAGGATCTGTGTCTTGGTGAACGTGAGCAGCGGTGCCCACACGGGAGGTCCCACCCATCCTCCTGCCTTCTCTATGGAGCAGGATTGGACCTTGTTTGCAGGGTGGGGTGGGAGGGAACGGCTCAGCCTCACCAGCCATCTAACCCAAGGTTGCATCGAACTTGAGATGGACGAGGGTGAAACACATGGAGGTGTAATGTGCATTATCCAGCTGGTGCATTCTCACCCTCCCAACCTACTGCATATTTCATCTTCCCAAAGATGCAGTTTTGCTGTCAAAGGAGACTTAGGATCAGGAAGAAGGGTGTGTTTTAGGGAAACCACACTCCTTATGGCTCAGATCAAGTAGGGAAACAGTTCCAAGGGGTAGGAAGTCATGAGAAACCAGTGGCGTGGCAGGAGAAAGGAGAATAGGGCAGTGTTTGCCAAGGGGGGAGCAGGGCTGAGCCTCGCCCAGCTGCCTGAGGGGGATCAGCTCCCCATCACCTATGGCACTTCAGAGAGAGACATGGAACAGCAGGAGAAAAAGGTGAGCAAATCCATCCATTAAGGATGGAGTCTTATTGGCTTTCTTTCTTATTTCCTTCTTTCTTCACAGCAAAAGCAAATCCGTGCCGAGGGGAGAGCAGCTGCAGTGTCTGCAGCTGATGCCCAGGGGCTCATCCCCCTGGGGAGGATATTGGGTTTGTTCAAACACACACATCCCGGGGATGAAAAGAAAGGGGGAGCAGCCCCTGTCTTGTCTCCCCACCACCACGGGGGCTGTGGCTGGGTGTTGGTGGCTGCTGTGGGTGCAGGAGCAGTGGGTCGGCAGCACATGCTCAGTGCAGGCTCAGCTGCGGTGCTGGCCTTGCTGCCGGGCAGCCCTTGCAGGGCAGAGCCCTCACACCTCCTCCCTGAGCATCCTCACCAGGCTTTGTGCCTTTGTACCCCATCAGAACTGTGTCTGGTTGGATCCTGTGGGGCTGTGTAACCTTCCCCATCATTTGTAGGCATCTGGGTTGAACAGAGACAGGAGGTTATGAAATGATGCGGTAAGGTGACAGCCTCGAGGGCTTTTCTCTGACAGTGGCACGTCTGAGAAGGTGGAGCCAAGAGCCAAGAGGAAACACTGGTTTGTCATTTCTGGCCTCACGAATGGGCATGGTGAATGTGCTGTGACAGAGCCTGAGAGTTTCCCTGCCTACACTGAAGAGTTGTGTGACTTTGTGCAGGTCTGGGTTACCCCTGCAGTCCCTTTTCTGGATGGTATTGGTGTGCACCCAATGGCATTGACCTGTGCTGACACTTCTGAAGATTCAGAGTCTTTTCTGTCAAGCTCTCCATCTTTCTATTCTCAAGAAAATCACTGTTTTCTTCTTCTTCAGGTGTTGATGGAGTCTGTATGGCCTTAGAAATGTACGGTGCTTTTATCGGGATTTCAGTTTTACAAGCCAAAAGAATCTATTGTAGGCACTTTATAGATATAAAAAATATATCATTTTTATATGTTTTGTTATAGAAAGCATATTAGCACTGTATCCAAATGAGGGATCTAAATCCTTAGGTAATACTTGTTCTTTGTAAAACATAAATCATATCTTCCCTGATGGCACCATGTACTCTGTGAGGATCAGGACAAGGCTCCTGTCTTTGTCTCATGAACTGTGGCCTTACCCGGTCCCCAGCTCCTCTGTGGCTCTTTGTCTTATCCAAACCAACCTGTATGAAGTTATGTTTGCACAACCACTCTGGGGCATCTGCCTCCATTTGGCTTCTTCATCTGCCTTCTCAAGCACCCCAGGCCATGCTTCCCTCCTCCTTGACAATCCCCTCCCAGCCCAGGGTCTCTGCAGCACAACCTGGGCCCTTCTCTCTTCCTGAGCCCATGGAAGACGAGATTCCCAGGTTATTTTCCAGAGAGCAGCCCACATGTTCCAGAGCTCCACCTTGAGTGATTTGCTAATCCACTGGCTGTGCTTAGCGCGGTTGATGTGTTCACAAGCTGCCAATGAAACCCAGAGGGGAGGGAACCAGTGGCTGGAAGCTGTTCCTGGGTGATAGTTTAGCAGATGCCTGACAGAAGGCAGAGTAAAGCCACGCATCTGCCTGCTCCCATGGATGATTCCACATGAGCCCACAGTTAACTTCTGGGCCTCGGATCTCATGGTGAGATGGTGAATGGCATCAGTGGGGGGCACAACTGCTGAGCTGAAGGAAGCCCACGAGTGTTTTCTGGTGGTGTGAGCTCGGCTGATGTGGTTTTTGGAAGTTGGGGAGCAAGAAGAGGGAGGTGAATTAGACTGAAGTGAAGGTCTGGCCCTTGCTTTTAGCATTAGGTGAGAACATTTGGAGTCTGCTGTTCTCACAAGGCTTATCAAGCCTATGGTTGCTTTGGTTGTGTATGTGGCACTGCAGTCTTTGTGCTGATGGACCTGGTTCCCCGTCTCTGCAGCTTCTCCACCTTCTGTTTGTGCTTTAGTGACATTTATAATTGGGCTATTCTCATTATTTCAGGATATATTATTCTTTATGGAAGCAATTATTTCTTCACCAAAGTTATCTTTGCAAACCAAATTATCTTCTTGTAACAACCTTCCTTTGACCTTGCTATCAGACACAGCACATCCAGCCTCATCCATTGAAATTGCCTGAATTCACATAAATGAGTCCTGCTGTGCCTCTGGTTCATTACGAATGACTCAGTATCAGTGTTGTGCTTCAATGGCTTCGCTCTGTTTTGCTGGATGTCATTTACCACTGAACAAAAAGCCAGGCTGCTCAAGCAGTCTGTGGCTTAATTTTATCTGGTGAGGAAGCAGAGAAGAAAAGCTTTCATGATTAATAGGTGCTGATCCCACTCTCCAGACACATCACGATTGGGAAGATGGTTCCCGTTGCTTCTGTGCCCTTCCCCGGTGCATCTCCTGCACTGGAGCTGCTCTGGAAGCCGCTGGGTAGGGTCCTTGGGGGGTTAACATGGAGATAAACGCTTGACATGGATAAATGCTGTATATAGAGCTCATGCGAAGCAGCAGGGATCTGGATGTGCAGTATGTACTGTGCAGCACTAGAGGGAGCACAGGGAAGGAGTCATTGGAGGGAAAGGAAGCTGGGAGCATCCCTACCCTCCTGGGGAACGGTAATCAGCCTTCTTGCCCTTGCAACAGGGAGAAAGTAGTTTTGTCCACACAACGTGAATAGCACAGAGAAAGGTTAGATGAAAAAGCTTCCTACAGATGAATTGTTGCTTGGTGTGTGCAATGCAATATGAGCAGAGCAGGACACGACTGTGCAGATTCCAGGGCATAAGTATTCAGAAATGCTGAGGATCTGACTGCATCTTTTTAGGTAGGATTGTAGCTTAATCATAGAATCACAGAATCCCAGCCTGGTTTGAGTTGAAGAGACCTAAAAGCTCCAAACCCACTGCCACGGGCAGGGACCCCTTCCACTGGAGCAGCTTGCTCCAAGCCCCTGTGTCCAGCCTGGCCTTGAGCACTGCCAGGGATGGGGCAGCCACAGCTTCTCTGGGCACCCTGTGCCAGCGCCTCAGCACCCTCCCAGGGAAGAGCTTCTGCCTAAGAGCTCAGCTCAGTCTCCCCTCGGGCACGTTCAAGCCATTCCCCTTGGCCTGTCCTTACAGGCCCTTGTCCAAAGCCCCTCTCCAGCTTTCTTATCGACCCCTTTTGTTATTGGAAGGTACCTAATTTTCTGTAACTCCTGCAGTTTATTAACTTCTTAATTTATACAGCTCCAGTATTTGTGATGTTCCACCCCAGTTCTAATACAAAAGCAGTGAAGCGTTATGACTTAGTGGTGAAGAAGATACCAGAGTGAATGAACCTTCTACTAATCCTTCTGTTGCAGTGTTTGCCTAAACAGAAACATGAAGTATCAGTAATTCACACCTGGGTGAGCAGCCTGGCCCAGTACTCTACGCATCAGCAAGACAACGCTCTTGTTGCACCTCTGAGACCCAAGTGATGCATTGGCATGAAGTCCCTCAGGAACTGAGTCAGCCTTTCTAATTCATACACATACACAATATTTGCTCCGTGTAAGCTGAATTTTTACTGAATTAGCAAAAGTAAAAATGCAAATAGATGCTTACATAAGAAGTTCAGCATTTCCTGTCTAATTGTTCTTAAAATATGTACCTTTGGGCACTGGAAGACACACAGTCTTTCCTGGAAGGGACTTGTTGGCCACGTCATTTTCTGTCCAGTCAGCTATCTCGTATCTGGGTTCCAGGGTTTTGTCCACTGGCATAAATATGTTCTCAAAACCTTCTATCTATTGCAAACATGAGTGCAGACACTTCTGAAGTATGTTTTAGCGCTGAGGTTTGCAGTGCTGATCTTGTACCCCTGAGAGTTTTGAGCATGCTCCTTCTGATGCAGCTGTGCTTGAGACATGGCCTTGCTTCAGGAGATCTTCGGTTTGATCTTCATTGACACAGTCTCCTAAATAGCGAGCTGGGGGTTATGTTTCTGACTTTTATTTCCCGAATCAGAGGATCTGCTTCTCTTTACGGGATGCTTTTTCTTATTTTAGCCTCTTAACAGAGTGCTGGACATAGGTACCTCCTATTGCCTGTCATGGAGTGAGTCACATCAAAAGCATGTGAGGGCAAGGGCATCACTGTGGCTGTTTCTGTGTCCCAGGGGTGTAACCTCCTGGACTGGGGGGATCAGGGTCCATCTGTTTCTGGGGGCATGGATCAGGGTGATTTCTGCTGGGGTCGGTTCTTCCTTTTCCTCATGCTGGACCCCAGCTTGGGGGTTTCCCCGGGGGTGGTGCTGAACGGACAGCTCCGGGCCGGGCCCGCGGACCCCCCCGGTACCGGCCGGGGGTCCTCGTCTGTTGCTGCCATTCCCGTTCATCACACGTTGTCTCTGCTGCTTCTTCCTCCTCAGGGAAGGACCCCTCACACTCCTCCACTGCTCCAGCACGGGCTTCTCTCTTCATGGGGCCACAGGTCCTGCTCCAGCGCAGGCTTCTATGGGGTTACAGCCTCCTTCGGGCATCCCCCTGCTCCAGTGTGGGGTTCTCCATGGGCTGCAGGTGGGGATCTGCTCCACTGTGGACCTCCATGGGCTGTCTCGCCATGGTCTGCACCACAGGCTGTAGGGGAATCTCTTCTCCGGTGCCTGAAGCATCTCCTCCTCCTCCTGCTTCCCATACCATGGGATCTGCCGGGCTGTTTCTCTTCCATATTCTCCATCCTCTCCCTGGCTGCAATTGGTCCTGTGCAGCAACTTTTCCCTTTACTTAAATTTGTTATCGCAGAAGTGCTACCATCACCACTGATGGGCTCAGCCTTGATCAGCAGTGGGTCTCTCTTGGAGCTGGCTGCATTAGGTCTGTCAGATGCAGGGAAGCTTTCTAGTAGCTTCTCACAAAAGCCACCCCTTTGGCCCCCTGCTACCAGAACCTTGCCATGCAAACCCAATGGCTCTTTGGGATCTTCCCCCACTCATGTCCAGGCCCCTGCAGCTCCCAGCCCTGTTCCCCAGCCCTGTGCCCACATGCAGCTAATTGCATCTGATGGCTGGCTCCAGTGTCGGGAGGAGGATGAGCAGCACTTGCACAGCTCATTAAAGCGCTGCCGCAGCTCAGTGGAGCCGTCTCCTTTTGTCCTCTCCCTCCTTTTCATTCTAATTGACAGCAAGGGATGGTCAGTTTGCTCTGCAGAAGGGAAAGCGGGGCAGGGAAGATCCCAATGGACTGGAGGCAGCTGTGAAAGCACTACAGCAGCCCTCCTGAAAGGCAGGGACCACTGCAGCATCCACTCATCTGCACCTAGGACCATGAAATCAGCATTGGGCAGACCTACTGGCATCCAAGTAATGAAATACACAGCACTGTGCTCAGTACCGAGTGCTAGGAGATGATTAAATGAGTCGGGAGTTTGACACATCTCTTAACGTCTTGGTTTCACCCAGGAGCAGACATAATGGTGGATCAAGGACCTCAGGTTTATATTAAATGATGATGTCTCTCATTTAGTGCAGGGGACCCTCCTCAGGGCTCTTGGCAGCACAGCGTGAGGCACATTAGCTTCCTGCTGCACACTGCAATGTGTAGCACGATGCAGCACTCTCTGAGGCTCTCTAAATACTTTTTATCATTAAGAACAGCATCACAGATGTCCTGCTCTGTGGCTGGCACTGCTGATGTAAATGTTCCTGTTTGGTTTGTGTTTAACAGCAGGACTGGGCAGGGTGTTAAAACCAGTGTGGAGCAAGCTAAAAAAGTGATGAGTAAAGATCTGAGCTTCAGGGACTGTCGTTAGCAAAGGGAGGGTGTTAACTGGGATGAGTGCCTCGGGGGAAAAACAAGTCCAAGTTCTGAAGCAGGCATGTGAACCCAGCCTAGTAGCTGCAGGAAGGCAGAGGAGACGATCTGAAAGATGTTCCTGAGTGGCACG
This sequence comes from Lathamus discolor, assembly GCF_037157495.1. NCBI lineage: Eukaryota > Metazoa > Chordata > Aves > Psittaciformes > Psittacidae > Lathamus > Lathamus discolor. The sequence continues at coordinate 1,296,725 of NC_088894.1, read as the reverse complement.
GAGGATGATGCTTCTTTCAAAGTCATTCTGTTTAATGGCTCTTCCTATCACTTAGTTCTGAGGATTTCCCTACCCTGGCCTGTGGAGGGTTTTGCTATGCAGGTGGCTTGGGCAGCCAGGCTGCAGGGTCCCTCTGGCTGGAGGTGGGAACTGGAGCTGGGTAAGGAAGGGGCAAACCAAGGCCAGAAGCACAAGGACATGCGGGAAACTCGGGGGCCAAGGTAGAGCAGGGGAATGCTGTGCCCTGTGGTGCCAGCAGGAGGAAGGGCAGCACAAGGATGCTTAGGACAGGTTTAGCAGGACACCCAGCAGTGAAGGCTGTCCCCGTGTGCCTGGGTGCTCCCAAAGACTCAGCCCAGGGCAGAGGCAGCAGCCCCCACTGCCGAGCCTCAGGTACTGACCTGCACCGTAGCAGTGATGCTGTGAAGGCTACACTCATGATAAAGACCATGACAGCCTTGACAGAGCACTCTGTGTTATCGAGTCCTATTCTGAGGCTGTCAGGTGTGTGCTATCTGTTCACTGTCTTAATGTGCGAAACTCCAAAGATACAAGGTGAGGTTTGCCCCAGAAACAGACCCACCACGAGCTGTGGGTGCTGCTGATCACTGAGCCCCAGGAATGAGATGCAAACTGGAGAGCTCCCAGCCTGGAGAGATCGTGTGTCCCCCCCTCCTTTGCAGAAGGTTGTGGGAATGGCATTTCCTGTGACTGCAGACCAGTATCGAGCTCTGCCTGCGGGGGCCAAGGTGGTGACAGAATGCGCTGCTCTGCTTCTGCAGGGAAGGAGGAACCTCGGGAAGCTGGTTCCAGCACGTCCCCCGTCAGCAGCACCCTGAACCATTTCTGCACCCAAATGCCCACGTTGTTCTCCACGTTGCTGCCTCTTCTCCCTGCTGGCAGAACTGCTGAACTGTGAAATATTCCTGACTTGCCAGGGGTTAAGCAATGTTTCCAGGCATTGCTGGGCATCACTTCACCTCTGAGCCTGCAAGTGGGATGGAGGAAGGGTCTGTCCTGGTATGGTAACTGCACAGGCTGCAGCATTTCAGCTCCATTGGAAGGAAAATCCTGCACTCGCACCTTTAGCGGTGCTAAATCCCTGCTGCATGTCTTCCCATGGCATTCGCCACCCTGGCAGCTAATTTGATCCACCCTAGAACAGATGCTCCTTGGGCACCTTTTTGCAAGCTACGGCAGCCTGGAAAAGCCCCCATAGAGTCTGGTAGCTACGAATGGGTTTCCTTGTGTCTACTTGCTTCACTTCTCCATGAAAAAGAGCTGCCCCTGCCATTAGACTCTGTTCTCATTGCTCCTTTGTCTTTTTCAGCCTACAAGGAGAAAATGAAGGAGCTGTCTCTGCTCTCCCTCATCTGCTCCTGTTTCCACACCCAGCCCCATCCTAACACCATCTACCAGTATGGAGGTACGTACCTGCAGGCAACATGGGAGCTCATCCCAGAGGAACAATCCATGTCTCAGCCTGGGATCCTGCTGTTCAGTCTCCTTTCACAGTGCATTTTATTAACCTTAGATGTATTTTCCCAACTGCCAGCTTGCAGGGTCTGCCTGCTTCAAACTGGGGTGGTATCCAAGGGGTTAGCAGCAATAGGGCCTTCCTGTACTTATGCTGTGAATCTTAACTATTGCATTGACATGGGGGGATGAAGCTGATCACTAATGGAGAAACTCTGGGGATAGAACAAAATCACCAAGGTCAGGACATGGGAACCCCTAATTCCTGTGCGAAGAGCTCGGTGCCCTCAGGTAGATGCTCTCCTGAGTGTCACAGATCCACAGAGTCTCTGTTTTTCCCCCTGCAAAGATATGGAGGTGAAGCAGCTGGATAAGAGGGCATCAGGCCAGAGCTTCGAAGTGATCCTGAAGTCCCCTTCAGATTTATCTCCTGAGAGCCCGATCCTCTCCTCCCCCCCCAAGAAGAAGGACCTGTCCCTGGAGGAGCTGCAGAGGAGGCTGGAGGCTGCAGAGGAGAGGAGGAAGGTAATGAGACATCCTGCAGCAGCAGCCTGATGGGTCCTGATTGCACCAAACCCCACAACCGGCTCAGCAGGACCGATCTAAGATGGGTGGGGAGAGTGTTCTTACACTTAGCACCATATCCCACTGTAAACTGTCGGGTGAGACGTGGGGTCATGGAGTGAGGTTCTGCAGCCTGGTTGAGGCAGGGAATTAGACCCCATCACCATCCTCCTCCTGTTCCTAAAACCACACACTATGGGGCCTCTCAGTCCTCAGAACTTCTGCCTAAGAGCTCATCTCAGTCTCCCCTCGGGCAGGTTCAAGCCATTCCCCTTGGCCTGTCCCTACATCCCTTGTCCAAAGGCCCCTCTCCAGGTTTCCTGCAGCCCCTTTAGGCACTGGAGCTGCTCTAAGGTCTCCGGTTAAGGAACCTTCTCTTCTCCAGGCTGAACAACAAACGAGGTGACCCTGTGCCCACCCACATTTCACCTCAGTTTTGCATCTCGTGCTCACCCAGCGCATCGAGCTCCACAGACATTGCCCCATGGCAGGAAAAAGGGCCCAAAGCATCTACCAAGCAAGAGCATTATGGGATGGAGGGGGGTGGCGTAGTGGTTTTGAGCGCAGGAGATGGTCAGGAAGCCCCTCTGGGGAGTCAAGAGGCTGGAAGAGCCTCTCGGGTTGCTTTATGGCTCTCCTGATGCCTTGCCCTGGCAGACCCAGGAGGCTCAGGTGCTGAAGCAGCTGGCGGAGAAGCGGGAACACGAGCGGGAAGTGCTGCACAAGGCGCTGGAGGAGAACAACAACTTCAGCCGCCTGGCCGAGGAGAAGCTCAACTACAAGATGGAGCTGAGCAGGGAGATCCGTGAAGCACATCTGGCTGCCTTGAGGGAGCGGCTCCGCGAGAAGGCGAGTGCAGTGCCCCGGGAGAGGGCTGCGGGTGATTCCCAAGGGCTGGAATTGGGGGTCTGGTCCCTGCAGGGTTGTCGCAGTGTGATGGGCACAGGGGAACAGGCGTTTCACTGCTGGTGGAGCAGAAATAGGCGGGATGTATCCTTAAACTCAATGGAGAAAATACTATCTTGCTGATAAGCACAAACTCAAAGGCACAGGATCAGGCCCATCCCATGCCCATGGGCTGCATGGAGAGAGGGCTTTGCAGAAGAGGGGATGTGAACATGTTCAGTGTCAGTTCCCATCACCTTCAGGCTCCTGCAGATGCGCTGCTTTGCTCCTTGCAGGCATAACCCGCAGCCCTCCTGGTGTGTCAGATGGGAAAGTGGTCTCTTCTTTTGTTTGATGCAAACCCAGTGTGCAGGAGAGAAGGGAAACAGAGATCTCCCAAGCAGACAGTATCATCCTGGTGTCGTCTCTCCCATCTCTGCAGGAACTGCACGCAGCTGAGGTCCGCAGGAACAAGGAACAGCGGGAGGAGATCTCTGGATAAAGGGCTTTTCTACACATCTAGCACCTGATTCCTGATTAACAAACCAACCAATCGACCAACCAACACATTTGATTTTGTTTGTCTAGATGCGACCTTCGATCCTCCATCCTTCCCCCCCCACTCCCCTGGTGTTCGTCCCCCAGCTACACGCTTCTCTATCTCTGCATCCTTAATGTCAGTACTTGTGAGGATTCACAGATCATAGGGACCTCTAAGCAGAATAGCAACTAGTTCACATGAAATAGAGAATCAATCGATCGATCAGTCAATCAAACAGCTTCTTTGGAGGGTTTTGTCCTTTTTTAAAAACCAATATTTCTTAAACTGATGTAAAAAGAAGAATTCATAAGATATTAATAAATTCAACCAGCAGTGTCACAGAGATACGGATTTCTTATCCGGGGCTTTTACTCCTCTTGGTGTTTGCTCTGAGCCAAATAGCAGTTTCAGACTAAGTGGTAATTTCTGTGTGTGAGGTGGAATAGGGAAGAGCCCCGTGTTTGCCAGTGGTAGGAGAGAGGAATGAGAGGGATGGATGGTGCAGGAGCCGTGGTGTGCAGAACCCCCCAGCTCTTGGCTGCATCTGGAGCCAGCCCAGGCAGGCAGTGACCCAACGTCCTCATCTTTGCATGGTCCTTTGGTAGCCCGTGAGGAAGGAGGTGAGGGTCTCTGCCCAGAGCTGGTTGGCAGCACAAGGAGCCAGTGGACTGAGCCACCCTCTCCCCACAGAGCAGGGACTGAGAGGTCTTGGCCAGGCAGCCTGGGAGACCCACAGATGACGATCGCATCCCCAAATCCATGGGAGCCCTGGCAGAGGGTGCTCGGTCTGCAGGTCTCCAGTGCTCCCACAGCATGAGATTTCAGTCCAGTAGGAAAGCAAATCCAATAGAGAGGGTGCGTGGTTGTGAAATAGCCTTTCAGTGAACAGAATCATCCTCTTTCCCTTTCCAAAGATGTGTAGGACTCTTCAGTGCCGTTAGGAGGCAGGACACACCAGCTGCCCGGTACCTCCAGACCCGTGGCTTCAGATGAGGTGGAGCTAAGGGGGAGCAATTCCACAGTAAGGGCAAAGAGATGTCCCCACACTAGTTCCTTGTCTAACTTTAGCTTTTCCAGACCTATTTATAAGACAAAATTGTCTCTTAATGGAGGTAGGGATGAGCAGAGAACGTGTGAGCATGCCAGTGATGTCTGATGTAGATAGGTGATGGACTTCCTCATCTTCCAGTGTCACAGCTTATGGAGGTAGCCAAGGCCCCAGCAGCCACCATGCACTGCAAGGGACCCTGTGCCGAGACCCACAGACCTGCTCACCCTGCCCCAGCCTGGAGAATCTAAATGGAGATGTTGCATCTGGAAAGCAGGGAATGGCCACCTTCCGCAAGGACACAGTGCTCAGGATGCAGCCCTGCTGGAGCACGGCCCTGCCGCAGCTTTTGCAGAGGATTCAGTGGAAGCTGCTTCCCTCTGAGGCACAAGGTAAAAGAATTCCCACTCTGAGCAGTGCTCGAGGTCACTGGGTTGTTAGTTCCTAAAGGGAACAGGGCAGCGGTTGGGTCCCTCCATCCCGGCTGCCCTCGCAGACCCTGGAATAAACCAAAGGGGCATCCACGGCACTGAGATGTGCAATTGTTCATAACCGGTGTCCTCTGCTGTGCCTCCAAAGAGCCGCTCTGGGCACGGGATGCAGGGTGCTTGGGGAATGGTTTAAGCAAACAAGGGGCGCAGCCTGGGGCTCCCCGGGGCTGTGCTCTGCTGGAAGCGATGAGGAGCTAGAGCAGAGGAAGGGTTTGCCCAGGGAATAACGATCCCATCGCCCCTCTGAGAATGGAATTATTGCTGGGTCTGGTCAGAAGCTGAAGTTTCTGCCTCCCCTGTGCTTTAATCAGGTAAAGAATCGATTTCAGCCTGGGGTAGGCACCAGGCAGGCACAGAAACCCCATGGAAAGCCAAAGAGAAGAAACCCCGGGGCTCTTTGCTAATCTCCCCAGGATTCCCAGCTGGATTTGGCAGGGATCCCTCAATGGCCAGAGTGTGATGGTAGGGAATTCTGCTCCTAAAAGGAAGGGCTACCGTATTCCCATACCCTCCGCCTGGGCCGGGGAGGGGACAGGACTGTTAGAAAGCCCCAGTGCTGTCAGTGACTAAAAGCAAATCATAGGATTTAGAGCAAAGAGGGCAAAGGGAAGGAAACTGAGGGTTGAATTTCTTAACAGTAGCTAATGATCAGTTTATAGTAGCAGCTGTCTTAGATGAGCATCATTGTAGAGCGGCATCACCTCCAGCATCACCTCATCGCGTAGTGGCAAGAACTTCTAAAGTGTTGAAAAACAAATGCTAATAATTTAAGAGTAATTTAAACAAAACTGTTTGTGTGTCAGAAATGGTTGAAGCTGTCAAGTGTCTGTGTCCCTGGTGGGACCTCAGAAGGTATCTGCGAGATATTAACCCTGTCCTACTGTGGTGCTGAGTGTTTGCTTGGTGTGTAATTCTGACCTGAGGCTTGTTGTAAATACTGTTTTTAGTACTATGATTATGATGATTATGATGATTATTATTACCAGAAATGTTGTACTCATGAGCAGGGGTTTAAAACAAGAGAAACGACCGGTCCCACTCTCTCCTGGGGGCTCAGATGGAGTCGGATGAGGGCTGGCTGATGGCGCGGGCAGGGCAGGATGCTGGACCACGGAGCCGGAGGCAGCTGAGTCCTGCGGGCAGGGCGGTGGGAGCAGGGACAGGCTGCTCCTCAGGAAGGGCTGAGCGGTGGAACAGAGGTGATGCTTCAGTTCTAGTACATATGGTTTAGGGTAAACCCAAAGCTCCCGGTGCGAGGGGTCCCGGCTGTGCCCAGGGGAAGCAGGAGGAGCCAATGAGGTTTGGTGCGAGCCGGAGGAGAAGTGGTTGATGGTGGCTTGTGCTGGTGAGAGCCATCCCCCTGAGCCTCCATTGACTCTCTGGGCTCAGTTCCTGCCTGGATCTCCCACCTCAGCCCTTTGCGCTTCCCCCTGCTTCCTGGAGGCCAGCCTGGATCTCAGGCAGGGACTGATTCTTGCAATAGCTTTGCCTGGCAAAAAGTAATCCCATGGGAAACGCACAGGAGAGTGGCCTGGCACACGGTGTGAGCATGGGAAACTCATTCGTTTCCCCTCCGCCGGGCCGGTGCTGTGAGGGACAGCGGATGCGGCTGGAAAACGTGTTCCTACAGGGATGCACAAGGAGAGGTTTGCACCGGTAACGTCAGGTACCTGCTGCCGAGATGCGTTGTGCCAAGGAAACCACCTCATCCATAGGAGAGGCAGAGCGATGTTTGCCCGGTGCAGATGCACGTGACAGGGATTTAGGGAGCTCGGCGTTTGTCCAGGGCCACTGGACGCTATCAGGGAAATGTGTGATTGCTTTGGCTGCACCAGTGCCCACGGCTGGGGCTCTGTGCCCGACTGGCAGCACGTGCCATGGGCAGGGATCACGGTTGTTCCATGCCTTTCCATATCCCAGGGTTGTTAATGGTTGTGTGCAGCAGCATACTTCACACCTCAGTTGAGACTAATCAAGTATCCTCATTAACATCCTTACTGCCCCAGCCTCCCTCATTCCCGGCCCATTCCCATGTACTGCGGTTGTGGACACGGCATGAACCCCCCCCCATTCCCAGGACCACCTTGCTTATGATAAAGGCTTGAAGTTCTCCCTTGATTCCCATAGATGTTTATAATCAAGCTTTGTAACTCGGCAGCCCCCTTTCTGCAGCAACACATGGACACGAGACTTTGTGCCTGGTAGGGAGAGCATCCTCGAGGCGGGCGGCAGCATCCCTGCCTGGACCACGAAGGTGAGGGAGCAAAGAGATGGTGACAGTTTATTCCATGCATGCGTATACCTTCCAAAGAGCACTCCTGGAGAAGGGCCTCTCATTTGGGCAGAGAAGCTGAAGCTGAATGAGCTCCCAGTTGAGCAAAGAGCTCAGCTCTCTCTGTAAATGGGTGCTATCAAGGATGCTGCTTCTAGACTGAGCCTATTCCTTGTCTTCTTTCCGAGTCATTACAACCCCTCGCTGTAACCCAGACCTTTGAGCTGACCTCCCAGGGATGGCGGCACTTCACTGCATGCATCCCACCCGGGGGGTCGGTTGGTATCGCTGCTCCCTTTCCACTGTAGCCTTCAGCTTGCTTGCTTTTGCTTAGCCCGGCGTGACTCCGGCCTTGGCTCTGCAGAGCCTGCCTCCTGGGGTTCCTGGTATTCCCTCCCTCGCCGTGGCTGCGCACACAGACGCAGATGTGGAAAGGAGATGTGCACATACACCCTTCACGCCACTTGAAATGAGTCAGGGAATGGCTGTTTACGGTGCTAGAGATTTCTTACTGCCCATGCTAGGGATGAGAGGACAAAGCAAGACCAATGAGCTCCACCTTTGTAGTCAGTTGTCTTTAAGTAAAGCAGAAGAGGGGCACTGGCCAGTGGTTGAGTGCTCCAGGGTCCCCAAGGAAGCAGCGGGACCCACTGTGGCATCCCAGCACCCCTGGGCCTCAGCTTCCCCATCCCATGACAAGGGGACACTGATGCTGGACCACGGGAGAGCCACCGCATCCAAACAGCTCTGAGAATGGGAAGTCTCAAAGGACGGGGTCGCGGTTCACAATTGGCCACCCCAGGAGGAACCAACCGGCCCACAGCCACAGGCAGAGGATTGGGAGGCTGAGCTGTAACCCCAGGGCTCAGCACCCCAGGCAGGATTCACACCTTTGCGGGGTGGGAGCTGGCGCGGGGTCGTGGAAGGGCTTTCCATCCCTCACAGAGCCTTGTCCGGTTCCCTTTGGTCAACCACGTGCATTTCATTGTCAACCTGAGGTTGTTGTTGTGCAAAAGAAGTGATTATGAAACAAAGAAAAAAGGAAATAAAGTTGGTACGAAACCTGCGTCCATCTCTCTCCATCGCTTGGTTTAGTCCCGAGGCTTCTCTTTGTATTGTGAGAATACCAATAAACTGCATTAAATGGAAAACTGACCTCAAGGTTGGACAAAACGGACTCTGAGCACCTCTCTGCTAAATGAGTTCTTTGCCCCCAGCGTAAAGGCCCAGGGACACACAGTTTCTCACTGCTTTCATAGGAAAAACATCAGCAAGTGCTTAAAGGAGGGTGCTGACATCCCTTACGGAAAGGGGAGGGAATGCCAAGCCTTTACAGAGGAGGACTGAAAAGCTGTAAGGCAAAAGCTGTAAGGCAATTGCAGACACAATAAACCCAGATCTGGAAAACGTGCGCTTCTGTTTTAAAAGAAGCTTTTGCTGCCGGAGCTTTTCCCAAGAAACAAACTCCAGCACAAACAGGAATTCTATTTTTGCAGCGTGCCCTTCCTGATTTTAGAGATAAACCCCTAACTGCAAACGCAGCATCGCTCGCTTTTCCTCTGAGGTTTCCTACAGACACTGACCTGGGCTCTTAAGACTGGACTGGGTAAAGCAAAGCCTCCGCATTTGGCTTAGGAAACACAATCCTCGGTGCCAGGAAATTCAAGGTGTCTTAGAGACACCAAGCGCGGTCACCCTCTAACCAGTTAATTCAGGTCAGATCCTTCGTCCCCTTGTGAGCTGAAGGATAAAAAGGCAGAGGAATGGGATGTGTCGGGAAGAGGCGGATGGGTGTTGCAGTGATGCTCCCACCACCCTCAGCCTCTGCCCACATGTGCAACCCTGCGGGGCCCAGCTCCCACAGGCAGCACCGAGAGGGTTTAGGCTCGATGCTGAAGCTTGGAGCAGATTTGTAGCGCCCACCAAAATGCTTCTTCAAGCATCAAAACCAGGCCAAGGAAGCAAAATATCATCAGGAACTCTTGGAGCAATCCCTACAAAGCATCAGAACCCTACAAAGCATCAGATCCCTACAACGCATCAGATCCCTACAACGCATCAGATCCCTACAACGCATCAGATCCCTACAACGCATCAGATCCCTACAACGCATCAGATCCCTACAACGCATCAGATCCCTACAACACATCAGATCCCTACAAAGCATCGTTGTCCCATGTCTGAGTGAGGGGAAGGTAAATGCAAAAGCACATCTGGGCAGGCCAAAACCAGCAGAGGTTTTCGCAGAGTACTTTACTAAAGGTTTAACCATGCTGAGGCTGCTCTCCCTCAGCAACGCGCCTGGCACTAAGGCTGTGAGCGAGTCCCATCAGCTGATAAAGGAGCTGTGAGCAGATAAGGTGCCAGGAGATGAATTTCTCCTGCTGTGGGTGCTGGGGAGGTTCCTGTTGCTGGTGCCTGGTAGCAAAAGCAAGGGTTTGCTTTGCAAGAGGCCACAGGCTGATGGAAACCGGAGCAGGGCAGCATCGCTGTGGGTTTGCTGCCTTCTTACCCTCTTTATAACCCCTCTGCCGTCAGGCTCTGGTTACGGTGGGAGAGGGAGCTTTTATTTGCCCCATCTGGCCCTATGTAGGTCACAAGGATGGAGCTGCCTGTGTAGGTCCATAGGGAGCTGATGACCACGGTGCTGGCTTCCATGGCAAAGAGCATCACCCTTTCCAGTGGGTGAACTGACATCGCTGGTTACTGCTGGTTATCTTGGAGAAGGAAAAGAAACACAGCTCCTTGTGAGGCATCACTTGTATTAGCTGGGGTAAACTGGAAAGCAAAAAGGAACAGGAAGGAAACAGAGCTGGCAGATGGTTGGATTGCATGGGGAGGATGGGAAAAGATAAGAGGCTTGGGACAAATAAGCATTAAATAAATCACTACAAATCAATCCGCTTCGTTAGAAACTGCTATGAAAAATGCCACCGAGCAGATCAGAGACGCACCTGAACGCCAGGCAGAGAAAGCCACTTGTCAAGGAGGTGTGAAAAGCTGCTGGATCTAAACCACATGGGGAGCGTTTCAAAGAGGGATTCACAACTCTTCGGGTCCCTGGTCTGGCTCTTCCTGTCTCAGAACGTGTTAACCACCCACTTGCAGAAGAAGGGAGATGTGGCAAGAGCGTGCGAGAAGTGTGTGTGTCCCCCCCCCAACAAATCACTGCAGCCTCTCAAAGCCTGGACCCCCGTGGGCACAGCTCACAGGGCAGAAATGACACCAAACCCCATGAGAGCTGCAGGCAGCCAGGGGGAACCCAGCGAGCAGAGTATATATACTCTCATATACATACAGAGCACTGCATATATGCTCTATATACTCACATATATGCTCATATATACTATATACAGCATGGTATATAGTGCTGAAACGCAGCATGTCTTGGGTGCAGCAACTCGGGGACGGCTCCCGAGCTCTGCAGTGAGCAGGAAAATCCCTGATGCGGGGTCCAACGGCAGCACTGGGGTGTTCTACAGGGCCCATACACATCACAGCCCCTGGGTACCACTGTGCAGCCCCGCTCCAATCGCACCGCTCAGTGCCTTAAAGGCCTTTGAACGTGGCACCCGACTAAGAGTTCACATAAAAGGGCAGCTCAGGTAGGAGGGAGGCGTCCCCCCAAGTGCAAAACACGCTCTTTTATCTCCTCTTCTGTAATTTATTGCTGATAAGGACAGCAAAAGAGTCCCCAGAGAACATCGTTCAGGTTTTATTACACCTTTCCAACCAAGTGAAAGCAACGCTGCCATCCTGGCTGCAAACAGAGTGAATCCGGATGCCTGAAGCTCTCCCTTCAGGGACGGAGGGGATGGAAGGTCGCCTGGATGCGTCCTGGCAGGCTCCAGCCTGGCTGCTCCACGATGTGTGCCCACCGCCGGCCACAAACCCCTCGGCCACCCCAAAACACACCGTGCCCGGCAGCACACACAGGACCCAAAGCTGCTCCTTGTCCCAAAGCCACGCTCAAGCCCAGCTCCGCACCCCCAAACCGCACACACACACACACACACACACAGGCCCCATCCGCACACACGCACCCGTCGGGTCGGGCCGGGTCGGGCCGGGCCGGGTCCGGTCGGGTCGGGTCAGGCCGGGTCCGGTCAGGCCGGGTCCGGTCGGGTCGGGTCGGGTCCGGTCGGGTCGGGTCGGGTCCGGTCGGGTCGGGTCGGGCCGGGCCGGGCGCACGCTGCTCCCGTGGCAGGGGTCCCTGCCCGCAGCAGGGGCTGGAGCTCGGTGGGCTTTAAGGGCCCCTCAACGCGGCCCAGCCTGTGCGGGGCCGCCCAGCCCCGCGCTGCGCTGGGGCCCGGGGGCGGCACCCGGGGGGCCCCCGGGGCTGAGGGGCGCACACGGGACCCCGGGGCGCGCTCGGGCCGCACCGCGAGGCGCCGGCCCCGCACGGCCCGGACCAGGCGATGCGCACGGAGGGGGGGGGGGGGGGACAGACACGGGACACACGCAGGGGACCCCCCCAAAACACGGGCACACCCCCCCCCAGGGAGCGAACACCGTCGCCCCGTCCGCGCGCATGCGCACGGCGCCGGCCCGGTACCTATTTCCCAGCCAGCGCGGGCCGCGGCGCCCTCGCCAAATAAGTGCCGGGAGCCGGGCCGGGCCGTGCGCATGCGCAGCGGGGCCGAGAGTCGCGCGCGGCGGAGCCCCGTTTCCCTCCCCCCCCCACCCCCCCTTCCCCTCACACCCCGGCCCCGCCGCCCTCCTCCTCCTCCTCCTCCTCCTCCTCCCTCCCTCCCTCCGGCCCCGGCCCGCACCCACCGCCCAGCCCGAGCGGCGGCCGCCGGAGCCGGCAGCGGGGCCCGGGGAACGCCGGCCTCAAGGTAAGCGCTGGGCCTTGGCGCCGCCCGCCGCGGGGCCTCCGTACGCGCCGTCCGGCCGCAGGGTCCCTGCGGAGCGTCAGGACGTTACGGCAGCGGCAGGAGACGGCGGCGGCGGCAGCGCCCGGCCGCCCCCCCCTCCCCTCTCCTCCCCTCCTCCTCCTCCTCCTCCCCCTCCTCCTCCTCCTCCTCCCTCCCGCGCTCCCGGCGCTGCCAGCGTGAACGCGCCCACGCGCACCCCCCCCCCCCCGCACCCCTGTTCCTTCCCCCCCCCCCCCCGCCTGCCTCGCGACCGGCGCCGCCACCGGGAGGTGGGGGGGGGGGAAGGAGCACACCGTGTCCGGCCCTTACAGCACCGAGCGGGGCACCCCGGGATTATCCCTCCCCCCCGTGCACCCCCGGTCTGGGCATCCCCCCCCCCCCCCCGTGTGTGCTTTCATTTCCCCCCCGTGCTCTCCCACTTTGGGCATCCCCCCCCCCATGTGCTTTCATTTCCCCCCCCGTGCTCCCCCGCTCTGGGCATCCCCCCTGTGCACCCCACACACCTCCCCCCAATCCGCACCCCCTTGCACTCTCTTGCAGCCCCTTGTGTTTTCTGTGCACCCTCACACCCACTCCCCAACCGCCCTGTGCACCCGCTGCACCCCAGTGGAGCCCCCTCCCCACGTAGCTCCCTCCCCATGCACCCCCTTCTGCACACAGCCTGCATCCCTTCTCCCCATCCATCCCCTTCCTGCGACCCCCATGCAGCCGTGCCCCCCCACCCCGCTCTGTGCCTTCCTCCACTGACAGCGCACCCCAAACTCTCTCCTCTCTCTCCCCCCCCCACAATGTCTCCTGCAGCCGCTGAGCCTCGCTCAGCACCACCCCATGTGCACCGGGGGGCTGCAGAGCCCTGGGTGAGCCGGGTGCTCCCTGCCCTGTTCCCCCTCCCTGCACCCCACTGCTGGTCGTTGCTGGTGTTCTCAGCCTGGTTTCAGGCCATCCCAGACTGGTTCCTGCCTGGAGGCATGTGAGTGTTTGGGCAGTTGAAGCCTTCCCATGGTGCTGGTGGGATGCCTGGAGCATCCTGAAACCAGGCACCGGGATAGAGGCCGTTGCGGGTGATGCTGTGGCTGCAGGAAGGGTTTTATCCCAAAAGGAAAGATGGATGTAGGGATGGAGCAGGAAGGAAAAGCACAGTGCTTGAACCGTGCCATGCATTGCATCGTTCACCAACTGCAGCACCCAGCACAGGCTTTTATCCCGATACAGGGAGTGAAGGGACTGGGAGCAGCTTGTGCCCTACAGCCCGCCCGGTCCTGCAGTGGTTCAGATGCTGCTTTGTAGCAAACGCATTTGGTTTCTCTCCCCTTGCCCTCAGTCCAGCTTGTTCCTTGCTCCTGCAAACACTGCAGCTCTTGTTGGCTGCTTCGCCTTTAGCTTGGCTGGGATAAACCCTGTGGCCTCCGTGCAGGAGAAGAGCATCCTGTGGGTCAGGCTGGAGTCTCTGCAGGACAGGAATTGTGTTGCAGAGTCACACCAGACACGTCAGGTCCCTGCATGGCTCTGATGGTGGCTGGGGAGGGTAATGGGAGCCGAAGGACTCTGTGTGTGGATGGGCAGACCTGGCCGTGGGGAGCACTTGATGAGCTGAAGGCTCCCTGTCTCTATCGGGGCTGCGCTGGTGCTGTGGGTGCTATGTGTGATGTGCTGGTGTGATGTGATGGTGCTAAGGGAGATGTTTTGGGGTCACCTACCTCTCCATACCTGAGCATGCGTGTGCTCTCTGGTGTGAGGGGTTAATGCAGGCATAGTTCACTCATGGAACAGGGCTGAAGGTCCCATTGGAAGCTGATCTGCAAAGTTTTATGCCTCTAAGTACTGAATTTTATGCTAATTTTATTGTGCTATCCTCATGACGTTAACAACAGCAGGGGTGTTTGGAGGGTGCTTATACACGCATGTGTTCCTAAAGGATATTTATTTCCCTTTCTGCCCTCTCCTATTGCTTAAATGGCTTAAAACCTGCTTTCCATTCCAGAGTCACCTGGAATTCCTGGGGAAGCAGGCCCGCGGGTGAGCTGGCAGCAGAGGCGGGCGATGGCATCCCTGAGCAGCGGGGCTTCCCCCGTGTGTCGCGCTGTGCTCCGGGTGCGGAGGCTGCAGCGGTGGGGATGGAGCACAACCATGAGTGCAGGAAGGTGCACGGCTCCTTGTGCCTGCAGTTAACCAGGATTTGAGGTTTCCCCCCAGGTTCTTCTTGCACATGAAGCACAGGACGTGCAGGGTTTCAAGCACTGAAATCTAGTGCTGGTTTATCGCACCTTGATTTGGTGTTCAGGTGTCACATTGTGGTGCAGGCTTGCAGGGCTGTTTGAGTTTGAATCTTTTTGTATGTGTGACTTTGGAGGAGGGGACAGTCCCAATTTCTGCCATGGAGGAGGCAGTGATGAGCTCCTGAAACCCTTCCAAGGCAGTTTGGAATACATTTGGAAGCACACCTTCAAACTGAGTATCTTCAGAGAGCTTCTGGTGAAGGCCGGGACCAGTTTTTTGCTTCGCGTCTGCTCCCACACTTTGTCCCTCACCACCTGTGGTCCCTTACTGTGCCCATCACCTTCACCCAGCCTGCAGTGGCTGCTGGATTACAAGCCTTCCGTCATCCCTCCTCTTGGGATGGAGCAGTGGGGGATTTGCTAATCCCTTCTCTTTCAGAGCACAGATTCCCTGCAGCCTCCTCTCCCCTTACTCCCACCGCACTGATGGTCCTTCCATGACTGATTTTAGCAGGGAGACCTCTTGACAATGGGGTTTCCCTTCATGTTTCCACAGGCAGAGACCTCGTGATGGCAACTCCGGATGTCAGTGTTCACATGGAGGAGGTGGTGGTGGTGACAACGCCTGACGCGGTGGATGGAGGCAGCGTGGAAGAGGTGAAGACAGTGCTGGTCACCACCAACCTGTCCCAGCACAGGTAAGAGACACGGCTGGTGTTCACCGGGGTGATGGGCTGGGAGCCCTCCCACCCTGGTTGTGCTGAGCAGGGCTGGGTGTGTTTAATCCCCTGCTCCTTCCTCCTGCATCACTTCTCACAGCGGGGACCTCAGTGATGCCTGGGCAGACTCTGGTTCCTTGTTAGGTTCTCATTGATGCTCTCTGGATGGTGGGGATGAAAGGCTCCCTTCTTTGCTTCCTGCCCCATGGTAACTTCCTTAGCTCCCTCAGTGGAGAGGCAGCCAGATGTGAAACTTGGGATGTGGCTTTGGATGTAGAATGGTTTCTGGTTTTAATGTGGCTCTGAGCCTTTGCAGACCCCTGGGCAGCAGTGTGGTGTTGGCCAGGAACACAGAGGCTCGCTCAAGCAGTTTGGTTTCCTTTCTCTCTTATTTCCCCTCCTGTTTTTCTCTGGAAACCTTTTCTCATCCTCTCTTGGATGTTCCGTGAATGGTCGGGAGCCATTCAGCCCTACACAGCAGAGAGAGGATGAATTTTACTTAGTTGCAGCACGGTGGAGCGTATCTTAGCAGGCTCCAAGAGATTCCCTGGGTTTTTTCCATGCATCTCTCTGGAGAAGAGCTGGTGGGCAGGCTCCTTGCTCCCCCATGCTCCAGGACAGTAGCAGGTTGATGGGAATGATGTGGATCTTGGGCTCATGGAGCAAAACCTGCCCAACTCCTGTTGTGCCAGCTGCTGGGACTCCCCTCACAAAGCAGGGCTGTGGGGCTGGTGGGGGGCAGCAGGAGCCACCAATGGCCTCTCCATAGCCTTGGACAGCAGCACTGCCTCCCTCTCCCTCTGTTTCCTCTTTGCAGCCCCAGCTGGTGTGGGAAAAGTGGCTGCAAGCAGAGGCTGGGATTCCTCTGCTTTGGCTCAGTCACTGCTCACACGGACAGAGGGCTTTCAACTTGTCTTATGTGGTACTTAGAAACCAAGCTCAGCTTGGGGGCTGCCTCCTCCTTTCTAGTGCTCCTTTGGGTAGGGTTTTGCTATTTAAAAAAAAAGGGATTATGCAACCAATGGTGAAGAGCTTAATTAGTTCATGTGTTCTTAAGATTGACTGGAAAAGGCAGAGGGGAGTGGGAAAACAGTAACAACCAGCAAGAAGCTTTTCTCTTTCGTCTGCGATTGGAAGGGGTCTGTCCTTGAGGCTCTAATGAGGTGCTTGTGTTCCTGAGCAGCGTTCCCAGTGCAGGTTTCTGGTGGAGGCTTTGTTTTCTCCCTCAAGGTTCCAGGCAAGGCAGGAGTGGAGGAGACAGGGGACAAGCCCACTGCTTCATCAGCACACACTCTCTCCTCTTCCATCTGGCTGATGGATCCTCCCGGGGAGGAAGATGAGAGCCATCCTCCCCTGGCTTCGTCATGGCAACCAGCAAAGGCAGGACCAGCTTGGTGGGATGCACTGCTGGGGCCTGGGAGGTGTTTGAGTCTTCTCCTGCTCTTCCATCTGCCTCAGTCTGTCCCTCTGGAATGGGATGGGGGAAGCAGGGTGGAGAAACTCACCCTTCTTTTGTGGTTTTCTCTTCCCCACCCAATTACATCTCCGTAGCAGGCACAGGCTGCTTTTCATACAAGCTGTAGAAGCTTGTTTCTCTCTGGAGGATGGGGTGGCACATGTGGGCTGGGTTATTTATCCCAATCCAGTCATGCCTTTTGGTTACTTTTTGGAGTGATGTGGATGTGATGGAGTCCTGGAGGAAGCTCCATTTCAGGTGCTGGCTTTCTGCTGGGGTTTTTCTTCTGGGTAAGTCAGTGGAGGTTTTTGATCTGGTGGGAGATCAGAGTCAGGGAGTGCGGGGCTTTACACATCAGATGTGGCTGCTGCCTTTTGTCACCCTGCTGGAGTGGAACTGCTGGCTTTTCTCCAGATGCACTTGGAGAAATGCAAGAACCATGCAGCAAACTGAGGAAGAAAACCCAGGTTACAATTCTTCCCTTTTTCTCATGTCAAGTTGCTACCTCTAACACTCACCCATGTCCAAATGCCCATCACCTTTCCCTCCTCGGGGTCTGTGTGTTAGGGCAGGGGCAGTGTGATGTCCCACCGGGCCTTTGAAGCAACATCCCCCGAGTTACTCACCCAGGGAGGCTGAGCTCTGCCCACACCGATGCCCTTATCTCGGTGCTGCTCCTTACCAGGTACCTGCTCTGCAACTGGCAAGGGAAGGGTGCTTTGAAGCTGCAGTTCCACCCTAGCTGTGTGTTAGGAGGCGAGGATGGAAAAACCAGTTGCTCCTGAATTTGTTTGTCCCTGTGGCACCACAGGTGGGGAGTGTGGTTGCCAGTGAGTCACTAGGTCCAATCTTTTAATTCATGTGGTACCAAACCAGGGTAGATTTCAGGTTTGTTTTCTCCTTGCAGTCTTCCTTGGGAATTTTATGTGCTGAAGTATGTGAAGAGTTAACTGTTGCTTCCTCCCCACTCTTCCAGGACAAGCTTGCTACAGTAATTGGACATCTTCCATAGCAAAACCAAATCTTAAAACAGATCAGGAATGGTCCCTGCTGAGAGTTGGCTGTGATGCACAGGTTGGATCATATGGGTATCAGCATGGGACACCTTCCACTGAAGCAGCTTGCTCCAAGCCCCTGTGTCCAACCTGGTCTTGAGCACTGCCAGGGATGGGGCAGCCACAGCTTCTCTGGGCAACCTGTGCCAGCGCCTCAGCACCCTCACAGGGAAGAGCTTCTGCCTAAGAGCTCATCTCAGTCTCCCCTCGGGCAGGTTCAAGCCATTCCACTTGGCCTGTCCCTACAGACCCTTGTCCCAGGCCCCTCTCCAGGTTTCCTGTAGCCCCTTTAGGCACTGGGGCTGCTCTAAGGTCTCCCTGGAGCCTTCTTCTGCAGGCTGAACAAGCCCTAATAGCCACGTACTAGTTACTAATGCATGGAGTATATCGGGTATATCAAGTTGAAAGAGGCTCAGAGGTTTATCATGAGGGTCTATAGCTCCTATTATCTCTGCTCTTGGATCTGCTGTTTTAGGGTTTGCCAAACTCCTTTGTAGTGTGTTTGCAGCTCTTTGAGGTTCCGCTCTGGGAGCATCCCATGTACCAGGGGATTCAGGCAGTCCATTGCCCTGGCAGCAGCAGCGTGTTTCACACATGTTTGTTCTGGGGAGTTGTTCTCAAGCAAAGTTGCCGGAGGCTGGCAGCAACTTCTGAGCAAGGGGCTGTGCTGACAGCATCCCTCAACAGCAGCTCCCGCTGCACTGGAGGCTGCTCGCTGGGGCTGGGATTAAAAGGGAGGCAAGGCAGAGCCAGCCGGGCTGCTGGCAGCGGTCCTGCTGCAGGGCTCTTCATCTCTGTCTGGAAGACTGGAGCTGAGCCTCTCAAAACCAGAGGTGACTTCAAGCTCATGGGAAAATGCAGTGTGAGTGGCTCAGAGCAGTGTCTCCATGGGGCACTGACGTGGGGGTGGCATTTCCGTGTGGCTTAACTCTGTTTCTCTGACTTTCTTACCAGTGGTGACATAAATGAAGACACATTGGAGACTGAAAATGCAGCTGCTGCAGCTGCTGCCGCCTTTACAGCCTCCACGCATCTGAAGGAAGCAGTCCTAGGTAGGTGTAGCCCCTTGGTTGAACTGTGCCAGCTCCACCACCCCTACGTGGCACAACCCTGTGCTGGTGCTGCTGGTAGGGTCCAGCTGCTGGGGATGCTCTCTTGGGGTACCAGGGATGCTCTCCCCAGCACCCAGGGGAGCCCAGGAGGTGCAGGGGCTGGCAGCTGCTGGCTGGGCTGCTGCTGCCCTCTCCTGGTGCAGGATGAGTCCCTGAGCCTGGCTGTTGCTCCTGGCTCCTGCACATCTAGTTCATGGTGGGGATCTCAGCTTTGCAGCAAGCTCACTGGATTTGCTTACCAGTGAATTTAATGAGCAAAGATTGCGGCCAGCTGGGCTGGAGTTGACTTGAAACAGTTTAAAACCAAGGGTGACTTTGTAATTACCCAAACAGCCAATTCCTTTTATCAGGAACTGATCTTTTTTCCATCCCTGGCTGCTGATTTCTCACATTTCACATGCTCAGCTGCAGCCAAATCCACCTGGGCTGTTTTGCCTGAGAAATGGGAGTGGTTGGGTGCTTTGGTAGCCAAGTGCAAGTGAGCGGTGGCCACAAACCCCATTGCACCTGACCATGCACTGAGTACACGTGTGGTTTTTAATGCTGAGCTTTAAAACTGCTTTATCATTGCATGTGTTGGGTGGTGAATCGCGGGCTGTGACTCATGTTCCGTTTTGATCTGTCCTGTCCACTGTTCCCTGTGAGAAGTGAAGATGGCTGAAGATGAGGACAGTTTGGAGGCAGAGATTGTCTACCCCATCACCTGCGGGGACAGCAAAGCCAACCTCATCTGGAGAAAGTTTGTGTGCCCAGGGATCAATGTGAAGTGTGTGCAGGTGAGAATGAAACCCTGCGGTGCTGGACTGGTGCCTTCCCTTGCCTGTGTTGCCAGCTCACCTGGCTTGTCCTGGTTTTGATGAGCTTTGGTGAGCTGCTTCACATCACAACCATGTCATGGTGGGAAAGGAGGAAGTTTTGGTACTGTGGGACCTGATACTTGTCTCTTCAGCCAAGTTGAGCAGTCCTGGTTGGAGAGATGCGGCTTCAATTCAACTGCATTATTGGAAAGATTGGGAAAACTGGGCACTTCCAGTGTCTGCTCTGTTTGAAAGTTGAAGAGTTTATAGGTAGGGGGCCAAGTGAACAGCTTCTGCTGTGCCCTGGATAACTCGTGGTTAAAATTTGCATGAATTCAGGACCATACCATGGGTGAGGCGTTGCTGGCATTTGTACATGAACTAAACAATACCCTGCTGAGGGAGCCTCTCTTCTGGGCTCTGTTGGAAAAGGGCTTTCCAAAGGTCCTTGCCATTCATAAGAGATGGTCTTTTCCATCCCCAAGGCAGAGGACAAGTCCTGCTGCAGCTAATGTTGCTGCTGCCTAAAATCACTCTTCTCTCTGCACTGAAACCCATATATGTTCAGAGAAGCAGTTTCTCCTGTACTAATGATGAGTAAGCTCCATGCCAGTCAACATGAGCATTGAAAAGAGGAGGCCTGGACTTGGGAAATCATTAGAGATGGGCTTTATAGCAACTCTTTAGAAGACTGCCTGATTCTTCCCAATGTTGAACCCTTTTAAGATTCAGCTGGACAGGCTGCTGGGCCGTCTGGTTAAGATCACGCTTTGTCAAGAAGCTTGGACAAGATGATCCTTGAGGTCCCTTCCAACGTGGTGTGCTATGATTCTGCAGGTTGCCTTTAGGGCAGCGCATGGGTTCAGGCACAGCTGGGTGTGTAGGGCAGTAAAAGGAGGTGGAAGAGCTGGCTGCTGATACAGTGTGTGCCAACTCCCTGCAGCTGGTTTTCGGTGGAAGTGGGTGTGAGCTGTGAGAGAGGCCAGAGGTTTCCCTGATAGCGATGGTTGTGCGCGGTAGCAGGAGGCCAAAGACCACTTGGGCTCCTCCTTCCTTCACTCATTGTGGAATGTAGAGTGCTCCTGGACTGGAACATCCCCAGCGACAGCCTGGGTTTCACTGTGAGCCTGCTCATGAGTGGAGCATGGGCAGGTCACTGCTGTTCATGGCAGTTTGCACAAGCTATGGGGTGTTTTTCCTGCCTGGGCTTGGTCATGCAGCAAATTCCTCTGCTCCACACCCTCCCAAAGCCTTGGCTTTGAGCAGCTGTTCACCAGCCATCCATGAAAGCAGTATTTGGCTTTAATAATGTTCTCTAAGGTGGGGAAGTGTGCGTCAGCCATCTGGTTTGGTGGTATTCCTTAAACAGCACGTGGAGGCTGTGATGTGGCTGCACCCCACTGCTGGGCATCAGGAAATGCCATCGGGGCATCCCGAGCTGTGGACTCCTGCTCGCAGGGCAGCACTTTGGCTGGTTTATGGCTTGTGACACTGATGTTGCACTTCTGCCCTTTGCAGTTTGACGATCACCTCATTAGTCCCAAGGAGTTTGTCCACTTGGCGGGCAAGTCTACCCTGAAGGATTGGAAGCGGGCGATTCGGATGAATGGGATCATGCTCCGGTTTGTATCCACAGAGGAGCAGTGGAGGCTTCTTCTTCCTGGGGGATAACGGTGGGGTAGAACAGAGCCTTTGGCACAGTTGTTGCGCTGCTGATGGAGCAAAGGCACCACTGGATGTTTGTCTTAACAGCCTGGCCCCAAGTGTGGTCTGTCCAATGGTTTCGCTTTATCCTTGTGCCTAGGGAATAGTTTGGGGTAAGAAGCATTTCCCCAGTCCTTTTAGGGCTTGAACCACATCAAGTTCCCAGCTGGCATAAAACCATTGAAGATTTTAATGGCTTGTGGTGGTTAGGCTGTGCTGTCTACAGGTTCTCCATGTCACCCATCAAAAGGAAGTCTGTCGGTCATCCACCAACACTCCCATTGTAGCATGTCTGCTTCATGTTGCTTCCCTTTTTTTCTGCACCGAGGAATTACTTAAGGCTTATTTATGCAAGCATTTCTCTTCTCTAGACTTAACTACAGTAATGTAATTCTTCTATGGTCTTCATGAGCACCAGCCTGAGACCGTGGTTTAATTAAAGTCTGGCTCTTGTTGCAGGCAGGATACAAAAGCATCACCTCTTTCCCTGGGAGTTGCTGGTGGGTTTGCACTCATCTCACAGGGTGACATTGCCTTCGCCTTCATTCTTCTGCTTCAATGCAGACATCTCCCATATTCCTTCTAAGCAGCTTTTGCTCCACGTAGATTTTGCATAATAGGCTTATACTTGCTTTGGCAAGGCAGGTCTTTCAAGGGAAAAACTTCATGAGGAATGTGTGGAGGCAAACCCATGAGAGCAAATCTTGGGAAGCTCAGGTTGTTGTTGGCTGGCAAAGCCTGGGGATGCTTTGGAGACAACGTGCTTACTGGGAAGATGTCATACACCGATGTCGCAACCTCCTCTGCTTAAGCTGAGAGGCCTTATTTGAGCTTATAAATAGGGTTATGCCCCATCTATTTTTGAGGTGTAGAGCCAAAAAGGGAAGGAGGAGACTTTGTGCTGTCTCACCCTGAGCTGAGATTTCACCCACCCTTCTGCTGGAAGCTGCAGGTGTGCACAGGGGGAAGGTGCTGGTGGAACCAGTCTGGGACCTTCTTTTCTTCATCCCTCAAGAAGCCAGGAGCTCATCAGTCCCAGCAAGGGAAATTCACTCTGTTGCCCCTGCCTGCTCTCCTGGCTTTTGCTTTTCATCTGGAACTTGGAGAAGTTTGGGGGTGAAGGCTGCCAGGAGCTGCATCTCGGAGCTCTCTGCTCCTGCTGATGTGCCTGTCCCTGTGCTTGCTCCCTGTCTTTCAGGAAGATCATGGACTCAGGAGAGCTGGATTTCTACCAGCACACAAAGGTCTGTTCCAACACGTGTCGGAGCACCAAAATCGACCTGACTGGAGCCAGGGTGTCCTTGACCAGCCAGACGTCAACTGAGTACATCCCTCTCACTCCCGCCTCTGCGGATGGTACGTCCAGCCGTTCGTCACCTCCAAAACAGGGGCACTGAAGCACTAAAGCACAAAAATGCTGCCTAACCAACTGCCCATACTGTTGCCTCTTCCTGGCTTTGTGGGTTGGTTCATCCTCTGCTTCCTTTCCCTGCTCTGTTGCAGGATTCCCCATAGCAGAGCAGTTGGTAGAGCATCTCAGCAGAGGTGCAGTAACTCACCTAGTTGCTCTGTAACACTGCATGATCCAAAGAGCTGTCCTGCCTTACCCCTAACTGTGTAACTGAAGCAGAAGACTGCAGTTAGTCTGTAAGAGAACAATAGTGGTTGCTCTATGAAGTTCCCTTCTTTCCTTGGAACTGTGTCTGTAGGGCTCATCCCGGGAAGCAGGGGTCAGCTTGGCTTCTCCTGCCATGCAGGGCGCCAGAGCAGGAGTCCCTCCTCCTTCCAGCAATAACTTGACTTCTGGAACAATTTAGAGGTTTTCATTTAGGGCTCCCTGGCTGCTCTGTCTGATGAGAGATTAAAGAGAACTAGGGGATACAATAGAGTCTTATTTCAATCCACGCTCATCTATGCAGTTCATAAAACTGGATTTAAATGCTGTTGTGGCTGCGCAGCTGTAGACCTAACTTTAATTTTACCTATAATTACAGGCAGCTTTATTATTGGAAAGCTTTCTAATTTCTAAGTGCTTCTACGTTTCTTAACTCCTATTGCTTCGGAGCCCCCAAGGAGCCCCACACCCCATGCTCCTCATGGTGTCTGGGAGGAGAGCAAGGACAGAGTGAGCCCCTAGGGACCACGGCCTGGGGTTGTGGTGGGGATGCTGGTGCCAATGCATGATGCAGCCTGTCCAAGCCTCCTCTTAGACATGGACATCTGCTTGCTAAAGGGGAGATGCTTCCCAGGCTGCTGGGCTGTGCTGGAATAACCAGAGCCCTGAAGGCTGCAGGGTAAAGGAGTCAGAGTAATTGGGTTTAATGGCAGCGGCTGAGCATTAAACTCTCTGCAGCACTGTGGGTCTCTGGCCACATTCCCATTCATCCCGCTTCTGCCACGGCTCAAATGACGCTGGTTCCCTTGGCTCCGTGGTAACAAAATCCCTGAGATTTGGCAGAGCTGGAGGGAAGGGGGGAGCCCCCCTGCATGCCATGGGAGGATGCTCTCCCCTTCCAGGCTTTAGAAACCCTCCAGACATCCCAGTCCTACAAACTCAGTAAAACAAAAGGATAGCCAAAAGGAACGAAGAGTCTAAATCTGTTTGACTTTTGCCCTAAGCAGTTCCTGTGTGTGTGCAGGGACTGGGAGGGAAGTGTTGCTCGTGGGCATGTGTTCTTGTGCAAGGGTTGCAGAAGTAACCCCTGGGGTGCTGCACTCCACTGTGGAAAAAATAACTAGTGCTGGCACAGCAACCATGCACGTCTCGTTCAGCTCTGAGAGCTCTGGTCAAATAGAAATGAAAAGGAGAAGTCACAGGAGTGAGGGAGGCAATGCTTCCCTTGGAAAGAGCCCGTGAAGAACACAGGAAAATCAGGATTTGGGGTTTTTTCTTCTCTTCTTTTGCTATTGGTTGCAGTGAACGGATCCCCAGCTACGATTACCATAGAAACATGTGAGGATGCCAGCGACTGGAGCACCAGCATTGGAGGTACTGCTTAGGATCTGCAGAGGATGGAGGAGATGTAGGGAAAGAGGGAAACAGCAGGGCTGAGGCGCAGGATTCCTCTTGCTGGAGCAGCTCTGCTTGAGGATCCACTGGGATTATCCGGTTGCTGCTTACAGGCACATACTGCTGTGTTACATCCTGCCTGTGTGAGGTGTGACTGCGGCATTGTCTTGGGATGAAGTTTTCCTCAGCACTAAGATGTCAAAGCAAAGGCCAAATGCTTGGTGTGGCTCTAGGGGAAAAACAAAACGAAATCAGAGGAGTCATAAAATCCTTCTTGATGCTCTGGTGCTTTCTGAGCAGTTGTAGCATCGGTGTCCTCTTTGTGTGTGCCAGAGGATGGGGAAGGCAGGTCCTTTTCCAGCTGCCCCTCCTTGGGCTTTGCCCCAGTACCCTGTGCCTGCAGCCAAGCAGGTCTTCACCCTTAGTGGGGCCAGAAGGGGAACCCAGAGCAGATTACTGTTAAAACCCCTGTGAGGCTTTTGAGGTTCTCTCTTGCTTTCTCTTTCTCCAGATGACACCTTTGCTTTCTGGCGAGGCCTGAAGGACACGGGGCTGCTGGAAGAAGTGATCCAGGAGTTCCACCAGGAGCTGGTGGAGACCATGAAGGGCTTGCAGCAGCGAGCACAAGATCCACCACTGCAGCTTGGTGGTAAGGGCCTGGGCATGGCCCAGGGTCATTTCAGGACAGGGGCCTGTGGGTTTTTCTCCTCTGGGATATCTGGTGGCACTGCAGGGACATAGTTTTCATCACAAGTAAATCCCACTTCTGGCTGCTCCCCAGGCAGGCTCTTGGCTGCACTCGGGGATGCTTCAGGTGGCCTCAATTCTCCAGTTCCCTGTGCCTGGGGATTCCAGTCTGCTGGCTCTGGGTCTGGACAAGCGCTTGGCTTGGGAGCTGAGGTGGAATTTAAGCCTTTAGAATAACGATGCAGCAACCAGCTACTGTGCCAGCAGATTCCTTATCACCGCTGCTAAGCAGGAGAGGACTGTTTATACTCTAGTGACCTCTTGCACTTTCTCATGACTTCTGTCCTCTTCCCCAGCCTCCTGTGTTACCCTCCATCAGCTTTTGGCTGTCTCAGCTGAATGTCTTCGCTGTCATGTGGCTTTTTACCAAGCTGCAAACTAATTTGCACGGGGAATTTTTGCTTCACTCAAAGGTCTCTGTCTTGTTTTTAAGATGCTGTTTTACTCAACAATGTAGTCCAGAACTTCGGGATGCTGGATCTGGTCAAGAAGGTCCTGGCCAGCCACAAGTGTCAGATGGATCGCTCGAGGGAGCAGTACACACGGGATTTAGCAGGTAAGTACAAGGACGTGGGGGTCATGTTAAAGCTGGTGCATGGTAAACCAGCCGTGGTGGGACTGGCACTGCCATATCCCTGCTGCTGATCCCTCTTCCCTCTGCAGCTCTGGAGCAGCAGTGTGACGAGCACCGCAAGCGAGCGAAGGAGCTGAAGCACAAAGCACAGCATCTCAACAACGTCCTGATGACCCTCACACCTGTCTCTGTCCCCGCGCCTTTGAAACGTCCCAGGCTGACCAGGGCCACCTCCGGCCCCGCTGCCATCACCTCCCAGGTGCTGTCGCAGCCGGCACAGCTCGCTGTCACCCCCGGCGTGCCCGTCTCCCAGCTCGCCAACCTCCCTCTCGGCAAAGTGGTCTCGACCCTCCAACCCCCGGTGCTGGGGAAGAGCCCATCCCAGCCTCCTGCCACCAGCTCCCCGGCCTCCCCGCTGCTGGGGGGGTACACGGTGCTGGCCTCCGCCGGCTCCACCTTCCCGGGAACGGTGGAGATCCACCCGGACGCTTCCAACCTGACGGTGCTGAGCACGGCCGCCGTGCAGGACGGCAGCACGGTTGTGAAGGTGGTGAGCCCCTTCCAGCTGCTCACGCTGCCGGGACTCGGCACAACCATCCAGAACGTGACTCAAATGGCTCCCAGCGGGAGCACGGTTGTGACTGTCCCCTCCGGTGCCACCGAGGCCACCGGGGATGACCACGCCGCCGCCACCATCGAGGTGAGCGCAGTGGCTGATGAGGCGGAGCAGAAGTGAAGGGGGGACGTGCCTGGAGGGACGCTGGCCGTGCTCTGGGTGGAACTTGCCTTCTCTCTGGCTGCGCTGTGGGACGAGGAGCGGTGTAACGAGGGGCAGGGGTTAAGGAGACTCAGGGCAGCTCAACATCGGTAACCAGGGGCAGGTCAGAGGGAAGGAGGGGGAGGAAAGATGCCTGGAGAAGGGAAAGGTGGAAGTGCCCTGTTTGGAGGAGAGAAAAGAAACCAAAAGCTTACTTCTGTATAAAGCTTTCTTCCCCTGTTCTCTTGCGATAGTTACTCTGCTCTGGCTCATCAGCCCTGCCTCATCTGCAGGCGGACCTGGAGCAGTGTCCATTGAGGAGCAGGGATGCAGGGCAGGGAGAAGGAGGTAGCAGAAGGAGGAGCAGGCGAAGCACTGAGCAGGCACCGATCTGGCTGCTGTGGACTGATGGGAGCCAGGGAAATGCTGCTCCCCATCCCTAAGGGCTGCAGGGAGGGAGAGGGGACGCCGGGAGCGGGTTGTCCATCAGGAGCAGGAAGAGGCTGTGCATGGCAGCACGGGCGCAAGCCCTGGGAGCTTGGCTTCTGCGTGTGACGCTGGCTTGGGGTGGCAGGAACAAGTGGGAGCTTGTGATGGTGGTCACGATGCATTGCCCAGCTCTGCTGGGGGAAGGAAGGAGGGAGAGAAACGCGGAGAGCCGGAGGAGCTGTAACTTGTGAGGATTTAGGGGCTCGCTCTTGTTTTCTCTAAAAATCCATTCTTGGGGATTTTTTTATGCAAACAGCAGTTTTTAAGCAAAGCCCTTTGTGAAGGATGTGCTGGGAGATGGAAACATTGGCTGTGCGGAGCTCAGCTCGACAGCGCTCCAAGGACCTTGCACTTAAGAGTGCAGGAGCAGGCTGGTCCCCAGCATCTTGTTGGGGTGCCTCATCCCATGGGAGCCGGGTGCTGCCGTTCCCTCCCTGCTGGATTTGAGCAGCTATTTTGGAGCGGGGGTGGTCGATCCCCGGGACTTCTTCCACCCTTTAACTCGCTGCGTGTCTCAGGGCCCCGTTCCAGGGCCCACGTGTGGCTGCAGCGATGCTCACGCTGCCTCCGGCGGGCAGGAGTCGGGTGCTGGATGTGCTGGGGTCTCTGCCCGCTCGCGCCGGCGGCAGCAGCGATAAGAGGTCGCTTCGGTGAGCTAATAAATATTTTTGTGAAGAGAATGTTGCTGCTTTCATGTGTTCCGGCGCTGCAATGGGGGTATAGGACAGGACAGAGCACGCTGAGAATGCGCACGTTACCGTCCACATGTGCGCGAGGATGCTCGGGATCCTTTGGATGATGCCCTAAATGCTTTGAGGGCACATTGTGATGCTCTTGCTGCGTGTGAGGTGTTTAAGGAGTGTCTGGGTCGGGAGGCATTGCTGTGTCTGGGGGGAGTTGGGTCTGAAGCTGGCCTGGTGATGCACTGGGAAGGATGGAACCTGGGGGCGGAAAGCCTGGGTTTGTTACAGGGAGACGAGCAGAGTTTGTTAGCAGAGGACGATTCTCCTGTTGGAAGAAAAACCCCTTGGCACGGGTACAGACCCTGGCAAACACATGAACTGAAGTGATTTTGGTGCTGTCTCTGGGAGCGCTTTCATCCCAAACGTGTTCGTGCAATAAGGGTTTTATTTTGGTTTTCTTTGCAGATGATGCTTTTAATTTCAGGAACCGGGACGGTCGGAAGCGTGGCGGAGCAGCAACCCCATGGAGATCATCGTGGCTGAGGGATGGGGCAGCCTGTGCCAGTGTCCCACCATCCTCAGGGCTTTCAGGAGTTTGCATGGAATGAGTTTTGTTCTCGATTCCATCCCTGGTGAGATGGATGTGGTCGTCAGGAACAGGAATGTTGTGAAGGGAGCGGTGCCTGCAGTTGGAAAAGATGCTGGGGTGAGGTGGGTGAAGCAGGAGGGTGTCTCTGTCCAGCCTGCCCTTGTGCCCACTGACCACCACTGGTCCAGCCTGTGCATCCCCAGGCCATGGTGGATGCTGTCAGCCGCGGAGTCTTCCTGGAGGTAATTCAGGAGTCTCTATAAAAGCTGGGGTTTAGGGATTCTGCATCTGCTCTGCTTCAGGGATGCTCGGATCACTTTAGGTTTCCTTTTCCACCCTTTGCCTGGGATGTGAATGTGGGTGGATACAGCAGCATCCTGGGAAGAAAGCATCCTGGGAAAGAAACGTCCCTGCAGCAGTGCCTACACCAACATCCATATCCTGAAACGGAGCAGGAGGCGGTGGGGTGCTTGTGGCACTCAATAGTGCCTCCATCCCCAACACAAGCAGCAAACTGGGTACCAGGCACCCACTGCCGTGCTGCCCATAGGGTCCCATTGCAAAGTACCAAATTTAGCGTGGACATTAAGCCGAGATGAGTGATTTGGGCGAACCGGGCTGTCCTTGGAGTGCCCCCAGCACAGGCAGGGTGTGCATGGGGCTGGGGAGCCCCAAACGTGGCTCCGAAGTCTGGTTTTCCATGGCACGGCTGCAGCCAGTGCTGGTTACACCTCCTCAAGCTGTGTTCAGAAGAGTTCTGACGCGTGATCAGCAGGAAGAGGTGTGTTCCTCTAGGGTGTTAGGTTCTGTTTTGTTTTGGCTGAGCCTGAACCCAGGACTTGCAGCCCTCAAAGAGCCCTGCCTAAACAGAGGCTTTTCCCTCCCTGCTTCCTGCTGTTAAGGTATCAGTGTCTTTTCTCCCTCTTATCTTTGTACCTGGGACAGCCTTAGACCAAGGAACTGTAAAGGGTTGTGGTCACCATGAGCCTCGAGCCTCTCCAGTGCAAGCAGTGGTGCTGAGCTGGATCTGGGGGTGCATTTCTACCCCAAAGCCCCAGTTCCTGCACTGTGACAGTGAGTGAAGGTCCCTCTGGTCACAGGGTTGCTGTCCCCAGCAGCGCCAGGCACTAGAATGCATTGGTTCACCTGCCCACCTCTTGAGAGCTGTGGGTTGAGCATCCTGCACCAGCCATCTCTGTTTAGGACAAACCCATCCAGGTTATCCAGCGGCTCTGGGTTGGGAGGAGATGGCCAGGTTTGAATGGGAATATGGCTGGAGGGATCTCCTGGCTCGTCTTTATGGATACCAGAGAGTGGGCATCTGGCAGGGGAATGAATTCAGGTTTGTGGCATCCCCGTGTTGGTGTGCGCAGTGATGGGGTTGTGGCAGTGGGCAGCGAGTGCCAGGGCAGAGCAGGCAGCAGCTCTTCCCTGGCTCCATGCCCCTTTACCTGCTCCGGAGCCTATAGATCACTTCCCTAGTGGGGCATTCCCAGCATGGATGTCCTTTGCCCTGCAAGGCAAGGCTCCCTGGGGATGTCAACAGTTCTCCAAGTAATAAAAGCTCTTCGGGCAGATTAGGGCTGGGGCAATCCTCCCCTCCCTTTGCAGCACCTTTTGGGGAAGCCCCATATCCCTGGAGAGATGAGCTGGGATGCTCTGGGATGCCCTGGCAGCGGCTGTACCGATCCTGAGCGAGCTGCGGTGCTTCCCTGCTCTGTGGAGGGCATCTGGGTGCTTGTAGGGCTGTTGGTAACTCGTGGTAGGGCTGAGGCTTGTGGGGAAAGCAAGGGGAAGTCACCTGCAGCAAGCTCTCAGCAGGGGTTGTCAGTTACCGTGTGGGTCACTGGCGTTGGGCTGATGCAGCAGGGATGGGACCATTGCAAGATGCTCTGGTCAGGGTACGTGTCCCATGGTGTGCACGGCTGCTGTCTCCTGGTTCTCCAGCCCAGGTTTCAGCAGTAGGAGTGAAGCATCACTACTGAAGCACGGCAAGCGCATCCCACCTGCAGATCAGAGGGAGGGTCACCCCATGGCACTGACAGCAGCGCTGAGATCTGGGGCTCTGCTGGGGAGCCTCCAAGCCCTGTTCTCCCCAAGGGGGCTGCACTGCCACGGACCTGGGGTGGGCTCCCAGAGCTGCAGTGGGGGGTCGGGCACCCCACAACTGGAGCATTGGGGTACATCCCAGTGGGTCAACTGGTGTGTGAGCCGGGGGGCCCTGGGGCCTGCTCCGCCGGTCTGGTGCTGCCTTCAGGGCTTTTCAGCCGTGCTTCCCTTTTCCTCCCCATCACGGGGCCGGGCAGCATCCCGGGGGGAGCCAGGGCTGCTCCGTTTGCAGCCGCGTGTGCAGGACTCGCATCCACAACTTACGTAAGGGCTGCGGATGCCTCGTGCCAAGTCCCTGTTTTCCCTGGATTCTGTGGCGATGGGGGCACGACCGGTTGCGTTTTCTCCTCCAGGCCCCCTCGGAAGCATCCGGCAGCATTTGGGGAGGCTCCCGCTGCATCCCTCCGGCAGCGGTGCAGGCAGAGCCGCGCCGTGGTCCTGCCTGTGCTGCTGCCGAGGACCGGTTCCTCTGGGCTGCTTTAGGGGGGTTACCAGGGCAGGAGATGCTCCAGCATCCTCATGGGGAGCCCTCCCGGGGCCCAGCTTGGCCTCGGACCGTCACCCAGCAGCGTGCCCGGGGTTGGAGGAGCTGCAGCCGAGGCAGGGCAGCAGCGAGGGCTTCATGGGGTAAACGCGCTCCCCCCCCGCCCCGCCCCGTGGCTGTTGACGGCATCGCTGCAGGAATGGAAACCAAAACTCGGGGCTTGCCCTCGCGGTGCGTCCGAAACGAGCAAATCCCGGGTTTCGGCTCTCCCCCGCCCCGACGCGGTCGCTGCGGTGACGCGGCGCTGCCTCCTCCCCGCTCCGGGCACGGGGCAGCAGAGCCCGGCTCCTCCCTGGGCTGCTTCCCGGCCCCTGTCGCCTTCGCACGCGTGCTGGAGGCCGTACGTGAGGCAGTGAAAGCCGTTTGCTGCTGCAGCTGCGGGGGAACATCCCGCCCGTAGAACTCCATCCATCCCCCCCGGAAAACACGAGCAAAGCCCCGGGGCCGGGGCGAGCCCGGCTCTGACGCCGTGAGGGGGTTTAGGGGTGCTTTGTTTCTGGTTCTTGCTGCTGCCTGGGCTGTTACAGAGGCGTTTGCTGTGGTTTAGAGTCAGTGCTGGGGACAGGGAGGTTTCTGCCCGCACTAAACCCGGGGCCAGGCTCCGTCGCTGTTGCGCGTCCCGGTGCCTGTGCTCACTTCCTGAGCTGATGCCTTCCCTTTGGCCTCACTTGGCTGTGGAGCTGCATCTTCAGAGAGGCAGGGACCGCTCCTTTCCGGGGCAGGGACGGGGCTCCTGCGCTGCCCCAGCTGAGCAGCTCCCATGGCAGCAGTGAGGGAAAAGCTGGGAAGCGCCTTCCCGAGCACGAAAGCCGATGTGGGGGCTCCATGGGGTCACCTCCGGCTGTGAGGCTGAGCCACCCGCTTGCTCCTGGCCGACAAAACACGGAGCAGATCATGGTCCTGCTGCTGGGAGCTGGCGCGGCCTCGGCTCCACCAGTGACAGGGCCTCTGATGCCTGGACCAGGCGGGTTTGCTGCCCATAGGCAGCCGGTTCCTATGGCTGCCCATTGCTCCGGCGGTGTCCATCCGGTGCCTCCAGGCCTGGGCATCCCTGATGAGAAGCCCCTCTCCCTTGGGGCACCCTGGGGTGATGCTGGATGGGGGCAAGTTGGGGGCTCCCTCCAAGGCTCCCAATGGGTGCAACCACATGGAGCTGGAAGGTGGAAAGCATCATTTGACAGACATGCCAGGAAATGGTCCCTGCCCTCCTTCCCCCTCCACTCCTGGCTCCTCCGTGCTTCCTCCTCCTGCTCCAAGGACGACCTTTCTTTTCCCCTGCTGACGCTGCCTTTGGGTCGGGGCATGGTGTCACCAAGCCTGAAGTGCTCCTCCCTCAATGGAAGGATTCAACAGCATTGCTGCCAGTGGGAAAACTTCACCTTGGGTGCGTGCAACCTTTCACAGCCACTTGTGGCAGGAGGTGTGTTAGTTTTGTGCTGCTGCGTTCCAGGGTGTGCAGGAATGAGGATAACATTATTAGGGGAGGCTGGGACCTGGCTGCATTGCTGGGCACAGCCTCTGCTCTACAGGTCTGTGCTTTCTGAGGCCTCATGCCCAGGCTCTGCCATAGCTCCAGTGCTGTGGTGTGGTCCTGGGGCTGGAGGGGAGTTAGAGGAACCTCCTGGGCCTTTTGCTTGGATGTGTATGTTCTGGGGGGGGGCTTGGGCTGCTGCACTTCCCATCCACCCGTGTGTGTCACCCTCAAATTGACACCACCACCACTTGTGCCATGCTAGGGCTGTGCTGAGCTGCTGCAGGACTGGCTCAGGGGGCTGCGACGGGGTGATGCTGGAGGGATGAGGAGGCCCCTGCATCCAGGGAGCTCAGCATCGGGTGATGCTGCTGGTGCAGTGTCCTGCAGGCGGGGATGCAGGTCTTGCCACCAGAGGTGGGGGTGCTGCAGCCCCGCACAGAGCACGGAGCCAGCTCACCTCGGGGCACCCTCGTCGCCACCAGGCTCCTTTGGGGGCTGGTGTTGATGGGTTTTGGCTTGAGGTTGGACTTTGTCAACCGGGAGTACCTTGGCTGGGCAGCAAACGGAAAACGAAAGTGATGCTGATGAACGGAAAGGAAACCAGCGCGGGGCCCCTCCCGGAAGCCCTATTTAAGCGGAGGCTCAGCCGCTGCCGGGTTGGAGACCGGGGGACCGGGACCGTCGCTGCTCCGCTTCGTCTCCGCTTTGCTACCCCCGGAGCCGGCGCCGAGCGCTGGAAGAGACCGAGCGCGGGTGAGCAGCAGCGGCGGCGGGGCAGGACCGGGATGCGCGGTGGGGGGGGGAAGACCAGGGTGGGAAACCGGTACCCCCGGGGTGGGGGGGGGACAGAGCTGGTCCCGGTGGCAGCGGGTGCGGGCAGCGCTGCCCTCGCCCAACGCCGGCTCCCCGCGCCCCTCCGCCGCCCGGTGCCGGTACCGGCTCCCCCCGGTGCCCGCGGGCGGGGCGAGGCGGAGCCGCCGTGATGCAATTTCCGCGAAGTCCGGCCCCGGTTTGAATGCGGGGAGGCCCCAGAAACGAAACCGCCGGCGGCGGCGAGACCCCGGCCCCCCCCCCCCCCCCCTCCCCCGAGGCGGCGGCGGTGAGAGCGGCGCGGGGGGCTCCGGTGGACCGGGGCGGCGGGGAGGGGGGGATCGGCGCTCCCGGTAGCCCTGCAACGGGCTCTGGGGAGCTGCACGGCGCGGGGGGCTCCGGGGGGCTCATCCCGGTCCTGCCCCGGCTCGCAGCATCCCTGCGCCGTGGGGGGGGGGGGTGGGTCACGGTGTTGGGGTGCGCAGCCCCGGGCAGGGGGACAAGGAGCATCCCAGCAGCGCTGCCGTAACGGGGGATGCGGGTGGGAGCTCCCAGTATAAAGTGAACTTTTTATACTGGGGTAATGGGAATGCGGTAGTGAGGGGAGAGGTGCCTGGGCAGCGGCGTCACGGTGTCACTTGGCAGCAGCCAGCACGGTGCCAGCTCCCTGGGTGGGACGCAGTGATGAATTGTGTTGATGGATAAGACTGGGGCGAGGAGAGGCCGCGGGAGTCTCTAAGGTTGCTTTTGCCCAGGAGGCAAATACCAAAGGGGGTGCGATTTTCGTGCAGCCAAATAACTGGAGGTGATGGGGTGGCACCAGCGGTGCCAAACCCCTCCAGCCCTCCTGGTCGCTGATGGGGAGCTGGGGGATGCTGCACTGGTCCCACATCGCTGCTCCCAGTGCTCACACTTGAGAGAGCAAAAACTCCCCAAGTCCCAGCTCCGGTGCTCGGCAGGGCCCAGTAACCGGGTCCTATCCCTGGGTGCCAGTCCCCGTCCCAGCACTGTGACCCCCTCACCGGCTCTGATCGAGGGGCACTTGGCTTACTCCAGCGTAGCGTTGCCTAATCCCTGTTAATCATTAAGCAGGCAGGACCTGACAAAAGGCCGCTGGGATGGCGGCAGGAGCCGAGCGGCAGCGCTCGGTCATGGGGAGCGTTCCTCCGCCACGGCCACGCTTCCACTCGCCATTCCCGGGGCGATGTGGTTATTCCTGGTGCCAGCGCGGGCCTGGGGATGGTGGTGGGACACGGCACGGCCTGGCCCTCACCTGGAGCATCTTCCTGAGGGCGATGGTGTGGGTCGGGTCGGGTTGGTTTGTAGGGAGGCTGCAGCGGGTGCTTGTGGCTGTGTTGGTGCCTGCTGAGGGCAAGTGCAATTGGAGGAGACGGGGCTGTGCTTGGTGAGAGGTGGGTGTACAATAAACACCCACAGTGACTTGTTTCACCCATCAGTGGGTGCAAGTAGCTTTGAACACCAGGCTGGGCTGTTCAGGACCGCTGGGAAGAGGTTGCTTTGCTTGAAAGGTGCAGAATTCAGCTTGCAGACCATGGCTGGTCAATTGTGAGCTCAATCGGCTCCCACTTTCCTCCGGGCTCTTGGATTTTGCCCTGTTGATATCAGAGGTTTGTTATCAGGAAGACAGCCGTCCCCTGGTACACCTCCCCACGCTTCCTTGTGCCTGCATCATTCCTCCACCCCGGCCTGGACTGCAAAAGCTCCCGTAGCTTTTCCCCCTTTCTTTCCTGGTAGAAGATGGTTGTAGAGAGGAAGAGGCTTTAAGTTAACTTCAGTGCTGGTGCTGTGCGGAGACTTTAAGAGGGGTTTGCACTTCCCCTTCCTCTTCCCTCCCACCTCCAGCCCCAGAGCGTGTCCTGGCAGCTTGCTCCACATCCAAGGCTTTCTTCGACAAAATAAACAGCAAGGGAATTGACCCTTTGAAGGCGGAATGCTCCCTCTTGGCTTTAGCAAGCTGGGATGTCCTGCCTAGGCATGAATGCCAGCAAGAGCCCAGCTCTCCCGTATGGTCCTTATGTAGTTCTTAGAGCTTTTAACCATCAGGCCAGCGTTGTCGCTGCTGCAGGACTGCTCCTCCTCTGGGCCCTGTGGCTGTGGACGCACCGGGACCAGGAAGCTCGGCTCCTGCTCCATGGAGCTGAGTGCCAGCGGCCAGATTCCATCCTCTCTTTGTGTGCTACCG
This sequence comes from Lathamus discolor, assembly GCF_037157495.1. NCBI lineage: Eukaryota > Metazoa > Chordata > Aves > Psittaciformes > Psittacidae > Lathamus > Lathamus discolor. The sequence goes on along the minus strand of NC_088894.1, from coordinate 1,261,523 downwards.
AGGTATTTTGGAGTTGTGCAACATCTGTGCAGCTGGTGACAAATCCGGGCCCTGAGGGCCTTTCCCAGGAGGGCTTGTCCTAAGGAAGAGAATTCCAGAGGAAGGAAGGTGAAGCTGCTGTTGGAGGGAAACTGCAGTGTTCCCCAGGCTGCAGATGTTAGCCCTGGTTCAGCTGGGAGTGTGCTGCTCCCCCCTGCTAGGTCCAAAGGAGCTGAAACGTACCCCAAAAGGTGCAGGGGTCTCCCTCCTGCCCGCAGCCAGGCACGGGGTGTGCTCAGGACAGACCATGTCCCCCCAAACCTCTGCCTCGGATCCCAGGGCCAGGGGTTTGGCAGGAGCAGCCTCGGATGCAGGATCTGCATCCCCAGTGCTGTGTTGCCTTTGTGGTCTCACTGGGGACGAGTGGAGCATCCCTTGGGAAGCATTCACAGTGTCCCACTCCGCCCCCTGCCTCTTTACTGTTTAGAGCCGCTCTCTTATGATTTGGTTGTTTCCCAAGTTATCTCGGTGCAAAGCATCTTCTTTATCTTTTTAAGGGGGATGGCTGTAACCTGCCCGCTTGGCTGGGGCTTTGGGCCTGGGTACCCACAGGATGCAGCGCAGGGGTGAGGATGCTGCCTGAGCAGGCCCGCGCTGGTCCCTGCAGATGCTGCAGGTCTGGTCAGTTCCTAGCTAAGAGGCCAGGCAGAGCCAGGGCAGGCCCATGCTGCCCATCACACTGCTGCCTGCATGGGAATGCTGCAAGTAAAGGTTTGGAAGCAACGGCACAGAGATGGGGGGGGGGGGGATTTAGGTCTCGGCGTGGCCCAGTGATCCAAACCATGGCATAGGAAGTGGCAGTGCTGCTATAAGGCAGCTCGCCAAAACAGACACCACAATCGTGCCCAGCGCCAGGCCCGCTGCCAGGCCTTGGGAGATAAGGAGGGCTGGTGTTTACCCACCGAGCGCGTGTCCAAGTTACGGAGCAGTGGAGGAGTAGGATTAGGTGATTTCTCCATCGCTTGGCAGCAGTTGGGTGCTGTGGTGCTGGGATGCGATGTGAGGGGCTCGCTAAGGATGAGCTGGGAGGGTGGGTGATGCTGTGGCTGCTTCCCCCTTCGGTCCTGGCTCTGTGTTTGCTGCCTGGAGCTTCAGCCGGAGCAGCAGCTTCAGCACTGGCCAAGTTGGACGGGGCTCAGAGCAAGCCGCTGTAGTGGAAGGTGTCCCTGCCTGCGACAGGGGCTGGAGCTGGAGGAGCTTTCCCACACCAACCAGGCTGTGGTTCTGTGCATTAAAGGTGAGCTGGGTTTCTGCAGGAGCAGCGCAGTTCACCCCCTGCAGCTGCGAATGCTGCTCTTCCCTGTGTCACTGGGGAGCTGCTCCTTGGAGCCTGCGGGTCAGAGCTGGAGGCGGATGCTCGGCACGAGGCTGGTGGCTTTCCTTGGCCGCACACCCTGCCCACAGACCTGCCCCAGCGTGCTCCCTGCATGGCCCAGCCACAGAGCCCTGCAGCAGCATTCCCAGGGATGCTCCTGGCCTCCGGTTACCCAGGAAACTGCCCCAGTGCGGCCGGGGAGGGCAGGGAGCAGCGAGTCCCCTTCCTCCCCTTCCTCCCCTTCCTCCCCACGGGGCCAGGGCTCTCCTGGCTGGGTGGTTACCGAGATGCCGGCAGGTCCCGGTTCCAGCCTGCCAGTCCCTGGCCTCGGGTGCTGCATCCGAGGAGCGAAGAGGGCGGCTGCTTCGTTACTGAATCCCAGTTAAACCTTCCCTTCGTGCCACAGGGGAGAACGGGCTGGGGCTTGGAGCTGGCTTTGTCCCGCTCGGTGCGGAGCTGCCGGCATGGACCCAGGGAATAAAGCAAGGAAAAGAAAGTTGGCAGGAGCCGGCCGGGGCGGGGGAGCCGCCGGGAGAGGGAAGAGGAAATCGGACGGTGTGGTCGGGGAGGAGGTTGATGGGGACCGTGCCGGGGCCTTGGGGACAGGCTCCTGTGCTGGGTGGTAAACGCTGATGGGCTGCGGCGCACCCAGGACCGAGCTGAGCCCCGTGGGGAGCCCTCACTGCTCAGCTGCGGGACGTGGTCCCCTGGGACCTGTGCTGGTGGGTGAAGGGAGCTGGGTGATAAGGAGGGGGCAGACCCAGGCGCTTGGGTGCTGATGGTGCGTGCTGGGTTTGGGTGCTGGGTGAGGCTCGTGGCTGCTCGGTGGTGAGCGGGGCAGGGCTGTGCGCAGCCAGGGACCTGCTGATGCTTCCTGCTAAGTCTCTTGTTCCTCGTTTCTTTGCCAGGCTTTGTGACCCCGTACCAATGGCTGGCAGGTACGTAGCGAGCTAGGACACGGCCGCCCCATGGCACCTCCTCCCCCTGGCATCGCCTGCTAGGAGCTTCCCACCGTCAAGTTTTGCTCCACTGGACCCAACGCTGAGGATGCCGACGGCGAACGGCCCCGCGGTGCCGCTGGGCAAGCTCCAGCAGGAGCTGGAGCTGTGCCTGGTGTGCTCCAAGTGCAGCGTGAAGGAAAACGAGATCACCTACCACCTGCGGGAGGTGGAGCACAAGTGCATGTACGAGATCCTGCTGGCGCGCTGCCGCGGCCGCCGCGGCTCGGCGTGGAGGAAGGTGTCCCGGCGGCCGGGCTTCCCCACACCGGCGCGCTACGCCGTGTGCCGGTACTACGTGATGGGGCTGGGCTGCTGCAAGCACAAGAGCCAGTGCACCTTCGCCTGGAGCCCCGAGGAGGCCGCGGTGTGGAACTTCGAGCGAGAGCAGCAGCTGGAGCGGCGCTGGCTGAAGGCGGCCGTGCTGCAGGCGCAGCTCGGGGGTCCCCCCGCTGCCACCGCGCACCCCGCGGCCGGCGCGGCTGCCGACATCGCCAGCGAGTTCGGGGGGTGCTTCCAGGAGATCTGCCGGCGGTGCTTCTTCAGCTGCCCGCAGCGCATCGCGACCGGCGGCCAGGGCCGGCTCTGCGGCACGCACCGCGCCTGGGACCCGCTGCTGGTGCACGTGGTGTCGGACAGCCGGAGGAAGCAGCAGTACACGGCCGTCCGGCCCTGCCCCGAGTTCATGTCCACCTTCAGCTACTGCCGCTTCGTGTGCAGGGGCCAGCCCTGCAAGCACAGCCCGCAGCGCTGCCAGTACGCGCACAGCGACGTGGAGATGGCCGTGTGGCAGGCGGAGAGGGAGCGCGGCTTGCTCCGCTCCGAGCTGCTGCCGGCCGCGGGGAGAGACGGCGGCGGCGCCGGGGGCGAGCCAGCGGCAGCCGCGGCGGTGCACTTGTACTGCCGGTTCTGCATGGTGACCTTCGGCTCGCAGGAGAGCTTCGAGAGCCACTGCTTGTCCGTGGAGCACTTGCAGATGCTCTCGGCGGACACCTCGGTGCAATGGGCGCACCGCGCGCCGCCGCTCGGGCTCACCAAGTTCTCGCTGTGCAGCAGGTAAGGCACGCACGAGGTGCAGCGGGGAAGGGGGGACGGGGGCTGGCTCCATGAGGACCCCCATGGAGCACCCGGGACACCTCTCTCCTGGCAGAGTGGACGTGTGTGAAATGGGGAATAGCTGCACCAAGGCGCATTCCGTTGAGGAGCTGCAGGAGTGGATCCAAAGGGTGAAGGTTGCCGTGAAGAAAAAGAAGCAAGCGCTCAAGGAAGGGCTCTTGTCCTACCAGGACCGGCTCATTGCTGAGTATAAGACGTGCTCCAACGAGGTGTTGATTGTGAGTCGTGGCCAGGGTGGGAGTGGGGTGATCTGGCACATCACAGGAAGCCTCTTGTGTGAGAGCATCACCGGCATAACGGTGATGCAGAAGGGGGTGTTGTGATAGGATGGGGGGCGATGGTTTTAAACTGAAAGAAGGGAGATTCAGGCTGGATACGAGGAGGAAACGTTTTACAATGAGGGTGGTAAAACCCTGGCACAGGTTGTCCAGAGGTGGTGGATGCACCATACCTGGAGACACCCAAGGCCAGGCTGGATGTGGTTCTGAGCGACCTGATCGTGTTGAAGATGTCCCTGCTCATTGCAGAGAACCTTTGAAGGTCCCTTCCAACCCAAACCATTCTATGCTTCTGTGTGGCATCCCCTTTTGAGAAGGGCCTGCTCAGGGTACTTGGCCACGCTGCTGTGAGTCCTTTTGTGCCCCAAGGCTGCTGCATGGGGACACCGAGCAGAGGATGAGGACTGAGCATGCGGATTTACCAAGAGTCCCCTCCGGGGGGGATGCAGGATGAAGTCAAGGGATGCAGCTGGCCCCAGGGAGGGCTCTGCAGTGGGTCCCTGAGGGGCTGCCTTCAGTCTCACTCCTCTTGTGCCTCCCCTACAGATGTCTGAGCACGTCGAGGGTGTCAGGGTGGTGTGTGAGCAGCCCCTGCTCGTGCAGCTGGAGGACAGGCGGATGAAATACCAGTGGCAGTTCCGGGTGCACTCCCAGGTAAGGCCAGCACAGCGGGAGGCTGTGAGCCGCTGCCAGCACCTGCTCCTCCGCACAGCCCCGGGGCCTTGGGGGATGTTTGGGTTAATTCTGGTTTCTGGAAGGGGCACCGGGGTTGGGATTTGGGGCTGCCCCAATGAGGACGCGTGGTGGGGATGCGGGAGCAGCTCAGGCGTGGGTGGTGGCTGAGCTGCGGCCCTGTGCGAGGGACGCAGCCGCTGTGCCTCCTGTCTCACCTCGTGGCTGCTCTCATCACCTCCCACGTGTCCTCACAAGTAACAAGGATCAGCTCCTTTCCTGCCCTGGATTTTGTGGGTGTTGAGGGCGAGAGCCTGGCTCTAGCTCTCCTCTCCAACCCCAACGCTTCCTCTTGACAGCAGACTGGCTCGATTGCCATAGAACTGAAAGCTGAGGTTCCTTAAGACCTCAGAATAATTGCTGTGGGGTTGCACGAGGAAAAAAAACCTCCTTTAAGGAGAATTTCAGGGGCTCTGTAGGTCCAGCATAGCAGCAGCTTCCAGTAGGAGAAGCTCATCCGCCGCTGGGCTTCTCCCATGGGCTGCCCTCACCGCATCCCTGTCTCCTCCTCGCCTGGCAGATGCCTCTGCAGCACGTGGCACTCCTGAAGAGGGAACCCGGAGTCAGCTTCTACCTCTCTGGGAATGGGCTTTCCCGGGGCCTCCACTACATCCGTGGGGAGCACGTGGCCAGGCTGCCCACCTCGCCGCCCACGGCGCTGGTGGAGGTCTGCATGGAGAGCTGCACGCTGGGCGTCTTCGAGCAGTGGGTGGTGTTCGACTTCGGCAGCCGCCCCGTGCTCATACAGAAGGTGAAGGCGAAGGTGGGCCGGCGGGATGCCCCCCAGCACATCCCCAGCAGCAGGGAGAGCAGCCGCGTCGTCAACTTCGTCCGATGGGATAGGGGCAACCGCATCATCGTTCCCAGCGTGACGAGGACTGCTGAAGACGTGGTTCTGCTGGCCAAGTACAAGCCTCCTGCTCTGGCGCTGGAATACCAACGGGAGGGTGGTGCAGCCGTTCCCATCACCCGACTCAACTATCGGGAGAGGATGCACAACTTCCTTTTCCGCGAGGAAGAAGCTGAGCAAGCTCTGATTGCCAAGTAAGTGCCAGGTTTGGATCCGGAGGGGGTCCTCGTGGCTGTGGACCAAAGGCCCGTTGCTACCCTTTGGGGCTGTGCTGCTACTGAAGTCTCATCTCTTCTGGGTTGGGTCCTGAGGCATCTTCCCAGGAAAGCGGAAACCTGCCGAGAAAGATGGCTGGTTGGGTACTGATAGCAGGGGAAGGGCTGGGTCTTGTCCTGTGGCCGTGGGTTAGCTCGAAGCACAGCTTCTGTCTCTGCGTGCCCAGGGGCCAGCAGACCCTGCGTGGGTGCAGGTGGCAATCCCCTCTCCGCAGTGGGGAGGGCGGTTGCTGAGCTCAGGGGCTGGTTCTCCGCTGTTCACGCGGGTGTTTCCTCCTTGCAGACTCAACCTGCGGGTTGTCGTCTCGCTGACCCCCATGCTGCAGAGCCTCTCCATGGGGATGAAGTTTGCCCTCTCTGGGGAGCTGTTTGCTGAAGTGCCTACCCCTTACAACCTCTCGCCGGACACAGACGAGGGGTATCTGCTGAGCAGGTCTGTGCCCACTGCTTTGCTGGCACTTGACCCACCCGCAGACAATCGGGTTTACGAGGTTAATGTGGAGCACAAAGCCACCACGGAGAAGACCATCTGGCTGCAGATACCGAAGAGGTGCTGCTCAGAGCTGGAATTCCAGCCAAACACGTCCCACAAAGTGGAAATCCAGTTCCAAATCGACCAGCTGCTCTTCCGGCAGTGGCACCAGGCTGTGGACCGTCTGCTGGATGAGAAGCTGGTCCTGCCTGACGTCGCCAGTTGCTCTATCCCCTACTCTCTTGGCTCACCGCAGAAAGGGAACAGCAAGCAGAAACTCGCCATCTCCTTGATCACAGGCCAGACAATCAGCAGCCGGCAGGTCCCACCTCTTCTCATCTATGGCCCTTTCGGCACAGGGAAGACGTTCACCTTGGCCATGGCCACCATTGAGATCCTCAAGCGGCCCAACACACGGGTGCTCATCTGCACGCACACTAACAGGTCAGCAGGGGTGAGGGAAGAGGCAACCAGAGCTGTGAGCCAGGTCCAAGCGAGCTGGTCTGTTGCTTGCCTGGCGGGATGAGAGGGAGCCAGGGTGGATGAGATGGAGCCGAGCTGCCCTTCCTTTAGTATTCATTTCAGTTACTTGTTTAAATAAGTTCATTTTTATTTGATATGCCTTCAACTGCTGTAGCACTTCCTGCTAGGAAGAAGCCTGGCATGGGTGGAAGCCTTTGTGGAAGAGACAACATGTTCCTGCCTCATTATAAAATGGGGATAGACAGTTCTTTCTAGTCCTTGCTGTACACTGGAAGCAGTTGGAAGCTGTTGGCTGACCCTGCTGGGATAACACGGTGCCCTGCTTGCCCCTGGGGACCGTTGTGCTCTGTGCACACGCCAGTCTTTGACTTTTCCAGGGAGACTTTGGGGAAGAGGAAATGCAGGTCCACTGTGACTGCCGTTGATTCTGCCCTGGGAGAAAGCAGGGCAAGACTTAAAATGAGAGCAGTTGTGCTCAAAAAGTGTCCACATCCGGTCCCGCAGGCTGGTACCGCCTTCGTTTGCCATGTATAATAGATGGGTGGCTGCTAGTCTTAGCCTCTTTCAGGCTGTCTGCTTGCACTGAAGCTTCTTCTGCAGATCCTGTATCACCCTCCTGGGCTGTCAGAGGGGAGCTCTGTGTGACCTGGCCCTGGAGAGCAGCAGGGCCACAGGTTTTGTGGAGCACAGCGCATCGAAAGATGCCCTAGTCTGAACTGTCAGCTTCTGGTTCAAACCATACTCAAAATAGGCTTGGAATTGGTGGCTGCATGAACAGCACCTTCTCCATGCCTATGTGAATATCTCCTGGGATGAGAATATTGTCAGCCAAATCTGGGAAGAGTTTGGGTGTGTATTGGTGAGTGCCGAGATAGCGCATTGGGATGATGGTCACAGCATTTGGGAACAAGCCCTTGATGGTTTCCCCTCTTGTTCCCCTCCAGTGCTGCTGACATCTACATCCGGGAGTACTTCCATAACTACGTGACCAACGGGCATCCATGGGCTGTTCCCTTGAGGATTATATCCACCGACCGTCCCATCAACCTGACCGACCCCATCACGCAGATGTACTGCTGCCTCTCTCCAGACCAGCGCTCCTTCCGGCACCCCACGCAGGCAGAGATCGACAGGCACCACATCATTATTACCACCTCCATGTTATCCAAGAACTTGAAGGTTCCCCCAGGCTACTTCACCCACATCATGATTGACGAGGCTGCTCAGATGCTGGAGTGTGAAGCTTTGGTTCCACTCTCCTATGCTACTTTTGAGACCCGGATTGTCCTTGCTGGGGACCACATGCAGATCACCCCAAAGCTGTTCTCTGTTGGAGGGGGACAATCTGCTGATCACACTCTGTTAAACCGACTCTTCCAGTTCTACCAGAGAGAGAAGCATGAGGTTGCCATGAAGAGCAGGATCATCTTCAATGCGAATTATCGTTCCACTGCAGGCATCATTGAGTTTGTTTCCAAGCACTTTTACGTTGGCAAAGGCAATGCTATCACAGCCAGTGGGAACATCCCACCGCATCCCGAAATATACCCACTCATGTTTTGCCATGTGTCTGGTGTGGCTGAAAGGGATATGTCCATGATTTCTTGGCACAACACCTCTGAGATAATACAAGTGATTGAGAAGGTGAAGGAGATCTATCGGAGGTGGCCGGATGAGTGGGGTGTCCGAGATCTGAAGAGCATCTGTGTGGTCTCCCATGGGATGCAGGTATGAAGGAGAGCCACATGTTCCCCACTTGAAGGGGCTGCACATGCACTGCTGACCATGCTATGAACACTCCCTGGTGAATGCTGGACTCTATTTGTGATAAACCCATCCCTCGTGCTAGTGAAAACGAGGAAGCTGGGGTCTTGCATGCCACCAGTGGCTTTTTGCGGTGCTCCCCATTTGGATAGCATGTCATGGGTGCTCAGAGCAGGGCTGCCTCATGGTGGCATGGTTTAGTTGAAGGTTTCTTTCAGCATCTTGGGATTGCTCGGAAGGAAGAAGTTCTTTCCTGTCAGGGTGCTGAGGCACTGGAATGGGCTGCCCAGGGAGGTTGTGAGTGCTCCATCCCTGACAGTGTTCAAGACCAGGTTGCATGGAGCCTTGGGTGCCATGGTTTAGTGTGAGGTGTCCCTGCCCATGGCAGGGGGTTGGAACTGGATGATCGTCAGGTCCTTTCCAACCCAAACTGTTCTAGGATTCTATGATCTTCTGGGCAGGTTGACTATGGGGCAGGCTCTGGGCACTGGGGACAGCCCAGGACGTGTGGCTGTTATGGAGTAACTTGCTTGGGGAGCCTGCAGCTGAGAAGGGTGAGGGACCTTGGTGCTGGATGGGGACATTTCTGAGCTGGAACCGTGCTCAGCTGCGCCTCTTTCTTTCTCACCAGGTTTCTGCAACAAGGCAAGAGCTGAGGAAAAAGCAGCTGCAAGACGTGGTGGTAGAAAACTATGAAAACCTGCCAGGTTTGTGTCCAGGGCAGCAGCTGGTCAGGCCTGGCCGCGTTTGAGCTCTTCCGTGGGCTCTTTCGCAGTCATGTTGGGCGACAGGAGAGTCTGCAGCAGCTACAGCCGCTGTCAAGGGCAGAGGGAAGGGATGCTGGGTACCTACAGTCTGCAGCAGCTACAGCCACTGTGTCAAGGGCAGAGATGCCGGGTAGCTACAGTCTGCAGCAGCTACAGCCACTGTGTCAAGGGCAGAGATGCTGGGTAGCTACAGTCTGCAGCAGCTACAGCCGCTGTGTCAAGGGCAGAGATGCCGGGTAGCTACAGTCTGCAGCAGCTACAGCTGCTGGCAAGGGCAGAGGGAAGGGATGCTGGGTAGCTACAGTCTGCAGCAGCTACAGCCGCTGTGTCAAGGGCAGAGATGCCGGGTAGCTACAGTCTGCAGCAGCTACAGCCGCTGTGTCAAGGGCAGAGATGCTGGGTAGCTACAGTCTGCAGCAGCTACAGCCGCTGTGTCAAGGGCAGAGATGCCGGGTAGCTACAGTCTGCAGCAGCTACAGCCGCTGCCAAGGGCAGAGGGAAGGGGTGCTGGGTAGCTACAGTCTGCAGCAGCTACAGCCGCTGTGTCAAGGGCAGAGATGCCGGGTAGCTACAGTCTGCAGCAGCTACAGCCGCTGTGTCAAGGGCAGAGATGCTGGGTAGCTACAGTCTGCAGCAGCTACAGCCGCTGTGTCAAGGGCAGAGATGCCGGGTAGCTACAGTCTGCAGCAGCTACAGCCGCTGCCAAGGGCAGAGGGAAGGGGTGCTGGGCCGTTAGCAGAGGTCTTTCCAGCATCTCCATGTTGTCCTCATTAAAACGGAAAACACGGGCTGACCCCATGGCAAAATACCTCCCTGGGAGGCTGCGTGTGGTGCTTTGAGGCAGAGCTCCTCTCCCTGTGGCTCTGCCAGCACCACAGCCCAGGGAATGGTGGTTAGGAGGGTGCCTGGAAATCCTTTGGCTGATTTCCATCCCCTTCTGGCTGGGAATTCTTTGATTTCGCCTTAGTGAATAAGATTTCCCACTGAAGTCAATCTGCACCCAGCTCCTCTCGGATGCAGGCCCTTGCTTTGTGGGAGGGTGAAAACCCCCTAAGTGAGATCCCAGGGACTTGGGCATGTGTGAATCATGTGAAGCCTCAGTGGGAGAGGCTGATGAGGGAAGGGAATTGAAACCAGGATGGGCTGTGGGTACCGGTCACAGCAGAAATCCCAGAGCAGCTCAGTGAAGGAGGAGGCTGCTGCTCTGATGATGGGAGAGGGACAGGGCTCGGTTTGTCCTCAAGGCTTGAGTTTCTGATTCATCCATGGATTTATTATTATTATCTCTTTATTGTGCAGCCGGGACTCCTCGTGGTGAGAATAACCAACCCCTGGGGTGTGTTTCCGACCTCCACACCCTTTCTTTGCAGCCTCTTCCCAGCTCTGAAGTCACCAGGGTGCCTCTCGCTGTTTGTCCTTTGTCCTTGAGGGGAGAGGGATTCTTGGCACTGCTCTTGTTCCCCTCGGTGCCCTGAGGAATCTGGGATTCACAGAAAACCCTGTGCTTGCGAGGAGGGGCTGGGGGGGGCTGCTCCATGGGCTGCCCCAGTGCCTTTCTCCCGTCTCCAGGCACGCGGGTGGTGATGGCCTCGTGGTGTCCATCCCGGTTCATGCCTGGCGGCCCTCACGATCCCCAAGAGCTGCTTGGTCACATCGGGTCACTCCCATGACTCAGCCCATGGCCACGTAACGCAGCGTAGATGGGCAGGATCTCCTCTGTTGAGGTCCCGTGAGTGACTTCTCCCTTGTCCCCTCCGGTGCAGGGCGGGAGTTCCGGGTCATCATCATCAGCACGGTGCACACCAGCGAGAGCCTGCGCTCCTTGGCCTCCCACCACCTCGAGTTCTTCAACGAAGCCAGAGTGCTCAACACGATCATGACCCGGGCACAGTCGCTGGTTGTTGCGGTGGGGGATGCGGTGGCCTTGTGCTCCCATGGGCAGTGCAGCAAGATCTGGAAGCGTTTCATCCAGGAGTGCATTGAGAAGGAGAGCATCTTCCCAGAGGAGCTGACAATGGCCCAGATCAAACAGGCTGCGTGCGACAAGGAGAGCTGGAGCAGGAGGAGCCCGGAGAGGGATGAGGATGACAGCGACACGGATTCCTGGAGCTCTGAGGCTGAGAGCATGAATCCCGACGATCCCATCCTCCAGGAGCTCTTAGATGAGAGCAAGAACGTGCTGGTGACGGTGTCTGAAGAAGGGCTGCTGAATGTGAAGTCTGAGGCTCCAAGCCTGCGGGAAGACAGGCAGGAGTACGTCAGCTTCTCTTCTCAGGTGATGCAGGAGTACCTGCACATGCACCCCAAAATGTACAAGAGGTGCGAGCTGGTCAAAGAAGGGTTTGACAGAGCCTCTGCCTTCACCCTCAACGACTCCCCTGCCATGACCATTCAGATCAAAGGCAGAGTTCACTGTGGAACTGCTTTCACCGGGGATGAGGTGCTGGTGGAAATGCTGCAGAGCAGCACATCTGACAGCGGCAGCCACCGTCCGCAGGGGAAGGTGGTGGGCATCCTAAAGCGCGGGGACAGGGAGCGCACCTTCATCTGCATGATGGATGAATTTGACCCCCGCGTGATGATACCCATCGACCCCACGGTCACCAAGATATTCGTCCCAGGGCTGAAAGAGAAACCCAACGTCATTCCCATCCGCAGGCTTGTCAATGGGAAGTACAGGGTGGTCAGCTGCGAGAAGATCAGCCCGGAGATGAGGAGATGCCAGTTGTTCTGCGTCCAGGTTATCTCCTGGCGGGAAGGGTTTTACTACCCTCTAGGGATAATAACGGAGATTATGCATGCAGCACTGACTTTGGAGGAAGGCTTAGAGATCCTCGGCTTAGAGTATGGGCTGGAGAAGAAATACCCAGGTGCTGTCACCAAGGAGGCAGCCAGGTACCTCTCCAGCAGCAAACTGAGCTTCAGCAAGGAAAATCTGAAGGACTGCCGGAGTTACCTGACCTTCACCGTTGACCCCGAGGGTGCCAAGGATCTGGATGACGCTATCAGTGTCAGGGATCTTGGGCATCACTATGAGATTGGCATCCACATTGCAGATGTAGCTGGCATCGTTCCCAAAGGCAGTGCCTTGGACCTGGAAGCAAAGAAGCGGGGGGTCACCTACTACGCTCCCAACCAGGAGCCTCTGTGCATGTTCCCGCCCCACATTAGCCAAGACGTCTGCAGCCTCCTGCCGCAGAAGGACCGTCGGGTGATCTCCTTGTTTGTCACCATAGAAAAGGGGACTGATGAGATGCTAAAGGAAGTCTTCGCCCTCTCCGTGATCCGCTCGGACAAGCGGCTGTCCTACGAAGAGGCGGAGCTCTTCATTAAGGACCACTACAAGGGGGCAGCAGGGGCCCTCTCTTTCCATACCCTGGAGGACTGCGTAGCCGTGGCTTATCACTTCTCCAGGATCCATCGGAAGTTTCGGCTGCAGGAGGACTGTTTCTATGACCGGCTGGACGAGGAAAGCTCCCCGGGGAACAGGGGGTCCCATCAGATGATAGAGGAGTTAATGATCATGTTCAACAGTTTTGTGGCCGAGTTCCTCACCAACCAGGAGGACACCAGAAGTGTCACTCCTCTCCGGTGTCAGTGCGAGCCGAACCCTCAGCAGTTAACACACATGAAAAACAAGTACAGCCACATGCTCCCTTTGTCCATCCACCTCTCGCACCACCTGGGAGAGGTGGCTCCTGCCCAAGACTCCTGTAGGAACATGGAGTTCAGCCTCCTGGTCCCCATCTGGGAGCACCTGCAGTCAGCCGCCACTGTCCGTGACTTCCAGAAGATGCTGGACCTCATTGCTACTGATGACATCCACCCAGAGCTGGCCCCGGTGGCCCTGGAGTTCAGGAGGCTGCTCAGCCGCTCCTATTTCAGTCGCTCCAACTCCACCGTGCAGTCGAAAGCGGGCCATTACTCCCTGCACGTGGACTCGTACACGTGGGCTTCCTCTCCCATCCGTCGGTACGTGGATGTCGTGGTCCAGCGGCACCTTCACTCCGTGCTCGGCAATAAGCCCATCGCCTATTCTTCGGACGACATTGAGTTTCTCTGCCACGACTTCAACAGGAAGAATTCCCAGGCGGTGATGTATGAGAAGAGAGCCCGCTGCCTGCAGATGACCACCCAGCTGAAGGCTCAGGTGCTGCAGAAAGTGGCCTTCGTGGTGGATGTCGAAGGGGTGAACAAATACTTTAAAGTCCTGTTTCCGTTGAACAAAGAGAGTCTCCCAGATCCCCAGGTCATTAACTACAGGTCTCTCCAGCTGATAGAGCAGCCCACGTTCATGCAGCAGCAGGGCAGCATCAGGCTGACGTGGAAGAGGAGGGTGTACTCTGCGGAGAAGATGAAGGAGCACAGCCTGCGGGAAGGCCGCCTCCTCAACCGCAATGTCACCCTCTTGGGCGCCCAGACGTGGCAAGAGGTGCTTGCAGCCATCAGGAGCGAGGATTTTCAGAAGGCTGCCTCCCTCCTTCAGAAGAGCAAGGACCTGTGCCAGAGGGTCATGGGCTGGGTACAGAAGAGCCGGTGCTCGCACTACGTGGAGCTCTGCCTGGAGCTGAAAGCTGGTGACACGCTGCAGCTCCAGCTCACCACTGATGTCTACCGGGGCTTCCTGGTGCCCTTTGTGCAGTTGTGGTGTGTGGCACCGGGGTTCGATGTCTGCCTGCAGCACACGGAGAAGCCGATCGATTGCTTCTCTGCCTACGCCACGCTGCCGTCCAAAGACAAGTACAAGAACGCAGCGGAGTATAACAAGGTGTGGATGCTGATGAGTGCCATGGAGTCCGCTTCGTGTGCCGTGGCTGAAAACGACTCCATTGTCCTCCACGATGTCAAAATAACCTGGGCAGAGCAAAGGACAAGCAAAGGGCAGCTGCAGGGGAGCTTCCTCCTCAACAAAACGTGTTTGGAGGAGTGCTCCATCGAAGTGGACTTCAGCCACTGTTACTTGTGCATTCGTTTGGGGGGGCTGAAGCTTCAAAGAGATGAGGAGAGCCTTAGCCACAGCCTCCAGAACCTGACTTTCCTTAACAAGGGCAGGTCAGAGAGCAAACTTGTGGTTGATCCAGATACCTACACGTGGGTGGCTCACGGGGTGACCGAAGAGTTCAGCGACGAGGAGAAGTCGGACAGGTCGACCCAGCATACGATGAACTTTTACATCCACTATATGTCTATGGAGAACATCCCTGCGGAAATCTTGGAGGCCTCTGCCAGGTTCACAGTGGAGCTCATCCCAAAGATGCTGCCAGACGTGTAAGTGTGCTCAGTGGTTGTGCTCTGGTGAACGTGTCCATGCGGAGCAGCGGCTTCCTGCAGGACTCCTTAGCTGCATCCACACAAGGCTTTGCTTGCCGTTGTGGCTGGTCCCCTGACAAATCCAGATGGCCGCTCGCTCTTCTGGCTGACCTTGAGAATGGGGAGATAGGGGAAATTTCCCCCGGCATCTGTTTCTAGTGGGTTGCTGCAGTGTGTGCCATAAAATGCAGTGGGAAACACTGGGTCAGGGTTTGCTTACAAGTGCTCCCTGATTTCCCAATCGTTCCCCTTTGTTGTTGCTGTGAAGTGAGATCTGCTCTTGTTGAAGCCAAGCTGATGTCTACTTCGCCCTTCTCTGCACACAGCATGGGCTCTATGTGCCCGTGACCGCTCCACCTTCATCAGGACCAAATGCGTTTCCTTTTGTAGTGTGAATTTTAGGAAATAATTGGAAGCGAATCCAATAAAATGGGGCAGGCCACAATAAAACGGAGCTGGGACGGAAGCTGTGCTCCTTGCTCTCAGCATCTTTACAAGCTCAGCTCTTCAGACAGTTGAGAAATAGTCCCAGATGCAAAAGAGCAGAATAACAGTTGGTTTGGTTTAAGTTCTTTATGGAAGGATTTAATGCAACACCATAGCAGAGAGAAAAGGATAAACAGGGCAGTTGTACAAAGCTGTGTGCTAGTTGTCAGTAGTTTATGCAATGTTCCATTCATTCTCACTTTGCCCTGTCAGACGGAAAGAGAAGGCAATCTGGAAGCTCAACTATGCCTCTGAGCTCGCTAAAAGCATCGCCCTTGGCCACGAACCTCCTAAAAGAGGTAGGTGCAAATATTCACCTTTCTTACCCTGTGGCTGCTTGCTTCTGGCCAGCCTCTGGGGGTCATTGCCATTGGGGTTACACTCCCAGAGCAGGAGGTTTCCCTGGGAAGGGGAGGAGAGGAGCTGCTGGCCTGGCAGAGGGAAGGTAATAGGGAATGCCCTGCGGAGAGTGGCACGCGTGATGTTTTAATCCCCCGGGCTCACAGAGAAGGCTCGTGGGCAAGAACATCTTGGCACGGGACAAGGATTCTTTTTGGGTGGTCTTGTAAATGGGGCACGCTCGGTACCTGCTGCATCCCCCTGTTGAATCACCCGTGTGTGTCTCCAGTAACCCTCTCTAAACTTGTTCTCTTGGCTCTTTGCTGTAACAGTGGCAACGTCCAAAATCCTGCAGCAAAAATCCTTTGATATCCCTGGCAGCAAGAGGAAGCTGAACGAGAGTCAGAACCAGGCTATTCTGAATGCTCTGAGGAAGCCCTTCACGCTCATCCAAGGCCCACCAGGTAAGGCTGGGGGGACAGCACAGCTATGTTGTTATGAGAGACAGGTTCATCTGCTGCTTTCCATAGGACCTTTGGCTACAGGAGGAGGTAGCGTGGGTTGGCATCACCCAGAGCTGTTCAAGGCAAACCCCACAGTTCTTGGTTTTATTTCATGGCTGATCATCCAGATGCTGGTCTAGAGCGTGGGTGTCATGGTTAAAGTGTTCTCACAACCTCCTTGTTTTTGTAGGCACAGGGAAAACCGTTGTTGGAACTCGAATTGTCTACTGGTTCCATAAGCTGAATGAGGATAGCGTTGAGAAGGAGAAAATACTACCTGCTGATGAAGGAATGGCCAAGGGGAGAAAGTGCATCTTGTACTGTGGCCCATCCAACAAGTCTGTTGATGTTGTTGCCGGTAACTGTTGGTTTCAAGCTCCTCAAGTGGCTGTACTGGTGGGAAGGAGAACATGTGGCTGTGAGCAGGGGTAGGGGGACAGAAAGCAGGGCTGGTCCTTACAGAAGACCAGAGGTGAGGACCAGAGAAGGTGAGGTTGATGAGTGAGGCTTGGGGAGAAGAGGGCACCTCACCGGCCATGAGCTTTCTGAGCATCACCAGTGCCTGGTGCTGTCTGAGCAGACCTGTTCTCTCTCCCCAGAGATGCTGCTGAAGATGAAGAGCCTGAAACCACTGAGGGTCTATGGGGAGGCCATTGAGGCGATGGAATACCCGTACCCAGGGAGCAACCGGCACCTCTACCGCAAAGCCCTGCGGGATGCAAAACCAAAATATGAGCTCAGGTAGGACCTCGTGGCCCTGCAGGCTCTGAGGGTGCTGGGGAGGGATGTGTTCTGCACTGGTAAAGCTCAACAAGCCAGAACAGATGTGGTTTCCCGCTGTGGAGCAGCATTATTAACCTGCTTCGTAATTATTTTTTCCACGTTGGAGGTGGATAGTCTAATGCAGGAGCTGGTCAGGAAGGCCAGGTTGTTGAAAAGATCCTAGAGTTTTCACCTTTTGGTTTTGAATGGCTCTAAAAGTCACTGAGTTTATAGAATCCAGGACTCCCAGACTGGTTTGTGTTGAAGGGACCTGAAAGTTCAACCAGTCCCAACCCCTGCCACGGGCAGGGACCCCTTCCACTGGAGCAGCTTGCTCCAAGCCCCTGTGTCCAACCTGGCCTTGAGCACTGCCAGGGATGGGGCAGCCACAGCTTCTCTGGGCACCCTGTGCCAGCGCCTCAGCACCCTCCCAGGGAAGAGCTTCTGCCTCAGAGCTTCATTCCTCCTTGCTACTGCTGAAGAAAAGTGGGTGCATGTTGTGTCCTCAAGGGTGAACTGCGAGGTCTGTAGAGATGGGACAGTCTGGCTGTGACTGTTTTAGCTAATGGGGTTTCTCTACGTAGCAGGTGAGGTCTGCTTCAGTGTAGAGATCACTCGGGTCTGCGTTGGGGGAAGTTATTTATATGCTGGCTCTTTATGCAGTGAAATAATCCTGCACCACCGCATCCGCCGGCCACCCAACCCTTACTGGCGGGAGATCTGCAACTTCGACTCCCGCATGAAGAAAGAGGAGCAGATAACAGAAGAGGAAACCAAGAAGTGAGTAGAGAGCCTGGTGAGAGGTGGCTGACGCTGGCCATGTCCCACCCCTCAGGCACTGCCTGCTGCGCAGCGCTCATCCATCTCTTGCCCCTGTGAGAAGAGGTTTGGGCTGTGCCTGCTGAGGCTCAGCTGACACAAGCTCATGGACGGGGGGAAACTCAGCGGGTTTGTCCTGGCTTATGGAAGCCAAGGACACTTCTGCTCTGGTGCTGTTGTCCATCTGGACCAAAAGCCCTATTATGTGTTTGAGACACGTGCATCCTCCGCCATAAGCCCAAGTAGGTTTCCTACAGCATCCATCCAAAACCCTTCTGTGGGTGCACCAGCTCGCTCCAGGGAAGGAGATGGAGCCGTAATCATTTAGGAAAGCATAGCCTCTGCCTGGTTCCTGCAAGAGGAGCCTTCAGCTGTGGTCCTTATGCATAACCTGGTGTCTTCTGCATCGACCACCAGGTACAAAATCCTGCTGTCGGCTGCTCGTATGTACGAGCTGAGACGACACGATGTCATCCTGTGCACGTGCTCCGCCGCATCTGCCCCCTCCCTGGAGCAGCTCAATGTCAAGCAGATAGTCATCGATGAGTGTGCCATGTCCACGGAGCCCGAGACCCTCATCCCCTTGGTCAGCCACCGCCACGCTGAGAAGGTAAGTCCCCTCCAAAGATGTGCCTTTAGGAGGAGCTGCTCAGGGCTCTCAAACCTCTGCATTACTTCCACCCCTTACCACGCTGCTCTTCCAAGTTCTCCCAGGTTTTAAGGTTGTTCTTGGTAGTATCTGTGATGGTTTATCAGTGTTTCAGCCTGGTTCTTCCTTACAGGGTGGGTATCACTCCTACCAAAAATGTCCTCACGCACTGGAATGGGTTGCCCAGGGGAGTTGTGAATGCTCCATCCCTGACAGTGTTCAAGGCCAGGTTGGACAGAGCCTTGGGTGACCTGGTTTAGTGTGAGGTGTCCCTGCCTGTGGCAGGGAGGTTGAAAGTAGATCTTGGGGTCCTTTCCAACCCAAGCTGCTCGATGATTCTATGTACAACGTATTAACGTGACAAGAAGCATAGAGCAGGTCTCAGTGGGCTCACTAGATGATGTCGTTCTCCTGTCAGATGGGATCAAGACTCTGCATTATCCGGGTCAGGATCTGTATGTAATGCCCATCGCGCTCTTTGCTTGAGTTTGCTGTCACCATAACATAAATAGGTAGCAACAAATGTCTGCGTACAAGCAGCCTTTTAAAGGGCTGGTTGCCTTCAGCAGTGCCTCCACCCTCACAGCTGAGGTATCCACTCTTCTCTCCAGGTCGTTTTGCTTGGGGATCACAAACAACTGCGGCCTGTGGTCAACAACGACGTCTGCAAGACCCTTGGCATGGAGACATCTCTTTTTGAGCGCTACCGCAATCAGGCGTACATGCTGGACATGCAGTACCGCATGGTGAGCTCCTCCGGCGCGTTTCCTTCTTGCCAGCTTCAGCACAATGGCACTGCAGGCACAACCTGCCCAGAAAGATGCTGCGGGTTGAGGAGTTCCTTGGGGTTTCTCACCTCAGTTTCTCCCCTTTTCTCTACCAGCACAAAAGCATTTGCAAGTTCCCATCGCAGGAGTTTTATGACATGAGGCTGAAAACGTGCCCCCAGCTCTTCCGTGAGCCCAGTGTCTTCTACCACAAGGATAACAGCTGCTGCCCCATCATCTTCGGGCACGTGGAGGGGAAGGAGCAGAGCCTCATGATTTCTACTGAGGAAGGAAATGAGAACTCTAAAGCAAACCTGGAGGAAGTGGAGCAGGCGGTGAGGAGGGTCCTGGGGCACTGCTGGAGATGCAAAAGCAGGGGTTGTTGTGCAGGGATCATGAAGGGACGATGAGTAGCCATATAGGATAGAGATCAATGGGGTGCAAGTGTCCGCCTCGGGTCTGGAGCACACCAGGATGCCCCTGCCCAGAGGCTGATACAGGGAAGGGTGACCCAGGGCAGGGGCAGCAGCACAGCCAGGCACCATCAGTGCTCTGGGGTCAGGGTGCTGGAACGTTGGGTCCCTCTGGCCACCGCTCCCAGGTGAGGAAGACCCTGGTCTCCCCAGGTGAGGCTAGCGAAGCAGCTGACACTAGATGGCACCATCCGGCCGGAGAGCATCGCCATCCTGAGCCCCTACAACGCTCAGGTGTCCGAGATCAGCAAGAGCCTCCAGAAGGAGAGGATCCGCGGGGTGACCGTCTGCACCATCATGAAGAGTCAAGGTGAGGCTGGCAGGAGAGGGGAGGGCTGGTTCTGTTCTCTCCTGCCTTCCCGAGGACTGAAGAAACACCTCACAGAAAGGGTCTTTGAGCAAATCTTACACCAGGGTCATTTCAGCCGTGGAGGAAGCATCCCTGGGCCCGATTTCTGCACAATTTGTGATTATAACAAATCCTTTGGAAGACTTCAGAGTGCTCAAACAGGGTGAGATTGATGAAGATGCGAAGGCGGAGGATGCCTGATGGGGTGTTCAAGAGCTGCTCTCTGCGGAGAGCAACGGTCAGGAGCCTGCTGGCCTCCCAAGCTGGAGAAACCCAAAGGGTGGCAGCAGTTTTGTGGGTCTCGTTGTAGAGACCCAAGTGTTTTGTAGGGTTTAGGGGTGGCCGGATGCTTCCTTCTACAAACCCATGGTTCAATTCCGCTTTCTAGGAAGCGAGTGGAGATACGTGATCCTGTCGACTGTGCGCTCCCGTCCCCGGGCAGAGATTGACAGGAAGCCCACCAAGAGCTGGCAGAAGAAGTACCTGGGGTTTGTCACTGACCCAAACCAGGTCAACGTCGGCATCACGCGAGCTCGGGAAGGACTCTGCATTTTAGGTGGGTCTCTTGGAAGTGAGCACAGGCCCACGGGGAAACAGGGTGCTAGTGTGAGACATCGCTGCCCAGGCACGGGGCTGGAGCTGGATGATCTTCAGGTCCTTTCCATCCCAAACCATTTTATGATGAAGGGGTGGAGGTCCAGACTAGTACAACTGATGGCCTTGCTTTATTCTTTTAGGTGTCTGTGGGTTTGAAAGCGGTGCGTGTGGGCAATCTGGGAAGTGGAGATCGTGCACGGCTCATACGCAATGTGTACTATTGCTTTTTCTCACCCTCTGGTTGGGAGCACATGGTTTCTGTCGCTCGCAGGCTGGAGCAATCTCCTAACAGAATTTGGCTGCTTAGTTCCCTCCTAATCACGAGCAGGCTGCGATGTGTAGGGAAGCTGCTCACAGAGATGACAGCTCGGAAAAGGGAGCTGGGATCTTGCAGAGCTCTGGCTCAAGGAGGTGTCCCTATGAGTTACCCAGCACCATTAGGCTACAAGGGTCAGACAGGAGTTTCCATTGCTGGTGTGTGATGTTGTTCAAGCCTCTTCTGGCCACTAACCTGCTGCCCCCCCGCTTTGTGCCACCAGGAAACCGGTACCTCCTGGAGTGCAACCCTTTGTGGAGGAGACTGCTCCAGCATTACAGGCAGCAAAACTGCTACACCGCAGGCCATGGCATCTTAGTCATGAAGACTTCAGCCTTCCACCGGTGAGGATGGGCTGTACCTCCACGAGCTCCTCCCTCTCTACCTGAACTGCGTTACGTGTGCCTTGGGAAGGACGGGATCTTTCCATTATTGAATCACCCATGGAGCCAGATGCCGTGTGCAGGACGTTTCCTGCACAGCCACAGCTCCACTTCAGTGCATGTTTGGCACCTTGGGGTGTTTAAATCAGCGCAACCTTGGATAGGAACTTTCAGCTCCAGCAAACCAAAAACCATTGGAAACGGATGGATGGGGATGTGACTTGATCGCTGGTGATGCTGGTTTTTAACCAGAAGATGCTCAGCGGAGCCTCCATCCTACCTGCCAGCGTTAGCTGTGCTTTGGGGACCAAATACTCAATCCATTCGCCGAGGGTGGAATTCCTGCGTGCAACGGAGCCACGCAGCAATGTGCTGTTTGCCATAGGGGACCAAAGCTTCTGAGTGCTACCACTCCTTTGGAAACCAAGGCCAGGGGATTTTTAAGGCTTCTCGTTTCTCAAAGCAGAAAACCAACGTGTTTTGTTTTATCGTTGTTTTTAAGTGAAGGAGGAAAGCAAAGCGAGAACCGTGTTCTGCTCTTTGTGCAGCTGAAACGCTGTTCTCTGACCGTGTAAATACCACAGAGCCAAGGCCGAGTTGGTTTTGTAAATAGATCTACTTCTTCTTTGTACAAAGGAGGTCGTCCTCAACAGAGTAACGTTAATGAAAAGCAAGGACCTCTTCTTCCAGGAAATGCTGGCATTTGTAAGCGTATTTTAACCTCTTCTGGGTTCCATTTGGGATCTCCTCCTGGGGGATACCCCCCCCCCTTTTCCTACCCCACGTTTTTTTAAAGCTGCTTTTAATTTATTGACTTTTTAACCCTGTGAATTTGTTTCACAGTTTTATGGCCTGAGTTTTTAAGGGCGGTGATGGAGAACTGGTCAATGCGCCCGCAGCTTACGTGTGTATCATGTACTTTTGTTGTGCGTAGCCAAACTGCTGTGAACTGGAAGCTGCGATTCACGAGGGCAGGCTGCTCTCGCCCGGGAGCGTGTGGCTGACACCGGTGTAGAGCTCTCTGCTGAATCACGGAGCTGCTTTTCGAAGCACGGTAGTTTGGAGGGAAGGGGGCTTTTATCCCATTTCAGTCCTGAATGTATGAAGTGCCTGCCTCAGCTCTGCCCAAGACCACGCGCGTGGCTGTCTCTGGATGTGGGATGGAGCCAAGGTGAAATCATGGTTGTTTTAGACCAAGTCTATACAGTGCTGGGAGCTGAGTCCGCCTTGGTACAAGCGAGGGGTGCCCAGGACTTCACAGCACCACAGCCGGGATGAATTCTGTCCTGTGCGTGCAACCGAATATGTAGCATGGCTCTTTCCAGTGTGGAGGAATGTGCAATAAGGAAGCGTTGTGTCTGGAAAAGTCCTTCTTGAACGCGGTGTTTCTTTCTTCTCCTGACTGTGTTAGACTTGACTCAAGAACTACGGAGGAATTCTGTTGTTCTCTCATTTTAAACTACCTTCCTGCACTTGTGCATCTGGTGGGCTTGATCTGAACACTAGAGCCCACCCAGGCTTGCTCTTGTCTTATTGAAGCACGATAATAGGCATATGGCTGGTGGTTCCATGAGGGACAAAAGCCCTTAGGAAGTATCTCCTGCTGGTTCTAAACATGCTCGACGAAAGCTGGGAAGAAGCAAAGTTCATTGTTCCTATTTGAAGTCATCTTGGTTGGGATCTTCTTCTGCGCCAGCCTGGGTTTTGCAACTCCAAAGTAAGCTTGCACAGGAATCTTTTTGTGGACTACTGAAATGCAGTCGTGTACCTCCAAGGCGATGTGGAGGGTTGCAGAAGATGCTGGAATTGTCGGGCTGAATACCTTAGCACGGTGCCAGCATTGTTCTGACAAAGTCACCTTGGTCTCTTTAGGACCAGAGGGTCTCATTTTCCTGATCTAAAGTAAGCGCGGAGGCTCCTCCCTGGTGGTTTTTGCTGGTTATTCCATTGCGTGTAACACAAACTCACCCCAAGAGTGGTGGCTTAGTCCAGTGCTGTTGTGTGGAGTTTGCCCATGTGTTTGCATAGACCAGGAAAGAGACCTCGCAAAGCATCTCCCTCGCCCTCAGTGGGGAAAAAGTGTTTGCTGCCGCTCCTTGGAGGGTCATGAGGTGCTTTGCTTGGTCACCTCTGTGTTGCAGGACAACATACGTCTTCTTTTTCCCCTCTGAGCGTGCGTTTCATAGGCATTGCTTGGAAAACACTGCCTAGGCTACCCGAGCTGGGCCGGACTTGGGCTGCTTGGGCTGTGGGCAGGTACCTGTAGAGTTGGTCCTGCAGCTGCAGGAGTCAGGGATAGCTGGAAGTGCAATTAATCCAACTTTTTATAGACTGTTAATGACAGCTTTATATCGTGTCCTTGTCCTTGTGCTCACGGACAGAGAATCACTGACATGAGAAAAGAGATTTCCAGGTAGTCCAATTTCGTTTGCACACAGAGCTTGGAATTTACTCCTGAAAGAATTTTCTGTTCAAGCACATGTTCTTCAATGACCAAACCTTTGGTAATTCCAATAGGAATCCACTGGCAGCACAGGGTACCTGTCCAATCCCAGGCTCTATGTTTTCTGCAGCTCACAGACAAAAGAACCTTGTTGCAGGACACAAATGTGGATTCATCCAACAGGAAAACTTCCTTTCCTTGGCACCAGTTAGAGTTTGGGCCTGAGCTGAGCCAGGGGAACCTGTGCAAGCAGGAAGCAATGTGCCAGGCATCAGGCTGTGATGGTCCATGGGGTTGTAGCCATCCTCCTTGGGCTGGCCATGACCCCATAGCCATCCAGAACAGGGAAACCTCTCCTTGGCTGGCAAAGGAGAGGCCCGTAGGACCATTCCTGAGGGATTGGACAGATGTGTGTAGGACAATCAATTTACTGCAATAAATTGCTGGGGTTTTTTAAATAGGAATGAAACGTTAAGTGTCATGACGTGTAAAATTGAGGAACTTTCGATGGGGCAGGCTTTTATCTTTTGTACGTCTGTGACTTGCAGCAAACCTCAAATGATGTTTTGGATACCGATTTTTTTACCTGCTTCTACTGTTTGTAAGAATGAACCTCAAACATTCCTGGGTTTTTTGTTTTCTTTTGATATTTAAGCCATAATTGTAAACATGATTTGGATTTATTTAAAGAATAAATTTTATTACGAAAAGCTCTGTTTCTGGGATGGTTTGACTGGAATTCGTGTGGGGATGGCTCTATCTGGACCGAACCAAATGGTACTGCATTAACTGCAACACATGCCAGTGTGTAGAGGGTGAGAGGAACCAGAGATGGAGATAAGACAAGGGGAGTGGTTTGAGAGCTTAGGATTCAGTTCAGGTGTTTTAGAGGACGGGAAGCAGGGGGAAACAAAGCATCGTTGCAAGAGCTTGCACTGGGCATCTTCCAGGGGATGGCAAGCCCTGGTTGATGGAGATGCTTCCATATCCATATATCCATAGAATCATAGGGTGGTTTGGATTGTAAGGCACCTTAAAGATCATCTAATTCAAAAGTGTCTGCCTGCTTCTTAGTGCTCCCACCTGTGAGTCCTGGCAGGGGAAAGTGTTGGGTCCTGAATGCTGCCAAAGGATGTGAGAAGGTTGGAACCCAGAAGGACCTGGGAAAGATGCTTCTAAAATTGTTGAAAACAAGAACGAGGTTGGGTTTAGTCCTAACACTTAAAAATAAGGCTTGTCTTTAATAGTTCTCATTCGCATGGTTTAATTTAGTTCTCATTCCTATGGTTTCAAACGTATCAAACGGGAGGCACACTCTTGTGTGTCACCTCATCCTTCCGGGGCGCAAGCGCTGCTCTGCACGTCTTCGGCGGTACCCGTTGTCAGAACGATGGTGTCGCGCCACTCCTCAAGGACAAGGGTCTGTTTGGGTAACCTTCTAATGGTGAACTCATAGGATCTGCCGGGCTTCAGGTTCTGGACTATGCGGGAGTTGGAGCTGACTTGGTGGGTCCTGCCGAATCCCACTTCCACCCCGATTGTCAGTAGCTTAAAGCTCAGCTCGCACTGTTCCAGGTGTGACTCCTGGTTCTCAGTAAACCACTTGAGCCTGGCCCAGTTCTCGAGGGCGAAAGATTCTTTGCGATCAAAAACCACTGGCATCTTGGTATAGAGGGAAAACCTGATGCTGGGGGGTCTGGTACCCGTGAGGTCCGCATGGGACACCAGGCTGTGCTTGACACAGATCTTCCCGGGGAACTCCAAGGAGAGGAGAGTTTCCATGAACCCAGTGAGCTTGGACAGTTTCTGCCTGATCCCATCCCACTGGGCGAAGAAAGTTGCCATGTCACAGACCTCTACATAGGAGTTCAGCTCCTCCCAGCCTTGTTGCAGTTGTTTCAACAGCT
This sequence comes from Lathamus discolor, assembly GCF_037157495.1. Taxonomy (NCBI): domain Eukaryota; kingdom Metazoa; phylum Chordata; class Aves; order Psittaciformes; family Psittacidae; genus Lathamus; species Lathamus discolor. The sequence goes on along the minus strand of NC_088894.1, from coordinate 1,236,331 downwards.
CCGTTAGGAGCAACAGCTGGATTTGGGTCTGGATTTTTCCCATCTTCCGCACCCTCTGGAGCCGCTGGTGGTCTATGAGCTGCAGGGTCTCGGTGCGGTGAATCTCGTGGTTCTGGTCTGTCACATTCACGTATTTGGGCTCAACATCCAAGTAAAAGGAGCACCTCTTCAGGATGTGAACCTTGTCCTCCTGCTTCTGGAGGTAGCGGAGGCTCAGGCTGGAGCGCAGGAACTGCTGGATGAGCCTTCTCCGTTGCAAGTACAGCTCCCAGGTGCCACTGCCTTGGTCCTCCCGGGTGCCACTGCCTTGGTCTTCCCGGGTGCCACTGCCTTGGTCTTCCCGGGTGCCTCTGCCTTGGTCTTCCTGGGTGCCACTGCCTTGGTCTTCCCGGGTGCCACTGCCTTGGTCCTCCCGGGTGCCACTGCCTTGGTCCTCCCGGGTGCCGCTGCCTTGGTCTTCCTTATGCACAATGCGCTCCCGACTGCTTTTAAGCTCATTGGAAACTGCAGCCATGATTCCAAAGCTCGGTTGCTGTGTAAGAAGACAGCAATAACAACATTAAGGACCACAGGAAGAGCAGCTGTGAGGGAGTGTAACTGTGACTCCTCTCTCTTCAAGCTTAGCTTATCAGTTCTAGATGGGAAAGAGCCATTAAACTCCATGGAGTTCCAGAGGAATTTTCCTTTCTGGTTGTATGCTGATGTTTTGTGCAGTCTGCTTTTCCATATTCCAACTAGCCGGGCTCCTTCTGCCCTCCCCGTTTTGAGCATTTCTACCTCTGCTTAATAATAGTCACTGTCAGGAGCTATGCTCTGATATAGTCTGCCAAAATTCCTCTGTATCTTATTATCTTCTGTTCCATTCTAATTAGATGCCTTTGTACTCCTGTAAGCAATTGCTTTCCATTCTTTCACATCTCTGGGGATGTCTGTTTTTCTCTCTCTGGAATCTGCCAGGCTGTTGAGGCTTGAGACCCATCCTCTAACCCAGTTCTACAGCTACATAATCACCTTGGTGATTCAAATTAACCCTCTGCCCCCCACGTGAGCTGCTATTCAGCAGCCAGAGCCACGCGGCACACCGAGTGCCGCCTCACAACAGCTTTCAAGGGGAAAGCTGGTGTTTTTCCTTGCTCCTCTACCTTCAGCAGTGGACTGACAGCCATAACTTGGTGTTTTCAGTGCTTTATTGCTTTCCTTTTCTTAGGTTTTAGCTTATGTCATCACCTCAGACCATGATACCTCCTTGCTTTCTTGTGGGATGCTATTAGTGTCTAAAGGATGTACAGTAAGAGAATGAAACACGTGGGAAGCAACTGTGAACTGATCACAGCTGGCTGTTGAGAAGGCGTTTAGGCGATGGTCCTTCCCAATGCCTTATCTGCTGCCTCAGCCTTCAGTGTTTCATTCACTGGCAAGGGCTTGCCCTGGTTGGTGGTGCCAGGGCAGAAGGGGTTTCTCTGTGGTGCTCCTACAGCCGATGTCTCATAGAAATGAGCTAAATAAATGCCCTGTTGTTGGTGACACCATCCTGAGAACCCAGCTTGACATCGAGAATGTGGCTTTCACAAGCTGCACGCACTTGACTTGGAAAGGAAGGACATAGGGAAACCTGGAAGCAAGATCTGGTGTCCTCGATCAGCCTGTGCCGACACAACCCAGCAGCAGGTAACTCTCCTCCTATGCGATTTTCTGCTTGTACTTATTGAAGTGCTTGTACCTAACCGGGGTGTTTCAGTTCTTACCTCTCTGGTAGGAGCCGGCTGGTGCTATCGAATTGGCTGAGCCACTTTTCTTGGCCTCATTTCTCCTAAACATGTAACAGAACCAATAACACTGCCTTGGAGGGGTTTCAAGTGTTTGTAAACCTGTCAGCTGCCTGGCCTGCGCTGCGCTGTGATTTAAGCTAATTCACTCCTTGACAGCAACCTGTTCTCCAAGGGAGCTGTCGGCTTCAGAAACAAGCGGAATTTCCTTTTCCTTTTCATTCCACACATCAAAACCCCACCTCACCCAGAGCAGAGCCAGCTCCCAGCATCCCCCTATGGAGCGCATCAGGCACAGCACATGCCTTGGGTTATGGTACCCTGCTCTCAGAGTGATTTGGCTCTCTGCAGCAGCCTGTTTGCCCGCAGACAGAGCTGGGATTGTGCGTGTTTTCCCTTTCTGTTTTCATATCCCTTGTATTTTCCTTGCCATGGCTGGTTTCCCGGTAGCCGCACTCTGTTTGCAGCCAGGAGGCTGCAATTGCCCAAGCTGGAGCCGCGTTGCCTTGGGATCCCCCAGAGTTTGGATGGGGTGGAAAGAGGCACCCACAGCAACTGGGGGGCACCCAGGGGAGTCGGGGCATCCCAACACTCAAACCCAGTGCTGTGGCTTCCTCCCGCTGCTCTGGTTGCCATGGTGATGCATTGTGGTGTGCGGTCCTGGGCCAGGGCCCTCAGCATCCATCATCTCCCCCAAGCCTCTGCTTTTCACCGTGGTGCTTTTTGCTCTTGGTGGCAGTGGTTTAATCACAGCATCAAGGGATGATTCCTCCAGCTCCAGCCCCTGCCACGGGCAGGGACCCCTTCCACTGGAGCAGCTTGCTCCAAGCCCCTGTGTCCAACCTGGCCTTGAGCACTGCCAGGGATGGGGCAGCCACAGCTTCTCTGGGCACCCTGTGCCAGCGCCTCAGCACCCTCACAGGGAAGAGCTTCTGCCTCAGAGCTCAGCTCAGTCTCCCCTCGGGCAGGTTCAAGCCATTCCCCTTGGCCTGTCCCTACAGGCCCTTGTCCCAAGCCCCTCTCCAGGTTTCCTGCAGCCCCTTCAGGCACTGGAGCTGCTCTCAGGTCTCCCCTTCAGGAGCCTTCTCTTCTCCAGGCTGCCCCAGCCCAGCTCTCTCAGCCTTTCAGCCAATGTCCCCATCTGTAGGGGCAGACCCCAAGGATCTACAGGACCATCGGCCCCGCAATCATTGGTACCCTCACCTCAGAAACTGCTTCTCCGATCCCAGAGGAAATGCAGCTCCCGGTGGGTGCGGGGACACCCGGGGCAGATGTGGGTGCACGGGGTGAGGAGCGCGGCCGCGCTGCCCCTCTGCCTCCTCGATTCCACTGTGGCTCTTATGCGGAGCACAGGCAGCACGGAACGCCCGGCTCTTGTGATCTCAGCGTGATGCTGCTGCCGGTGCGGGGGATTTGGGTGTTCTGAGCACTGCAGGGCTGTGTTCATTTGATTTCCAATGCTTTGCTTCCCCATAGGAGACATCCCCATTGTGCTTCCAGCGTGTTTCACCTCTGCTCCATGGGACCAGGCAGCAGCTTCAGTCTCCTATGAGCCCCAGCTCCAAGGATGGGTTAAAGCTTGGTTCTCTTTCACGAAGCCTGGACCTCAACAGCAAACTGCAGGGATACGGCCTCAGGACAGGTCCCTTCAAGGTCTCTTCCAACCCTCTTCAAGGTCCCTTCCAACTCAACTTTAAGGTCCCTTCCAACTCTCTTTAAGGTCCCTTCCAACTCTCTTTAAGCTCCCTTCCAACCTTCTTTAAGCTCCCTTCCAACTCTCTTTAAGCTCCCTTCCAACTCTCTTTAAGGTCCCTTCCAACCCTCTTTAAGGTCCCTTCCAACTCCCTTTAAGGTCCCTTCCAACCCTCTTTAAGCTCCCTTCCAACCCTCTTTAAGCTCCCTTCCAACCCTCTTTAAGCTCCCTTCCAACTCTCTTTAAGCTCCCTTCCAACCCTCTTTAAGCTCCCTTCCAACCCTCTTTAAGCTCCCTTCCAACCCTCTTTAAGGTCCCTTCCAACTCTCTTTATGATCCCTTCCAACCCTCTTTAAGCTCTCTTCCAACCCTCTTTAAGCTCCCTTCCAACCCTCTTTAAGCTCTCTTCCAACTATAACCACTCTATGACAGCCAGGCAACGGTAAAAGCTAGCTCAGCACAAGGTGCAATGGGTGCAGCACTGAGCAGGGAAGCCGGCTCCATCCTGGGAAGCCTTAAGGTCATGCATGGAGTGGACCAGGGACACCCACAGATGTGCTTTGCTCTTTGCTGCTTTGCCGATGTTAGTATTCACCCAGGATGTTCATATTCATCCATTGGGAATTCTGGAGCACTGATGGCACCTGCTGGGCTCCTTGGCGTGCTGTGGGTGGGGGGATTTTCACCCAAAAGGGGGTGATTTTGCAGTCTTTACATCTGAGGCCAGACGCCCTCCAGTGCTTGTGCCCGCAGTGAGATAAGGCTCTTCCACCAAGGGTCAGGAGTTCTGTGAACCTGAACACAGAATCCCTATCAGAGATACGTTGAAACAGGACATAAACTGCTCCGTGAAGCGCAGCGGCTACCATTTGGGTGGGAAGGGCTTTCCCTGCTCTGCTTTGCTGCAGGACTGCCCCGCTGGTTGGTTTATGATGGAGAAGAGACCGGCTCGACTGGCTCACAGCAACAAGCTCCATACACGCCTGCTGTGCCCATCAGCAACCTGGCCAGGCCTCCTGTGTCTGAAGGTGCTTCCACACTCCCTGCGATGAGATCTTCGGATCAGGGCTTAGCCTTGGTGCTGCCTCATGCGCTCACCCGGTGCCTCCCTGCTGAGCCTTTTTAATTGAATGAGAGGCAAGATCCATCAGAGCGGCCCCGAGCTCCTGCTTGAGCATCGCGGGAGGAGGCGACCTGTCAGTTTAAGCAATCAATGCATCTTCCCAAGGCAGCTGGAGCTTCATTCCACAGCTGCCAAGAGATTAACTCGGCACTTGTCAGGTGTGATTTCTAACAGGGAAGATAACAAATGGCAATGACAGGAGGTTGATGGCCTTGCTTTGGAGGGGGGGTTAGCAGGGATCCGTGGTGGGTATTCATGGCAGGTTTCTGCAGGAAGCTCATGTCATGCATCCCCACCCTGTCGCTCGGGCTGCGTGTACTGGGAGCTGGGTCTCTCCTTTATCCCTTGGCCTTGGTGGTGTCAGGGGTTAAGGATGTAGGAGACTCCTGCGGAGGTCTGGGTAACCCCAGCTCCTCTTCCAGCCATGGCCAAGGCCCAGAGGGAGGTGTTTAAGCTTCTGCGCTGCTGTCTTCCTATTGAAGAGCTCTGTCTGCCTTCGAGCTGGTGAGCTCTGTGCTGGTCACGGTGCTCCTGTGCCCAGCACTGACCTGAAAAGGCTCAGGTACAAGACGAAAGTGCTGCAGAGCCGAGAGCAGCATCTCACATAGGTGAGGTCCTGGGCTTTGCTCCTCACTTTGGCAGGGTTTGGAAGTCAGGGTTTAAGCCTGGAGCTGTGCAGAGACTTCTGCATTGAGCTTTTGTCAGAAACACTAAACTGCATCCCACATTTAGCATGGAGAAATGGGATACCCAAACAGCCCAAGCTGCTATCCTGGGTTTAGGAATATGAACTTCAACCTGCCCATAGTCTGCAGCTGGAATCGTGCTGTTTTCAGCACCGGGGATCGATTCGACCACCGGATGTTACAGCACTCCATGAACCTCTTTGCATGAATACAAACCCAAACGTGTTTGAAGCACCTTTCCCCCCTCTCCAATCAGCCGAGCTGCCAGCCCTCGTCTGTCATCGTGCCCTGTCCTGTCCACAGCCTCAAAAGGAAGCACTCATTAGCCCTGTCGCTGGGCTCCAGATAGAAGCAGACAATTGATTTTCCTCCCTCTTCTCATTAGTGAGATCTGACACTTAATAAAACACATATTTCCGCTCTTGGGGTAGGCAAAACACCCCGATAGCGCCTGTCAGCAAGAGGAGGGAGCGGGGACTCATCTTTATAGGAGGATCAATAGCTGGAACAGAGAAATCGGCCGAGCCCAAATTAAAAGTCTCTGGCAATTTCCATCTCCATATTTCACGTCTGCTGCAGCTCTGAAACGGGCGTTTGCTGCAGAGGAAACCAGCGCAGGGACGGGGAGGAGGATGGACCCTGCGCCCGGTGCTGCCTCTTCCACACGGGACAGTGCGGGCGATGGAGGGTGCAGGGGCTCGGAGCAGCTCTTTGGGCTCTCCTGTTGGACATCGCAGAGCTTTCTGCTGGTGGTTGCGTGCCCAGGGCCACTGCTGGCAGGGTCCCTGGGTCACCACCTCCTCCAGGGCTCCCGGCAGCAGCCCTGAATCTCACCAGCAGCTCCTAATGCTCCCGGTCCCATGGGAGCGGGGCTTTCAGCACCCACCTGCTCCAAAGCCCATTATCACCAAGTGTGACTGATTTACTCACTGCTCGCTCCCCGCTGCACTTGGTGCCTCATATACCTCAAATAAATCCTACGTTCCAGATATATCCCGGCTCTAAATCATCGCCACACACCGGCGCTTTGCTGTCAGGCCGTGATTCAGAAGGAAGAGGGATGTTTCCTAAGGAACCTGGGATGGAGGAGCTGCTGTCCTGGGATTCACAAGCTCCAGCTGGGCCAGGGCAGGAAGGAGTTAATTGTGTCCCGGAGGCAGCAATTATCCCCAGCTCATTACACCCGACAAGGGCAGCCCCGGAGCCGGGACCTGCTGCGGTTTGGGGCAGAAGGTGAAGTTTGTGGGTTTGGGGTAAGAATCTTCCTCGGTTTATGCCCATCCTTGGGATGTGTTACCGCAGGGCTGAGCCGTCCCCTGTTGCTCTGCTTCCCTCCCCTGCTGCGCGTTGATGGGTGGGCACAAAGGGAGTCTCAGGGCACAGACCCCGCTTCCTGCAGCGGTGACATGAGGGGAGCCGTGTGTGGGATGCAGGCTGCAGCAGGGGCTGGTTTCCTGATGAGCCAGCGCAGGAGCTGGACCGGGGTCATGGAAGCTCCTTTATGGCGCTGGGAGCGCATCAAAAGCCCGTTCAGATGTCCTCGGGCTCTGCTTTGCAACGCAGACATCCTTGAGTTCAAGGCTGTGGCGTCCCACGTCCCATGAGACAGCCCTCACTGGCAGGGGCTCCGGTGGCTTGGATGTGGGACAGAGCAAAGCCGGGAAGTGGGAAACCTGCTGGGCCTGAATCCTTGTCCCCTGTTGTCACCTGCTTGGGGCTGGCCGGGAGCGCAGTCAGGATAATGCCAGGAGCCCTGCGTCCACCCTCCCTGGGTATGAAAAGAGCTCCAAAGTTCCAGCATTTATCCCACTGGGATCACGGCGACCAGCAGCACCTTTGGGACCAGTGGGGCAGAGCCCACCGCAGGGCTGGAGCCACGTCCTGGGCTTTATTGCCTGGCTCCTGCTCCCTTCCACCCCTTGTGCTGCTCTGCAGTGCCAACGGGCAGGAGAAATCAGCCCGGAGCATTGGTTCCTACAGCAGCCTCCAAGCAAAGGTGGGGTGGGGGGGGGGCTGCAAACCCCCCAGGGCATGAGAGAGGCAGGGGCACTGGTTTCTTGCTATTGGAGGCTATGGTGGGTTTGGGGACGTTTGTCTGTGTTCCCTAAGCACAGGACAGGGGCGAATGCTGTGTTATGGAGGGACTGAGGCTCGCGGTAAGGTAATGACCTGCTTGGGGGTGTGGAAGAGGGGAGGTGAAGCCTGCACGGCCGGTTTAGTGCCTCTCACTGATTCCCACCGGGCTTTTTAAGAGGGAAACAAGCATCTTTCGCAAGACTGCAGATACTGGCCCCTTCCTGGGTTAAACCAGGAGCAACCACGGGGCTGGATCCATGCAGAGGGAGCAGAGTTAGAGCCTGGAGCCATGGCTTTGCTGCTGCTCACAGGGATGCTCACCCCAAGGACCACATCCAGCCCTGCCCCTGGGCGGAAGGGGCTGCGGCTCCATCGGGCAAGGGCTCCATGTGGTTGATCCAAGGGGGAGCTGGGATCTGCCAGCACGGTGGGGGGGGGCTCTGGGCATGCCGACAGCCCCTGGCTCCGGCAGCAGGGGTAAAGTCATGCCCGTGTCAGCTCATCCATCTCCGCTGCTCACAGGCTGGTCCCGGGGGAAGCAGGAGCTTTGGCAGCTCTAAGTGGGGCTGGAGGCGGATGCAATTCTGGAGAACAAGATCCCCTTTGCACAGCCTGCGAGGAAAGAGAAACGGCATCAGAGTTCTGGACTTGTTTAAAGAGCTGATCCCTGCAGAGGAAATAAGGGCTCCATTCCCCCCCGCTGCTCCGCTAAACAAGAGCCCCAGCCCCGGAGGAGCTCAGGCCATTAATGAGCTGGGGATGGGAAGTGCCTTTTGTTCCTGAGCTGAGGCTGCCCTGGGTGGCTCTGGGGGAAGCTGCTGCCCCTGCCATGTGCGGTGCTGCTGTGGGGAGAGGCAGGCGCAGTGTGTGTGGGGTGGGTGCCCTGTGCAGCCTCACAGGGGCATTCGGGGCAGGCGGCAGGCAGAGCGTGCATTGGGCTTTCTGACTCGGGCATCTTTCTTTCCTGAAGCCTTGGTTGGAACTGGGAGGTGGCTTGGACGATGGTGCTGGCCCTAATACAGCCCTGGGATGCTGGGAAGGGCTGCATCCTTGCAGCGGCATCCCTGAAGATGCATCCTTGGGGCTGCATCCCTGGAGCTGCCTATGTTTTCAGCAGGAGGAAGGATGGGGTGTCCACAGCCATCCCACACACATTGGTGGCTGCACTGCTGCTGCCTGAGTTGGGATGCGACGTGCAATGGGATAGAAGGTATTTGGTAAGTGATGGCTTGATGCCATCTCCACTGCGTGAGGACCCCCGGGGCTGTCCTGCAGCAGAGCAGGGTGAGCAGGGCCCATCCTCCCCAGTGGCCGGTGGGGAGAGCAGAGCCCCCACTTGCTTCCATACCCTCGCGCTTCATCGTCACCTCCACCCGCACAAAGAGCCTCGTCTGAGTCATCTCCCGGCTAAATGGAGTGTGTGGGCTCAAGCGCAGCTTTAGTGTTCATCCTCTGCTTTGCTGGAGCCTGACACGGGTAAACCAGAGCTATTCATCAATGCAGAGATGAGGCAGACGAATGTCCTGTCCCCATACAGCAGGCCTTGCTCTCCTCCTCCCAGCTCAAGTAGCTGGTGCTGAAGTGGCTACTGCTTGAGGAGCTCAAGAGATCTCACAAGAAAGATGGCTTTGACTTCAGTGCTTTGCTGTGAGACACAAAGCCAGAGCTCTGCGGAGAGGAGGCTCTTGACAGCCTTCCTCCCGTGTGTGAGAGGAGGGAGAGGAACAGCAAAGGAGGTGGCTGCGGCACTCACCTGATGCTGACCCCCTCCGGGGTGAGGATGGTCCTTGCCCAGCTGGTACCCGGGACAAGCCTGGCCTCGTGGTGGGGTTTTCCTGCCTGTCCCATGCTCTGCCTGCCTGCGGCAAAGCCACGTGCGGCTCTACCCCAGCACGTGCCCGCTCCCGGTCCCCACGGAGCACAGGGCTGGGGCTGGGGTGCTTCTGTCAGCGATCACGTACTTGAAGCATCTTCGTGGCGTTCAGAGAACCTCTTTGCATAGGAAATGCCAGGTCCCCAGGGAGCGAATCCGGAGCGCGACGTTCCTCCTGGTGACTGACACCAACCTCCCTGCTGCTGCTGCTGGTGAAAGCCGCTCAGGTGCTGTGAGGTCACCTGCTCGCCCGCGGCACGCGTGGGGCATGAGCCAGCTCCCAGCCCAGTTCCTGCTGGATTTCAGCTGCACCACATTAGGAGGGGCTGCAGGAGCTCAGGGAGCACATTGCGTGTCCGGCCGTGGGGATGGATGGATGGATGCCATCAATCTGGAAGGTGGCAAAATGATCCTTGCCACCGATGCAGCTTAAACCAGACGAGTCCTGAGAGCAAACCCAGCCTTCTGGGAGGTGCAGCAGCAGCGTTTGTGCTGGGGAGTTTAGAGGTGACTGGAGGGGGGGGGACAGCAGCATCACGCAGCCACTCTGCATCCGCACTTGTCACCAGGGTAGGGACATCAGGGATTGTCCCAATGCAGCTGGAGCCCTGCCTGCAGGAAGGATGCTCTGGGCAGGACCAGGGCAGATGTTTGAGTACCCAGCGCTGCTCTCACAGTGGGTGCCATGATGCCCTTCAGCCCTGAGATAACTCACCTGCAAGCTGGGGATGCACTGGAAACCCAGTTTGCCCCCCATTTGCTGCCTGTGGGTGACCAGGGCAGCTCTGGCCCCTCAGCATCTCACTGGTTGTGGCCAACCAGCCCCAGTGAGGCCCCACTGCGCTGAAACCACCCATTTCAGGTGCCTGTCAGCAGCGATTAGGGAGCACAATGCTGATGCGGTGCCGGGGGTGGGGGGGCAGCAGGAGGGGACTGGCTGCTGAGCACGTCCGGGTGCAGGCACTGGGGCTGTTACACAAGGAGTGGTGAGCACAGGGCACGGCCCCGTGTGCTGGGACATCCCGAGTCCCACATCAGCTCCGGGGGCTCGACCCCCGGCACAGCCCTGGCTCTGCTCCCTGTGCAAAGGGAACCTTCTCATCGCTGCAGGACGCGGCTCAGCCTCGCTGTGCATTTCCCATTGTGGGTGTCAGGCACAGCACTGGGATTCCGGCTGGAAACGGGGCTATGGGGGGTCCCAGCTGCTGTGTGCAGCCTGGTTTGGGTCTGTGCATCAGGGATTTGGGATCTGTGCAAAGGGATTATCTGTGGCTCCTGTGGCAGCAGCTCTGCAGGGCATCTCCCTGCTGGGTTTGCAGCCACCTCCGGAGCGGGTGAGCAAGAGGCTGCTCATCCCTTGGCTCCCAATGCACAGGGCTGCCAGGAAGGGGCAGGACAGGAAGGTGTTCCACAGGCAGCGTGCAGGCAGAGGCTGAGCTTGCCTGTACCACTGATCGCTGTGGCCTACTTGGTGAGAACAGGGCTAATCCTAATCCCGGTGAGGATAAACGGCAGCGGAGCCACACACCAGGGAGCCACGTTCTGGTTGGCACCAGCCACTGTGCTTTGGTTTAGTGCCCTAAACCACCGGGGTCAGGCCAGATAGCCCAGCATGCGCTTAGCCGAACCCAGGCTTAGCTCCGCAGCATGGAGCTGGTGCCAGTTTAGAGCCCTGGTGTGTCCATCACTGCTCAGGGACTCCCCTTGCTTACAAACCCGGCGCTGGTTGAGGAGCAAACACACAGATCCGGTGTTCAAGTTGCGTGTGGCTTTTCAACCCCATCAAATAGCTTTTATTCACACAAACGTCTCTTTAACTTACAAAGCCTCTGCCACTCATACACACCAGGGTATCCACAGTGTTCAAAGAACTTAAATAGAATGTCTCATACCAATGCGAGTAAACCAAGTACAAAAAATATGTCTATAAAGTTGTTCACACGTAGGTCCTAAATCACCAGCTTCTGTGCAAAACAAAGAGAAATACAGATTCCTTTACTAAGATCATTATCGTTAGGTTGGAGTCTGGGTTTAAACCTTGGCTCCCACTTGCTTGGCCCAGAGGCTGCAGGGAGAGCCTGGGCGAGCCAGGGCTCACTCTGGGCTTCCAGCAGCTCCCTCCATAGGGAAGCAGCTCAACTGCCAAGCTGTTTTCTGAAGGAACAAGCTGAAGGCAGCTGCAGGAGGGGACAAGGGGAATGGGGACACCAAGCACTCCTGTGCACTCCTCCAGCAGCCTGGGCATCACCCTCGGAGTTAAAAGCACTGGGGCAGGCTGCAGGGAAACAGCACTTGTCACAGCTGGAACACAGCAGCTCCTGGGCTTCCCTTCCAGCAGTGCCCAGTGCCCTGCTCCGAGGGGTGGAATGGGTTGGGACGCGAAGGACCCCATGCTGGAATGTGCTGGTACCAGCTAAGCAGAGGAGCTGCAGGCGCTGCTCTCCCCCCCACCAGCAACACCTCCCTTAGTGATGGAGCTGTTGCTGCAGCAGCACAGGAGCAGGGGCTCCACTTCCCAGCTGCTGCCCCTCTGTGGAGCATGGCTGATGGGATGGGAGGCTGGGAGGATAACGGGTAACACACTCCCATCCCACCCCATCAGCACACCCATCCTTCAGCAGCACCACCAAAAAGGGACCAGGAACCCCCTCGCCCCAGGCAGCTGAGCGTGATGCTTGCGCCTGGGGTGATGAAGGGAAGCAGCAATGTTTCCCTACTCTCATGACCTGCAGAAAGTGCAGGGAAACATATCCCAGTTTGTGCCCTGAAGCAGCTGCCCTGTGGCTCTCGGCAGGCTTAAACCCAGACTCAGTACTGCATACGGAGGAGACAGACAATGCACACAACAGAGGATTTCCACAATGATGGTAATGCTCGATTTCAGTCTTATTGCTCCAGAAAGGCTCTGGGAGCCTCTGATATGTGAAGGAGCTGGGTCCTGAGGAGTAAAGGAAGACCACAGGGGTAACTCGTATCTGTCACTAGCACTGCTGAACCTCAAACATGGCAGCAAGGGGACAAGGGGGAGCTAATCTAACCCCTCTAGGCCAGAGCCACCTCTGCTCTCTCCTCCCCATGGACCAAAGCTGGCTGGAAGATCCCCGCGACACCTGCGTGATGCCAATGGTGCGGGCCTGGCTGCAGGCTGGTGCAGATAACACGTTTCCCAATCCTCCTGAGGCTTGGCTTGTTCCCCCCCCCACCCCACCCCACATCCCTCTTGTAAACAGCATAGTCAGAAGTAAACAGTTTCACACAATCACTCCCTCGGCACAGGCACCGGCTGGGGCGCATGAGAGGGTCCCCCAACACTGCCCTGGATGCTCAGGCTCAGTGTGGCCAGGAAGAGATGGAAGCAGCCTGGCCCTGGGTTGAGCAAGGAGCTTCAGGCCTCAGTGCTGCTGTCTTAAGCTTGAGTTTTCCCAGCGGCGCATCCTAATGTCAAACACGGACAGCAGAGGGAGAAGTTCAGCCTGGAGGAGCTGGGCAGAGGATGCCCAGATAGACCCACCTGGAAAGAGAAGCCTAAACATCCTCCATCCCACAGCACAGGCAGGTCTGAGCTGTTCCCACCTTGGTTCTAGACGGAATGCTGGTCTGGGGCAATGTAACTGGGAGGAGAGATGCTGGGAGCTGTAAACAAGGCAGGTTCCTGTACAGTGGGGGGAGTCGAGCACAAACAGCAGCAAAATCATCAGGGAGAAAATGCTCTTCATAGGACAAACTAATGAGGGGAACATCCACGTTGGAAAGGTTAGCAGCCCCGGGACTCATCCTTGGAAGTGTTTGCTAAATCCTAAGTAAGGCACTACGGTCTAGCTCACTAACATCAAGCTTGCTTGAAAAACACATCTGCAATGCAAAAGCTGAGGTGGAGATGTGTGGTTTGAAGATGGCCTGGAAAAAGGCGTGGAGCAAGAGGGTTGCCCCTCCCAGCGCCTGCCTGGATGCTTCCTGCCCGCTTCCATATGGGAGCTGCCTGCAGGGTACAGGCACCTGGCTGGAGGCAGTGGTCCCAGTGAGCAGCTCACTCACCAGCTTCCATGTCCCATGTTTCAGGCTTGGTTTCCACACATGGAAACCTCCTGCTAGGAAGCTCCCTTCAACTGGGATGTAACGCCTGGTGAGGGGCTCTTCCAGCAGGGAAAGCCACATGAGCAGGGCTGGAAGGGTCAAGAAGCCCTCTTGCTGCACCCGTCCAAGCCAAGGTTAAGTTCTAACAGTTGTAACAGTCAGGAGCAAAGGCTTTGTCAGGTGAAGGAAGGATGGTCCAGTGCTCAGGGCATTAACACTGTGCTTGTGGGTCCAGCCCTCCCATGGGATGCAGGGTTTTGGAGCTTGGCACGGCCACTGCAGGGATCTGCTGCTCATTAGAGAGCAATGAGAGCAGCCAAAGCCCCTGAGAGTGCAGCTCAGCGCCTGCTGCCCAACCCCACACTGCTCACACCCCAGTGACCAGCCTGGTCATGGGTACAGGCATGGGCTGGCTGTGGCTGGCCACAGACCACAGCAGCATCTCCACAAGAGCAGTGTGGGATCAGAGGCTTGGTGCTGAGTTTGTGCTGTCCAAACCTTCACAAGTCACAGACAGATGGTCTGGAGCCTCCTGGCATCATCCTCCTAAGAGGGACCTGGCCTTCCTGCAGTGACAGCCTTAGCTCTGTGTCCTGGAATAGACGGAAGACACCAAGAGAAACCCATCCCTCCTTTCCCTGCTTTAGCCCTGCCTCAGCCCACCTGAATTTCCTCCATTCCCATTCATTCCCATGAGGTCAGCAAGGTAACACTGAGGAGATACAAGGAGGTGCTGCCAGTTCAGTGATCCAGTGATGGCACAGGAAAGCTGCAGCCTGCACAGAGGCAAGGAGCAGTACCCACAGCCAGGGATGAGGGGTCACAGGGGCCCTGTGCTGCCCATGGCCCTGGCTGAGCACCCAGGTCAGACCAGCCTGGTGTTTTAGCCTAATGAGAAATGGCTTTAGTTGGTTCAGAACCCGCAGGGTGGTAAAGAGGTGCTGCTTTACATTGCATTTACAGTGAGCAAAGTCTGAAGACCATCAACACGGGGTCAGCCCCAGAATATTAGTGTTGCTCTAAATATAGGCAAGGAAATCGAGTATTAACTGCTCAGCCTGAGGTTGCAATCTCCTTACCTGAGCTGTACTGTACATAACCAAACCTAAACAGCAGCATTTGCTTCCTGGAGATGGTTAGCTAGCAGGGAACAGAGTTTTATGGGAGGCTAGAATCCAGTCCCTGAGCCATTTAGGCCAAACCTCCGCCTTTCCTAAGTTCCTAACAGCTGAAGGTTGGCATTCAATGGATCAGAGCAGTGGACTGCTTTGTTTCTGTCCACTGAAAACATGCTTATGGGCTCCCCATCACCCTCTGTGAGGTACCAAGCACGATGAGCAAAATCCAGCCTGGGGAGAACAAACGTCTGCCCATCACAACTAAATGCCTTCCCAGCCTGGTTATGCTACTCTATCCTAATGTCAACTGCTCCCAGCCAGGGCAGCATCCCCCTGGTCGGCAGCTACCTGGCTATGCAATGATTTAGCTGTTTGTAACACCTGATCGGAGGGACTCTGTTTCTAAAGCACTGCACTGCTGGTACAGACCTGGCAATCACTTTGCTCCCATTTCCCTTCCGCAAAAGCAATAGCTTCAGACCCAAAGCTGTGCCCAGCCAGACCCAGAGCTGGTGCCTGGCGGCTGATTCCCACCCTCCTTATGGAACCGTATCTTGTCTAGAAACATCTACGGAGTCAAATGGCAACACAGGAGACAGGGGAGGGCTGGGCAAGGGCAGCTCTGCTCTCTGGATTGTGTTTAAGTCTCATGAGCACGGCTGCTGCTCTCCCATAGGCCCCTGCAGCCCCCTCCTGCACCCCCAGAACACCCCATCCCAACAAAAACACCCAAAGATTTCACATTGCCAGAGATCTTCTGTATCATCATCATCCTCATCTTCCCTTAGCTTCAGCTTCCCTCCTTGCACGTAAATAATGGAAATCACGGGTCCCTGGTAAATAAACCTGCAAGAAAAGCAAGAGAGGAGAAAGAGGGGTCAGGTATGTCAGTGGGTTTGTGCCAGTTACTGCACTGTGACAGGGCCCTGCCAGCCCTCCCCCGCCACCAACCCAGACTGCATCAGCATCGCTCATTCCACATGCTCCCTGCACCTCTCCTTTCATTCCCAAGCCTTAATCAAAGCATCCTGAGGGTCTGGGAGGACTCAAAGTGAGTGCACAGCTTCTCATTACCCAGCCCCAAACAGCAATGCCCACACCAACTGCACTGGGTGGAAGGTGCAAAGGTAACCGGATTGGTGCTGGAGGCAGCCTCATCCCATGGGATTCACTGCAGTGACAGCCCTGCTGGAACAAGGACAAGTGTTACAGCCTTGAGGTTCCACGTGACGCCAGCGCCAGCTCCGGGTCCTTCACTGGGAGGTGGAACAAGCTGTGACAAGAGGGACATCCTGCACTGCTCACCCTGTGCATCAGCAGCAGCTCAGCTGCTCAAGTGGCTCTGCAAGAGGAGGTGAAAATCCATTTCTGTGCAATGGAAAGAGGAGCAGGATGGGCTGTACCAGTCCAAGAGGATGCTCAGTGCTGGGGATTTTAGGGAAGAACAGGCAGGTCTTTGCTCCGGTCAAAGCTCCAGCACACAGCATCCCCCCTGGCCATGTAGCACCCTTGGTGCTACATCCATTCACCCACAGCCCTGGCACTGCAGCCTCCTGTCCCCCACATCAGGGATGCAGAAATACCCCAACTCTGCACATAAGCCACCAGCATTTTCCACCTGCTTTGTCTGCAACCCAGCCAATTCCCTGTGACATCCCATGAAGCAGCAGGGCTGGACCCAGAAGAGGAACACGTGCCCAAATGTCACTCCTGTGTTGGAAATGCATCATTCAGGGTGTCACAACCATCAGAGGAGGGACCAGCAGAGCTGAGGCCAGGGAGCATCAGGGGTGGGTTGATGAAAGCTGAGACCCACCTGATGGAGGGAGTTCCTGAGCTAAAAGGAGTTCCATTTTCCCCCAGACCTAAGCTCTGAGCTCAGTTACATGGAAAGCAGCAACACGGGGGCTGAATTTAGCCCCCCTTTTGCAGGAGCAGATCCTTTCCTATCAGGAGCAGGCATGGGGCTCTGCAGAGACACCAAACAGCAGCAACAGGGCAGACCTGCTGAAGAACTGCCACTGCCCAGCAAACTGCTCAAATCCCTTTGCCTTCGGGAATGTCATCAAAGGAATCCAGGCCTGAGGAGCAGCATTTCTAAAGGGAGAGGCTGCCTCTCTGCTCACAGCAGGAGCCAGGGCCACAGGCACATTGCTGTTCAGCAGAGGTTAACCAGGAGATGCTGCCTTTGCAGGCTGCAGGCAGGAAGAAGCCACTCTAAGAAGATTTGAGAGGCACCAGGACACCGGGTCAGGAGGAATCTTCTCCAAGGAAAGATTTCTCCAGTGGTGTGGCTCCATTGGCAAACAGGGCCAAGGCTTCCACTTGTGCTTCCCAGGAGGGCAAGCGCTCTGAGGGGCAGCACTCGCAGCTCTGAGGCAGGGCAGCTAGCCCCACTGACGCACGTTGATTCAGGGGCTGGCTCAAGAGCTTTCAATCCCTCCACTGATGCAATTTAGAGTGTTTAATCAGCTCGAATGTTCATTCAGCATCAGCAGGATATGAAGCAGCAGCAGCCCATGGGGTCCTCATCCAGCACCAATGCGGATGAGGATGACACCAATGCGTGGGGCACAGCAGTGATGGGAGGTGGTGGTAGCAGAGGGCTCAACACAGAGGACACCCAGCACTTTCACAACTACGGCTTGTCCAGCCCACACTGCACAACCCCACAGCATCAGAGGGTCCCAATGAAGCAGCATCCATGGAGGGCTCAATCTACCCAGGGGAACTCAAGAGGGCAGCTACCAAAAAGACACCCAAAGATGCTCACATTGCAGGAAAGGAGAGAGGAAAACAGCCCCAGCCTTCTCCAAAGGACAAGAAGGGGGTGAAATACTCCTTAGAGTGGGGGGCAGTCACAAAGCTGGGCCATCACACAGCCATCAACAGACCATTATCAGCCCAATACAGCCATTGCCTTATTGTATTAGACAGGCTTTTGTCCTTTGGCATGCCTTTGGGAACAGCCTTAGGCACAGCGTGCAAATGAAGAGAACAACTTCATTTTGCCCAGGGAAATGCTGCTCACCTCTACTGGACCAGAGCTGGGAAGGGGAACAAGGTGATAAGAGGAGATAACAGGTTCATCTCCAGCAGAAACCAAGCCAGAAACACTTCCCTGGCTGAGAACTGACACCCCACACCTGCGTTTTGGAAGGGTACCAGAGCACAGAGCCTGCTGACTGGCTTGTGTGCAGCATCCATAGCAGAGCTGAAGGCAAAGTTGCTGGGACATGAAACAAAATCAGAAGAGGTCGGTGACACACCAAAGAGCAAACAAAATTCCTATTGCCTGGCTCAGGGAGGGTTACAGCTTTCCAGGTTATGACATAAACCAAGGCTGAGCAGGGGCTGAAGCTGACCTAAGAACATGACCCACTGCATGACCCGGCAGCATCATAAGCTACGCATCAGTGCCACAATCAAGTTAGGTTACAGGAGTTTCTTGGCCAACTTAAATTACCTGGGAGCAGAATCCAAGCCCTGCTCTAAATCCCATTTTAAGCTTCTCAAGCAGGTTTCCAATTTAAGATCTGCCTTTAATAACAGCCAGAGGTCAGCTGATTTGAATGCACAACTACACAATGCATTAGGAAAACCCTATAGGAAGCACACCAAACATTCTGCCACCCCAGAAAGAAGGCAGAGGAACGTTCTGGGTGTGCAGAGAGCAGATGGCTGGTGCTGGGCTCCTATCTGGGCACACTGTTATGCAAGTGCATCCATCCCTGCTGCAGCTGCGTCATGGACTGTGTGATCAGTGCAGACTCAGGGCTGGCTCTGGCTGCAGATAGAGGGGGGGGGGGGCTGCAGAAGGCAGCTGGGTTTTAAGCAAACAGCCCCAGGGTAGGATTGTCCCTCGGTGTTTGTCATCCCTGCATGTACTATTCTGCAGGACGAAGCTTCCCCGCAGGGCAAGGGCTGGTTGCATAACTGAGCAGCATCAAGTCAGCACAGAGCCACTGCACACGGGCACAGCAAAGCCCGACCAGACCCTCAGCCACACAACAGAGCCGCTGCCAGCAGGCAGAGGAGACCCACGCCTGGCCCTGGGGCACAAGGAAGGGAGCCTCAGGACATCTTCACACCCATTACATCTGCAGATTCACTCCCCACCCTAATCCCCAGCCCACACTTGCACTGGGACCAGCCCCAGGCAGCAGCAGTCCCATCAATTCCTTGTGCTGGAGATCTTCAGGGCCTTAAATATTCCATTTTATAATGAAAAATTTTATAACAGGGATGGTCTGTGGGCCAGTTTGGACAAAGCAGCAGTGACAGAACTAGACCCACCCCATGGGCCTTTCCATTTCTATATCCCTATTGCTCTGCATACGGCACAAAGCTTATCTGGGCACACACACACACACACAGCAGGGATGGGCAGGACATGGCTTTACATAAGCTCAGGAACTCTCAGGTAGGCAGCAATGAGGCTTTTTTTAGCAAAACCTGCCCAAATGCCCCACATTCCTGCTGCTGGAGGCTCACTCTTGGGCACGGGCCAGCCTCCTCGTCCCTCTGTGCTCCCCTGTACCTGTGGTCTGCTCTGGTCCAACAGGCTCTGGGTGGTTTTGGGGTGAGGGCAGGGCTGGGAACCGGAGCTGCAGCACCGGCACATGACAGGGGCAGGCTTTCAGAGGCCTCCTGTGACCAGCAATGCTCAGTCAGCTCTGCAGCAGCTTGAGAAAGAACCAGGCTGGGAAGACCTCACCCCTTGTAATCAGTCTTTTGTCACTTCAATTGAAGCCTTGGGCCAGGACAATCCCTAGTAACAGCTCCTGTTTACACACTGCTTTGCCATGCAGACAGCACCTCCCCGCCCTGCAGCATCACTGCTTAATGACACAGCCAAATACCCCATGTCCCTGGGGTCCCTTCCAGACCATGTAGGAGCACCCAGGCCTCAGAAGCAGGACCTCTGAGTTTGGGGCTATTTAGAAACCAAGCTGGGGAGAGAAGGGAGGGGACTCTGCTAGAACAGAGCTGAGCTCAGGCTGAGCACATTTGTAAGCAGACACAGGTCTAGAAATGAGATGCTACACTCCACACAGCAGAGGAGGCAGAACTGGCAGCTCCCTCCCTGCCCCTGGGAGAGATGGAAGTACCCAAAGCTGAGGTCAGAAGGTGCATGCAGATCCCTCTGCCACGCACCAGCAGGACCTCAGAGGAGCAGGATGCCTGCCCGGCCCTACCTGCTCTGCTGGTCCTTTGGGCAGCAGTGGGACATGTACCTGCTAATTCTGCTTCCCACCTCTATTTTTGCAGGAGAATAGGTGGAAAAAAACCTCAGCAGCAGTGCTCTGATGAGTCACTATAGAAATAGCTCCGGGAACATAAAAGCCTCCTTTGTGTCACTACAAAGTACATTATCGGGCTGGTACAGGGGACAGAAGAACACAAAAACTGGGGATCACTTACCCAGCTGCAAAGCACAGCAGTGCCCTGCCCTGAATTTAAGCAGCACATGTAACCTGGTCCATTCTGGTTTCAAGCTCAAAGGCATCAGGTCGATCCTGCGGGTTAGCAGCCAACATGTCTTTCAAGAGCTGCTTGATCCCCTCAGACATGGAAGTCCTGCGTTTCTGAGGGATGTGCAGCTCCATCTTTGGGTTTTCTAGCAGCGCTTCCCCAACAGGCACAATCTCAGTCCCCTGCTTGATGTAGGTCCCCAGCAGCTCCTTCTTGGTCTCTGCATCAATGAAAGTGATCCTCTCAATCATGGCCCAGATGATGATGCCCAGAGCGAAGATGTCAGCCTTGGCAGTGTAGTGTCCCTCCCAGACCTCGGGGGCCATGTAGAAATCAGAGCCACAAGCCGAGGACAGCCAGTACTTGTTCACATTCACATTCCTGTTCCCGTGCCCCCCCTCTTTGCCCCGAGCAGTGAGGCCAGCGCAGACCTTGCTCAGGCCGAAGTCGGCCACTTTGAGGACAGGGGTTCCAGACTTCTCTGTTATCAGGATGTTGTCTGGCTTCAGGTCCCGGTGGACAATGTGGTTCTTGTGCAGGAAGGCAATGGCACTGGTCAGCTGCAGCATGAAGCTCTTGTTCGTGGCTGGGTCAGGTCTTCGTGAGAGCACGTACTGGTTGAGGTCTCCTCCTTCACAGAACTCCATGACGAACCACAGGTAGCAAGGTTCCTCTGCATAGCCCAGGATCCTCTCACCTGAGAAAGGACAAGAGCAAACATGAGCTTATTAGGCACAACACAATGTCCACACTAACTCAGCACAGGCAAGGAATGGACCTGGTTTGTGTGGATAGTAAGGGCTTTAGGAACATGACTGGGATCTACTGCACTTGCAGGTACCAGCAGTGATGATGGCACTGCTGTGGCTTCAAATGCTCTAGGTTTCCATGGAGTGTCATGCACCAGCATGACCTTTACCTGAGCCCACTGCATCAGGGACCTGCTCCAGGCAATGCACACACATGTGAGTGAGATCAAGCACGTATCTTCTCAGATGCTCGCAGGGAACTTGAACCAGAGGGTTATTTTCCTGTGCTACCATCAGGCAATTCTCCCTGTGCTCCGACAGCCAAAGCAGCAGAGACCAAAGGCACAAACAGCAGCAAGTCCATAGGAAAAAAAACCAGTTCTATGTGAACAAAAGTTCTCCCACCTGAGCTCTGCTGCAGGAGGCAAAACTGGCTTATACCTTCCTATATAACTGTGAGTAAATACATGGCTTAACACTGTGCCAGTCCAGCCTGGCTAAGAACAGACACCCCAGTGTCAAAGCTGGCACTTCTGGTGTGTTTAAGCATTGTGTTTGTGCTCAGAAACACTTCATACAGCTCTTATAGTGCCAACAAGTCTTTAAAGAGAGGAAACTGGAGGCCCAAGCAGTAAACAAGGTTTGCTGGGTGCAATCACAGCCACACTCATGGATATAACTTGCTGTGCTCAATGTTACCCCCCAAGCAGCTTCTTCCTTCATTAGACATCCCACTGAGCTCTTCAAGCTCAGAGCATCTCGGGTCCAATTCATCTTACTCCACAAGCCCCCTGCCAAGGCAAAACACACTGGCACATAACTAGACACAGAGAGAAATACAACAGCATCGCATCAGCTGATGGGGCTGGGTCTGCCACTGGTATTCCCCAGGACAACCTGGCATTGCGGTCGCAAGGTTGCCCTAGGGAATACCAGTGGCAGACCCAGCCCCATCAGCTGATGCCAGGATGCAAACCCCACTTCCAGACCCATTTGCCTGCACAGAGCACTGCGAGGACCGGCAGAGCCTGCACACACAACCAGGGCTTTAGGAACTAGGGTTTGTTCCACTCTCAAACACGTTAAGGGAGAGAAGCTGGAGGCCACCACTCGCCTCTGCCACAGTTCAAGTCACCCAGAGGAACCCTGAGTGTTTTGAAAGCACTTAAATAACTCCACCCGTTTGACAACGTTGGGTTTTGTTTTAGCAAAGCCCTAGAGAGCATCTGGGAAAAGGAGAAACTTCCAGGAGCAGGTAAAGCCAAGGGCTCTGATGAACACCGAGCCCTGGGTTGCCCTGTGATGGTCAGTGATTGGTGTGGGTGGGAATATTGGTTATTTGCACAAACAGTCTGTATCCATGGCTACTGCTATGGAAATGGAAGTCTGAACAACAGCAAGATTTGGCTGAACCTCCTGCCCTCAGCAGTCTTCTAGGTCTGGATGTTGGGAGGGAGCATGAACAGGCTGGAAACACAAAGCACCGAGCGTGCTAAATGAGACCCCTAAAGTGCTGGAGGGGGACTCAGCACATGAACCCAAGGGCCAAGTGAGAGCAGCACAGGACAGATTGGCTCTGGAGGCCAAAACACTGCCCAGGAAAAGCAGCTTCTCTGGTGTGAGCCACCCCCTTTCGCAAGGCCAGTATGACAGCATGGAAACTGAAGCAGAGGCTGCTCGGCCCCCACAGCCAGCATAGCCCCAACTCACACCACTCGGGTTTGCTAAACCCCAGTGACATCCAGCAGGGCACAGAGCTTTTTTTTCCTGCTCCTTTCAGTATCCACAGAGCCCCAGCATGGGGAGCAGAAGGGTTTGGGTCTTCTCAGCCAGGAACCGCACCATGATGGGCACAGCAAGCCCCATGCCCATCACACATAGCCGGGGTACGTAAGTGGGAGGGTGAGAGCATTCGCACAGCTCAAACACCAGCTTCACCTGGACAAGCCAAGGTTTGGTTTTAGCCTAACAAAGGTTCTGATGTGAAACTTGGCCCCTGAGCCTCAGCAAGCAGAGGGAGGATGCCGCTGACCCAGCAGTAGCTGCAAGCCCCATGCACTTCACTTTGGGTGGAGCGCTGCTCACAGGGGCTGCAGCCAAGAGTAATATTTCCTCGTTTTCTTTCTATAATCAGAAAGTGTTTTAGTTGTTAAATCATCTTCCTACCTTCAAAACAAACAGCTTTAAACATAAAGAGCTGGCAAGGCGCTTCCTAAAGATGAGATGTTTGCAAACTGATGTCAAGCAGCCAGGAGCTGAAGAGATGCAGACAGGCCAGAGCTGCTCTCCATCACAAAGAGAGCATCCCTTGCCCAAACAGAACAGCACTCACCAAGCTCTCCATCCTCACAGCAGGCCTCCCACCACCTACCCTGGGAGCTCGTTAGCAGCTTCTCATTTGCTTAGTATCACAGGTAGAAAATAGCGTAATGACAGCAGACCCAGCATCCCACTCCCTACAGGTAACCTCTGACTCCCTTTGTGCAAAGAGGCTACACCAGAGAGATGGGAGCTGGCAGCACAAAGCCTGGGTGCTATGGGTTAAGAACAACAAGAGGAGCACAGAGAATCATCCCAGACTGGTTTGTGTTGGAAAGGACCTTTAAGTTCCTCCAGTTGAGACCCCCTTCTATGGGCAGGGACACCTTCCACTAGAGCAGCTTGCTCCAAGCCCCATCCAGCCTGGCCTTGAACACTGCCAGGGATGGGGCAGCCACATGGCCATGCACAGCCCTGAAGGTACACGTGTATCATGGCACCAAGCACGCTGCTCAGGGATGTGCCTCTCCTCAGGCTCATTCCAGGCTTCCAGCTTCCTCTTTACACTCTGCCCTTAAATTCTTCATTCCCCATCATTAAAACGATGAGGGGCTGGGCTCTGCTGTAGCTGAGCCCCAACAGTGCCTGGTACCCCGGCAGTGGTGCTCCTGATGCAAGGCTGATTAATCCCCGCCGTGCCCTGAGCCCCGGCACGTTGGCACAGCATCTGTGCTGGCCTGTAAATAGCCCTGCTGCGGTCGTGCCGAGCAGCACGGCAGCACAGCACAGCAAAGCCCTGCTGCTGCACATGGGGAGGGACACACCAGACCTGGAGGCTCCTCTGGCCCCAGCTTTTGCTCTGAAAAGCCTTATAAGTGCTGTATCAGACCCAAAGGAAGGCAGCGAGCACAAGGCCAGCACAACACAGCCCACAGGGCACCCAGGAAGAAGGCAGATGGAGGGGAGGACACATCCTGATTTGGGGAGTGAAACTGCTGCTCTCCAGCCTTGTGATGGAGAGCTCAGCTCTGCTCCCCTCTTCAGAGGGCTGCAGCAGAACCAGGGCAGCAAGTGGCAAGGGAAGTTAAGGGGTTCTCTCCCTACCTACAGATGGGGGACCTACAGGTACCCAAGAGCTTTCCCCAAGCCTCTTCATAGGGTGTGAAGAGGACAATGGGAGGCAGCAACCTTGTATCTGCAGACAGAGCATGACTTGCTACAGCTGGACACAGCCAAAGGGAAGAGCTGGCTCCTCTCTAGGGAGCTGTGCCTGTGAGAGCACATGAAGGAAGCACCCAGGCTATGCAGAAATCAGGACACTGCCCTTGGGGAGCCTCCCGTGGGTGGTTGTGTGTGGAATGCGCGGGGAGAGCAGGATGAGGTCCGCACGGGGGAGAGCCAGGCAGGTCCAGACATGTTCCCCCAGGAGTGCAGAGGGGACAGGAGAGGCAGGGGCAGGCTGAGACCCTGAGGGCTGCTCAGAGGATGGGAGTCTTGGCAGCCCTGTGTGAAGTCTGTGCCTGGCACAGGGTCTGGAGGCTGCCTACATGAAGGGGCTTGGGGAGATCAAGCTCCTCAAGGAGCATATGGGAGTCCCAGCACACAGGTTTGGGGATGGAGGATGTGGGGTGAGCTGCCTCTGGAAGCTGGAGGCACAGACGCATTGAGGAGACAAGGGTCCTGTACTTTTCCACATCTTTACCACATTGGCAAGAGCTGGGTCTGACAAGCAGCCGAAGGAGCATTTCGGAGATGGCACCATCACAGTTATCGGCTGTGAGAGAAGAAGGTGACCCCTGACAGCCCCGTGATGCTGCTGAGGGACCCCAGGGGAAGACGGGGGCTGTCAGCCCAGGCTATGGGCACTGGTGCTTCCAGGGCTGTCCCCATGGAGCCAGCACAGGGGGAGCCAGGAGAACACAAGGAATGGTCCCAAAGGTGTAAGAGCTCAAGGGAGCAGACAGGGCACCAGAACGGCTGCAGCCCTGGGGGCTCCGAGCAGACAGGACTGTGGGTCAGGCAGAGACAGGAGGGATGTCCCCTTGGTGCGACCAGGGCAGAGACCAGTGAAGGTCCCCGAGGGACATGTGTGTGCTGTGGCGCAGGTCAGGGGCTGTGTGGCTGTGGCGCAGAGCCTCAGGAGAAGGGGTGTACAGGAGAGGGGGGTAAGTGCTGGCAGGGATGCAGGGAAGGGCTGAGGTGAGCACACAGGGATGCTCCCCAGGGCTGGGTCCAAGCCTGGAAGTGACAACAGGGTCCCTCGGGAGAAGGGGGTCAGGGATGGGGTGCTGCAGAGATGCAGGGCAAAAGGAGAGAGCCCACAAGGAGGGCGCAGGGCTGCTAAAGAACAGGGTGAGGGCTTCAAGAAAGGTGCCCTTGCGAGCAGCATGAGAGGGAAGGGGAGAAAACACACAGGCAGAGCCCAAGGGCACAGCACAGAGCAGGGCCCAGCAGAGGGGATGCTGGGTGGGGGTCCCACAGGGGTCCTTGGGGTGGGTGGCAGCAAAAAGGGGGTGCTGGGGCAGTGACGGGAGTGTGGCTGGGACAGAGGGACAGCAGGGCTGGGAAGGAGCAGGACAGAGGAGCCGTGGGGTGTTACACAGGAGCAGCAGTGAGCTAAGGGGGAAGCGAGGGTGCTGGGCGCCCCAAGGAGGGGTCTGAGCAACGGCGTGGTGCAGGGGAGCACGGCTGGGGGTGTCCCAACGGGCACCCGCTGCGGGTAACGGGGGTGCGGGAGGGTGCCGGGGGTGCGCAGGAGGCCCGGGGGGGGGGGGGGGGTCGGGTACCTTTGAGGGAGGTCTCCACGAGGCGCAGGTAGAGCTGGCTGCGCTTGTTGCCGTGGCTCATGCGCTGCCCCAGGCCGTGCCGCTGCAGGACGCACTCCTCGAAGCGCACCACGTTGGGGTGCTGCCGCCGGAGGCTCGTCAGGGCCCAGAACTCGGCCAGCGCCAGCTCCACGTTCTCGGGAGCGTCGCAACGGATCCGTTTCACCGCCAAGCGGGCGCCGCTGCGGCCCGACACCGCCTCGTACACCACGCCGTAGGCCCCGCGGCCGATCTCGGCCAGCAGGCTGTACCGCGGAGCTCCGCCGCCGCCGCCGCCGACCGGGCCGGGCCCCGGCGCTGCCGCCGCCGCCGCCATAGGGCCCCGCTGAGCCGCCCGCCGCCGCCGCCGCGCCGCCCTTTGTGTCCCGCGGCGGCCGCCATCCGCCGCCTCCATGGCGCCGCCGAGGGGGGGCCGCGCGCCCGCCGCCGCTGCCCCCCCCGCCCCGCGCACCGGGATGCGCCGCGCCGGCGAGGGCGGAAAAGCGCGCGCTGCCTGCCCCTTTAAGCGCTCGGCCAATCGCGGCGGCGCGGGACGAACCATCGCGGCGGCGAGGGGGGGAGCGCGGGCACGGAGCCGGGAACCGGAACCCAACCGGCAGCGGGATGGGCCTCGGTGAGGGGAACCCGGTACCCCCAACCCCGTGCTCGGTAACGGGGTCGCCGCACTGCCAGGGCGAGTCAGCGCGGAGGGGGCTCAGCGCGGCTGCCACCCGCCTTGCCCCCCCGCCGTTGTGGTACGCGCCGCCCCGGTGTAAACAGGCCGGTCATCGAGGCGGGCGCCCGGTGCCACCGCCCCGGCCCCGGTGTCCCCGGCCCCGCCCCTCCGGGCCCGGCGCGGGCCCAGCCCACGGCGCTCACCTGGGCCGCGGCGGCGGGGTCCGGGCCGGGGGACCGGGAGGGGCGGGGCTCCCTGACGTAACCCTTATGTAACGGCCGGGGTGACCCGCCCCCCCCCCCCCGGTGCACCGGGAATGGGGGTGACCGGGAGATCGGACCCCGCAGTGCCCGGAGCCCCGCGGTGCGGGGGCTCGGTGCGCCGGGGCCGTGCGGCCGCACCGCGAAGGGCGGGCACGGGGCTTGGGGTCGGTTTGAGACCCCCGAGCCCGGTCCCGGGGCTCCCCGCGGGGGTTCCAGCTGATCCCCGGGTGCCCGTGGGGTGGGGAACGCACCGATGGCCAAAACCGGGACACGGCGGCGGCTGCTGCACGGCTGGGAGCCCTGGGGCTGCAGCGAGTCCCCCTCCCCATGGGGGCACCGTGTCCCCCGGAGCTCGGGTCCCGGCTCCTGTGGGGCCGGTTTGGCCGTTGCTCCCTCGGGCAGGAGGTGTGGGGTGGCCTTGTCCCCACACAAGGGTCCGTGTCCTGCACACAGTCCCCAAACTGCTCTTCATCCCCCGGCCGGGGGCTTCATGAGCATCCATCCACCCCAGGCAGTGTGCATGGGTCTAATCCTGCCACCGTGCTGCTGGGCCTGCTGCTGGGGCAGGGCAGATGGATTCGGGGGGGGGGGGGAAAGGGGCATCAAACCCCATGAGAGGTCATTTTCCAGCCGCTTCTCCCCGCCTCTCCCAGCCCCGGCACGGGTGACGTTAGCAGCAGGCAGGGATGGTCCAGGAGAGCATCTGCGGAGCCGGTTTACGGAGGAGCCTGGGTTTGACTCACTCCCGAGGCATGTGCCGCTGCCATCACGCAGCAGCTCCGGGCTGCATCGCGCTGGTCCCCCCCCCCCCTCCCCGCCGCCCAGGGAGGATGGAGACCCTGCGAGCCACCAGCACCGCTGTGCCGGGCAGGTGATGGCTCCACGTCAGAGCTGACCCTCTGCGGCTCAGGCTGCAGCTCCCGCAAGCGCTTTGAACTCAATTTGCTTTTAAATGGAGCCGCTTCACCTCAAGGCCGGGGGAGGCGGGGGCCGTTCCGCAGCCCAGCGCTCCCGGTGGGGGGTGATGGCAGCGCCGTGACTCGCTCTGTTATGCGGGCTCCCCTCTTTGAGCCGCATCGAGTGGCCACTTGTGCCCCTTTGCCCATGCAGGGAGGTCACCATGTGCCCGCCTGGGCTGCGCAGTGACCTCGAGCCACCGCTGTGTGATGCAGGCAGGGGCTGGACCGGGTCCTGGTCCCCACACTGCAGCAGTGACCTCCCCCTGCCCACCCCGACATCTGCCTCCAGATCAGGTTCATCGGGGGTGCTGCGATCAGTCAGAGCGAATGACTCCAAAGGGAGTTTGGGAGCATCCTCCAGGCTCAGCTCACCCCCGCAGTTCTCCCCATGTTGCTACCGGGGTCTCTTGCAGCCCACAAAATGCATCCAGTGCATCTCTTACCCTGCAGCAGCCGCAGGCATCCCTTGCCTGCATCTGCCTGCAAAACTGCTGCTTCCCTACCCTGCCTGCATCTGCCTGCAAAACTGCCAGCTCCCTGCCCTGCCATGGCAGCCTGGCGTTGATTTAGGGCCTGGAGGGAGAGCGAACGTTTAGGAGCTTCTGGAAAATCCCTGTAGGATAAAGCTCAATAGGAGCCACAGCGGAGCGGCCGCCTCCAAAAGCTCCCCCAGCAGCATCCTGCCTGCAGGGATGCTTTTCCCCATCCCAGGGTGGGAAGGGGGCACCTTGGCGGGGGGGCCCTGTGTGTGCTGGGGGTGTCGGGCAGAGTGGCAGCTCTGTGTGACGTTGGTGCCATTACCTCCCACTTGCTCTCGGTGCGCAGCTCGTCCCCCTCCTCGCCGAGCCCGCTCCTCACTCATGTACTTATGGAAACTTAACTTTCCTATTAGTGCTCATTTCTCTTACCCAGGTGCTTAATTCCCATTGTCCCAGGGAAATGTCAGTGTGACTCACAGACACTTTCCCATTAGGAAGCGACAGATGAATATTAATTAAACTTGCTGGTGGGTGGGCTCGCTCCCAGCTCCATTCCCAAAGGACCCCGTTATCCCCCCCCCCATGGCAGCCTGGACCCCAACCAGCCCCAGTGAGGACCCTCTCGCCCAGCCCAGCCCACCTGTGGCACACACAGAAAATAAACCAGCTCTGCTCCGGGGACAGGAGTCACTCAGCCTCCCCCCGGGGCAAAGGGAATCAGCCTTGATGAGGAATATTGTGATCAGGAAGAAACCTTATCACAAACAAGTTCTCTCTCATGCCTGTGGGGTTTGCTCCATCATCAGAAGCACTTGTCCCTCCTGTGCAATTATCCTGCATAGGAGGTGGCTGCACCCGGGGCTGTTTGGTTTAGGGGGTGCTGGAAGCAGCTTTGCTTTTGGGCTCCATGGCCCTCGGGCAGGCACCAGCCTTTGGGGCAATGCTGTTGCTCCTGCATGGAGCCATTTGCATGCAGAATAGGAGGCTGACCCCAAGAGACCTGGCTTTAGGGATGGATTCATGGATTTGGGAGGGCTATTGGATAGAAAGGATGGGTTTGGTGTAAGAAATGCTCCCCACCCCCCAGTGGCTGTGTTGCCCCTGGGACCACTAATCCCAGCAGCAAGGGTTAAACCTGCCCGGGGGATGCCGGAAGCCCCTGACTGAGGGTAATCTGCAGCTTTTGTTCTTCTCTGCATGGTTCTGTTCCTGCACAGCCCAGCTCAACACAATGAGGGGGGCCATGGATGCCCTCTGCGCCCAGATAGGTCCCACAGGGGATATCTCCTCCATCAGTGCTGGGGAGATGCAGGATGCTCTGCCCTTGCCTTGCCCCTGCTCCCTTGGTCCCTCAGAGCTGGTACAGCCCCAGCCTAAATCCAAGCTAAAATCCACCTCCAAGCAAAAGCTGTGGGGTCCCATGTGCTTTCTGGGGAGCAGAGCCTGGCACCCTCTGCTAGCGGAGATGCCACCAGCCATGGCGATAGGGGGCCACAGGCAGCTGGCACAGGCTGCTCTGCCCATCCAGCCATGGTTGCTGGGTGCCCAGTGGAGGCTCCTGGCCATGCCGGTGGCCCCTGTGCCCCCTACCAGCACTGGGAGGATGAGCAGGGGCCACCGGGTCCGGCAGCTGCTGCTGGAGCCGGGGAGAAAGGCAGGTTGCTGGGAAACATTCCTCTTGAGCTCCGATAAAAATAGCTCCATCTTCAAGGCGAAGAGGACGGGGCTGCGCTGCCAGCGGCGCAGGAACAGGACCGGCTGGCCCGGCACCATGGGGTCTGTGCCCTGGACCCCCAGCCACACACGTCTATCGTGACATGGGGCAGGAGGACAGTGGTGCATGGGCTGAGGGTCTGGTATTGCCCGGTGCTGCCCTCCTTTGCCCCCAAATCTGGCCTGGAGATGTTTGAACAGGAATTGGGGCTGAGCAGGGATGCTGGGGGAGGGGTCTCCATCCTCCCACTCTGCTCCCCCTGCCCCTCTGACTCAGCTCTGTGGGCTTGCCCTCAAGAGGAGGAGGAACAGAGGGGCAGTCTGGTGAGTCCAAGCCCCACGATGGAGTGGACATGGGGGGCTTCTGTGCAAGGGCTTTGCTGCCTGACAGCGGCCAGGCTGGGTGGGCTGGGGGGGGAGCAGCCTTTCCCAGTGTGTTAACACCCTCCTTTGCCTATCCTGGTCACTTCGGATGGGCTCAATCCTCTCCCCAACATCTCACCAGCCTGGAGCGCAGGGGGGAGTCAGGGCTTCATCCCCCTTGGGCAGGATTTGAATGTGGTGCTCAGGGGGGATTCACACCCCCAGCAGCAAAACCCCTCCAGCTCACAGCCAGGGGGGCAGATGGACCCCCAGCTGCCACCTCCTGTGTCTGGGGCTTAAGTTTCAGCCCTGACGGACGAGGCTGGCCCCGACGGGGGTCCCCGAGGGATGCTGTCGGTGGCAGTGCAGTGATGGGACGTGCACCCCAGTCCTCGGGGCAGCCTGGGGGCTGTGGGGAGCCCCTGGCACAGCGGGAGAACCTGCTCGGGAGGTGCTGAGGATGCTGCGGGGCTGATTATTCACAGCCTCCCTCGCCCCGATTGGCTCCACGGCGCCGAGCGCAGCCGGGCCCCGCCGCAGGAGGAGACTCCGTGGCCATAAAAGCGGGGTGAGAGGCGGCGGGTGGCGAGTCCGGCGGCACCGCGGCCCTGCCGATGCGCGGCTCAGCCTGACGCCCGCGGAGGGAGCGCATCCGCCGGTCCCGACCCGGCTCGTCGAGGGCACAGCGCAGGTAGGACTGCAGCCGGGATCACGGTCCGGCTCCCATCGCGTGGTGTCACTCACCAAAGGGGGACTCGAAAAGCAGACCTGAGCCGTGGTGCCGGGAGCGGGTCACGGTGGGGCTTGCGGCGATGTGCTCCTCGTCCCTCGAGTGGGCTCGCAGCCCGCGGGCTGCTGTCCAGAGCTGGGCTTTGTTTCTATGCTGATGCCACGTCTGGCCTCGGGTCACACAGGGCTAGGAGGGACAAAGGGAGCCAGGGGAGAGGATGGAGGGAGGTTTCTGTCTCAAGCAGCAGCTTGGTGTTTGCTGTGATTCTGTCCCAAAAGTCGTTGTCTTTTAGGAAGAGCCTTGTCCCGAAGGTGCTTCCAGATCGCTTTGAAAGGTGAGGAAAGGAACTGCTGGAAAGGGATTCTTCTTCTCCACCAGCAATACGTGCAGGGTCCCAACCTGCCTGGGTTAGACCTGTGTGGGAGGAGAGATCTGGGAAAGCTGTTCACATCCCACTAGCAGTAACCACAGGTTAATCAGGATGCAGGGTCGGTCCTTGTGCTTTCTGGCACACACCAGGGTTCCCCATCCCTCCTTGGGTCTGTAACTGGCCCTGGGGTGCGTGTATGCAGCCTGGGGTTTTCCACACACAAGCAAACGTGGGCACTGAGCACTCGAGTGGAAGCAGGATGTGGAGCAGGGGATCCTAACAGATGCCTGACACAGGTAGGATGTGCTGGGACCCACTGCTGGCATTCCTACCGAGGTGTCCCTGCAGGAGGGACGGCTCCGGAGCCTCGGTGCTCCTCCAGGTAATGCAGGATCCAGCTCTAACTCTGCTTTTCTTCTTCCCCCCTTTGTGTGCTGCTGCTTTTTGCTTTTATCCGAAGCCCTTTGCTTTTCTCCCTCTTCCTGTCCCAGTTTTCCCAGTCACCCCCTGCTTGGCTGCGGGAGCAGGGAGATGGACAAGGTACATTTGCAGTGAGGTGTTCTGGGGTGCCTGGGCATGGAGGGTCCTTGGCCACGCTGCAGCTCCCCTGAGTGCCATGGAGTGCTCCGGATGGAGCTGGGTGACAAGGATGGGCCGCACCATGTCTGAAATGCCAGGGACTGAGCTGTGCGGTGCCGGTTGCACCTGCAGCGTGGGCTGAGCACTGACGGTGTGATCGCCGCACGCTGCTCCAGTGACACCGGCACGCGGCACAGGCAAGGGAAGGGAAACAAGTGGGAAAAGAAGAAGGGAAAAGATTCCCAGTGGAGCTGCTGGAAGCAGCGGGTGGTTCTTAGGAGCTGCGTTCCCCTCAGTGCTGCAGCCGGCACTTACCTGAGCGGGTCCTCGCTCATCAGTGCCGTCTCAATGCGGTACCAAGGTCCCATTGCTGTGTCTTGGTGGCCGGGGATGGCTGAGGTCCTTCCGTGCCCATGCCGGTGCCAGGACTGGCAGAGGTGCCACGCTCCAGGCTGCGCGGTGCAGCCGAGGAATGCAGAGAGCGCGACACACGGCGGTGTGGATAATTCAAATGAAGTTTTAATCTAGCCTGAATTAATACCGTGGCATTAACACTTCTTCATCAGGACCAATTACAGAGCATTAGCAGATAGTGCTGGAGAATACAATAGTCTCTGAGATGCGTCATTAATGTGTAACAGATCCCTCTGGGTCATGTCTTTCCACCCTAGATGAAAGCAGGCAAGGAGGTAGGCAGGGGCTTGCTGGCAGCGCATCCCGTTGGGATTGGCACTTGCACCCAGGGCTGCCATGGTCCCGGTGGCACCATGGTCCTGTGGCACCGCAGCCAGGGCTGGCACTGTCCCCTCCAGCCTTGCTGAGGGGTTCTGGAGCAGCACAGCCCCTTTCCCAGCCATTGCACAGAGAGTTCAGCCCTCCCTAGTCTCATCCGTGGAGGTGAAAGGCTCTGGCTCGGCTCTGGGCAGGCTGGGAGGTGGTGATCCTCATTTGCAGGTAGGCTTGAGCCTGGAATCCAGCTTTTTCCCCTTTCTTCTGCTGCAGCAGCCCAGCAGAAGCAGTAGTGGGAGGCAGAGGAACCAGGGCTGTACAGGTGTGGGGTGGCTTCATATCTGGTGATGGCATCACCCTGTCCTCTTTCTGCCGGTGGCTGCAATTGCGGTGCTTTTCTTCCCCAAGGCCAAGAGGGAGAGCCCGTGATTAATCTCCGTGCTAACGTTGTGATTGCAATATTGCAGAGAAACTCAACAGTGAAGACAAAAAGGGGCTTTCTAATGGTGTGGAAGGAGAGAGGGATGGGATGGGATGGGATGGGATGGGATGATGGCCTTTGGGGACCTCAGTAGACCTGGGGCCCTGAGAGACTCCGGGCTTGTGCTAAGGAGCAGGCTGCAGCCAGGGTGAGCGATCACATCCCGCAGCATCCCCGCAGTCACTCCTGTCCCCTTCTCTCCCTGCCTGGACCCAGGAGCAGCACCCGGCGGTGAGTTACATGGGCACGGTGTCCTGGTGCCTGTCCGCAGGAGCAGCCCTGCGGGTGCAGATGGAAGGTGCCCTGCACTAAGGGTGCTGGTGTGGCAGTGATGGGGCCAGCACAAGGAGGGTGATGGGCTCTGTCTCTCCCACTCCAGGCAGCAGCTGCAGGGCGCAATGGCGCGGAGGGCGCTGGTGCTGATGCTCTGCCTCTCCCTGGCTGCGGTGGCATCAGCCGACTGCGTGACCCAGTGCTCCCTCTGCGCGGCACAGACCCACGGCACCGAGACCAGCATCCGGCCCCTGGTGAGTCACAGCATCACGGGTGCTGCTGCACGGGGCGGTGGTGCGGGTACCGCAGGGGGATGGGAACGGGCAAGCTGCAGCTCCTCGCTAAGCTTGGGATCACAATGGACACGGACTCCCGGGCTTGGGTTGGGGGAACCACAGAGCAGGGTGGGATGGAGAACAGGGATCACCCGGAGCATCGAGGTGATGCCAGTGGGGGTCCTGGGGCTGCTGTCTTGCAGATGTGCCTGTGGGAATGCCAGGGCTCCTCACCGCCCGGCCCCGAGTGGGACACGTGCAGGAAGGCGCTGGCGCTCTTGGCCCCGCTGGTGGCTCTGGCTGAGGGGACAGACCCGTCCCCTTGGGAGGTGGAGGAGGAGGAGGCAGAGCCGGAGCAGGAGCTGGGTCCCGGGGAGCAGCCGCTGGTGCCGGCCAAGCGCTACGGGGGCTTCATGAAGAAGATGTCCAAGGGGAAGCTGCTGTCGCTGCTGCGCGAGAACGCCCACAGCAAGGGCGGCCTCAGCAAGAAGTTCGGGGGCTTCGGCCGCAAGCCCGGCGAGAGGGAGGCCCCCGAGGACTACCCGGGGCTGGCAGGGGCTGGGGGCGAGGAGGAGCCCACGGGCGCTGGGGCCGAGGGGCAGGAGCTGCACAAGCGCTACGGCGGCTTCATGCGCCGCATCCGGCCCAAGCTCAAGTGGGACAATCAGAAGCGCTACGGGGGCTTCCTGCGGCGGCAGTTCAAGGTGAACACGCGGGCGGACGAGGACCCCAGCGCCTACTCAGGGGAGGTCTTGGACCTATAGAGCCCGGCCCCATGGTCCCCACGCTGCCAGCCTGGACTGTGCCATCACCCCCGGCCCCATCCCTTTCCCAGTCTGGTGTGGCCGGCGTCATCCCTGCCTCATCCACCCAGGGGACCACAGGTCTCCATCCCCAGTGATCCCTCCCTGGTTCACCTGCTCATCCCTTAGGGACCCCAGGTACCAAGGGGACAGTGCCACCCCTCTGGCTGCTGGTGGTGCGGCTGCAGGTCCAGCCCCAGGGCTCCTTGGGGCAAACCAAGGTGGGGGGACCCATATCCTGCACGCTGCCACAGCTGCAGAGCGCAACAGGGTCTGGGAACCATCGTGGCTGATGTAGAGGGCAACAGCCTCTGAGCACCAGGAAGGATGATCTGGAGCATTAGACCTGTGCCCCTTCTCCCCACCACCAGCCAATAAAAGGCAAATGCCAACAAAGCCAAAGCTGTGCTGAGCATCCTCCATGAGCCATTCCACACCCTTGGCATGAGGGGACCATGCACCCCAAAGCTGAGGCCTGGTGGGTTGGCGGGGGGGGGGCCATGGGTGCCAGCTGAGACCATTAGGCAGCATGCAGTGGTACCCTTCCTGTGCCATGGGTGTTGACAGGGATGCAGGACCCCATGCACCATCACTGCTGCCCCTGGAGCACGTAAGGATGCAGGAGGGCCGCAGGGGGAGAGGCGCCCAGGGGGACTGGTCCTATAGCCCTCATCCTAACCTCAACCTCCTGCTGCTCTTCCTCCCTGTGCAAGCTGAGATTCCGCCCTCCCTGCTGTGGGGCACGCAGCCCCCAGTGCACGGGGACACGCTGATGGGGGGGAGCAGCACAGGACTTTCCACTTTTATTATAAAAATATCTCGCAAGCAAAAAGAAGAAGAAACCAAAAAAGTTCTGTACAAGCAATCCCACCGCTCCCAACGCACCCCCAGCCCTTGAAGCCCCCCCACCAGCAACCATGGGGGGCCAGCCCCATGCCGCAAGGCCACCCGGGTGCTATGGGTGCCAACGCAGGGTGGTGTCCCTGTGTATTGGGGTGCAGGGAGGGGCCACATGGAAGACACTGATCCCCACGGATGGGCTGGGGGGAGCCTGCCTGGCCCCCGGGCAGAGCTGCGGAGGGGTTGTGCAAGTCCCTTTAGAGCTCTGTGGGGTTTTGGGGTCTTAACTGAGGCCTCGGTCTTCGTTTTGCACATCTTAATTCTAGTGTTAAGTACACAGCAGAACACCCACGTACAGCACGGAACATTGGGGTTTAGCTCGAGAAATTAACAGTTACATGGCAAAACAGTCAAAACATGTTACACGGTACCTGCGGGGAGCTCCCGGGGGGAGCCGGGCTGGGGGGGGCACCGGCCGGGGACGAGCTGCACGCGTTGTACAAGCCTGGGGCAGCGCTGGTGGGTGCCGGGACAGGGCAAGGCTGTGTAGAGGGTGATGAAGAGGATGCTCGGTGCCGGCGGGGGCCGTAGCTGGAGCCCCCCTGGGCGGTAGGATGGGCAGAAGCCTGCGGGGGGGGGGGGGGGGGTGTCGGCTCGCTGGCCTTCCCAGCATCATTGGCCGTGGGGCGAGACCGAGGTCCCGCAGAAGGGACACTTGGGAAGAGAGATGCGGACGCTCCGGTCCTTCCTTTAAAGCCAGTTTGGTTTCCAGGCAGCAGAGCCCCAGAAGGCAGTGCAGGGGCTCCAGCCCATCCCTGCGGGGTCAGGGTGGCAGTGGCATTCCCATAGGAGCCGGCGTGGAGGCACTGTCGCTGCTGCTCCGCTGGATTAACCCGCTCATGGGCAATCCCGGCACTCCGAGGCTGAGCAGTCCCCATGGCTATGGGGGGATCCCCAAGGGATGGAGCCGGCAGCCCCGGGACAAAGCTGTCCCCCCAAAATCAGGTCTCTGCGGATGGGAGCCAACCCCAAAGTGCAGGGGGCTCCATTTCCATCCCAAAACGCGGGTACCGCAGCGCATCTTCACATCGCTCCCGGTGCTTCCAAGAACATCCTCCCGGGAAGGAGCAGGCTGGCTCCCCGTGACGCAGGGGTCCCGCTGCAGCCCTGCTCACTTCCTTGGGATCTGGACGCTGGCGTACTCAGAGCCGGCCTCCTCGGGGCGCGGGGCCGGCCGCGGGGGTGCCTTGCTGAGGTGCACCATGTCCAGGTCGGCATAGGTGAGGTTGTCATCGCCGTTGGGTGCCCGGCTGCTCTGGATGCAGGCGTACTCAGACTGCTGGCTCATCTCCACCATGCGGCGGATGGTTTTCCTCTCTTTGTCGAAGTTCAGGTCCGCGTAGGTCAGGTTGTTGGGGTCGGATTCCTGTGGGGGACACCGGGAGTTCTTCCTTTGGAAGGATGAGCGAGGAGCCTCCCCATGACCACCCATGCACCAGCCCAAACCCTGCACTGGAGTCAATCCCACTGCAGCTTGCTCTCTGCTTGTACAGGGGGTACCATTTGCAAGGGCTTGTAGGGCCAGGCCAAGGGGAATGGCTTGAACCTGCCGGAGGGGAGACTGAGATGAGCTCTTAGGCAGAAGCTCTTCCCTGTGAGGGTGCTGAGGCGCTGGCACAGGGTGCCCAGAGAAGCTGTGGCTGCCCCGTCCCTGGCAGTGCTCAAGGCCAGGTTGGACACAGGGGCTTGGAGCAAGCTGCTCCAGTGGAAGGGGTTCCTGCCCGGTGCTGGATGAGCTTTAAGGTCCCTTCCAATCCAAACCAGCTTGTGATGAAGGGAAGCGATGCCAGCAGCCGGCTGGGACAACCCCACAGCAATGCTTTACCCCACGTTACATCCTCAAACCACCAACCACCGACAGGCTTCAGCGCCAGCACCGTGACTCGAGAGCCACCCCATCACCCTGGATGCAGGCGTAACTCCGAGTGCAGGGACAAGCAGGGGCCAGGCTGCCCAGCGATGCCCACGCCGGAGCTGGCAGAGGCTGGGTGGGATGGACAGATTGCTGCTGATCACGACTTTGCTCGTAACTGCGTCACCGAATGCAAAACAACTCCACAAATAGCCTGGCTGGCTATCTCACAGCTGGCTCTCAGGCACCACAAACCCAGACTTCCAGGAGGAGGAGGAGGAGAGGGCGAAGGCACAAAAGATGCTCTAAGTGGCTACCCCATTGCCAGGGCAGCGCTCCTTCCCTCTCCTGCCGCTGTGTGGAGACTCGGATGCTTCACAGGGGAACCACCACCCTCCACTGGAGGCACGGAGATGTTTCAGGCAGGAGCCACCCTCCTCCTGCCTCTGGTGCCTCCCCACTGCGCTCCCCCCCCGGGGTCAGTGCATCACCTGGGTATTGGCCTCGCTGCTCTTTTCCGGCTCATGTAACCTGAAAAGGGGAACAAAAGTCACATCAAGCAAACGCGCCGCTGCCTCTTCCCTTGTGATGGAGCAGCTGGGGGGGTCGGAAGCAGAACAAGCTCCTTGCAGCAGCACCCAGCAGGATGAGTCCCCACCGATGAGTGTTTGCTCACTTGCTGGTCCAAGCTGCATCTCTGCAGGCTGGAATCCCACCTCCCACCCGCTTGCCCAGCCCCACCAAGAGCCAAGTGTTTGGGTACAAGATCACCGCAGGGGCAGAACCACAACCAGGTGGATGGGCAGTGCCTGTGCTCCTGCCTTCCCTTTCACAACAAGCTTTTAGGGATCCAGCTGCATCCCAGCCCCAAAGGACCCTGTTTGCAGGCTGGGTTGTCCAGCTCAAAGTGCCCATGGGTTAATCAGTGACTAGAGCTTTGCACTTACCTAGCTGATGGTGAGCTTTTACCTGCCGGAAGAGAAATGGTTTAGGAAAGAAACAGACCAGGAAACAACGGGACCCCCCCTCCTTCCCCATGGAATGCCAGCCCCCATGCAGAGACTGCTGCAGGAGCAGATACACATCTTTTCCCAGAGGCAAGTGCCTGCAGTTGGCTGGAGTTTCGCTCCATTCAGTGTAGGAGCGCTCCTGGCAGAGGGCAGGAGCTGCAGGGGAGGGTCAAGTATTTTAGGTACAATGAACAACAAACAGGTTTGACTCTGGCAGCTGTTGGCACCCAGCAGCAACCGGGCAGAGCTCTCCCTGCAACCAACCCAGTCAGCTCTGCTCTGTCCCCCCCTTCGGGCAGGAGCTGCAGGAGCAGAGCTGGGAACTCAGCATCCCCAGATGCTCAAGATGAGGGAAAAGGGGGTCAGGAGCAGCTTCTCCTCTGCCATTGGTTTCCTTACCTTTGCTCTGCTTTGCCCGGATGAGGTAAAGAATTGCAGCCACCAGCAGCGCCAGCACCGTGCAGACCACCCCCACCACGATGTAGATGAGGACCAAATTGTCTGAAACATGGATGAAAAAGGTCACCATGGGCCTGAAAACACTGGTACTGACCCAGTGCCTGCAGGCTCACGGTTGGGTGACAACTGAAGCACTGATGACAATAGGTCGGTACCTCTGAAAACCCCCAAACCCCAATAGAGAGATGCTGTGTCCTTGGACCAGACTTGGTGGGATTTCAAAGTGGGAGGGGGGCCTTTTACAGCATCCCTGCAGCTCTCACGCACCGTTATCAGTCTGGGACCGGTCGCTCAGCCCGCCCTTGGCCGGGGCAGCGATCCGCAGGGTGCTCGTCCCGCTGATGGGGCCCTGGGCGTCGTGCACCACGCGGCAGGTGAACACGGACCCGTTCTTCTCCTCCGTCGCTTGCACCTCCACCAGGCTGCGCAGCTCGAACAAGCCCCGCGGGGTCTCCGAGGGCGGGGGGGGGCTGCCCACGCTCATCTCCGTCCCGTTCTCCAGCCAGGCGACGGCCACGGCTCCCGGGTAGAAGCCCTTCACGAGGCACGTGAAGTTCACCGTCTTGTTCACCTCCACGGGGCTCGGCGGCTCGGCCACCACCTGCACGCTGGGGGGCACTGGGGAGAGAGGCAGCGCCTGGTGCGGGACATCCCCGGCCCCGCTGCCCGCAGCGCGCCCCGGGCCCCCCGGCTCCCCCGGGCCCCGCGGCAGCCGCACAGCCCAGCGCGGCCCCCCCCGGCCTCACCTCGCAGGGCCCGGCTGAGCTGGAAGCTGCCCCGCAGCGGGGCCGGCAGCGTGCGGTGATGAACCTCGCACTGCAGCTGCGAGCGGACGTCGCCCTCCTGCAGCGTCACCGACACGGTGCTGGACGCGTCGTAGGAGGATTTCGTCTGCCCAGGGCTGACCTGGGGCTGCTGAGCCGAGATCTGGGCCCCGTCCTTGAGCCACTTCACGGCGATTTCTCTGGGGAAGAACCCTCCGGCCGTGCAGGTGAAAGGCACCGACTGCCCCGGCCCCGCTCTGCTCCCTGGCCCGGACACGACCGGGCTGCTGGGTTTGGCTGCGGGGGGAGCAACGGGGCCGTCACACCGGGCTCTGTCAGCCCTGCCCGGCCCCGGGGCTCCCATGGGGACATGGGCATGGCCAGGGGTGACCCCCGGGACCTGCTCCTGGGGCGGCACCGGCCCCTTCCGCTCTGGGAGCCCCACTCACCGTACACGGACACCTCGGTGCCCTTTCCGTGCTGAAACACGAACAGCCCACGCACAGACTTGTCGTACTTCACGCAGTAATAGGTGCCGGCATCCTCGGGGCGGACGTCCCTGATGTGGATGGTGAAGTCTGTGCCGGACCCAGTCGCTGTCCTCGTCACACGGGGGAACGTGCCCGTTTGCTCATAAATGGTCTCGTTCTCACTGCCCCAGCCCTTCAGCCACTTCACAGGACCAACGGGACCATCTCCAGATGTGGTGCAGTTCAGGGTGAGCGTCTCCCCCGCTGTCACTGACACATTGCCCTGGGGCTGATGCAGCTTGAAGCCCTGGACCTCCTGGGCACCGGTACCTAGGGGTGAACATGAGCCGACATCACATCTGGCACCGCACACCCGAGCAGGTTCCCTTCCCCACCCCTGGGCCAGGCTGAGCACACAGCTCTGGGTAGTGGGGACCAGGGTACCAGGGAGCCCAGGGCAGTGGTTGCAGGTACAGAAGCATCAGACACCTCTGTGCTGCCAGCCAGGCAGAGCTGTGCCAATGAACACCCGTGGTGCTCAGAGAGCTCATACATGAGGCAATTCCCGGCTGCCGGCATAGCCGCAGCCTCCCATCACCTCTTGGCTCTGTCACACAGGAGGAAACAAGGGCACAGGATCCGAGGCACTCCGGAGCACAAGCTCCCCCCGCAGCTGCAACACCACGAACCGCACTGAGTGTCCCACTTCTGCAGTGACTCCAAGCCCTGATTCCCTCCAGCAGAGCACAGCCATGAGCCAAAGCTGGTGCCAGTCAGGCCAGCGCCAGCCCTGCTCATTGCCAATAGAGGAGAGCACTCCCCTTCCAAGCATCCCTCATCCAGCCAGCATCACCGCACCTCCCCACACAACCAGAGACCTGCTGGTCCAAGCGATCCCACATGGGTGCCAATACACCTTCCTACACACACGGAGAAGCACCTAACAGGAAAACTTCAGGAGTTCCGCTCTCCCTATGGGCAGGAGATAACAAACTGCACCTCCCCAAATGCCATAAAGTGCACCAGAGTGGGCAGGGATGGGGCTCCAAGCCCACCACTACGCAGGTGGGATGCACCAGGAGCTGCTCAGCCCCATGAACCAGTGATGCTGCTGCTCCTTTCTCCCTAAAAGCAGCTACAGCAGCAGAACAAGCCACCCCGTAGCCTCCATGGCTCTCAAAGGGTTGGTTTCGGCAGTGCCTGCCGCGTCAACATCATTACTACAACCACACTGAATGAGATTTTGATACAGGTCACTGCTTAAAGGAACAGTTTTAAGCAACATGGGAGAACCACTTAAACCCTGCTGATAACAGGGGCCAGGCACTGCCGACTGTTGCAACCCCAGAGCTGGCAAGTGGCACACGGAGCCGGTGTCGTGGTCATGCAGAGAGCATCGGGCTCGAACAGGTAGCTCCTGCACCCCACCACAGGGCAGAGACTCCTTGGTCCCCTGCAGCCGTCCCCAGGATGGGACAAGATCCTTGGCTGGATGCTCCCAGGAGAAGCCACTGCAGGACAAGCT
Organism: Lathamus discolor; assembly: GCF_037157495.1. Taxonomy (NCBI): domain Eukaryota; kingdom Metazoa; phylum Chordata; class Aves; order Psittaciformes; family Psittacidae; genus Lathamus; species Lathamus discolor. The sequence continues at coordinate 1,194,962 of NC_088894.1, read as the reverse complement.
GCTCTGACCCTTCCCAGCCATGGCTGGCTCCAACAGAGCCGGGAGAGGGATTTTGGCAGCCGTTAATCCCTCCTGACTTCCAGCAGTATTTGATGCACCCGCAGATGTTCTCACTGCACTGTCTCGATCTCAACGGCCAGAGTGACCAGTTCATCTGGGCTCCCCAAATTAAAGGCTTTTTGCCCAGGGCATTAGGCTGCTGCATCCACATCATAGGCAGATGCCCACAGACAAAACCTTCGGCTCTTGGTGTTTCCCTTCAAAGCCACATCAAGAACAACGTGTTAGCGGCACTCAGCACCAGACCAAGCTTGCCCCATAAGACAAGTGCAGGAAGACAGAAGCCTGGCTTGTGTCACATCCAAACTGCACCGCTCCAGCTGATCCCTGGTCTTGCATCTGGGCTCTGTAAGGCAAATCCATGTTTCTTGCATGACACCAAACCAGAGGGCAGAGAGTCCCTGCCCTCCATGGGGAGTTGTGAGCGCCATGTGCAGAGCACAGTGACACAGGGCGCACGCTGCTGCTGCGGCATCTCTTGAGCTTCTCCACTGCCTTCTGCCTCAGACCTTCCCCAAGAAGAGGGTAAGAAACACACAGAGGAAGTTTGAAAGCACAGAAGCATTATCTGCCCCTCATCATCCACCTCTCGCCATGGGGATGTGACCCAGACCATGGACCAGGCTGCTGCGGGCACAGGGACCCCCAGCCCCTTCACATCCCCAGGGTGGCCACGTTGCTGGTTGCTCACTCTGCTCATCAGCATCCGCTGCCTGCTCCCCGCTGCACCCCTGTGTAACAGTGACCTGTGTGGGGCAGTGCCCCCCCTGCAGCCCCTCAAGGGTCCCCCACTTGAAGGGGCCAGCGCCGCCCCGTGCAGCACAGCCCAGCCTGCAGCAAGCCAAGCGCTTCCTCTTCATCCTCCCTCTCTCCATCTGTCCCATCTCCCCATGAGCCACGCGTCGTGCCGGAGGGGGGAACGCGGGGGGAAGCGCCTGCCTTGGGGTCCTGGAGGTGACCCCGGCACCAGAGCAGGGTTGGGGTGAGCACAGAGGCGTTGCTCATCCCTGAAGCATGTTTCTTGGGTGCAGCGATGGGGTCTTGGGGCACTTAAACTGAGCTGAGAGCAGCCACCCCTGGTGCTGTAGCTCCCCAAGGCTCCTGGGCTCACAGGGATTTCTCTTCGCAGGCAGTGGGGTTTGGAGCGGGGCTGTGGATGGTCCGTGCGCATCCCGCATCACCCCCTCTCCAGGCAGCAGCGGAGGGATCTGCAGGCAGGGCCCGGGCTCTTGCCCAGTGACAGGATGCTGAAGGTGCTGCTGCAGCGGGGCCCTCGCCATACGGGGCTTCTCTGTCAGTGCTGCTGCTCCCAGAGCAGGCAGGGAACAAAGGGCTTCCCACTGCTCCCATGCTGCCTGCCAGGAGGCTGCACGGGCAGCGCCGGTCACTGCAGAAGGCACACGTGGCTCTCGGTAGCCTCTTAGATAGGACTAAAACGTGGCTTTGGGGTATTTTCCCATGTGTTCTGCTATGAGCCGCCTCGCTGCTTTGGAGCCTTTCACACACAGCTCTGTTATTCAGCTCACCCCGCTCAGGGTTTGCAGGAGATCTATTAAACATGAGCTTCAGCCATGATACAGCACGTTAACAACACGTCACTTTACCAGGACCCGCTCCTGCCTCCCACCGAGGAGCACAAGTCGCGGGCAGAGCACCCGGCATCTCCATCTGCTCACCCAGCACCCAGCAGGGCCATGCTGACCGAGCCCCCTCCAAGCTCCTGCAGCAGCAGCCACAGAGCGATGCAACACCCCCCCCCCCCCCCCCGCCATGGGAACACACAAAGGGGAAGTTGTCAGAAAACCCCAGAATATGCAAGTTCGAAAATGCAAAGTTTCCACTGTGGCTCCTTCCCTCCTTTCCCCCCGAAGGCAGCTTCTCCTTGCACCCGGCAGCCTCCCTCCTTCCTCTTTCTGTGTGCTCACCCCAGGGCCAGTGAGCCCCTTCCCGGTCGCTCTTTGCCAGCACCGTGTCTGCTCTCAATGTGCCTGTGCCCTGCGAATGGGATGCAGGGGGGGTCCTCGTGCTGCAAACACAAGGGACACGGTCCCATCTCTCACCATTCCAGCACGAAACTGCTTCCCACCTGCACACTGACGGTGCCGCCCCATGGCAGGAGCTCCTGAAGACTTTGCTTTCAAAGTGACTCTTCTTTTGCTTCCGAGACCCAGGGCAGCTCAGGTGCTCTGCCCCCGCAAGCTGCTCTATCCCACACTCCGGAGTGAGCAAAGGGGATCAGAGCCCCGAAAAGCATCGCCTGACGATTCCTGTGTAGGTGGGAGCACCGTCGCGAGGCGGACCCGGAGCACTTCCAGCCTGGAGCAGCGGCACGAGCGCGGGCATCGTGCTGCGCCTGGCCTGGCAGAGCCTCCCTGCTGGCATTCGGTTTAATTTGGGAGCAGCATCACCCCCAGCCCTCCCGCTGCGGCGCAAGTTTCCCATCTCGGTGACACATTTTCCTTCCCCCTGTATTCCACCTTTTGAAGTATTTGATACGGAACAGATTGCGAGAGGCTGGGGTTGAATCCAGGAGAGGCTGCTCGGATGCTTCCTGATAAAAATAGAGCTTTTTTTTCCCCCTTCCAAAGGGGCTGGGTGAGCAGCTCCAGGGTGGCTGCGTGCTCCAGAAGCAACGTGCAGCTGGTCACCGGCATCCAGAGCCCTGTGGGCACTTGCTGAAGGGCAAGAGAAGCCCCAAAATAATCCCATTGGAATTTCACCTGCAGCCGGGCTGCCCGTGGGGGAAACTAACAGGTGCTGCCTATAAAAAGGGCCTGGAATCTGCAGTCTGGGGGCAGCCAAGAAGAGAGACCCCGGCATAAGCTGCTGAGCCACGCAGATCCCGGTGCGGCTCCGGGAGGGTTGTAGTAAAGGCTGTATCTTACAGACATGACATCAGAGGAAGCCTCGGATCACACACAGCCACCATTTGCGAGCTTCCCTCCTACAGCCTTAGCAGAAATTCAGCTCGAAAGCCAGAGCCCCACGAGCAAACAGATTTCCTCTTTAGGAGAGGGCTCTGAGAAGCGCCTGCACAGCACAGATTTTGCAACAGGGCTTTGCAACCCGGCTTCCGAGCACCTCGCTTCTCTTTGCCCTACAGGAAGAGCTCCAGCAGGACCTTCCCTTTCCCCTTTGCTTCTGCAGAAGCGCTGTGGAAGCAGCAGGGGCCTGGGTCAGCCCTCCTGCAGCCCAGGCTTCACTTGAGCCATGGCCCCGGCGGGTTCACCGCATGGAAGTAAAGACTTGGGATCCGCATGCTCGCGCCCGCCATCAGGGATGCAAAGCACGGCTTCCAGCCCCAGGATGGCTCTTTCCCTATGGCTGGCTTGGGAAAACAGGGCTCTTACTCCCAAGGCCACGTTTAATTAAACTCAAGCGCATTGCTGGAGCCATTCTCCCGTGGCAGGAAATCACAGCGGTTCACTGAGAAGCACCGCTCGCCGCCAAAGCCTTCTTGGCTCTCAGCAACTGGGAGTTTTCAGCTTGGGGCCAACACTTCTCAGTTGTGATCAGGCAACTCAAAGCAAGGAGTGTTGTGCTGAAAGCATTTGCTTTCTGCTCAAGTTTGCGCTCAACTCCCTGCCCAAGGAAAGCTTTGGGGGTAAATAGTCCCGATGGGCCTGGGAGAAGATGGGCTTCCCCCACACGGGAGCCTGGGCTGGGTTATCCGTAGTGGGATCCCACTGGAAGGTGGGGATTGTGGACTGGCCAGGCAAAGAGCTCAGGAGCAAGGTGCTCCTGAAGGCACGTTGCTATTGCCCCATCATCCCTCCCTGGAGGTGGGCAGGAAGGAGAGCTACTCCTTCACGTGAAGAGCACTGAAACGAAACATCCTAGAAAGGAAACCTTGAAAGCAGCAGCCACCACAGGGCTTCGTTCCTGGTGGGGCGAGAAACTTCCCACTGCTGGTAAGGGAAGGGAAACAGCCAGAGAGCAGCACAGACCCTGATCACCTCACGCTGCAGCACCGGGGGCTGGTGGAGCCCTGGGATGCGCTGAAGGCCGGCGGCAGCAGGAGTCCAAGGAGGGCTGGGGGACACAGGGGGTAGCAGCAGGAGCCCACAGTGCCCCATGGCTGATGCTCACAGCAGGGTTGGGTGGTGCAAGGTGCCCGCAGGGATGGTGCAATCCCACCGCTTCAGTGCTCAACAGTTGGGTTGGAGCAGCAAGAACTGTACCGGGGGGGGCAGGGGGGTGGTGGTGTAAAGCACAGGGGTAACAAGAAAAACAAGTTCATTGAATGGTTTGGGTTGGAAGGAACCTTAAAGCTCATCTGGTTTCAATCCCCTGCCACAGGCAGGGACACCTTCCACCAGAGCAGGGTGCTCCAAGCCCCGTCCAACCTGGCCTTGATGGGGCATACCTGAAGTTAATGGCAGAGGAGGCCGGCAGCCCTCACGGCAGCCTTCCCCACTGCCTGCTCCACCATCCTCCCCATCAACCTCCGAGCAGGAATTTGGGCTTGCAGAGATTTTCCTCTCACGTAGCTGGCAGGGGGTGCTAGCAAATGGGTGGAAACAACATGCCGCTTCACGTCCCTGCCTAATTCCCTCGTCTGGCTGCGAAGGGGAATGTCTGCCTTGAAGTTTGCTGCTGGAGGAGCCGCGGAGCGAGGCCCCTGCGGGAGGGGAGCCCATCACCGCGCTCTAGGTCACCGCGGAGAAAGGTCAAACCGAACGGCATCATGTCGCGGTCGGGAGGTGCGCGGCGAAGCGGGGAGAGAGGCGAGGATGGAGGGGAAAGGAAGGCGGAAAAGACGGGAAGAGCAAAGGGAGCTGCAGGGCCGTGGCTTACCTGGCAGGGAGAGCAGCACCAGGCAGGTCAGCGGCCAGGGGCCCCGGGGAAGCGGCTCCATCGCCGGTGGTCTCGGGGCAGCGGGGGCTGGAGATGCTGCTGAGCTCCGCGCTTTGCTTTTGGGTTTAATAACAGAAGAAAAGGGAAAAGGCAGATTGCGGCCGGAGCGGGCGCCGCTGCCCCAGCCCCGAATGAGGAAGGAGGGCTGGGCTCCCGCCTCCCGGCTCCGAGCGCACGCACAGCCCGGCCCCCCCCGCCGCCGCCCGCGGGCACCCACCGGGCCGGGCCCCGGCACCGACCGCTCTACGGGGCCTCCCCGCCCGCTCCGCGCCGTTACCGTGGCACCGGGGAGGGTGGAGGGGGAAGGGGGCGGCACCGGCTGGAGCCGGGGGGGGGGGGGGGGAGCGGGGGGGGGGTGTCCGTCCGTCCTCCCCGGTCTAAGGTCGCTTTCCAGCGGCGGGGGCGAAGCACCGAGCACCGCCCGCCCCGCAGCGCGCTTGGCTTTCGCAAGGTCCCGCCGGTGCCTTAAGGTGGGCTGGGGCTGGGATCCCCCCGGTAGCCACCGGCCACTACGTGCAGCCCCGCATCGCTGCGCTGGAACTGGGGTGCTGGGGACAGCCGGCCCTGGGGGCTCTGAACGCGATGGGGGGGGTAGGGGGGATGTGATGCCCCTGCCCACAGCAGATGCACAGGCAGCATTTTGGAGGTGCCACGTGGATGGAGCAGCTCAGGTTGGGGGGTCAAAGTGAAGAGGGGACCCTGGGGTGGCACAGACAGGAGGCGGATGGGGAGAGAGGAAATCATGGAACCCCAGCCTGGTTTGGGTTGGAAGGGACCTTAAAGCTCCTCCAGCCCCAGCCCCTGCCCCGGGCAGGGACCCCTTCCACTGGAGCAGCTTGCTCCAAGCCCCTGTGTCCAACCTGGCCTTGAGCACTGCCAGGGATGGGGCAGCCACAGCTTCTCTGGGCACCCTGTGCCAGCGCCTCAGCACCCTCCCAGGGAAGAGCTTCTGCCTAAGAGCTCAGCTCAGTCTCCCCTCGGGCAGGTTCAAGCCATTCCCCTTGGCCTGCCCCTACAGGCCCTTGTCCAAAGCCACTCTCCAAGCTCCTTGCCTGCCCCTGCACCCCTGGAGCACGAGGACATTCCCATGATGTCCCCTCAGCAGGACAGGATTAGCAGGAGCCCGTGGCAGGCAAGACCCTGAGGACGAGGCAGCTGCAATGGGAGACGGGTCTAAAGAAGGGGATCTGGACGTGAGCATCCACGGAATGCAGACCCCGCACCACCCTGCCTCTCTCTGACACAAAGTCCTCCCCAGGGATGCACAAGGACACATTCCCCACCGCACCTGCAGCAGCTTCTCCCACCACACACAGGAACCTCAACACCAGGGCCCAGCTTCTTCCTCCACATGGACGCAGTCACCTACAGCCAGACCCGATGCTGGCAGCCCCCAGCTCCAGCGCATCCCCAAAGCACCCCCTTCCCTCTACCCGCACTGGGATGGGGCAGATTCTCTACAGCCCGGGGCTGAGTGGGGTCTCCCAGCGCCCGCAGGTAGCACCCATCCAGCCCGCAGCTCACACTGGGTGCTGGGGGAGCGTCTGCCGGCTCCCTCCTCCTGCCCAGGCAGCCGCTGGGGCTGTCAGTTTATTTCGAGCCCCGCACAAACAAACAGCAGAGCTTCTGAAGGGACTTGGCACCAGCAGCCTGTGCGTTCCCAGCCCCACCAGCCTCCCCCTCGGCCCCAGCTACGCCCATGTGTTGCATCCAGCCTTAATTTAGCTGCTGGAAGCCAGGACCAGCCCCTCCAGGCATCTGCACCTCCTCCTCTGGGCACCCCCCTCCCCTCCGCCCCAGCTGCCCTGAAGCCGCAGCTTCTCCTGCTGCAAAGCACCCTGTGGCCGGTGCTGCTCCGGGGAGCCCAGCGCAGCCGTTGTGTTTGTTTCCCCTTCACACAGCTGGCGAGGGCGAGAGCCAGCAGCAGGGACCCAGAGGAGCCCTTGGGTTTGGCTTTTGGCCTTCTGCACATGCAGCATGACATGGAAATAAGGAATTGCTTTGCGCGGCGGCTGGACATGGGATTAGCGGTGGTTTGTGGGGATCTGGGAACGGGGTGCCCAGAGGAGCTGTGGCTGCCCCATCCCTGGCAGTGCTCAAGGCCAGGTTGGACACAGGGGCTTGGAGCAAGCTGCTCCAGTGGAAGGGGTCCCTGCCCGTGGCAGGGATCGGAGCTGGAGGAAGCTTTAAGGTCTCTTCCAGCCTAAATCATGCCGTGATTCTACAGTGCATTGGGGCAGCACATCCCACCCAGCCAGAACCCAGCAGCAGGCACCCGCAGGGCAAGTGGGTACCCCAGCAAGAGGGAAGGTGCTGGGGACACGCCGCAGCCATTCCCAGCCACTTCCCTGGTTATTTTTAACTGGAAGCACAGCTCCCGGGGGCCTGGCTGCCTTCAGCCTGTCTGGGCTGTTCTCCTGCTCGGCGCTGAAGGTTCAGACAACCTGTTTGGAGGCGATCACAACGTGGAGACAAGCCCATACGCAAGCACCAGCCGCCGCGGAGCACTTGGGAAGGAAAGTTAGAGCTTAAAAAAGCTCCGCAAGAGAAGGTACCACAGCAGAGCAGATGGCACAGCGAGAGCTTCCCGGGAAGAGCTGCTATTGCTCCCCATTAGGAAGCATATGGGCAGGCTCAGCTGCCTCCCCTCCTGCCCACGGCCCTTCCACTTGGCATCGCAGGGACCTGCGCAGGGTTTGGAGGATGCCCCCCGAAGGGCACCCCCTGCCCTCCTAGCAATGAACCTGGGGGGAAAAGAGTGCTCGGCTCCTTCCCATGCCCAAGAAGAGCAAGAGCAGAGCATTTCGGGAGGTGCAGCGCCATCATTAGTAGCTTCCTCCTGCACCAAACACCCACAGCGAGCAGGAGGCTGCTTGGCAGGGCGGGCAGCGCTGCCAGACTCCTGTGCTGCGGCGTGCAGCCAGGCTGCACTCGCTTCTGCAGCATCCTCACGCTCCAGCGCGAGCCCACAGGGATGCTTTAGGAGCCCAGGTCTCCCCAGCCCCAGGAGCAGGCAGCGTTGGGGGGGGCAGCAGGGCTGTTTGAGGAGAGCTTTTCAAGAACAGGTTGATTGCCAGAGCTTGGAGCACAGCGAGGAGCCTGAATCATGCAGCCAACACCCTGCCAGGGAGCGCACGTGCTCCGGCCCGGCTGCGATCACTCGCCCTGGCGGGTTCGGGTGCTGGAGGGAGGCAGGGCTCTGGTCCCCATCCTGGGGGTGAGGGCTCCAGCCAAAGCTATCCCAGCTCCAGTGTGCTTCTGCACGGCCCTGTTGCCAGCTCTGCATGGGCAGTGCGAGTGCTTCCTCCCCAAGAGGAGATGGGGACCTCTCCCTACACAGGGACCCCCGGCTAGGGCAGCAGCATCCATCTGTAGAGGGGCCCAAGATCCTCTTGTCTGAGCCTGGCAGCACCCAACAGGGCAATTGGAGCCTCGCCAGGGTGATCCCAGCCACAAGCTGGGATCTCGCAGCATTGGCTTTGCCCAGACAGCTCCTTCATCCTCCAATGAGCTCCTGTCTCATCCCTCCCAGCACTGACAGCCCAAGGGGACAGCAGTGGCTTCTGCTGGAGGGGGTCTCACAGTGATGGGGATGGAACAGGGTCCGGTTCCTGCCTCTGGTGCCAAACCTAGGCCTATCAAGGAGCCACATTTCATTCCTGATGGAGGGGACTGCATTTCCTCCCCTGCTGGGGACTTTCTCCCTTGGGATCCACACTCCCCAGCCTCAGACGAGCACGGTACAGTGCAGTGGTTACCTATGGCCCGAGCGACCAGCACCAGAACACAGCGCTGCTCCAGAGAGCTTGTGGGCTCAGTCCAGCCTCAAACCCAAACCAACAGGGAAAGTTTAGAGATAAACACGGGGAAAACACCAACACTTTGGACATCAGCCTAAAAACACCCTAAAACCAGCATCCCACAGGGCTGGTTTGGGGCTGCGGGTGTGGAACTGTGCTTGAGCACCAGCAAGCAGCCAGCACCCCTGGGAGCCCTCCACAGTAACCCAATAACAAACGGAGGCATTTGGGGTTGCAGATCCTCACTGCCCCAGGGAAGCTCGGAGCTGCCTGGTTGCATCCAGGCCCAGCCCCAAACACAGCCCAGCCCCAGCACCCTGGGAGATGGCTTCCATGGCTCACCACAACAAGCCCGATGTGTGTGCGACCGCATCAGAGCCAAGCCCAGCCCTGCTCAGGATCTGCTCCAGCGCACAGCACAGCTTCCCTGCAGCCAGGGAGCAACCAGGCACAGGACACAGAGCACTTATCCCGTCCTTCCCCCAGCTCCAAAGCTGGATTTCACGACCTCCCCAGCCCATGAGCCAGGCAGACACATCCTAAAGCCCTCCTGCCTCTCCCCATCATCCCTCAGGCTTCGAATCATCGTCCTCACAGGGCTTTAGGCTGGGGAAAAAACCACACAAATGCCTTCTAAAGTAGGTAGCACCAATTACACTGCTGATATTTAGGGCTTCCAGCACAACAAATGGAGCTTCAGCTTCATTAGGTACCATGCCAATTTAATCCAAGACATCCAGTACAGAAAGAGCTTAAATTAGTTTATCTGATGTTAACTTAGAACAGGCAATATGTTAATATGAGGAGGGGAAGAAGTGACCCACAGCCTGTTTGCAAGGAGAAGCCAAGGCAGGCCGTGACCTGGAAGGAAGGGACAGAGGCAGCAGCACCCACACCAAGAGCACCCCAACACTAAGAACCCTGGCTTAAGGGGCAGCGGTGTGTATCATACCTGTCTGCTCGCTGCATGCTCCCGCAGCAGCACCCAGCACCATCAGCAGGGAGGGATGGGTGTCCTCAGCTCACCCCCTTATGTAGGAGAGGGCCTGGAAGGGGAAACGAGCTGCAGGAGCTTCGTTAAGGCTGTGATTGCTGAGTCAGGGGTGGGCTGTGCAGGATGCTGAGTAAGCAGGGACCTCAAAGAGCCTCTAATTCCAACCCCTGCTATGGGCAGGGACCCCTTCCACTGGAGCAGCTTGCTCCAAGCCCCTGTGTCCAACGTGGCCTTGAGCACTGCCAGGGATGGGGCAGCCGCAGCTTCTCTGCTTCAGTCAAGCATTAACTGTGATTTAAGGTTGAGCTGAGCTATCTCAGGTCCTCATCTGAGCCCTGGGCCCCGCCGGTCGGTGCAGATGGTGCCGGGGAGGTGCTTCCCGGCGCGGGGTATTCCAAGGAAGCCGCCTCCGCCGCCTGTCACCGCAGCCTCCGCAGGGAGCCGCGGCCCTAATCACAGCCCACGTAGTTCTGTGGCCCTCGAGTGCTCTGCCAGCACCAGCCTGTCCCCTCCCAGCCCATAAACTGACTTTCAGGGCTCACAAGGGAGGGATGCGGGCGCTGCCTGTGCCGCACTGCACGGGTGTGGAACGATGCTCCGAGTGTCCTCATGGTGCTGGTGCACCATCGTCCTGGGCTGCTGCAGCAGAACCGGGCTGTCCACCAGCATCCACTGAGCGAAAAGGGATGCAGTGAGCTGCAGCAGGGACTGTACCTGCAGCACAGCTCACCCATCCCAGTGCCATGTAATGCAGTAACTCAGCCAGGCTTCCTTAATGCAGCCCTGCACTCCTCCGACTGGGGGAATTCCTCCTGCCTGTGTCAGAGCAGGAAAGGTGGTTTATATCCTGTGCCTGGCCTGGAAGTGGCCCTGGCTGACCTGGAGGCGATGGGCAGAGGGGGTTTAGGGTGAAACTGCTGACAGGCCAGGAAAACCCGGCTGCGAGGGGTGGTTTGGAAGCACAGACCTGGCCAGGCCGGTTTGGTGCCCATTCACTGCCCTGAGCACTCTGCAGGCTGCGGTGACCTTTGTTCACTGGCAGGATCCTGCTCTGGAGGAGGCTTTGCTCATTGCTACGTGTGCAGGGGGTGAGCAAAGCCCCAGCAGCCCCACACTGCAGCCTCCTGCATCCGCAGCACGGGCCCAGCACAAGGATGTGGACCAGGGTGCAAAGCATCTGCCCGCCCAGCGCAGCTCATTGCGGGGTACAGGGTGGCCCCAATCCTGCACCCTGATTCATGCACTTCCTGGGAGCTGGGGGGCTGCCTGGGGCTCACCCCAGCTCTCATGGGGTGCCACGGTGGGACCTGAGCCGTGCCTGCCCTGCAACACTTCCCTTATCCCAGTCTGGGCATGGGGGGGATGCTCAGCCCCGGGAGCAGTGGGGCTGTTGAGGCAGGGAGCCAGGCAGCTCCAGCCCCGCAGGGGCCATTTCGGAGCTGGGTGTTAATCATTGACAGGCTCCTGGGAGCGGCTTGAGCCAAAGCCTCCATCCCGGCTCCAGAGGGGAATGCTCTGCATGGTGCTGCTCCACAGGGGTGGCAGTGCCGGTACCCAGAGCCCCACAATGCACAGGCAGCTCCCCAAAACCATGGCTGCGTTTAGTCCTGGGAGGCCTTCTCGCCCTGCCACCAGACAAATTCACCCTCTCAAGCCCCCACAGCTCTGGCTCTCACCAATGGGTCAGATCCCTGCCAGAGCTGCTGATGGTTCCCTATATAAGATGCAACCCATCCTTCTCCAGCTGCCCCTACTCTTAGCTTGGGGCTGCCGGTGCCATGCCCGTGCCCAGGGCTGGCCAGGGACCGTGTGGAACAGCCTGGAGGGCTCCTGGGGTGCTGCAGTGCATGGATGGGCTGCAGGATGCACGTGAGAACTGTGGCTGCCTTTGAGCCTGCAGCCCCATGGAGCGATGCTGGAGAAGACCTTGGTGTCCCCTTGGCGGCTCCGCTGGCACCGTGCGGGTGAGGAGTGTGGCTGAGGGAGGAGCGGCACCGGCTCGGTTTCCTTTTGCCTTTTCGTCTTTGTGCATCCTCTCCGGGCTCGTCGCTGATTGCGGATTGTTCTGATGAAAGCACACCCGATGCTGCAGGAGCAGGCTCCCCGCTCGCTGCTGTAGCTCACTGCAGGCTGAGCGGCCTCATAGAGGCCCCATGGCAGCTGCAGCTGGGAGTGAAAATGCTAACGCGGGGGGATTGATGGTGTTAAACCATCCCAGCCCATCGCTTCCAGCTCCCCACAGCTCCCATGGGAAGCACCGGCGTGGGTGCAGGATGTTGAAGCCCAGGCTTGGCTGGGGGGATTTGTGCTGGACAGGCACTGGTGGTGCTGGGGAAGGGGAGATGCCCCAGGGAAGGGTTGAGCTGGGGTGCAGGAGACCAGGTACCACCCCATGTCACCCCTTATTATCCCCCAAAACAGCGAGACCCAGCCCTGGACGGGGGTGCTGCTGTCTTGACCAGCCCCCAGCACCACCAGCGCCATCCCAGCCCTGCCATTCGCTGTCCCTGGGGTGCTGTCGCCGCACCATCCCCTTTGCAGCCTCACAACCTCCCTGTGCCAGAGCCGGGGGCTGTTTGCATTGGTCCCATTGAGATCAAGCAGAACCCAGCACTCCCAGCTCCGTGCTGGTCCTGCTGCTGGGAGCTGGAGGAAGATGCTTCAGTGCGGGGTCTGTGCTGCTTTGCTTTGTGGTTTTGTTCTGAAGCTGAAGGGCAACGCAAAGCACGAGGATTAATTCTGTCTGTGCAAGATCCACCGTGCTCCCGGTGATTGCATCAGTCCCAAGGGTCCGGCCTGGCCCTGATAAGGAGCTGCACATCAGAGCTGTGTACCGCTGCCATCCTGCCCCGGAGCTCAGCCTGCGGGAGCCGCGCCGGGGATCAGGGATCGAGAGGGTCCGCGCGACGTCTGACGGGGTTAGAAAACGTTCCTGGATTATCCGTTAGCAGCAGTGACCGGAAACCGCGGAGCCAGGACACGCGTTTGGCACCAGCTGATGTCTGCTGAGGGGGGGAAACCTGTTCTGCCCGTGCATGTGTTTGCATGCGTGTGCGCGACAGCTCCAGGGTGGGCTGTAGGTGTGAAGGGGGACCCTGGCTGCAGGGTCTGGTCCTGGTGGGCACCAGCCCCACGGCTGGGTCTTGGGTACCAGGAGAGCTGTCAGCAAAGCATCTCCCCTGCAACACGCACGAGGGATGCTCCGGCTCTTGAACAGCAGCTCCTGGCCGCCAGCATTAATGACATCCACCCAATTAGCCGCTGCGAGCTCAGCCTAGCCCGAAGGATTAGCAACCGAAATCATCATCCCAAGGCATAAGCAGTTAACACCACTAATTACTCATGGTGTGAATCCTCACCCAAACACTAACCCCTGCGCAGGCAGCGGCCGAGGCAGTGCTGAGGGCAGGGGGATGCTGCGGGCAGGGGGATGCTGCAGGCAGGGGGGATGCTGCGGGCAGGGGGATGCTGCGGGCAGGGAGGATGCTGCGGGCAGGGAGGATGCTGCGGGCAGGGGGATGCTGCAGGCAGGAGGGATGCTGTGATTCCCAGAGACCGGCGCTGTTTATGGGGAATTTGCCGGGCTCGGGGATCCGTTATTTTTACACGTTGCCATAGTGACCGATACCATTATAAAATTAAGCTGAACCTTGCGGAACAAATGGATCTGTCAGAAGCAATTCCTGCAGCCCGCGTGTCGCTGCTCCCGCTGCGCTGCCCACCCTGCGGCCGGCCCGGCCGAGGCGATGGAGCTTCTCAACGGAGGCTCCGCATCCTGCCGACGGGCACGGTGCTGAGCCAAGGCGCTGGGCAAGCTGCCGCCCCACGCTGGGAGCCGCTGGCGCCGGCACAGCCCCTCCGTGCTGGCAGCACCGCTGGGCACGTCCGGGGCCAACAAAAGCGCCCTGAGAGCTCGCATTGAGCCCGTCCCGGCTCCTCCCGCAGCGGCTGCTTTGCCCCGGCTCCTGCCTCTCTAAACGTTGTTCCCCTCTCCCTGCTCTCCTCAAGCGCCGCTTGTGCCGCTCTCGGGGCTCTGCCAGCGCCGGGACTGCAGCCAAGCTGGAGGTTACTGCGTGCCGGGAGGAGCGGGGAGCCCCGGGGACCCCCGCAGCGCCCTGCCCTCGGGAAGCGGAGCTCCCGAAGGGCTTTCCCCTTCCCAAACCGCAGCCCCGGCTCTTTCCCCGGGACAAAACCCACGGAGCAGCCCAGCAGTGCGAGTGCCCCGCTCCGGGTGTGATGCACGTGTGGATGTCAGGGTCCAGGACCACCGCAATGGGTGACCCACCAATGGGTGATCCATCAATGGCACCCCCAGCACACACAGGACATCCTTCCCTGCCACCCTGGAACCTTCTCTGGGGCGCTGGCTGGACCAAGCACCGCAGCTGGATCCACCTCCGGAGTGGCTCCAGAGGGTGATTGTTCCTGAGCAGTGTCCCGTGAAACACCGGACACACAAAGTGAGTCTTTCTTAAGCACTGGATGTTCCTGTTCGTCCCACGGCCCTGGAAATCCCTCTTTAGTCATTGCCAGAGTCTTGGCCTCCACGACATCCCGCGGTGAAGGATTGCACAGGCCAAAGGAGTGTTGGGCACAAAGGATTCCCTTTGAAATGAGGCTGATGCTTTCATTTTCACTGCCTGCCCCCTCTGCCTGCCATGGAAGAGATGGGGAAGGGCTGGAGGGCAGCCCCTGATCTGCCCCACGTCCCCTCAGCTCCAGGGATATAATGAAAATCATTCCAGGTCGGACAGAGAGCATCCCCGTAGTAACAGCTGCAATAGCACAACCTCCCATCAGACACCAGAGAGTCCACACTGACCAGCAGCATCCTCCATGCCTCTCCTCAGCTTAAAGCCCACGGGTCCTGGTTCACTTCCCCATGGCTGCAGGTGTGGGCACGGAGCCCACGTCCCCCAGGGACACCCGGGGGTCCCACAGGGTGCCCCAGTGTTTTGGGGGGCTGGAGACACCTCTGCAGGGCCAGTGAGATCCTCACTGCATGAGGAACCCAAAGGGGAGGATGAGGCTGGCGGTGAGGCTGCAGCACTGAAACAGTTCCTATGACAACCCCAAGTCCCAGACCTGTTTATCCCCTTTAACAAACCCCACAATAACTGTGAAACCGGGGAAGAAGGCTCAATAAGATGCAAAATAAATCAGGAACAGCATCAAGCTCATGTCACTGTTTTACTTCAGCTTCTTTCCTGGTTTTCCAAGGAAAAACCTGAGGAATGGGGAGCTGCGAAGGGGAAAACTGGTGGGTTTGGAATTGATGGGATCAGGGTCTGGCCATGCAGCATCCCAGGGCTTCTCCCTGCCCCGTGTTCCTCTCCCAGGAGGAACACAGCACTGGGCAGCCAGCGGGCACAGTCCTGGGGACAAGCAAAGCGTCTCTGTGTGCCTCTCACCCTTTCCAAGCTGTGCCTCCAGCCCCTCATGTTGGTCCCCACCGGTGTCCTGGCACCACAGCCCTATGGCCATCACCTGCATCTCACGGCACATGGGGTCCCCACGGCATCACCTGTGGCATCGTGGGGATGCTGTGGGGTCCCTCTTGGACCTGTGGCTGTTTGTCTAATGCTGATGTGCAACGGGGCCAGCCTGTCTGCCCTCGGGGATGGGCTGGTGGCCACCACATTCTCGCAGTAGCAAAGACAGGGCTGGGCAGAGCAGGAGCACAAAGGCATCTTGGACAGAAACAGCCACAAATCAGGGCCTTGGCTGGATGGGGCGAGCTGGAGCGATGCCGGGAGACACGATGGCCCCAGGCTCCAACCCTGCGGGAGGCACTGTCAGCGGCCGGGGGGGGTCTCTGCTTCTCACCATGGAGCTGGAGCATCCCGGGGCAGCGCACAGGGCATTTATCCCCATCTCCCCCCTTTGCTCCTTGCTCAGGCCTGGCTCCAGCACAAGCTCAGCTTTGTCCCGCTGCCTGCGAGCGCTGCCAAGCCCCCTCCTGCCCCCCAGGGCTCCAGGGAGACCCCTGCACCCCCCGTTTCGGCCGCCCCATCGCCAGCAGAGCCCCTGCTCTTCCTCGGTGTTAATTAAACCCTTGCTCCTCCTGCCGCGGCCGCTGGGGCCAGCCTCCCGCATCGCGCTCTCTGCACTCATTGCTCTCTGTTATCCTGTGTTTTCCATTGAGGCTCCTGCCCCCCGTTGGCTCTTGGCACAGCCCGTGCCCCCCCACGCTGGCTCCCTGGCACGGCACTGCATGGCATGGCACACGGCACTGCATGGCACTGCACGGCACTGCACGGCACTGCATGGCACTGCATGGCATGGCACACGGCACTGCATGGCACTGCATGGCACTGCACGGCACTGCATGGCACTGCATGGCATGGCACACGGCACTGCATGGCACTGCACGGCACTGCATGGCACTGCATGGCATGGCACACGGCACTGCATGGCACTGCATGGCACTGCATGGCATGGCACACACCACTGCCCGGCACCCCCTGCCAGCCCTCTCACCTCGGCATCTCCCCCAGCCATTTCACACCTCCCCAAGCATCCCCTGGCCCTTCCCCACCTCCTGCTTCCTGCCTTCTGCCCACCCCATCCCAAACAGCCCTTTCCTTGGCTTTGCCATCCCACGAGGTCCTGGCACCGGGCTCACACACCGCATGGAGGAAAAGCCCAGCTAAAGCCCCACAGCACCCATGTGCCAGGAGCTTCTTGCTGTGGCATGGGCTGCTTTGCTAGGATGCAGCACCACAGCCTCACCCGCATCCTTGCCTTGGCAAGGCACCACCCTGGCATGGCCATGGATGAGGTCCAGTACTGGGATACAGCCCAAACCACTGGTGTGTCCCCTCCCCGGCTTGGACACTGAGCCCCACCATCCATCCATCCATCCATCCATCCATCCATCCATCCATCCATCCATCCATCCATCCACCCACCCATTGCTTCTGTACCATGGGCAGGAGGAGCCTGGTGGGTACCAGCCCCAGCATCACCCACGTCCACCCCGCCGCAGCGCAAGCACCCGCCTCTCTCACTCGAGCACCCAGCGAGCGGCTTAATGGGACACGACACCCAGCAGCAGCAGGAGCCCACCACAAGGACCCCCCTCCACCCCGAGCGAGGTGCGCCCCGACACGCTCTTACCTTGTGTCCGTGCTCGGGCGCCTGTTTGTGCTTTCACTGCCGCACACCCCAGGCTGGTGGCTTAAAGGATTTTCCTATAATAACCTCCAAATCCCTCCCCTGGGCACTAAGCTGCAGACCTGGGCCCTTTGCTAGGTGCAGAGGGCTCCACGGTGCTCTGCTCTGCTTTGCATATGCTTGTACCAGAGTGGATTTCCCCCCTCCTGACCCGGCCCTGACCCCGAAAAGCCCCGGATCCCCGTGAATTTCATTTCCCCGTGGCTGCGAGGTCTATCCCCGGCTTCGGTTTCACCCCCCCCCCCCCCTTTACATGCTCCCGCCCGCGATCCTGATGTGAGCTCGCAGCGAGCTCTGGCATCCTCCCCTCCAGGGGCCAGGCAGTCCCGGGTCCTGCTCAGGGACAGGAGGGAAGCCACTGCCTGGCTCCACTGAGGAGCTGGTGCTGGGGGAGGCTCACCCCAATACCCCCCTCCCCATGGCCCCTCACTGCCCTGGGGAATAAATCACAGCATCCCAGAGTGGTTTGGGTTGAAGGGACCTTAAAGCTCCTCCAGCCCCAGCCCCTGCCACGGGCAGGGACCCCTTCCACTGGAGCAGCTTGCTCCAAGCCCCTGTGTCCAACCTGGCCTTGAGCACTGCCAGGGATGGGGCAGCCACAGCTTCTCTGGGCACCCTGTGCCAGCGCCTCAGCACCCTCACAGGGAAGAGCTTCTGCCTAAGAGCTCAGCTCAGTCTCCCCTCGGGCAGGTTCAAGCCATTCCCCTTGGCCTGTCCCTACAGGCCCTTGTCCCAAGCCCCTCTCCAGGTTTCCTGCAGCCCCTTTAGGCACTGGAGCTGCTCTCAGGTCTCCCCTTCAGGAGCCTTCTCTTGTCCAGGCTGCCCCAGCCCAGCTCTCCCAGCCTGGCTCCAGAGCAGAGCTGCTCCAGCCCTCGCAGCAGCTCCATGGCCTCCTCTGGCCTCGCTCCAACAGCTCCACGTCCCTCTTGTGCTGCTGCCCCAGCGCTGGATCAGGACCGCAGGAAGGGTCTCCCCAGAGCACAGCAGAGGGGCAGGATCCCCTCCCGGATGTGCCCCAGGTCGGGTCCCCCAGAGCGGGGGACACTGATTCAGGCATGCAAACAAACCCCAACCATGGCTCCTCTGGCCCCATGGCACCTCTGCCCCACGGTCTGTGCCGGCAGCGGCGGCTGCCCCGGGCACACGCAGGCTGTGTCTTGTTTCACTTCTCTTTTGGTGTTACAAGCCAGAAGTGAGCAGCCGATCGAACTGGAAAGCAGCCGCTGCAGCAGCTTTCAAGGGTACAGCGGCCACCGCAGCACCTTCCTCTGCTTGAAGAGCGTGTTTCCCCTGCAGCACCCGATGCGGGGAGCGCCGGCCAGCACGGCTGGGCACAGGCATGCGTGGGACCCCGGGTGCACTCAGGTGCGCAGTGCCGACCGCATGGTGCATGCACCCTGCATGGGGCTTCCTGTGGTCACCGTGCTCCAGCCTCGGCCACCGGCCTGCTCCCCTCGGAGCTGGGCACTGAGCAGATGTGCACGGAGCAGGGGATGCGCATGGTGCAGATGTGCACAAAGCAGATGTGCATGGAGCCGGGGATGTGCATGGTGCAGATGTGCACAAAGCAGATGTGCATGGAGCCGGGGATGTGCATGGTGCAGATGTGCACAAAGCAGATGTGCATGGAGCCGGGGATGTGCATGGTGCAGATGTGCACAAAGCAGATGCACATGGAGCAGGGGATATGCATGGTGCAGATGTGCACAAAGCAGATGCACATGGAGCAGGGGATGTGCGTGGACTGGCTGGAGGTGGAGCAGGGGATGTGCATGGATCAGGGAGAAGGGGTGAGAGAGCTACCACAGCACCATGAGCCACGTTCCCAAAACCCAGCCCGAGCTGGCACAGAGCTGTGGAGGGCACCGTGTCCCCGGACCTCACAGCACCAGGACTGTTTGCTCTGAACACAGCGGGACTGGGTGGCAGCGGCTGTTTGCTGCCTTTAATGAGGATGGGCTCGGTGTGGAGAGCGGGTACCACAAATCACGGACCTGCTGAGCTGGGGAAGTGCCAGCGATGGCACTTGCTGGTGGGAACAATCCTCCTGGCTCAGCACCCAAGAGCCTGCACAAGGCAGAGGTGCTCAGCCTCACGGCCTGAACCGGTGCTTGAGACGGCCGCTGGGTCCTGGCAGAGCTGCTGCTGAGCCCCAGCACGGCAGATCCAGCCTGAGCCTCACCCAGCCCCGCTGCCGAGGTGGGAATGAATTAGGGAAGCTTTGGCAGCTCCGAGCCCAGGGTGCAAGCCTGGACGGGGTGTGCCACGCAAACAGATCCACTTCTCCTTTATTGAGCCCTGCAGAAATATCCCAGCTTCCTCCCCCAGAATGGGCTCTTTGCAGCCTGTGGTGCCACACATCACTTGGCAGCAACCCTGATGCTGGCGTACTCGGAGCGGGCTGTGCCGGGGCTCCTGCTGTGCTGCGGGGCTGCGGGCAGGGGCTGCAGATCAGCGTAGTGGATGTCATTGTCCTCCTTGCTGCTTTGCTGTGGAAGGGCACACGCGTGGGGAATGCTGTCCCAAGGGAAAGCTTCTACAAGTAACCCTAAGGGCAGGTTCAAGCCAGGATGGCAGCACTGTGGCTGCATGGATGGCATCATGCCATGGTGGTGGCTGCTGCTCACCCATCGCCCATCCTGGCCCCAGAGCCTGGTGGAATCCCCGCAAGCCAGAGCATCACCGTGGGATGCTCTTCCCCACAGTCACGGCTCGCTCTTACCTGGCTGGGCAGATGGGAGGTCTCTGGGTCCAAGGCTTGGCTGCGAGGGGGAAGGATTGCTGTTAGTGCTAAAGGCAGCCGGGTCCCCTCCACACCCAGCCTTCCTCAGTTCCCTTCCCCAGCTTTAGCCGGGGTCTGCAGCATGCGGCCACACGATGCCCCCACCGAAGGCAGAGAGAGCCAGGATGCTGTCTGTGCGCCTGAGCTGGGCTCAGACACTGCAGTGAGGGGCTGCAGGGAGCTCCCACCCTTGAAACATAGGGAGAGGCAACCCAGTGCAGCGATGTGCCTGCGAGTGAAGGAGCTTTTTGGGGAAAATCACTGCTCCAGTGGGAGAGGAAACCAGGATATGGGAGGTGGATAGGGCAGTTCTCAGGGTGCAGAATGATGAGTACAAACCTGGGGGAGCTGGGGGTCCCTGCACAGCACTGCAGAGGGATGGGCAAGAAGCTGCCTCCGGCCACTGGCCCGGCCGGCTCCCGGCTCTCTGCCTCTCCTCTGAACTTCCTCCTGTACATGCAAAGGGCGATGAAGAAGCCGAGGAGGAGGAAGCACAGCACTGCAGCTAGAGCCACCATGCTGGGAGCCAGGGCTGCCTCTGCGGAGGTACAACAAGAGAGGGTGGTGGGTGCGAGGCAGCGGGCAGGGTGCAGGCTGTGGGACGGGGTTCTGGGGAGCAGCATCCCGCTGGGAGCCCCACTCACCATTCAGGGACACCTCGGTGCCCTTTCCGTGCTGAAACACCGAAACACCATGCACAGACTTGCTGTACTTCACGCAGTAATAGGTGCCGGCATCCCCGAGGCGAACGTCCCTGATGTGGATGGTGAAGTCCGTGTTGGACTCACCCTCTGCCCTCGTCACACGGGGGAACGTGCCCGTCTGGTCGTAAATGGTCTCGTTCTCACTGCCCCAGCCCTTCAGCCACTTCACAGGACCAATGGGACCATCTCCAGATGTGGTGCAGGTCAGGGTGAGCGTCTCCCCCGCTGTCACCGACAGCTTCACCTGGGGCTGATGCAGCTGAAAGCTCCAACCCTTCTGGGCACCTGCACCTGGGCACAGGACAGGAGGGTTTGGGGCTCCTCTCAGCCCAGAGCAGCCCCGGATTGCGCCGAGTTTGCAGCAACTCAGCTGAGAACTTTCCCAGGGTTTGGCAGAGAGAAGCCGCAGGCGCCGGGAGTGGCAGAAACCACGTTCAAAATGAACAAGAACGGGCAAATATGCATCCATCCCCCTGTCGTGCTGTTAACAGAGCTGCTGCGCTCGCTTGGAGTCCGGAGAGGTGCAGAGGGAGCCAAGGGGAATTCCTGGCAGGAAAAGCTCCCGAGTGCTGTTAAACCTTAACGCCCCAGTGCTGCGTGCCACGGACCAGGACCGCTGGGGCTCTGCGAGGAACTGGGTTCACAACCAGGGCGTGTGCGCGGCCGGCCGGGAGCCGGCTCTGAGCAGGGGAGGTGCAGCCCTGGGGCCGAGCACAGCCCCGAGGCTCCTTCTGCCCCCAGCCTCCTGCCCCCAGCCCTCCCCAGCCCCAGACTCCTGTCCCCGAGCGCCTCCTGCCCCCAAACCCTCCTGCCAAAGCCCCTCGCTACGTCCGGCACCCGCTCAGCGGGGCTCGGCGCTGCCCGTCCCGCCTTGCCCCGGCAGCCCCGCAGGCGGTCGGAGGAGGAACCCCCGCTCCTCGCAGACCCCCGGGCAGCAGGAACGGGGCAGCTGGGGCGGGGGGGGGGGAACCGCAGCCCCGCTCCGGACTCACCCGAGGGCCGCGGAGGGACGAGGCCGCGCTGCCCGGACGGGAGCGGAGCGGCGGCGGCGGGGCCGGCCATGGGCACCAGCTGCGGGAAGAGGAGGAGAAGGAGAAGCGGCACAGGAAATGGAAGCGAGCGGCCGCGGGCTGCGCCAGCCCCGGGGTGGGCGGGGACCCCCGACGGGCTTCATCCTCACCGGACAGCCCCGGCGGGCTGCGCCGGGCAGGGGACACAGGGAGCCCGCCGGAGACCCCAGCCCGGGCCCCGGTCCTGAGGGCGAGCTCTGGGCGTCCTTCCGACGTCCCAGGCTGGCCACGCGTGGGGCAGCGGCGGAAAGCGGGCGCTTGCGGCTGCCTGCCCCGTGCCGTGGCCGTGGCACACGTCGGTGGGGACAGCGCGACCGGCACCGCGGTGAACGGCGGCGACTTGGGCAAGGGTTTCCTGGGGGAACTCGGCCAGAGGCGAGTCCCTTCCTTCCCCTTTGCCAGGAGGAAGCCCAGCGCCCTGCCGAGCCGAGCCGTGCTGAGCCGAGCCGTGCTGAGCCGTGCTGAGCCGTGCCGAGCCGAGCCGAACCGAGCCGTGCTGAGCCGAGCCGTGCTGAGCCGTGCCGAGCCGAGCCGAGCCGAACCGAGCCGTGCTGAGCCGAGCCGTGTTGAGCCGTGCCGAGCCGAGCCGAACCGAACCGAGCCGTGCTGAGCCGTCGGAAGCTGGCCATGGGAAGCACCACGGTCCCAGAGATGCGGGCGCTGCCTCTCGCCTGCCTGACGCTGCTCCTGCTCCACAGATCCCCGCGTGAGTGGGGCTCTAGAAGCGGTGATGGGAGGCTGCGGCTGTGCCGGCAGCCGGGAATTGCCTCATGTATGAGCTCTCTGAGCACCACGGGTGTTCATTGGCACAGCTCTGCCTGGCTGGCAGCACAGAGGTGTCTGATGCTTCTGTACCTGCAACCACTGCCCTGGGCTCCCTGGTACCCTGGTCCCCACTACCCAGAGCTGTGTGCTCAGCCTGGCCCAGGGGTGGGGAAGGGAACCTGCTCGGGTGTGCGGTGCCAGATGTGATGTCGGCTCATGTTCACCCCTAGGTACCGGTGCCCAGGAGGTCCAGGGCTTCAAGCTGCATCAGCCCCAGGGCAATGTGTCAGTGACAGCGGGGGAGACGCTCACCCTGAACTGCACCACATCTGGAGATGGTCCCGTTGGTCCTGTGAAGTGGCTGAAGGGCTGGGGCAGTGAGAACGAGACCATTTATGAGCAAACGGGCACGTTCCCCCGTGTGACGAGGACAGCGGCTGGGTTCAGCACAGACTTCACCATCCACATCAGGGACGTCCGCCCCGAGGATGCCGGCACCTATTACTGTGTGAAGTACAGCAAGTCTGTGCATGGTGTTTTGGTGTTTCAGCACGGAAAGGGCACCGAGGTGTCCGTGTACGGTGAGTGGGGCTCCCAGAGCGGAAGGGGCCGGTGCCGCCCCAGGAGCAGGTCCCGGGGGTCACCCCTGGCCATGGCCATGTCCCCATGGGAACCCCGGGGCCGGGCAGGGCTGACAGAGCCCGGTGTGACGGCCCCGTTGCTCCCCCCGCAGCCAAACCCAGCAGCCCGGTCGTGTCCGGGCCAGGGAGCAGAGCGGGGCCGGGGCAGTCGGTGCCTTTCACCTGCACGGCCGGAGGGTTCTTCCCCAGAGAAATCGCCGTGAAGTGGCTCAAGGACGGGGCCCAGATCTCGGCTCAGCAGCCCCAGGTCAGCCCTGGGCAGACGAAATCCTCCTACGACGCGTCCAGCACCGTGTCGGTGACGCTGCAGGAGGGCGACGTCCGCTCGCAGCTGCAGTGCGAGGTTCATCACCGCACGCTGCCGGCCCCGCTGCGGGGCAGCTTCCAGCTCAGCCGGGCCCTGCGAGGTGAGGCCGGGGGGGGCCGCGCTGGGCTGTGCGGCTGCCGCGGGGCCCGGGGGAGCCGGGGGGCCCGGGGCGCGCTGCGGGCAGCGGGGCCGGGGATGTCCCGCACCAGGCGCTGCCTCTCTCCCCAGTGCCCCCCAGCGTGCAGGTGGTGGCCGAGCCGCCGAGCCCCGTGGAGGTGAACAAGACGGTGAACTTCACGTGCCTCGTGAAGGGCTTCTACCCGGGAGCCGTGGCCGTCGCCTGGCTGGAGAACGGGACGGAGATGAGCGTGGGCAGCCCCCCCCCGCCCTCGGAGACCCCGCGGGGCTTGTTCGAGCTGCGCAGCCTGGTGGAGGTGCAAGCGACGGAGGAGAAGAACGGGTCCGTGTTCACCTGCCGCGTGGTGCACGACGCCCAGGGCCCCATCAGCGGGACGAGCACCCTGCGGATCGCTGCCCCGGCCAAGGGCGGGCTGAGCGACCGGTCCCAGACTGATAACGGTGCGGGAGAGCTGCAGGTCCCGGCGGGGGCTGCGGGGTGCCCGTCTGCGCGGCCCTGCTGCTCACATCCCTTGTCCCTAATGCAGATATGAGCCTCCTGTCCAGCCCCGGCCTGTGGCTTGGCATCCTGCTGGAGAAGGGGCTGCTCGGCGGCCTCCTCTTCTTCTTCTTCCGGCACGGGAGGGCGTGAAGAAGGACACCCCGGGGCTGCTGCCCCATGTCAGCCCCTTGATCCTCGGGTCTCGGTGCCGCCAGCGGGTCCTGGGGCTCGGCCGCTGTCAGTCTGTGCCTGGCAATAAAGGGGCTGGGATGTACAGGCTGCCCCGGGCTGCTCCGCGCTGCCGTCCCCGCCTCGCCCGGTGCCCGGCGCATCGCACCTCCCCGCCGCCAGGGGCCGCTGTGACGGGCAGAGCTGCCCGTGGCGGTGGGGGGGGGGGGCCGTTTCCTCCCGGGCCGGGTTTAGCGGCGCACACGGCGGGGCCGGGCGGTGTCTGCGCGGGTGCCGGCGGGGTTTGGGCGCTGCACCGCGGCAAGATGGCGGACAGGGAGGAGGCGTTGAGGGAGTTCGTGGCCGTGACCGGTGTCGAGGAGGGGCGGGCGCGGTTCTTCCTCGAGTCCGCGGGCTGGGACCTGCAGGTAGCGCCGAGCCGCGGGCCGGGGCAGCGCCGGGCCCGGGAGGCCGCGGCGGTGGGGGGGGGGGAGCAGCGCTGGGCCGGCGCTCGGGGCCCCGCTCCGGGCCCCGGGCTCAAGGTTCACCTTGCGGCCGCGTCCCAGCCGCCGGGCTGCGGGGGTCGTGCTCCGGCGGGGCCGGTCGGGGCCGAAGCTCGGCCTGGGTCTCTCGTTGCTTTGGACGTAGGTGCTGTGCAGCGCGGGGAGCGCAGCCCGGGGGGGTTTGCACGGGCAGCGGCAGCCCCAGCTCCGCGCAGGGCAGGGGGAAAAGAACCGGCCTGGGCCGCTCCTGGCTGCGGTGCCCTCGGGCTGTGTTGGTGGGAGCCTGGTCGTGGCTGTCACGGAGCAGCTGTTCCAGAGCAGTGCTTTTGGCCTGGCCCCTGTAGAAGCAGCCCAGAAGGAGCGAGGTTGCGCTGACCCGCCTGTACCAGCCAGTGCCCTCCCGCAGCAAAGCCGAGCGTTAGGAGCTGCCAAGGGCTCGTCTTTGCAAGGCCCCCAAAGCAGGGGGGTGACTTGAAGCATCTTCGGTGTGATGTGCCTGAGGAGGGCCAGTGCTGTGGTGTCTGTGTGAGGAGTTGCTGCTGCTGGGGAATGGCTGCTCGCACCCTGAGGAGCTCCCGTGTGTTCCTTTCCAGATTGCGCTCGCCAGTTTCTATGAGGACGGGGGGGACGAGGACATCCTGACCCTTCCCCAGCCAACACCCAGCTCCGTATCCAGAGGCTCTTCAGCCAGGTGAGGAGGGAGCTCCAGCGCTCGGTTCGTTGGTGGCTCGTAAAGGTGACAGTGAGAACTGGCTCATCCTGCAGTGGTGAGTGAGGTGTATTGGTGGATGGTGGCCAGGTCGGACACAGGGGCTTGGAGCAAGCTGCTCCAGTGGAAGGGGTCCCTGCCCGTGGCAGGGTTGGAGCTGGAGGAGCTTTAAGCTCCCTTCAACCCAAACGAGTCTGGGAGTCACATAAAACCTCAGCTGTACGTGAAGCACTGATGTGTGTTAGTTTTCAGGAGAAACAGCTCTGTGGTTAGACCTGCTTCACCTCATGGCTCCCTGGGCATTGTGAAAACCTCCGTATTTATAAATGCAAGCACAGAGGTTATTGCACAACTAAGCCAAAGATCAGCTCCTCAGCTTGCCTCACTGCTCAGGAAAGCCTTGATTTGTCTCTTGAGGTCAAAGGCAGTCGGTTGGTGACACTTTTCATTTGAGCAGGTTGTGCCTCCACAGGAAAGACCTTCTAATGTTAGGTGACGCCTGAGCCATTTTACAAGGAGAAGTTAATTTCGCCTTGCCAAAGCCCTGAGCAGCAGGGAAACACTGCCTGGGTTTAAAGAGGCGGAGTTACTGACTCTGTTGTGAGGGAGAAGTGCTCTCGGTTCAGGCTCTGGTGAACAAAGCCCCTGTTGCAGAGGAGCTCTGCTTCAGTTTGGACCACGGATAACGGCCTCAGCAGAAACAACCAGAAGGGGAAGGACGTGGAGGCTGGAGGAGGGCTCTGTGCAGGTTGGAAGAGGTGGCAAAATGCAGTACATGAACAGACTGAGGGCTCCCCACTCTTCCTGTGTTGCAGCCCCCTCCAGTGCACCCACCTCCTCTTGACTGCTGTTGGTGGCATTGGCGGAGAGGTCCAGGAGCTCAGGTCACCACGTGGTTATGCACAGGGCAGCACTGACCTGGCATTTCATCGAGTAATGAATCACAGCCTAAAGCAGAGCAGCATCAACCCAGAGGTTTTGCTTGTATGGTTTTGCTGTGTCATGAGGGTGATGCGCTTCTCTGACTGCCTCTTGCAGTGACCACAGAGTAACGTCGTTTCGCGACCTTGTTCATGCACAGGAGGATGATGATGAAGAGGAGGAGGGGCAGAGGTAAGTTCTCGGTGGGAGACTCAAAAACCTGTGTGTTCATCCCTGCCCTGCTGTGATGACTTGCTGCTTCTGTCCAGGGCTTTGTAAGAAGCCGATTGGAGTCGATACGAAACTCCTGTAGTGAAAAACCTCAGGTTTGACAGAACAGGTTTGGTCCGTGCAGAGTCTGGGCCCACGCATGTGCTCAGCGTGGCTGTGCGAGCACCACATTTCACTGCTGAGCTCTGCTGGTGAGAGGGGGCTTAAGGCAGAAGGTGGAAGCCCGAAGTTCAGAGTAGAAAAGCCTGGTCCCCTTTCCAGTGGGAACATGGTGTACTGCTGGGGAAGCTGGTCACTGTCTCAGCTCTAAGTAACTGGATACCCTCAGGGTTAACAGGCAATGGAAGTGGAATGGAGCTGTGATCTATCTTAAAGTGGCTCAGCCCTCAGTAGACTGCGTGGTCTCTGCAAACAGATGTGGGTTTGCTCTGTTTGTGTTACAAGCCATCTGGAAGCTAATAAACCCAGTCTTCCAGAAGTGCTTAATTGCACTTCACTGACTGCATTCAGTGCTTCCAGTTCAGATCTGTTCTGTGTGTGGGGATCTGTCAGTGTGGCGTGAATGTGTGTGCCTTCCCTCACACTGCCCACCTTCTTCCATCTGACAGGTCGGAGTTGCTGGAAGTCTTGTTGAGCTTGGAAGCAAAGCTGGTGCTGGCATTTGAAACTGAGCCTTGTCAGTCTGGGCTGCTGCTCTTGCTGGGTCTGAGAGAGTTATCGATGTATTGCTGTTGAGCAAGGATAATGTTACAGTAACTGACATAAGGAGATGCTGCAAGGGCTGGAGCAGCTCTGTTCTGGAGCCAGGCTGAGAGAGCTGGGCTGGGGCAGCCTGGAGAAGAGAAGGCTCCTGAAGGGGAGACCTGAGAGCAGCTCCAGTGCCTAAAGCGGCTACAGAAAACATGGAGAAGGGCTTTGGACAAGGACCTGTAGGGATAGGCCAAGGGGAATGGCTTTAACCTGCCAGAGGGGAGACTGAGCTGAGCTCTTAGGCAGAAGCTCTTCCCTGTGAGGGTGCTGAGGCGCTGGCACAGGGTGCCCAGAGAAGCTGTGGCTGCCCCATCCCTGGCAGTGCTCAAGGCCAGGTTGGAGCTGGATGAGCTTTAAGGTCCCTTCCAACCCAAACCATTCATTCTATGGTTCTGTGAAGAGGAAGGTCTCTAGTAGAGGAGCTTGTGAGTGGCCCCACTAGAGGCACACTGGTAGTAGCTAATATTTGTAGATCCAAGCTGTTCCCTTAAGCTGCAAAACCCAGACAAGTGAATCCTGGTATAAAAGCAGGTGCTGTGACACGCATCTCCCGCAGAAGCAGCAGCACTGTCTCGCCCAGGAACAGGAGGTGAGCACATTTCCCCCTGTGCTGTCTGCCAGGTTTTATGCTGGTGGCTCAGAGAGGAGTGGGCAGCAGATCGTTGGTCCCCCGCGGAAGAAGAGCCCCAATGAGCTGGTGGAGGATCTGTTCAAAGGAGCGAAGGAACACGGCGCCGTGGCGGTTGACCGGACGGCCAAGAGCGGCGGCGAGACCAGCAAGCCTAAAGTGAGGCGTTCTTCCTTCTGTTCCCTGTTTCAGTTACTGTGGAGTCCTGGAATTGTCTTTAAAGGACAGCAAAGTTTGGGTTCTTTTAGTGTAGCTCCAAGTCGTGTATCACAGTGGCAAGAAAAGGCACTTTCTTGTGCTGTATTCATTAACTTGCTCAAGCTGGTCACTGTGCCTGCAGGACCAGAGATGTTCTTGATGCCCCTCAGCCCCCATTCAGCCGCAGCAGTGTTGGGGAAAGAGAAGCAAAGCTGTCGTGGGTTTGTGTCTTGGTTTGTGCCGTTCTATAACCTCTTTGCTGCCCTCTCTTGCAGCCCTTTGCAGGGGGAGGGTATCGCCTTGGTGCTACCCCAGAGGAGGAGTCTGCTTATGTGGCAGGAGAGAGGAGACACAACTCTGCTCAGGATGTGAGTATCAATCAGTTTGGTGTTGTAAATGTCAGCTGAGGGATCTCTCTGCTACAGCTGCACAGCTTGAGAGCCTGAGAGTTACAAAGCCCTGTAGAAATCCAGGAGGACAGAAGAATGGTAGATGCTGCTTCTGGTGGGATTTCTGATTAGAAGATAGTAGATGCTTATTAGAGCGCTGGGTGATTAACTCTTCATAACCATGGAGAGATTCGGAGCTAACAGCACCAGTGCAGGATTCTCCTGCGCTTGGTTTGTGACCAAATACTCACCTAGGCCGTGGTGGGAGCTTGATTTTGGCTCCTCTCCTGGCACACTCTTGGCTTTCCAACCTCATTTATCAGAGGGCATCTGCGGTGCCACCTCCTAGGGACTGCTGCATGACTGTTGCATAGCCAGAGCTGTGGGGTTTTCCCTCAAGCCAGAGGAACCTGGCTGGAATGTTTTCTGCACCTTGAAATTCCTCTGCCAGTCTGGAACACTTCATTCTGCATCTGCTTGTCATTCTTACCGAGCTGCTTCGGTGAGGCTGACTGTTGTCTGGGGCTGCTGCAGGTCCATGTTGTGCTGAAGCTCTGGAAGAGTGGATTCAGTCTGGATAGTGGAGAACTGAGGAGCTACCAGGACCCGTCCAATGCCCAGTTTCTTGATGATATCCGCAGAGGGTATGTAGGGAGAGGGGAGGGAAAGAATAGCTGTTTTCTGCAACAGAAGTGCCTGTGGAATCCAGGATGCTGGATCAGTGGTACGTTTCAGCTGAGCTGGATCCTTTATATGGGAACTATGGAAGGGGAGACTTGCACACTTACTTTGGATAAATGGGAAGTGGCTTTGGTTTGGGTGGGGCTTGGAGAGCTTGAAGTGAACAAATGTTAGTATTTGGGCTGGGAATCTCTGATGCATCTTGTCATTCCAGGTGAGGGCTAGGGAAAGGTGACCTTTATTCTGTGTCTGGTAGTGGGAGGTGTGCATCTGCCCTGTTGGTTAAGCACAGGCCCACTGCAATTCCCAGAATCCCTGAGGTCTGCGGCTGGCACTTTCCCTTTGTGCTTTCCCAACTGGCTTCTGGAGCCAGCAGCCTCAGGACGGTCTCTCTGCAGGGAGGTCCCGGCCGAGCTGCGCAGGCTGGCGCGGGGTGGACAAGTGAACCTGGACATGGAGGATCACCGCGACGAGGAGTATGTGAAACCCAAAAGTGTCTTCAAAGCTTTCACTGGAGAAGGGCAGAAGCTGGGCAGGTGAGAAGGCAGCAGCTCCCCAGCAAAGAGCTGGCTTTGTGTGTGATGTAAAAGTGGTCACGCCAGAGTTTCGCTGGGTTGATGCATCTGTCAGTGCCTGTGGTGTGGGAGGTGTTCCTCCCAGAGAGGAAATGAGGTTTACTGGCATGTCCTGTGAGGTGGCTCAGCCTTTCCAGGCCAGGAGGTGAATCCCTGGTTTGGAACATTGTGGGATGTTACACAGAAGTAGTGTCTCCAAGTTACACTCCCCATGTTTCCTGTGGGGGTATGAAGACCCATGGTGTGTGCTCCAAAGGGATATAGGGGATGTTCTAGACAAGTTCCTGCTCAGTAGCTGACTCCTACATCCTCATCTCCAGTTGTGTTGGTGCCTCTGGCAGTGGGCCCAGTGGCTCATTCGGGTTTTACCAGCTCACCCTGTGTCTCCCTGTCCTCAGCAGTGCACCCCAGGTGATGGGCACCAGCTCTCCAGCCCAGCAGGCAGCCAATGAAGCCAAAGCCAGCTCTGCCATCGTGATTGATGAGTCGGAGCCTGTCACCAACATCCAGATCCGGCTCGCCGACGGCGGGCGCCTGGTCCAGAAGTTCAACCACAACCACAGGTACAGACACAGTGTGAATCACAGGTAACTGACTGGGAAGGCCAGGATGCCACTGCAGGCTGTGCACAGAGGGAGCTGAGGTTAGGCTCCTGGCCAGCCTGCTGAAGGGAGCTCTGTGGGGATCCTTCTGTATAGGTGAAGAGGAGTAAAATCATTGTGGGGTTTTAAGGCAGTTGTTAACTGTTGGAAGGATTAGATTTGCTTTCTGAATCATGATGGATTATAGCCAGGGATACTGCACCTGGAAGCATCAGTACTATCAGAGGCACTTTCCTTGATGTCACTTATAAAAAGCCTGAATTTCTTCTAAGGGCTTTACAAGCTGTCAGATAACTGTGAACTTGTTCCAGTTATTCTGACTCCAGTTCAACTTTACTGGCTGTGGCCTCTTGTTAGCTGAAAGCCAAATGCAGCAGCTGCAGGGTTGCATACTCTGGAAAGATGAATTCAGGCTGTCGCCGTGGTTTTAGGATGCTCAGTAACAGGATCATCCTCATGTGTCTGATCCCTTTGGACAGGATCCGTGACATCCGGCTCTTCATAGTAGATGCCCGGCCAGCGATGGCTGCCACCAGCTTCATCCTCATGACCACCTTCCCCAACAAAGAGCTGACTGACGAGAACCAGACCCTGAAGGAAGCCAACCTGCTCAACGCTGTCATCGTCCAGCGGTTGACATAAGGACCCCGCTGTGCCGCGCAGGCTCACACCTCCTCGTAGCTCTGGGTTCTTAGGTCTCGGTTGGACTTTATTTCTCTCTTTAGTTGCATTTCCCATGGGGGGTTTTTTTGTTGGTTTTGGGGTTTTTTTTGTGATGATGATCAGTGGACTTGGAAATAAATAAATGAGATGAATCCATTTTGAAAGGAGCTGCAGCCTCTTGTGCCACAGGTTCTCCAGGAGAGCTGAGCTGAGTTACATTTGTGGGTTGTGTTACTGCTGTGAGGGGGGTGAGGAAGGTGAGGGGGAAGGGAGCTCCCAAGGAGCAGTTTCTGTCCAGAGTTCCCAGCTGACTGCTCATCACAATCCTTTTGCTCTTCCCTCTCCTCCAGGGTCTGCTGTAAAGTGCTCGATTTCCCCACCTTAACTAGAAACTAGATGAGAATGGGTGATCTTCTGATAATGGTTGTGGAGGGAAGGCTTTGGGAAGCAGCCTTTGCTCACTGTGGGGTGCCAGGTTTAACACTTCTTGGCCTTTTCCAGAGAGGAAATCCTGACTTTCCTTCCCCCAGCAGGACTCGGGGCTGTTAAGTGCAGTGCCTGCTCCTCCTGCACTTCCTCCTGCAGTCCAGGCTGCCGCTTGAATTTGCTGTACTGCATTCTCTGAAGCTCTGCTGCTGACCTTTCCTTACCAAGAAGGCACAAAGCTGAATCAGCACAAAGTGACTGAAAGTAAAAGGCAAATGGAGTCTGTCTTACTGGAAAGCAAGTTTTGTTTTGAGAGGTGAATTACTGAGATGATGGAAACAGCTCAGGTGGGAAAACTCAAGCCTGTAGAACCCTTTGGTTTATTTCCTCTGCTGAGGGCTAGCGTAGCTGCATGGGGGAATTCTCCAGCTTCGCTCTGTTGTGCTGGTTGTGGTTTGGACTCAGGTCTCTGCATCTTTCTCTCCTTTGAACAGAAT
Organism: Lathamus discolor; assembly: GCF_037157495.1. Classification (NCBI taxonomy): domain Eukaryota; kingdom Metazoa; phylum Chordata; class Aves; order Psittaciformes; family Psittacidae; genus Lathamus; species Lathamus discolor. The sequence continues at coordinate 1,163,246 of NC_088894.1, read as the reverse complement.
CGTCTGGGTGCTTTCATTAACACCTTGATGTAAGGGCCTGGTAGCAGTCGCATGTACAAGTTGCCGTCTGTAGCCTTGTGCCAGGGCACTTTGCACCAACCCACAACGTGCTCACTGCCCTAGTGCTGCCCTCAGAGCAGAACTGGAGAGCTGTGTGGAACTGTTTTGCCTCCAGACATCAGCCTAGTGGGAACTGATCCAGCACCATCCTGTCCAGAGAGGCTGCACCACTGCCATGCCCAGGGCTGGAGCACCCCAGCTGGAGCCCTGCGCTGTGAGTCCAAGCCCTCAGTGTTCCAAAGCTCCCAGGTCCCCTCGTGGGCACAGAGGACAAGCGGTAGGGCCGGGAGGTGCAGGCTGGGGCAGGGCAGCAGGTCGGTGCAGCAGGTCAGGCAGGTTCAGCGTGAGGAACTCGCTTGGCTGCCTGTATTAATGCACAACGCAGGAGGAGATTCCAGACCTCAGCAAAGGGCAGTTTTATACCAGTTCCTCCACCGAGAGCTGAATTCCCTTCACTGTTCATTCCTAACTGGAGACATAATGTGAGTAACAAGGAGTTTGTAAGTTGTTGTGAAAATTGCCATTAAAAGCCCACAAAAGAGGAAAGCAGTGTTTGAGCCTTTGTAATGGCTGGTTCTTGTGGCTGGGATGGTGTGCATGCCGTGCCTGCTCTCGCTTCCCTTCAGCCCTCTGCAGCTCAGTGAGATTCAGTCTCAGCAGTGGTTTGAAGGTGTTTTTCTGCAGCACTTGGTGCTTTATGACCACTTGGTAATCAGCATGAACCTGTACAAAGAGAGCTCAGGAAGGGGATTTACCTTGGAGCTCAATAACTGCCCTGTGGGAAGTCACTCATTGGAGTCATTCTTTGGAGGAGTTCATAGAATCTCACACTGGGTTGGGTTGGAAGGGACCTTAAAGCTCATCCAGTTCCAGCCCCCTGCCACGGGCAGGGACACCTTCCACTAAAGCAGCTTGCTCCAAGCCCCATCCAACCTGGCCTTGCTCTTGTATCTTGTGCCATTTTGGGGACCTGGGATAACATCTTCCTGACTGCTGGACAGGATCTGCTCCTAAACATAGACAAAGGACATCTGTGTCCTCTTCTGCCTTGGTTAACCAGTGCCACCAGAGGGCTGAGGTGACAACCAGCTGCCATCCATGGTCCTTGTGGTCCCTGCAAGTGAAACGAGCACCGGCGGTCAGCGACTCGTCCAGCTGCCGATCCCAAAGGTTCTGTTGTGCTCACCGATGGCAACTTCCACATCCAGGTTTCCTGCCAGCTCTCTCCTTGGCACCGGGGTGATCAATTCCGGGTTGCCCTGGGCCTCAAGACGTTTCTGTGCCAGGAAAGTCGCTTTCCCCCCCCCAAGCCGGAGGGTGGCAGTGCTGCAGAGACGCCGCTCTGCGCCTTGCAGGCTCCTGCTGAGGAGCTGGGAGCTCCCTGCTGCCTGCAGGGGCTGCCCCTTGTGCTCCGTGTCTGAGCCCTCTGTGACACCGCTGCCGCCTCCTCCTTCCTCTGAGCCTCTGCTTGGGCTTTGTTTGTCAGTACCGAGCAGTCCTGATCTCCTGGTGCCCAGATCAGCTCCGCTGGGCTCCCGGGAGCATGCCCGATGGAGCACTGAAGCGGTGTCCGGAGCAAGATAGGCACATCTTCTTCCACAAAAGAGCCTGTGGAACGAACTGGAAGCCACATACATGCAACCTCCTGTATTAAACTGTCTCCTTCTGTGAGCTGGTGGAATGTGTCACCGTGAAACAAGCCTTAAAGCAAAAATGACAGGCAAATTGACAGGGCTGGGATAGCCCATCAGAGCAGGGAGAAGGGCTGGGGAGACACCTTGGTTCTGCGAAGAGCATCACCTTCCTCATCACTCTTGCAGCTCTTTGGTGCTTGACGTGTCCCTGCAGGAAGGTAAACGCTCATTTCTGACACTCCTGCAGTCCGTGGTGGTTGCTGGGGAGTTCTTGACTTGCAAGGAAGAGCTCTTCCCTTTGTCATTCCCTTTCTTTGTTCTAGCAGAGTCACAGGCTCAGGTTGGGCTCTTCTAAAACTGGCCTTTACGCTCACAAGAAGGTGTCTCTGCCCTGCCCTGCCTGGTGAAGGGTTTCACTTTGAAACGTTCCTTTCCCTCTGATCCCTCCCTCCTGGAGGAAGCCTTCCCCAGCTTCCTGCCTCCCACAGCCGGTGCTCGGCAGCGCTCCACCTCCCGTGTGGAACCTCGCTCCTGTTCAACGTCTGCTTGCTGAGATAGAGCCCCTTTCACCAGGTGCTGTCCTGTCTGCGGCTGATGCGTCCCCTCCGTCCCAGGGGTTCCCTCCGGTTGTACCCATTTCCTCAGATGGTGGTTGCAGAACTTCCTTGGATTCTTTCCCTTTTGGGGCAATTTGGTGTTTTCTCTTCCCATGTCCTGGCTGCTAAGGTTGAGTTCCTGGGTTTTCTGATGGCGTTTTCCATCACTGCCTGGGCACTTCACCTCCCCTCTGTGGTGCTGCCTTTGCCATGGGGTGTTTCCTGGTCCCTCTTCCATGCATGGTCAGTGATGGTGGTGGAGGAACATCCACTTGCAGGCGTAGCTGTGCCTTCAGCTGCCCACAGAGGTCAAACAGCGTGGACAGCACAAAGCACAAAGCTGGTTGCCGTGTTCTGGCACAAAGCTCAGGAAGCTCAGCTACAGAGAAGGGGAGGAAGCGACCGGAGATGATGGGGAGCAAGGGATCTCAGGGCACCTGCAGCTGCACGAGGACGTGACTGTGAATTGTGGCCAATGGGGGACGGACACAAGCACACGATGTCTAAACCAAAGGAGGTGTGTATTGCTGCTGCTGACCAGGTGAGCTGCAAGGCTGGGGCTCCATGGGGATCCCACCGAGTTCCACACAACGGGAAGAGAAATCCCATCTAGTTATTACCTGTCAGCAGCTCTTCCAAACGAGTCCCGCATTTCCCAATTACACGCTTCTATGGAGAGCAGGGTAACACTAATGCTGCAGCAGGCTCAGAGCGCTGGCAGCCAAACAGCTCCTGCGTCAAGCACCTCTTGATTTACCAATTCATCATTTTCTGACTTATTTACTCCATTCCTAAATGCTTATCTCACCGGGATGTCTTGCCTGCACTGCTCCTGTCCGTCCCAGCGCTGGCAGGGCCTGAAGGGATTCCAGATGTTCTTATTTACTCAGGTACATCTCATGATCCTCATGTCAACTCTTCATTGGCTTATGGGGCCTCCAGCAGCAGCAGCTCTTCTGCTGCATCCACCTTGGTGGCTCTTGAGGCCGTGGCTCCTGTTCCACCCAGAGAAAGCAGCTGTGCTCAGGGGAACACGAGAGCTGTTGGAGCAAAGAGGGGTTGTCAACCTTCTGAGGGCTTGCTAGTGGAAGGTATCCAACTGCTGCCGCTTGCTTCTGTGCCAAAAAGTCCCATTTGCTGGCTTCAGACTTGGGTTTTTGGTTGGGCTTGGTTTTTCAATGTGAGCAGCAACGGAGCTTCCCTGTGAGGAGGAGAATTGAGCGCTGCAGTAGGCAGGGAGTGAGGGCTGCAGAGCTGCCCTGGGAGGCAACGGAGGGGCCTCTGTTGGCTTCCTGCACCTATGAGCACCTGGAGAGTAAATGATGCCAGGCAGCCAGAGGATTAACTGCTGAGTACCATCTCCAAAGGTACCCAACCACCCACATTACAGAATGGCCTAGGAAAAAACCCTATCAAAATCAGGTTTTTCTGTTTCCTCTTGAGTTTTCCCTTTCCCCTGGGCTGGGGAGAGAGGTATTGTGCTTTCTGATAGAGATGTACACTTAGATACGCCGGTGGGAGACAGGGATTTGGCTGCCCTGCGCTGGCTGCGGTCCAGCGTGAGTGATATTTGTTATCTGGGATGTCAGCAGAACAGCAGTGAGGAGAGATGCCGCTGACTCAGTCCTGCTGGGGCTTAGGAACCGAGTTCTGACTCAGCCTGGGAGATTCAGGGGTTTGAGATTAACCCCCACTGGGTCAGACTGAGCTGAAGACAACCTAACAGCATCGGGATGAGCCCTGGAGATGGGTGCTCTGTTCCCTTATGGGTGGTGGCACAGGGACACCAGCGTGGATTTAACCCTCCCAGTGGCTCTCAGTAATGTGGAGGAGAGCAGGGAGAGGGCTTTGCCTGGGTTCCTCTGCCCTGCCTCTGCCTCTGCTTTGCCCGGAGCTCACTGTGGCGATGTGCTGTGTGCGGGGAGCACCAGGGCCTTGGGAGCTCAGCTGCTCCCAGAAGCTGGGCCCCCACTGCTTTTAATGCAGGGGAATTTGGGGTTTGTGATGCTGAGATGCCGGGCTCTGGGGCTGTGAGGGGGGACAGAGAAAAGCACGTTTCTTGTCACAAGCTGTGTGGGGTCTGCATTGTCACGGGGGAACGCTCAGGAGATCGCAGGCTGAAAGAGGTTGATAATTGCAGGTCTTGCTTAATAGAGAAAGGAAAGAGGACTGGAGCAGCTCTGCTCTGGAGCCAGGCTGAGAGAGCTGGGCTGGGGCAGCCTGGAGAAGAGAAGGCTCCTGAAGGGGAGACCTGAGAGCAGCTCCAGTGCCTAAAGGGGCTGCAGGGAACCTGGAGAGGGGCTTGGGACAAGGGATGTAGGGACAGGCCAAGGGGAATGGCTTGAACCTGCCCGACGTGAGGCTGAGATGAGCTCTTAGGCAGAAGCTCTTCCCTGTGAGGGTGCTGAGGCGCTGGCACAGCTCCTGAGAGCCAAGTACGTGGTGCCCTGTGCACCCTGCCAGGCTTCCTGTCCCCATGGGCAGGCTCTGGCCGTGCTCCTCCTTCAAGGCCACTCACTTCCCCTCCACCAGCTTCCCCTGGGGCCCTGCAGATGATGTATTTCACTTGTCAAATCTCTGTCCAGCTCCGCTCTGTGCCTGTCGTGTGCTCTTTGACGTCTGAGGCCAATACTTCCTCTCCCTGGGCCAGGAAGTTGCTGCATCCCTGGCACATGTCGCTGCGGGACACTCGTCCCTGCAGTCATGCTTCCAGCTGGTCACGAAGATGCTGAGATGCACAGGTCCAGCCAAGGAGGAGCTCTTCAACAGAGCAGAGTGGTCTGCAGGGAGGTAAGACACCTGTAGAAGTCCTTAGGATAAAGGCTGAGAGAGCTGGGGCTGGAAGCTGCGTGGAGACCTCAGAGCAGTGTCTGAAGGGGGCTGCAAGGATGCTGGAGAGGGACTCTTCATCAGGGACTGTAGGGACAGGACAAGGGGTGATGGGTTCAGACTGAAACAGGGGAAGTTCAGGTTGGATCTTAGGCAGAAGCTCTGCCCTGTGAGGGTGCTGAGGCGCTGGCACAGGGTGCCCAGAGAAGCTGTGGCTGCCCCATCCCTGGCAGTGCTCAAGGCCAGGTTGGACACAGGGGCTTGGAGCAAGCTGCTCCAGTGGAAGGGGTCCCTGCCCGGGGCAGGGGTTGGAGCTGGAGCAGCTGTAAGGTCCCTTCCACCCCAGCCCATTCTGATTCTAAGCTCAGTGTCCAGGGAGCTGGCTCCTCACATGCAGCAGCGCTGGCACACGTGCTCGCACCCACGCCGAGCCCGCCTGGCGCAGCAGCCGCGGGCTGTGGGTGTTGTGAAGTGTTTCTGACTCAGGCTCCAGATGCCATTGTTCGAGCAGAGCTCCGCGTTCTGTTGTTGCTGCCTCCCAAGCGCAACGGGCAGAGCCGTGCCCGGCTCCGTCCTACCTGCTGCGAGCAGCACGGCACCGAACGCTGCCGCAAAAACCTTCGAGCCCACAGAAAGGGCTTTTGTAATTTTAGAAGCAGAATTGCTGTGGAAACGAGCGGGTGGGGGATGAGTCAATGCTGAGAGCACAAGGCTCCTGCCAGCCCTGCGGGACCAGGCTGCTCCGCAATTTGGAGCGCAGGGGACCTGTGCTGGAAAGGGCAGGGAGGAAAGCGGAGGCAGAAGTTGGGAGGCTCGAGCAGGCTGAGGTTGCCCAGCACGGGGGAAGCAGGAGCTCTGCTCCCTGGCTGTGCTGGGGACATTGGGCCTGGTGGGCACAGCAGCGTCAGCGCTTTATCCACGGGCTGTGGAGGAGTTATTGCTAATGGTTACGTGAGGGAAATGCACTCAGTGCCTTCTGGAATGCTGCTTTTCGGGGGGTTGTGCCTGTCTTTTCAGAAGCTGCTCCCTAAGCACCGCTACAGTGAAGGTCTGTGACCCCTCAAGGGTGGCTCTTGGGGCTCTCCACGAGCTCCAGGGTTCTTGGTGGCACAGCCAAACAGGGACGGTGCCCAGAGAAGCTGTGGCTGCCCCATCCCTGGCAGTGCTCAAGGCCAGGCTGGACACAGAGGCTCGGAGCAAGCTGCTCCAGTGGAAGGGGTCCCTGCCCGTGGCAGGGGTTGGGGCTGGAGGAGCTTTAAGGTCCCTCCAACACAACCCAGTCTGGGGTTCTGTGTTCACAGGCTGCAAACAAACGAGATCTAATCTAATGCGAGCCGCAGTGCTCTGCTGAGCTGGTCCAGCACTGTCTGTCCTTATTCTATCGAGCCTCCATCCAGTGCTTCTATTTCTGTCACATTAAAAAGTCCAAACTGCATCAGACTTCAGGCGACTGTAACGGGGGCAGTCAGAGGAGAGGCTGCAAAGGCCAGCGCCCAGGGATTTCTATAGATAACAGGGAAGGCACAAGGAACGTTTCAGCACGCAGGAAGAGGGCCGATGGCAAAGCCTCTGTTTAATTTGGATGTGGTTACCTTCAGTAAATACCCAACCAAGCCTCAAGGAGCTGGCAAGCTCCCAGAGGCAACCTGCAGCCCTGCCTTCCTCCCACCCCAAAGCGATCTCGCTGTCAGCAGTGATGCACCTCTGTGTTGCACAGGAACAGGAGGCTACTGCAGGATGAGACCACAGAGAGAGCAGCTGATCCATCCGGTCTCAGCTTGTGCTGAAGCAGGGACACCTTCCCCTAGACCAGCTTGCTCCATAGAGGCTGGCAGCATGCTTATAGCCCCTCGAGCTCATACCCGGAAGGCTTATGAAGGGCAGCAAATGCATTGAGCAGGACCCCAGGAGCCAGGCTGCCGCCCAAGAGCAGGTCACGGGTAGGAAACACCATGGCCCGATGCACTAAGATCACCAGCAGACAGGGAAGCACCCCACAGCACCCCAACTGCCATCAGCACCCTGCTTGTGGGTGTCAAATGGGGTTTAAATGGGCCTTGGAGAGCCCTGTGGGTGGGATAAGCTGGGTGTTTGCTGTCAGCCCGAGGTGTGCATTGCTTCTTAGGTGGGCTTGTTCCTTCTGGCTGCAGGAGGAGCCGGGGCTGCCGCTGTGCAGGAAGGTTTGCTACGCTGTTGGGGGCATTCCCTACCAGATGACAGGCAATGCCCTGGGGTTCTTCCTCCAGATCTTCCTGCTGGATGTCGTGCAGGTGAGTGGCCACTTGAGATGGGGTTATCTGCAAAGGGGCTTAGCATAAGCTCAGCACAATGGGGCAAGGACAGAGTTTGGTGGGTGGCTAAACCCCTTGGAAATGCTCATTAGAATTAGATGTTCAAACTGCATCAAAATCACATCATGCAAATACTGGTGGGGGTGCAGGAGATATTTCTGGGCCACTTCAATGCCCGGAGTGGTCTCTAAGGGATGCAAATGAAACCTTGGCTCAAGGGAGCTGCCTCGTGCTCACTGCTCGCAGCTTTTCACCAGGACTTCCTTCCCTTTCGAGCTGCGGTTTCTGTTTCCCCTTCAGCTGGAGCCGTTCTATGCCTCTTCGATCATTTTCCTTGGAAGAGCCTGGGATGCAGTTACTGACCCAGCCATCGGCTTCCTGGTCAGCAAGAGCCCGAGGACAAAATACGGCAAGCTGGTCCCATGGTGGGTGTTGGGGCTGGAGCTTCAGGAGGGTCTTTGCTGGGCTTAGTGAGTACTAGCACCAGGAGGCACTGGGATGCTTCACTGAGAGATCAACGTGATTGTGGCTTCTGGAGAATTCCAAACCTTAACGTTGCAAGGACACAAAAGATGACACAACTTGCAGCGGGGTCCATAAGTCATTGCAATGAAACAGGAGGGATGTATTGCAAACCTCTCTGCTCGCTGTCACTCAGGGAACCTCATGTTCTCAAGAGCCCTGTGCGGTGGCACATAGAGTCTGGCAGTCTGCTGTGCCAGCAGCAATAACCACAGGCAGATCTTCCACGCGAAGGGTTCCTGCTGCCCCCACAGTTCTGCTGCAGGGCAAGGGCTTGAAGTGGTTGAGCAAGAGAAGAAGACATGTTGGGCCATTACTTTTTCACTGTGATGGACACTCACCTGGGCAAAGCTGCCTCCTCTCACGTGTCCTGATCTCAGGGCTCCGGTTCGAAAGCTGGGGAAGAGGCTGTGCTACATAGCTCAGCTTGTGCAAGGAGAAGTGCGACCGCTGTGTCTGAGGGTCCCATCTGAGCAGCTCCATTCCTCCGCAGGATCGCGTGCTCCATGCCCTTCGGGGTGCTCTGCTACTGCATGATGTGGTCCAGCCTCCCAGATGCCACCCCCGCCGCCCTGAAATTCCTGTGGTACCTGTTCATGTACAGCTTCTTCCAGACCTGCATGACTGTAAGGAACGTGGTGCCTGGGGCTGGCTGTCTCACACAGCAGCCTGTACCGCAGGGGATGGGGCCATGCTGGGATGGAGGGGTCCCAGGAGGGACCTGGAGGAGAGCAGTAGATGGGGGAAGCAGGATGGTGCAGGCCATGCCAGCAGGGATTGGGGAGATGAAGCAGTGGGTGCATTTGAATGCTGGGGATGCGGCTGGGCTGCCTGTGCACGGTGATGTGATCTTCTCCAACACTGCTTTGTGGGAACAGAGCAAATCACAGGAGAAAAGGGTACCACTGAAGGTAGCATCATCTGCTGCGTGTAGGGATGAGGGGGGTGATGAGCAGCAAACCAGGGAAGCAGCAGCCGGGGCTGTGTTTGAACTCTGCTCTCCCCAGTGCCACCACGTGCCATACTCTTCCCTCACAATGTTCCTGGGAGGAACCCAGGGAGACCGTGACTCAGCCACTGCCTACAGTAAGTGTCTATGCCCTGAGCCCCTGTCTGCCTGCTTTCCTGGGAGAGCCTCCCCGGAGGAGGGAGGAATAAGGTCCTTTGGCTTGGAACAGGCTGCAGAGTGGATGGGGTAAACCGGGAGGTGAAACCAGGGATGAAACCAGTCATCTTCTGCAAAGAATATACCTGCAGAAGCATTTCTTAGCTCTGTATCATCCAAGAGAGGCTCGGGGGGCAGATTTATTGGTTCCAAACATTAAAGCATTGACTGCTGGAGCAAAGGGGGAAAAAACAGAGCAGGTAGAAACAGCAGGTCTCTGCTTCTGGGGAAGCTCTGGATAGTGGTGCCTCCGATTCTATTCCCAAAGCCAGCCCTTTACCCTTAGGGCTGTGTCCCAGCAGCCAGGGAGTGGGCTGAGGTTTCTCTCTGGTTGTCCTGGCAGGAATGGGGATGGAGGTGTTCAGCACACTGCTCGGGTCAGGAATCCAGGGGCAGATGGTGGGCAGTTACCATGCCCGCATGAACGGCTGTTCCACGTCGAATGAGACCCTGTCCAACACCAGCACCTCCGGCCTCACCGGCTCCCTGGACAACACGGTACGGGCTGGCCTGGCACAGCCACCCTTCTGCTCCACATTGTACCCAGCCCTGGCAGTGCTCAAGGCCAGGTTGGACACAGGGGCTTGGAGCAAGCTGCTCCAGTGGAAGGGCTCCCTGCCCGTGGCAGGGGTTGGAACTGGAGGAGCTTTAAGGTTCCTTCCATCCCAAACCGTTCTGTGACTCTATGACTGTCCCTCTGCGCTGTCTCTCATTTTCCAGCGTAAAGCCTATCTATTTGCATCCCTGGTCCTGGGCTCAGTCTATTGCCTGTCCTGTCTGGTTCTCATCTTTGGTGTCAAGGAGCAGCCAGGTAAGGTCCATTTAGATGCAGTCTGGAGGGTGCCCAGTGGCAGCTGGGTGATGGTGAGGATGGGGCTACAGAGGAAGGTGTGAGGCAGAGGGAGGTGGGCACTTGTCTGGATGCAGGGCTCAGAAATGCAGCAGATACTTGGATGCTGTTGTGTCTGTACCGACGCAGTGGAGCTGCACCCCAGACGCAGCGGTGCAGCCCCCCTGTGCCGTGCTTCTTCTGGCAGCTCCAGTGCTGTCTCCTCTCAGGGCCCCTCAGGCCCCTGGGGAAGGTTGAGCTGCCCTTTGCCAGCTGCCTGAGGATGCTGGTGGGACACAAGCCCTACACCCAGCTGCTCTGTGCCTTCCTCTTCGCATCCTTGGCTTTCCAGGTGAGAGACCTGCTGCCACGGCAGGCAGAGAATGCAGGGAATGAGGTGTCCAGGCAAGTTTATCCAGACGGTGAACTGAGGCCCCCAGCCATGAACATCCCCGTGTTGTTTTCCCAGATCACACAGGGGATCTTTGCCTTCTTCTGTACCCATGCTGCGGGGCTGGGCGGGAAGTTCCAGCATTTAGTGCTTATCATGTTGGTAAGTGAGCCCAAGCAGACCTTCCTGATGGAGGGGCTGATCCCTGGGCCACCTCAGCCCCTGGAGTGATGTGCTGCTGTTTCTGCCCACCAGCAAGGACATCACCCATTGCTGAGACTCCCCTCTGGTTCTCTCCTCAGGTCACAGCTTCCCTCTCCATTCCCTTCTGGCAGTGGTTTTTGGGGAGATTTGGAAAGAAAACAGCAGCGTCCCTGGGCCTGGCAGTGAGTTTGCCCATGGCCTTGGATTGAGACACCCTGTGAGGGGACAGCCTTGCCCCCAGCTAACCATGGTGTCTGGGAGCAGAGCCACATCTGGCTATGGTGTCTGGCCAGGGCTCTGGCTGGGCAGATGGGTGCAGGCTGCTGTGAGCAGCAGGAAGGGCCCATGTGCTTTGGTTTTCCCTTTCCCCCTCTGCCCAGCTCATCATCCCAGCCCTGGTAGCTGTCACCCAAGTGATGCACAACTTCCTGGCCTTCATCTTCCCGGTGATGGTAGCAGGCTGCAGTATGGCTGTGCTCTACCTTTTGCCATGGTGAGTGCAGGCACCTCCAAGCCTCCTGTCAGGCAGAGAGGAGGGGAAGGATTTAGGGAAATCACCACCCTTGATGTGCCAAGGGTGCCTGTTTGCTCAGTGCGGCAGCTTTTGAGGGACGTGTGGAGATGGGACAGGGAAGGGACACGGATGGGATCCATGGTCCTCCAGCAGCATCCTTCAGTCTGTGCTCAGGTTTGGCAGCAGCATGCGCAGGGCACTGGTTCAATTCTCTTTTTCTGAAGCATTCCGTCTCTCTCTGCTGCTGGGAGCAGCTATGTCTGTGTTCAGCTGAGTGGGTGCCACTGACGTGTCCCTGGGGCTGTGTCCCCCCAGGTCCATGCTGCCGGATGCAGTAGATGACTTCATGCTGAGGAACCCCGGCTGCCTCAACCTGGAGGCTCTCTTCTATTCCTTTTATGTCTTCTTCAACAAGTTTGCCGGAGGCCTTGCCGTGGGGATATCCACACTGAGCTTACAGTAAGCCCCACATGAGCACCACCTCCGTCCTTGTGTAAGCCCAGCACAGGCAGCTTCCACTGCTGTTCTCTAGAGCATTGAGAGGAGGCGCTGGAATCAGCCACAGGGGAATCCAAATTTGTCTTTCCAACATCTGTTGGGAGCAAGAAAAGCAGAAACCCCCTAAAACCTGAGCCCCCAAGAGCAGGCTCTAGAGGAGAGCAGCAGAAGTGCCTGCTTGCCCTCTGTGATGCCCTGATGGGGCTGGGGGAAGGAAAACCATTCTCCTCTTTAGTTTTGCAGGTTACCACGCTGGAGACTGCACATCCAACCCTTCTGTGGTCCTCACCCTGCAGCTTCTCATGGCTCCAGTCCCAATAAGCCTGCTGCTCATTGCCATATTCGTCTTCTGCCTCCATCCCATCGGTGAGGAGAGGAGGAAGGAGATGAGAATGGAGATGGAGGCAATGGGGTAAATTTGAGCTCCTGGAAGCCTAGCCCAACATGAAACGTTTATGGGGGAGACTGTGTGTCCTCAGTGCAGCTCCCCATGTCTGGGCTACGATCCCCTCAAGGGGTGCACTTTGCAATGGGTTTTGGGGTACTTTGGAGGCTCAGACCAGCTTTCATGTCTGTTGCTGTTCACAGACACCAGGTACAACCAGAATAAGCCCTGGCTGGCAGCGGGTGAGCTCACCGGGATGGACGTGGAGCTGCTGCGCTCTCAGGATGTGCTGCTCTCAGGGAAAGCCATCGCTTCCTGTTGTTTCCTGTTCCCTGTCCCAAAGGCCTGCTCTGCATCCTGCCCCCCTTCCTGTCCCGCTGGACAGATACAGGGAGCTCTGACACCTCACCAGGGCTGCTTTCTCCAGGGCTTGGCCTCGCTGGTCTTTCGGCAGGTCCTGACAGACCTGGGCAAGGCAGATCCATGCTGTCCTCCTGGGACAGGCTGCAGTGCCAGCGAGGAAGGGCACTGGGGTGCAGAGGTGTCACTTCAGCTGTGGAAAGCACACACAAAGAACACCAGGGTTGTGTTCAAAAGGAAGCTCTTTTTGACCAGATTTTAGGGAAAATACAGCCAATGCAGCACAATCCTTGCGCTTACACTGCCCTTTCACAGGGAAAGGGTGAGAATTTCTTTGACCAAGGGTGCAGTTCAAGCCAGCAGTGGTTTAAAGCATGTGCTGAAGCACTGGTGCCTGGCAGGAGGGTGTTGGAAACCAGCTCTGTCCATCTGCCTGTGCTGGGTTACCTGAATCACCTCCGGGAAACTGGGAGCTTCCAAGTAGGAATGGGCTGCACTGCCCCAGTCATGCAGCTGGGCAGGATTGTGGCATCTTCTCCTGCTTCCTGCAGCTTGGGAGGTTATGGCACAAGTGCCAAATGAACGTCACTCATCTGGGACAGGCCAAGGGGAATGGCTTTAACCTGCCCGAGGGGAGACTGAGCTGAGCTCTTAGGCAGAAGCTCTTCCCTGGGAGGGTGCTGAGGTGCTGGCACAGGGTGCCCAGAGAAGCTGTGGCTGCCCCATCCCTGGCAGTGCTCAAGGCCAGGTTGGACACAGGGGCTTGGAGCAAGCTGCTCCAGTGGAAGGGGTCCCTGCCCGTGGCAGGGGTTGGAGCTGGAGGAGCTTTAAGGTCCCTTCAACCCAAACCTGGCTGCGATTCAAGCTGGTTTCACACCGCAGCCCAGAGCTGCTCTCCCACAGCAGCCTCTCGCAAGCGCTGCTCAGCACCCCCACATCTCTCCTGGCAACAGGGAGGAGGTAGCAGGGGGAAGAGGAGAATCAGCCACCCCGTAGCTGTCAGCTGGAGCCGAGTCCGCCCCGCACCGAGGCACAGCGGGAGCGTGGTTATTTTTAGGGCTGGGGCTGTGCGTGCCCGTGGGCTGCCCCTGCAGCTCCCAGCCCGGTGCCCACCGCCACCATCCCAGCAAAGCAGCCCCAGCCGTGCACAGGATTCATGGGAAGCCTCGGGTCCTGCAGCACAACTTTGGGTCAGTGGGGGAGATGCTTTAGAGCTGCGGCAGGGCCCCCGCAGCCGCGCCACAGCAGCTCCAGTTCAGAGCCATTTCTCGGGCACACAAAGAGCCTCCGGACTGGTTTCCCCCTCTGGTTTTTCCTCCTGCTGTTGGCTTGGTTTCTGTTGGGTGCAGGGTGCTCTGTGGCATCGCCTGCCGAAGCCCATGCTGAGGCACTGGGAGGCCCTGCCCACTGCCACCGCCGCGCTTTCAGCCTTGGGTGCTGCTGGATTTAAGAGCAAGCGAACGCCTTTGAGCACTGGGGAAATGTTCTGATTGTTGAGAGTATAAAATCCTGCAGAAAGCGTGGATTACAGAACCATGGGATGGGCTGGGGTAGGAAAGACCTTTAAGATCACGGAGTCCAACTGTTAACGCTGCCCTGCCAAGGCCACCACTAGCCCAGGTCCCCAAGTGCCACATCTACGTCTTTTGAATACCATCAGGGCCGGTGCCTGCAGCCCTGCCCTGGGCAGCCTGTCCCAATGCCTGAGCACCCTCTGGGGCAGGAATTGTTCCTCAGCTCCATTCAAACCTGCCCTGGTGCCGCTTGAGGCCGGTTCCTCTTGTCCCATCCCTTGTTCCTTGGGAGCAGAGCCCAGCCCCTCCTGGCTCCATCCTCCTGTCAGGCACTTGTAGGGAGCGATCAAGTCCCCCCAAACCTTCTCCATCTGAACCCCCCAGGTCCCTCAGCCGCTCCCCATCACCGCTGTGCTCCAAGCCCTGCACCAGCTCCGTTGCCCTCCTCTGCTCCACGCAAAGTCAGGGACCACAGGCCCCATCTGTGTGATGCTCCGGCATCAAGCTAGGGAGGGCACCCTTGGTATTCCAGCACTTAAAAGAAGCGAGCAAGGGCCGGAAGCCATTAAAACCTGCTCCATCCCATCAGGTGCTATTTTAAGCCTGCTCCCCTCGTGCCCCACTTTACCGCACTTGCTGGGAAGAGCAGCTTCTTACGAGCCTCTCGGCTGTCCTTGGAAGGTCTCTGTTCCCTTGCGGGCGCCGCAGTTCAGCTCTTGAAGTGAGGAACTGGGACGCTTTGAGGCACAAATCCTGCCCGGAGCAGGTCTTCATTGGAGCAGGGAAGAAAAGAGCCACTGCCACCAGCAGAGAATCCTTTCGGAGGGGTTGGGCAGCCCTGCTGAGCCTGCCCGGGACCGCGGGGCCGGTGCTGACCTTTGCCTGCGTGCTGAGGAGCAGCATGGATGTAGAACATGGAACCGCTTAGGTTGGGAAAGGCCTTGAAGCTCATGGAGTGCAATTGTTAACCCAGCACTGCCAAGGGCACCACCGACCCACGGTGCTGAGCACATCTGCACGGCCTTTGTATCCCTGCAGGGACGGGGACCCCAGCACTGCCTGGGCAGCCCGTTCCAGTGCCCATTCCAGTGCCCGTTCCAGTGCCCGTTCCAGTGCCCGTTCCAGTGCCTGTTCCAATGCCCGTTCCAGTGCCCGTTCCAGTGCCCATTCCAGTGCCTATTCCAGTGCCCGTTCCAGTGCCCGTTCCAGCGCCCGTTCCAGCACCGGTTCCAACACCAGAGCACCAGTTTGGTGCAGGAATGTTCCTCATCTTCAATCTAAGCGTTCCCTGGTGCAGGCTGCGGCTGACACCAGAACTAACCCAAGGCGCTGACATTCACGGCTGTAAATGCCGCCCCGGCTACAGCAGCACGCCAAGAGGTGGTGATTTCAGCGGTCCAGTGCAGCTTGGGAAGGACACGGAGCCATGGAACGGGTTTGGTTGAGGGGACCTTAAAGCTCCTCCAGCCCCAACCCCTGCCGCGGGCAGGGACCCCTTCCACTGGAGCAGCTTGCTCCAAGCCCCTGTGTCCAACCTGGCCTTGAGCACTGCCAGGGATGGGGCAGCCACAGCTTCTCTGGGCACCCTGTGCCAGCGCCTCAGCACCCTCACAGCGAGGAACACGCGGTTTAACCGGTAACACCGGCGGGCCCCGGGGTCCCTCAGAGCAGGGCCGCGTTGCCCCGGCAACCGCGCGGTGCCAAGATGGCGGCCGGGGCCGGGCAGGAAGGAGGCTGAGGGATGGTGGAGGGAGGGGGGGAAGATGGCGGCGGGCGGGGGCGGGCTCTATGGCGGCGCGGGGCCGAGGCTGCGCACACGTGGCCCCTCCTCCCTCGGGCTGCGGGCGCTGCGGGTGCGGGAGCGGCACCGGCACCGGCAGCGGCACCGGCACCGGCATGGGTGTGCATGTGGAGACCATCGCCCCCGGCGACGGTGAGCCGCGGCCCGCGCCCCCCATCCACCGTCCCCATCCACCCGCTTTACCCCCTCTCCTTTCCCCGTTCCCCGCCGGCCCGGTCCCGGTGCGGGTCCCGGTGCGGGTCCCGGTGCGCTGACGGTGCGTGTCTCCCCGCAGGGCGGACGTTCCCCAAGCGCGGCCAGACCTGCGTGGTTCACTACACGGGTGAGTGCCGCCCGCCGAGGGGCCCGCAGGGCGGGGCGGCCCCGACGGCCCCAACGGCCCCGGCGAACGGGAGGGGAGGGTCCGGTTGCCCCGGCCCTGTCCGGTGCCCGCGGGGTCTGCGCCCCGCTCCTCGGCCCCGGCAGCTGCGGGGACCGCGGGCCCGGCCCATGCGGGAGCCGCGGTTGGGCCCCGGCGCTGCCCGGGGGAAGCGGGAGGGTCCCGGCCCGCCCCGCGGGGCTTTACCGGGGGTGCAGGAGGGGATCGGGGCTCTGGGTGTGCCCGGGGGGGCCTGGCTGTGCCCTGGGGCCGTGCGGGGTCCCCGTGGGCGCCGCCGCTTCCCCCCCGTGTCCAGCCCTGGTTTTGGGGGCGCACCGGGAAGCGGCCCCGGGGGGGGGGGGGGGGGAAATGGGGACCCCCGGGCGGGCAGGGCCGGTGCCCCGCGGGTCCCGGGGCGCTACGGGCCATGGGGCGGTGGAGCCCAGGGCCCCCACGCTGTGGCAGCCCCCGGGAGCCTCGGGCTCTGGAGTGGGGTCCCCGTTTTTATCGGGGTGCAGCCCCCTCCCCTGCGGCATCCTCGGTGCCCGTTCTCCCTTGTGGGGTGCGAGCCGGGTGCCCGTGGGGCAGGCGCAGACCCACAGCGCAGCCGGGGCTGGGCTCGGGGTGTGTGGGATGCCGGTGCCATGGGGAGCCCCGGTGTGGGTAGCGCGGGGCGGTGGTTGGGTGGTGGGTAAAGCCCTGCGAGCCAGGGAGGGGCACGCTCCACAGTGCCCTCCATCAGCCTGCAGCCAGCTTGAGGGGAACGAAACCAACCTTGGGACCCCAAAAACCACTTTGGGGGTCACCCCAGGGGTCTCCTCTCCTCCTCGCCCCCCCTTTGACCAGCTCTGGTGGCCGGCGGTGGCTGCTGTGCTCTGGCTAACAACGAATCGATGCATTTCAGGCTGTTTCTGGCAAGAACCCGTTCCCCTTCCCACCCTGCGCTCACCCCCAGCGGGGTCTGAGGGCGCCCGTCTCTGCCGAGCAGGACCCAGGCACCCAGGGGTGCTCGGTGGGCACCGAGCCCATCGCCCCCTCCCCTGCCTGCCCCCGGCCTTCCCGTCCCGCTGTCAGGAAGCGGCGGAAGCGGCTGGGTCTGCCCCGGCCGCCCCGTTTCCTCCGCCGGTGGAAGAACAAAGAGAGCCTGGCAGGCACTCAAGTGGCTCCCGGTGGGCCAGCGCTGCCGCCTGCCAGCCCTGCTGCTCCCAGCGCCATCGCTCCCCTCCCGCCGTGCATGGCCCCCCCGCCCCGGCGGAGCTGCTCGCGGTGGGTGCCCACGTCCCGGTGCTTGGGGCAGAGCTCGCTCCGCACGGACCCTCCCCAGCAGCGGCGCCGAGCTCCCGCGCGTGGGAGCAGCTCCCGGTTTCCTTTCCTCCGGTTGTTTGCTGTTATTGTCTCCTTTTGTCCTTTCCCCCCCTCCCGGTTCCCTCTGCAGGCAGCAGGAATCAAGCCCCTTCAGGCCCTGATGCCGTTTGCGTTGCTGCACGTTGCGGCTCCTGCAGCCCTGTGAGAGGCCAGAGCGGGGCTTGGATCTCAGGGAATGTTAGAGCTGCCTCTGGTTCTCCAGCCCCATTGCGGTGCTCATTGATCCCGGAGCAGCATCAGGTGCTGTTCTGCGAGGCTCCTTCCAGAGCCTGATGTCAGCTCCATCCCTGACTGCCCTTTGCTCCCATGTAGAAACCTGCCGGCACTGGGGAGATCCAGCCCATGGTGTGCTGAGAGGGGTGCACAGCCAGTCAGCTCCCCCTGTGATGGGTTATGGATGTGCACTCATGCCCTTAAAAACCATGGTTTGGGGTTCAAAAGTGGTGACCAGGGATGAAGAGCGTAGGGAGCTGCTTTGATCAGCCATCCGGCCCCATTGGGAGCAGCCATTTCATCCCCGAGGTGAGGGATGGACACACAGATAGTCCTGATGCAGGAAGGCAGCGCCGGGGAGCAGAGCATCCTCTGAGCAGATTGCTCACGCTGGGATTGTGGAAGTGGGATCAGATCCATTCCTTCGGTCCCAACTCCCTGCTCGAGGTTGCTGCAATGGCCTTTGATGTGAAATCAGCCACAGCGAGCTCTGAAAGAAGCTAAATCAAGGGTAAAGTTCCCCCATGAGTTTGGGAGCGGGCTGATGGGCAGTGGGATGCGGGTTGGGGAGCAGCGGCCCTGACCCCCGCTGTGGGTCTGGCTGCCGGGGCCGTGGATGCGGTGCCCCACGGCGCTGCTGGGGGAGGCTGGGGCGTTGCAGCCAGCACCTCCCGGCTGCTGCCTGCCAAGTGTGGCAGAGACCTGGCAGGGCCCCGCTGCCGGCGCGGCTGAGCTGGGGCTGCTCTGCAGAGCCCCCGGCTGCAGGGCTCCTCCGTGCTCCTCCTCGGTGTGCTGCAGTCCGGCTGAGGCCTCCAAGGGGGTCCAGCGGTGGGAGCTGGCGCTGGTGGGTCCCTGTAACCCATTGCCATGGGCTTTGCCCTTCTCATGGGGCTGGGGGTGCCAAGCAAAGAGCCCTGCCAGGGGCTGCGATGTGCCAGGGGCTTTCTGCTGCTCCTGCTGCTTTGCCAGAGGATGCTTTGCTTTGTAATAGTGTTAAGATCCTGTTATCTGCTCGCTCGGGGATGGCAGGGAGGAGGAAATGGTTGCTCGTACTTGTCCAGGGCTGGAGAAATCTCCCAGGAGCCTCACGGGCAGAGGAGGCACCTGAGCCGAGGATGCTGTCTCATCGGAGCCTCTTTGTTTTCCTCGCTGGTGTGATGGGGGAGCGTAGCAGCCCCGTGCTGGGCAGCAGGGACAAGCTCCTCTGTGTGACCTTTGCCATCCGGGGCTGGGGACAGCGAGTGATCAATATCCCTGTGCTGCTGCAGCCGGCTCAGCCCATTAATCCCCCCTTTCCTGGAGCCGGGGAGCTCCCTGCAGAATGCTCCCCGAGGGTGGATTTGCCCCACACGCGCCCCTGTTTGCTGGGACAAGCAGCGGGGCTGTGCTGCGTGGCGCTGGGGCTTAGCTCGGTGGGTGCTCAGGGGAAGGGTGCAGGCAGGAGCTGTGCCCGGCTCATTGCGGTGCCCCAGGGCTCGGAGCTGAGCTCGGGGTCAGCCCGGGCCGTGGCCGAGCGGCGCTGCCGGTGCCAGCAGCGGGGCCTGTCCCGTGTCCCGCTGCCAGCGGCCCCGCGGCGCAGGAGCAGAGCCAGGGGACGGCAGCGGGGAGCGGTGCCAGGCGGAGCCGGGAGCAGGTTCAGCCACAAGAGCTTTATCCTGGCGGGAGGAACGAGGAAGCTCCGGGCTCCCTTCTCCGAGGTCCCGCTCGAAGGCCCGGACGGGGGAGGTTTTGCTTCCTGCGACACGAAAAGCTTAATTCTGGGGGAAAGGGGAGCTGCATCTTCCCGCGGCCCAGCTTTGGTGCTCATTGCCCTGCAAAGGTGATGCCTTTGCCCCATTCCCTTCTTCGCACCAGTGCCTCCCATCACCGTGGCTTTGTGCCATCGTGGCGCGAGCCGGGGCCGATGTGCCCCATCCCATCTTCTGCCCAGCTGCGTTTTCTCTCGCCCGTGGTGAAGGGAAGTCGCTGTGCCCCGCGTGCCGCTGGGTGAGGTTGGTTGTTCAAGACTATAGGATGGCTTCCAGCTGGGAAAACAGGTTTGGGGGCTGTTTTGGGACGTGAAGGAGTGAGAAGCATTTGGAGGAGGGTTTACTATTGCTCGTGCCGCACTGGGCGCTGTCTGTGTTAGTGCGGAGCTGTAGCTGCCTTATAGGAGCAGCGGTTCCGCTGGCCGGTGGAGCTTCTGCTCCTATGAGGCAGCTCTGGCTCCAAGATTCCCCAAGAAGGTCAGGCAGGGAGCAAGGGAGGGGAGGAAATTCCTCCTTTGCTCGTGCTGGGGAGTTATATTTAGCCCTGGGGATATCAGCCCTCACCACGCAGCGTGTGCAGGGGGATGTCCCGGGCAGCGCTTGCTGCTGCCTCTCCCTGTTGTCATTCCTGGGTTTGGGAGTGATTTGGCTGAGGATGAGCAGGGCACAGCTGGGCACGGGCAGGGCTGGAGGCTGGTGCCAGCTGGGATGGAGCCCCGGAGCCCTGGCTCGTGCTTTGGGTACCTGAAGATGGAAGCCTGGCTGAGGAGTGGGAGACGTGTTCGCTGGTGGGATTGGAGGTGCCGGGCCTGATCCTGCTGCCTGCTAAATGGCTCACAGTGGTGCTGCAAGGGGAGGAAGGTATCTTCCCCCCGCTTCCGTCCTCTCCCCTCATCTGTGCTCGATCCCAGCCCAGAGGAGCAGCCGGGAGCAATCCTGCCCTGCCCCACAGGATGCCCTGTGGGTGCTGGTGGGGTTTCCCCTCCGGGCTGCCCCATGGAGGTGTTTCCCAAAGGAAAAGGAGTCTGAGCTACGGAACATCTTTGACTCAGGCCCATGTGAGCTCTCTCGGTGACTGTCGCCTGCTGAGGCTGCCAGCTCACAGCCTGCGTCCCCGTGTCCCCATCGTCTCCCTCCTTCTCGCTCCCAGGTATGCTGGAGGACGGCAAGAAGTTCGATTCCTCCCGCGACAGGAACAAGCCGTTCAAGTTCGTGATGGGCAAGCAGGAGGTGATCCGAGGCTGGGAGGAAGGCGTCGCTCAGGTGCCCGCTGCGTCCCTGTGTGCGCGCTGCGCCCGCGGCGCGGGCAGGGACCGCTGCGTGCGGCTCCTCTCCTCTCCCATCCGTTCCTTCCCTTTATCCCCCCGTGCTTGCCGCCCGCCGCCCCCTCGGCGCCGGGGCTGTGGAGGTCCCCTTCTGCGTTGCCTCCTGGCACGCGGCAGGAGCCGAGCAGGGGCCGGGCCCGGCAACACCTACGGCGCGGCGGTGACTCAGCGCTGACATTTCCCCACGGAGGCAAGCGCGCGGCAGGAGCCAGAGCCCGGGCTGCGGAGCCCACGCAGAGGGAGGGCTCTGGGCATGGATTCGGCTCCTGCGTGGCTGCAGCCAGCTCTGTGCCGCCGGGGACGCGCGCAGGGGTGCTGGGGGCTCTCGGGGATGTCCTGGCTGGTGCCGTCGCTGTGTGAAAGACACGGAATCATGGATGGGTTGGGTTGAAGGGGCCTTAAAGCTCCTCCAGCTCCAAGCCCTGCCACAGGCAGGGACCCCTTCCGCTGGAGCAGCTTGCTCCAAGGCCCATCCAACCCATCACTCACTCACTGTGCCCATCTCCTGACGTCCCTGTTTCTTCCCTTGCCCCAGATGAGCGTCGGTCAGCGGGCAAAGATGACCATCTCCCCAGATTACGCCTACGGCTCCACCGGGCACCCAGGGATCATCCCACCCAACGCCACTCTAATTTTTGACGTGGAGCTCATGAAGTTGGAATGACCCCAGCACCCTGTCCTCGGGTAAGGGGGGGTGCCCCAGTGTGGCCTGGGGGTGACTCAGGGCCCCCATCTTTTCTCTTGGGCTGCGGTGATGGGATAGAGCTGGTGGGATGAGAAGCAGAGGGGCAGGTACAAGCTGCCCTCAGGAGGTTGCTGAGCTGGGGGTCACTGTGGTGGCACGAGCAGTTCCAGCCTGACAGAGCAGGTTAATGCCGTGGAGGTGGTGCAGTGCTGGTTGACCAGGCCTTGGGTTCCTTGGGTTGTGTTGCTGCGCTTCTGGGCTCGACTCCCTTGTGCTTCTCTTGCTGCTGCTGTGTGGGTCCTGTGGTGCGGGCAGGATGGGGGTCTGTGGGTCCTGCAGTGTGGGCAGGATGGGGCTGTGCTCCGGGGTCTGTGGGTCCTGCAGTGTGGGCAGGATGGGGCTGTGCTCCGGGGTCTGTGGGTCCTGCAGTGTGGGCAGGATGGGGCTGTGCTCTAGGGTCCGGGGCCCTGCAGTGTGGGCAGGATGGGGTCTGTGGGTCCTGCAGTGTGGGCAGGATGGGGCCCTGTTCCTTGCCTTCTCCTCAGATCTCTCGGGGCACTTTGGGGTGGCAGCTCCATCCCCAGAGCCTGCTCCTGAGCTGCCCTCCTCTCTCCCAGCAGGTTTGGCACATGGAGGAATCCAGAATCTCAGCTTCAAGACGAGTGCACATGACTTTGTACGGAGCTTTTCCTGAGAGCCCACTACACGTTGTATAACCTTACACCTTGATTGAATGCCTTTGGTCACTAAGCTTTGCGTCTGACTCTTCCTCCTTGTATCGTGTTTTTATGTCTTTTTAAACTATACGCCGTAAACCTCAACTCTTTTTTGGGTCAAGTTCTTCATCTTTTTGTTCCAGGTGTAGCCCACGTTTTACCGGTAGCACGCAGATGGGCTGCCCTTAGCTAGGAGTCATTTGAACCACGGGAAACCCGGTAGATCCTCATTGTGGTGCAGATCTCATGGTGGTTTCAAACCAGAAATTGCTGCTGCTGCTGCTGCAAAAGCCATAGCAGAGGGGAGGCTGTCGAGGCCGAATGGATGCGGAGAGCAAAGCAGTGCTGGGATATGGTGTGTTAGGTCCCTTGCCTGGACCCGGGGCAGCGAGGGCCAGGAGAGGACACCGTGGGGATGCTCTGCTCACTCGGCCATCCCGCGGTGACCCTTCCTCCTGCGCCTCAGCCCGCTTTCAGATTGGGTTTCCATCATTGCTCCTCCACACCCTGAACGTTCAGAGCTTACATTGAGCTTAAAGGAGAGCAGCAAAGGGAAGGTGCTGCCTGCAGGGGAGGTGGGGGGGAGTCAGCTCGGCCGCCCCCAACCCTCTGGGGGTGCCCCTGGGGAGGAAGCAGCAGCCCCGGTCGTGCCCGCTCCGAGCACACCGGGGCCGTTCTCCGCCTGATGCTGGTCATCGCCGCTTGCCTGCTCCCATCCGATGCGAAGCTTCCTGCTGCTCCCCGCCTGCCCCTGCCTAGTGATGTGCTCAGAGACGCTCCCGCTCCCTCCTCCACCGCGTAAAGGTCCCCACTTTTATTCTTGCAATAAAAACGCTTTATGCTGGCTTTTCTCAGCGCCGTGTCCTGCACGTTCTTCCCTCGCCTTTCTCTGTCGCTCAGCGCAGTGGGAGCCGGGAGCGCGGGGTGCTGGGGGTGCTGGTCCGTGCCAGGCTCATGAGATGCTGGGGGTGCTGGGCTGGGCTCGTGGGTGCTGGGGGTGCTGGGCTAGGGCTCATGGCAGGTTCCTGAGGTGCTGGGCTGGGCTCATGGGTGCTGTGGATGCTGTACTAGGGCTCATGGCAGGTTCCTGGGGTGCTGGGGGTGCCATGCCGGGATCACAGGATGCTGGGGGTGCTGGGCTGGGCTCATGGGTGCTGTGGGTGCCATCCCAGGGTTCCATGCCAGGCTTATGGGGTGCGGTACATGTACGAGGGCTCCATGGTGGGGTCATGGTGCTGTGGGTGCCGTGCTGGGCTCACCCAGTGCCATAGCAGCAGGAAGGGCTGTGCCTCGGGCCGTGCTGGATGGCTTTGGTGTGAGGCTCCGGTGCTTGGCCCTGGGAGCACCAAGCGGTGCCCAGGGCTCACTGGGCTCAATGGGGAGGTGATGGAGGCCTCTTGGAATCTGAATCATCGATTGCCTCGCCATAACCCATCCACGCAGCCTCTCGCCCTCGCAGCTGTGACTCAGCCTGGGCCGGAGCATGGAGTGTGGATGATGATGCTCCAGGGTCCCTCCAGCTCCGCAGCAGCACATGGCTCCAGCCCCATGCATTCGGTTTGGTCCTTTTGGGGGGGCTGGACCTGGCAGTGGCTGACACGGAACCGCCGGCAGCCGGGATCTGCAGGCCAGAGAAGCCTCTTAGGGGTTATTTTGGTGCCTTTCTCCATGGTCTCCCCATCGGTGGGGCTCCTGTGCCCCGGGTCTGGTCTCTGCTGCTCCACGTCTGCTGGGGGTGGTTCCGTGTCTCGCTATTGGGGTGCTGCTGGGTGCCAGCTCCCAACCCCTCCCCACCCGGCCTTTGCTCCCTTGGCCCCGATCAATAACAGCACCTCCGGAGCGGGTTTGTCGGGAGCAAAGTTTGTGTTTAATGGTGGAAAACCCGGATTGGACTCGGGAGCAGCATCGCAAGGGATGGGGGCCACGCAGCCGCGGGCACTGCCCTTCCTTGCTGCTCGGTTCAGCAGCACAGGGAGCTGGGGGGCACCAGCCCCGTGCCCTGCCCTTCGCTGCACCCACTCTTGGATGGAAGCTCGCAGCCAGGGGGGGTTTCCTTTGTGAGCCGGTGCCAGGCAGTGCCATGGCTCCAGCCGGGCATCAGCCGGGGCTGGGGGCGAGCCCAGTGCCCTTGGGGTTCTTCCAGCTCTGTTTCAATGGGGATGAGGGGTTTGGGACAGGACCCCCCCTGCTCCGGCTGCTGCAGGTGCTCTCCCTGCTCTCGGCTGTTCCTGGCACTGGGGCTGCTGCTGTCCTGGGCTAAATATAACAGCAGTAAATGGAGCACTTCCTCCAGGATGTGCCCGGCTGCTGCTCCATGGGGGGGCTGGCCCCTTGCTGGGACATCCTGGGCTGGTGCCGCTGGCACCGGGCCCGGCTGAGTGTGCATGGGACCCCGCTCCCGAGGACAGGGTGGTCGGTGGCATCCGTGGTGCTGGCAACAGGATGTGGAGGGCTGGACCCCAAGGTAACACAGTGATGTCGAATTGCAGCGGGATGCTGAGGGCTGGATCCCAAGGGCGATGCCCCATGGCACTGGGATGTGGAGGGCTGGACCCCAAGGGTGATGTCCCATAGCAGCAGGATGCCGAGGGCTGGATCCCAAGGGTGATGTCCCATGGCAGCGGGATGCCGAGGGCTGGATCCCAAGGGTGATGTCCCATAGCAGCGGGATGCCGAGGGCTGGATCCCAAGGGTGATGTCCCATGGCAGCGGGATGCCCGTGTGCATCCCGTGAGCTCCGCACCCGCTCGGTTGCTCCATCAGGACTCCCACGGGGCCGTCACACCCAGCACGTGATGGATGGAAGGGTGCAGGACACGGTGTCATGTCACAGCTGCGTCAGCACCATGTGCCCAGCAGCAAGGAGCCAGCCCCTGCTCAGGGATGCTTATGGTGGGGACCCCCCTTTCACCCCCTGGTGTCATCACCCTTGGGACCCCACTTCACGCCCCCCAGCATCACCCTTGTTCCTTGGTGTGAGGCACCGAGCTCTGATGGGACCGTGTGTTGCTGTGGGCAGGATGGGTGATGCAGTGGGAATGGGGCTCCACAGCATCACCCCTGCTCCCCCAAGATGCCCAAACCCACTGAAAACCATCCCCATCCCTGTCCCCATCCTCATCCCTGTGCAGCTTTGCCTTCACCTTCCTCTTCCTCCCCTGTGCCCTACCTGGGGTGACAGTCAGCTGAGTGGCCGGGCCCCTCCCTGGGCTGGGCACAGCTATAAGTGCCCGGGGCCGGGCACAGGGTGGCAGAGGGAGCGGGGAGCTGCTGCAGGTGAGTCCGGGGCTGCCAGGCTGGGTTTTGGGGGGCTGCTGCTGTGGGCCCTGTGCTGTGTGTGCCCCAGAGCCAGGTCGGGATTTAGCCCCCACACCCTGGGTCTGGGTGATGTGCTTTGGGGCACGGTGTGAGCTGCCGGGGGGGGGGGGGCAGAGGGGACTGATGGGGTGTTCAGGGGGCTGTTTCCATGGGGTATCCCGCTGCTGTGTCTGGGTGATGCTGGAATGGCCCCATTGGACAGGGGAGTGGGGAGCAGGACCCGCTGGCAGCCAAGCGGAGCCCATGGTGCCGGTGCCCGTGTCCCAGCCACCAGGAAGTGGCGGAGCTGACGGCCCCGGGGAACCGGCTCTGGGTCACTGCGGAGCCTGCGGGGGGGAGCCCGTGCCCGGCGCACGGAGCCGGGCGGGACAGAGGCTCCCGTCCCTGACCCCTGCGTCCCCGTCCCCAGGCACGGCCCCGGCAGCGATGGCGACGCTTTACCCCTCCCTCGAGGACATGAAGGGCCACCAGCTCCTGCAGGTCAGTGCTGGCGCAGCAGCGCAAGGGGGGGGTGAGCTGGCCCCGATGGGTGCCCCCCCCCCCCCTCCCCGGAGGGTCCCCAGGGTGGGGGGGGGCAGCGCCTCAAGCAAGCCCCATCTCTCTGCAGGCGCAGGCAGCAGCCGGGGTGAGGACCCCCCCCACGACCGTGGTCACGGAGAAGCCAAAGCTCAGCTCAGACACCGGTAACGGGGGTTGGGACCGGCTCTGCCTGCCCGGGGGCTGTCCGGGGAGGGGGCGTGTGGGGGGGGAAACAATGGCTGCTATGGGGGGCTCAGCTGAGGCCCCTCACATCTCACTGCATGGGCAGGGGATGGAGGCAGCAACGCAATGGCCGTGGGTTGGGAGCCACCGTCCCTGAGGCCCCCGCTCCGTGTCCCCGCAGCGCCGCCCGTGCTGTACCCGAACCTGGCCGAGCTGGAGAACTACATGGGGCTGGCTCTGAGCAGCGAGGAGATCCAGAAGAACCTGCCCCCGGAAGGCAGCGGCTCCGTAGGTGCCCCCGTGCCGCAGCATCGCTGCCGAGCGCGGTGCTCATCCTGCCCGGGCTGGGATGCGGCACCCCCCGAGGGCTGCTCCCACCCTGACCCCCGGCTCCATCGCAGGCCCTGACCCCCAGCGGGCCCCCCCCGGGGCAGGTGGTGGCCCCCCTGAGCGGGAGCAGCGCGGGGCTGCGGCGCGCGGAGATCAAACCGGGCGTGCGGGAGATTCACCTCTGCAAGGACGAGCGGGGCAAGACCGGGCTGCAGCTCAAGAACGTCGACCAGGTGAGGGCTGGGCTGCGGCGGGGCTGGGCATGGGATGGGGCATCCCGGCACGATGGATGTGACATGAGGCGGTGCACCACGGCGTGGCCATGTGTGCTGGGGAACGGCACAGCACAGACCCACAGCATCACGGAGGGGTTTGGGTGGAAGGGACCTCAAAGCTCCTCCAGCTCCAACCCCTGCCCCGGGCAGGGACCCCTTCCACTGGAGCAGCTTGCTCCAAGCCCCTGTGTCCAACCTGGCCTTGAGCACTGCCAGGGATGGGGCAGCCACAGCTTCTCTGGGCACCCTGTGCCTGCCTGGTGCAGCCCAGCCCGGCGTGGGCCGTGGCACGGTACCTGCCAGCGCGGTGCCATCGCTCCCCCCTGTCCCCAGGGCATCTTCGTGCAGCTGGTGAAGGCCAACTCGCCGGCGGCGCTGGTGGGGCTGCGCTTCGGGGACCAGATCCTGCAGATCGACGGCAGGAGCTGCGCGGGCTGGAGCAGTGCCAAGGCGCAGCGGGCGCTGAAGAAGGCGAACCCCGAGAAGATCGTGATGGTGGTGCGGGACCGGTGAGCGCTGGCGCTGGCGGCGCTGATCCCGGCGCTGATCCCGGCGCTGATCCCGGTTCTCCCCGCAGGCCCTTCCAGCGCACGGTCACCGTGCACAAGGACAGCACCGGCCACGTCGGCGTCGTGGTGAAGAAGGGGAAAATCGTGTCCCTGGCCAAGAACAGCTCCGCTGCCCGCAACGGGCTCCTGACCCATCACTACATCTGCGAGGTGAACGGCCAGAACGTCATCGGCATGAAGGTAGGGGCTGCCCAGCCGCGGTGCTGTGAGGAGCATCCCATGGGATGGGGGCACCCCATGGAGCCACCGCTCTCTCCCGCAGGATAAGCAGCTCATGGAGGTGCTGGCGGGGGCCGGGAACGTGGTCACACTGACCATCATCCCCACTGTGATCTACGAGCACATGGTGAAACGGTGAGGCCATGGGGCCGTGGTGCCCGCCCCAACCCCACTGGGGTGCCCAAGGGTGCCTCTCCCCACTAAGTACCCATTCCCTGTGCCCAGGCTCTCCCCAGGGGTGGTGAAGTCGAGCATGGACCACTCCATCCCTGACCTGTGAGGACATCGCTGCTGGAAGCTTCGTGGGCTGCTGAAGGTACCCCACAGCATCCCCAAAGGAGTCCCTCATCCCTACGGCCGCCGGTGGCACCTCCAGCCCGTGCTGTCCTCTCCTCCCTCGCATCGGCAGGGATGGGGAACGCGCACCCCCACGTTCTGGGGCAGATGCCAAAGGCTGGCTCCAGCCAAAGCAGACACAGACCCAGCGACGTTTATTACATCCACCAACAGAGAGCGAGTACAGGACGGGGGGGGCGGAGGGGGGGGAGCAACAAGACCGGGGGGGGTTACAGCTTTGTCAGTTCTGTATTTAAAAAATATATAATATAGATTTGTCTTTCAAATATAATCATTACATTTATTTCTTGGCAAAGCTTTGGGCAGTCGGACGGACGCGAACACACAGCCACAAACACATTGCACAAGAGGCGGATGCCCCAGCGCCCGCCCCGGCTCCCGCATCCATCACCCGGCACCGGGAGCTGCATCCCCACCGCGGCAGAGCCACAGCGGGGGCCATGGGGAGCGCAGGGAACACAGGGAACACGGCGCGTGTCCCATGGGAATGCCGCTGGTGGGGCATGGCCGCTCCGTGGGCGGTGGAGTGGGGTTTTGGGGGGGGAACACTGTTAGTTCAAGTCACGAAGAACCCACTGACATTCATGGGGGGGGAGCCCAAGTCTCACGTCCCGCCGGCCCCCGCTGAGCAATCGTCGCTGGCGCTGCTGCTCCAAAGGGAAAGACAAGGCATTTTGTTGGTCCAGAGGCCACCAGCAAAGCAGGGATGGGGCTGGAGCAGGCGAAGGCGCTCGGCCCCTGTCCCTATCCCTCACTGCAGCCCCAGCTCCGGCACAGGGATCACCAGTGCCAAAACCACCGGAGCCTCTGGTCCAAGCTCCATGGAGGCCAGAGCCCAGCCGCTGGGCTTCAGTCTGTACCCAAACCAAAGTGAATGTAGTGCAAAGCAGGGGGAGGGAGGTAGCCGGGCTCCCCCTGCGTCAGGGATGCAATGGGGGGCCCCATCCCGGCCAGGGGAGGAGGATGGACACCAGAGCAGGGCAGCAGGCCCGGGGGAAGGTGCTCCATGGGCTCCATCACCTCCAGCACTGCTCCCTGTGTCCGGGCAGGTCCCCCCCCATCCTCCTGCCCACAGCCAGACTTTGCTGTTGTGCTGCGACCTGCATCTGGAGCAGGAAATGCACCCGGAGGGTCCCACCGCATCCCCCCACCCGCTGCCATCGCCCAGCCTGGGGCAGGGCAAGGACAACCGAAAAGCACGTGCAGCGAGGGGAGAGCCCACCCATGGGTGCAGCCTCCCCCAGCCAGCAGCAGAGGGTCCATAGAGCAGGGTGATGCTGGCACCACATCCCGCAGCGCCGCTCGGCACCTCTCTCCCAGCACCATCCTTCCCCCATCCAGGACAAAGGATGCTGGGGGGGGGGGAGAGGGGGAACAGCGCACCCCAATGCACCCACAGGACCCCCCCCATCCCCTTCCCACTGCCAGGGCCGCATCCCTGCGGGGAGCAGGGCCACGCTGGGGCTTTACAATCAGCAGTCGGGTCCTTGGGGAGGGGGGGGATCGGGGGGCTCTGGTGGGGGGGGGATGGATCAGGGCTGGGCGCTGCCGCCGGGGCTGGCGACGGGGCGACAGCCCATCCTGCGGATGGAGTGGAGGGCGACGGTGCAGCAGCCGCGCAGCAGGGAGCTGATGTTGTAGATGGGCTGGCCCTGCCGGCGCTGCGAGCGGCACAGCCAGGCCACCGTGGGCACGGCCGGCACCACCACCGCCAGCAGATCCACGATGAAGTGGCGGCTCCAGTAGCTCTTGGACGGGGGCCCCTCGCAGCCGGGCACCTCCGGCGGCTCCTCCTCCGCCGCGCAGGCGATGGCCACCGAGGCGCTGGGGGGCTGCCGCACGGCCGGGTTGGGGCAGGGGACGGGCCCCCCCTCGCCGCCGGCACCCATCACCGCGGCGTCGGGCTCGGCCACCAGCAGGTCCGTGGTGGGGTTGGAGAGCTCGGGGACGGGCATCGTGTCTTCCATCTCGGACACCCAGGCCGAGGTGGGGCTGCCCAAGCTGCAGGCTTGGGACTTCATCACCTTCTCCAGGATGGTGTCCAGGTCGGGCTGGCAGGGCACGAAGTCCGTCTGGATGGCCCGTTCCTGCATGCAGCTCGCCTGCACCCCGGCCTCCGCGCTGCCCCGCAGCAGCTTCTCGTAGGTGGAGCTGGGGGGCAGGCGGGGGCCGGGCTCAGCCCCCATCTCCAGCGGGTCCGTGTGTCCCGGAGCATCCTCCATGCCCATGAAGCCGCTGTCGGCCCCCTCGTCCACCGAGATGGTTTGTGAGCCCCCCACGTTGCGGTCCCCGGCCCCCTGGTCGCTCAGCTTGGTGTACGTGGAGCTGCGGGTGAGGGACCGCGCTGGGGACCCCCCGGCCGACTCGCCAGCCCCCTCCTCCTTCAGCGCCCCGTTCTGCGCCACCTCCATGCTGTGCAGCAGCGTCTCCAGCTTCTTGTTCTGGATGTTGATGTCCACAAAGTACTTCTGGAGCCCTTTGTCCTTCTCCAGCAGGTTGTTCTTCACCGTGTCGATGACCTGCTTCAGCTGCTTGATCTCCTTGCGGGCCTCCTTCAGCGCCAGCTGGGCCTCCACGCGGTGGCATTCCTCCTCGATCCAGTCCTCCTGCATCCGCGAGAGCTGCGTCTTCAGGTCCTCGATCTCAGCATCCCTGTGGGAGATGGGGAGGGCACGGCCGTGGTGCTGAGCAGGCTGCGGGGCCAGCCCTGGCCTCACAAGCCCGGCACCGAGTTGGAACCGCATCAACCCAGTAACGCTCAACACTGGGACCCAGGGATGGACCCAGCGGCTCGGGGACCCTTGGGAGCGATGCTGCAGAGCCCAGGGCTCTGGTAGGTGCCCTGGGTGGGTGCGTGGCAGCTGGCACACCAGCAAGGACGTGCCTAAGCCTGAGAGGAGCAGATGGGGATTAATCACCCTCTGATGATGAAATTCAGATACAGCAGAGACTTAACCAGGGGCACGGGGCAGAGCAACCACTGCAGGTGGGATCTAAGTGCTCTGCGGCCCCCAGATCCCAGCTGGATGGGGATGCCCACGTGCCTGCAACGCCATGGTGAGGCTGTGAACGCAGGGCCTGGGCACGAGCCCACGGCCAAGCTGCAGTGCTGGGAATTGGGAATGCCCAGAAGCATCAACGTCCCGGCCCCATACAGGAGCTGCTGGTGGAGGTGGCAAGGCCAGGACCCATGCCAGGGGACCCGTGCCCGCTGCTCCCATCCTCACCTGTCCTGCAGCCGCTCCTGCGTGTCCTTCAGGCGCGCTTTCAGGTGCCGGATGCACACCTCCTTCTGCTGCAGCGGGGTCAGGTACTGCTCCGGCGTCGGCGGCTTTATCCCATGGTTGTCGCTGCAGAGGTTGTACTTGGCCGAGCGCCTGCGGGGACACACGAGTCACCCACTGCCGGTGCCGGCGTGGGCTCACGCAGGGGTCCCAAGGGAGATGCCTGCTCTTGGGGTGCTGGGAGCATCCCTACGGAGCCCTGCGGGCAGGAGGGGCGGGGTGGGTGTCTCCCACCACGCTGGCGCTGCCCATGGCTGCAGAGCTGCAAGCTTCATGAGGGTGCATGAGGAGAGCCAGGAGCAGGCGAGCACTGAGGTCTCTGTGCCCAAAATGAGCTTTCCAGGAATGGCAGATGCTGATGGAGACCCCCAGGATGGGATCTGCCCTGGCAGGGATGGAGGTGGAAGGTTGGTCATGGGTGTGGGTTGGAGAAGGTCTGGAGCTGGCGGCTGTCCTGCCCAGGGACAGCAAGTCAGGGCATCCAGCATCTGCCCCGGGCTGGGCCAGCAGCACACCTGGACCCTCCTCTTGCCACTCCTGGGGTGGATGAGGTGATGCCTGTGGCCTGAAGCCCAGGAGAGGGCTGCACATCTGGGCTGGGGGGATGCAGAGAGCTGGGCACAGGATGCTCCTGCACTGCTGCAGGGTGGCCCAAAGCCCCTGTGCATGGCAGCGGGGTGGTGGGGACGCTGTGCACAGAGCAGGACAGCCCAAGCCCTGTGCATGGTGGCAGCCTTCATCCACAGATGGAAGCATCACGTTAGGAGCAGCCAGGCAGGACCCCATGGCAGCAGGAGGGCCACTGCTCCCTGCTGCAGCGCACGTGGGCTCTGATCAGCAGGTCACCCTCAGGCCCCTCACGTCCTCCCACATTTGATGCCATCTCAGAGCTGGGAGGCTCTTGGGGACAGGCAGGAGCTGCAGAGCCCAGGGACAAGGCAGTGCCCATCCCACAGCTCAGAGCCCGGCTGGTCGTGCCCGGAGCACACCGAGAGCTCTGACCAGACCGGGCAGCGCCACGGGATGGAAACGAAGCTCTTGCCCATCACAGCTTCGGTTCCAAAGGACCCAGGGTGCTCCTCAGAGCGCAGCAGGGACACGTGCAGCGCGCAAGCCACAGCCACGGCAGGAGCAAGGGACGGGTGCTGAGCTGCCAGGCGGGGGGACAAGGGAGGGAGCAGACACCACAATGACAGCAGAGGGGTTTGGAGGAGGGTGAGGGGGTCATCGGGACGCAGCAGCGGCTCCGGCTCCCGCAGCCGCCGTGGCACAGCCTCGCTCCACCGGCCCCTGCGCTCCTGTCCCAGCGGCACCGGTACCACGGGCGCTGCTGCCCCGGCCCGGGGGCCGAGGGTGATGGGGTTACCTTGGGGTGGG
Organism: Lathamus discolor; assembly: GCF_037157495.1. NCBI lineage: Eukaryota > Metazoa > Chordata > Aves > Psittaciformes > Psittacidae > Lathamus > Lathamus discolor. Next base: position 1,130,812 of record NC_088894.1, on the reverse strand, counting down.
GCTGCTGTCGCTGCCCTTGCAGGAGCCAGAATTGCTGCTGCTGCTCAGCGAGGAGGTGCCGTAGGTGTCCCTCCCGGGGGGCGAGGGGCGCCTGGAGGCAGGGAGAAGAGGCTGTGTCTCAGGCCGAGTGGCTGAGGGCGCTGAAGACTTAAAGAAGGAGGCAAAGCCACTCCGTCCATAAACCCCGCGACTGCCAACCACCACACCGAGAACACACAAGACAAGAGGACAAAACAAACAGCAGGGATCAAAATGGCACGGACATGGCGACGGGCACGAGGCAGGGCTGGGGGGGGGGGGGTGATGCCCACCCGCTTCCCTGCTCCCAGTGTGGGATCCCCTGGATGCTGGCACAGCATCCCCAGCACAGCAGGAGCCCCTCAGGAGCCTGGCAGAGCTGGAGGCACCCAACCACTGCTGCAGGGCAGCACCCACACATGGACAGAGCTGCCTTTGCTCCCTGCCAGCGCTGCTGGCGGCACCCAGTGCCTGAACAGCAGCAGCCCAGGTCACGGAGACACTTGGAGAGGAATAAAAGCTTTTTCCCCCCCCTCTTCTTCTTGCTCAGTGCAGCTCAAGCAGAGGCTGCCCAAGGGCTGACCCAGCCTCACCCAGTGCCTGCACCGCTGCCGGGGCCCTCGGCCACCGCCTGCCATTGCCCGGCTGCGGCAGGGATGCACAGGGAGGGATGCAGCACTCGGGGGGCTGCGTGCACAGACAGGGAAGTGCCAAAGCCAGGCTGGGCTCGTGCTGCAGCGTGGCTGCTGGTGGTGAGGCGGGGATGGGCTCGTCCCCCCCCCGCGCCCGGAGCCTGAGCCATATTCACCTTCGGGATCCGGTGGACGAGCGTCGGCTCCCCGGCAGGGACATGGCCACAGCACCGCGGTCCTGGGCACGGGGAGCTGTGGGGTAAAGGCAACAGAGAGAGGAGGTGAAGGCAAAGAATGGCCTTGGGGAGACAGGGACCAAGCAAAGGTGAGCCCCTGCACCACGGCACCAGCTCGGTCCCCAAAGCCTCCTGTACAGATGTGAATGCATCCCCCGCACATCCGGGCTGTGCCTGACTCCCGCGGCCCAGCCATGCCGGGATGGTGCATGCCCAAGGGCCTATCCTGCAGGGGATGCTGTGGGCACAGGCTGAGCACTTCCTTAATTTATAAGGCAAAACAGAAGCATAACAGATCCCTGCCCATGGTCTGAGCCCCTTTCCCACCGGTCTCCAGGCACAGGATAAGCTTTCCATTGGCCCAGGTCCGTTTCCCTGCAGGCAAAGGGAGATCCGGGATGCAGGGTGCCTCAGTGCTGGCACCTCTCGGAGCAGAGATGGGGCAGGGGCTGTGACCCCCAGGCCTGGCCCAGGCAGGGTCCCTGCAGCAGCCTGGGACCTGCTTGCTCTTAAGTGAGGCAGAATCAGGCGTGCTCCAGTGAAACCGGGCGAGGAAGCCCAGATCCGGCGTGATGCGGCAGCAGCAGCAGATAATCCCTTGGGAAACACAGAGCCCGTTTGCTGTAAATAAATAGGCCACATCCAGAGGCTCGCAGCAACCGGCTGGAGCTGCTTGAACAGGCAGCACTTTGGGATGTGATGGGATGTGAATGCTGCAGCAGAGGGGAGCTACAGAAAGCATCTGCTCAGCACGTCCATTCCGCTGAGCATCCCATGGCACCGCTGTGCTCACAGGCTGCCAGGGATGACGGCCAGGATGCCACTGAGCTCTCCCCATCCCCATCCCATTCACAATGCTGGTATTTATCCCACATTCTGGCAGCTCCAGCCCAAAGCAGTGCAGGCAATGGGACCGGCCAGCTCATAACTGATGGGCAATTGGAAACACCAAGCGCTGCTGGGCCCTGCTCCAGGGGAGCACAGGGAGCAGGACAAGAAGAGGGTCAGGAGCAGAGGAGCAGAGATCGCTGTCCCCAGTGCAGCCTTCTGCATTTGCCACCCCAGGGCTGTTTTCTCCAGCTATCCCCTGCCTAACGCCCAATGCCCAGAGCAGCCAGCCCAGGCCTCTCCTCTGCCCAGGATTCACTGCTCCCTGACCCCAAACCCATGAAGAGCCCAGCGATGCAGAGCACAGACCCCCAGCCCTGGCATACCCAGTGCCCCACACTGGGGGGGGGGGGGGGTGCCAGCACCAGGATGTGGGGGTCCTGTTGCTCCCCTCTGGGATGGATTTGCCGGGGCATGACCCAGGGGTGACAGCTCTGCCCTGTCAGGAACTGCTGCTGGGTCTGTGGCGTGCACGGCCGGGTGGCTGCGGGCTCTGCTAATGCAGCAGCGTGAATCAGCATCCAGAGCTGAGCTGGCCCCGGAGCATCCTCCAGCAGCTCCATGCAGGGCTGCAGCACAGCGCAGTGGGGCCAGCCTGTGCCTTGCTTTTCCTGCTGCAGGGAGTGCCCCAAGCAGCTCCCAGCAGGGCTTTAAGGACATTCATGGCCATGGAGGTTAACTCCTCGCAGCCGCGAGCCCCATGGTACCCATCATCGCCGCTGCCTCCTGCTCTTCCCCGGCCACAGCGGTCACCCCCACGCCAAGGGGTCCTTCCCTCCTCTGCTCCATTACCACCAGGTCAACGCCAGCACCAAAAGAGCACACGTGCATCCAGCACAGGGGCTGGTACCACGCCGGGGGCTCCCACACTGCACCCCAGGCGCCTGCATCAGCATCCGCAGCCAGGAAGGGCTCTGTGGGGAAGCAGGATTGGGCCTCGCGCCTGCTGAGCTCAGTTCCTCCTCCTCCCACGGCTGCAGACGCACCCGAGCCCACGCTCGATGCCTCGCACGGCACCGGATTTAGGGTGAGAAGCTCGGAGCAGCCCCGTGCTGCTGCCAGCGGGCACCAAGATCCAGTGGAGAGGTCAGCACCATCCTGCACCCTGCCCGGGTCCCCCTCTCGCAATGATGCTGAGCTGCGCATCCCCTCCCTGGGTACCGGCTCTGCCCAGGCTGCCCCAGGGCAGCTTGAATTTAACCACTGGTAATAAATAAATCATCACCGTCTTTATTCCTGGAGAATGAAAGGGCCATTTCAGCCTCCCCAGAAGCCTGGGGCTGCTGAGGACAGGCAGCTTGGGCAGACTGGAAACACACCTTCCACATGGGACATGGTTAACTTGCATCTAACAACAGAGGGAATCACTTCTCTGCCCCTAGAATGACCACTGCAGCACACACCAGGATGAGCAGCTGCAGAGTGAAGGGAGCAAGATGAAATCCAAGGTTATCTTATCAAGGGAGGAAGAGCTCTGCTTTGCTGGTGATGGGCAGAGGGGTCTGTTCCTGTGGCTGTTCATCCATCAGGGATCAGGAAAAACAAAAGCAAAGGAAATAGAAAGCATTCCAAGAGGAATAACTGCATCCCTGAGCACGCTACCTGATCTCCAGCAGGGAAGACAACAGCAGCCACGAGGGCCAGGAAGCAGGGAGGTAACCAAGAGCAGGTCACGAACATCTGGAAACCATCCAGTAGAACCCCAGAGGGGTTTGGGTTGAAGGGACCTTAAAGCTCCTCCAGCTCCAACCCCTGCCCCGGGCAGGGACCCCTTCCACTGGAGCAGCTTGCTCCAAGCCCCTGTGTCCAACCTGGCCTTGAGCACTGCCAGGGATGGGGCAGCCACAGCTTCTCTGGGCACCCTGTGCCAGCGCCTCAGCACCCTTGCAGGGAAGAGCAGCAAAATTCCCTGCGGACCTCCCAGCTCACAGAGAGGCTCCTTTGAAAACAGCAGCACAAAATGGGGCTTATTCTGTGCAGAATGAGCCTGGGGGAGTCACGCTAAATAAAAGCAATGGGCCTTGATAAGGAGACAGATGGAGCTACAGCACAAAGAGCTGATACCCACAGTGGGGTGGGATGGAGCACAACCGAGCACCGGAGCCTCTCGCCCCAAGGAGAGGAGGTCCCCGCGCCCTGCACTGGGCCATTGGTTGTAACCACCCCGAGCACTCTGTGCCTGCTGTGGTCAGACAGGGACAGGCAGGCATTGCCCTCCTAGAAGCTTCCTGCATGGGACACAGGGCCTGGAGAGGCCGTCACCATCCCCTCTGATGGGTCCTCAGCTTGTTCCTCCGGGCTTTCATGGCTCCAGGCTCTGGAGCTTCCAGAGCATCTTGTTTTGCTCAGTCTCTGCAGGGTTCAGGGCGCATCCCATGCCCATGGGGAGCACGCAGGACAGTGAGGAGCACATGGAACCCTCCGTCAGCCCTGGCCCCGAGCAGCAGCCGCTGCACTTCCCTGGATTTCTTGCTCTCCTTTAGCGGAGTTCCCTCCCCTGCCAGATTCCCGGACACATCCTGTGCTAGGAACACTTTGCAGCGGTGGCACCGAGCCCAAGCGTCTGAAAGCAGCTTCACCGATGGTGCAGAAAGCTCGGGAGAAGAAGGGTGCATTCCCTGCAGATCCCCCCGCACTGGGTGGGAGATATCCAGCCTGCCAGCACTAACAAGGTTAAAAGCAGAGAGCAACAGGGGGAGGGAAATCACAGCTTCGCTTTCCCAGGGAACAAAAAGCCCTTCCTGCCCTTCCGATTGCTTTTCCTCCACACTAAAAATAAGCAAAGCGCCCAACGCAGCAACCGAGCGGCAGCAAGCTGCTTTGGGACAGAGCAAACAGCAGTGCTGGGGTCAGTGTGTGCTTGGAATGGGGCTGGGATGCAGCTGGGGGGTGGGAAGGAGCAGGATCCAGCAGCCAGGGTGCAGTGAAGGAGGGGGTCAGCACCACAGGCACCATCCGAGGCAGGAGGGGAACGCTGCCGGGTGCACAGTGATGATGTCTGTGCTCCTCCTCCTGCCACAGGGGATATTTTGGGAGCTGCTTTGCTCCTGCTTGGGAGTTTCCAGTGGAGCAGTGAAATCCCCAGGAGCCGGGAACTCTGCTCCCTGCTCCAGCAGGGATGGGCTCATCCCAAAGCAGAGCTTCACCTGGGTCCTGGACAGAGGGAGATGCTCCAGTTCACACCAGGGCAGAGTGCTCAGGGCAGGGACAAACCACACGGGACATTTATGCAACAGCCCCAGAAAGATCAATGCTGCTCAGAGTCGTCGCATCACGTAACGGACCGCAGGAGCTTCTCCTTTATCCCCTCGTTTGTTACAGAACGCTGAGTTGACACCCAGAGCTTGCAGGAAAGCAGAGCCCATTCCAACAGATCGGGTTCTGCAGCTCATCGCTTTTCCAGCTGACCTGGCCATGGTGCAGGGTGGGAGGTGGCGATTCCTGGCCCTCAGCAGCTAAAAATAAGCACCTGGAGCAGAGGGAACAGGTTGGTCCCTGCGGAGGCCTCTGCAGGCAAAGGGAGCAGAGCTCCATGACACGCGCTGCAGTAGTTGCCAGCAGAGCAGGATGCCCGGGATGCGGATGCCACGGTTCCACCCCAGGCTGGGCAGGTTGGGGGTACACATGAGATCACACCACAGAGCCCATCCTGTGCCGGTGCTGTGCTGCAGAGCCGAGCTGAGGGCTGGTAAAGGAGAAGGAAGAGCCCACTCCTTCAGGATGTGACGGCAAAACCATGGGAGATAAACCCAGCTCCCAGCACAGCCGTTACTCCTCCCCTCCGCACCCTTGCATGGTCTCAGTGCAGCAGAAGCAGTCTCCCTCCTCAGCACCCACCTTGAGCTAGGAATGACGGTGGTCACGGCGGCTCAGCCCTGGCGCCCTGCACCACTGGGCCTACATTGTCACCCCACCAAACCTCCTGTCTCAGGCACAGGCATTGCCCCTCCTGGTACCCCACAGGTACCTCTGCAGCCCCAGATCCCCACTGCACACACGGGGTCTCACAATGAGGGACCCCAGTGTGTGATAAGCACCACGAGCGCACAGCGGCGGGTTTGGGTGCGACAACCGGGAGCAGCAGCACTGACCTTGCGGGGAGGAGAGAAACGAGCTCCCGGCGCGTCAGGCAGCTCATGTGCTCCCCGGGTCCCTTCCGAGATGGAGCATTAAGCCATTAAATCATGAAACCTCAGCGGCACAGCAGCTCCGGCTCCTGCAACGCCCCACGGTGCCGGGAGGGATGCCTGGATGCTGCATGAGCAGATGTGGGTCTGGTGCATGCAGGGAGAGTCTGGCACATGCAGGGAGGCTCTGGCGCATGTGATGGGGATGTGGTACATGCAGGAAGAGTCTGATGCATGTGATGGAGGTCTGGTACACACAGGGAGGGTCTGGTGCATGCAGGGAGGGTCTGGTCCTACAGGGATAGATAGACTGGGGCATGTGATGTGAGTCTGGCACATGCAGGGAGGGTCTGGCGCATGTGATGGGGGTCTGGAGCATGCTGGGGTGGGGGGGGGCTGGCGAGTGCTCTGCAGGTCTGGTGAGCATCCTGTATGTCCAGTGCCTGCTGTGAGGATCTAACGCCTGCACTATGGGTCCGGTGCTTGTGATGCAGGACCGGTGTGCATGGCACAGGTGCAGGTACATGAGATGTGGGTCTGGCGAGTGTGATACGGGCCCGGTGCATGCCATGGGGGGCCAGTGCATGCACTGCGGGTCCGGTGGGCGTGCCCCGTGCCCGGTGCATGCAATGCGGGTGTGCTGCGGGCCCGATGCGCGACCCGCCCCGAGCACCCCCAGCCCGTGCCCCCCCTCCCGCACCCGCGCTCCGGGTCCCCCTCCCCGCTCCGCAGCCACCAGGGCCCGAGTCCCGGCGGCCGCGGGACCCCCCCCCCCGCCCCGCTCCCCGCTCACCTGCGCGGGCCCCGCTGCCGATGTCCGGGGCGGCAGCGCCGGCGGGGGGGGGTCAGCGACCTGCCGGGGAGGGAGAGAAGCGGGCGGTGAGCGGCGGAGCGGGGCACGGACCGGTGATACCCACCCCCCCCCCCCCCCCGCCATCGCGGTGCCCCCCCCGCCTTCATCACCTGCGCCGGCCTCCATGGGTGCGGCGGGATGGATGGAGAGAGCGAAGGATGGAAGCAGGGAGGGAGGGGTGGAGGGAGGGATGAGCCTTGCAGCTGCGTAATTTGTCTCCCTCCTCTGCGCTCTTAAAGCGACGGCGGCTCCGGCGCCGCCCCCCCCCCCCCCCCCCGCCGGGTTTCCCCCCCGTTTCTATGGCAACGCCCCTTTGCCGGGATGCACAACCCTGAATTTTAAGGAAAAGCCGGTTTTGGGGGTCCCTTCCCCGCAGCGGAGCCCCGCGGGTCCCGGCGCTCCGCTCCTCTCCCCGAGTAACCCCGGAGGAGGAGGAGGAAAGGGAGGAGGAGGAAGGGGGAGCCCCACGCTGCGGCCCCCCCGGCCCTCGGAGTGCCCCCAGCGCCGCAGTTTTCATCTAACCAGCCCAACTGGGAGGACAGGACATCCGTGTGCTCCCAGTGACGCACTGCGTGCAGCCACATAAATCCCGATCCCTGCTCCCTGCCGGCGGCCGGGGCTCCGCTCCGGGTGCCACCGACAGCCAGCGGGACCCAGCACAAGTCGGAGCCTCCCCCGGCTGGCAGCGGCCGCCGCGGCACGTCGGATGTCCCGAGCACGGTGCGGTTACCGCGTGTTTCCTCCTGGAGCTGGCGAGGTTCAACCTTTCAAACTAAGGAGCAGGCATAGGGCGAGGCTGCTTCGTGCTTGCCGGGAGCCACCGGGCAACACAGGATCAAACAGGTTGGGAAAGAGCTTTAAGATCGCGGAGTCCAACTGTTAACGCAGCCCTGCCAAGGCCACCACTAGCCCAGGTCCCCAAGTGCCACATCTGCGTCTTTTTAATACCGTCAGCGATGGTGCCTGCAGCCCTGCCCTGGGCAGCCTGTCCCAATGCCTGAGCACCCTCTGGGGCAGGAATTGTTCCTTAGCTCCATTCAAACCTGCCCTGGTGCAGCTTGAGGCCGGTTCCTCTTGTCCCATCCCTTGTTCCCTGGGAGCAGAGCCCAGCCCCTCCTGGCTCCATCCTCCTGTCAGGCAGTTGTAGGTCCCCACTGAGCCTTCTCTTCTCCAGACTGAACCCCCCAGGTCCCTCAGCCGTTCCCCATCACCGCTGTGCTCCAGGCCCTGCACCAGCTCCGTTGCCTTCTCTGGCCCTGCTCCAGCCCCTCAATGTCTCTCTTGTAGTGAGGGGCCCAGAGCTGAACACAGGATTCCAGGTGCAGCCTCACCAGTGCCCAGTGCAGGGGAACAGTCACTGCTCTGGTTCAGACTGGCTTTGGCTCCATCTCTGCCCCAGTTATTGCAGCTGAAAGGACCCAAGGGTGGCTGCAGCCTGTGAGAGCAGTGATGTGCACATACATGTGTACCCATGTTACACACGTGTCCCTAACACCCTATGTACATGCTTGCAGCTGGAAGCAGTTCACACCCTGCTGGGGTCAGAGCAGAATCTGCTCCATGTCTGGGGCTGGAGCCGAGGCCACGGCTCTGAGCTAAATCCATCCTCAGGTCCCTGTGCTCCCCCTGCCCTCACAGGCTCCCTCACTCCCCCGCTGTTATTCCCAAGTCCTGACAAGCCTGCTCTGGGAACACCTGCACTCTGTTCCCGACCTATTTCCTTCAAGGTCTGTACCTCATTTATTCCGACACACTGACTCGTTTCGATGTACACGTCTCCTGCCTCTCATCTATTCCTGCCCGCCTCCAGCCTCCTTTTGTTTCCCTTTTTCCTGGTGAATCCAGCGCAGAGCTGCTCTCCCTGAAAGGAAAATGAATGTGTTATCGCCTCTGCTGCCACTGGAGCTGCTCTTACCACGTGGCAGCGGTGCCGGTGGGAGATGCAGAGTCATTTTGGATGGCTTTGCGGGGAGAATAACTCGATTTCTCCTTCCCTCCCCAGGCTGCGGTGCTCTGTGTCACAGGGGCTCACTGGACACTGTGCTGGTGGGGATCGGGGCTGGTGCAGGGGAATGGGGGTGAGGTTTTTGCTCCTCCTTTGGCCATGCACTCACTGGGAGTCACATTTAGGGAACCAAACCCTTTCCTGAGCCCAGGTTGGTACCTGATCCCCAAGTAAAACTAGTCCCAAAAGAGGAGAAGGGAACACGTCACCCTCAAGTGCAGGCTTGGCCTGGCACTTCTGGAGAGCAGCGCTCCCGTTCCCATCAGAAAAGGAAAATGCCATTTCTCTTGCAGTAAATGGGAAGATTTTTACCAAACAGGGTTGTTTTTCCCTCCCTTACAGCCAGAGAGGTAACCCCATGGCAAGCAAAGGCTTCTTACTGATTTTATCAAACGGAAGTAAGAATCCAGGTGGAACAGACCCAGGCCCAGCACAGGCTCTTCGCAAATACACTGGGACCACCTGGCCACCAACATCGTCCATCCTTCCCAATTGTAAGAAAATCCCCCAGAACACTGACTCCGAGAAGGAGATCCTAGAGTTTGAGCACAAACACCAAGGAGCACAGGAGATGTCATGTTCTGGTTTTTATTGATTTCATGGTAAGAGGGGGAATGTACCCACAGCCACCTGCGCGGGTTCAGTGTGCCTGAAAAGCACCGCCACATGACAGTACAAGTGTTAAAACTCTTCCTAAATTAGATGCAAATGCAAAGAACTACAAGGATTCCTTTAACAGCCATTTTTAAATAGGGCTACACATAAATAAAAGAGTTCATCCTTAAGTGAACATGCTCCATGGAACGTGAAATTGGAGGATTTGCAGAGGAGAGGGTTTGTCCTGATGCTTATGTGACTCTTCCAGGGGCTCTGTAACCTCTCCCTGCCTGAACACAGGGAAACAGTGCTGGAGGCACTACCGCACTGGGCCTTGAAACAGCAAACACTGGCCCTTCTCTGGAAGGAATCACTGCAAACAGATGGATTTTGGATACAGGGAACTCAGATTTCTCTTACCGATGGTGTGAGGATTAACACGTGTGTTAGTTCAAATCCTGCCTCCCAGAAAGGATTTTAACATTTCCTAAAATCCCTCACAACAGAAATCCCTCCCTAATGTATTTTAGTGATATTTTATTAACAGAATAAGTAACTGCTTATCACCAAACCAGCTATATTAAAAATAAACGAGCTAGGGAACATGTTGGTAACCATGGTGGCACGTCATGGCACATGGCACGAGCCTGTTACGTGGTAGTTCAGAGGTGGCTCCATGGTTTAACAAGACATTCAATCATTTTTCTCCAAAAATCTATTTGCTGGAAAATCACCAATCAATCAATCAATGAGGTTGATTTTTGGTGGCTTATCTGGCTCTGACCCGAGGTCAGTGAGCATCAAACATAGGGCCGGCGGTGGCTGTGATGTCGGCAAAGGGAGCGCTCTGCCTGAGCTCCACAACCGACTGCTTCTTCAGCACCAGCAGGATGTAAAACTTGGCTGCGGCCTCTTTCCGGTTGTTTTTCCAACTGAGATCCCGGAAACTGAAGGAGCTCACCCCGGATCTCTTCAGGTGCTGCAGGAGGGAAGCAGGACAGTCAGGTTGGCTTTTCAGGTGAAGCACATCTGAAATGCTTTTCAGCATCCAAACCAATAGGACTCATCACTGCCTGCTCCCTGGGTGCTGGGTACCACTTCTATCACAGGCAAGGAGTGCCACAGCTAATCAAGTGTAATTATTTCTTAGGGTTTAATGGCTACACTTACATGAAAGGTCCCTTCAAACCCAAACCGTTCCATGATTCCTTGATTCTATAAGGAGGAGATAGTCCGACACTTCTGTTGGACCACGTCAGGCACTCAGAATCCTGGTTTCCCGAGTAAATACCCAAGGAAACACGGCAGCAGTAATGGGGTCAAGGCCAGGCTGGACAGGGCTTGGAGCAACCTGCTCTAGTGGAAGGTGTTTCTGCCTGTGTCAGGGGGTTGGAACTGGATGAGCTGTAAGGTCCCTTCCAACCCAGACCAGTGTGGGATTCCATAAGGAAGAGATTTCTGACAGGGTCCAACTGAAAACAACACCTGAGTTTGGCATCTAATTATAAAATCCAGCACTGGTACCTGTAAGGCTTTTAAGAGCTGGAGAGTTCTTTTGTTCCACCTGATTTCTTCACTGTCTTTCCTGTTCCTCATGAGCTCCTTGAGAGGAAATAGAACAGAAGGTTAGGTGGCATGTGTATGATAACAAGGACAAGAGTTCTAACTGAAAATCCTAGCTGGAACTGGGCATTTTGGTGGCCATACTCAGGATATCTGGGACCTCTGACACCTCTGTGGTCACACAAGGCTTTGTGGAACAGAAAGGAATGCTAACTATGTTCTTTCTGCTACCAAGGAGCAGCTCAGGTGCATGGTAGCACTGTGGAGATGGTCCCATTGAGGCCTGGAGAGGCAGCTCCACAAGAAGACGCCGCTCTGCATGCCTGGGTTGTGATATCATTTGTGCTGGTCAGGGTCAAAAAAGGCTGTTCAAAAATCTGGATTTAGGCTTTGGGCTTAACCTCTGAAGGCTAAAGGTGATGTGAGTGCAGCCAAACAAGGCTGTGATGCCATCACTGCTATTTTAATCTATCTGAGAAAGAACAGAGTGTGACATGGGCCAGAGCAGTCAGCCTGGAGCACACATACGTTTGATAGCTCAGCTTGTTGCATTTCAGCTTCTTGGCTGAGGATACTGGTCACCAGTGAGGAGCTCTCAGACAAAACCATTGCACCCTGCTGTCAGAACAGAGAGTGATCAACAGGAGTTACAGCTCATGGGTACAGTGCAAATCCCAATTACACAATTCTGCTCCAAGAATGTATCACAAGAAATGTTTTCCAAAATGATGGAATAGTCCCTATTTTTACTACATCCCACCTAGGAAAGGACTTTGCTTTAGTATTTATCCTACAGCTGATCTGCACCTGCAGGCTTGCTTCAGGCACAGACCCTACATGTTCTGCTACTGTTAGGTCCAATTTTGCCATGCTTTTCCAACTTTAACAAGCCTCATATTCCCTGGGGAATGCCCTTGTACCTCAGCCTGGGTAAAGACAGCAGAAATAGATGATTTGTTATTGCTTATTTCCTCAATATGAGACACAAGAGGTAAGTTTTATCCTTTATAAAAATGATTAGATTGATCTCTGCAGTATAGAAGCTGTATTTCACATTTACCTTTCATGTATAATTAGTGATCTGACTGCAATCTATACTGATTAATAGACATTTTAATTAATCATTAATTCATTGTGTCTACCACAGTGCTTATAAATAAACTTTTATGGCTCTAAATAAACCATCAGCTGCCTCTAGAATGTCTTCAAACAGGTATTAGAAACTTCTTAACGTGCTTTAAATGGAGCCCTGGCATAAAACAACACCAAGAAATACATTTAGGTGTCTAAAACTTATGGAAACTGCTCACTATAGTTTCACCACAGTGATCATCAGTTACATTTCTGCTATTCTCTGATGGCAACATAAATGAATCGTGTCTAATTTTTCTCTCAGTGTCTGAATGAGCTGACTCCTGCAGGAAACTTGGCTCTTCTACTATCAGCATCTCTGTATTAATGAAAAAACAAGGTTTAGGAGGCAATTCCTGGCCATCTCTGTCCTTAAAAATACATTGAAACCCAACAGTCACACCCTCGTTAGCAATATTTGAGAGCAAGAGCCAGAAAGACTAAATACAGAATAAATATCATTCCCAATCAGATCATGGAAGAAGAAGAACCTGCCAAGAGAGTTTTCCCTTTCCTAGAAGTTGACCTTTAGGCACTGCAGGAGGTGGTTCTGCTGATGAACTAAGGCAGACACCCAGATTGTATTTCTAGCAGAGCAAAGGAATGAAAGCAGATACATCACCTCAACACATCTGAAACAGGACATTTCCACTTGCTTGGTATTAACCCAAATGCTGTCTTCAAGATGTAAATACATGTTATTGACATGAATTTGGTTTGGTTAAACTCAGAAAAGGTGGGAAGGTTTTGTTCTGTGTGGTAGACAATTAAAGAAGCAAAAGTGACCCCCAAAATACCTCCTTATGCCACAAGGAAGAAAAAGACTTGAAATTAATTTCTGAGCTAAGGAACAAAAAAGCAACAAAGTACTTATGAAAATAAAAAGCCCTTTAAAAATTAATAATTAACAGCCAATTTCCTCAACATTTAACTTTTTTGGGCCTTTGTTTTGTACAATACTGCCCACTCTCTTAAATGGTAAAAAGGTAAAACACAAGGTATTTTCTAACAGCCAATTTTGCAACAACAGAGTTAAAACATTACCTGTGGTCTCTTGCTCTTTCCTTGTTTCCTCCATTTCAGACTCCCTCTGTATTTCCCTCCTTCTCATCTTAAATCCGTGACTCTTGAAGCATGCTGCAAGGAACTGCAAACAATTATTCGCGCTGGTTTGCTTTCAGAACACTACGTCACATTATTTGCAAGTACCAACTCAAAGGTATCAATCTGAGCTGTGGATCAGTTACTGCAACTCGAAATTTAGGTATTTGAATTAGGTAATTCTGAAAATCTGGATTTTTTAATTTTTTTTTTTTAATAATAGCTTTCTGCAGCTTCAACATTGCAGTGAACTCCATGAAGAAACACCTTAGAAACAGCTTGGATCGGTTTTCCTTGAAGCCAGCCAGTAAGGAAGGACGAAAGAAAGAAACATCGGCAGCTCTGTGAGTGTGAATAACATTCATCCTTGGGAGAGTGAGCTGTAGTTCTGTCGCTGGACTCTGAGTGGTGAAGCTGCGCTGCTGTGAACCTGCAGTGCTGCTGCTGGCCTGGAGCCCCTGCTGCCCTGCCCTCACCAAGCCACACAGCACAAGGCACTGCAGTAAGGCTGTTGCACATGGCTTATACCAGGGCTCTCATTATCACCTTTAGCTCTTCTTTATCTTATCATCAGCTCTAAACCTACTACCAGGTTCTTTGAACAATCTGACAGATACTACATGAGGACAGGAAAGGCTTTGATCTTTAAGGTCCTTTGCAACCCAAACTGTTCTGTGATTCTATGACTCTGTGAAATTAAATGTCAGCTCTCGTGGTTTTTTGTCATCTTTCACTTAGTGGTGGACAGCTGGAGATGAAAGCCCTGAGCTCTATAGATGGGCTTCCTAATGGAGCAACTGCTCCAGTTGCGAGCATGCAAATAACCGTCAGGTATCCAACCCAACTATACTGCAAAACAGGACTTCAGTGATGCCACACACATGGGAAGGAGTTCACAGAAACTTTTTCAAGCCTGAAAGCTCTCGCAGTGAGCTCCTAACCTAGCCAGTGATATAAAACCCTGCAAGGACTCAATCTTTACCATTTGCAGCTTAGCAGGAAGCAGCAGCTGTGTCGTGTGGGACAGGAGTTTATCCACACCTCCGGATTTCTTCCACAGCATTGTTTTTTTGGTTGGGGGTGCGAGGTCTAAGGTGGCCATGATGTCTGTGCAGTTGTTCAGTTGGTTGTACATGGCATAACAGGTGAGTTCCTTGTCTACATCCACAAACAACTTCCTCTTTCTTTTACTCTTTTTCTTCTGGGTGATAGCTAAAAAAAAGAAGGTCTAAATAATGTCTATTCACAGAACATTCAAGTACAAAACAGGCGCTGGACTCAGACAGACAGGCTGATGACCTCCCAAAACATCACACAGACTTGAAAACCAAAGTACAAGCACATGGGCCACTTCTCCAAAGGTTTTCGTACATACACTCCCTGTATTCCTGTACAGGAGCTTCACACGTGTTTAATGGCGGAAGACATATGACTATTGCACTAAAGAACCAGGAACATGAGAACTTAATGAGGACACGTGATATGCCACCAGGACTGAATAATCTCTCTCTAATCCATCAGGAAGTTAATTATTCCAAGAACTGCTGATGTCCTCAACAGGTTTCATTACCTCCTAATGAATATCTGTATTTGTCAATTTAATCCTTTAGCAGCTGGATTAAGATGCATACAGTAAACAGGAAAGAAAGCCAGGGATTGGTTATATGGCCATAACTTCCTGAATATTGTTTTGGCAGGCTGGAAAATTCCAGAATGCTAAATAATGGTGTCAACATGAACTTGTTGATGCAAACATTCAGCAAGAAACTGGTCACGTTCTGACCTGCAGCATCAAGTGGCTCAAGAACAAATCCATCATCTTCTTTCAACACAAGTGTGGTTTCACTCACTAGGTGACTGACTTCTTTACTGGTGGTGTCTGCACAGCAGGACTCAACTATAAGAAAACCCAGAAAATAACCCAAAATTTAAGAAATTATTCTATCTTGTAAAGTTTTTTATCTCACGCCACAGAATGATATCAGACAAAGAAGATCAGAATTAGAGAACCATGATTTTGTCTGTAATCTCACAGTTTTAAAGAAACAGTGTTGGGGGGGGGGATAAATTAAATAAGGATTTAAGATATCAAAAGATTTCCAGAAACACTTTTCAGAAATCAATGTCACTGGTATCAAACCGAAAGAAGACAAACAACAACCTGATGATCTTACTGAAGTGTCACTTGTTGCAATATGAAGCCAGAAATACTCATAGGTGAAGTTCAAAGTTACAGCAAACCCTTATTCAGTTTCCTTTCCCCTCCAGAAGTGATCTCCTGCTGTGGAGGCAGCAGGTGGATCAAGAGCGTGTCCAACAGGATGTCATACCAAAGCGTTTCTAAGCAATGTCAAGTTACAGACCTGGGATCCCCAGGTCTAATTGAATTATACCCAAAATGGAGGATGAACAAAATTGGGGGGGGGGGGGAAGCAAAATAAATGAACCAAGGCAAAAGGGATGGGACATGGTACAAAGCTGAGTGTGAGCAACTTGAGGCATTAGTGCAGGAACAGGGGTTGGTGTGAGGACAGCAGGGTGGGTGCTGCAGACTCACTGGCTGTGCTGTTCCCCAGTGGCTCTTGGGACAAAGGGTTTTCTTCCTCCATACCAAGAATGTCTTGATCCAGGTCTGTGTGCTCGTCCCTCAACAGGATTTCTTAAATATAAACCACATCGTTTTAATCATTCAAAGACTTAGTAGCCATGAAATAGCCTGATACCAACTAATGTGACTTATTCAAGGTTAATCCTCAGCAAACAAAACCCGCTCAGCTCCCACAAATGGCTGCAGTGGAATGGTGGCCTTCAGGGGTGCAAAGAGGAGAGGGTTACTCTTCACTTTGAGTTTCCACTGCTGCTCTGAAAAGTATTATATTGATATTGTTTAAAAGGTATAAATCTAAAAAGGTTTATGTAACTACTCTAAGCCATAAAGATGTAGAAGCTTCTTTGCTGACTTTGCTCTTACAATAAAGATAAAAATGCTGCAGTGCTTCACCTTCAAAAATATGAACTAAATGGTTCACCATTAAGTATAACTGGAATGCCTTTAGTTCTAAAAACCTGAAATATAACCTTTAAAACATTTTTATTTGGCAATGTCTGACATGGATTGTCATATGTCATAGATTCAGTGCTAAGTAGAAAGCAAAGGAAGCATGAATTCACCAAGAAAACAACTTATGTTTGAAAGCAATCACTTTCACTCTGTCCTGTTTGTTTTCCTGCCAGAATAAAGATGTTTGGAAAGAAACTGATCCTGTTTATCTGTGTCAAACCCACCTATCATATCTGCAGCATCCTCCTCGTCTCCAAAGCCGTCGTACTCAAAACAGAAGGTCTCCTCTCGCAGAGCAGACTTGTCCCCGTTCACACTCACAGAGCGATCCACCACAAGACTGTTGCTGCTTGTTAAGATGCTGCCATCAAAGAAGCTTTGTTTCCTCAGGGCTTCTGGTTCGTCATCTGAAGAAACACAGAATATCCCATGCTTCATCTTCAGGAATCTTTGAAACAAGTATCTATCTAATTCCTAATGTTTCAAATCATTTTTAAAAGGTTGTAAGATGCCCCAATGCCTCAAAGGGAACAAAAAACAACCCGTAGCTAATTCAGTAAAAAGCAGAGTGTTGGGTTTGACTCTCCATGATCACATTATACTACTTAGGTGGAATCATTACACAAAAATTTAAGCATATAACAGTATGACAGAGCAATCAGCACAAATAACAGCATTTTGCATGTGGAAGGGACACAAAATGTACTAAATTTTTGCATAAACACAGTTTTCTTTAGGAAATATTTCTAATTTCTCAGCTTCTCTCACCAAAGTTTCTGTCACAAAGAAATAAATTGCTCTCGTAATCCTCTGCAAGCGTGATGTCCTCAGCTCTGCTCTGGTTCAAGGTGAAGTGTTCAGCAACGTCAATGGCACTGATGGAAAAAACATCACACAAAATAAAAGGAGAACTGAGAGCCACTAAGCATTAGGCTGGAATGTGAAAACTTGCTTCTAGAAAATCACCAATCTGATGTTTTATGACAAACCCCCAAAGACAGCTTGTTTTCCGTGGCATTGGAAGCACCCTGGCTGATCCTCAAGGAGAGAACATTTTTTCCCCCAAGGCTATTTGCAGTCGAGCCAGTTAGGGTTTTATGGAGAAATTTCCCTACTTTAAATTTCCTCTAAAAGCTAAAAATAAGCATTTGGAAACCAGGTGCTGGGTGTTTATTAACAGTGGTACCTTCAAGCAAGCAGGAGGCCACCACCTGGGCTGGCCAGAGCTCTGTGTAGCCTCCAATGTACATCACACAGTGGGGACTGACCCTGCCCTGGCCAGGAGACAGCTGGGGAACCCTAAACAGACCCCATCAAACTGCATTCATGACGAGGTACAGAGGAAGCCTCAGGAGAAATCCGTTATCCCAGACTTTTGGGGGCATCAGAGCTATCGCGTCTTGGCCTCCTGCTTTCTATCAGTGTTTCTACATTAATGCTGGTTTGTGTCAGGAAAGCCAATGAAATATGCTGGCTTTTCATCAGGAGCCAAGCTGACTGCTGCTGATAAAATACACCAGCCCCAAAGAGCCAGAAATTAAAAGCAGTTACACAAGGGAGCAGTACAAGGTGGTGAGGTTACTCACCAGAGCTCCCTTGCTTTAAAAACAGGATTTACACTATCTTCTCTTGAGGTCAGAGAGTGGTTTGCAGGCTTCGCTCTGGCAATCTGAAGCCCTGAACTCTAAGTTCATGCATTATTTCATTGTAAAGGGCTGTTGATTAAACAGACTTTGAGGGGCTCAACAAAAGCACAGCTCCTGTGACTGCAGCTTCACAAAGCTGACTCAGCATTTAGGAGAATCCAGGTACCAAAGCCAAACAATTCCACCTGAGTCTTCATAAGATAACATGAGGATATCTTTTACTTCTGAAGATACTGAATAAAACTGAGGGAAGCATTTACTTTACATCAGGTAGTGGTGTTTCAAAATCATGAAACTCTTCAGGTAGTGTAATGGCTTGATAAGTAGCCTCAAAGTTCTGCTTGGGAAGGTCAACAAGGCCTAGAACAAACAACAGCACAAAGTAAGTATCAATAAGGTGAAAGTAATGCTCTCCCACTTATGTGAATTGGAATTGTAAATCTGTCAGGAAGGACTGCTGCTGTTCTAACAGAAGGGCAAAGCTTAGGCCCTGTGTCAACAGGACTCCAAAGTGGAAGTAAAATCTTTCCTTTCCATATACTTTAGACACCATATTTTTTACAGATACAGCAGAGTCTGCTGCTACAGGACATGAGATAAAGTAAATATATGGGGTTTATTAACAGCCACTTGAAGTTCCTGGAAGATCCTCACAGCTGACATTTAGCCTGGAGTCTTCCACACCGCTTCAGATGAATTATTGTGTTTTCTTTCCCTCTCCAGTGTCTGCATAACTGCTCTTCAGCATCAAATAATTATGAAGTGAGAGTGCAAATACTAATGGGAGGATCTAGGAACAATTCAGGTGAGAAGGGATTTCCAAAGGTCATCTAATGCAATCTTTTGCTCAGAACAGAGTTAGTTCCTAAGTCAGATCACTTCTGACTGTTTCTGATGGAGAATGACAGCATCCCTCGACAGTAACAAGCAATAAGACAAGAGGAAACAGCCTCAAGCTGCACGAGGGGAGGTTTAGACAGGATACTGGGGAAAAAAAAGAGCTTCACCAAAAGGTTGTCAAGCACTGGAACAGGGGCTGAGGGTAGTGTTAGAGTCACCAACCCTGGAGGTATGTAAAAGACATGTAGATGTGGTGCTTAGAGGCCTTGGCGGGGCTGGGTTAACAGTTAGACTCAATGATTTTAAAGGTTTTTTCCAACCTAAATAATTCTTTATCCTATGATCCTGTCCTTGAGAATAATGTAGAGTAGTCTGTTGCTACGCTGCAAACAGATCAGGTTACAAAGCACATTAGGGCTGACAATAGATGCTGATGTCCGGTTGTTAGCCTTTTATTAGACAACAGTGCCTCCTCGTTTGCTGCCTAAGAATGACAAACATCCAGCCAGCTGGGAAAGGATCCAGCCACGTCTGCTTCCTCCTCGCTGGCTTCATGGGTAGAGTTCAAACCCCACTGTCAGGTCTGGCACTAACACTCTGTTAGAATGCTGATGGTGTCATCAGAAATTAAAACCAATTAGCTAACAATGGAGGCTGAATTGAAGCTTCACCTAATAAGAACACTTAAGATATTGTTTCTTTTAAAGGAGTCAAAGACCCGAAATGGTATTAAATTAAACATCAACAGCAGGCCACCGGTATGTTTGGGGTCAATAATGTGTGTTTAACAGGAATATCCACAATTACCTTTCAAAATGAGAGCTGTAAAGGACACAGGTGGAAAGATGCAGAGCTCTGTACGCACCTGGGCGGAAGGCTGTCTTCATTTTTGTCAGAGCTTCGCTGCAGTCTGCCATGAGGTACTTGGCTTTCCTGTGGTAAATCCGCACCACTCCGAGGAGTAAGTGTCCAGAGGTCCGCAGAGCTATTGTAAACTGGGATGGTTTAAAAAGGTTGTCCAGGAGTTAGGATTTGGGGCAAAACCATGAAAATGGAAATGTTTTCCCGTTCAAATGGGGATATTACACAGCAGTGACAGAGTTCCAGTATCATACACCAGTACAGAGCTCTGTGAAATTCAACAAGGCTTTGTGCTGATGTAGAGGATCATAAACAGAGCCTAGAAACTTCTAGCTGCTTCTGTTGCTAAATGTTGCTGTGCCAGAGCGTGAGGCCTGAACTGAAGCTCTTCCTTTATCTAAATCACCTCAACTAACTGCCAACAAACAGTGCAACACACCCTGAAACAGCAAGCAGCTGCGCATAAACTGGCGTTTGAGACTTGGGTTATTTAACTGAGCAGACACCATACCTATGCCCTTATTTACGCAAATAAAGGCCAAAATATGCCCTTATTTATGCAAAGTCTTCCTGCATCAAGCACTCTCAGGGTGGTCATGCTGATGTGAGGCAGGACAGCATACAAGGGAAGGTAGGGGATATTCATCTAATACCTCTTGGAAAACACTTCCATATAATATCAATTTAACAGCACTCTGTTAACGGTAACCCATGCAGGACAGTGGGATTCAGGCTGCCAGATATCAAGCAGGTGTTTTCATAGAGGAAAACATAACGATAAAAGTCTGCTTGCACCAGCTGAAAGCTTTGGATCTCCGGAGCCATTGACTGGGGAGCGTGCAAAGCATTCCTCCCCGTTCCCTTGGATGCTTCCCTTGGATGCGGTTGCACTGGAGAGGCCGAGGACTGAGTCATGGGTCCTTGATTACCTGCATTGTTTGCTTGAGTCACACCTTATCTGGGAGGCGGGGGGGGGACTTCAGCCTCCCGGACTGGTCACAGAGCCTCTCATAAGCACTGCGTATGCTTAACTATGTATTTAGCTGCTTATAAAGGGGGACCTGGAAGAAGTCCACTGAAAGTGGTTACGAGATATGATAAATGACTTTTGACAAGAGCAGCAAACGCGTTCTGCCCGAAGAGCCGCGTACCCTGTCACGGCTCTTCCTTAGCCCCTTGGTATGAGCCAGCACCCGACTTCTGCACCTTTTTGCGGCACGAACAGCGCCATTCCCAAGCGCTGTCGTACATGTCACTACCGCGCTGCACTGACGGCCTTGTGCTGCCTCACGAGTGCCTCAGACCCTTCAGCCCCGGCGCCCACGGAGCAGGCCCTGGAGCTCCATCCGTGTGCGGCGAAGCCCATTCGGATGCACTGTGGTAACACCGGCCCGCGCTGCACGTTGACTGTACCCCACAGACCTCCAGGGACGCGAGTGCAGCCTCAATACTCACAGAACTGCCATCCCACAGGGGTCCGTCGGAACGAGAGCTACATAAAACCAACAGTTTCCCCCACACCTCCTTCGGAACAGCCACACGTTCACCCTGAGGTCGCAAGCGCTGCTCCCGAAGAAGATGGACCCCTCGGCCCCACAGCTTCCCTGGGTGGGGGGCACCTGCCCGGTTTTACCAGCCCACCTCTGGCGAGATGATCTTCTCGATGGTGGCCTCCAGGTTGCACTCAAATATGTGAGCTTTGGTGAGCTTCTTCTCCCAGTGCGCGGCCAGCCAGATCTTGGCCAGGGGCCCGCGCTTGTTCAGCAGCAAGTGCAGGTAGAACATGGCGCCCGGGCTGAGGGCAGCCCCTGCCACCCCGCTGGTGAGCCCAGCTCCGGCCCGAGGAGGGGTTGAATGGGACACTGAGGGGATGAGGGGGACGTGGTGGGATCCTAAAGGAGAGGGCGAAGGGATTTGATGGGATCCTGAGGGGATGGGGGGAGCCAGGCAGGCCCTGAGAGGGTTTAGCAGGGGCTGAGGGATGGAGGGCGCCTCAGCTGGGTGCCGAGGGGACAATGGGGATCTAAGTGGGATTGGGAGAGATTTATGAGGACAAGGGGGAATTTGGTGGGCTCCTGAGGGGAGCGGGGGGGGTACCTGAGGGGCTGGGCACGGGCGGGCTCTGAGGGAATGGGGCAGCGGGTCCTGAGGGGATGGAGGGAGCTCCCCGGGCGCTGAGGAAATGGAGGGACCCTGAGGGACCCAGCGGGCACCGAAGGGTTGGGGATGGGGTTTATGGGCGCTGAGGGACCCAGCGGGCACCAAAGGGCTGCGGATGGGGTTCATGGGCGCTCGGCTCCGTCCATGTCGGGCCCTCCTCAGGCCTGAGGGGCTCCTGCGCGCTCCCGCCAAAACCGGCAGGGGGGGGGCGGGGTGTGTGCAGTGCGCGCGGCAGCGGGAGCGCGCCCTGGGCTCGGGTCCGGTCCCCGCCCCACGGGGGCACCGGGGGGGGGGGGGGGGGGGAACCCTCCCCGGGACCGGCTCCGAGCGCCCGGACCCAACCGGGGCCGGTGCCCGCCTTGCACCCGTGGGCACAGCCCCGGCACCGGCGGCTCCTGGCGGCGCTCCCGCAGGGAATGCTGCTGGCAGCGGAGCCCATTCCTGGTGGGGTTAGCAGGGAGCGCGCGCCCGTCGGAGGGAGCAGGATGCTGCTCACCTCCCTGTGGATGAAGAGCACCTGAGTCAGCACCTGCACCAGAACCTGCACCTGCACCTGCACCAGCACCTGCACCAGCACCAGCACCTGCACCTGCACCAGAACCTGCACCAGCACCAGAACCAGCACCAGCACCAGAACCAGCACCAGCACCTGCACCTGCACCAGCACCAGCACCAGCACCGGCACAAGCACCTGCACCAGCACCAGCACCAGCACCAGAACCTGCACCAGAACCTGCACCAGCACCTGCACCTGCACCAGAACCTGCACCAGCATTGCCTCCGCCACCTCCTTTTCCTCCTCCATCTTCAATTCCACCTTTTCCCTCCTCCACCTTTTTCCTTCTCCCCCCCCCCCCCTTTTTCACCCTTTTCCTCCTCTTTTCCCTCCTCCCAGCCTGTTTCCCCCTTGCCCTTTGAAAAGCTCTCTCGGGAAGCACCCCTCCATCTCCCTCCCTGCGGGTGAGCAGCTCCCGAGGGGCTCCAGGCACGTTTGCGGAAGGAAAAAAGGAAATAGAAGGAAAAAGAAGAGCTTCGGCCCCGATCCTGTGCAGAGGGAGGAGGGTGAAGGTGTGCGGCCGCCCGCCTGCATCAGCCACCGCTGAGCCTGTCTGCTCTTACATGGCACCAGCCAGAGCATCACCGGCTCCTAATCCCTCTGCCTGATGCTCTCTGCGCTTTGTTTTCCATCCAGGCAGAGCAGTGAGGATCCCGGTGCTCCCGAGCCACAGCCCAGTGCAGCAGCAGCTGCTGTACCGGGAGGCACTGGGGTTCTCCCAGCGGGCTGGTGTTAGGTGATGGCAACCAGATCTCAATTAGCACCAGGGAAGATGTGAGCCTGCTTCCAGGGCGGCTGCAGCTGGGATCAGCAGGAAGCAAGCAGGGACCAGCAGTGCCAGGAGGGGAGGTCACAACGAGCCGGGCTCCTCCGGTCCTCACTGCCTGCCCGTGCCCCCTCCGGTCCTCACTGCCTGCCCGTGCCCCCTCCGGTCCTCACTGCCTGCCCGTGCCTCCTCCGGTCCTGGCTCCCACATTGCCCGGCTGCTTGCTCCCGACCTCTGAGTCACCTTGAGCCGTGCTGGCTGCGGGCGTTCGCTCTGCTTGGGATGCTGTGAGCGCTGAGGAGGCAGGAATGAGACCACCCCATGGTGGGGCTGGATCGGGGTCACCACCACCAGCAGCCACGTCCACCCCAGATCTGGGCTGTGCTGCATAGGGGTGCGCTGGAGGGGTCTGAAGGCACGGAGCCATATCCAGAGCCCTTCCATTCCTGTTCTCACTGTCCTTTCATGGTACGAGGCTCCCATTTGCTGGCTCTCACATCCCCATTTAATCATTTTGGCCAAGCAATGGCCCATTCCCATCCCCAGCAGCCCCACACGGCTCCATCTCCCAGGCTCCCTCCCTCTGTCCCATTCCCATGTCTTCCCAAGCCCTCGGTCTCTCTCCTCCAGTGCTCCTGCAGATTCATTGTGAATTTTGGCAGCGCTGTCTCTGACCTTGGCTCTCTCCCTCCTCTCTTTGCTCCTGCGCTGGCAGCATAAATCTTGGTTGTCTCCATGTCTCCTTCCCTCCGTGCCAGAGCCCTGGGCATGGAGCAGCCTTTGCCAGCCCCCAGCCTGATCAGGAATGGGCTGGGGAAAGCTTTGGGATGGAGGTCATCACCCCACTCCCATGTGGGACCCAGAGGCAGCGACATGTGTAGGATGCACCCCTTCACCTCATCCATTGCAGGCACCCTCTCAAGTGGGACCAGGATGCAGGAACAACCCCCTAAGCAGCGTTCCTCTTGTTCCCAGGGATTTTGGTGATGCCATGGGTAGCAGTCCCAGCGCTGGCACACTGTGTGTTCACACGCATGTGCCCGCCTGCTCCAGATCCATCTTTTCCTGCTGATTCGGGACAATCTGTGTCCCGTGACCTACTTGTCTCCAAGCATCTCCTGCCTTCCCGCGGAGTGGGCTGGCACTGAAGCCTCTCGGAATGTGGTTAACGTGTCAGGATGCACTCACAGTTATTTTTAATTCAGCTTTTTTCTCGGCCCACTTCTGGGTGCATCCCTAGGGATGCAGTGCTGGGAAGCATCCGCCTTTCCACGCAGGGCAGCAAGAGGGGACGGGAGCAGCACACACAACCTGCACTGCCAACTTCAGAACTAACCAAATCCCCTGTATCCCTGCCCTGCCATGGCACAGGGTGATGGGAGACCCCAGCCCACCCCACAGCTCCCAGCCCTGCCGCAGTGCAGGGACTGGAAGCGTTGAGGGTTGGTCCCCCCTGCACCCCAAGCTCATCACCCAGCACCAGCATCACCCTGGGTAATGACGGGTGAGGTTGTGAAGGTGCTGGAGGCACCTGAATGTGCTGAAGGGACCATCAATGTGATGGAGAAATCCTCCTGACAGCTTTCAGCAGCAATCTCTCAGGGTTTACATCCACCATCTGCAGGCACCGCTCCAAAGGTGGGAATAGCACATGTCCTGATAACGAACCAGAGCAGAACGTGCTGCTGCCAGCGGGTGCTGTAGGGCTCGGGCTGGGTCCGGTGTGGGTTGGGAGCAGTGGGTACCAACACCGGTGCTGTGTGAGAAATGGAATAAACAGTGTTGGTGAGAGGTGGGGCCATGGGGGCTCTGTGCTGTGGGACTATGGTGGGACCGTGTGGATGGCTCTGGGCAGCCAGCACCCCCATAGGCTCCTCTGGAGCATCTGCTGCGTGGTCCAAGCCCAGGTCAAGCCCTGGATCCCCAGGGATTTGGGGCAGGCTGGATCCTTTCAGGGGCTCGTGGCTGGGCTGGAGCTCTCCCTGCTGCATTCAGGGCTGGGGGACCTCAGGACACAGTCCCAGTGTCCCCAGCTCTGCCCTGGGTCCCCAGTGGGGACAGCAGCTTGTGGAGTGCCCACCCAGCACCACTGGGAGCATCCCATGGTCTGCCCGATGCAAAGCCCACCGCGCTGCTCCATCCCCTCCACCCGTGCCCTCCCCACGCATCCCCCCCCCCGCAACGAGGACCCCACGGAGGGTCCTGGTGCTGTCGGGGGGTGCTTGTCGCGGGCAGGGTGTGCAGAGCCGGTGCCGGTACCGAGGGCGTGTGTGTGTGTGTGTGTGTGAGTGCCCCCCGGGGCAGCCCGGTGTACGTGTGTGTGTGCGTGTGCGGGCGGCGGCGGAGCGCGCCCTGGGGACCGGCAGCTCGGGGCACCGGCGGCGCCGGCACCGGGGGTAGGCAGCCGGGCGCGGGGGGGCACCGGTGGGAAGGGCAGAGGCAGGCGGGACCGGAGGAGCGGGAGCGGGGCTCGGTGCGGGAAGCGGCGGGTGCGGGTACCGGGGAGGTTGGGAGCGCTCCGGGGAACCGGCGAGGAGCGGGGGCAGAGCCCGACGGGGGAAGCGGGTCCGGGAGGGGTCCCAGGGACACGGGGTGCCCGGGTCGGGGCGGTGGGCTGCTCGGTGGGAGCCCGGTTCGGGGAGCGAGAGAGCGAGGGAGGGACGATCCGGTTCGGGGACGCGGGTGCCGGGTCCAGGGAAGGGGAGCAGCGCGGTGCGGAGCCCCGGGTGCGGGGAGGGGGGACAGCCCGGTCCGGGGACCCGTATCCGGTGGGCAGCCCCGTTTGGGGCCCCGGGGGCGGGTTGGGAGCCCGGTCTGGTGCCCCGGCTCCGGTTCGGGGGAGCGCGATCGCGGGTCGGGGTGCCGGGGGTCGGTTTGCAGGCGGGTGCGGGGACGGGGAGCACCGCGCTGCGGCTCCGCCGCTCACCTCAGCCCGCGCAGGCCGGCGGCGGCTCCATGGCGGCCCCGCGGGCGGCGGAGCTGCGGAGCCCGGGCGAGGCGGCGGCGGCGGGGGGGGGCCCGGCGGGCCCGGGGCTGGCGCTGGCCCTGTGCTGCGCGCTGGGCGGCGCGGCGCTGGTGGTGCTGGCGGGGGCCGTGCCGCGGGCGGCGCGCCCCGACCCGGCGGTACCGGCGCGGCAGATGGAGCGGCTGGAGGAGCGGGCGGCGCGGCTGCGGGCCCGCCTCGACCGCTGCACCGTGGCCGGGCTGGCGCTGCTGGCGCTGGGGGGGCTGCTGCTCGCAGCCCTGCTGCTGGCCGCCGCCGCCGCCCGCCGCCGCGCACGGGCCGCCCGTCGCACCGGGGGCACCTACGGCTCCGTGCGGCTGCGGCTGCGGCGGGTGTCGGCCGAGGGGACGCGGGCGCTGCTGGAGACACAGCTCAGCCCCCCGCAGCAGCCCCCCGAGGGGCCGGGCTCTTAGCACCCAGCGCACCCCCGGGACCCGCAGCCGCAGGCAGGAGCCGGGCTCCCCAACACCGATGCCCTCCGGTGAGGCTTCACCCGCACCCGGCCACCTTCCTCACCTCCCGGACCCTCCTTGGATGGGGATCCCCTCGCAGCATCGGAGCGATGTGGTTTCGGGTGCATGGCCCCACCACCAGCACTGGCAATGTGGCCTTTGGACACCCCGCTCGCCTCCCCGGCACCTCCCTGGATGGGGTCCTGCTCACCAGCATCGGCACAACGGCACCTTCGAGATACCCCTGGGATTTCAGTGCCGTGGTTGGTCACGGGCTGGACATGAAGCCACAGCCGCATCCAGGGCAGCGCCGGCTGCTCCTCTCTGGGATGGAGCTTCCCATTTTCCACCACCAGTGACCTTTTCTAGCAATAGTTTCCTGAGAACTCCGTGGTGTGGATTTGGCGCTTGCACCGCGCTGGGCAGGAGAGGAGGAGGCAGCAAGTGCGACCACCAGCACCCCATCACTCTCCCATTCCGGAGGGTGGGATGAAGGCCAGGACTCACTGACACACCGTGCCCAGCATCCCACTCCCACCGGCAGCCCCAGAACGGCCTCCTCAAAATCACAGTGCTCTGCCTGGGGGGGAGAGGACAATTCCCACCGCCTGGAAGCGATGTGGTGGTTCTGTTCCCATTCAGGAGCCTTTGTGCCGATCACAAGGGCCATTGTCTGCAGCGTGAAGGGGAAAATGCATCTCGGGAATTAAACATGAAGCATCATTAAAGCACAATGTTCTGCGGAAAGCAAAATCAGCCCGAGCGGGATGCTGTGAAAGGGAAATGATTATCCCATAGGAAATGCAGGCCCACGAAAGGGGCTGTTTGTCCTGAGCTGCCAGGTTTCATCCAGCCCCTAAATTACTCACTTCAGACGTTTCCAGGTGGAGACAAATCTCTCCAGCAGCCCAACACGAGGGGAAAGGCGCTGTTAAGTGGGGTGCAATTGTCTGGGCCAGGTTTATGTCAGGGGGATCGTTCTCTGCCCCGTGTTTTCACATCTGATGCTCTGCAGCCGATTCCTCCTGTTGCAGTGAAGGGCCCCAGGTCCCTCTCGCCATCACCACATCACCCATCCATGCTCCTCATTCATTGTAGGGTCCTGCGAAACCATCTCAGCCTCACCCCCGCAGCCCTGGCACCCAGGCACCTTTCCCTGGGCTTAAGGCACGCATGGGGTGAGATGTGGGTGGCTGTGCTCCAGTGCTCCCCTTTCCCCATGGACCCTTGAGCAGAGCCTGGAGCATCAAAGAAAGAGCCCAAGCAGAGCAGGGGGAGCAAAGGCCATCGGGGCTGTCACTGACGGGTGATCCTGGGGCATGGGGACATAGGAGTGAGGAAGGGGATGAAGGAGAGGAAGGGGAGGAAGGCTCTTGTGCAGGGTCTGCCCAGGGAGCCCTGTGTTCAGCAGGAGGCTGCCCTGGGAAGGCAGAACTCCCTCCTGCACCTCTCAGTGCTGCTCCTGCGAGCCTGCAGCAGACAATAAACCCGTTAGATGGAGAAACCCTCATTGTTGTCACTTCACATAAGGTGGAAGGGTCTCTGCAGGAGGCAAGGCTGAGCCCGGTGGAGGTTACAGCTGCTGAGCACAAGAGATGCTCCCGGGGATCAGAGCACGAGGCCGCTCAGGACACGCTGCGGGAGGGAGCTGCCATCGCTGCGCGGTCCCTCGAGGACCTGCAGGACAGGGGGAAGCCTCTGGGCTCACAGAGATGTATTTAAGGGGAATGAGCTGTGTCAGGGAGTGCCATTAAAGAAGTTCCCCATCAAGACTCCAGAACTGGGACGTGATTTTGCACAGGGATCCCCCGGGATGAAAGGGAGGGTGGCTGCGGTGGTGGGACACGGATGCTGCGATGTGCACTCTCCCTGCACTGGCCTGGCCAGCCCTTTGTGGCTGGGGAAGAGCAGTGCAGTCAACTTAAGGCACTGCCCCGCGGTGGTTCATGTGCAGGGGGGTATTTAGGAAGCAATCAAATATACTCCAGGATGGTGGGGAAAATCCCGCTGGGAAAAGCAGGTTGCTGCTGCACAGCCTGGGTGGGATGAGGATCACCAGCCTCTCAGTGTGGCAGCATCCAGGGCTTCATCCACCCATGGAATAAGGTGGGCGCAGCAGAGGCAGCTCCAAGGTACCCCAGAAGCATCCCTGATGGGAGAGTGCCTCACCCCTATACCTGCCATCTCTGGGTATCTTTGCTTGTGCCCAGGTGAGCAAAGAGGGAACATCCCAGCGCCTTTCCCAGTCCCGTACAATGGGAGCTGCTTTGTTTTCCATCTGTGCAATCCACACGGTTCCGGTACACGGGATGCCGGGGATGGAGCATCATCTGTGGGCAATGAGCAGCTCCAGGGCTCTGCGGTTGGGAGCGCCGGGCCGGGCTGGCAGATGGCCTGAAGGGCTCTCCGGGGATCCCAAGCCATTCCCAATCATCCAATGTCTTTCTTCAAACATGACATTGGAAGTGCCTCTCCGGAGCTGCGGGAGGAGGGAGGCTTGTGCCTGTGCCAGGAGCACACACACAGCCCCAGCCGCCCCTCATGCTCCCCACAGTAATAACTGGAGGTGTGTGCTGCTGGATGTGCTCCCCTGCATGCTAATGCTGCTGCCACTTGGGTTAGCAGCAGCCGTGCCAGGGTCCCTCCTGCTGCCGGGATATGGGGCCCTTGCAGCCCCCACGGTACGAGCCTACAGCAGGGGAATGAGGTCTGTGTCCAGCCACCAGCCCTGCGATGGAGCAAGGAATGTGTTTGGGATCAAGGGTTCCCAGGGGCACCTCTGCCATGCTCTGGGCAGCTCCACAGTGGCCTTTTGGTGTGAGCTGAACCAGTCGCAGGGACCAGTCTTGTTGCCACTGCCCTCTGGTCCAGACAGCAGGATCCTCACCTCCTTATATCCATCCCCTCCTGAGAGCGGATGCAGCAGCACTGGCAGCCCTGAGGCTCAGGCACTGGCAGCGGGCACAGCTCAATGCCAAGCTCAGCTCAATGCCAGGCACTTACCCCCTCAAAGCCCCTCTCCTTTCCCACCTGGCCCCGCAGCTGCACATCAGGGCCCCGCTGGGGCTGAGGCTGCAGACAAAGGGCTGTTTATCAGCCCCGTGCAGCCGCTCCCCGCTCTGCCGGCTCTAATTGGCCCCATCAGAGCCGCTGCCGCCTCAGAGGTGGCAGAACATGATGAATGCAGGCAGAGAGCAGCCGCCTCCTGCTGAGAGGGGCCCCCTGATAAGGCCGAAGCTGTTTCCTCACCCCAAGCCTCTCTCAACGAGCTCGGGGGTTTCTTTCTCCATGGGCCAAGCACTGGATGGGTCAGGCTGCCCCAGGTGCCGGAGGTGCAGGAGCAATGGCCTCAGCGAGCACTGGGTCTCTCTTCTATTCCCACCCAAGCTCTGGTCACGGGCATTGCCTGCTGCCCATCTGTGGGTTGAGCTGGGCACTGAAGCCCTCAAGGATGAGCAGCAGGACCGGGACTGGGCTCAAAACCAGCTTCTGTGAACAGGGGTCCATGCACAAGTCCTGGGTAGACGCATGGGATGCTCCAGTGTCCCTCAGCGCCTTATTTCTACAGCCCCTTCTCCCTGCTCCTACCTGTGCCCAGCCCAGGGCTGCACATGCCATTAACTCAGCTTCAGAAGCTGCATTTGTAGGCAAAGGGGTTTTAAAAGGGAAAATGCCTTTGGGAAGAGAAGAGACCAACAAGGGGATCACTTCCCCTTCTACCTCTGCCAGCACGGCCGAGTGCAGCGTGTGACAGCATCCAACCCTCCAGAGAGGCAGGGACCACACGGAGCTCAGCGGAGCCAAGGCTGGGCTGCGCTCCAGTTCGTGTTCTTAACACGGTCACACCACCTTGGCAAAGCTCCGCTGCTCAGGGGAAGGCACAAAGCAGGCTCCCAGCCTGAATCCTCCCCCTCCGGAGGGCAGGCCCAGGCTGGGCACAGCGCTGGCACAAGGCAGGGAAGCAGGGGGGCACCCGCAGCGAGCACCACCACACGTGTCAGCTTTTTATTTCTGCCTCATGAGCGTCCTTACAAGAGATCAAACACGAGAAGAAACTGCATGAACCCGAGGGCACAGAAGGGCTGCAGCCCCAAACTGAGCTGACCTGGGGGAGCGGTGGTGAAGGGAGGGTTCCACACGGAGGAGCCTGAGCCTCCCAGAGCTCCCCCCTTCTCCCCAAGCTGCCTGGCAGAGCTCAGCCAGGCAGAGCTGCACCAGCCCCTCACGATGGGACTGATGGGGACGAAATGGTCTCTAAACCTCTTCTGCAAAGCAAATCCTGCAGCTGAGCGAGCCCCTGGGTGTGTTCCCATGAAGAACCCAGCCCAACGCTGGGCTCAGTTCTGTGCCAGGAGAACCAACACTGGGCCTGGCCACTTGTGTGGGTACCGAGCATCCCTACTCCTATCCCAGCCCTGTGTGGTGCCCGGCGGGGGCTTCACCTGCAGGCCAGGAATGGAAAACGTGGCTGCAGGGGGAGAGGGAGCAACTCTGGGTCAGGAATTCAATTTGTATCTCTTCTCATGCACATTAAAGGCTTTGTTCTTTTGACACCTGTGGGCAGGGCCACATGGAAGCTGATTTCAGCCCCATGGCTCAGGCTTCCTTACCTTTCACTTGGACAGAGCAAGAGAGAAACCATCTCTGCATGGAGAACCCACCTGCAGCAAAGCCACTGCAGCTCCCCCAGAGCAAGAAGCCAGCTCCCCCCTCGGCACTGACTCACACAACCCCAGCAGCAAAAGCGGTGCCACCCCAGAGGAGCAGCAGCAGAAGCCCCACAGCCCCCAGGCCCTTCTCAAGCGCTGCATCCGGCGCTGCCAGCACTGCTTCACCCTCTGAGGAGCAGGGAAAGCAATGGACCTACTGCCTCCTCCTCTGTTCTGCACGCAGGGAAACCTTTATGGCTGCTCTGACACGCGGGAATGTAGCTCCAAATGGGGAGAAGGAAAACGCTGCTGAGAAGATCCACCAAATGGGGAGCGAGTTGGAGGAAGTGCCCCGGCCTCCCAGGAGCCTGCTCTGGCCACAGCCATGAGGAGCCAAGGGGTGACCCCTCACATGAACATGTCATCATAGCCTGGAGGGGGAAGGTGGTCGGGATCCGGCCTGGAAAGAAATGCAGAGCAGAGGTAAGAGCTTGGTCCCACAGCACCAGGGATGAGCCAGGAGCTCCAGGGTAGCCCAGAGAGCAGGATGGGGATTCCAGGCACAGCCAAGTACCTACCCGGATCTGCCAGCCCCTAACGGGCCGAAGGGATCGAATCTGGCTCCGGGTGGGACTGCTCCTGGGGGGAGCCGGCCTGGGATGCCTGATGATGGGTCAATGCCGGGCTGTGGGAAGCCAGACCGGAGAGGATCCATGATCATTCCCCCACTCTGACGTCTGGGGAGAGGAAAGGCAGAGGAAGAGATGAGATGGGCACCGGTGAGATAGGAGCAAAGCGTGTCCCTGTGCCAAACCTCTGCTGCAGGAATGCTGAGCACAGGAACATGGGGTTAAGCTGATACATGGCATGTGGGAAGGAAAACAGCCCTAACCCACCACAACAAGGGCCACAGAGGCTGCTGCCTGTGACAGGCACGGACCCAAACACATCCCACCTGGCTCCTGCCCGGGGTTATCGCAGCCCTGCAGATCTGCCTGCACAATGCCGCAACACAGGGACAGTGGCCGGATGCAAATCATCACCATCGTCATCATCACACTACGGTGATGGTCTCATGGCTGCAGAGAGTGTGCCCAAGCCAGGGCACCACCAAACACCCAGGTCCGTGGTGCCGGAGTACCCCAAAGCCCAGCTGGAGACCCCACAGCCCTCACAGCCAATGCCAAAACACTCAGAGAAGCAGAGAGGCAGCTTCCCTCTCCCCTCCCAGCTCCTGCAAGGAGCCATCTGGGGCATCAGCAACGGCCGGAGAGTCCCAGGGAGCTGCTGACCATTCCCTATGGGAAGTGCCGGCCCTGTTGGCCCATGCGCCCGTGCCCGCTCTGCTCTCCAGGGCGAGCAGCGCATCCTGCCCTGCGCAGTGTCGCAAGAGCCAGGGCTCCTCCAAAGCGCTGCCTGGAAGTCATTTGCTGCCCACGGTGTCTGCTCGGAGCTGCCCCACGCTGGGAGTGCCATTCCTCACGGCTGGCTTTGTGCAAGCTCGGCTGGAGCCTCTGAGCGCCGCTGCCATCAGACAAGTCATTAACAATGGTGCTAATGAGTTCCATTAGGCCAGGCTGGTTGCCCAGAGCACCCCCGGGCCAGCCGGGCCCCACCAGCCTCTGCCTGCAGTCTGGGTCTCCAGCACGGCGCTGGCAGGTGCCAGTGCCCAAATCTGCTTCCATTTACACCGAAACTTCTAAGGAAGGGCTGGAGGCAGCAAGAGAAGCAGGGAACCCCCTCCCCTGAACCCCCCTGCCCGTGCTCTCAGGTTTCCCTGCAGCCAGGCAGGCTCCAGGCCTCTCCTTCCAGGCAGGATGTTTTTAGCTGCCTCTTCCCAGCCAAACCCATGGAAAACCAAGTCTTGCAAGAGGGGAAAAATGCCATTCCCACAGGAGAGCGGTTCCAAGGACACCCTTGGGCCATAGGACACTCTGCAGCAACTCCAAGGGCTTTCTGTCTGGCTTCTGTGCTTTTAACTGGAATGGATGATGAGCGGTTCTCCTTGCCTGAGCAAACCAGAGACTGAGGGATGTATCTGTGAAGTGCCTCAGACAGGGAGGCTCACAACCAGGACCTGTGGGCTCGGCTTTAAGCCTCCCCTTCTCCAGACTGCTGGGCTGTACACACAGCAGCTGGTACCATTTTAAATTAGGGGCTTACATTCCCTTAATGATGTATTCAGCTTTGATTTACTGGAGGAATTACTGCGTGTTAAATGAATACAAGCTGATTATTAAACAGACACAGACTGCAACCTATCATGTATGCAAGGGACGGGATCTTATTACGATATTAGAACCATATTGAGCTTTAGCAACCGCCAATTGGTCCCTTGCAATTTGTACTCAGCAACTGCCCCATCACCATCTGCACTGAAGAGACAATTCACCAGATGCCTGAGCCAGGCGGACTTCAGCTGTGCCAGAGGGCTCCAACCCCCAAACCCCAAGGGCAGAGCTCCCCAGGCACCCAAAGCACAACCTCACCCAACCATACTCACCCTAAAGGGTCCAGATCTTCCCCACCAACAGCGAAGGGGCTCAAGGGGGAAGGCCTGCAACACAGAACACAGCGAGACCGTCGGTGGAGGGACTGGAACCAGCATGAGCAGGCGCTGGGAGCCACCCCGCGCCCTGGACACAGCATTCCCTGCTCCAGGGTGCAGCTGGGTGTGCGTGGCAGGCTTGTGGGAAGCTTGAGCTGAAGGGGCCCTGCTGTTCCCAGTTCTCCAGGCTGCAGCTGTCTGCGGACACTGGGAATTTCCATGCCAGGGGCTCCCTGAGCTGGGCCGCACTGAGGTCAGGCTCTCCAGCACATCCCATCTGGAAGCACAATGCCAGTCCTGCTTCCAGGAGCGCCAGGGCAGCGGGGTGGTGAGCCTGCAGCCAGCTGTCACCTCTCCTTGCCAATCCTATGTGGTTTCAGGGCCAGGCCCAGCTCCAGCCTGTCTGCCCAGGCCTCCCCCAAGGAGCATCCCGCACCCTGAGCACCAGCACACAGCACTGGGGTTACAGCAGCAAGAGATGACACGCACGGAAGAAGCCACGGACAGTCCCCAGGAGATGGCAGAGCCACCACAGCCAAAGGGGACTACAACTTGTGGGGGGAGCATTCAGCCAACAAGGCTGAAACCGGCTGGATGCTCCCCATCCCACACGTGCAGAACAGGGACCAGAGGTGCGGTTTGCAGAGCTGCACCAGGACCATCTCCCATCTAACACAGGACCATCAGCAGCCTCACGTTCCTCACTCACCGGGTCGGGGCTCTCATTCCTGCTGGGTGATGGGGGGGGATCCTGAGGGGGTCGTAAGCCCGGGGTGAGTCAGGATCCTTCTTCTCAGGCTCCTTCTTGGCCTTTTCCGCGGGGGCCCCGAGGGGAGCGATGATGCCCGAAGCAATCCTAGTCCTCAGCTCCTCGGTGTTCCTGTACACCCTGCAGGGAGGAGGCAGGACAGCCAGCAGGAAACAAAAGAGCTGGGCTGGGCTGGCCCATGGTCCCACTGTCCCTGCCAGCAGTGCAGAGGGAGGCAGGGGAGGCAGCTCTGGCTGCACTGCAGGGCTGGCTGGCCTGCCCCTGGGTTTGTACTGGGGAGAAAAGCCCTCCAGGCTCCTCCTAACCCTACCTCTGCCCCCCTCCCCACGCTGTGGGACATTTCTCCTGCAGAAAATATCAGGGAACGGAGATTACTTGTGGAAATCCTCCAGGTGCTCTGGGTCGATGTAGTCGGCCACTGTCAAGGTCACATCTGCCACCTTCTGAGAACCTTTGTCCTGGCAAGACAGGGAAAGCACAGAGTGAGCAGCTCGGCAGAGCTGGGAAAGGGACAGAAAAGGAGCAGCTCCTGGGCCAGCGTGTGCAAGGCAAACTGCATCGCTGCCCTGATGTGCTTGACCAGCTTCACACTGCGCCACATCTGCTGCTGCACCACCAACCCCTAACACCCTCTGGCTCTGCTCCATCCCAAGGGACAAACACCACTGCAAGGGACAGCAAATAACAACTAAAGAAACAGACCCTGCCGTTCTCTGCAGCCGCTGCTCCCCAGGGACCCCAAACCCGCAGGGCCCAGCGCGGGTCTCACCATGGCGTTGAGGATCATGCTGTCTTCCACCATGATGGCTTTCAGCAGCAGCTCACGGGCATCGTCCGTGGACTTGTAGCGCAGGGTGTACAGCTCCTTGTTGGCTTCCCAGCCAGCGGGCAACAGCTCCGACTTCCTTTCATCAGGACCTGGCTGCAGCAGAGCAGAGGAGCTGCTGAGACCCTGCCCACGAGCCCAGCACACTGCAGGGCAGGGGGGACCTGGTCTGGCTGCACAGAGAGATCCAGGAGGGGATCTCTCAGAGCCTGCCAGGTTTTAACTGCAGGAACAGGCCTTTATTTCCTATGGGCTGGCTCTGCCTTCCTGCCAGCCCCCCGGTGCTGGAACAGGAGGGGCAGAACTGGCCTTTGCTGAGCAGAAGGCAACAGGGACCCTGCACCACACTGGCCCCTTTCCTGCTGTAACTCCAGTGCCCCAGCACTGGGACCCCACCGGGGACCACGTTCTTCCCCCCCCCCAGCACTGCACTGAGCCCCCTTTTGGTTTTGGGGCCCCCCCTCAGCACCAAGCTCCCCCAGCACCACACTGACCCCGTTACCTCCAGGACCCCCCCACGCGTCCCCCAGCACCGGCACCCCCGCAGCCGCCAGCAGCACTGAGGCCCCTCAGACCCCGCACGGGGCCCGGCTACCCCCGGACACCCGCGGCGCCGCACGCCCCACACCCCCCGCCGGCAGCGGCGGCCAGGAAAGGCCGGGGATCATCCGCGGCCTACCCAGCGGAGGCGGCCCTACCTGGTCGCCGGCGCCGAGGCAGCGGTAGCCGTGCCGGACCAGCTCCCAGTGCACGCCGCAGAGCAGCGCGTCCTGCGGGCAGGAGATGGCGGCTCTGGCCGAGGCGTAGAGCAGCTCCAGCCCCGCCATGGCCGCGCCGGGCCCGGTGCGGAGCAGCGGGCGGAGCGGAGCGGGGCGGAGCGGAGCCGGGCCGGCCCTCACTAGAGGGCCCCCGTCCCCTGCGCAAGGCCCGGGGCCGCCTCCCCCGGGGGCTGCGGCCGCTGCCGGCGGTGCCGTGCTGCTGCCCCGGCGCTCGCCCCGCGGCTGGACGCGTCGGGGGTTATAAACGTGCGTGCTGCCGGGGCGAGCCTGCCCAGCGCGGCGGCGAGCGGTGGGGTCGTGCCCTCGGCGCTGCGGCCCCTGAACCCCGTTCGATTGGCACCGAAACCGGGCTCATTTCCCGGCCCCGGCCCCAGGGCTGAGCCCTGGCGGGCGCTGGGTGGCACCGTCCTCGTCTGCCGCCTGCCCAACGCGGCTGCTCGGGGATCTCGCCCTGGCTTCGCTGCGCGGCGCTGCCGCTCCTGCCGTTTGCCCCTCGAGCAGCCGCTGGTGCTGAACCGCGGCCCGGCAGATCCCAGGGCACCACGGAAGGAGGCCAGGGCTGGGAAGCTGAGTGAGGCAGGCAGGGATGGGCAGGCAGGGAGCAGCAGGCAGGGCGCAGCAGGCAGGGATGAGCAGGCAGGGAGCAGGAAGCAGGGATGAGCAGGCAGGGCGCAGCAGGCAGGGGGCAGCAGGTAGGGCACAGCAGGCAGGGATCAGGAGGCAGGAGGCAGGGAGCAGCAGGCAGGGAGCAGGAGGCAGGGAGCAGGAAGCAGGGATGAGCAGGCATGGATGATCAGGCAGGGGGCAGCAGGCAGGGATCAGGAGGCAGGGGGCAGCAGGCAGGGCGCAGCAGGCAGGGCGCAGCAGGCAGGGGGCAGCAGGCAGGGCGCAGCAGGCAGGGCGCAGCAGGCAGGGCGCAGCAGGCAGGGCGCAGCAGGCAGGGCACCGCTGGCTTTCCCAAGGTCGGGATTTCAGCCCGGGAGGCGTCGGACGGGGCTGTGCGATGGGAGCAGCAGGAAATGCCTCAGCGCCAGCTCCTCCGGCGCTGAGCTCGTGATTCACGGCAGAACGCGGGGCGCCCGCTGCAGCTTTGCCGGCATCCACGTTTCCACGGTTCCCTTCCCCGGCACAGCCCGGCCCTGGCGGGGGGGCGATGCGGGGACCGGGAGCTTCCTTCCGATGCCCCTTCCTGAGGATGTGCAAGCCTGGCCCCAGATCCTGGGTCCCAGCGCTGCAAACGGGCTTCTCCCGCCCGCGGGGCTGCTGCAGGTGCAGGAGCGTGTGGATGTTTGGGAATGGCGACCACAGGAGCCTCGGTGGGCGAGAGGCATCAGGAATCACACAGAAGCGATGCCGAGTGCTTACCGAGCCTGTTTGCCATCCAGCTTGCTGCCATCCCGCTACCCAAGCTGTCCACCCTCTCACCCATCACCACACGCTCCCATCCAACCACCAGCTTGTCCTGAGCCCTCACCACCCCTTCATTTCTCTTCCCTTCCCCACATCGTGCTGACTGCCCCGGACCACAGAGCAGTGAATTTTGGCCTGAGCCTCTGAAGGCACAGCGTGGGGTAAAGCAGGATGTGTCCACACATCCCCTCACCATGGCCTCTCCTGGGCACCAGGCTCTGCTGTACCTGAGCCCGCAGCCCCGGCGCTGGCTGCTGCTGCATCAAAGCTGCCTCCCCACTGCCTGCGCTGCCTGCTCCCCGTTGGCTCCAGCGCCTCGCTCGCCCGGTGGCTCGTTGGTGATGAAACCCAGTGGCCACATGAAAGCAGCTCCCTCAATGGGAGTCAGGGGCCTGCGAGCTACGTGGGAGGCAGCGGAGGGCACAGCCCTGGCTGGGATGCGGTGGCCAAGTCATTAGGGAGGTGATGGGGATTGCAGAGCTCATTCGTGCTGTGAGGCAAGCGCGTCGGCTGCCGGGCACCTTGTGCTGCTGTCGGAGCAGCCACGTCCTCTTTGTGGGCTCCTGGAGCAAAGCTGGAGCAGGAGTGATGCTATGAGAGCTGAGCGAAGCCCCCAGGGCCACCAGCGCCTTGCATGTGTCCATGGGGATGGGTGCCCAGCTCTTGCACCGAGCCTCCTGCCCACTGGAGTACAGGGGAAGCAGCACGTGGCTCTTTTCCTCCTTCTTTCGCCCAGGAACAGGATCCATGTGGCCACGTATCTCATGGAGATGTCCCAGGGGAGGGCGGTGGTGCTCGGAGCAGGTAGAGGGATGCCTCAGCTGGGGTCACCTCCGTCACGCAAACCACAGCCTCCCCTGACCTTCATACTTTCCCGCTGCCTCACTGCTCCCGGTGGATGCGCCCACTGCGGTGTTGTAATGAGCACAAGAGGAAACAGATTTCCCAATCGCCCGCCCCGCTGGCAGCCCGCGAGCCCTCCGTACTGGGAATGGCAGCCAGCACGGACGGGGCAACCGGCTCAGCCCCGTGCCGTGCTCGATGACCTGGGGCACGCAGGGAAGGCAGAGAGGAGCCGTGGATAATCCCTGGCGCTGCAGGCTGCTGCTGTTGGAAAGCATCATCCCTCAGCTCGCTGCTGCTCCTGCCCCATGGATGTGAAACTCCGCGAGCATCGCCTCACCCGGGGTGAGCAGCACTGGATACTGGAGGTGTTTCCTCCTGGTGTTTCCTACCGGGCCACCCGCACTGCTCTGTAGATGCATGGAAGGAAGGGATCCCCCACTGCAGAGAGGGAGAGCTGGAGCTGGGACAGCTTCCTCCGTGCTCTGCTGAACAGCCTGGGGCTCGTGGCACGTGAGGAGCCACCTGAGGCTGACCGAAATCACCATGCGCTGGGTGGGATGGAGCATCGGTGGCTCCTGGAACAGGCTTCCCCCCTCACATTCGTTGGGGTGCTGCCACTGCCTTGAGAGGGGAGGCAGTGGCTCCATGAACATTTGGCCTCCTCTTCGTTTCTCCCAAATTTAATTCCAGGGAAAGATGACACCGAGGCAGGAGAAAGAGGGTTTTTCTCTGGGAAAGAAATTCAAACCACATGCGGGCGGGTTCACTGCAGTAGCAGGAGGAGGGACTGGGGCTGCGAAAAGAGCAAGCTCCCAGCAGCGAGGCCAAACGGAAAGTCAATTAGCGCTTTCAGGATCCGAACACGCTCGAGTGCTGCTCCGAGCAGGAATAATCCCTGCTGGAGGGAGGCTGCCAATAGGGTTTGAAATGATTAGGAAGCGCAGAACCCCAGTGCTTCCCAGAAAAGCCTGTTAGCTCTGCGGTGGAAGCCTTGCTCGCAGGGAGCGCGGTGCGCAAACACAGCCGTGACTCATCAGCTGCATGGAGCTGGACGCAATATTTGGGAGGTCAAAGCGCTCGAGTCCCAACGAGCTTCATCCTTGGCGAGGCTCCTGCGCTCCCGTTGCTGCCTCAGGTCAGGGGATGTCCAACGCGATGTCCCTGCTCATGGCAGGGGGGTGGAACTGGATGATCTTCAGGTCCTTTCCAACACAAACCAGTCTATGACTGGGAGCAACAGGGGGTAGTTTCGTGGGTTTCGTGGAGTTTCATCCAGAGGCATCAACACCTTCCTAAGGGGCAGGAGTGAGGGGAAACTGAGGCTCAAACCTGGTCCCCTGACCACCACCAGCCTGTGTGGATGCTGCCATCCCCCTCTTTGCTCTTGGAGGACCTCAGATGTGAACGGTCCGGGGCAGGCGTGGAGGAACAAAACAAGCCCATCAATCACGCTTGCTTCACTCCTGCCGCAGTCTGCAGCCCGAGCCGGTTGCATTGTGCGGAGCCGGAGGGACTCCACATCAAAGCAGGGAGCAGCTGGCTGCCGGGGCCACCCCAGCACCCAGACGGCAGCGCCCTGCCCATGAGCTGCTGCCTGCACTCCCTGCCCGCCGGGATGCAGCGCTGCTCCCTGCCCCAGGTACAGCGCAAGATGCCCGGGGCCACGTCTGCTGCAGAACGCATCTGGGATCCCATCCCAGCATCCTCGGGCTGGGAGCACCATCCCCTCAGTGGGACGAGGGAGAGGAGGCGTCATCGCACATGGATGCAGAGCCAGTCCCAACCCGAGCCTGTCCCGGAGCACTTGAGTGGCTGCACGGAGCCGCTGGAGCCGCAGGGATGGCTCAGCCTGCTCCAGCCGTGCAGCTCCCGCTGTCCTCACACAGCTCTTTCCTCTGCGTTTCCTGCCATGACACACGGCAGGCGCTTCCCCCGCCTGCTGCCCCGGCGCTGCTGCAGACGGTACATTCGTTTCTGGACGTCCCTTGCAGCTCCCCAGTGTTGCTGCCCATGGCAGGCACGCAGGGATCGGATGAGGCAATGTGCTCGGGGAGTATCAGCTTCCCGGCGCAGCGCTGGTGGGGAAGCGCTCGCCTTCCTTCCGAGGAGCTGGTGGCAAACAGCCCCCTGGAAACCAACCTGATGTGCTGCATGGGCATGGCGAGGGGGGAGCTGGGGGTCTGGACATGGTGGGCTGGGCCGTGGTTATCCATTAGGAATGGGAGGTCTGGGTAAAGGAGAGAGCCCAGATCCTTCCGGAGCAGTGCTGTGGTGCATTTGGGTGCAACCCACCCAGGTATCCTCTATTTGCCCACTAGCAAAGGGTTCGGGGGCTCTGCCCTGTGACCCACCATGCACAGCCCCATCCTACACCCCAAAACAGGCCTGTGCCCTGCTCCAGCTCCACGCCAGTGCTCGCTGTGAGGCCACCAATGCCTCAGCATCATGGATGCAGCCAGGAAAGAGCTTGGTGTGCACAGAGAGCAGAGGCCTGCAGCCCAGAGACCCCACGCTCTGCTGGGGAGGAGATGGAGGCAGCAAATTGCCATCACAGAGTGGGTTTTTCCCCTGTTGCAGTCTGTGCTTCCAGGCATTTACCCTTCCTGAGGGCACAAGGACTGTGCTCATGGTGCCGGGCGAGCACCTCCTGCCACTGCCGTCTGCGGTAGCACATGCCCATGTAGGTAATAGTTGACATTTTTTCCAGTGGGTTAATTAAGACCCAAAATGAAAGTCGCTGCCGTGGGGCCGGGGGTTTAATGGGAAAAGTCTCCTCCAGGTGCCAGGTTTATTAAATGAAAGGGAAAAAAGCCAAAGGGGAGAGGCAGGGCCACAACCTGGACAAGGAACATGTGGGGATGGAGATGCCTTTGTGGGGTTGGGTGGTGTTGGGGAGCAGGGAGGTGGGGGCTGCAGTGACCCCCCTTATCCCTGTGCCACTGAGACCCCAAAGTGGAGGTGGCTCCTGTGAAACCTGGAGAGGGGCTTTGGGCAAGGGCCTGTAGGGACAGGCCAAGGGGAATGGCTTGAACCTGCCCGAGGGGAGGCTGAGCTGAGCTCTTAGGCAGAAGCTCTTCCCTGTGAGGGTGCTGAGGCGCTGGCACAGGGTGCCCAGAGAAGCTGTGGCTGCCCCATCCCTGGCAGTGCTCAAGGCCAGGTTGGACACAGGGGCTTGGAGCAAGCTGCTCCAGTGGAAGGGGTCCCTGCCCGGGGCAGGGGTTGGAGCTGGAGGGGCTTTAATGTCTTTTCCAACCCAACCCATCCCATGATCCTATGACACGCTCTCAGCATTGCCTCCGGAGCTGGAACTGCTGGGACACAAGGCAGCGGTGCTCACCTGGGCTCTCAGGGCAGCAAAAGCCATCCCAGCGGAGCGGGGATTCCTGCGGTGCCGGCTGACGGTGGCAGAACCTGGTTGCCAGCCCCACACCACCCACCTCTGCCGGGAGCCTGCACACAGGCGCCGCAGTTGCACTTACACATGCAAAGCATTAGGGGCTATTTAGAAGCCCTTTATTGTCATATTTTGTTCTTTATTCCCTACAAATTAAATTTGCTGAGGGATATGTACGGATTGTGAAATGATTTTGCAAATCGTTCCTCTGGGTTTTTTCATTTCCTTTGTATTAAATGTTTGCAGTGTTTAAAAGGCTATGAAAAATTTTAAATTAAGGAAAAAAGAAAAAATGTACGTAGGACAAAATCCCAGGGAATGAAGGAGAAAGGGCCTGAGGAGGGGCTGGGCGCTGCTGCCTCTGTTATCGCAGGCGCCAGCGATGGTCTGGTGCAGATCATCCCCTCCAGCTCCATCCTGGTCCTGCTGCACACCAGGAACTGGTGCCAAAGCCGGTACCAAAGCAGGACCTGTCACCAGCTCAGGACTGCCCCACCGGACACACGGCCCAGCCTTTCCCTTTCCATTGCTCCCAGTGATGGATCAAGGCAGAGATCCCTTGCACGAGGCCATGGAGCTCCACCAACCCCCTGCCTGTGTTTGCAACCCAGAGCAATTGTTTGGTGCAGATGCGAAAGCCCAAGGACGTGCTCTCAGGAGCATCCCTCCCCTGCGAGCCGTTTCTAACGGGATAATCTTCCCAGTTATCCCTGAGGTGAGGCTGCCGCAGAAAGCCAGGCTGCCTCCCGAGCGGCTCCACATCTTGGAAGCATTAGGGACCCCTTTCCCTGCCGGGATGCCGGGTGTCACTGCAATGCGGGGCCGGGAGGCTCCCTCCGTGCCCTGCGCTGGGTGTTTCCAGCCCATTAAAATCGCAGACACATTTCTCATCTCTTTATCCCTGCCACTGTCATCGGCATTGTCTCAGGCTGCTGCGGGCTGGGAACTGGCCGTGCACGGACACTGCTGCTCCGCTCCAGCCGGCAGCTGCCCGCGCCGGGGATGGGGATGAGGACCGGGATGGCACCGGCTTCCTGCCACCGCTCCTCGGGGGTTGCAGTACCCCTGCCCATGGCACCGCCATCGCCGGACCCCTCGCAGGCTGCCTCCCGGCTCTCTCTGATGTGGCTTCCCCTCTGCAGGGTGCTGGGGCTGTGCCAGCGTCTGGCGAAGGTCTGGATGAGAGCTGGATGAAGGGGTCAGTGCAATTGCAGGACCCCCCCGCCCCGCTCAGTGTTCCCAAGGGGCTCTGGGTGCTCGGCAGCAGCAGCGATGGAGCTGGAGGCTGCGGGAAACTCAGAGCAGGGCAGCGGCATCCCAGGGCTCGAGGGACCGGGGACAAGGACTCCCCTTCCTCATGCACAGGGCCCTGGGGAAGGGGCCGTGACGCAGCCGCTCTGTCCCAGCGCAGGGATCCGCAGCTGAGGCTGCTTGGTGCCGCTTGGCGCAGCGCAGCAGAGGGTGGGAGCCGCTGGGCTCCTCCAGCTCGACGGGAGCTGACAGGCGACTGGTGTGGAAGGGAATTGTGCCACAGGATTTGTCCGTTAAGAACAAGGAAAGAAGGATTCAGTGAATGCGTAACTGCGAGAGCAAGGAGGTGCCAGGGCTGCACGCAGGGAAGGTGTCCAGTGCGGTGGGATGCTACCAGGGAACCAGCGGCATCATCCAGCTGGGAAGAACAACAGAGGGTGTTTGGATAAGCCAGGAGCAGTACAGCCTTCCAGGGCTGCAGGGAGGCAGAGACGTAGGGATGCAGGGAAGCAGGGATATGAGGATGATAGGGTGTTGGGATGCAGGGAGGTGGGAATACAGAGATGCAGGGAGCAGGAGCACAGAGATGCAGAGACACGGGAATGCAGAGATGCAGGGTGGTGGGTATGTGTGGACAAAGGGATGCAAGTCCTGACCTGGTGATCCCTCTGCCCACCACATCCCTCTGCCCATGCAGACCCCTTCCACAGCCCCAGTGGAGCTCAGTTCAGCTCAGCTCAGCTCCTCTGACCCCACGGGAGAGCTTGGCCCATGGAAGGGAGCAGATTGCAGAGCAGAGCCCAGCTCTTGATCAGCTCAGGAAAGGAGAGGCCAGAGCAAGAGCTTTCTGAAATTCCTTCCTGAAGCCTTGGCTAAAAGCCGCGACCTCTTTGCTGAGGCAGCCAGACCCTGGATTGAGCCCTGGTCCTGCCGTGCCGTCCTGCCCCTTCCCAGCATCCTGGCTTAGGGAGCTGCAGCCTTTACAAGGGCTCAGTCTCCTTGGCCAGGTCACCTCTGCCAAACACCTCCGTGTCCCTCTTTGGCTTCTCCAGGCCGCAGGCCCCCCAGCATCGCTGTCCCTGCAAATGCCATTCACATGGATGGGAAACGTGAGTTCTCTTTGTTTGTTTTGAAGGAAAGAAATATGTAAAAGCAAAAGTCAAATCAAATCCTGTCTGTGGTTGCAGCCATGTCCAGTCGGTTGAGTTGGAGCTCAAGGTTGTTGGGATGGCCAAGGCTGGGGCAGGAGGGACCCTCTGCTTGCAGGATGGTGCTGGACCTGCACCACCATGAGGGTGGCCGCAGGAGAGCAGGGATGGACGGAGCAGTTGAGCTGAAGGCACCGTGTCAGTGTCCCTGCCTGCTAGGACAGAGCTGTCCCCTTGGGTGAGGAGCTGT
The DNA here is from genome assembly GCF_037157495.1 of Lathamus discolor. Lineage (NCBI taxonomy): Eukaryota > Metazoa > Chordata > Aves > Psittaciformes > Psittacidae > Lathamus > Lathamus discolor. The sequence continues at coordinate 1,086,445 of NC_088894.1, read as the reverse complement.
GAATACCCCAGATGCTGTGGGGAGCAGAGAGCACCAGGGTGCGTGCAGGCCGGGGACATTTGGAAATGCACTTTTGCTGCTTCCACGGCACAGCATACATTTTTCCATCACTTTTTTGATCAATTTCCTTCATTTAATCTATTTTTTTGTTTTTACACAAATTTGCTCAAATTCATGGAAGAATTCTTTCCATGAGCCAGAGGTTGCCGCAGCGGCTCCGTGCCCGGCTGTGGGCACGGGCGGCCGGCCGGGGACTGTGCCCTGCATCCGTCCTTCAGCTGTAGCAGCAGGGATGCTCTGGGGCTGGTGTGAGGCTCGGGGTAGCACCATCCCTGGCAGTGCTCCTGCTCCACTTGCCCACCCTGACCTCTTCTTCCTCCTGCCGCTGTGGTTTGGTGGTGATGGCAAAGCTGAACCTCTCTGCGTACTTCAAGAGAGGAGCCGCCCACAACCCGGCAGCATTTTAAACAGCTCAGACTGTCCTGGTTCCAGCTCCTGAAAATTCAATTTGTCAGCGGCATAAACAGGATATAAAACACTGAAAAAAAACCAGCAAAAGGAGAGGGGAACATTTTACTCCACGGCTTTGCCTGCAATGGAGGAAGCAACCTGTGGGCACCACATCCCCTCTGCGCTGGTTAAACTCTTCTAATGGTAAACACAGCCTGGGACTGGCCCTGTGCAGCATCACAGGACAGCTCCTGAGCCCTGGGGTTCAGTTCATACAGAGGTCTGCCCTTGCCAGTTCCTGCTCTTCCCTTCTTGTTCTTCTCCATGGTGTTCTCCCACATTGAGGGTGGTTTCTGGTGCTCCTGGACGTCAGCAGCGAGCGGTGGTAATGAGTTCCCTGAATGCCAGCTCCATGCAATTATCACTTTATTTTCACTTCAGCAATATTAATGTTTGTGTCCCTCCTGGTATTAATTCTGGGAGAGGCCTTTAACGTCACGGGGACACAAGCAGGCGCCAGCCCTGGGGCGATGGCAGCCACCGCCGGGCTGGTCACCATGGTCCACACTGGCCCTGGTAGCACCATGTCCCCAGGCTGTGTGGAGGGAAGGGATGTGGGGCGGTGCCTGGTGGATATGGGGACCAGGAGCTGGCAATAGGGTGAGGATGGAGCATGAGGTTGGGAGGGTGAGGAGGACTCAAAGGCCTGGCTCCTGTGGATGGGGCAGGATGCGCTTCTGTGCCTGGGGATGTCCACTCAGCTGTTTCCCATCCCTGTGCCCATGCAGGAGGGTCCATCAAAGGACTAGCTCATAGGCAGCCCTTAGGACACGCCGTTTCCTTCTGGCTTGCTGTTCAAAGCATGAGCACAGCCCTGCAGCTTTGGCCAGGGTGAGCAGGGGCAGAGGAGCCATCAGCTTCGGTCATGGTACAAATCACATCCTGCTGCAGCAGGTCCATGGGGGTTTCATTTGCTCTTAAGGGTCTGATTTCAGCAGGAACCATGGTGGAGACCAGCAAGATACAAGGCAGAAGCTCTTCCCCGTGAGGGTGCTGAGGCGCTGGCACAGGGTGCCCAGAGAAGCTGTGGCTGCCCCATCCCTGGCAGTGCTCAAGGCACCCTCACCAGTGGCACATGCACCGGGAGCCACGGCTGCAGCCAGACACATGCGGGGCAATGGGTACCGGAGCCACGAAGGCTCTGCGGCTGCCAGGGGGGAATGTCCCCATCCAGGAGCAGGATCCTGCCCAAAGCCTTTGTTCTGCTGAATTCCAGCCGGTGAGAGTCATGCGCTGGAGTCAGAGGGTTCTGCCCTCCTGGGGAATGATGTGAGAGGGAACCATGCAGTCACATTCAAGTTATTTGAAACAGGACGGGATTTCTGAGTACTGCCTCACGTGGAGCCAGGATCGTCCATCTGAGCCACGCTTCCATCTGTCTTTCCCAATGCTTTCCCCAAATAGCGCAAATATTAAAAGAAATTCAATTGGAATTTGGCATGGATGATTCTTAGGAAAATAGGAGAGGGCCAGCTACTAAAATACCACTGCCTTGCTCCCTTCCAGCAGCAGACACATGATTCCCAGTGCTAGGAAAGCCGGAGGCACTGGATGGCTCTGCCTGGCAGAGAAGAGGGGGCTCCAAGGTTGCTGATGCTCCGGCTTTGCCAGGAGGGTGCCATGGCCTGGGTCTAGGAGCTCCATTGGGGAATCCCGGCTCCCTGGCTGTGAAACCCTCTGCAATTCCATGTTTCCAGCCATCTGGAAGCCTGGTCCCACTGCCCCAAGCCCCAGGCTCCTGACCCTGCACGGTGCAGCCCACATCCCTGCCTTTTCCTGGAGAAACTGTCCCGGGCCCTGCACGTAGCTGGTGGGAATTGCGGCAATGGTGGGAAGAGATTTCCACCCGGATTTCACACGTGTCCCAGTTCCCTGAAAACCTCCCCATCCTTTTGCTCTTAGTTTCGCCTCCATCAGCTGCCCCCCCAGACGCTGTGGTGCTGCAGGGCAGGAAGCTGGTTTATGACCCGGCTCAACGCTGGGGCCGCGTCACCATTGTGGTTGCTCTCCCTTGTCCATCCAGAGGTGGCAGTTCCAGTGGCACATGTGGGATGCAGATGGATGTTGGCTGCAAGGACAAGTGTTTGGTGTGAGCTTGGCCTGTGAGGACGCTGGGCTCAGGGGTCTTTCTGCAATGACCTTGCCCATTGCCGGGAAGGGATTGAATAGGACTCCAACAACCCTCAACCTTTGTGGCCATCTCCTTGTTCCACCTTCTCCAGTGAACACCAAGGCACAATGGACCACACAACCAATGAGCGCATCCTCTCTCCTCCCAAGCCTCACCCCATCCCACCACCCTCATCTCCCATCTTCCTTCCAGCGCTGCCCAGGAACCCCCGGCTCAGCCAGAACCCGGCCCCATCACAGCGGAGGCACCGGGCGATGCTGCTGGGCACGGATCCTGCTCTTCCCACTCCGGCAGCCGTACGGAAACGGCTCCGACATGTGTCAACAATAACCAGTGAACAGGCGGCGGCCCCAGCACCTCGAGGAGGCCCGGACACCCTCGGCTGGAACCAAACCGCAGCCGGGAAGCAGGAATATTGTTTCAATTATTCCCATTATATAAAGTCCAACCATTTTAATATATTCTGCCTCAAAAGGGGCTCAACGAAAGAGATAAAATAAACACTGGAAATCCGCGCCGCTGGCACGCGCCGGCAGCTCGGTTTCGAGCCCGAACCTCACCGCTCGCCTGCCCCTTCCTGCTCCAGGCTCCGGCTCCTCCTCCCGTTGCCCCTCGGCCTCCGGCGCCGCTCGACACCAAATCTGTCTTTGGGCTTTGCTTCTGTTCTGGCAGCCGGAGCCCTCGGAGGCTGCGCGGCTGCACCAGCGGCCAAGCTGGAGCCGAGCCAGAGGAGCCGCGGGAGGGGAGCGGGAGCAGCGGTGCTCCTGAGGGATGGAGGGTTGGTTTAAGGCACATCCTAAACCGTCAGGCAGGACTTAAAGCTCCTGGGGTGCCGCATCCACCCGAGAGCAACAGGATCAGCAGGTCCAGGACTGGCTGAAGGCAGGGGGAGAACAAGCGTGCCATGAGCGTGCAGTGTCTGGTGTCATAGAACCATAGAATCCCAGCCTGGTTTCGGTTGAGGGGACCTTAAAGCTCCTCCAGCTCCAACCCCTTCCACTGGAGCAGCTTGCTCCAAGCCCCTGTGTCCAGCCTGGCCTTGAGCACTGCCAGGGATGGGGCAGCCACAGCTTCTCTGGGCACCCTGTGCCAGCGCCTCAGCACCCTCAGAGGGAAGAGCTTCTGCCTAAGAGCTCATCTCAGTCTCCCCTCTTTTAGCCCTCTTTACGCCATCCTTCCTGCCTGGGGGAGCCATCGGCATCCTGTCACCAAGGATGAAGCTGCCCCTGGCCACACAGAGCCCATCTGCTCGCACCAGCTCTGGCCAGGCAGGACCTGCTTCCGACTGCATCTCCCTGTGGCAGCGGCATCACCGGAGCTCACCGGAGCTCTCCTCCCTTGCCGCGCTGTGCCAGGCCGGTTGTCCCTGGAGTGCCCGACCACACCTGGCTCCCACATGGGCCGTAAATCTGCAGTCCGGCCTCTCCCAGCAGGTTTCCATGCACATCCGCCGGGCTCCGGGCTCTGCCTGCCCCGAGTGGGGGTCCGGTCAGTGCCACCATGACCAAGGATGCCGGCGAGCACCACGGTGCTGGGTTAGGTGGAGCTGGCATTTCATAAGCACAGGGGAAAGGGCCTCTGCGGAGCAGGGAGCGGCTGTGACTCCATTCCTGTGGGAAGCGCCTGCCACCGTCCAAGCATCTGGCCCTGTTATGATGGGAGAGGAATGCCAAATATTTTTCTTCCTTATCCACTACCATCCGCTCAAACCCTCCCTGATCAAACCCACATTCATCTCCTGGGATGCACGAGGGCCCCTGCTCCGGAGGAGATATCCCTCCTCGCCTATGGGAAGCTCATTGCAGGTGGGGAGATAACCCTGCCTTCATCCAGGGGCTCCATCCATCTCTCAGCTCCTCGCTGCCTCCTTCCCCCTGCTGCCAACCACATCCAACCATTTCATTTTCACTTTGTTACCTTGGGCAGGAGCATCCTTGTGCCCGCATCCCTGTGCCAGCATCCCTTGGTGCCAGCATCCCTGTGCCAGCATCCCTGGTGCCACTATCCCTGCACCAGCATCCTGTGCCAGCATCCCTGGTGCCACTATCCCTGCACCAGCATCCTGTGCCAGCATCCCCATGCCTTCATCCCTCTGCCAGCATCCCCGTGTCAGTATTCCTGACTAAACTGTGGCCCTGCCAGGACCATGCTCTCCCACCCGGAGCCGCTGTTATCCCAAAAGCAGCCCCTGGGGCGGTGCTGCGGGCGCTGGCCGTGCCGGGAAGCAGGCAGTGCTGCCTTGGAGGATCACCAAGATTTCTCCAGAGATGAAAGCGTGCTCAAGTGTCAAACAAACTTTCCAAATGATCTTCCTGGACACTTCCTTCCCGGTGCTTTGGAAGGCAGAGGAGGAACATTTCATTCCCTGTGCGCTGGCTGTGGGGCTGCTCCCCGGCATCACCCTGAGTCACTGTGGTTGCCACCGCGGCAGCATCCATCCGGGCTCCCCAGAGCACCTCCTGGCACAGCAGAGGGGATCCAGGCTGGATTAGTCAGCGGACAGCACATCCTCCCTTCCCACTGCAGTCTTCAGAGCAGCAGCCAGAGAGAGCCGAAGGAGAGGGTTTCCCTGCTCCCTCCGGGACACCCGGCACCCACCAGCAGGGATCCAGGATCTTGGCAGTGATGAGTGTGAGCAGACTGCACGGGCTGTCCCCGGGGAGCCATCCCTCATGAGAGACACCCAATTAGAGGCTGCTCCAGCATCCACAAGCCCACGCCAGCAGCCGGGGCCAGGGCACTTCCCTTGCACAGCGTTTCCCTTCCGTGTCTGACAAGGACAATTCCCAAGCAGCTCCTGGGGAACCAGTCACCCACAAGCACCCTTGCAGCCCGTACTCAAGTAGCTCCAATGCCATTCCCATGTTCATATTCTTGCCAGCTCCTGTGCTGGATGGCAGCACCATGCCCATGCCCACAGATCCCCCCAGCCCATGCAGATCCATGATGGGAATGCTGTGTTGAGGGCTTGGTTGTTTATGGAAAGTAAGGCCGAGCCAGCTGCTGGAAACCTGCATTTTATGGGTATTTTTTCAATTTCTTTGGCATTTATTTGGAGTATTTCAATTTATTGGCGTTAGAAAAAACAGACCTAAAGTGATCCCAACCATTATTGCTGCTGGTTTCCTATGGCCAGGCCAAAGGGGTGAAATGGCTCCTTTGTTGTCTGAATCCTTGACTCCTTGGGAATGGAAAGTGGTGGTGCTGCATGGGAGCGGTGCAGGGAGATGTTCAGGGAGGCTGGGGGAGAAGGGGGAGATGGAGGTAGAAATTCATGTGGGTAGAGAGCAAATCCCAGTTAAATCAGTGCATCCTGCAAGAATGAAGGAGAGACTCTCTGTTGATTGACTGGAAACCATCAGGACCAAGGTCCAAACCCAAACCATCTCCGTGGGGTGCAGCATAATGGCAGAGCCCGCTGAGCCCAGCTCAAGGAACACTGGGGTTACCCCAAAAGCTGGGATCCAACCCTTGCTCCTTTCATTTCCCCGTAGCACACGGCCGCTGGGGCTGGCGCACGCCAGCGGGGTGGGATGAGCACATGGAGCTGCCAGGACGGGCACGCAGGGCTCACCTGGTGACCGAGGTGCTGCAGACAAGCCCCTTCCCCTCCTGTCCTGGGCAAACTGAGAGCTCCTGGGGGGCGTTTTGGGGAGCACTGAATGGAGCAAGGATGAGGGGGGCTAAAAACGGCTCAGCTCGGCTCAGTGTGGCTCGGCTGGGCTCGGCTTCACTCAGCTCAGCTGGGCTCGGCTCATCTCCGCTCATCTCCAGCAGCTGAGAGGGGAGTGAGTTCCGATGCGCTCGGGTAAATCAGAGTCAGCTGCAGCCCTGGGACACCAAAGAGCGGATCCAGAGCCGGAGGAGCCGGACCCCACCACGGCCCCGGGCCAGGCTCAGCAGCCGGGGGGGGCTGGTTCAGGCAGCGTCACCGCCTGGCTCCGCCCCCCCCCAAATCACAGGGGTCCGGCGTGGCCCCGGCGCGGGGATGGCAGCGGCACAGTCGGAGCGCGGCGGGGCAGCGGGACGGGTCCCGACCCCGGGCTCTGCAGCCGGTTCGTCCGCAGGCGGCTCCGTCGCTGCTGGAGGGGGGGGTCCTTGGTGTTGCTGTAGTGAAGGGGGGGCTGGCAGCGGGTATAAAGGCAGAGCTCCCCGGGGCAGCCGGCGCTGTCCCACCACCATGAGCCCCTGCCCAGCCGGCTCCCGCTCCCTTACAGCGCGGCAGCACCGCGGTGGGATGGAGTGAGCCCGGAGCCGTCCTGCTCCCTCCTCCCCAGCGCCCCTCGGCTGGCTCCGGCCGGAGGCGACGAGCCCGCAGCCGCTTGGATGCTTTGATTCCTTCCCTGCCCGAACCGCCTCCTGCCCAGATGCAGTGGATAATATTCATGCTGCTGTTATTCATCAGCTCCATGGAAATGCTCACGCAGAACCGATGGAAGAAGCAAGGTACGGTGCGTGCGCGGCCGGATCGTCCCGCTCAGGTATCGCGGGTGGCTCAGAGACATGGGGACAATGAGGGCAGTGACCTCGTCTGCCGGTGCCGGAGGTGTGAAGCTGGAAGGAGCCGGGAGCCAGCATTCCCCAGCCCAGCCCCTCGGGGCTCGTTGGACACCGGCTGCTTCCCGTCCCGGTGCATGGCACGGGGCTGGTGCAGAGGCATGTGGAGAAGGCAAAGTGTTGTCCTATGGCTCGGGGCAAGGGAGAGGGGAAACTGGCACAGGGGCTGCCTGGTGGGATAGAGCAGAACTGGGTGATTTTCTGGTATTTCTCCGCTTAAAGCATTAGGAGTAAAATCTCCTGGGGGGATGCTGAGAGCCGCTGCAGGCACTGCCTGTCCCCTGCACCAGCCAAGCTGCTGCTTGGTGCCAGGGCTGTGCCAAGGCACACACACCCTCCTTTGGGCACTGGCTCCTGTCTCCTCACCAGTGCTAGTGGCTGATGCTTGACTGGCACTGAGAGGAGCTCAGGATGCTGAGCAGCCTCATGCTATAGGATGCATGGGAGACTCGGGTCCTGGGAGCACCCAGGGGTCTGGCCATGGCTCTGCACCTCAAACACATGTTCTATCTCCTGGTATAAGCAATGGAGAAGGGCTGGCCCAGTCCATAGGGTCTGGGAGGTCCGAGGGATGCTGCAGCGCACTCCACAACTACCCCACTGCAAACAGGAGCTGCCTCCATGAGCTCTGCTGCCCTGGAGGGTTGGTCCGGGCAGTGCAGTGCCCAGAGGTCTCCCAGTGCCAACAGAGCCCACGGCAGCAGGGCTGGGCAGCGATGGGTGATGCCCCTCTGATGTCTGGCACACTGGCTCTGCAGTCCCTGATGGGCAGGGGGATCCCTAATTTCCCTTGTCCCGTTTTTAGTGCGTGGCACATCCCATGATATGGCAGAGCCATCCCCCAGCTCTCCGGCAGCTCCCGGCACAGTGGCACGTGCCATGCCGGCAGCTCGTGAGGCTCACGGTGCCAAGGAGCAGGATCCGTCTGGCCAAACCTTCCCAAGCTCCGCACCCCAGGGCTATCTCTAAAGCCTCGCAGGGCTCCCACCTCCCCTGCCCCGCACGGGGGCTGGAATGAGAGCGGCAAAGAAAAAGTCCTCAGAAAGAGCGAGGGAAGGGAAAGAAGCTCGTAAATCCCTGGGAAGTCTCCAGGGAAGCCGCTCCGGCTGCAGCCAGGAACACAAATGTTGTCAGCGTTTGGTAAATATGAAACGGAGACCATAACAACTTAATGGATCCAAGGTGCTTCGTTAGCGCGCTCCCAGCAGACACGGCACTAACGAAGCCTTGCGGCTGCTGCCACTGTCCAGGCCCCTGTGCTGCAGGGAGGGAACAGGGATGAGCCATACAGGGACAGATACACGGCACCACCGCACCCGGGGCTTGTGCCAGGGGTATTGAGGCAGCTCCCGGCATCTTTCCTGGCTTCCCCAGCACCCGCCTCTGCTTGTCACCGGCCTCTCTGCCCTGGCACCGCAGCCATGGGGCTCCTGCTGCTCTCAGCTCCTGGGGTCAGAGAGGATCAGTGCTGGGCACTGCTCCCGGGGTGAAGCCCATCTCTGGCTCCTTTGGCTCGGAGTTATCCAGCGCAGGTCCCTTCTAGAGCTTGGATCCAGGGATCCACATCAGCCCTTGCCTGTCCCAGCTGTAGGCTCTGGGCCCTGCTCTGCTCAGGTCAGACACCTCCTTAGACCTTTACCAAGTGCAAAAAAACCATCTTAATGCTCCAAGATGTGCTGGCAGATGGAGTCTGGCACTGGCTGTCACTGCTGCACAACAGGAGCCTTTGCTCAGGAGCATCCAGAGGACCCCGAGGTGCTGGAGCCAAGCAACCCCTTCCCAGCACAGCAGAGATGCCAGCTGCCCATGCAGGGGCTTGCAGGCCCCTTACAGAGATGCCCAGCCAGGCTGGGGGTGCAAAGAGGCCCCGGGTGCTGGTAGCCCCCAGTAGCAACCTGGATCCATGCCGGGAGCATCTCCCCAGGTTGCATTTCTCTGGCACCGGGATCCAGGAGGAGCTGTTGGCAGGATCCCCATGGGCTCTGCTGGGGCTGCAGGCTGGGGGGGGCTGGCACCCGTCCTCGCTGGGAGCAGAGCCCACCGTGGGGCCTGCTGCCCTCACGCAGGTCAGGAGCACTGCAGAGGCAGCCAAGGAGGCGGCAGAGGCTCTTTAGCAACCAGACAGATCCTTATCTCGGCTCCTCTTGAGTGTTTCCAAAATCCCTTTGTCCCCTGACACTTAACAGGCATCAACCGATTAATCCAGGTCAGAGCCTATTTCTACTGACAGAGCTGGTGTTTAGCTCCCATTAGGATGCTTCCCACAGGCTGGGAATGGCTGGTGCAGGAACAGGGCTCAGCCTGGGCATGGGGTGAACCCTCAGCCCTGGATCTTGGGGTGATGGAGGGGGTGATGCCCAAGTAGTGGGGAGCGATGGATTTGTGCATTCCCGTGCTGGCAGGCAGGGAAACAGCAGGGATTTGGGGAGGTGTTTGCGGGGAAACAGGACAGTGCTGTCACCCCATGGGGATGGCAGGGGCCTGGGACCCTCCCTGGCACCTTGGCCATGCCATGCGCTTGTGTCCCTGCAGCGAGCGCCGGGCTGCTGGAGAACTGCACGGGCTGCGTGCTGTGCTCCGAGGACAACGGCTGCATCACGTGCCACCACCGGCTCTTCCTGCTCATCTGGAGGGACGGCATCCGCCAGTTCGGGATGTGCGTCCACACCTGCCCGCCCGGCTACTTCGGCGTGCGGGGCCTGGAGGTCAACAGATGCACGAGTAGGTCCCGGGGTCCTCCCAGTGTCCCCCTGCGGGTCCCGGTGCCATGGGAGGGGTGAGGGATGGTGGCACAGAGCCGGTGGCCATGGGGCTCCCTCCCCTTTTCCCATCCCAGACCCCACAGGTTCTCAAAGGCCTCTGGGTTCCTGGTGGGTACCGGGGCTGCCGGCTCCGGGCTCTCCCGGCTGAGCATCCCTCCTCCTCGCAGAGTGCAGGTCTCCGAGCTGCGAGAGCTGCTTCAGCAGAGACTTCTGCATGAAGTGCAAAGACAAGTTCTACCTGCACAAGGGCCAGTGCTTTCGGCAGTGCCCCCCCAGCACCACGGTGCAGCCCGGCACCCGCGAGTGCCAAGGTAAGGAGCACTCGCACCCCATCCCCGTGGTCCCCGGGGTGATGCCCGGCGCTGTGCGGTCACCGGCCCCGCTCTGCGCCCCTGTCCCCCGCAGAAACGTGTGAGCCGGGCCCGTGGAGCGAGTGGAGCCCCTGCACCCACGAGAGCCGAACCTGCGGCTGCAAGTGGGGAGTGGAGACGCGGGTCCGGGAGGTGTCGGGGGCCGCCCGGGAGGAAGGAGCCGCCTGCCCCGCGCTGCTGGAGACACGGAAGTGCCGCATGAGGAAGCACTGCCCAGGAGGTGAGCACTGCATCGCGGGCATCCCGACCCACAGCCTGCCCCATAGCCTGCCCCACAGCCCGGCCTGCAGCCTGCCCCACAGCCCGACCCATAGCCTGCCACATAGCCTGCCCACAGCCTGCCCCACAGCCTGCCCCACAGCCCGGCTGTTACCCTTGGCATCCTGAGGCTGGTGGCTGTAACTGGAGTTACAGGCGCATGTGCTGAGCAGCGCCGGTGCTGGTGCTGGTCCTGGCTGCAGGGCTGGGGGACCCCTGCGGCAGCGCTGCGCTGGCTGCTCGCATCTGGCAGCTCCTGGCACCGGCCGGTGTCTCCATCCACTGCTGGGCTGGGATGGATGCTGGTGGCAGCCTCTGTGATGGAATGAGGCTGCCAAGGGAGGGGAAAGCACGGCCAGAGCTTTCTGCAGCACAGTTGTGGATAAGAAGGGTTGAGAACAACAGGGGAGGTTCCTCCAAAACCCACTGAGCCCCAGAAACACTCATAGAGCTTGAGGGCATCACCCAGGGGGCTTCTGATGGCCAAAGCCTTGGGCGCCATCCCAGAACAGGGCTCTTCTCCATGGATTCCCCAGCCAGATGTTGGCCTCTGCTCCTGTGCCTTCTCCCACTGTAGCAGCACCGCATCCCATGGGCTGGGGGCTCCTCGGCACTGAGCTCCCTGGCTCAGGGCTTGCCACCACGTCTCCCATGCCCCATCCCTGGTTGCCGGGGCCGTGCGGGCACGTGGCTGGCGCTGGGAGCAAGGAGGCGGCTGATGTCATTTTTGGATGCAACCGGCTGGACCGAAGCCGTTCTAATAAATCTCCCCTTCACAGCTGGCAGAAGGGGGGGATTGCAATGGGATACGGATGTGCCGGGCCTGGCAGCAGATCTGAGCCGCGGCGCTTGGCGGGCCCGAGGCGCGGGCTCGCGCTGTGCCGGGGGACGTGCCGGCCGGCACCGCCAGCGTGGCAGCGCCGCGGTGCCCCGAGGAAGGGACCAGCCCGAGCGTGGAGCAATGGGGGCAGCGATGGGACGTGCGTGCTGAGGCTGGGGCCACGGAGCCAGAAGAGCAGCTTCGTCCCAGCGCTATCAATCGTAAATCAGGTTTTACTGCTGACAGCGCAGAGGAGCCGTTTCCTTCCCCAGCCGGGCCCTGGCTCGCGGCCTTGGGGTGCCAGGTGGCATCGATTTGGGGGCCATTCCCATCCCCGCTGGGCTGCTCCGTCTCTGGACCCAGCGAGCTGGTGACAGTTTGATGCAGCCGTTATGGTGTGCCAGGACTGGCTGTTCCGGAGCACAGTGTCCCGCAGCGGGGTGCCGGGTGCCTGCAGCCCCGAGCCTTGTCCTGGAAGCAGGGAATGCCCCTCCAGTGCTCCAGAGGCACCTTGGATTGTGGGGTGACGGAGAAGGCAGCAGCACCCTGGAAAAGCGCTTGGGCTCTTGTCCCTGAGCTCAACGTCAGGGCTCCTCACGGATGCTGTCTGGGATTAGCTCCGGAGGCAGATGTAGCCCCAGGAAGGCAGAGGGGAACCCATCAGTGCCTTGCAACAGCCCCACTGCCCCAGCCAGGAGGCAGGAGAGGGCAGCCCTCAGTGCCCATCATCACCGGGCCGGCTGCTCAGCATCCCCTGCCCTCGCTCCCAGGCTCCTGCCCGCCCGGCCGAGTGCTGGGTTATGGGATCCAGATGCTGGAGGAGGAGGACAATGAGTTCACTGGATGCAGCCGAGACACCCCCAGCCCGGGCGAGCCAGGGAAGGCAGCGGGGCCCGAGCGTGTGAGGAGAGATTTGTGCCACCACTTCTAAGCCGTCCGCAGGCAGCTGGAAGGGGGAAGCATCCGCGCTTGGCCGAGGCACAAACCCCTCGCGCTGCTGTAAATCTGTCCTGTGTCTGCTGCGCTCGGCGTTCGTGCTGTGCCCTCGCCTCGGTGGGTGGCAAATGTCTGGGAGATCGGAGCTGGAAAACAGAGACGGGCAGGAAGAGGAGACGGAGCCCTCGGAAAGGACCGGCCGCTCACCGGCCCCGTGCCCCTCACACAGGGGATGTGTGGGGAGAGGGGCACCAGACCCCTCTTATCGCCCACCTTTAAGTCAGGAGAGCACAGGGGTGGAAGAAGAAGTGAAGCTTCCCGGTTTTTGGGCAGCCATTCCGCTCCCAAGTAGGGGTTCCCCTTCCCGTTGGAACCCACGGCACGGCAGATCTCCTGCGACCCTGTTTGCTTTGGTGTCGCAGCACCAATGCCTCAACCAGTGCTTTGGGGAGCCCCTTGGGGTGTGCAAGATCTGGGGACCACCAGTGCTGAGTCCCTGCCGGCTGACAGCAGGATGCAGCCAAGCTCCACTGGTGCCTGGTCAAGGATGGGAGAGCAAGGCATGGCTGCGGCACAGCTTCGGAGTGCTGATGCAGCCATAGTTGTGCTCCAGCATCCCCAGTCCTTGCTCAGAGAGAAGTTGGGGTACCTCAGGCGTGCCCCTAGGTTGGCCGAGCATCTCCCAGCCCATTCCTGGAGATTCTGGGGGTACCAGAGTTTAGGATCTGGCCATGGAAGCTGGGGGGCAATGCGTTGGCGTCCCTCTGCCCATGCTGCCAACACTCAGACCCCCACATTCAGTGACCTGGAGAGGGCTTTGGGGTCCGCCAGCTTGGGAAGAGGGTCCTGTCTCACACCGGAGGGAGGATGCGGGGTGTGCACCCCATGGATGGGGCTCGGGCCGGGTCCTGACGAGCGATCCCTCCCTTTCTCCTCCTCTTTCCTGTTCCAGAGAAAACCGAACCCAAAAATAAAGGCAAGAAGAGGCAGAAGAAGCCGAAGACAGAACCAGAGGCGGGTACTTAGCGGCTCCAGCACTGGAGCTGGGGCAGCGCGGTGGGAGCGGGGTGGGAGCTCTCGGAGCCCCTGGCCAGGGCTCCCACCGCGCTGCCCCAGCCGCATCACCCCAGTTTTCCATCCACAACACAATTGCACAACATTTTCTCCTCCCCCCCCCTTTTCTTTTGACACAATTTATGGCCTGTAAAACATTTCCTTTTCAGAAAATCTAATTTGCAGTGTCCAAAGCAATGCCCTGGGGCTTGGGGAGCGGGGTGGCTCCTTCACTTTGCTGGTTTTCCCTCTCCCCCAGCCTGCGCCGTCCCTTCCCGTGCTCCAGACGGCTGGGATGGGGTTGGACCCTGTTGGTGAACATGGTGTCTGCTTGGGTCTCATCCCTCAGGGCTGGGAGATGCTCTGTTCCCCCGGGGTCCCGATGGCACAGGGATGCTCTGGTGTCATACAAGTCCCCCCATCCTCAGCTAGTGGCACAGAGAACAGTGAGATGCCAAGGATGGGACCCCTTTGGAGACCAGCCCAGTGCTCAGCATCCCCCCCCAGCACAACCATGGACCATATCCTGCCATCCTCAGGCTTACAGAAGGGCAGGAAGAGATTCTCTCCCCAGCTGGATGTGGGCACAGGAATTTGGCATCCCATAGCCACGCTCGGTCCAGGACAGGGGCGCACACGATGCCACTGCAGCGACTGGAGCAGGGAATGGTGCTGCCTCCAGCATTGCCCAGTGGATGCCCTGGGAGCAGCCCCATCCCAGCCGGCACCAGGGGTGCTGAGCCACGCTCACATCACATACAGAGCTCACAGCTGAATGTCCACAAGGGCTCTATCAGTGGGTTCAACGAGGGTTCGCTCATGTCACCGCCCCAGCCACAGGCACTGCTGCATTTGGAGTGTGCCGGGGTCCGAGCCCTCATCCCGAGGGCTGGCACTGGCATATGGGGGCTGCACAGACCCTTCAGGATGAGCGCACTGGGTGTCAGCATCGAGCCGGCCCCGGAGCTGTTCGCTTCACGTCCAACAAAGGCAGGAAACGTCCGGCACGGCGCTGCCCCCCCGGATTCCTCATGCCCAGGAGGAGCCATTCCCAGGAGGATGGGGATGAGCCGCCAGGACCCTGCCCTGGCCGCCAGGCACTGCGGGGACTCCGAGCAAAGACTTTAACGCCGTTATTGAAAGCTTCCCCAGCATCACTTGGTGCTGGAGGCGGAGGGAAGCGCCTCACCGGGAATGCTCCCCGCAGGTATCCCGGCCTCAGCTCTGCCATCGGGAAGCACTGAGGGGCTCATCCAACCGGTTGCTAATGAAATGAGAGTATCAGGTCTCGCAGCCATGGCTGGGTTCAGCCGTGTAATCCGGTTACTGTGAAGGCACAACTGCAGGCACTGGCCTGACGGCAGCTCGCGCATTTCCTATAGAGAGGCCTGGAGCATCCCAGTCATTGGGCTCAGAGCATTCCCGGCCATCCTGCACTGACCAGGGTCCATTCTCCAGCTCCATGGCTGTGTGAGCAGCCTGGTGTGTTGGGATACCCGTCTGCCCCTCATGCTGGGAGAAAACCACCTCCTCCTGAGGTGCTCGGGCATCCCCACTCTATCATTGTCCCCTCCTGGGGCACCCAGCATTGATCTGCACCAGTACATAGGCTGCAAGCTGCACTGGGGGGGGATCCCCAGTGGAGCCCCAGTCTGAGTTCTGGGCACCCCAAGCCCTGTGCAGGGTCTGTCTGGGTCCTGCCAAGCTCCGCCTGGAACTCAGCCCCTATCTTGGTCCCCACGGGCTCATCCCGCGGCCAAATCCAGGCCTGGCTCCATCCTATGTTATAAATAGCCGGGATGCAGGGAGGGAGCTCTGCTGCCGGGACGGGGGTGCCCCGGGGGTGCCGGGACCCAGCGGGTACCGCTCGGGGACGGTGGGGCTCACACAGCGCCGGGCTGGACGGTGGGTACCGGTGCTGGGAGGTGCAAGGAGCTGTGCAGAGAACGGCCGGGGGGGGGGGTGGTGGTGATGGGTGCGTGTGGCCGGGGGAGGGACGGGGGCTGCGTGTGTGTGTGTGTGTGCGAGGCATGCAGCGATCACGTGTGAAACTTGATCTGCGCGCAGTGGGCTCGGGGGGGAGCGAAAAGGCACAGAATTGTTTTCAAACCCGGTTTTTTTCTCTTGTTTTCATTCCGGGTTGGGTTTTTCCCCCTCTCCCCCCGCCGATAAAAGCCCGGAGCCGGCTCCGAGGGAGGAAATGCCAAAACTGCAGCGCTCCGGCCCGGCGGCGAGCGCCCGCTGACCCAGCCCGGCAACCCCCGGCCACCGCAGCCCGCTGCCAGCCCGTACCAAGCGGCACCATGCGGGCGCTGAGCCTCGGCCTCCTGGCGCTGACCTGCGCCGTGACCGCGCTGCGCGGAGCCGGGGCGCAGCGCCGGGCGCTGGACGGGGGCAGCCGCCGGCGCTACCACCGGGTGCAGCACGGGCACTGCAGCTACACCTTCGTGCTGCCCGAGGCCGACCCCGCGCCCTGCGCCGCTGCCCCCGGCCCGGCCAAGGCGCTCCTGCAGCGGGACTCGCCGGCCGGCACCGCGCACGGCGGCCACCGCGCGGCCCAGCGCCTGCGGCACCTCGAGAGCGTCCTGGAGAACAGCACCCAGTGGCTGCTGAAGGTGGGTGAGGGGACGGGGGGGTTCTGCCGGCAGCGCCCATGGGTGCAGCATCCTCGTACCGGCTGCCTGGCGCGGGCTGCTGGAAGCAGAGATGCGTGGGGGTCTTGTGCCAGGTCGGCATCTCCCCTGCAACCTGTTTGCACCGGGTGCGGACTCCCTGGAGGGCATGGGTGCTGCGGGTGCTATGGGTGCTGCAGATGCTGTGGGCGTTATGGGTGCTGCAGTGTGAGTACTGCAGCTCCCTGGTGCTTGCCTGTATCCCGCTGTCACCCCTGCCATTACTCATCGTGGTCCCACCACAATGGAGCAGGGACAGTGGAGCTCAGCACTCCCTGTTCTGGGTCAGGATGCTGGAAAGCTCTTGGGAGGGCTGTTGGCAGGCAGCAGAGAGAGGGACCTAAGGGCAGGAGCCACCAAAACCCCTCCAGCTTCATCATGTTCCCACTTACGGGCTTTGCAAAAGCTCCTGGCGTTTGGTAAGACTCTGAGTGGGGCCCATGGCTCTCTGTGGCCCTGTGACATGTTGGTGGCTGCAGGGTGGGGGGCAGTGGGGTGCCCATGGGGGTGCCCCCACCCAGGCTCTCCCCATCCCCATGACTGGAAGCAGGAAGCGGCGTTTCCTTCCGGAGAGCTCAAGAGCTGATGGAGCCCCATCTGCGGGTGCCTGCGTCAGACCCAGGAATAGCTCCCGGCGGCTCATCCCATGGGACACAGCAGCAGCACTCTGGGTGCTTGTCCTGACAAGAGGGCACGCGGCTCGTCCCGGCCATCACTGACCCTCCAGCCCAATGGCATCGCCAGCATGGCCCCATCCCTGTCCTGGTGGTGGATGCAGTGGGACCTGGGTGTCTGCACCCTGGATGATGCCAGGCAGCAGCACTGGGGCTGGGCTGAATGCACCAAGTGGGGTCCCAGGGGTGGCCCAGGAGCCTCTCCTGGCTGTGGGGCAGCAGGGACATGCAGGGCTGTTCCCTCATCCACACTAGATGACAAATTCCTCAAAGGCTGGAAAGTGCTGATCCGTGAAAGCCATCCCGGGATGTCACAGAGGGACCGGCAGAGCCTGTCACCGCCCGGCCGGTGGCAATGAGTCTCCATCACTGCAGGACCTGCTGGGTCTCCTGTGCATGCACAGCCTGGGGTACTTGTGCCTGGCGGTCCCTGCCTTGGGGAACCTGCTCCTTGGCCTCCCTGCCCTGGGTGCCCAAGCTCTGAGCTTCTCTTGGGGTGAGCACAACCTTTAGGCATGCCCAAGGAAGGCAGGGGCCGTAGGTGCCACCACAAGTGCACATAAGCAAGACAGATGTGGGGCTGCACATCTGGGCAGCTGTGGGCAGCGATGCCCCACACTGCAGCCCCAAGGAGCACGAGGCAGTGGGGCACTGGGCAGTGGTCCCCCATCCCATTATCCCAGCTCGTCCCACCGCATTATCCCACCACACCACACAGCACACCCCTCTCCTTTCGGAGGCAGCCCACTGCGATGTTTTGCTGTTGCTCCTCGGCATTCCCAATCCATCCGAACGGCCCAGGGAAGCTTGTTTTGGTCGGGCTCCAGGCCTGAACAAACAACCCAGGGCTCGAAGGAGGTATCGGGTTTGGGGATGGATTGTGAACGTCGCATCCCCGTCTGCTCTGCCCTGGCCCGTGGAGCCTGGCCGGGCGCTGGGGGCTGCTGGGCTTCCGAGGCCCCTCGGTCCCCCCCAGGAGCCCCATACACAGCACTGGGGTGTTGCTCCATCCTCCCCACGTGCAGCCCCCAGCGGTGGGGAGGGACAGGGACATGGCCAGCACCCAGCACACGAGGACGTGTGGCTTCTCCCTGTCCCATCGCTGCTCCCGACTCGGGAGGAATTCATTTGAGTTCAGACGCAAACATTTGATGGTGCCACCAGGTCTGGGGGGGGGGGGGGGCTCAGGGGAGGATGGGGTCCCCCTGGTGAGGTACAGGCACAGATAGGGGGGTTCCTCCCACCTCTGGACCCCGCAGCCAGTGCCTGTGGGATGCTTGGAAATACCAGTGCAGATGGGGACAGGGGAGGGTTGTGGCTGCAAGAAGGCAGCGCAGAACCATGCAGCCCTGGGCACCAGGTCCCCAGCACTGCTACAGCAGGGTGCTGGGGTCCCTCCTGCTCCAGGGCAGCTTTTGGGGTGACCAACAGCACCCTCAGGGAGGGATGAGGTTGGTGGGACCCTGCTCTCCTCGGTACCCATGGGCTGAAGGGGAGACAACCCCAGACCCCTGCGCTCTGCACAGACCCCCCTTGGGTCCCCGGTGCCACCCACGGTCGGGGTCACTGCGCCCCTCTCCAGCCCCTGCTGCTCCCAGGCTGATGCTGGGGCCGGGAGCGGGGGCTCCGTGTCCGTCTCAGCCCTCCCCGTGCCAGCCTGACCTTTTCCATGGGTATGTTCTGCCCCGGAGCTCCGAGATCTGTTTATTTAATAGGGAAAAAAAAGCAGCCAAGCGAATGGGGGGGAGGAAAGGCCTCCCCGAGCCTGTGAAGCAACAAGATTAACGACGTGGTTAAAGGGAAACTCTCCAGCAAGCACTCAGCTCGGGAAATGTTTTCCAGACGTGGCTCTCCGACCTTTCCCCGCTTCCTCCTCATGAGCGTGTTCCTCTAAGGGAAGATCCCCCAGGATCGGGGGGCAGGAGGTGCTGGATGGGATGCTCAGAGCTGGGCTCCTCCTGCCCGCTATGGGTGCTCGCAGTGGGGTGATGGTTCTGCTGTTCCCTGGGTCTGGGAAGCAGGGAATGGGGCCTCACTGCGATTTCATCATGTGCAAACAAGTGCAAGAGCAGAGCCCAGCGCCCTGGCCCGCTGCCGGCCCCGCTCCTGTGCCAAGCATCCCGGCAGCAGCATCCCACCCTGCCAGCGCCGCCGGGCCCGCGCTCCCATGAGCTGCACCGGGATGCGGGGCTGGGATGCAGGATCTGGGGGCTCCCTGGTGTGGGGTTGTGCTCCCAGCGTGGGCAGCGCAGCCCCTT
Source organism: Lathamus discolor (assembly GCF_037157495.1). Classification (NCBI taxonomy): domain Eukaryota; kingdom Metazoa; phylum Chordata; class Aves; order Psittaciformes; family Psittacidae; genus Lathamus; species Lathamus discolor. The sequence goes on along the minus strand of NC_088894.1, from coordinate 1,067,443 downwards.
CCGCTCCCCGCGGCCCCTTGCCGAAGCCCCGTGTCCCTCCCGGCCGAATGGGAACCTCATGGAAGGGGCTGCCAGGAATAGAAAGGGCCTTTGGGAAAAGCGGCTCCCCGCGGGCTGGGAAAGAGGAAGCGGGGGCTCAGCTGTGTCCACAGCGGCCTCTTCCCAGCCCCGAGCTCTTCCCTGTGGCGGGGCAGCGCCGGGTGATGGACACCCACCTTCCCCGGCCACGGGATTGTGGCGTTCGGGGGCTGGCAGCTGATGCTGATGCTGGACACACTCTTCCGAGCCGCCCCAGCTTGCCAGCACACCCGGGAACACACAGCCCTGTGCCGGGTCCAAGGAATCCGGTGCCCAAAGGGGCTCCCCCGCCACAGCACAGCCCATGGGAGCTCGCTCTGATGAGCCCCAAAGAGCCTGGAGATGGGATGTGCCGCGCTGGAACGCTCCCAGCGATGTGCCCGGGGCCGTGCCAGGGAGCTTCCCAAATGAGCCGCCCCATCCTTGCTCCCCCCCCCTGCAGCTGGAGAGCTACATCCAGACGGGCATGAAGCCGGAGGTGGCACAGACGGCGGTGCAGAACCAAACCGCCACCATGCTGGAGATCGGCAGCAGCCTCCTCAACCAGAGCGCCGCGCAGAGCCGCAAGCTCACCGATGTAGAGGCCCAGGTACAACCCCTGCCCACCGCCCCCCCCGGTCCCCACAGCCCCCCGGGGCCATAGCAAGGAGCACGGGGGCTCTGCTGCTAAAGCACCCCGAGGTGGGGCATGGTTTAATGCACCGGTGACAGCAGGGGCATGGCGTGGCCGCGGGTGCTCACAGGGATGCTCTGGGGTAGGTGCTGAACCAGACGTCGCGCATCGAGATGCAGCTGCAGGAGAACTCGCTGTCCACCACCAAGCTGGAGAAGCAGCTCCTGCTGCAGACCAACGAGATCCACAAGCTGCAGAACAGGAACAAGTAGGGCCTGGGGGGGACCCCCGAGCCCCCAGACCCCAGCCGGTGTCTCCCATCCCAAGGCTGCACTTTGAGGGGGGGTTAAACTTGCTCAGGGGCTGGGTGGGGTCCATGGCGGGGGGTCACAGAGCCCCAGCACAGACCTTTGGGCATTGGTTTCCCTTTGCTAAGCATATCCCAGAGGTGCCAAGTGGGCTTGATTTTGTGGGTGCTGCAGGGGATGGGCCAGCTCCGGGTCCCCACTGATGGGCCAGGGCACCACAGCTGGGGCTGGGGCTGCACAGCCACTGCGTTCACAGCCTCCCCATCGCCGCTGCCTTCCCCTTCCAGCATCCTGGAGGTGCGGGTGCTGGAGATGGAGACCAAGCACCAGGAGGAGCTGGCGGGGGCCCGCTCGGAGAAGGAGAAGCTGCAGCGGTTGGTGAGCAGGCAGAGCGGCACCATCGAGGAGCTGGAGAAGTCTCTGCTGGCCGCCAGCGCCAACACCAGCCTGCTCCAGCGCCAGCAGCTCCAGCTCCTCGAGTCCGTGCAGAGCCTGGTGCGCCTCGTCTCCCAGGGCAGAGGTGAGACGGGGCCGTGCGGGCAGGGTGCAGGCAGGGTGCAGGCAGGGTGCGGGCAGGGTGCAGGCAGTGGGAGAGCTCCTCATCTTCCAGCACAGCCCTGGGGAGATGGGGCAGAAGAAGGAGAAATAACCCCTGGTCACAACAGCACCAAAGGGCGAGGGGAGAGCAGCAGGGCCAGGCAGGGCTGAGGGACCAGCCGGGGTCCCACTGTCTCACTGGGCCTCTGCCGCAGCCACGCTGCCGGGGCAGGAGCAGCAATTCCAGGACTGTGCCGAGGTGCACCGGGCCGGCATCCGCGCCAGCGGCGTCTACACCCTCCACATCAGCAACCTCAGCGAGCCCAAAAAGGTGAGTGTGGGCTGGCAAGGGGTTCCAGCACAGCACCCCGGGGCGCTGCTGATCCCAGTGCACCCAGTGCACACTAACCCCAGACCAGTGCTGGTATCCTGATTGCCTGGCTGTGGCTGCCCCATCCCTGGCAGTGCTCAAGGCCAGGTTGGACACAGGGGCTTGGAGCAAGCTGCTCCAGTGGAAGGGGACCCTGCCCGTGGCAGGGGTTGGAGCTGGAGGAGCTTTAAGGTCCCTTCAACCCAAACCAGTCCATGGTTCTATGATCCCAATCCCATCTGGCTGGGAGGGCTGAGGCTGCAGGGAGGGTGAAGGGAGGAGCTGCTGGGTGAGGGCACAGACCCCTCAGCAAGCTGCAGCATCCATACAGCACCATACAACACCCATGCAGCACCCATACAGCACCATGCAGCACACATACAGCACCATGCAGCACCCATACAGCACCCATACAGCACCATGCAGCACCCATACAGCACCCATCCAGCACCATGCAGCACCCATGCCTGGTGCTGCCTGCTCCGCAGCCCATCCCGGCTCTCCCCGCTGCAGGCATTCTGCGACATGGAGACAGACGGCGGCGGCTGGACCGTCATCCAGCTGCGTGCCAACGGCAGCCTCAGCTTCCAGAGGAGCTGGAGGGAGTACAAACAGGTCCGTGCCTGCCCGGGGAGCGGGGGACACCCCGGGGACACCCCGCACTCACCTGCCCCACTGCTCCCGCAGGGGTTTGGGGATGCCGCAGGCGAGTACTGGCTGGGTAACGAGGCCGTGCACCTCCTGACGAGCCAGGGCCCCTACGCCCTGCGCGTGGAGCTGCGGGACTGGGAGGGCGGCCAGGTCTATGCCCACTACGGGAGATTCCAGCTGGGGAGCGAGCGGCAGCTCTACAGGTAGGAGAGGGGCAGCTCCGGCCCCGCCTGACCCCTGCTGCCCCGCGGTGGCCATGGGCGAGGTGGCTGCGGTGCCCCGCGGGTGCAGGATCCCACAGGGCTTCACCGGGGTGTCCTGGGGGGGGGGGGTTATGGCTCAGCAGAACTCGTCCCCCGGTGCTGGGGGCTCTGCTCTGCTGCTCCTTCTGCTCTCCCCAGGCTCCTCTTAGGCTGAGCTGAGCTCTTAGGCAGAAGCTCTGCCCTGTGAGGGTGCCCAGAGAAGCTGTGGCTGCCCCATCCCTGGCAGTGCTCAAGGCCAGGTTGGACACAGGGGCTTGGAGCAAGCTGCTCCAGTGGAAGGGGTCCCTGCCCATGGCAGGGGTTGGGGCTGGATGAGCTTTGAGGTCCCTTCCAACACAAACCAGTCTGAGTCTATGGTCCCAATCCCAAGCATAGCATGACCCCCACCCTTAGGGACCCCAAACCATCAGCTCCAGGCCAAGCTGGAGGTGCAGGATCTCTGCCTGCGTCCCTCTGTGCCTCTGCCGGTGGCATCCCATGTCCCTTAACCCCCCGGATCAGGGCTGAGGGGTTCTGTGGCCCCCACAATGTCCAGCACTGATGGTCCATGCCCACCCGTGCTGCAGGCTGTCACTGCAGGACTACAGCGGCACGGCGGGGCAGCAGAGCGGGTTGGCACTGCAGGGCACCCGCTTCAGCACCCGCGACGCCGACAACGACAACTGCCTCTGCAAGTGCGCCCAGATGCTGTCAGGAGGTGAGCGGAGGTGGGGGGACCCCCCATGCAGCACCCATGGGTGCTCCCCATGGGATGCCACCCTCCCGCCTGCTCCCTCCTCACAGGCTGGTGGTTCGATGCTTGTGGGCTCTCCAACCTGAACGGCATCTACTACCCAGCGCGGCACAACATCCGCAAGCTCAACGGCATCCGCTGGCACCACTTCCAAGGGCCCAGCTACTCCCTGAAGGGCACCCGCATGCTCATCCGACCTGTCAGCTTCTAGCGCCTCAGCCCAGAGCAGGGGCGGAGGGACAAGGGATGGTTCACGGGGAACCACCAGGTCCCACCTCGCTTCTCTTCCCATCCTTCTGCTGCGACTCCGGTTTTTGCCCCAGGCTGGGGTCCAAGGCCCAGCAGGAGCCCCTGCACACGCAGCCAGGCTCCAAGGCACACCAGGGCTTTGCCTTTTCTGTCTCTGGGCATTGCAAAGCTCCCACTGTTCCTTTTACCCCATGGGATCAGGGGAGCTGGAGGGGATGGGGATGCTCATGATGGAGGCAGGGGCTGGCAGAGCCCCGGGATGGGGTTGAGGGGTTGTGGGTGGGGAGGGGATGGGAAGGGTCCTGGGGGAGGTGTTGCAGGGGGTCTGAGCTGGGGCAGGGTGGGAGGAGCTGGGGATGCAGGCAGTGAGACCCCCTCACGCGGATGCCTTGAGATGGCAAAAGCGGGCTGAGGGCACCTTGGGGAGCAGCCGGAGCAGCGGGGTACGGTGCAGCCCGGTCTCCATACGGCAGCACCAGGCCCCAGGAGCGGCCCCAGCAGCTGGCGCGGGTCGGGCTGGAGCCACTTTTATTTTTGTACTAAGAGATATTTATTTTCCAAGGGTCTGGAGGGGGCTTTGGGGGAGAGCTCGGCAAGGAACCGCTCCTCCTGTTCAGCAGCAGGGCAGGACAGAGTGACCCCAGCAACCTCAGGGGACCCTAAGGCCTCAGTGCATGGGTGAGCACGCAGTAGGACAGGGCTCGGTGACACCCAGTCACAGCCTTCTGCAAGTGTCCCTGTCCCCTCGCTGTCCTCGTCCCCTTCAGCCCCATTGCCACTAGATTTCCCCCCAAGCCAACTGTGGCTCCCCGCAGCACCGTCACCCCTGGGTGCCCCATTGCATCCCCAGCTCACCTTTCCCACTGGTACCCAAGCCCTGCGGAACGGTGGCAGTGGCGACAACCGCAAAACAGGTCCCTTTCACCCCTGGCTGGCTGGGTGACAGCAGGGACCTCACAGAGCTGGGTTTGCTGCCACCAAACCCCATTTCCCCCACGCTGGGGAACAGGGCCAGTACCTCCCAGTGGGGTGAGGGACATGGGGACGCACTGTCCTGCCCGTCGGGACAGCGGGACCCGCTGGCAGGGTGCTGGCACCGGTGACCCCAGCGGGGGGGGGGAGGCTCCGTTCACGCTGCCCTTGGCACTCGCTAATTACCAGTGATTAAAGCACGTGACGTGGTTGGCGCTTCCCGAAGATGCTCATCAGGGCCGGATAACGACAGGATGGAAAACGGAGGGAGCGGGGATGCTGGGAGCGAGCAGCGCTGCAGGAGGCAACCGGCGCGGTGCAGCCGCGGGCCATGGCCCCCCGCATGGCTGGGGCTGGGTGCCAGGAGGATGGGGTGGTGCTTACCATGGGGTGCTGCACATGGGCACCTATGGGAGAGCCCGGCATGGAGGGGTGAGTGTGATGGAGACCCCGTCCCTGCCATCCCTGCTCCATAGGAATAACAGACGGGATCAGCTGTGGCCCCCGTCGAAATCGGAGCCACTGAGAGGCAGCTGCCATGGAAAGTGATAGGGAGCGCTGGGGCCATCCTGCTGTCCCAGCAAGGGGGGGGGGCATCCCCAGGGAGGCAAGCACGGCCTCGATGCGCCTGTGCCAGGGATTCGTGCTGCAGTCCCACGGCTGCAGGGTCAGAAGCCTTGGGATCACGGCTCCTCCTGCGCGTGCACACAGGCACGCGTGCACACAAACCCATGGACACACACGTGTGCATGCCCACGGCCCTGCGTGCACACAAACCCATGGACACACACGTGTGCATGCCCACGGCCCTGCGTGCACACAAACCCATGGACACACACGTGTGCATGCCCACGGCCCTGCGCGCACACGTGCACGGGATCACACACACGCAGCAGCACATGGGCTCTGCGGGGACACGCAGGTGCTGGGATGCTGTAGCTAAGCCGAAGGGCCAGAGGGACACCCCCCCCACCCCGTCCTTGGCAGCAGCATCAAATTTAGACCAAGCCCTGGGCCACGCCGAGCCGAGGAATCCGGCAGCGCAGCCGGTGCTGCCAGCGCCCTGAACCGCTTCCCAGTGAGCTTTCCTGAGGGGGAATCCTGGCCCCCAACATGTGCCTGGGGTTACCGTCACCCCGAGGGTTCCAGCTCCTGCGCCCCACGTGCCATCATTAAGGATCCCTTAAGTGTGTGCTTCCTCCCCAGCCTGATTTGTCAGCCTGACTCACGGGGCCAGATGCCATCTCCACATCCTGCCCACCACGTGCTGCCCACCACAATCTGCACACCACATCCTGCCCATCACTGCCATATCCCAGGCAGCCGGACCTGCCCGTATCCCAGCAGGAGCTGGATGGATCCTGCACCCTGGGCAGTGGCTTTGGGCAAACACTCAGAGTGCAGGAGCCAGGATGGAGGGGGAAACACTTCATCCCTATGAGGGCTCTTTTGGGGACCCCAAGTATCCCTGTCAGGGGTCATGCAGGTGTGTGCATGGATGTTGGGCACATTTATGTGCGTCCGTGCATGCATGGGTGTGTGTGCATGGATCTGACCCCTTCAGAAACGAAACCTGCAGCCCTGCAGTTGGACCTTGCCCCTGGCCTCTCACCACTGCTGCCACCGAGCAGCACCCGTGCCCCGCACACTGGCTCCCAGCACACGGAGCCATTTGTAGCCATGGCCCCAGACACCGCTGCCGGAGCTGCAGGGAGGCAGCGGCAGGGCCGGGGGCCAGGCAGGGTCCCCAGGGTGCAGTCATTGGTGCCTTGGTGCCCCTTCCCCTGCAGCCACCCACTTGCATGGGGGGGACCTCCCAGGCGCAGGCAGCACCCCCAGTGCTGGGAGGCTGCGGGGGGCAGCCCGGGGGTAACACCCGGCTGCTTTTCATCTTCAAAGCTCTCCCTGCGCTCCCTTTCATCCTCAGCCCGCCTCGGAGGTCCCGGCTATCGCCGCCCCATCTCAGCATCCCCGAGCAGCCGGGGCCCGGCCAAGCCCCATGGGAGGCTGCACGGTCGGCACGGTGCTGGCTGCGGCACAGAGGGGAATCCCGCGGGAAGGGCTCTGCCGGGACCTGCCGGAACCAACCGCCGTCGCGCCGTGCCTGCCGGGCCCCGCGCTGGCACGCTACGGCACGGCACCGGTGTTCCCATCGGCACCCGGCACCGGGGTGGGCACCCTGAGGGTCCCTGCCCCATCCCGACCTCACCTCCTCGAGAGACAGCACCGCAGCGAGCATCCAAAGCACAGAGATTTAATAAAACCGCCTGCATTGGTGTCGTTATCGCTCTTTACAGGTCACACATCAGGAAAACCGGTGGAAATGAGGAAAAGACCACCAACGTCATCGTCATAAATAGAAGGTGTCCAGGAGGGGACACGAGCACTCGCGGACACTCACTCACACACACACACAGAGCCCTGCGAGCTCGAAGTGAGGGGTTCACATTTGCCCCCACCCCACAAAGCACCCAGCTTCACCCAGACCATTAAAATGGGGGGCCCCAGGATGCAGCCCCCACCCCAGTCAGCACGGCCCCCTCAGGGGGCTCTGTGCAGGGGAGGAACAGCCCCTTACCCCCCACCCATGGGTGCCGGTGAGGAGCAGGGCAGGCAGGGTGACCACACACAGGCTCCCATGCAAATGGGCAATGGGAAGGTGGTGAGGACCCGCCGTGCACCCATGGACATGGGTGTCCTTTGCCTTGCCATGGGGTCACAGTGACCTGGCTCTCCGGTGCTGGCACAGGGTTCTGATGGAGCCGGTGGGACGGATGCGTGGCCACCGCACCAGGGAAGCAACGACGGGTCTGAGTTCAAGGGTCCCATCCCTGCCAAGAGGTCCCCGGGTCCTCCGTGTCCATCATCGCCTTCTATGAGCAACCCACCCCGGTGTCCTCCACCACCGCGGCACGGCTACACGTTGGAGACCTGCTGGTGCTCCCTGGCCTGGCGCAGCCCATACAGCCACTTGATGACACGGGCGTTGCGCTCGATGACGGAGATGCCGTAAGGGACGCGCTCGGGCGGGCGTCCCTCCGGCGTGGCCGCGCTGGGCGGCGAGCGGCCGCCCTCCGAGCTGGCCGTGCTCACGCTGTGGAACTTGAGGGAGACGATGTCGGAGCTGGCGCGGGCGAAGCGCTCGGCGCCCGTGTCCTGCAGCTCCTCGGGGTCCAGGCCGCAGTAGTTGAAGAAGCGCTCCAGGTCGGCGGTGGCCCGCGAGAGGCGGTCGCTCAGGTCCGACTTGGAGCGGTGCAGCACCGGCTGCCGGCGCGCGCTCTCGGGGCGGGCAGGCGAGCTCCGTGCCGGGGCTGCCGGCAGCGCACCGGGGATGGGGGATGCGGGTACCGGTGTCACAGGTGTCACTGGTGTCACGGGTGTCACTGGTGTCATCGGCGTCACCGGTGTCACCGGCCCCCGTGGAGCCCCGCAGGGACGCACGTCCACCCTCCGCACGGCCACGCTGCCGGGGGGCTTGGTGGCAATGGGACTCTCCGGTGGTTTGGCAGCGCCATCCGCCCCACTGCACCGCGGCGCCGGCGCCTCCGCCCTCCACTTGCAGTCCCTGCCCAGCGGGTTCTCCGCCTTGGGGAAGGGGCTGTCGCAGAGGTTGATGAGGTTGTTGAGGATCTCCAGGTCGAGGCAGGTCTTGGTGCCAGCAGGCTCGGCGCGACGTGGTCCCGGCGCTGCCCTGCGGCTGGGGGTGAGCACCGCCCGGCGCACCCCCGCTGTGAAGAGGGGCTGCTTGAGCAGCGGTGGCTTCACCGGCTCCTGCCTGGTGCTGGCGACCTGCTGGCTCTTCACGTACTTGGCCTTGTCGGCCTCCAGCCTCTCCACCGCGCTCGGCTTCCCGGCACCCGGCTCTGTGCCACGGCGGAAATAAGCTGGGCCCTTGCGGAGGATGCGGATGGGCATGGTCGAGGTGAAGGGAGCCGGCACCGGCACCCCTTTCATGGCGTCTCTGGCCTGCAGCGCCTCAACGGGCATCCTCAGCGCTGGCACCACGGCACCGGGTGGGTGCCCGGCAACCGCAGCGATGGGTTCACGTGCCGGCAGCTGCAAAGAGAGCCTGGAGTGAGCGTGGTGCTGCTGCCCCTGCCCGGCCCCCGGCCCCACCGCAGACAAAGGCTGCCCGGGCTGTGTGCGGTGCCGCACTGTCTGCGCCGGCAGCGCCGGGCTGCTATTTGAAGGCAGGAACCACGCCTCCATCACCACCGCGGCCTCCCCGGCACCGTGCATGGCCAATCGGCACAGCCGGCCTGCTTCAAACCGCACCCGGGCCAATGGGGATGGCGGGGAGGGAGCCCCAGCCACGGCAAGGGGCACCCCGGGGAGCGAAGCTGGGGTGGAGGGGGGTGGTTTGGTCCTGCACCCCTCAGTGATGCTCTGCCTGCATCGCCTGTGCCCAAGGGTGCATCACCTGCACCAAGGGCTGCATCTCCCGTGCCTGGGGGTGCATCACCCACATCAAAGGATGCATTGCCTGCACCCAGGGGTGCAATGCTCATGCCCAGGGGTGCATCACCTGCATCAGGGGGTGCAACACCTACATCAAGAGGTGCAGTGCTCATGCTCAGTGGAGCATCACCTACTCCCAGAGGAGCATCCCCCATGTCCAGGGGTGCAACACCCACCCCTCCCACCCACCACCCTGCCAGGCTGGGGGCTCTGGAGCTCTGCTCCCCCTGCTCTCCATTCCCCAGCTCCCTGCTCCCACCTTGGATCCCATTGGAAAGCACCACCGGGGTTTTCCACCCGAACTTGCCCGGTCGAGGTGCGCTGGGAGCGGCTCTGGGGCCCCGCTCACCCCACGTCCCTGGGCCCCTGCCAACCCCAACAATCACAACCGCCCTCCCCAGCGGTCGCACCGAGCCCCGGCCTGCCCATAGCAGCCTGGGGAGGGTCCAAACCAGCCCTGAACCGCATTGCAGCCCCTTCCCATCAGCCCCCAGTGCCCCCGCCCAAGGGTGGGCAGAGCTGGAGGGGTCCCAACACACGGAGGGGCTCAGGCAGCTGGAGGGGGGGGCACATGGGGTCGGATCTTCCCCCTGTTCCCAAGCTGCTTTGAGCCCCCCAGCATTGGTGACCCCATGCTATGACAGCCCCGGCACTCACCAGGTGCAGCGGTGCCGTGGCCGCGGTCCCTCCTGCGGTGGCCCCAGCGGCTGCCGTCACCGTCACCGCTCCCCGGCACAACAACTTCCTGGGTGCCACCCAGGGCCCGTCCCAGCATCACCGCGGGCGGCCGGAGCCAGCACCGGCACCCACAGCACCACGGGCACGGCCGCGCCGAGCCACACGCACCAGTGCATCGGCGTCTGCGCCCCAATGGGGACCACGCACAGGTCCTCGGCTTGCAGAAGGTGCAAACGTGCCCCCCCCCCCCCCCCCCGGAGGCAAAGCGGGGACACGGCTCCACGCTGCTGTGGAGCTCGGGTTGGTGCCGGAGGCTCAGCCCCAGGGTGAGCCGTGGGGTGGCTCTTGTGGCACAAGGCTGAGGGCACAGGGTCCCCAGCACAGCCATGCGGGCAGCGTGGGTCCCCTCCCTGCCTGGCCGGCAGGGACGGCCGGGCCGGGCACAGCCTGCTGCTCCGCATTCCTGCGGTGCTGAGCCTCCTGCGCTGGCACGGCCGGGCTGCACCGAGCAGGGCTGAGCCAAGCCACCCCCCAGACACCCCAAAACACGGCCACATTGTCCCATGCCCCCAGCCCGGCCGGAGCATGGGGATCCAAACGCCAGGGCTCAGAACCCCACCTACCCTGGGGGATGCCCAGCCATGGCCCCAGCTCCAATCCCTCCTGGTGCGGGCAGCACAACCGGGCTCACTTGGCGCACGGAATGACCCAGGCAGTGCTTCCAGGGAGCCATGCCGGGAGATGTGTGCTTGTGCCCCCCTCGCCAAGTGATCCCGCTGGCACAGGACCAGCACCGCCTCCAGCACCCACCTGGATGGGCCCTGCGATGTGGGAGCCGGCCCGGCACGGCTCAGCCGCCACAGCGCTGCTCCCTGCGCTCGTCCGGGCTGTCCCGATGTCCCTGCGCGTCCCGGTCCCCAGCCGCGTCCTCCCCTTCTCCCACCGGGAGCTGCTCTGCACCGCGACTGCTCCCGCTGAGTCAGTGCTGGGCGAGGACGAGCTCACATGGGATTAAAACCGTGGGGCATCCTCCATGCCAGGCTGCGTCACGCAGCGTGATGGGACATGGTGACGTCCCGGCGTGGTGCTGGTTCAGCCGCGGTGCTGGATGGGGATGCACGGCCTGAGGTGCTCCCGCTGCCAAAGCCAAATCACCTCTGGATGCCCCCTGCCTGCTGTGGGCAAAGGGTCCGGGTGCCCTGGCAGGGATCCAGGGAGATGGGAAGGTTCCCAGCCTGGCTCCCTGCCGGCACAGCAGGCAGCAGGGCCTGCTCCGACTTGGAAAACTTGCCTTGCTCCCGCATGCACCCAGCAGCCCTCTGTAATGAACTCCAAACCACAGGAAAACAACCCGGAGAGTGGGAATGGAGCTGATGGACCGGAGCGGGGTCACCAAGCCTGCGGCCACAAAGCCCTGCAGGCCTGAACCCAGCCCTGGGGTGGCTCCAGGTGCCATGGTGCAGGCGTCTCCCGTGGCGAGGAGCGGATGGAGCCGTGTGCTTTTCCAACTGCTCTTGGAAGCAAGACAAGGAGCAGGCGGAGAGCAAAGAGCTGAGTGAAACACATGGAAAACAGTGACTGGGTGCCACAGGGCTGCCCTGTGCCTGGCAAACAGCAAAGGGGGATCCACACAATGATCCTGGCTGGAAAACCACTGCTCAGAGCCTGCCCGGATGGGCTGAGCCCCGCCATGGGCACCGAGCCTGCGCAGGGCGCAGCAGCGGGTGCAGGCGGCTGCCCGGGCACGTCGGGTGCTCCTGGAGCGGGGCGTTGGAGCCTCACCCTCACTGGGAGCATCCCAGGGCGGGTTTTGGGAAGGCAGCCAGCGGTGGGAGCGCTCCCCAGCACCTCCGGCACCACCCGGCCTGGCTGGATGGGGCCTGGAGCACCCTGCTCCGGTGGAAGGGGTCCCTGCCCGTGGCAGGGGTTGGAGCTGGAGGAGCTTTAAGGTCATTTCAGCCCGATCCGGGCCGGGGTTCTGTGATGCTGTGTCGGGGGGCAGAGGGACAGGCGGGTGCTGGCGCTGGCTTCGCTCTCACCTCCCACGGGCGCTCAAGGCTGAACCTCCCACTTGTCGCTTCCAGGATTTCCAGGAACTAAACACAGCCTTGAAGGAGCAGAAAACACACTCAGAGGCCAAATCCTTGCTGGAAGTGCTGGGTGGAGGCAGCTGCGGGTGCCAGGGCTCACGGCAGCACCAGGCACAGAATCCCAGAGCCACGAAGCCCCCCAACACCTCTTCTTGGTGAGTGCGAATTCCCAATGGTTCATAACAGCCCCTTGGCACACCGAGGCTGTGCCCGGCTTTGTAGCAGGGAAATCTCCCCTGTGCCATGTGCCCTGACCGAGGGCAAGGCACCGCCTGCTCCTGCCTCAGTTTCCCCAGTTGGCAGGCAGGAGCATCTTCATCAGGGACTGTAGCAATAGGACAAGGGGTGATGGGTTCAAACTGAAACAAAGGAGATCTAGGTTGGATCTATGGCAGAAGCTCTTCCCTGTGAGGGTGCTGAGGCGCTGGCACAGGGTGCCCAGAGAAGCTGTGGCTGCCCCATCCCTGGCAGTGCTCAAGGCCAGGTTGGACACAGGGGCTTGGAGCAAGCTGCTCCAGTGGAAGGGGTCCCTGCCTGTGGCTGGAGCTGGAGGAGCTTTAAGGTCCCTTCCAGCGCAAACCCCTCTGGGATCTGTGATGTGGGTGCTCAATGGGGATGCTCTGGCTGGGTCCAGCACCGCCCTGCTCCGCTCCCCAGGGGCAGAGGGCAGGATGCCGCCCGCACCCCGCTCTCCCCACACGTCTCCGCAGGCAGCAGCTCGGGGCCCGGAGCCGGGAGGTGACAGATGGGGACAGGCCGGGCACGAGGCCTTTGTCTGCGCGGTGGCTGCGGCACGGACACGCAGATGGCGGCTGCCGGCGGGGCCGGGACCGCAGCCCGAGGCCGGGCGAGCGCCGGGCCCTGGGGAGCCGGCCCTTTTGTCGGGGTCTCACCTCCAGCAGCGGCCCCTTCCCCGCAGCAACCCCCCCCCCCCGCCTTTCAACTTTCAACTTGACCTGCTCCTTTCACATGGAAATGGGATGCAAATGGCCCCGGGAGGGGGCTGCCAGCGGCCAGCGCCTGCGACGTGGCAGCGGCTCCCTGCACCCAGCTCTGGGGGTCACACACATGTGCCTGCGGTAGCCGGCGGTCCCTGGGGCGAGGGGGTACCCCTTGTCCCCCTGCAATGGAGCAGCCGCATTCCCCTGCCCTAAAAGAGCATCCCCACTGCTCTCAGTGAAGCAGCTACTCGGGGATGGTTCTTGCTGGGGCTGAGCCTGAGGATGGACCCCGCTAATCCCACCATTTCCTATCCCCATCCTCACCGGTGATGGGGAGGGGGCTTCCTAGTGATCCGGTCACCAGAGCTCGGCAGAGTCCAGTGGCCAGGGACCATTCGGCTCCCCAGTGCTGCCATCTGCCTCCACGGCCTTGGCTCGCATCTGCTGGGGTGCAGAGGGCCGGGGGCTCAGCTGCAGCATGGGAGGGGGCAGCCTGTGTTGGGTGGATCGGGGTGAGGAGCGTGAAGCAGCAGCGTGGGGGTCCCGCACCCAGAGCCCCTCGGGCTGCCCTCGCACGGGTCTCCTTTGTGCTGCCACATTAAACACCAATGCAACACCGTCCCCTCCTGTCCCCAGCCCGGACCAGCCCGAGCCCCTGCGCCTGATTCCTTCTAGCATCTTGGATGTGCTCCCCCACTTCCAGGTCCCCGCAGCACTGGACTGTGCTGGGATAGACTTGTTTTTCTCCATAGGAGCTGGTATGTGGCTGGTTTGGGTTCTTGCTGCAGAGCAGATAAGTCTGGGGTGTTTTGGTTATCACTGAGCAGCTCTTGCATAGCATCAGGGTCTTGTCTGCTTCTCACAGTGCCCAAGCAGTGAGGAGACTGGGGATGCACAGGAAACTGGGGGGGGGGGGGGGTATGGGGATGGGACAGGAGACCTCAGTGAGCAAGGGGCACCCCAAACTAGGGGCTCTCCTACTCAGCAATAAAAGCTGGAGAAAAAGAAGGAAGCAGGAGACATTTGGAGTCACTGTTACACATGGATCTGCTGTGCTGGGACTGGCAGGACATGGGCCTGCGCAGGCAGCAGTGAAGGAATGGGTTGGGTAGGAAGGGACCTTAAAGCTCCTCCAGCTCCAACCCCTGCCCCGGGCAGGGACCCCTTCCACTGGAGCAGCTTGCTCCAAGCCCCTGTGTCCAACCTGGCCTTGAGCACTGCCAGGGATGGGGCAGCCACAGCTTCTCAGGGCACCCTGTGCCAGCGCCTCAGCACCCTCACAGGGAAGAGCTTCTGCCTAAGAGCTCAGCTCAGTCTCCCCTCGGGCAGGTTCAAGCCGTTCCCCTTGGCCTGTCCCTACAGGTCCCTGCTGCACCACACGGCTGGGGCAGGGCTGGAGCCATGGGCAGGGCAGGGCCGGCTGCACAGGGAGGCACAGGGACAGGGACAGGCCAGGCACAGGGAAGGCAGCCCCAGGCTCTGTCCCAGCGACACCCGGTGGGTGCTGTGGGAAGAGCCGCCGTGAGGCACCCTGGGGTGCTGCCATGATGGGGGGGGGGGGAAATTGTGCTCCTGGGGTTGACCTGGCCTCACCCCAGTCACCTCCCAGCTGCTGCAAGCGGCTTATCCACATCTCATGTCTTTACTGCCCGTCTGGTGCCACCCTGCTGCCATGTGCCAGGGTGCGCCCGAGGTCGGAACATCGCCACGCTCTGGGTCCCCGAGGGCCCCATGGCAGCCCCTGCCCCTGCAGAGACCCCCGGAGGGGTCAGGCACCAAGTGACATTGCCAGCTGCGGGAAGCAGCCTGAAATAGGTGGGATGTGGTTCAGGCGAGGACACGTGCAAAGCCCAGGACACTGCCAAGAATAGCCACCGGCACCGGGCCAAGCCGGGGGCACCGGGCCAGCGGCCACGCTGCGGTGACAGCCCCGCGCCATGGCAGCCGGCAGCACGTGAGCAGGGAGGGCAGCGGTGGTCCCGGGCAGGGGATGGGATGTCCCCGGGCTGGCAGGAGCTGGAGGCGCCGCAGTTGGACTTTGGCCACCGGGACGGAGTTTGGAGCTAAAGGCTCCAGCGCCTGGGGTTGGGCTGTGCGGGAAGAGCTGGAGGAAACCAGGAACCCACTGGGAAGAGAGGCAGCAGCCAGGGGGGTGCTGAGCCCCTGTCCCCTCCGGCCGTGCCCCACGCCCAGGCTGACACCAGCCAGCCCCTGTCCTGTGGCGGGGGGGCTATGGCTGGGGTAGGAGCTGGTCCCTCTGACCATGAGGATCCCCTGGGGAGCAGGACCCGCCCCCCAAATCCCTCCAGGAACTACCGCGCGTTTCCTTGTGCTTTCTGATGGCTTTTATCCCATCGCACCCTGTGCTGGCAGCCGACCCAGCCGGTGGCTCACGTGTTTCCCCGCGACCTGCTGGGACCCCCCCGTCAAGGGCAGGAGCCCTGAACCGCGCCTGAGCACGTGGAGGAGCACACGGGGACCCCCCCCCCCCCCCCCCCCCGCGGGGTCTCCACCGGCCGGGACCCAGCCGAGGACCGGCACAGGAGCAGAGGCGGCGGCCGCGCGGGGCCCGCCGGTCTCCGGTCCGCATCCGGAGGCGGTGACGTTGGCCTCGCGTCACGGCAGCCGGGCCCCGCTCCCGGCCGCGGCGGCAGCCGGTTCCCCGAGGCGCAGTGAGTTCCCTGCCATGACATTGCTGCAGGACCGGTCAGACCAGGAGCCCGCTTCCGCGCTGGCTCCCGCTCCGTCCCGCCGGGCCCGGTGCCACCCCGCAGGGCCGGGGCCATGGGCGGCTGGGTCTGGGCAGACCCGAGCTTCACCCGTGGGGCCGTGCGGCCGCGGGGGTCAGTGCTGGCCGGAGCGGGCGGCGAGCCCGGGGCAGGGGATGCGGCCGGGTCCCCGCTGAGTCAGCGCGCAGGCAGGAGCCGGGCCCGGTTCGCAGGTGGGGCTGCCGGGAGAGCCCTTCTCGCCGCAGGCGCTGGAGCCCGCCCGGATGCCGCGGGGCGCGGCGGGGAGGAGACGGGCGCTGCGGGCGCGGTGGGAGGTTCGAGCGCTCTGCTCCCGGCAGAGCCGCTGCCCCGGCCCCCCGGCGCCCAGGTGAGAGCCGCCGCCAGCCCGGGCCACGCCGTGCCCTGACCCGGGACGGGCCCAATGGCCACAGGGTCCCTGCCCCGTGCCTGTCCGGGATGCGGCCCAGCGCCGTGGCTGTGCGGAGCAGGGGGATCCGGTGGGCTTGTAGGGGGGCAGGAGGGGTTGGGAATGGGCCGCGGTGCTCTGTGGGTCCCGCGCCACATTGGGGTGATGGGGAGGAGGCGCTCTGCCCGCAGAGGGAGGTCGCAGGCAGGGCCATGGGTTGGGGTCCGGGGGGGTCAGGTCTCACCCCACCGCTGATGCAAACCTCTCCCCGCAGCACAGCAGCATCGCCCCCGAGCAGCCATCCCTGAGCATGGCGCTGCTCACCCATTTCCTCGCCTGCACCTTCGGCATGGGCTCCTGGGTGGCCATCAACGGGCTGTGGGTCGAGCTGCCGCTGCTGGTGACGGTGCTGCCGGAGCAGTGGGGTCTGCCATCGTACATCACCATCATCATCCAGATGGCCAACGTGGGGCCGCTCTTCGTCACCCTCATGCACCGCTTTCGGCCCGGCTTGCTGAAGGAGGAGGCTGTAATCTATGTGGTGGTGTCTGTGGGTGTCCTGGCCTGTTTACTGTTAGCCTTCCTCTGGAACTACACATCCTCCATCGCCGGGGCACCCCACAGCACCGCCTTCCTGCTCCTCACCTTCTTCCTGGCCCTGGTGGACTGCACTTCCTCCGTCACCTTCCTGCCCTTCATGATGCAGCTGCAGCCCCAGTTCCTCAACACCTTCTTCGTAGGTGAAGGGCTCAGCGGGCTGATCCCTGCTCTCATTGCCCTGGCCCAGGGCTCTGGCATCTCCACCTGCGACAACACCACCTTGGTCAACGTCACCATCAGCAATGAGACCGTGGAGAGCACCATCTCCCAGACCCGCTACCTCCCAGCCAAGTTCTCCACCCTCGTCTTCTTTCTCCTCATGACGGCGATGATGCTGGCCTGCTTGCTGGCCTTCTTCTGCCTCGACAGGCTGCCCAAGGAGTGGGAGCTCTCCCAGCAGCAGCTCTTTCCCAGCAATATCATGCTGAGCTCAATTGACCAGACCCCCAGTGAGGAAGGAGGCTCCCGGCTGAGCGGAGGCTGCCCATGCCCAAAGGATGCCAGGGGGCTGACGAGCATCGTGCCGGAGCAGGCCTCCTACTCCCTGGCCAAGCTCACCTTCATCTACCTCCTCGTTGCTTGGGTGAGCGCTCTGACCAACGGGGTCCTGCCCTCCGTGCAGTCCTACTCCTGCCTGCCCTATGGCAACACCGCCTACCACCTCGCCACCACGCTCAGCGCCATGGCCAACCCTCTGGCCTGCATCGTGGCCATGTTCCTGCCCGGCAGGTGGGTATCAGGGTGCTGATGGCCATGGTGGGGTGCACCCCGGGGGCTTCCGCCTCCGAAACAGGCCCTGCTTTGCAATGGGGGAAGAAGGAAGCGTTGGATGGGAGAGGGGCTGTGGGGCTCCCGTGCCCTGGCAGCAGAGACACCGCAGGGAAGGAGGATGGAGCCTGTGCCGTGGGTCTGTGCCCCTCACCAGTGTTCCCCAGTGTCACCCACATGTCCCTTGCAGGTCCCTGGCCCTGCTGGGCACCTTCACCATGCTGGGGACAGGCTTTGGTGCCTACAACATGGCCATCGCGGTGATGAGTCCCTGCCCAATCCTCCAGCAGTCCCAGTGGGGAGATGTCACCATTGTAAGTCACTGGGTCCCCCTCACCCGGCGAGGTCTCTGGGGCCACCCCAAGCTCTGTCCTCACCACAATGTCCCCTATCCCCACCTTGGGCACCCCCCCACAAGCCCTGCTGACCGCTCTCCCCTCCAGGTCCTCTCCTGGGTGCTCTTCACCGGGACGCTCTCCTACGTGAAGGCGATGGCCGGGGTGATCCTGCGCAGCTGCAGCCGCAACGAGCTGGTGTGGTACGGGGCGATGGAGCAGTTGGGCTCCCTCCTGGGGGCCCTGCTCATGTTCCCCCTTGTCAACGTCTACTCCTTGTTCACATCGGCCGACTTCTGCAGCCTGCAGTGCCCGGCGTGAGCACCCCCGGACACCCCCTCTTGTCACTGTGCACCCAAAGCCAGTGAGGGCCGGGAGGCAGCGCTGGCACTGGGATGGCTGCGGGCACGCGTCCCCACCGGGCTCTGCCGTGTCCATGGGCTGGGGCAGCTCCGTGGCCCCGAGC
Source organism: Lathamus discolor (assembly GCF_037157495.1). Lineage (NCBI taxonomy): Eukaryota > Metazoa > Chordata > Aves > Psittaciformes > Psittacidae > Lathamus > Lathamus discolor. The sequence goes on along the minus strand of NC_088894.1, from coordinate 1,049,198 downwards.
ACCGGGCCTCCCTGTTGTGTTCAAGGCAATAGAAGGTATTTGCTCAGCCCTCGGCTCCCTGCTACCTGCACCCCCCCCATGCCGCTGCCCCCCTGGGTACCACCCGCCTGGGGCCGCGTCCCTTGGGGGGTCTGGCACCGTTTGACATCGTGCCCCAAAGCCCCCCTGTCCCCAGCTGTACCCATGGCCCCAGCAGCATTCCCAGCGGCATTCCCAGCCCTGTGCCATGCAGAGGCTGTCAGTGGGTTTACAGCCAGCTGCAGGGAGCAGGGACAAAGGTGGCTTAAGCAGGGCTGTGCCGGAGACCTGCTGGAGCCTGCCCTGCCCTGGCCATGAGGAAGGGAAGTGGGGGCACAGACCATGGGGCTTTCACAAGGGCCCCACCAGTGGGGAGAAACTGAGGCACAGGGGACTGGGGGAGCCTGCCTGACATTTGCCACCCTCCACAGGGCGCAGTGTCCCCGTCCATGCTTTCTCTTCCCTCTCCATAGCCCTGTGCCCCTCTGTACCCCACCTGAGCCCTGCTGCACCCCAAGCTGGGCAGCACCGGGGCTACAGCACATCCCTGGGCACAGTGACAGTCAGGAGGTGGCACAGGACCACCGGTACCCAACTGCGATGGGGCATGGCAGGCGCTGGTGACCGGGGGGCAACAGCAGCCCCACACCGGGACAGCCCCCGTGCCCCACACGCGCCTGCGCCCCCTCCCCGGGGCACGAGGCAGCCGGGCCTTTGTCCCCAGCCCTTTGTCTGGCAATCTGCTCCGGAGCTGGCGGCAGCGCCAGACCCAGCCTCTGCCTCAAAGCCACTCCGGGGCTCCGGCTGCGGCCCGGCCGCCTCCGGGAACGACGCGGTTGGAATCACTAATGGCCGGCAGCCCCCCACGCCGGCGAGAGGCAGGAGCGAGGGCAGCGGGCTCTGCCCCACGGCACCTCCTGGCTGACCCCACAGCACCAAAGGTCCAGCCCCATGAGGGATGCTCAGTGTCAGGACAAGAGGGATGTGGCCTTTGGGGAGGCACCATGGGGTGATTTGTCTCGTCCCAGGAGCAGGATGCATCCCACGGCCTTTGCAGGGAGAGTGGGAGCTGAAACAGGGACCCGCTCCTGCTGCACCTCACAAGGATGCTCCTGCCCTTGGGACCCTCGCCCACCGGACACCCGCACCCCCCCCCGATCCCCTCCCTCTCGCCAAGGAAACAATCGGCTCCGATGGGAATTATTTCCATACAGCTGCTCAGGAAGGCACAAACCCGGCCGCAGCCGAGGAGAAAGGCTGAGCCTTTCTTCTGGAGCTCCCCTCCCTCCCCAGCCCGGCGGGGGCAGGTTTGGGGGGGGCCCAGGCGCTGCAGTCAGCAATATCAGCACAGCTCGGCAGGACTGATTGCAGGTTATTAACATACATTATCTCAGTCCCCTGCCTCTGAAAGGAGCCGGGTTCCTATTCCCCCTCTCCCAGCCCTCCCTCCCCCTGTCTTTTACACTTAATTACCTCCCTTATTACACCACAGCCTGGAGAGAGACAAAATCCCCGGGCAGCGGGGCAGGCCCGGCCCAACTGGGGCGTAAGTAATGGCCCGTTCTGCCAGCGCCTGCCGGGAGAGCCCCGGCACACGCCTGGATAATGAATCACGGAGCGGAGGCCGGGAGCCCGGTGTGAGGGGGGGGGATCACCGGGAGCAGCCCCGGCAGGAGGCAGCTCCCCGGGGCCATGGTCCTGCGGGAGAGGTGACCTTGAACTTGGCAGAGCCCTGATGGCAGGGATGCTGCAGGGATGGATGGGAGCCGTGACACTGCCGGCGAGGCCTCAAGGGATGGGGGGGGGGGGGGGGTGAGACCCCAGCACGTGTGGGGAGCACCCCGGGCTCCCCCCCCCCCCCCGGCAATGGCCTGGTTGGGAGGTGCGGAATGCTGAGGGATGCGCTGGGGTCTGCGGTGAGGTGGGATGCTGTGGGACATGTGGGGCTGTAGGCTCTAGGATGCTGAAGGATGTGGTACCCTGTGGGATGGGGGGTGCTGTGAGCTCTAAAGTAGTCTATTTTATACTGTGGATTATGGGATGCCCTGGGCTGTGGGATGCTGTGGGGTGATGTGGGATGCTGTAGGATACCCTGGGCTGTGGGATGCCCTGGATTATGGGGTACCACACAAAGCCATAAGCCCGATGCACTGCCAGGATGGCCCCAGCCCTGGCTCCCAGTCGTGGCTGTGAGCAGTCAGACCCAGGGTGCCTGTCACGGGGGGGCTGCTTTTGACCCCCAGCCCCGATGCCACTTGGCTCCTGCAGCTGGGGGTGCCCAGGGCTGCACTGTGACGGCCGTGCCAGCGCTCTGCCTGCAGTGACGGATGAGGATTGGCCTTAGCTCAGCACCGCACCGCTCAGTACAGCACCGGGCTCAGGCAGAACAGGGCCCGCGGCCAGCCAGGTCCCAGTGTCACCCTCCAGCCCCAGCGGCACAGGGACACCAGCCCCAGGTCACCCGTGCCTGCGGGACTGGGGCTTCATCCTGCTCCGGCAGCCGAGGGGGGGAGAGGAGGCTTCGGTAGGGAACAATGCACCGAGCCCAGCTATTGTTGTGGGCTGCGAAGGTCACAGGCTTCCCCTGGGAAAGGGATGGGGACAGGGACACGGGAGAGGGCGAGAAGGTGGAAAAAGGAACAAGGAAGAGGGGTGGGGAGGAGGAAAGGGATAATGGGCAGGAATGGGGACAGGGCAGAGGGGACAGGGCATGGAAGAGGGGATGGGGATGGAGCCAGAGAACAAGGGACACGGGAAGGGACAAGACAGATGGGAATGGGGACAGAGAACGGGGGTAGGAATAGGGAGCAAGGACAGGGGAAAGGGGCAAGAAACAAGGACAGGGGCCAGAGGTGGAGACAAGGGCCAGGGCCGGGGATGGGGACGGGAGCAGGGCCAAGGACGGGACCCCCGCCCCGCAGCCCCGTCCTTCACAGCCCTGGGGGCTGGCGGCAGGAGACAAAGGCGGTGGGAGGCAGCGGAGCGTGTCCCACCCCCCGTCCCCGCGTGTCCCCATTGTCCGTGTCCGGGGAAGGGGGAGGAGGAACCGGGGGGAGGGACCGGGGACCCCGCATCGCAGCGCTGCCCCGGGCTCCCCGCGCTGCCGGCGGCTCCGGGGGCTCCGGGGGGGGTCCGGGCGCGGCCGGGCGGAGCGGCCCCTTCCCCCCCCCCACCCCGCCGCCTGCCTTCCTCCCCCTTATCCTCCTCCTCGTCCCCTCCTCCTCCTCATCCCTCCTCCTCCTCCTCGCCGCCCTGCTCTCTGCCTGCCTCCCCGCCCCTCGCAGTCGCTCCCCGCTCCTCGCCGTCCGCACCGCGGGGCCGGAGCAGCGGGCGCAGCGCGGGGCCGGGCCGGGCGGGGCGGGGGCCGGTGCCGGGGCCGGGGCCGGTGGCGGTGCCGGTACCGGAGCTGTCCAGTGCTGAGGGCGCCGGCCCGGCCCCGCCATGCCCCGCTCCTTCCTGGTGAAGAAGCTCAAGGCGGAGGCATTCCCGGCCGCCGGGGCCCCCGCGCCCCCCTACACCCCCCTGGAGCCCCCCTACGCGCTGCCCGGCCCCGCCGCCGGTGATGGTGAGTGCGGGGACGGGGGTTCCGGGGGGGCCCCGCCGCCGCTATTGTGTGTGCGACCGCCGGGGCACCGGGTGCAGAGGGAGCGGGGCAGGACGGGGCGGGGGTCTCCGTCGAGCGGGGGTGCAGCGGGGTGGGGGGGTCGGGGTCATCCCTCCGCACCTCTCTCCCCCCCCGGGGGCTCCGGGGCCAGCGGCCTCTGCCGAAGTTGGTCCTTAGGGAAGCATCCCCGGTCTGACAGCGGCATCCCCGCGGGCACCCCCCCGCCCCGGCCGGACCCGCGCCCCCCCAGACCGGGTGCAGCGAGGCCGGTCCCTTCCCATGGCAAGTTCGGGGGGGGTCCGAAGCTCCCGGGGAGCGGGGGGCAGCGGAGCCGCTCCGAGCCCGCAGGTTTCATTGTTCGCAGTGGTGCCTCGAGCCTCCCCGGGAGCGCGGGGGGGGCCGCCGCCTCTCCGGGGTACCGGGAGCAGGCGGGGGAGAGGCGAGGGGCAGCCCCCCCCTCCCCGCAGTGCTGGGAGAGGTGCGGGGGCTGGGCTGGGGGGGGTCTGGGTTCTCTGGGGCTGCGTCCCGCTGGGGAACACTGGGGAGAGTTTTGGGGGTCACTGGGATGCAGAGACCCCAGAGGGGGCGGCCCAGGGACCTGCCCTGGGAGAGGGGACCGAGGGGGGGGTCCTGTCCCAGAGTGGGGGCTGGCGGGTCCTGGCTGCTCGGGTACCGGGATGCTGAGCTGGATGCAGGAATGGGCCTGATCCAGCCACGCACAAGCCAGCACCATCCCAGTGCTGCGTTGTCCCCCTGCCTTTGGCTGCTCCCCAGCCCTTGGTGGGCTTTCTGTGCTGGGGGCAGGGTGTGAGGGCCTGGGGGTCCCCAGCTTCCCCCCTCCCGCACCGGGAAGCGGAGGCCGGTGGGGGAGGGATGTGCTGCAGCTGGGCAGAAGCTGCCGACGCTGCTCTCCTGGAAATAACCTTGCTGCATGCTCGGAGGCAGTGTGAGAAATTGCTGAGCAGAGCGCTTTCTGCACAGCCCGCGCTGTCAGCACAGTGGGGCCGAGCTCTGCCCCTGCCACGCAGCCCCCTCCCCACCGCAGGCACCCCCAGACCTTGTGGAACACCCAACAGCAGCCGCTCGCCCTGGCTGGGGGTCCCGTGGGTTGGAGATCCCATGGGCAGGACCTAGGTTTAGGGATGCTCAGCTGCAGCTGGGGTGGGTGTCATGCACTGCTGAGCCTGGCCGTGCATTGACACCAGCCCCCTGACAGCCCCCACTGCCACCAATGGTGAGGACGTGTCCTCTGAAGCAGGACAAGGGCCGGGCACACAAGGCAGACCACTGGGACCAGTTTGGGGGACCGGGGTGGCCACATGTCCCACGGGGACACTGGCCCCGCAGGGAGAGGACTGCACTGCTCCTCCTGCAGTGACCTTCATGTGCCAGCACGGAGGGATGGGGATGCCCACGCGGTGCCAGCTCTGCCAGGGTCAGGAGCCAGGCCATGAGCAGACCTGCACCAATGTCACACAGGGGTGACACTACTAGAGCAGCACCCGAGCCCCGTTCCGTGCCTGGGGGGCTGCGGGTCCCTCTCCTGGGTGTGAGCCCATTGCCCCGGTGCTGCTGCCCTCCAGGAGCTGCCTCGGATCAGCCCCAGTGGGGGTCAATGGGCGGCTGGGGACCTTTCCAATGCCCTTTGCTGCAGAAGGGAAACCCGGGGTGGGCTTTTCCTGCTCGCCCGGTGCCGGCGGTGGACGGAGCAGAGCTCATTACGGTGAACAATGAGGCTCTGCACCGACAGCTGTGCGGCGGCGGGCGGCCCCCGGGGGCTGCTGCGGCACCGGGGCAGCAGCAGCTGAAGCTTCCGCAGCCCCATCCCGCTCCCACCCCGGGCAGCCCCGCGGGATGGACCCATCCTGCTGCAGATGTGGGGCAAAGTCAGCCCCTGGGTGCGTGAGGCAGCTCCGGTGCTCAAGGGCAGCCCCTGGGGTTGAGCGGACACAGGGACCGGTGCGGGGGGCACAGCCCTGGTTCCACGTCTCCAACGGGCACTTTTGGCTGTGGCTTTTCCCCATCCCCGTCAGTGCCGGCCAGGAGTGACGGTGACCCCGCTGTGTCGCCCCTGCAGGGTACCTCCAGCACTGCCTGGCACCAGCCGGCTATGAGACCGACAAGAAGCAAGGGCTGCCACCGCCACCACCAGACCCGGCCTACGCACCGGGCCATGAGGAGTACAGCGACCCCGAGAGCCCCCAGTCCAGCTTCTCCGCCCGCTACTTCAACGGGGAGGCGGCGGTGACGGACAGCTACTCCATGGATGCCTTCTTCATCACGGACGGGCGGTCGCGCCGGCGCAGCGAGAGCCAGCGCCGCGGCAGCCACCGCCACTCCTGCCCCGAGTGCGGCAAGACCTATGCCACCTCCTCCAACCTGAGCCGGCACAAGCAAACCCACCGCAGCCTGGACAGCAAGATGGCGAGGAAATGCCCGACCTGCGGCAAGGCTTACGTGTCCATGCCCGCCCTGGCCATGCACGTCCTCACCCACAACCTCAAGCACAAGTGCGACGTGTGCGGCAAAGCCTTCAGCCGGCCCTGGCTGCTGCAGGGCCACATGCGCTCACACACCGGGGAGAAGCCCTTCGGCTGCTCCCACTGCGGCAAAGCCTTCGCCGACCGCTCCAACCTGCGCGCCCACATGCAGACCCACTCGGCCTTCAAGCACTACAAGTGCAAGCAGTGCGAGAAGACCTTCGCCCTCAAGTCGTACCTCAACAAGCACTACGAGTCCGCCTGCTTCAAGGGCTCCGAACACAGCTGTGCAATAGGGAACTAGCCCCCCAGCCCCCTGTGGCACATCCACATCCCTATCCCTATCCGCATCCCCATCTCCATTCGCATCCCTATCCCATCCCCATCCCCATCCCCATTCCTATCCCCATCCCTATCCACATCCCCATCCCAACCCTCATCCCCATCCCTATTGCCATCCCTGTCCCCATCCCGGTCCTGGTCCCCGCGCCAGCGCTCCTGCAGCTGCAGCCAGCCCAGCTCTGGCTGTGCCGTGGCTGGAGGACGCGTCCCCACAGACTCACTCCCCCCCGGGGGAGGGTGTCCCAGCTCTCCTGGGAAGGGCTGGATCCAGCCGGGACCACAGCAGGACCCGGCTCCTCGCCCACAGGTCCCTGAGCCCCCCCGCAGCCAGGCAGGTCTCTCTGCGGGGACCTCAGGACCTCTTCCAGACCCAGGAGAGACTTTTCCTCCCCAGCTCCTGGCTTTCACCTCTATTTATTTAATTTATTACCATTATTTATTTAGAGCTGCTGCTTCTCCTCCCCGGGGGATCCCGGGGGAGAAAAGACACTTTTCTGCTCCCCCCCCAGGAGCAAAACCTCACCTTGACCCCTAACACTGATGGGACCATGGGCTGGCGCTACCGATGGCTCGGCGGGACTGATGGATGGTGCGGCTGGGCTGTCGGTCACCCCTGGAGTCTGGGGTCCCTGCAGCCCACACTGCACGGGCCCTGGGGCACCCTGATGCCCCTGGCCAGCACGATCCCATGGGACATGGCCCCGCGGTGCTCACCTTGGCACTGTGGGTCCATAGCCCTAGGAAGGGCAAGGGGCCCCCAGCAGAGCCCCAGGGGACACATCCCTTGCTGGCTCCCAGCTTGGGCAGGCACAACTGGGCTCTGCCATGGTGATGGGCTGGGGAACAGCCCCCCCGGGCCAGTGCAGCCCCCTTGCTGTGCAAACAGCCAGGCTGGTGACTGGGCTGAACAGCCAGCCCTGGGGCAGCACCCAAGCCCCCAGCCACCCCTCATGTCCCCACAGCCTCTGCCCAGACCCTTTGCCAGCCCCCCTAACCCATCGTCCCCCCGCCTGCGCTCAGGAGGAGGGGTCAGTGTAGCCGTCAAGTTTGGGTGAGTCTATTTATATTATTCTTATTTATATTATTTATAACTTATGCTTTTCACTATTTATTTGCCAAGACTGGCAGGGCCGTGCCAGCGCTGGAGGTGGCAGAGCTGCAGCAGAGCCGCCGTCCCCAGGACACAGCCACGGTGACCCGGATGGGGACGGCACCCCGAGAGCGGATCATGCAGCAGGCACAGAGGCAGGAGGGCGTGAGCTGGGAACCCGGGGCTCTGCGCCCTGCACGCCTCCTCCAGAGGCAAAGCCCTTCTCCCTTTGTCTGCCTCGCTGCTCCCTGCCCAGCGGGGACAAACCAGCCCATTCTATGCAACGTCCCAGCGGAGCATCCCTGGAGCAAGCGCCGTGCGTGCGGCATCCCGGAGCGGGGCCCGACCCGCGCCTCCGCTTCCTACCTCGGGTCGCGAGCTGCCACGGCCCCATCACCCCGTGCCGGTCCCCGGTACCTGCGGGGTCCAAGCCCGGCACCCGGCGGGGCTCGCGTTCCCCACACGCAGTCTTCCTGCGCCGTCTTCCTCCCTGCAACGTCTTCCTCCCGCCGCCTCGGTGCTCCCCTTGCTCGCAGGCTCCGCGCCTCCCCGGGGATGTCCCTGTCACGGTCCTCGCTGCCGTGGCCTCCGCACCCCGCGCAGGGGCAGAGCAGGGCCGCGGCCGCGCAGGCAGCCACAGCGCATTCGCAGCCGGGCAGGCTTCCCCCGCGGTGCCGGCGCGGCCCCGCGCCTCTGCCCCCGTCTCTCCTGTAAATAGCAGACACTACAGCAATAATTTTCCGTGCATGATGATAGATTTTTTCTGCCAGGTTTTGTACTCGCCAGCCCCCAGTAGGAGAAATCCACTGAGAACCGGCCGCCCGCAGTATTACTTGTAACGCAATTCAGGGATATAAAAGGGATTTCTGCCACTAACCGTGTGTCTCGGGGCGTTTATACCGGGGGGAGCGGGTGGTGGATCCCCATCCCGTGGAGCCGTGTCCCAAGGGCATCACCTGCCCCGAGCCAAGGGGTGGATGTGTCCTGGCACCCGGAGCACCCAGGCCTGCCCGCTTTGCCTTGCCAGCACCAGAAGGAGCCAGACATCCCCTGCTGCGGTGAGCGGTGCGCTGGGAGCATCGCCCTGCCTGGGGATGCGGCAGAGCAGTGACCTGGAAGTAAAGCGCCGTGCGAAACCCTGGCAGCGGGGCTCGGAGCCCGGCGGGCAGCCTCGGGGGGGGGGGGGGGGTTGGGGGGGCAGCGATGGGGCTCAGCTGTGATGGATGGGGAGGATTTGGTGTTTGCATCCCCTCCTGCCCGCACAGAGGTGCAGATGGGGCAGGGGTGAACAGCTCCAGGGCAGGCAGGAGCTCCTGGACCCCACTCGCTGCCTTCCCTCCCCACGGATGGGTGCCAAAGGGAAAAGGTGAGTTATCTGGGGCCTCCAGGACGTCAGCAAAGCCCTCGCTGAACCCTGTGGTCTCGGTGACATCGGTGCTGCCCCTCAGGCACAGTGATTCACCTGTGAAGTCACCACCGGATTCATCCTGACAAAATCTCATCCCGCAGCTTCACAAACCGGTCCCTGACCATCCCCATCACTGCTCCGCACACGGGCAGTGCCCGGCCACACTGGTGTGTTTCTGAGTCGGTGCTGGGGCTGGGGACCCTCCATGCGCCCCGGGAGCCAGGGTGAGGGGACCGGGAGCTGCCATCCACCAGCATCACAGATCCAGGCTGCCGTGGTTGCAGCCACCAGTGGAATATGAGACCCAGCTCTTCCCAGGAGCCTCTGCACCATTTGGAGCGCTGGGCTGGAGAAATGACCTAGAAAGATTCAGAGCCGGAATGCTGCGGTGTGTGCCTGACTGCAGAGCATCGGCGCTGCACTGCTCAGCTCGGGGGCTGCTTCGTGCCTCCTCTTCCTCCCCGAGGACCCCATGGGCATCAGTGCAGCAGGGGTGGGTGGGGGCACATCCCAGCTCCTGTGAGGTGCTGCAGGCTGAGCCTTAGTGCCCCACATGGCCAGGCAGGAGCAGAGACCCCCGGGCAGCCCCCAAGCAGCAGCAGAGGCCCCCAACACATGGAGCAGCCCCGGAGCAGGGCTCATCCCTACCTACAGCCTCGCCGGGACGGAGAGCAGCGGGCACCAGGCCAGGCCGCGCTGGCACCGGGCCCGCAGCCGGTCCTGCCCCTTCACTGTGACTCTGCAAAACCTCGGGGCGGGCGCGGTGGCGATGACGGTGGCGATGGCCGGGCCGGGAGGAAGTAAAGGGGCCCGGCTGGGCGCTGCCCTGCTCGGGGTGGAGCGGTGCGTTCGGCCGGGCCCGCAGGAGGAAGGACGAGGCCAGCTCCGGGCAGCAGCAGCCATGGCCGAGCCCGGGGACCAGAGCATCCACACGCAGCACATCTCGGCCGTGCACAACGTGCCCATGCGCGTCCTCATCCGGCCCATCCCTGCGCAGCTGGAGCCGGACAAGGTGCGGAGCCTGATGGAGACCCTGCAGGTGAGCGGCCCCGCTCCCCCGGGACCCCTCACCGTGACGGGGACCCCCGGCACAGGCGGTGGCGGTGTCACTGCCGGGGGTCTTGTCCTTGGCAGGAGGACCCCGAGCGGGTGCCCCCCATCGACGTGCTCTGGATCAAGGGCACCCAGGGCGGGGATTACTTCTACTCCTTCGGGGGCTGCCACCGCTTCGCCGCCCACCAGGCGCTCAACCGGGAGACCATCCCCGCCAAGATCATCCCGTCCACGCTCAGCGACCTCCGCACGTACCTGGGCTCTTCCACGCCGCTCCTGCGCTAGCCCGGGGCACCGGCGCGGCGGCGACAGCAGGTGGCGCTGTTGTGACGCGCTGAGCCGATACTGGCGGCGGGGACGGGGATAGACCGGGATGGACCGGGATAGACCGGGATGAACCGGGATGGACCGGGATGGACCGGGATAGACCGGGATGAACCGGGATGGACCGGGATGGACCTGGATGGACCGGGATAGACCGGGATGAACCGGGATGGACCGGGATGGACCGGGATGAACCGGGATGGACCGGGATGGACCGGGATAGACCGGGATGAACCGGGATGGACCGGTATGGACCGGGATAGACCAGGATGGCAATATGAACAGGGATGAAGACGGGATGGGAGAGAATGGACCCAGGACGGGATGGGATGAACTGGGACGGAGCAAGATAAGATGGACCAGGTGGAACCGGGATGGGATGGGACAGAACGGACCAGGGCAGAGTGGGATGAACTGGGATGGGATGAGACAGGATGAACTGGAATGGGATGGGATGAACTAGGATGAAATGGGACAGGACAGGCTGAGCGGGGATGGGATGAACTGGGATGGGTTGTGTTGGGATGATCTGAGACGGTCTGAACCAGGACGGGATAGGACGGGATAAACCGGGTCATAGCTCAATGGGGATGGGCTCAACCAGGACGGGACGGAGAGAACCGGGGCACAACTCAACCAGGAATGGCTGAACCAGAACGAGTTGAACCGGGGCACACTGGAACTGGGCCAGGTCACAGCCCATCCAGGGCACCGCTGGACCAGGAAGGGACAAGGGCAAACCTGGACACAGCCAAAAGCAGGACTCAGCCGTACCAGGAAGAGGGACAGCTGAACCGAATGGCCAGTCTCCACCGACTCTGGGCTCACCCTGTGCCTGCCCCAAAACCTTCCTATCCCCATCTCTGGACACATCCCATGGGGACACCCCTGTTGCACCCGGAATAAAGGCAATCAAACCCCACAGGTCTGGGGCCTGGTGTTGGGTACGAGCTCTGCAAAGGGACAGATGCTTTCCTTGGGACTGGATGCTCTGCAAGGGGATGGATGCTGTATTCGGGATGGATGCTCTGCCAGACCGCCCGGCCATGCAGCTGAAGCCAGGGTCAGCTCTCACGTGGAAGCACATGTGGTCCCACCGCGCTGGGGTGCTGTCACTTCTGCAAACGGCCACGTCTTCACCCCATGTGCAGGCTGGAAAACCCGCCCTGAGCATCCCCTGGGCATCTCAGCATCCCTTTGAGCCGGGAACCCCGGTCCAGGGAGGGGAAAGGCCACTGACTCACCCCCCACACTGTGAATCAGCAGGACTGAGACAGGAACCACAGCCGGACATTCTGCCCTCGCTCTGCTCCCTCGGCCACGCTCCTTCCCGAATGGATCCTGCCCTGACACGGCAGGAATGGGCTGGGAAGAGGATCTGGGAGGAGGGCACAGCCACACAGGCAACAGCTCTGTATGGCAGGAGCTGGCACTGCTGCCCGTTGCTGACAGCACAGGGTGGGCTGGGGGCTGCTGTGCCAGAGCATCCCCCCAGCCCCTTCCCTAGCAGAGCCAAGGGAAGAGGCTGGATGGAGACTCCTGCTCCATGTGCGGCATCCAAGCGGCCTCCGGCGGGAGGAAGCCCTGGAAGCGCTCAAGGAGCGAGCAGCCCCGTCCATGGCTCCCGGATGGGCCGTAAATTTCTCTGAAGAATTGTGGCGTGCTAAAAAGTTTCCTCTTGTTACAGAGATGGGGGAAAGGGAGGAGGCGGCAGCTCCTGCGGCAGCGCGGCACGGCACCAGGGTGGGTGCCCCATGGCAGGGACTGGGATTTGCCACCAGCGCTGGGCATCTCCCATGGGCTCTGCTCATCCCCATCTCCCCAGGGACCCCGTGAGAGGGGATGAAGCAGATGCTGCACCCCCGTCCTTGCACCCCATGGGGCTGGGATACCCTCTATGGAATCCATTCTTCCAGCTTCCCATCCCCTTTAATCAGTGCCAGGATTATCCGTGCCAGCCCCACGGTGCCCTGCGACACGGCTCCAGGGCTTGGTGGCACCGGTTGGACCCAGGACCGGTCACTGTGTCCCTGGGGCTGTGTGAGCATCTCCAGGGCAGGCGGTCACATCCCAGGGCAGGCAGCGGGAGCTGGTCCCCATCTGGTGCTGCCGGTGCCACAGCCCTGGCGCAGGACTGGGTCTCACCAGCACCGGCGACCCCGCATCGGCTTCCTGCGTCCGTCTGTCCATCCCTCCACCTGTCCCCCTTCCCTCTGCCTGACCCGGCGCTCTCCGGTGTCGCCGCTGACAGCCGATCCCGGCTGCCTCCAATCCATTCGTTCCAGGGCAGGAACAAAGGCGCTTTGTGGGCTCCCCCCGGGCCCCCGCTGGCTGGGGGGGGGGGGGTCCTGCCTCCGGAACTGGGGCAGACTTCCCCCCGCGACAGGCATGTAATGCCTTCCAGACCCACAGCCCGGCCCGCAGGTACAGCCCCCTGCGTGGAGGGGGCCTGGGGCGCCCCACACTGCCCCGGGGACTCCCAGGGACACCCCAGGGGGGTCAGGCAGGGACCGCACCCAGGGCTCCCCAAAAGGCTTCACCCGTCCTGGTTCCATTGAGCCCTTTTCACTGTTCCTCCCCATACAGGGGAGCCCCGGGGGCTCCCAGATTTGCTGGTCCTGGTCTCCCTGTGTCAGCAAGAATGGCCAGACCCAGCCATTCCCATGAGCTGGGGATGGTTGTATAGTGAGGGTGAGTGGGGCCAGGCAGCACCTTCAGGGGGTCTTGGTGGGATGGGCTGGGAAGAGATGTGATGGGATTAGATAGGATCGGATGGATGGGATGAGGTGGGATGGGATCAGATTGGGTGGGATGGGACGAGGTGGGATGGGATCAGAGCAGGTGGGATGGAATGGATTGGATGGGATATGATGGGATGGGGTGGTTTGGATGGGATATGATGGGATGGGATATGATGGGATGGATTGGATGGGATATGATGGGATGGGATATGATGGGATGGGATGGTTTGGATGGGATGTGATGGGATGGGATGTGATGGGATGGGTCGGGTCAGCCCAGCCCTGCTTCCCCAGGGCTCAGCAGGGTCAGACCCAGCGTCCTGCAGGCCACATGTGCCGGCGCTGCCGCGGGTCTGGAATCCATTTGCCTCGCCGGCAGCGGTGTTTTCCCAGCAGGGCCCGAGCAGCCCCCGGGGGCTGGGGGCAGCCCCGGCCCCGGCCCATCTGCTCCCTCTTTGTTTTCTTACACTTAAGCATCACCTCGCTCATAAACACTCCCCAGTGCAGGGGGCAGGGGGCACTTCCCTGCCAGCAGAGCCAGGACTTGGCCCCTAGGTACCCAGCACCCGAACCCAGCCCTAAGGGGCCCGTTGGCCACCCTCAACCTGGGGGTGCCTGGTGGGTTGGGTGCTGAGGCCATGTCCTCCTCCATGCCACACATCCCATGCAGGGTCCCATGCACCCCCTGCCTTCCATCCACGCCCAACCCATGGTGCTGCTTGCTCCATGCCCAGGGCTGTGAATTGCGGCACTGGAACTGCAGCCCTTGGTCCAGTGGCCGGTTTTGTGCGGCTGGATCCACTGGGAGAGCCAGGGATGCCAATCACAGGCACATCCTGGCGCCCGCTCAGGTTTGCGATGCTGCAGCCTTGCATGCACACCCCCATACTCACATATATCCATGTGCACACATGCATGGCTGTACACATCCGTGTACACATGCCCGTACATGAGAGGATGCACATGTGAATACATGAACATCCACACATGTACCCGCATGCACCCACATATGCACACGCATGCAGTGCCCTTCCCCCCCCCCCCCCCCCCCGTTGCTGTGTGTCCCCACGTGTCCCGTCCTCCATAGCAGCAGCACAGGCCACCAGCGCCCCACACGTGGCCATGCCCCCCCGAGAAGCCCCAGGGCTCCCCCCGGCCTGTCCCCGTCAGCTGGTGGCCATGTGTGGGGCGGCGCAGCTGAGTACACAGCCCCTGCCATCCGTCTTGCTGCCTGTCAGGGCTGGGGGCTGCTGCGGCCCCCCCCAGCCCCAGCCCAGCGGGACACCGGGGCGAGAACAGGGCAGGAGCCGGGGGTCCCCTCTCTGCACCGGCACCTGCGGGCTCCCTGCCTGCATCCAGCGGCTTGTCCATGCCCTGCTCTGCCCCTCTGCAGGGGTAGGAACAGCCCCAGGCAGGGGCTATTGCCAGGGTTAAGGTGAGGTGAGGAGCAGCAGGAGATGCAGCTGGCAAGGGACACGTCCCCATGGCCATGCGGATGCCCCCAGCCCCAGCAGGACCTCCAGCCCCCAGCACAGCCCTCTGCCCCCCACAGTGTGATTTACAGGCGCTGCAAAGGCAGACAAATGGTGAAGGAAAACAGGGCAGGGGTCCCATGGTGAGGGGCCGCCTGCGCCCCACGGGGGGGACAGGAGCCGTTTGCTCACAGCCGGTGGGATCGGTGGGCAGTGAAGCAGTGCTGGCACTGGGCAGCACAGACACCCAGACACGGTCCCAGCAGCAACAGCAGCCCCAGAGCCCCACATGAGCTCCAGTTCGGCAGCCACGGAGCTTTGGCCATGGGCCACGTCCTTGGGAGCCGGGTCCTGCCCTCGGCTCGCCTTTGCCATGCCCGGAGCATCGCTAAGCCACTGGGGCAGGGGAGGAAGGCGGGCAGTAAACCTCCCTCCTGCTTGCTTGGCTCAGCTGGCTGCCCCCCGCCTGCTTTGGGGGTGCTGGGCTTGGGGCTGGGAGGTGAAGGCAGAGCGGGATCCACACAGACACCCCCGGTGAGGAGGAGCAGGGGGTGACCATCGGTTGTGGTATCGGGTGCCCAGGAAGGACCAGGAGCCACCCGCAGGGGCACCGGTGGCTCTGGCCGCTCCCAGCTCCGTTCTCCCCTCGAAGGAAAAGCCTCTGAGCTCCCACTGCCGGTGCACGCCGGAGGGAGGAAACGCTCCTGCTGCCCGTCAGTGCTGCCTGCGACACTGCCCGTGCCCCTGGCCATGTCCCCGCTGTGGGCAGGAGGGTGGCAGGCCCTGGGGATGGAGGGACAAGGGATGCAGAGCATCCCTGCGGGGCTGCCCACCCCGGGCATCCTCCTGGGCACAGACCCCATCCCAGCAGAGCCCGGCGGGGTGTCAGAGCAGTGTGTCCCCCTCCAATAAACACCCCGCGGACTGCACCCGTGCCACCCACTCCTGGGCACCAGCCCCATCTCATCTTCCGTACGCCAGGTTTGCCCCGTGCGGGACCCAAGGCTGGCAGAGGCTGAGGACACAATACCCGCGGGTGGCACTGCTTGTGGCATCACCTCGCAGCGCATGGAGGGTGAGGAATGCAGCACAGGGAGCGCTTCCCATGCGGTGTCAACGGCAGCGGCACCACCGGTACCACCACGGGCACGACCCGGAGCCCGGCGCCGGTGCAAGGTGCGCGGCCAGCCCGGGGCGCTGGAGCGGGGCCGGGCCCGCGGCCGCAGCCAGCGCTGGCTCCCGCGGGCCGGGGCGAGGACACGGCCCTGGCCGGAGGCGCTGGGGGCCGGCTGGGGGTGGGCTCCGGCTCCAGCCCCTCCCCGCCCGTATAAATCCCGAGTCCCCCCCGCAGCCGCTCGTCCCAGCCCTGCTCGGCCGCCGGAGCGGAGCAGCCGCTGGAAGGCGCCCGGCAGCGGCCGTGTCGGCAGGGGAAGGCTCCCCGCAGCCCCGGGGGGTGCCCCCAGCAGGGCCTCGGGGGGCACGGGCGGGCACCCCACCATGGCCTTCACCATGCTGCGCCCCGTGGCCGCCCGCGTGCTCTACCCCGACCTCAGCATCCTCTCGGAGGACGAGGAGAACCGGAGCGAGAGCGACACGTCGGACCAGTCGTTCGGGTGCTGCGAGGGCGCCGAGGCTCGCCGCAAGCTGCCGCGCAAACCGGGGCCCATGGTGATGGTGAAGCAGAGGCAAGCGGCCAACGCGAGGGAGAGGGACCGGACCCAGAGCGTCAACACGGCCTTCACCGCCCTGCGGACCCTCATCCCCACCGAGCCCGTGGATCGGAAGCTGTCCAAGATCGAGACCCTCCGCTTGGCTTCCAGCTACATCTCCCACCTGGCCAACGTGCTGCTGCTGGGCGAGGGCTGCGAGGACGGGCAGCCCTGCTTCAGTGCCATCTACGGGGCCAAGGGCGACCTGGACAGCAAGCAGCCCCGCAGCATCTGCACCTTCTGCCTCAGCAACCAGCGGAAAGGGGTGAGCGGGGCGCTGGGGTGGGGGTCCCTGGGGGAGCGGGGCAAGGGGATGGGGGTCCCTGCGCGGAGGGGCTTGGTGGAACCGCAGGCTCTGGCCGCAGCTCCCGCAGGAGGCTTTGGCCGCTGCCGGCCAAGCGCTGCTCGGAGCCGCACGCCCACAGCTCCCGCTCGCGTCAGAGGGCAGGGCTGCTCCCCCACGTCCGTCCGGGACGGGAGCTCTCGGGGGGTTGAAGTCACCCCGCTGCGGGGGGCGTTTGGCTGCTCCGGGGAGGGGAGCTCCGAGCTCCAAAGCTGACCCCATCCTCGTCACCGGCCCCTTCCCTGTCCCCCCGAGCAGCTCCGGATGCGATGGGACAGGCAGGGCACAGCCTGCGCTGGCCTCACGCAGGGTCGCTCAGCAGCACCAGCACGGCTCCCACATGGGCCAGAGGGCTGAGCTCGGTCATGGCATGGAGCCCCTGCCCTGCCTGACCCCCAGCACCCTGCGGCTCAGAGGGCACCTTCCCCATGGTGAGCCCATCCCACTGCCCACACTGGGACCCTGGGTTCCCCTGCAATGGGCTCTGCGGGGTGAGGGGCTCGCAGCGCCCTGGCCCCGTGGGCATGCCTTGGCAGGGCCCTGAGCCCCGGCTGCTGGACCTGCCACCGGCCCCACAAGCTGTCCCATGTGTGACCATGGGGCACGCTCCAGCCCTAGGGGCTCTTTTGGTTTCGGCTGCTCCATTTTAACTGCTCCTCCTGCTCCCATCCACCGGACTCTGCAGCTTCCACAGCCCTTCCCAGGGGACATCCAGCCCCGCTCCTTGCTATTGCTGCCCAGGCTGAGACCCTCTGGCCAGGCCTGAGCTGTGTCCATGGGCTGCTCCCCAGGGCTGGAGCTGGGGGGCTGGCACAGTGCTGGACCCCCAGGGGACCCTGCAGAGGTACCAGGGCTGTGACACCCACAGCTATGGGGACAACAGCAGGAGCTGGGCTGGGACCCGGCTCTTTGCCTCCTGGATCTGGGGCTGGGCTGGAAATAGGTTGGGTTGGGCTGGAAATGGGCTGGGCTGGAAATGGGCTGTACTGGGCCACGCTGGGCTGTGCTAGCCTGGAAATGGGCTGGGGTGTGATGGGCTCTGCTGGGCCAGGCTGGGTTCTACTGGGCTGTTCAAGGCTAGACCTGGGCCACGCTGGTCTGTGCTGGGTTATACTGGGCACAGCGGGGCTGAAGTTGTGCTGGTGCACTGGGAGACAGGGTTGGGCCCTCTCATCCTTAGTGGGGCCACGTCTCTGTCCTGGGTCTGTAGATCACAGCAGCACTGAGAACCCACGAGGGCTGTGTCCCCACAGGGTGACAGGGCCTCAGGGTCCCCCTGACATCCACCTCCCATCCACCTCCCCATGCACTAACCACGCAGTGCCCTGTCTGTCTGCCCATCCTGGACCACCCCAGCACATCCCCATGGCCATTTCAGAGCGATTCCTCCATGCAGGGCAATCACAGGGCGGTGTTGGGCAGCAATGGGGCACCCCACAGCGGGACACCCCCGGTGCCTGCAGCTCTCCCTCCTCTCTCCGCAGGGCGGCCGGAGGGACCTCGGGGGCAACTGCCTGAAGGTGCGGGGGGTGACCCCGCTGCGGGTGTCGCGGAGATGAGCCGGGGCCCGGCAGCACCCGCCTGACACAGCGGCAGCGCCAGAGACCGCAGCGGGGAGGGAGGGAGCCGGAGCCCGCGATGGCGGCAGGGCCGCGGGCTGGCACCGCACCGGCACCAACACCGGCACCGACCCCGGCACCGACAGCGGGGCGGGAGGACGCTCCTGGGGCTGAGGCTGCCGGAGATGGGGGTGCCCGTGCCCCGGGGCTGCACTGGAAGGGGCGCGCTGGGGCCGGCGTCGAGGCGCTCCGGGCTGGGCACACGGTGCCGATCGCGGCCCCGCGGCGCTGGTTCTGCTCCTGCAGCGCCTGGAAATAAACCTTGTTTTCATGACAGGCCGGTGCCTTCCTGAGCCCGGTGTGGGGCAGGGTGGGGGGCGAGGGGGCATGGACCTGGCTCCATGGCACTGGAGCCAATGCGACCATCCCAGCTCTCTCCATGGATCCACATGGGGTGAGACCCCCGGGCACACGCTGGCCCCGCGTCCCCAGCCCTCGGTGACAGCTTCGGCTCCACAAGGGAGCCCCAATACCATCTGTGTTGTGCCATGGCAGGGGATGGGGACGGCGCTGCCAGCCCTGTGCCGCAGCCATGAGCGCCTGGGCGGTGGCTTGGGGTTGGTGTCGGTGCTTTTGTGCCTTCCCCCGCGCCTTGACTGCTGTGACTGCCACCGCCGCCACTGCCACCATCACCGCGATGGCCACCAATGGTCCCCACCACTGCGACTGCCGCCCCTATGACTGCCACCAACACCCTGCTGCTGCCACCAGCCCCGCGATGCTCTCCAGCACTGCAGCTGCAACCACCGCCATTGGCACCACAACGGCCGCGCGCGGCGGGGCTGCAGCGGCAGCACCTACACGGGGTCAGGCTGGGACAAGAGGGGTTCCCAGGCCTGGTTCCCCCCGGGGGGGGCCCGGTTCAGCTGATGTCGGGGTCACCGGGCCTGGGAAAGGTGCCGCCGTGCCGAGCCCCACGGCTCCCAGGGGCCCGCAGCTGCAGATGGGGCTGCCGGGGGGGGGGGGGGGGATCCTGCTCCATCACCCTGGGGTGCTGCAGCCAGCGGGGAGCAGGGGGGCACCGCGGGGTCCTGCAGGAGCCTCCCCCTGCCCGGCCATGGGGCTGGGTGAAGGCAGGAGCCCAGCGGCACCTTTCGGCCCCCCCTGTCCCCGGCTCCCCCTGGCCCGGGTTTGATTTATGGAGCTGACAGCGCGGCGCAGCTGTGAGAGCTGGTCCCAGGCAGGGAGCGGGGTGGGTGGGAGAGGTTTGTTCTCAGCGTGGATAATGCGTCCCAGGCCCCAATAAACAGCCGTGAGATTCTCCAAACAGCCCCGGACACAGGATCCTGCCCCCGGCTTTATCGGGGGGCAAAGGGGGGGTGCTCTGCAAACAGCCCGACCCGCACATGAAAGGGGGCTGTGCCCCTGAGTGGCGGCTCCAGAGCCCCCCGGGGCCAGCGAGGGCTGGTGGTCCAAGCACAGCAGGGCCCAGCACACCGTGTACAAGTCCCAGTGTGTCCCAGCCGTTGGGATGTGGGTCCCAGTGTGTCCCATTGCTGAGCAGGGGGGTCCCAGCACATCCCAGCGCCACCAGTGAGAGCCCCAGCGAGCTCCAGTGTAAAGGCCATGGGTTCCAGTAAGTCCCAGTGCAGAAGATGCGCACTCTGTACGTCCCAGTGTCAGGGACTGGGACTCCAAAAAGCCCCAGTGCAAAGACCACGGATCCCAGTATGTCCTAGTGCTGGGACCATGGATCCCAGTATGTCCCAGTACCAGGGACTGGGGCTCCAGCAAGCCCCCAGTGTAAACCATGAATTCCAATACCTCCCAGTACTGGAGCCACAGGTCCCAGCACATCCCACTGCCAGGAATTAGGGACACAGCAAGCTCCAACGTAACAGCCACGGGTCCCAATATATCCCATCACTGGGGCTGCACATCCCAATATGTCCCAGCACTGTGGCCATGGGTCCCAGCACGTCCCAGTGCCAACCCCATGGGTCCCAGCTCATCCTGGTGCCAAGCCCATGGGTCCCAGCACATTCCAGCCCCTCCCAGCACCACGACAGGGAAACGGTGACTCAGAGGCGCTGGAGCCCATGGGTCCTATGGGAGCCGGGTGCCCCTTTGCCCTGTGCGGGGTGAGCGCCGCGGCCGCCAGCACCCGAGCCCCAGTGCTGGGCACCGCAGCCCCGCGCTCCCCTCCCATCCTCTCCCCTTCCTGCGCTCGGACACCCTTGGAAAGGCTCTTGGCCGCTTTCTCTGAGACAGGAAGGTGTCCCCGAGTCTCAGGAAGGAAAAACACTCAGTGCTGAACCCACAAAGACCGTCTCCGAGGGGCCGGGGCTGGAGAGGCTCCAGGCCTGACATCACCTGGGAACTGGAACCAGGACCGCAGCTGCACTCCGCGCACGGTATTTTTTTCTTTAACTTGTGTTTTTAAACTTTCTTTTTATAGAATTCGCCTTTTCTTTTTTTTTTCCCTATCCCTTCTCCATTCCCCTCCCAAATAGTTCAGCCTCTCCAACGAGGCTGGAACGCAGCAGGGCTGCACCCGCAGCCTGCAATGGTGGGATGGCCCAGGATGGGTCTGGATGGGCTGGAGCTGCTGGAGCCATGGGCAGGGGCTCGCTTCCCACTGATGGGGGACCAGGACCCCGTAGCCCCCAGCACCCCTGTGCACCAGGGATGGTGGCAAGGGACCCAAAGCCATGTGGGGACCCAGGAGCATCTGTCCAGCCATGGCGGTGTGGGAGGATGGAGGGCAGAGGGGGCTGCGCTGCTCTCCTGACTCACAGCCCCTGGGATGCGGCAGCAGGGTCAAACCATGTCTGAGCCCCAGCCTGAGCCCAAGCCTGGGCCTGAGTCAGCCAGGCAAGAGGAGGCAGCCGGCGCTGGGTGACACAGAGGCAGATTGCAGCCCTCAGACCCAGCCCTCCTCAGGCCTTGTCCTTTGGCAACACCTTTGGGTGCTGCCTGGCCCTCCCTGGGCTCATCGCAGCACAGAGGCTCAGGACAAAGATCCCAACGTGTCCTGCACCAGAGCAAAGCTCAGCGCTCGCTGTCCAGGGAATCCTCCCTGTGGCACTGACCGCAGCAATGGACTGAGCACCACAGGTCACCCCCCGGCCCCATCCCACCTGTGATGGCCAGTGACCCCCAGGGTCTAGATGGCAGCGGGTGGGTATAGGGGGATAAGGGAGGGAGGAAAGGGGGACACGTGGAGGAAAGGGTCAGAATGGACAGGCAGGGCTGGGATGGGAGAGGGTGAATGGGATGGGAGGGGATGGATGGGATGGGGTGAGATGGGATGGGGTGGGATGGGATGGGATTGAATGGGGTGGGATGGGATTGAATGGGATGGGATGGGGTGGGATGAGCAGACCAGGGGTCAGTGTGGAGGCCCCCACCTTTGGATACTGACCCTGCCAGCACCCTACCAGTGTCCCTGGGGGAGAACCAGAGCCAAGGGTCTGCTTGAGACCCCCGGGACGCACGCCAGCTCCTCACCACCCCACCGAGGCCAGCGGCGTCTCCACGGCCCGGTGCCATCCCTAAGGGACACACAACCGAGGTCCCCCTTGTCCCAGGGACGCAGGGGACACCAGCGCAGCCCCCTCGGAGCCGTTCACCCTGCCAGGAGCCGGTGCCAGGCGCGGTCCCGGGGGACACGGGCCCGGCCGGCAGGGACAGGGTGTGAAGCGCGGTGCGGGGTGAAAGTCAGGTTAATCTCCCGCTGGAGCTTCCCTCTGCAAACAATAAGACAATGCCCGGCCGGGGCCGCCTGCGTAACGCGGAGGGGAAGTTGTAATATTTGCATTTAGCGCTCAGTCAATTAAGGCCGAAAGAGGAAAAAGCGCTGGGGGTAATCAGAGCCCGGCTGGCCCCGTGCCCTGCCCCACGGCCAGCGGCCCCACGGGGCTCAGCCCCACAAGCCAGCGTGAGCAGGCACGGATGGGAAGGGAGATGTGTCCCTCGATGGACGTGTCCCCAGCACTGGGGCACGCAGCCGGAGGTGCTCACGGGCAGCACTGGCAGCAAGCACGGACCTCCTGCAGCACCAGAGAAGGGATCTGGGCCAGGAGCTTATTTCGGTCCAGATCTGCCCATGGGGATGGATCTGCAGCTGGGGGCGGCCGAGCAGGAGAGGTGATGGGGATGCTCACCTCCAGCCTGTTGGGGGTCCGCGGATGGACCTGGGGCAAGGGCAGCTCTGCAGGGCTGGGGGTCTGAGCTGCTTCCCCCCTGGGCAGCGGGACAGGGGGCACACGGTGCTGGACTCCAGCCTTCAGAGTCCGACCCGGGGGCTCGGGATGGCTCCATCCCCTCCATGTACCCGTGTCCCCCATTTGCGGACCCCAAGGTGGGGGTCCCGGTGCAGAAGGGCCGGGGCAGCGGCACGGGAAGGCCCTGGGCACGGCGCCGCACACCGGGAGCCCATTTCCCCCCCAACAGGGGCCGTTATCAGCGGCCAATCCTCGGAGCGGTCCCGGGGGAGCCTCCAGCCCTTCCCCTCCACCTACCCCAGCGCTCTCCCGCTCCGGCCCACGTCAATGCGGGCGCGAAGGTGTCGGAACAATCGCCTGACAAAGAGCTATTTTTAGGGGCCGGGGCTCGGAGCGGGGATACGGCCCCGCCGCTGACAATGGGGGGAAGGGGGCCGGGCTTCCCCCGCCCGCACTCGGCAGCAGAAGGACCTGGAAGATTTCCTCGATGACCCAGGCCCGTACAATACAAGGAAAGCGGCAGAGGGAGATACCCCCGCCAGGACGAGCTGCTCCTTTACCTAATGGGAGTGACCGGGGTGAGGGGCTGGGGGACCCGGGCCAGCGGCGTCCCCGGGGGGAGACTCCACACCCCATGGGGGGGGGGGAATGGCGTGAAGCGTGGCCATGCTCAGCTCTCCATGGGGCCATGGACAGCGGGGCCCGGCTGGCTCCTACCTGCTTGTGCCACCCTCATTGCTGCGGGGCGTGGGGGGACTCTGGGCTTGGGGGGGGTCAGACATGGCTTTAACCCAGCACCTCCCGCCGGGCTGTGGTGCTCGGCGCGGCCATGGTGGCTGTGACCAGCCCAGGGTGCGTGTCCCCATCCAGCCCCACGCCAGCCGCGGTGCAGCCCTGCCCCGGGGGGCTCGGTGCGGACGGCCCGGGCTGTGCCCCGATGGCACATCGGGATGGCACAGGCTCATCCCGCGACCAAGGCCTGGGTGCGCGGTGCGCCTGGCCCCCCCCCAGGGGAACAGCCGAGCCCGGGGCTGAACCGAGCCACGGCCGCCGGGTGCGGGGCCGCTGCGGGCCTGGCTCGGCTCCGCGGGCCGCAGTTGCCACCTGGCGGCGGGCCCGGGCATGGCCCCGCCAGGAGCCGCCCGCCGCCGGCCCCTCGGGAGCCCGCAGGGAGGAGCGGGACCGAGACCAGGGTTGGGGCGGGGGGGGAACGAGCACGGCGAAGCCTCCGAGCGGGACCACGAGGCGGGGGAGGCCGACACGGGCGGGCCGCGCTGGGCTCCGGCCGCGGCCTCGCCTCACGGTGCGGGCCGAGCCGCCGGGGCCGTGTCCCGGTGCGGGCAGCCCGGGATCCCCCGCACCGCGCCCCGGTACCCGCCGCGGACTACAACTCCCATGACCCTTTGCGGAGCGACACCCCTCCCCTCCGCATACGCGCCCCTCCCCGCCGCTGCTCGCTGCGCTATTTCCGCTTCCGGCGCGCCTCGCTCTGGTCCCTGCGGCTGGCGGCCGAGCCTTGTGCCTCCGCCATATTGTCTGTGTGCGGCCGGCGGGCGGGCGGCGAGCGGCGGCCGCGGCAGGTACCGGCGGCTCCGGCGCCGCTCCCGGGACTCGGCGGGCGGCGGGGGGGGGAGGCGCCGTGTCCCTTGCCCCGCTTCCCCCGCACTCCGCTGAGCCCGCTCCGCTGCGGGCGCTGTGCGGGCGGAGGGGCCGGGGCCGCCCCTCAGGAGCGCTGGGCCGCGGCGGGGGGCGCTGAGGGAGAGCGGGAGGCGGTGGCGGTGCAGGGGGGGCGCGGCGGGAGGGCCGCGGGTCGGAGCCTCCGCTGCCCCCGGCCCGGCCCCGAGGCTGCCCCCGGCCGCGCAGGGACGGCTGGGCCCCGCGGAAGGGCGGCCTTCCCCCCGCCCAGCTCCTCCGGCCCGCACGGTGTAGGTGTTATTTACTCCACAGGCGCCGTCTCGCCGCTTCCCCGCCCTGCCCGGCAGAGCAGGGGGGTGCGGGGGGTCTGGTTGTGCTCGCTCCCCGCCTTCAGCCGCGCAGGGGCTCGGTTCTGGGCCTTTCTGGGCGGAGGGGAAGGTCGTTCGCACGGGTCTCCACGCCAGTCGCTGCGCTCCTCTGCAGGCAGCAGTGGTCAGTCTCGGCCCTGCGGTGGTTGTGCCTCGGGGCAACAGGCGGCGGGGTTGTTGGTGAAATGTGCTTTGTGAACAAGGGGCAGGTAAGATTATGAAGGCCCGTGTGTGGTGGTGGTCAGAGCACTTTATTCTTTCTTACTGAGGGCTATGGGTGCAACCAATAGACTTTGGGTTATAAGCACTCACTCACTGGTATGTTTTCTGCTGACAGCAGTGGTTGATCTATGCAGAGACTCCTGAGGGCAAGTGCCTCGCTTCTGCCTTCTAAATTTATGGGTCCTGAGCCCACGTCGT
Source organism: Lathamus discolor (assembly GCF_037157495.1). Taxonomy (NCBI): domain Eukaryota; kingdom Metazoa; phylum Chordata; class Aves; order Psittaciformes; family Psittacidae; genus Lathamus; species Lathamus discolor. Next base: position 1,024,406 of record NC_088894.1, on the reverse strand, counting down.
GCCGGGGACTGCTCCTTGGTGCCTGTGCTGAGCCCTGGTACGTGCCAGAGGCCTGCAGTGGTGTGGGGTCAATGTTGGGCCAGCCTGCTGCTGGGTTAGGGTTTTGCTGAGCTGCTCTTGCAGCTCGATGCCAGGCATTGAACCTGGGTGCCATGCACGGCTCCCCACACGTGCTCACCTGGGTTGTGTGAGCTCTGCCCTCCTTTGGGAAGAGCAACTCATTCCATGTCTTCAGGTGAGCACCCACTGGAGGTAGAAGCACAGGGAGATAGCAGCACTTCTGCTGGGGACAGGCAGAGATTTAGGTTGTTCTTTGTCTTTTCAAAGACCTAAGAATTGCTCAGAATATTAAGGCTCAGAGTTGGTGCTGTGCTGGATTGACAGTGGCCTGGGTGTGGATGTGGCTCTGCCAGTGTGGATCGTGGATTCCCTGGGTTGGTGCAGGGAAGGAAGTTGCTTGTCCTGTGCATTGTTCATGTTGGTGTAACATAGAAAAGGGTGAAACTTGTCCTGGGAGAGGGGAGACTGAGCTTGGGAAGATTATACAGGATTTAGGGAAAGTGTGAAGCTTGATCAGCTCCTTAGTTAGGCCTAAAACTGGGATTAGGGCAGTGTTCCAGTTCTTAAAGCACTGTGTTATGTGTGGGTAAAACATGGAACAGTGGCACATCCTCTGTGGAGACACACGCTGTGTCTGCAACTGCGGAAAGGAAACTGGGATGGGATGTGATTCGCGCTGGCAGCATCCAGTCCTGTGTCCAGAACAGTCCACTTTCACTCTCAGAAGATCCACCCATGTCTTGTGGCTGGAAGTCCAGTTCTTCAGTGCCTCCTGCCGGAGAAGGGTTTATGGAAAGATCCAGACCATTGAGTATGCAATGTGTACATCTCCGGTGTAGGCAGTGATCCTTCAGTGGAGAGAGTTCCCTTTTTCACCTTTCTTTCTCTGTTACCTGGTTTCACTAAGAGTGAAACCTTTCCTTGTCCTGTGGTACCCAGCATGGGCTGCAGCAGAGAGCTCAGTGAGCTTGCAGAGGCACTGCTACCCATGAGGAGTGGAAACAGGGTTGAACCCTTCAGTGAGGAGGTAACATCAGCCTTGCAGTGAGAAGGCTAATGTTGTCTCAGCGTTGGCCATAGCAAAGAAGAGAGCTGCTGTGCTGAATAACTGGGGAACACAAGGGTGGGTATGAGGCCGAGAGCATGGAAAAATGTGATGAGAGGGTGAGGTGCTGAAGGAGAAAGTGGAGATCTCCAAGTGGAAGCTTCAGAACAAGTTCTCTGGTTTGCCAGGGCACTGATGGAGCAGGGGTGGGATCTGTTGGCAACATGGCTCTTTGGAAGAGGGGGAATGAAATTGCCGGTAGGTTCTAGCATACGTGGAGGAAGCTGGACCATGACGTGGAAACTGTTCATGACATGAAGCAGAGTTTAGTCGTGTGCAGGGGCACTGAATGGCTCTTGTTTACTGGAAAGCAGCTGATGCAACATTGCGAATGAGGATGCAAATGCAGGAGTGGGGAATTGCTGGGGAAGGACCTGGGAAAATGCTGGTCCCTGAAGGCGAGACATGGAAAAACTTCAGTACTTGAGATTTGCATGTTTTCAAATAGTGCAGGTTGGGAGCATAGGCTTGATGTGGGCTTGAGGAGGAAACCTTGGGAATACAGGAAGCCAAAAGGTGGTTATAAATGTGTGGAATTGTAGAGGAAAAACTGATAAAAGGGACAGGGATGTAACTTCTCCTGCTTTATTGTCTGCTGTCCTCACACCTTCCACTGGAATTTTTCCCTGCATTTTCTCCTTACAGAACTAATTTTCTCTTTTTGTCTGTCCTCGTGCCCTCTGAGGAATCGGGCAAAGGAAGGCAGAAGCAAATGGGTGACATTGTGGTGGTGTGATTAATTTCATGGCACATTTCTGAGGAGGCAGGGCTTTATTTCTGGGTTACCAGACCTGGCATCTCCACTGCTCGGTTACTTACATTGGGGTGTCTGTTCTATAGACTCAGGTTGAGGTTGAGGCCATCTTAGATCTTATTGTTCCATCAGGGTCTAGAGAGAATGAACCCCCTAGATGTAAGATCAGGAGGGTCTGTGCCTCAGTGTGGCTGCAAACATTCCCTGGTTTCATTGCAAGATGACTCTTGGATAACTTCTCTGAGCTTGGATATCTCCTTCCAGGGGCTTCCAAGAGCTGACTCCTGGAATTTACAGAACCCGATTGGAGAAAAAGAGTTCTCCTTTGGACCTGGAAAAACTGCCTTGGAAAGGAGACTGCAGCTTCCGGAACTGTTGCTGAAAGCAGAGGGGTTTTACAAGCTGCTTTTTGGACCCTGTTTGCCATCAAGGTGCCAGACCTGTCTGTTTGGGGGAAAGGCTGGTGAGAAATGGGGCTGTTGATGTGGTTGTAGGATCAATGGTTCACAGATATCCCCTGTTGGCCAGGCCTCAGCAGCGGAGCAGCAGCCACATGAGCCTGACACGAGTCTCCCCCCTCCTTTGTTCAGGCTGCTCCGGACAGTTTTATTCAAACAAATGATTTTATTATCCTTTTCATGCTGCTGCTTTGGGAAGCTGAGGAGCAGAAGGGAGACTTGGAGTCCTTTGTGGACTCGAAACAATACCACCACTGACTCCTGGTTGGGAGGTCACCATTTCACTGCTTTAATTTGCCACAGAGTTTATTTCTGAGAATTAGATTATTTCATCATACAGACCCAGCCTGGTTTGGGTTGGAAGGGACCTTAAAGCTCCTCCAGCTCCAACCCCTGCCATGGGCAGGGACCCGTTCCACTGGAGCAGCTTGCTCCAAGCTCCTGTGTCCAACCTGGCCTTGAGCACTGCCAGGGATGGGGCAGCCACAGCTTCTCTGGGCACCCTGTGCCATGGTCCTTATGACCCATCTGAATATAAGGAATATTATGGAGCAGCCACTCCAGCTGGTTGATCTAATGGCTGGATTAGTTTATGGCAATTCACTTGAAGTGGATGCTGACTAAAATGTCCTAGATGGAAGTGGAAAATAATTTGGGGCCAAAGTGGAATTTGGTTTCAGATTGCCAGTGGGATGGTCGTGTCTTCAAGTATTAACAGCAGTGCTAGAAAATGGAGTTATTCAGTCTTCTTCTGCAGAAAAGTGGCCTCTGCCCTTGCACCTTCTGAGTAACCAAGGGCTAAAGTCATCTCAGTTTTAGTTCGGCTAAATGTTGGGAGAGTCCAGCGTGTGCTGGGGTGTTAACACTGGGTTAAGAGCCAGAACTGGGTGGGAGAGGTTTCACCATGTGGTGTAGAAGTGCCTTAAAGTCCTCTGCGTGTCCAGGGAGGAGCAGTGGTGCCTCTGCCCTGGTCCTGCACAGGGAGGAGGCAGTTCCTCAGCACATCTTTTCACGCCTGTGCCGCAGTTGTCAGTAAATCTTTACTTGTAGTTTTCCGCAAATGGAGGAGCGTGGACACACACCACAGATGAATTTCCAATGTGGCATAGCAAGAGTTCCTGCAGTGTTCCTCCTCTTGTGAGTTTTGTCACAGATTTCTCTCTCTGTTACCAGTGTGCTGTTGGAATTCCAGCCTTCCCTTCTGCAGATCAAGCAGCACTTTGTACTCCAGAAGGAAGAGGAGGGTTTTGCTTGCTGTGAGGAAGTTGTGTGGCATTCAGATCCATTTCAGCTGAGTTTACACATTAAATCTGGGTAGTTTGGAATGATGCATCCAGGCATATGTCCAACATATGCATCCTACCAAGCATATAAATACATACTCATCCTAAGCCATGACTTGATGCTGTACAGTGGCGTTAGGGGTGGTTGGAGGGTGTGAAGAACGATGCTATGGAGATGGACAGACATGTCCTTGCCCGTGGCTGGCAGTGCTGTGGGTTGGCATGGTGAGGGTGGGTTCAGCATTCATGTCCCTGCTGGGTTACCCTGTGTGGTGGCTGCTGTGCTCACCAGGTTCAGCCAGGCTCCAAAACATGGGTGTGAAGGACTAAAACCTTAGTCAGTACCTTCACCTCACCTGGCTAAGGCTGCATGAATCCAGCGCTTGCTGTGATGTGTTGGTGTATTGTAGATACTGATTTGGGGAGTTTAATAGCTTATTTTTCCCATTTAATTGTCAGAATGGTTGTGGCCAGGTTCATCTTGTGTTAGTAACTATGAGTTTTTAGAGAATTATGGTAGAACTTCTGCTTCCTGGCAAGAGTTTGCACCAGGTTTATCCTTCAGCTCTTGTGTCAGTTCCTGCCTCTAGGAGCTGCATGATCAGATCAGTGAAAAACATGTAACTTTACAGCTGGTGGGTTCAGTTCAATTCTAGCTGAATCTCTCTCTCCATGAACCACAGGAGACAAATCAGCTGAAGGATTGGCCTGTCCTACCCTGTGTGTGCTCATTAGTGAGGAAAACAGTTACTGTGTCCCTTAGCAGTGATGAGGGAGGGAGAACTTTCCAGAGGATGCTGCCAGTTGACCTGATGTCAGCTGGGAAGAGCCAGGAGTGGGGCTGAACATTCCCCTTGGTGAGCCCTCAGGAAGTCCCCCAGTGGGGCTGGATCTCAGAAATGCTTCTTAGAAAATACTGTCCAAAGCCCCAGCAGGAGGAGCTTTGCTTTTATTAGTGCTCTTAGAAAAAAAAGAATCTCTTCCCATTGAAGTCCTTGCAGGTTCTCTTTGGCTTTAGGTCAGACTAAAGAGATGTGCCTTTGAAAACCCCACCACCTTCCCTGCACTCCCTGCTCAGCCTAAGCTCTTGGGGTGGGGGGAAGATACCCCAGAAGAATGCTGCCCTCTGTTTCTGGTTTGGTATGTGTGTACCAACAGGTTAGCTTGGCAATTCCTGGTTACCTTTGTAGCCATTTTATGTGGTTATGTCAGGAGTCTGCAGCACTGGCAATGAGGATATCCACTGGGGAGGATGGGAATGGTGGCAGAGCCTGCACGTGGCTGCTGGAGCTTGGGTGTCTTGCTGATGTCCACACGGCCTCATTCCAGGTCAGTCCTGGTGTGTTTGTGTTGGGAAAAGCTTTCCTTTTGCTCTGTGTGCTGTGGACTGGCCTAGCTCTGGAATATGAGGATGGTCCATGTGTTTTGGAGAAAAGTGGGAAGAGAGGAGCTTTCAGAGTTGACTGTTCTGTATAAAGTCCCTTAGGAGACGGAGTGAGGAGCATTCCCATCACTGGCATCTGCTGCTGGAGCAGGTCCCGGCTGGCCTGCCCCAGGTACATGTGCTGCTGCCAACACTGGGGCTTTGGACACCAAACTAAGCTGAGATGCTGCAGACCTGTAGAGGGTCTGTGAAAGCTCCACTAAAATTCAGCCGTTCCAGGTCTGCACAACAATGAGGACTGTGCCAGAGCTGCTGCTGGGAGAGCATGTGGCTGCAGTGACACTGCCAGGGCAGCCTGGGGAGCATCAGACGTGACAGACACCACCCTCTGCGCTTGTGAAGTGGGAGAGTGAAGTTTTCCCCAAGTATGGAAGTGATCGCAGAATATGGAGTTGGAGTAAAACCATCCCGTGGTCAGTCCTGTGACTTTGAGGCAGTGATGCTCCCTGTGAGATTGACTCCTTCATTGGCAGGAGCTGTGAGGAATTCAGAGAGGAATCAGTGAAGGTGAAAGAGGAACCAGTTTGGTTTTAGGATGTTGCTAATGCGGGATTACTCCAAGATGTTTCTTCCAGTTCAACTAAAGCAGTCGACTGTTTTCCCTAATGGCTGGTTATGTCTTGTTTAAGAGAATGGTGAGGTCGTTGTGTATCAAGATTTGTTTCTCCACAGCCAGACACAAGCAGTTCTTTAAGAGAAACCTAGAAGATGATTTTGGTGGAAGAATGTAGTTGGAGCAGAATGTGCTGTTCCAAGAAAACACCAAGAGAAAAGTTGGATTTCAAACCTAAGCTTTTTTTTAACTCAATCGTATTTTAAAATCCCCTTTTCTGATGCTGAATTCCCTTTAGTAGGTAAATGGTCTCCAGGAAAGGATGTAAAATGTCAAGTTGTGTTAATCCAGGCTTGTTTCTATTTCAGCTATAAAATCGGAGGAAAAATATAGGTTGGAAGGGACTCGTGGAGGTCATCTGTTCCACATGGCATTGCTGCAGCTCCAGCATCGTGGAAACACACAAATCGGGTTTCTTTTGTGAGCTACAACACGGGGTTTTGTAAAGTTGGTTACTGTTAATTCTTCCTTTAAAGGTGAGCTGGGGTTTGATTGGTGTTGGCTGCCAGCAGCAGGCTGGACCCTGGTGTTGAAGCATGTCTTGATCTTTTCATTTCAGTGGTGTCTGTCCAGTACTAAATACTCCCCACGCTCTGCAACGGCAAGTGCTCCTGCCCTGGGATCAATGAGCTGTGTGAAGGAAATGATAATCAATTTTATGTGCTAATTGTCATGCTTCCTCTCACTAACAGAACACATTGTGCACTCATGATTTCAGAGCCTGGGTTTAAGCTGTTACCGTGAAAGTTGCACTTGTGGGTAAAAGAAAGGAATAAGCTTCTGATTCCAAACTATTACTGTAACTCAGGTCCTCTCAGCTGGCAGAGAGCTTTTCTAGTCACAGAATGACCCTGCTGCTGCCTGGCCTGGCCTGTTCACAGCCTTGGTCTTTCACAGTCACTGCTGGTAATGAGCTTACATGGGGAAAGTAGAAGTGAGAGGGAATCTCCAGCCCTATCTGTGTCCCTTTCTTCATGAGAGGAGGGTGAGGTTGTGTGGGTTAGTCTTTCAGGAGCAGGTAAAGTGCTGGAAATACTGTCATGGCTCTTTGAGTTAGTCTTGGTGGAACTAGGGAGGTGTAACCACATTGGTGTGGCTAAATGTGGCTCCCTGGGTTCAGTCTCGGGATGAACTTGGAACTCCCTGCTAGGGCACTGCTCACACCGAGGGCAGGTTGTGCTGTTAGCAGCGTTCCAGAGGGAGGCCGTGTCAAGCGGCGCTCATGTTCCTTGGGTGCAATATTTACACACCAAATCTGATCCACAAAGGTCATTGCTTGGCCAGGTTCCCTGGGACACCAGTGTTCTGGGAAGCTCTTGGCTTCCAGCTCGCTCAGAGTCTATGTGCTGTGTCATACTGGTGCCACTTCCTAGGTGTAGGGATCTGAGTGAGTAACTGTGTGCTCTGTGCCAAAAGCATTTCCATTTAAAAGGAGGAAAAGTAATATTCCAGTACCTCAGTTACTCTTGACTAAAAAGAGGTGAATTTTACTAGAGGGTGAGCAGGTGCTTCTCAAACTAATGTGCAAATTCCTTAGCTGTGTTTTGTTGCTGCTTGCTCAGAGTGGATGCATCTGGAAGGATAGAAGGCACAAGAAATTCCTGTAGGAACTGAGTTTAGGTGCTGTGAGTATGGATACTCCACAAGAAATCAAGTCTTCTGTGGGGTTGCCACAGGGATTAGAGTGCATTTTAAGGGTGATGAAACTCCTTTTAAAAGGAGGGAGGTTGTAACAGTGGTTTAGATGAAAGTGGTTTAAAAATCCAACTGGAAGTGAACACTGAGAGGCTTTTTCCTGGTTTTCTGAACTTTAGGTACCAAACATGGTGTGCAAAGCTGCTCAGGCTGATCTTCGAATAACTCAAACTTTTAAGAACTGATCTCTTTTAATTAGTAGCCCTTCAACTAAAACGTCCCTGTATGGTGGTGGCACAGTTGGGTTTGTCTCCCGGCTGCTCACTATCAGCAGCACACGCAGGGTGCATTCGCTTGTGTTAGTGTGAGCTGTTTGTACATGGGAAGAACAGGGTCTGCTGGGGTGCTCTTGATAAGGTGCTGTGCAAGAGATGAGCTACTTATCAGTTTGCTAATACTCAAATGTGTTTTTAAGGGAAGGTCTATGGGAAAACCTGCCACCGAAGCTTTTCCTTGGCACTTATTTGCTGCAGCTACAATGTGAGTGCTATTGGGGATGGTCTTCCCCAGGTGGTCACCACGAATGCTACACCACAGGACCTGGTTTCTGGCCTTGCACAGGCAAACGTTAGCACTGAGCAGCTCGTGTCAGGTGGTAACTGGGAGCTTTGTCTTCCTCTCTCTGTGACCTCTGGTTTATTGCCTCAAAGTGGTTGTTTCCAATTCAGCATTTCTCTACCGGAGAATTAAAACTCTGAGATTCATTTTGGCTTTTTGGAGACACTCAAGGCTGAGCTGCACATGGCAACCTCATCTAATTCAGTCTCCTTTAGCTGGGTTACTTTTAGCAGTCTCTCCCAATATAAATGATTCTGTGATCCTGTCATTAATGCAGGAATGAATAAATGACATGTTCTGTTTGGATTCTGCAGAACTCATCTTTCATAACAAGCTCAGGACACTCATGTAGGTGCAATCACTGCTCACACTGTACATTCTCTGCCTTTAAACTGGAGCTAAACTGACTTTTCCATGACCACACCTGTCCCCATTATTTGTCCCTATTTGTGTCAGTCGCTTCTGCCAAAGAGCTTTTGGAGCCTCTGCAAAATTATCCCCCTCTGGGGACAGGGAGAGCAAAATACGTACAAATTCCTGAGCGGTTCGAGCAGCTCTGAGGCAGGGTGAGTGTAGATGCATGTACTGTCTTTGCTTGAAACACAAATGATCTGTGCAGACTCTCCCCTTCCTGTAGAGAGAACAGCAGACAATAATACCCACCTCCCTACACAGGCATTGTGTGCTGTTCTTAGAAGCTGCAGTCGATGGTTTCCTGAAAAAGCCCTTCTCTTACAACGTGCAGGCAGTGCTAGGCTTGAAGCTACGTGACAGAGTAAGAACCGCTCTGCAATTTGATCTGCCTTTAGATAATGTGATTGATTTTTCTCTTTCTTTCTTGTTTTTTTCCATGCTGAACCCAGGCTGGGCTGGGTGGGGAGCAGCCACGTGTTCTCACTGATACCTACTTGTGCTGAAAAGCTCAAATCAAAAGTCAGCTGAGGCGTTGGGTTAATTCCTGCGCAGGAGCGTTGGGCATCTCCTCCCAGAAGCACATGGAATGAGGGGAAACATCAACTCTGAAATCCACTGAATTTCACTGTCCTCAAAGTGGTGCAGTGAACTCAGGTGCTGTTAAGGCCAAAGTGTGTTTTGGGAATATACATCTAATTTCTACGGGTCTGAGTCATGCCACATAAATGGCTTGAGGTCTCAGATGATTGCTGCCTCATCTTCTGAAAGTGTAATTTGTTACAGGACTAATGTTTTGTCCAGGAATAGAGTATTTAGTCATATTTCATATTCTTCCGTTAGCTGAACCTGGGTGCAATGCCCCATCATTCCTTACTTGGGCTGAGGATGGATGAGTGGCCTTCAGTCACCTCCACTGTGGGCTTTGGAACAGTGTCCTGTCCCTTTTGACCCTGGGACTGGGTTACCTCAGCCTCTCTCTACCCAGAGCTGCCCTCAGCACTGTTTGTATGTCAGTAGGTCAAAAACTAACCTGAGGTCCATGTCAGTCTAGGAGGTTTGGTCCATACCAGAAGGAGACCTCATGTTTGTGCTCCCAAATGCAGAGCCAGCTGCTGGTCAGGTTGTGGCTTGTGGTGAAGGACATCAGACCTTCATCCCCCAGGTCATATACCATCTTCTGCTTGTAGCTGTGGTCCTTGCAGCAGACTGCAGTGCTGCAGACCTCAAATAAATGCTGCCAGTAGAGCAGGATTTTGCTTCTAGAATTTCATTCTAGTGTGATGTATCCGGTAGCCTGAGCTAACTGAGTAGGTTCTGGATCTTTCTGATGAATGTGGCTGTTAACCTCCTCCTGCAGCCTGGCGGTTGTTTCTGTGGAGGGACGACACTGGCACAGCAAATACATACATTCTATTTCTTTAGGTTATTGCCCTGCTGCTCAAGAGCCTCTCTTTAAACAGGGCCGTGCAGGCTCTGCCACATGCTGCACCCTTGAACAATGCTCTTTCATGCTCCGATGCTGCTTCCTTCCTTGTGGGTTATTTTGAAAGCTGACAAAGAGATTCTTGTACTTGAATGTTTAAAAATATGCTGGCTTTCACTTGGGAAGGATCTGAGAGGGGCAGAGCCTCCACTTTTGTTTTAGATAGGACACTATTCGTTGGTATAAAACTGTAGTAAGTTCCTGATAAGTATTCAGAAATTAGAGTGGTTGTGGCATACAGTAACTTTCTTTTTGAGTCATTTTGACTAGTCTCAGTAATGCAACTGTGCACAAGCAGAATGCAAAGAAACTTCTTTAGAATTGCAGCAGTTTGTCTTCTGCGTATGAGTAAATCACCACGTCTTAACACAGGTGCTGCTGTCTCTTAATGTCATGACTGTAGAAAGTTGTGACTGAAACTGGTGCCCCATCCCAGTCACACTCTTCTGCCTGCCTCTGTTTGCCGTGAAGTGCTCTGAGCATCCTCAGGCCATTGGGTCCCTGAATGGTTGGTAGTAACTGGTGTTAAGATCTTCACAATGGCCTTTCTTGTCTTGCTGCTGGTTGTTCTTTGCACAGAAGGACTTGCTGTAGCCACACAAACCTTTGTGTGTGAGCACAAAGGCTTTGGTGCTTTCAGGAATTGCAGGTAAATCCCAAAGTTCTGATTTCAATGAAAATTGGTCCTTCTAGAGGCTGAAACTTCAGAAAATTCTTCATTTAGGTTATGCAGGTGACCTGTTGATCTGTCACCCCTTCGCATCATCGTTCATTGATGCCTTGCAAGAAGTGATAGTGCGGCCTGCAGTGAATGAGGTGTGTTTGTTCCATGGCAGGCCCATTCCTCCGGGATGAGGAGAGGTTTAGCCCATGGCTGTTGCTTTCACTCTGGAGCTGGACAGAAGGAGTGAGTCTGCAGCTACACACACTGCAGTTCTTCTGTTTGGGAAGGTTCTCTTTGTAACCCTCATTTGGAAAATCCATGCTGAAGTTTCAAAGTTGGGGGGTTACTTTTGCCAAGTGATCCCGTCCTGCATAGGAGGGGAGCAGATAAATAGTTTTCAAGCTCTGGCAGATGATCCCAGGCTGTGGCTGGGCTCCAGTTTCTCCTCAGCACCTTTTAATGATTAACTTGAATATTTTTATAGTATCTTGAGGTTTTTACCCTCTGGTTGGTTTTCTCTCTGCAGGTGGAAGAATCCAAGGCCATTATCCTCCAGTGCAAACCAGGCAGCCTCTGATTTGCCATCCCATCATTCCCACCTGCCAACCTGTCTGATATGTCGGGACCCGTGCCAAGCAGGGCCAGAGTCTACACGGATGTGAACACACACAGACCCCGGGAGTACTGGGACTATGAGTCGCATGTTGTTGAGTGGGGGTAAGTCTCTGGGCTGCCTCTGGATGCCCCTGGACCAGGATCAATCCCTGTGGGATCCTGCATTTGGTGCAGGGGGAGTTCAGGCACCAGCAGTGTCAGGCTTTATCCTGCTCCTTGGCAGCTGCCTGTGTGCATGGCAAGTGTTGGGATCACAGCTTTGCTTCCCAAGTGTTTCTTGTCAAAATGTGAAATCCCCAACAGTGCAGGGATGTTTTTAGCAGCTTCCCTAAAGAGTTTGGGTTGAAGAGTGTTTGCAGGGAGTCAGGAAATGGCCCCTTTCAGAGGGAAGAAAATCTTGCTCTGAAACAATCTTTTCATCAAGGCTGAAAAGAAGTAAAAAGCCTGAAGCTGCCTCTGCCTGGGGTGGGTGAAGACACTCAGCAGACTTAAATAGGTACCTGCTATTTTGTGACTTATTGCTCAGCTCTCTGAGTGACTGCAAGAGATGTCTGCTGCTTTTTGAAGGAAGGAGGTGCCTAAATTGAGCTCATGACTGAACTGTCCAAGAACCAGCCAGCAGTGACACCATTCTTTGTAGCTCTGCCTTCCCCATTCTGTATAGCAGAGCCTAGGCTGAGTTCTGCCCTCAGCTTTGTGGTGCTTCCTGGGTTCTGAAGTGTACAGAGTGTGCGAGCTGAAGTGGTGGCTTGTCCCTGCTCTGGTTTTAAACAAGCCAGTGCTGAAAGTTCTCGTCTTTCTGGCTGTGTTGATTTTTAACAACATTATACAAGGGAAAATGTAGAGACCAGTGGAAGGGATAAGGTCGAGTTTGCTGCTGCTGAGATGTATAGTCAGGCTTATGTTACCTGCTGTGGAAGAAATCAGTTCTGGATTGAATCTAACTTGGGCAAGTAGAAACTCCCTCTCCTAACTCTGAATCGCTGTGTTCAGGAGATGAAGACACTCGTTAATCCACCTTGTCTGGAAGGTGAGGCAGTGAGTTTCTGTTAAGGACCAGTTTGTAAATCGTGATGCAAATGACAGAGCTCTTTGGAACTAACTAACTTCTTATCTCCACAGGAATCAAGATGACTACCAGCTAGTTCGGAAATTAGGCCGAGGCAAATACAGCGAAGTGTTTGAAGCCATCAACATCACAAATAATGAAAAAGTAGTTGTTAAAATTCTCAAGGTGAGCTGGGGATTGGGCAAGATACAGAAACCATCTTCCTGACCCTCCTTCATGTGAAAGCAGTGTTGGTAGCTGTCAGGGTTTGTATGATTAGAAAGGAGACTGCAGATACTGAGCAGTCAGGTAACAAGAAGATCTGTTTGAACTTCACTTGCAAAGGCTCCAATGTATTTTGCTGAGTTGCAGTCACCACTTTTGTGATGTGGTTGTTGAGCTCCTGGCCTCCCTTTACTGCAGTGCTCTTACTCGTTGTTTTTCTGTTCTCCAGCCTGTTAAAAAGAAGAAAATCAAGCGTGAAATCAAGATCTTAGAGAACTTGCGGGGCGGCCCCAACATCATCACCCTTGCAGATATAGTAAAAGATCCTGTGGTGAGTATGGAGGGACCTTAAAGGGTCCTCTGGGGTTATGGTGAAGTTGCTGTGTTTGACTTCAGCTCTGATCTGGCTCTTTGTTTTCCCCTGCTCTTAAATCCTGCTTTTGAACTGCTTAATCAGATCAGCTCTTAATCTGATTAACTCCTTTTAGAGGGACCTTCCCCTGCAGGTGCCTTCAGCCCCTTGCTGTAAGGGTGAGATACCAGTGACCTGAGACAAGTTAATGCATTCTGCTAACAGTGCTGCAGGCTTTGCCTCTGCTTTTTGTCTCGGGGGAATCAAGTACACCCAAGGCAGAGGGGCTTCTACCAGTTTTAGGAGTAGAAATAATTTAACTCATTATCCTAAGTGCAAACATGTTATCTCATCTTAACCACAGCTGAACCCTGTTCTCTCTATTTCAGTCTCGAACACCTGCTTTGGTTTTTGAACATGTAAACAACACAGACTTTAAGGTACAGTGTGGGGGGGGGGTGTGTGTGACTGTCTCATGTTTTCCATTTGAAAGCCTCTTTTTAATGTGTTTCTGGGGAAAGGCAAGTCCGTAGTGGGCAGGTGGGTTGGTTGATCACTTCCTTCCAACATAGTAACTGTCTTTTAAAGGTAAATGCAGAAGGTTGTAACTAGTCCTTTAGTTCTCTTTTGCCACAGGAGGTTCCAAGTGACATTCTAACCTCCAGAACAAATTAATCTGTTACCTTGTGGCCTGTCAGTGCTGTCCTTATGAAACATCTTGCTTTTATGCTCGGTGTGTAACTATTGGAAGCACTTTAAATGTGGACAGCTGTTTCTGTGGCTTTCCACGCTTCTGGAGAAAGGGATTTCAATGTTCATTTGTGCCCTTCCCTACTGACCTGCCTGAGGAGGAGGTCTGTTTGAGACCCAGTCTGCAACGTAATGTGTCAGGCTGGTGATGGTGAAGAGAGCGATACTGTCTGAGCTGGAAGTAACTGCGGGATTTTTAAGGGTGAGGGTTAGGAACAGCCTGATCAGCTGGGAGTGGGATCAGAGGAACTTGGGAAGCTTTCTCCTGTGCCTTCAAAGGGGGTTGGAAAGTACAGCAGCAGAGCACAGGGCTGGCTTGCTGTGGGCTGGCAGGGAATGGGGTGTTGCTGAGGTGTTGAATGCTGACAGGATGTGTTTGTGTCCCACAGCAATTGTACCAGACATTAACAGATTATGATATTCGATTCTACATGTATGAGATTTTGAAGGTAAGTTAGTGTTTTGTTGGTTGGTTTGTAGGACTTGCACTCAGCTAATCCTGTAGAGGCGGATGTTATCCCACTAGTGGGGATTGTAAGCTGTTGCTGGGTGCTTTTGTGCTCTAATGTAAAGTTAAATGTATTTATCCATTCTTCTGAAACAAATATTCTCTCCTTGGGAGTCTGGAGAAGGGAGGTGTGTGTGATCAGTGCCTAGTGACTGTGCTCTTACAGACTCTGAAATGCCATTTGTATGAGGAGGCGCATGAGGTGAAGTCAGAACACTTCTGTTGCTGTGACATCCCTTTGAGGGGGGGAGCTCTAGAAGTAGTGTCTGTGGTCCCCAAGCCTAGTCCAGGATATAACCCTACAGGCAATCTGGTTAGACTGGGTTTATGTGGAGATAGCTCTGAATATCATTGAACTTGAAAGGTCCTTGTGACTGCAGCATCTCTTTCTTTGTGTGTCACCTCCAGGCTCTAGATTACTGCCATAGCATGGGAATCATGCACAGAGATGTCAAACCTCACAACGTCATGATTGACCATGAGCACAGAAAGGTAGCGTGGGTTGGCTGGAGGGTGGGGAGGGGGCCTGCTGTTCTCTTGGCAAACTAGGATCCCTTTTGGGTACCCCTGCATAGTGGTGCTAGCAGATATCTGCATGGGGGTGGAGAATGGTAAAATGGAACTCTTAAGCATCCCTTGATCTTTGTTTTCTACCATTTCTAGCTTAGACTAATAGACTGGGGTTTGGCTGAATTCTATCACCCTGGACAAGAGTACAATGTCAGAGTGGCTTCCAGATATTTCAAAGGACCTGAACTCCTTGTAGATTATCAGGTAAGAAATACTGGGATTTGCCACTAGCTTCCATATGGGAAGTCTGTGCCATTTCAAGGCAGCAAACCAGAAATTCAGGTTCCTGGAGACCTGGAGCTAAGGGCAGCCCATTCTGAAATGCATCACAGAAAGCAGTGGCTGTAAAGCTGCTGAGTTAAACTATTGAGTAGTCTCGGGACCTGAGGAAGAGCTGCAGAACTGTCATCAGGGTGCTGGGAATACAAATGCCGAATGTGTTTTTAGCAGGGCTGTGTTTGCAGTAAGTCCAGGAATGAAACAAAGCCCTTGTGGGAACAGCCAGTACTGCACGGACTAAATAAAGCTAAAACCATCCCCATAGCTGATGGCAGTTTGCATTATGGGCTGGAAATAGCAGCAATACTGGTGGCTTCCACTCCATGCTAGTTCTGAAGGAAGGCACTTCCTCACCTGTCCATGCATGTTGTGGAGTCCATTTCTTTTGCTTCTCATAGTGATGCTTCCCTTGGATCACTGGAGGGAGGGAGGACCCTGTTAGTATTGAGAGTCCATTCTCCTTCATTCACTAGACACTGAATTGTCCTTCTGGTTCTGTACAGATGTATGATTACAGTCTGGACATGTGGAGCTTGGGTTGCATGTTGGCTAGTATGATATTCCGAAAGGAGCCCTTTTTCCATGGCCATGACAACTATGATCAGGTGAGAGCTGGTCCTGTACAGTCAGAGTACTCTCAGCACAGTAAAGGTTTCCTCCTTGCACTTCTATCAGGGTATCTGAAGGAGAACTTCAGTATTTTGCTAATGGCTTCTTTGCTCAGTCTGAAGCCATGTTCCTTTTCTCAAGTGTGCAGGATTATCTAACCACTTACATAGACATTTATACTTCGTGCTTTTGAGCTACTTAGTATCTGGAAAAGTTCTGGCAATATTAATGCTGGTGGGTTCTGCCACACAGATTGACTGTTCCTGAGGTTCTGTTATGGCACTGTCCATCCTCCCTCCCCTCTGTTTGGAAACGGTGCATTTGGTGCTGTTTTATGTAGATTCTGAAAACGTTGTGTTGCCTTTAGGCCAGAGGTTTTGTACTTAAACCTTTAGCACGTGCTCTGCACCTGCCTGGTGGGCAGTCCTGGAAAATCAGTGACCTCTTCTCAAACCTCCATTCTGGAGCCCTCCAGGCTGGTGCTTCACCCTTCACATGAAAGATGCAGAGTTTGTGTTTTCATAACCAGTTATTCCTGCCTTCCCCCCACTGCTTTTGAGTATTATTTCAAGGCCAGGTTGGATGAAGCCTTGTGTGGGATGGTTTAGTGTGAGGTGTCCCTGTCCATGGCAGCGGGGTTGGAACTGGATGATCTTGAGGTCCTTTCCAACCCTAACTGTTCTATGATTCTATGATTATCTTGCTACCAGGGGAGTTGGTGTTGCAGGGTCTCGGGTGTTAGTGCTGTTGGGGTGTGCAGCTCCCTCCTGGCTATGGGGTTACTGAGTTCCAGCTGTGAGCGGAAGCATGTTCATGGTGACCCCGTGGCTACTGGTTCAAACACTGAGACCACATTCAGGCTCCCAAGGGAATGTGCTCCTGCCTTTGTGACTTTGGTCTGTTTGTTCCCAGCTGGTGAGGATAGCCAAGGTGCTGGGAACAGAAGATCTGTATGACTACATTGACAAGTACAACATCGAGCTGGATCCACGTTTCAATGACATCTTGGGCAGGTGAGCCAAGCTCCGGAGTAGCTCATGAGCTCTTGGTAGACCCAAAGAGCTACTGCTTTGTCAGCAGCCCCTGAAGTAAACTGAACCTCATGCTTTTGGGAGACATCAGAGCCAAGATTCTTGAGAGCTGTCACTTTGTACCTTTGATCCCTTTTGCCAGTGCTTCCCCTGGTCTTTTTTCTGGAAATGGTCTTGAGGAAAGGTTTTTAATGTCATCTAGGCAGTAAATGAACTGCTGGAACATAAAGCATGAAGGGCAGATGCTCTCTCCAGTGTTCTGGGGGAGAAAACAAAATGGTGCTCTAAGTGCAAAAGATTAGGTGCTGCATAAGATGGCATTTGTGTCTTTTTTTCCCCTCATATTTTGTGTGACCCAAACCAAACCACAAGGGACTGATATTGAGGGAATAAGAGAGGAAGAGAAGCTGGATTTAAGGCCTGTAAATCCATCCTGACCTTGAGTCCTCATGCCGCCCTGTGGAGCTGTGGTGTACTGCTGCTGTGCACTGGTACAGCTCAGCCCTGGGGCTGCCTCCCTGAGCAGAGGTGGACGTCTGAGCAGTTCTTGCTCTTCAGAAAGGTGACTTTTGGCACTGCTGTCCTCTTCCCTGCCTGATTGGGGTCTCTCTTCCCTGCAGACACTCCCGTAAGCGATGGGAGCGCTTTGTTCACAGTGAGAACCAGCATCTGGTGAGTCCAGAAGCTCTGGATTTCTTAGACAAGCTGTTGCGATATGATCACCAGTCACGACTCACAGCGAGAGAAGCCATGGAACACCCCTACTTCTGTAAGTACAGGGCTTGTTCAACAAGTTCTGCCTCTGGGAGATCTCTGTTCCTGTAGGCTGTGCAGATAAGAGCTCAGAAGAGCAGCGTAATGAGCCTGGTCTGCAAGGAATTGCACTGGAGCCAAGGATGCCTCTGTGGTGGAGCAAGTAGGCCGCTGCCACCCACACCAGCTGAGGAAATGATGTTATACACCCAAGTCAGGCCAGTGAATGAGCAGCCCCGTGTTCAAGCAGCTAAACCCAGGCTAACTTCAGCAGGTGGTGGGGTGCATAAACCCAGAATGCTCTGGTTTGTCAAGGCCCTTTTAACAACTTATGCTCCCAAATGTACCTTAGTGAACGGTATATTCAGGTCTTGGCCTTGCAAAACAAGATGTACTTCTAAATGCTTTTAACCACTTGCTGCTTTTCACAGATCTTGATATTTAGGGGTTTGAAGCAGCTATAAGAATGCAAAATGAGTATTTCCTCCGTTCTTTTTGTTTCCTTGCTGTTGAACAGATTTGGGTCACCAACAACCAGCACAGCTCTGTGTTATGCCTGTGGCAGATGATCAAGTGAAATGTTTTGCAAGTCTGAGCATTAGTAAAGCTGAAGGCTGTGAGAGTTGGACAAACAGCTAAATTAACTCGTGTCCTAACAGAGCCAGAGCTTGTACTGAACTCCATGTGAGGAAGGGCAGCATGTGGAGTTCAGATCTCTGATGCAGTAGGTTTGGGAGGCAGAAAGAGGTTGTCACAGCTCAGGTGGCAGTGTTATTTACCTGCAGCTGGAAATGAAGAATCACACATTGGAAGGGACATCAAGGATCCAATGCTCCTTTCAAGGCACAGCATGACCTAGACTGGATGTCCCAGCACCCTGCCCAGCTGAATCTTAACAGTGCCCAGCATTGGGGAATCCACCACTTCCCTGGGAGATTATTCCAGTGGCTGATTGTTCTCAGTGGGAAAAACGTTCCTCTTGTGTCCAACTGGAATCTCCCCAGAAATAACTTGTGTCCGTCCCCCCTGCTCTTTGCCATGTGACTCCGTGTCAAACAGGAGTCTCCATTGTCTTTGTAGCCACCCTTTAAACCCTGGAACGGAGTTAGTGCAGAAGTTGGGAACAGCTGACAGAAGACAAGGAGCTCAGTGACACAACAGCTCTTGTGATGTGTGTAGAGACATGACATACAGTTGTAATTGGTGCTAATCTCTGCTTGCTACACCCGTTCTCTGGGCTTGGCTTTGCAGTTACACACAGATCCTTAGCACAGAGGAGATAAACTTTACCTTAATGTCCTTCAGTTTTTCCTCTTGCTGAACTCCAAAGCACATCATTTCGGTGATTTCTCACTGATGGAGTTTCCTTAGCACCTTCTTGGGTGCTTCCCACTGGAGCTGGTGGAAACTTCTGGTAGATGAGGGTTGATGTTACCTGCCGTGGGCAGCTTGTCAGGACCGGCTGAGCAGTGTGTGCTTCAGCTGCTGCCTGCTGACACATCACCTGAGGGGACTTTGCTCTTCCTAGATCCCATCGTGAAAGACCAGGCTCGGATGGGCTCCTCCAACATGCCGGGTGGCAGCACTCCCGTCAGCAGTGCGAGTATGATGTCAGGTCAGTTCTGCTGCTGACCCTTCTCCTTGTGGGGTGTGTGACAGCATTGACATGTGCTGTGAGCATCCAGGAGGGTGAGGTCTGCTGGTGGGGCATTAGATCATCTCCTGGAACTGATGACAAGGGCACAGAGGGCTGGGAAGCCGTGGGTGGGAGAGTGTGATAAGGCCTCACCGCAGCCTGAGTTGCTCTTCTGGTCTTGCTTTAAGAAGTGCTTTGCAGTTGGATGTTTTGAAGTCTGAATCTGCCCCTCAGCGACTCTTCAGAGGCTGCAGAAAACAGAGAGAGCTCTTTAATCTCAGCTTATTTTGGCAGCTCTGAAAGCGTAACAGAGGAGCAGCAAACTTAACCTGCAGAGACAGCACCAGGTTACGAAGCTTGAGTCCTGGGTAGCGCTGCGCTGGCGCCGCTCTAATTCCTGCTTCCCTGTCTCTCTTCCAGGGATTTCCTCAGTGCCAACACCTTCCCCCCTGGGACCTCTAGCAGGCTCGCCCGTCATCTCCGCCACCACCACGCTGGGGATGCCCGTGCCAGCTGCTGCAGGCGCTCAGCAGTAGTGAGGGGCTCCTGTGTCCTGCGGCCTGAGCTGGGTCAGGTGGGGAAGAGGTTTCCCCTCACCCCTGCTCAGGAGGCAGCTCGTGCCTGGCAGGGGAAGGGAGGGGATGAACGCTTTGGAGGCACCGTGTCTGAACTGTTGCTTGTGGATTTATAGTAGTTCAGTCATTATATACAAAATTATTATAGGCTGATATTTTTTTTTCTTTTTTTACTTGAACTTTTTCGTAACTCAGGGGATTCCCTGAAAATACCCACAGCTGGAATATTTCTTGGACAGTTGCTCCCTCCCCACCCCATCCCCCTCCCCCCCCCCCCAAAAAAAAAAAGTACTCTTCATTTAAGAACAAAAGATTGAATCAACAGCATTTCCTTGCATCCTACTGGAAATCTCTTCATGTTCCCACCATTCCTTCTCCATGAGCCTACACCCTGGGGCATTGTGCTCTTCTCCAGAACCAAACCAAGTCTTTGTGGGGCAGGGGAGGGGGGTTCTTAAAGTACCACTCACTTGAACCCCATGTCCTGCCTGCTGCCCAGCCCAGGGTCTGTTGAGGAGACAATTCCAGTATGGAGAGGTGGGATAAAGCTTAAAAGGGAGTGAGTGCAGATAATGTTCGACACCTAAATTGGACTGAATCATGTCTCCTTAGGAGCAAACCACAATGCCAACTCACCCCCCTGCATGTCATTTTAGTCTTAAAAGATGAAGTTTCTGCTCACTCGAGGTCCTGGGCAGCTCCGAGGCCGGGGCTCCTGCCTGGAGCTCCCTCTTCCCAGGGTCTGGATCTCTGGAATTACTTTGTTATTTGGGTATCTTGTTTCTTTTAAATCGTTTCTCTAGGTTTCAAGCTGGTGGCTACTTAAAGCTGGAAAACTCAGACTGCGCCAAGTCCGATCCCACATCTTCACCCCCATCCCCTCCCTCACGTGCCATGTGGTGAGAATCCAGTTACCTCACAGTCCTGTAAATACGCACTGAGAGGACGGAGCGAGTTCCCTTAACCCGGAATGGTAGATCAGTAATTGTGGACAACTATTATCATTGACAACGGAAAAAGCACCCTCGTTACAGCCCTGCTACCCCTTGCTGTGTATATATACTTTGTCCTTCATATGTGAAAGATCCAGTGTTGGAATTCTTTGGTGTAAATAAACATTTGGTTTTATTTATCGAGGTTAGATTGAAGTTCCCTGTGTAGAGGCCTCCGGGGGCCCCCTGTCCCCAGCGCAGTGTGGCTGTTACTTCTTTGGGGTGTTCAATCCCTTGGCCTTCAATCCTTGCTCATCCTCACAGGGCCTGCCCCTTCTTTGTCCTTCTGTCACAGGGGATGGCTGCGTCCTTCTAGGTTGGTGTTAGGATGGAGCCAGGGCGTTGGGTGAAATGGAGCCGGAGACCGAAATGCTTGTGGGGAGGTGAGGACTTCCATGGGCACGAGAGCAGCTTGTCCAGGACCCCATCCCATGGAAGCACGGCCGCTTACACCCCAGAATGAGGGGAAGGCCGGCCTGTGTTCACTCACCTGGCTGTGCTCTGCCCTCCCGCTGCAGTTCGGGCGCGGCCGCGCACTTTTGGGGCTTTCAGCGCTGTTTTGGTGTATTTGAACGCAAAGCCTGAAGCAAGCACGCCGGCTTCCACACGTGCTGCGCGTCCCCTTCCGCGCATGCGCAATAGCCCCGCGCCCCTTCCGCCATTGTTGTTTGCCTCACGGCTCCACGCTTGCGCTATGGGGTGTCGTGACGTCCCGCCCGCGCGCCGCCGGCGGAGGGGAGGGGGGGGGGAAGAGGAGAAGGAGGCGGGACGGGACCGGACCGGACGGCGCCGGGAGCGCGGAGCCCCAGGCCCGGCCCGGCATGCGCCGCAGCGCCCGGGAACATGGCCCGGCGGAGCCCGCCGCGCAACGGGGTCGGCGGCCACGGTAAGGGCCGGGCCGGGCCGGGCCTGGGGGGGACGCCGGATCCTCTGAGGTGGGCGGGGATTAGAGCGCCCCCTGACGGCGGGGCGGAACTCGGCGCCGCTCCCGGGGCCGGGCGCGGGGGGGTTACCGGTACCGCGGGGGGGGGGGGCTCAAGAGAAGGGGCCGGGCCCGGGCCCACCCCCTGCGGCTGCGGGACCGGCTCCGGCCGCAGGAGCGGGGCTCTCGGCGGGCCGCAGAGCAGCCGGGGCCTTGAGCTCTGCGGCTTCACCGCCCGCCGCGGCGCTGACCGGGGAGGGCTCTGCTGGCCCGGCCCCGCCGAGCGCTGTGCTCGGGGCTGCCGGGGGGAGCCGCTCCCGGCGGGGCGGGCCGGGTGCTGCGCGTCCGCGGTGTGAGCGGTGCCGTGGGTTCCGGCTGTGGGTGCCCGCGGCCGGGTCTGCGGTGCCGCCGTGTCCGGCGCAGCCACCGTCCTGCGCCCCTGTACAGCCCAGGCGAGGAGCCCGCAATTCCTGCTCCTTCCTGCGCGCTGCTCCCCCAGGGCTTCGTGTGTGACCGGGAGGGACTCCCGCAGCTCCGCTCCTCCTTAGGGCAGGGAGCAGGGAGCAGGGCCCGGCTGCTGTTCCCTGCTCGTAACTTTGTTTGCGCAAGGGGTGGGGATGGAGAGCGGAGCACGCCGTGGTCGCTGCGGGAGGGTTCGGTGCTTTAACGTTACCAGGACTCGGAGCCCGGGGGAGGTGCGGAGCTGGCGCAGGCTCCCTCCCAAAAGAGTGCTCAGAGAAGGGGCAGTGGCTGCTGGGGGCCTCCCCGCTGTCCGAGCAGGCGGACGTGCCCTGCCCGGACACATTCCCGAAGGCAGGAATTCCATTCGGGAGCGGGGAGAAGGGCCGGGACAACGGAGGTGCCACGTGGGCAGGGAGCGAACAGCTGCTTCTCCATCGGGATGCTTTGAGTTCCTCCCGCTGCAAACCCGGTTCGGACACGTCCTTACGCAGTGAAGCCCGATCGGATCCCCGCAGTAGCTGGATCTGTTGGGAAAGCCTTTAGGTGAAGGCGGCGCCGGTGGCCTCATCCTGCGCTCCGGCCCCGCGGCTGCTTGGCGGAAACTCCTCCCGGGTGTGGGATACCGGGTGGCTCCCGGCGGCCTCTCCTCCCTCTGCTGGGGCAGCGGGGACAGGGACCGGGATGCAGTGGGAAATGGTGTCCCCAGGAAGCGCTCTCGAGTCCTGTAAGTGCGTTTCACCCGTTTGAAGGCAGAGCACTGTGTGCTCTGCCTGTTACTCCCTCCCCTGCCTGCGTTATTCCCTTCCCTACCTGTGTTGTTCCCTCCCCTCTCTGCCCCGTGCGCTCCACAGACGGTGGTGGTGGTGGTTTCACACTGGCCCGCCTGTGCCTGTACTGGTACCTGCCAGGTTTGTGTTCCTGTGCTCGTGATTCCTTACCTCTGGTTGAATTCAGCCCCTTCCTGTGCCCGTTGTGGTCAGTGGAAGTGCTCAGACTCCTGCCCAGGGCGCTGCCTCTGCGAGCTGCAGCCTGGAGTCAGTAGGAACACAAAGTCCTGGCCTTAGCAAACACTTGACACCGGAGCTGGCGGCTGCGTCAGGGAGCGAACGGTTGCAGGTGGCTTTGCACGGCTGTCACCGTCCCGCACGGAGCCGTGATCCATTGGGAACATGGGGCAGAGGGATCCCTTGGGCACTGCGTCGGGAGGAGCAGCAGCTGCCTCCCGCAGTGGGACCAGTGGGGATGTTCTGTGAGCTGTGAGGAGCCCGCAGTGCGGAGCCTGAGGCGATGGGGGCATTGAGCTGCTGGGTTGGCCCTGACGGGGCCTGTGCTCGCTGTCCTGTGTCATCTCCCCTGTGCGTGTGTGGCATCGCCATGAGTGGGTTTTGCCCCCTCACGACGTGAATTGCAGCCCCCCCATGCCGGCATTCCCTGCCCCAGCTTCCCTCTCTGTGACCTTCCTGCAGACTTTGATGCCAAGAAGAAAAGGAAAGTGGCGGAGATCTACCAGGCCCTCAACAGTGACCCCATCGACGTGGCCACGCTCCGGCGGATGGCGATCAGCGAGGGGGGGCTCCTGACCGATGAGATCCGCTGCAAAGTGTGGCCAAAGCTGCTCAGTGTGAACACGGATGACCTGCCCCCCCTCCCAGGTACAGCACCCAGCTCTGAGCCCCGGGGCTTTCACAGGCGCTGGCCCAGGGCTGGGTTTGTTGGGTTGGTTCCGTCTGGGGCCGTTCAGACGGGTGGTGTTTCATGAGCCTGGTCTCAGAGCCGGGCATGCCCCGCTGCTGCAGGGGGTGCCTTGGGTTGCACGGTTAAAACTGTGGAGCAGGGATGTTTCCAGGAGTGCCGTGTTTGAAGGCCATACCTCCCTCTGGAGAGGGACTGCTTTGGACAAGGGCCTGTAGGGGCAGGACGAGGGAGAGTTGGCTTTGAACTGAAGGAGGGGAGACTGAGATGAGCTCTTAGGCAGAAGCTCTTCCCTGTGAGGGTGCTGGGGCGCTGGCACAGGGTGCCCAGAGGAGCTGTGGCTGCCCCATCCCTGGCAGTGCTCAAGGCCAGGCTGGACACAGGGGCTTGGAGCAAGCTGCTCCAGTGGAAGGTCCTGGTCCAGCCCTGCTGCCCGTGGCAGGGGTTGGAGCTGGTTGAGCTTTAAGGTCCTTTCCAACCCAAACCAGGCTGGGATTCTCTGATTCTGTAGCTGACAGTCTCACTTCCTCACACTGAAGTGTGCTAATGTCTGAACACAGCAGCAAAAGTGAGGGGCCAGGGATGGAGCGTGACACATGAAAAGGGGGACACGCCATGGGATGTTGTGTCTGTGTGCGCAGCCTCATCCTCCTGCCTTCAGCAGGGCCTCTCCCTCTCACCTCTCTCCATGTTAACCGTATTCCTCTTTTCCTCACAGGAAAGGAGCTGCGGGAGGACAATAAGGATTACCAGCAAGTGCTCCTGGACGTGCGGCGATCCCTGCGCCGGTTCCCACCAGGTGAGGGGGGATTCTGCTCTGGCCTCTCTGGGGGTGAGCTCTGTGCTATGGGGTTCCCGCAGCTCCGACCTCACTCGGGGGGGGTCACAGGAGGTGACGCTCCAAGAGCTTGACTCTAGAAAGCCAGAGCTTACAGCAGCTTCTCCATGCAGCAAAGCCACTCTGAGCTCTCAGCTGGGTCTGATGTGCCTCCCCCTGTTGCCCCCCACTGCACATGGAACAGTTGTCGGCCCCTCGCCTGCCAGGAGCGGGGTGAGGTTTGCATTGATGGGGTGCTCGAGAAGCAGCCTGTTTATTTTGGAGCCTGCTCTGGCCCAGGGAGGGGGAAAGCGGCTTTGTCAGCGGTTGGAACCATTTCCGGTGTTAAACAGCCTCCAAATCGGGTTCATGCACCAGATTTAGGAGGGCTCGGAACCTTTAGAAGCAAAACGTGTTGCAGTTGTTCAGTTCTGCTGCGTGCCTGGGGCCTTGTTGTGCTATTTATAAAGCATTTCATCCCCAGCTCTGCAGAGCCCTCGTTATTTCTGGCCAGAGCCTGCTTCCCCCTTCTGCTGCCTTTGTGTGAGTGAGCACTTGATTCACCCTGACTCCCTTTGGAGAGCGGATGCCCCATTCCTGGCGGGTCTGCTCACACTGAGTGGCAGCCTCCTGCCTATTTTTAGATGCATCAGTGAAGCAGGGGAGAAGAGGAACTTTGTCACTGCAGGATCTCCATTGGGACCTGCTGCTTGGCCTTTGGGTGTTTTGTCTATGGACAGGGATTGCTGGAAACCGGCTGCAGCTGCAGGCACGGGAGCAATGTTTTTCCTGTCGCATCCTGTCCCTCAACCCGTGGTGTTAGCAGGGACTGATGTGGAGCTGTGGTGGGTGCTGCTCTGAGGCCGCTGACACAGTTTCTGTGCAGCTGGATCCGGTTTAATCTTTGTAGAACCTCTGGGAAATTAAAAATGATGGAAGTGTCCTCAGTGCTGGGTGTGCAGCACCATCCTGCACAGCTCTGCACAGCAGTAAACTGGCAGTGTTCAAGGCCAGGTTGGACGCAGGGGCTTGCAGCAGCCTGCTCTAGTGGAAGGTGTCCCTGCCCGTGGCAGGGGGTTGAAGCTGGATGATCCTAAGGTCTCTTCCAACCCAAACCATTCCTTCACTGCTGCTCACACAGGGCCGTGTCCTGCCAGTCTCAGGACAGCAGATCCATGTGTAATGGTGACTCCGAATGTCTGGTGCTGTTCCCACAGGAATGCCGGATGACCAGAGGGAAGGGTTGCAGGAGGAGCTCATCGATATCATCCTGCACGTCCTGAAGCGCAACCCGCAGCTGCACTACTACCAGGGCTACCACGACATCGTGGTTACCTTCCTCCTGGTGGTGGGGGACAGGCTGGCTACGGCACTGGTGGAGAAGCTCTCGACGCATCATCTCAGGTACTCGGGGGGCTCAGCTGGAGGAGAGGAGCTGCATGGGTGTCCCGGCCTGTGGGGACACAGCACAGGCAGAGCTGGCCTGGAAGGCAGAGCCTTGGGTTAAGGCCATACCCAGAGGGGTGCCGTGGGGAGCAGTGTGACCACACGTGGCTTGGCAGGAGCCGTGCTCTGGGGAAGGGCTAACTGAAGGCTGCCAGGTAATTGGTGGCTGCAAAGGCAACTCCCTGCATTGTGCACAGCTCTCTGGCCTCTGCTGCCGGGGCCTGGCTGTGCCTCCCCCTCAGCCTTACACAGCCCTGGGCAGTGTGGGCTGCACCAGCCATGTCCTGAGCCCCACGTCCTGGTTGTGCGCTGGAACCAGCACAAGCCTTCAGCTGGGTTCTGTTTTGGAGGGGTTCTCCCTCCTTTCCCAGGGAGGGAGTGGGGTTTTGGGTGCTGGGAAGGGTTTATGGTTCAGTTGGGATGGAGGCTGGCCCAGATGGACAGAATTCCCTGGGGCTGGGGCCACCCTGCCAGCAAAGCTGTTTATTGCAAGTGCATTTCTTTACCTTCTGGCTGCCTCCCTGGAGGCAGAGCTCACTGACATGGTTGCTTGATGAAGCTTCTTTTCCATCTTCCCTCAGGGATTTTATGGACCCAACGATGGATAATACCAAGCACATTTTAAATTACCTGATGCCCATCATAGACCAGGTGAACCCTAAGGTGCATGACTTCATGCAGAGGTACGCAGACGTTCCCTCAACACAACTGTGTCAACTGCAGCCCCACAGCCAACAGAGACAGCCCAAAGCCGCCTGTCCCCTGATTCTGAGCAGACCCACTCCTGGGCTGCCTCTCTGGAGGGCTTTTAGGTGGTGCCATTTTCACCCCAGTGCTCTGCAATCCTTATGGGCAAAGCTGTAGGTTTGTGAATGGGGGTTTGTGGCTGGGATCATGCAGAGCTGCCACAAGCACTTCAGGAGCCCAGGTTTTTGGCTGGTGTCACCTTGCTGTGGTTGGTTGCTATTTTGGGGGTAATTCCCAGGATTTGGGGAATTAGGGCCCCACAGGTATAGACTGGGCAGATTGAAACAGAAGCAGGAAAGTAAGTGGGGAGGTTCAGTCCCAGGTCCTTTCCTGGGCAAGTGCCTCCGTTAGGTTTCATGGCCAAGCTGTTCTTGGGTACCAAGCAGGATTACAGCTCGCAGGTGTTCATGAGCCTTTAGGGTGGAAAGGAGCCTGCAGGACTGGCCCTGCCAGGCGTGGGGCTGCAGTGCAGGGCTCGAAGAGCACCTCAGCTGGGCTGACAGCTTTGTCTCTGTGCAGTGCGGAGGTGGGCACCATCTTTGCTCTCAGCTGGCTGATCACCTGGTTCGGGCACGTCCTGTCCGACTTCAGGCACGTGGTGCGATTATACGACTTCTTCCTGGCCTGTCATCCCCTGATGCCCATTTACTTCGCTGCTGTGGTAGGTGTTGGCTGGAATGGCAGGGGAGGAACTGGACTGTCCTGTGGTGTGGTGGTGGTTTGGGGCTGGCAAACCCAGTGCTGCTGCTGTCCCCTGCTCTGCGGAGACCCCCGAGGCCAGTGATGTCCTTGGCAATGGCAGGAGGGATGCAGGAGAGCTCGGGGTGGCCTGGATGTGTCCAGATGCGCAGCCTGGTCAGGTTCAGTGCTGTGTGGGTAGCAGGAGCTGGTGGTTTGCTTTGCTTTCATGTGCTGGCCCTGCTGCTGGGCCCTTGCTGGGGCATCTGGCTGGCTGGGGACAGCCCTGTGCTGTGCTGCCCTTTCTCCTTATGGGGGTCCAAGTAAATCTCTCTGAGCCCAGAAAGGGCCTATTACGGCCTCAAGCCTTGGGAAGGGTTTGGCATTGCTCTTCCCAGACAGGGACCACTTCACTGCCGTGTGGCCCCATGAGGAAGGGCAGCTCTTCCAGCTGGAAGTGAAATGTTCTGTGGCTCTGAAGTGAGTGCCAGTGGGTGACAAGGCCTCGTCCCCACTTCCCGCTGCCCTCTGAGCTCTCGCTGCTCCCTGCAGATCGTGCTGTACCGCGAGCAGGAAGTGCTGGACTGCGAGTGCGACATGGCCTCTGTGCACCACCTCCTGTCCCAGATCCCACAGGACCTTCCCTACGAGACCCTCATCAGCAGAGCCGGGGACCTCTTTGTCCAGTTCCCCCCCTCCGAACTCGCCCGGGAGGCAGCCCAGCAGCAGGCTGAGCGGTGAGTGCTGCCCCTGGCTTCGCTCCATCCCCTTGCTGGGTCTTGCTTCCTCATGAAGATCGGCCCCTGTTGGAGCACTGGGTGCAGCTCTGGTGTCCTCAGTGTAAGAAGGACATGGAGCCATTGGAGCAAGTCCAGAGGAGGCCACAAGGATGATCAGGGGCTGGAGCAGCTCCCATAGGGAGCCAGGCTGAGAACACTGGGGCTGTTGAGCCTGGAGAAGAGAAGCTGCGTGGAGAGCTCAGAGCAGCTTCCAGTGTCTGAAGGGGGCTACAAGGATGCTGGGGAGGGAGTCTTCATCAGGGACTGGAGGGATAGGACAAGGGGTGATGGGTTCAAACCGAAACAGGGGAACTTCAGGTTGGATCTTAGGCAGGAGCTCTTCCCTGTGAGGGTGCTGAGGCTCTGGCACAGGGTGCCCAGAGAAGCTGTGGCTGCCCCATCCCTGGCAGTGCTCAAGGCCAGGGGCTTGGAGCAAGCTGCTCCAGTGGAAGGGGTCCCTGCCCGTGGCAGGGGTTGGAGCTGGAGGAGCTTTAAGGTCCCCTCCACCCCAACCCACTCCATGGCTCTGTGATCTTCCCCCTGGCAGGAGGCAGGTCCCGAGGACGAGCTGGGGCCACTCCTTGACCCCATTTCTTCTCTTGCAGAACCGCGGCTTCCACGTTTAAGGACTTTGAGTTGGCCTCAGTGCAGCAGAGACCCGACATGGTGCTGCGGCAGCGCTTCCGGGAGCGGCTGCGCGCGGAGGAGAGGACAGAATCCATCCTGGCAAAGCCCAGGACCAACCGCTTGGTCAAGCTGGCTGTGATGGGGCTGACGGTGGCGCTGGGAGCCGCTGCCCTGGCCGTGGTGAAGAGCGCCCTGGAGTGGGCACCCAAGTTTGAGCTGCAGATCTTCCCCTGACACCCCAGGAAGGGCTGGCCCTGGCCCTGCGCCGCTGCCGCATGCACCGGGTGGTGCTGGGCGCGAGGACGTGGCTGGAAATGACCTGTCCGGTGATGGGGTTTTATCGTTGCTGCGTCCAGGGACGCTTTTGGCCTTTACAACGGAGACCGAGGGGAGCCAGTCCAGCAGGATTGGACCCCACATCGATGCTCACTTTGTTCTCTCCTCCCCGGGCAGGGCTGAGCACACGGGCACTGTGCCACCACCTCCTGAGGAAGCGGAGTTTGGAGTCCAGCTCTTCAGGCTGCACCCAGGTGACTTGAGCAGAGAGCTGGGTGGGAGCTATCCCAAAATGATCCCTGTGGGGTAATTAGGTTGGAGCAAGGGCAGGTCCCCACCTGGAGCAGAATCTCACTTGGCTGGGGGATGTTACACTCCTGAGGAGCCAGGCAGCCCTGAGCTCTGCATCACTCCTATCCGCAGGCTGCCAGTGCCCCACGGTCCAGCCCTTTCCTATGGGCAACCTCTGAGCAGAGCCAGCCCTTTCCCAGTGCCCTGCCACTGAGGTTCTCTCCAGCGTGAACATTCCCTGTTCTGCTTCCTCATCTCTGCAGCCTGGTGGCAGGAGAGAAGGGCAGGGACAGGCGCACAGTGGGGTGGCCCCAGGGAGCCCGCCTGCCCCTCGCTGGGCTCCGTCGCTGGCAGCAGTGTGGGTGAGCAAGGGGAGCCGCGAGCGTCGCACACGCTGCCGGAGGTGTGTGCTGCCATGTGCCTCATCACGTCACCACGAGTCTTAGCAGCACCACAAGCACCCGTCGCAGGCTTCTCTGACAGCTCCGGGGGTGGGTTTGAGCGCAGGGAAAGGCTTTTTCCACCGTGTGAGCCCCTTTGCACGCGTCAGAGTCATGGCAATAGGAAACCTTGGTGGAAAACCTCCCCCAGGAGCTGCTCTCGCTTCAGAGCAGCACAAGGGACGGAGTTTCCCTGTCAGCCCCCCCCACCAGGCACAGCTCCTGCCTCGCCTCCAGCCCCATGCACAGCCCCAGCGCTCCCTCCGCTCCCTCAGCCGCAGCCCCCCTGCCCAGCTCAGTGTCCCACTGAGCCAAAGCCAGGCCCGCTCCATGCCTCTACCTCCCCCTGAGCTGCTAAACCTCCCGCAAGTGCCCTTACCTGTCCCTCTGCTCCCCTGCCATTGCTGCGTGGTGCCCAGTGCCCTGCCCGGGGGCTGCACCCCTGGAAACAGGCGTTGGCTGAAGAGTTTGGGATAGAAAGCTCATTCCCTGCGTGTCCCAGCCCTCTGCTGGGGTTCTGGAGGCGCCTGGGGGCAGTTCTGGTTTGCCCTGTGGGCTTTCACCCTCGGAGGGGCTGTGCCTTTGTGACCATCAGGGTGGCCGCGGGGCACAGGGGCTCTCCTCCTGTGGTTCCATGAAGCCGAGCAGAGGAGTTTCCTTTGCAGGCAGCATCTGGAGCGGGTGGATGCGCCCTGGCCCAGGCAGGATGGGCCCCGAGGCCATTCCTGCTGCTGCCCCCTCACTCCAGGGCTCTGTGCCCATGGTGGGAGCCGGGGGCTGCTCTCAGAGCTCCCTCCCGGTGTGGCTGAAGGCAGAGCCCGTCCCTGGCCCCCCCCAGCCCCCCGAGGGCAGCAGCGTGTGGGGCAGAGGACGGGGCTTTAGCACTTTAGCAACTCGTGGTGCAGGAGAGACTGTGGGGCCCTGGGGGTGCTGCTCGGTCCCAGGGCCCCTCTGTGCACTCCCCAGCACCCCAAAGGAGGGGATGCTGACCCCCCCCGGCTCTCTGCCCACGATGCACTTTAGTTGTTGCGTTGTCCCCGGGGAGGAAGGGGCTGGAGGAGACGCTTCGGGTGTTTCAGTGACTCTGTACAAGGACTTCACATCCCCCTGTCCCTGCGGATTTGTACAAAGCCCACCCTGTACAATAAACTGTTACCAACACCTTTCCTGCGCCCGGGGCTGTGCTCCTGGCACCCTGCGTCCCAGAGCTGGCGCATCCCTGTGGCCTCGCAGTGCAGCCGGATGGGGATGAGCTGCCCGTGGGTCCCTTGAGCTGCTCCAGGCTCTTCCTTTGCAGCCGTGGCCAAATTGGGACTCAGTGCAGAGAAGAGCCCACGGGAAGCATCACCTTTATTGACCCCAAAGGAGCGGCAATGGGGGCCGTGTGCCCGCGTCCCCCCGGTGCTGTTGTGTGGATGGGGCAGAGCTCAGCCCCGTGCTGAGGTGAGGACCGCGGCTGCGTTCGGCAGCTCTTCCTCCCCGTCCTCCTTGAGGAGCCGCTCCCAACGCCGGGAAGCATCACTTGGCCTTGGCAGAGCCAGGTGGCTGTGGGACACGATGGACGTGATGGGATGCGATGGGACACGATGGGACGCCACCTCTCCCACAAGGACTGTATCAGAGCCAGCACTGATGATGGGGATGGGTCCTCACCCCCCACATCTGGAAGGTAAGAGACCCCCAACCCCTTCCCCTGCCCCACACTGGGCCCGTGGCTGCACTCTAGCTCATGGCTGGGCACTGGGTCTGGGGGTCACGGGGGGGACCAGGCCATGGGGAGGGCAAAGGAATCCCGGTACCCACCAACCCCTCCCACAGCTGCAGCACCCTGGGGTGCAGGGGGGGGACCTAGGGCACCGTGCTGTGTGCACCCCATGCAGGGGGCATTGCCTGTTTTGGGGACCACCAAGAGGGACCCCAAGAGCTGCCCCCCAACCTCCCCCACCCCCCCCAGGGCTCTGTCTTGGCCACCAGGACCCAGCCGGAGCCACATCCTGGGGGTGACGGAGCAAGGGCGTCTCTGCCCTCATCCCGGTGGGGCTCCACCCGTGATGCAGGAGGGAAGCCCCCGGCACCACCGGGATGTGCCCGTCCTGAGCCGCATCCAGACCCGCCCGGCCCCGCCGCCGCCGCCCTGGCAGGATCGGGCCTCGCATCAGGCCCCCCGCAGCCACCCCCCCAGCGGCCATGGGGCAGGAGGAGCGGGGGGGCAGGGGGCCGCTGCCGTGCGGGGACGCGGCCACCACGTCCCCTCCCGAGCCTGCCCCGCGTGGGGCAGTGCCGGCGCCGAGGGGGGACCAGGACCCTCCCGGTGCCGCCGCGGCGCTGAACAAAGCCCTGCGCTGGGGGGGGCCTTGCGGGGGGGATGCGCTGCTCGTGCCCTGGCTGTGCCTCGGCCTGGGGACGTTTGTCACTGCCTCCATGGACCATCGGGGTGGGTCTTGGATGCGGGGGTCCCGGGGGGGGGGCCCAGCCTGGTGCTGACAGCGTTTGGTGGGGAGGGGCTTGTCACCATGGGGACCACCCGCACCAGTGCATCCCCGCTGCCCGTGCCTCCTGCCCCGGGCTGCCCTCACCCTGCATCCCCCCCCAAGGTGTCCCCACATGGGCTCACCCTGCCCACACCCCTGCCTGCTCCCTGCTTACCTCTGGGAGGGCAGAGGCCTCAGAGCATCCTTCTCTTTTCCAGGTCTCTCTACTATCCTTGTGTCCAGAGGGATCCCATGGCATCAGCCCCGGCTTCAGCACAGCCCTGGCGCTGTCCTTGGGATGAGGGGGCTGTGCTGGACAGATGCTGCCAATGGATCCAATGGGATGCTGTGTGCAGCCACTGCGTGGCTCAGAGCCGGGCCGGTGCTGGTGTGTGCATGGGCCTGTGTGAGCCACACCGGGCACCGGCCTGTGCTGAGGGCAGGAGGCAGCAGCGATGGATCATGGTCAGAGCGGACCCACCAGCCCCCTGCTCTGGGTGGTGACCCCAGGCAGGAGCCTGGTGCCATGGCCAGGGGCTGCTGTGAGCCGGTGCTGGAGCATCGCTGTCCCCGTGGCTTTGGGACTGGTGCTGGATGCTGGGCGCTGGGCGGCTGTGCAGCCATCCCCCACCCTGGTCCCCAGCATCACCCGGGTGCAGGGCGGTGGTACCCAGGGATGCTCCAGGCTCCCCTGTTGCCATGGTAACAACTACGGGCGGGGCGGGGGGATGCGGTGACGCAAGCAGCGTGTGCCCCCGTGGCCCCCCCTCCCTCCCGGGCCCTCCTGCAGGGCTGGATTAACACCCGATCCCCTCCTAGGCTGAGCCAAGACCCCCCCCCCCGGGGGCCATAGGGCTGTGTGTGCACAGAGCAGGCACAGCACACACATGTGCAGCCATGCACAGTGCACATACATGTGCACGCACCCCCATGTGCTGTGCATCCACACACATGCACGGGTGCACACGCACGTTGCGCACCAAGCAGGTGCTTACACGCATGTAGGGAGATGCGCACGCATGCACATACGTGTGCGCACACACCCTGGGGTTGATGAGGGTGAACCTGCCCCGGGGGATGATCCATGGGGAGCCCACGGGACCTGGGGCTCAGGGTGGGAGCCCGGGGGCTGGCAGCTGGATGGTGGCCTCATCCCTCTGGGAATCCTGCATCCCCCCCCCCGGCGGTGGCGCAGGAGGAGCCGCAGAGCGGGGACCAGACCAACACACTTTATTCCATAGTCACAACAGCCAGGACAACCGGGAGCCGAGCCGGGGCTGCCCCTCGGCTGAAATCCTGTTTCTCCAAGACAACAGCTACAGGTTCCTTCACTACCACGAACACGACAAAGGTGACCCCGAGCGCTGGCGCCCGTGCGGAGGCTGCGCCGGGGCCCCACCGGCTCCGGGAGCCCCCGGCCCGCTCGGCCGCCGCCGGGGCGGCTCCTTCCTGAGAGAGGTTTGGTTTCTTCTTATTATTAACTCGTATCTGTTCATTATCACCGTCAGTCGCTTTGTCTCTGGGGGCGGCGGCTGTCGCACGGGCGAGCGCCGGGCAGCACCGGGCAGCGGGGAGGAGGAGGGCGCAGCGGGAGGGGGCCGCACGCTGGGGGGGTCTCTAAGCACTACAACCACACGGCACTGACAATCCACCACTGTCCACGACGGTTCTCCCCTGACAAAGACACCCAGCGAGGCTCGAGGAGGGGGCAAGGACCGGGAGGGGATGGGGATGAAGCGGATGCTGTTGTGCTTGTGGCTGGGGCTGGGGGCGAGCCCCAGCTCTTGGCTCCGGTTCTGGTGCTGACCCAGAACCTGCTCCTGAGGAAACGTTTTCGCCTGATCGTCCGTGGAGGGAGCGCCCGGCCCACGGGTGATGCTCGGCGTGAAGGGACCCCAACAGGACCAGGAGATGCAGCCCCGGCAAAGCACGCGCGTGATGCGAGACCCTCACCGCGGCCTCCGGCCCTGCCGATACTTGGGGGCTTTGGCTTCCCCATGGACGGGGATGGAGGGCGGGGGGCTCCGACGCGGGGCGGCCGCGTGCCCTGAGAAGGCACCGAGGTGCTGGTCGAGATCTGTGCACATTGAGGAGCCCCCCATGGGGCCCCCGAACCCTGCTCATGCAGGGATGGGGCTCGGGGTGCTCCTGGTGTGGGGCTGCCCAGGGGGTGGGAAGGCAGAGCCCCCCTGGCTGCGGCATCACGCCTGGCCCGGCGCTGATTTGGCTTTTCCATGTGGGGGGATCTGGGTCCGGTGGGGAACGGCCCGGGATGGGGGAGCAGGGATGGGGACACGCTCTATACGAGGAACACGTGTGTGATGCGTGACGCCCGCCTGGCACCGCAGGCTGGCACCGCACCGGGGCTACGGGAACACGGCGCGAACGCAATGCCGACACACACAGAGCTACCGCTACACACCGACACATCTACCATGCTGGGGGGACTGCGGGGACCCCAAGGCCGCCCGGGATGGGGGACATGGAGCATCCCTGTGAAGGGACCTGTGCCAGGGCAGCAGGGCAGGTCCCTGCTCTGAGCTGCACTGTGGGGCGCCAGGACCCGGGAGGGGGGGTGATGCCCTTCCCGTGGTCACGGCAGCCCCATAGCAATGGGCAGCCTGTGACTGGAGGAGCTGCAGCCCCTAAAGAGGGATGCAGAGACCCTGGTACCCTGGGAAGGGTCAGAGGGGCTCCTGCATCCCCGGAGGCTCAAGGCAATGGGGGACCTCAGAGGCTGCTTCTAGCAGAGGTCCCCACTGAGCCCAGCGCAGCTCCTCCGGGCGCTGCTGGCCATGGCCATGTCCCCAGGGCTGGCACTTGGGGTGCCCGGGGTCCTCCCCAGCCCCACACACAGAGCACAGCCCCAACCCACAGCCGCAGCGGCCGAGCCGGTGCTGCAGCCACAGCCACGTGCTCCCGGCAGCGGGAGGAGGCGGCTCAGTGCAGGAAGGAGCCATTAGGAAAAGCAAAGACAAACCCGGCCGGAGGAGCCCTTCCTGCCGGGAGCAGCGCTCGGCCGGGCTGCCTTTGCCCTCGCGGTGCCATGTGGAGGAAGCCCCGTGCTGGAGCATCACCCACGGCACCGGCATCGCCTGCTCTGGGCCCTGTTCGGGTGGTTGCTTAAGGCAGAATTCCAGCAGCATTCCCTCTGCCACGTTGGCACCATCGCTCGCTGCAGCCGAGCACAGTGGGACTCGCTCCACCGGCCAAAGCGAGCCAGAGCGGAGCGTGTCCGGCATGGGCATCGGCTCCGAGGCTGGAATGGGGGCTGGCTGCCTTGGGAAGGGCTGCTTCCAGCTGGAACTCGGGGTGGCTCCGGGCGCTGCCTCCTGCGCACAACCGCCCAGCGAGAGGCACAACACAACCTCCCGCACCACGTGCGCGTCACGTGCGCCCAACTTCGCTCTTCCCAAAGCGAGCGGCCGGGAGCGTGCGGCGCAGGGAAAGCGCCGATCCCGTGGGATACGGAACCCCCCAACTGCCGGGGACACCCAGGGAACGGGGTGCCGGGCACGGAGGGCTCGGTGGGGCTCTGCCTCCATCCATCCATCCATCCCCAGGGGCTGCGTCAGGGAGGAGGAAATTGAAGGCGTGCTTGAAAGGCGGTCAAAAAGCAGACGGAATCGGCCATTCCCCAAGAGATGGGGAGGATGGGACGGGCGCCGAGGGCCGGTGTGGGCGCTCCGGCTGCTGGAGAGTGGGAGGGAATGGCTGGTGGGGATGGGAGCAGCCATGGGAAGGGGCCGGGCCCTGGCAATGAAGCCCCGATGAGAGGTGAGCAGCCACACGTCCGGGCTGGACGGGCAGCCGAGGAGCGGGTGTGTGCCGGGGGCGGGTGAGCGGGAGCTCTGCTTTCCAGCGCCTTTCAAGGCAAAATCCCTGATTCCTGCATGTAAACAGCTGGTTTCGGTTCTTATTTTATCGATCTGACCTGATTGCGGGGGGAGCAAAACAAGAAACGGGGGTGTTACCTGCAGAGCGCGGGACTCAGTAGGTAAAGACCAAGTCCGAGATGCTGGACATGAGCCAGTCCCCCGCTATCATCTCCGTCACCTCGGGCGTGCAATAGTCCGGGAACTCGAAGTGCGAGGAGCCTCCCCGCGGGAAGAGGTCGTGGTCCTTGTCCAGGACGGACCAGTCCAGGGCAGCGCCGGTGGCCCCGGGGGGAGCCCGCCCCGGCACGACCCCCAGCGCCTCCTCCTCCTCCTCCTCCTGCTCCGGCTCCTCATCGGAGGAGCTGAAGGAGGAGGGAGGGGACGCGGCCGACAGGGGAGAGGGGGACCCGCTCTGCGGGGAGCTCCCCGGCGCGGGGCTGGGGGGCGCGGGGGGCTCCTGGGCGCCGGGCGCCGCGGGGCTGTCCTCGGGGGGCAGCTCCGGTGCGGGCTCCTGCGGCTCCACCGCGGGCTTGCTGGGCTGCCTGCGGCCGGCGGAGACGCGGCCCAGCACCGAGGGCTTGATCTTCACCGGGAGCCGCGGGCGGGACGCGCCGGTGCCCACTTTGCCCTTTTTCCGCGGGCGGTACTTGTAGTCGGGGTAATCGGCCATGTGCTTGAGGCGCAGGCGCTCGGCCTCCTTCACAAAGGGGATCTTCTCGGAGTCGTGCAGGAGCTGCCAGCGCCGGCCGAGGCGCTTGGAGATCTCGGCGTTGTGCATGTCGGGCCACTGGTCCATGATCTTGCGGCGCTCGTGCTGGGACCACACCATGAAGGCGTTCATCGGCCGCTTGATGTGCCCGCTCGGGGTCTTGCACCACGCCGGTTCGGCATCGCGGGAGGGCAGCGGGGCACAGGGCTCCCGTCGAGCCTCCGCGCCCCGGCCCCGCGCCCCGCGCTGCTGCACCATGCCGGGCCCCGGGACCCCCCCGCCGCCGCCTTCTCCTCCTCCTCCTCCTCCTCCTCCTCTTCCTCCCCGCCCGCCGCCGCCGCCGCCTCCCCGCCCGCCGCTACGCGCCGCGCCGCGCCGCCCCCATTGTGCGGAGCGGGCGGCGGCGGCAGGGCGGGGCGCCGGGGGCCGCACCGGGGCCCGGGGGCTCACGGCGGAGGCGGCTCCGCCGGGGCGGCGGCTGCTGAGATGCTCCGGGAGGGCCCCGGGCCGGGCCGGCGGTTTTCGCCTTAGGGATGCTCGGCAGCGGTGCGGTGCCGGGATGCTGGGGGATGCTCCGGGATGCTTTGTACCGGGCCGGGGATGCTCGGGGATGCTCTGGACCAGCCCAAGGATGTTCTACCGGTCAAAGGATGCTCCTCGCCGCCCCAGGGATGCTCTGCACCGGTTCGAGGATGCTCCGGGATGTTCCGCCCCGCCCTGGTGCTGCTTCCCCGGTGAAGTCTGTGGATGCTCCCATCGGGGACGCTGCGGCGGGTCCGAGCCAGGGGGTGCTCGGGGGCGGTGCGGGCAGCCCGGGAGCCACACGCCCCCCGGTGCCGCTCTTATAGCCGGCGCCGCTCCGCCCCCGGTAAACACCGCCGCGCCGGTTCTGTCAATGGGAGGCACCGCCTCCCCCCGGCCCATTGGCCGCGGGGCGGGGGGGAAAATCCAGCCCCACCAATGGGGGCCCTCCGGAGCGGGGTTGCTGGAGAGAATGGCAGGGCGGCACGCCCCGGTGCCCCCCGGTGCCCCCCGGTACTGTCGGTAACGCACCCCGGCAACGCCCGCTGCCCCTCCTAGAGCAGCATCCCCTCTACCATCACACGAGCACCCCGCTACCCCTGCCTGGGCACCCCGGTACCTCCCTGCACCCTCCGGTACCCCCCTGTGCCCTCCGGTACCCTCCCGGCTTTGCTCCAACTACTGCCAATACCCGCTGCTCCCCGGTGCGGGTACCCCGGTGCCTCCCCCACCAGTGTCTGTGTATCCCCGGTGCCCCCACACCTCCCGGGGGCTGTATCCCGGCCCGGGCACTCTGAGCATCCCCCGGGTCGCCGCTTTAGACGCCGTCACTGCCGGTCCGCGGGGCTCAACCGCGGTACCCCCGACCGGGGTCACTCCCATAGGGGCCCATGGAGCGGGAAGGCCGCTGCCTTCACGGGCACCTCCCGGGGGCGGCGGCCCCGGGGGGATGAGGATGCGCTGCCCGGTGCCACGAGTGGGACCTCGTCCCCCGCGGCGCGGCGCGGCCCCGCCAGGCCCCGCCCCTCCCGGCAAGGCCCCGCCCCCCGTCGGGCGGCACCAATGGCGCGGCGGCGGCGCCCCGTGTTGCCCCGGAGACCGCGGGCTGCCCTCCGGGGGCCGCGCCCATTGGCTGCTGCCGCGGCGCGCGAGCCCGCCGCAGGGCGTGCGCCCATTGGCTGCGCCCCGCCGGCAGTTGCTGTGGTAACAGGGCCCCGGGGCCGCGGCCTGCACCGGGCACCGGGGCCTGCACCGGGGCCTGCCCCGGGCCCTGCCGTCCTACGGGTCCCGCTCCGCGTCCCGCTGGTACCCCGGGAGCACCGCACGCTCTTCCCCATTGCCAGGAGCCTGCGGGCGGTGCCTCCCTGAGCCGTGCCCGCCCGGTGCGCCCGGAGGCCGTGCCCGGCGCTGGGCACGTGGCTCCCGTGTGGCCGTGGCACCGGGCTCCGGCTCCGCCGCTCCTCGTGACCCGCGGGGCTCCGCGCCGGCCGGACTCGGGCCCCCGGCCCCCGGCCCTGCGGCTCCCGCGCTCCCTCCCTGCGGCGCCGGGGCGGGGCCGGCAGGGGGCGCCCCTTCCCGGGAGCGCGCGCCCCGCCCGGTGTCCGCACCCGCCCGCTGTCGCCATGGAGACCGGGGCCGGGAGGGCGGTACGCGGGGTACGGGGGAGCCCCGGGGGCCGTCCCGAAGGGGGTTCCCCGGCGGTTGTGGGGGTCCCAGCGGGACAAAGGAGCGGAGCGGGGGGCTCTGTTTACCCTCCCCTATAGGGCACAGGCAGGAGGCCGCCCCATGGCAGTGAAGATGGGGCTCACTAAAGGTGCCCTAACCCTGGGGTGCTGCTGCCTCTCTGCTCTATGGACACCGCGAGGCTTCTCCACGGGGCCAGGCAGAGCTGGGGGGCTCGGTGCGTTTCCCTTGCAGAGCCTGCGTGGAGGTGGATGCACAGAGCCCAGACCCGAGCATCATGGAAGAGGTCAGGAGAGCAGCGAGCCCCTCGCTCCCTGGGGTCCCTGACGCGTCCCAGGTTGACACCATGCCCCACACACGTGCAGCACTGTGCCTGTGGGTGCTGCACCTCAAACAGGCCTGGGGTTTGCTGCTCCAGGCTGGTAAAGGGGCACCTGTAAGCCCCAGAGGAGCAGCGGGTGTCGCTGTCATCAGCTCCGAGAGGTCTCTGCTCACAAACCTCCTCCGACTCCTTGTCTTTCCTGTGCTATTGTCCGGCCGAGTTTAGGATTACAGCGAAGAGCAGAAGGCAGCAGCGGAGGAGAGGAAACCTCCAGGCCAAGGGCTGACTTCGCCACCATTCAGTGCTAAGAACAAGAAGAAGAAAGGCAAGAAGAACAAGCCAGGTTGGGAGAGATTCCCTTACACCCTGCCCTGCTGCCCCTGCATGGAGCCACTTCTGCATTTACCCAGTGCTTTCTGCTGAGAGACGTTCAGCAAAAGCCACAGAAAGAAAATGACCCAAAGGGAAATGCTGAGAGCAAAGAGGGAGGAGTGGCAAAGGCCAGGGAGAGCTTTGCAGGCTCAGCTCCCGGGCTGTCACTGCCAGTGGCTTTTCCTGGGGCTACAGGAGGTTTGAGTTCAGCTCTTTACGTTTCCCTCAGCCGCCCATATGAGAGAGTAGGTGCAAGGTTGAAACTGGGCTGTGAAATAAGCCCAGGCCTGGGTTTGTTTCTGTTTCCCAGTTGCATTTACACGGAGTAAAAAACCACTTTTGCTTTCAGAGCCGTCATCGTCCCAAGGGAAATCTCCAAAGGAATTAGCCCTCAGGAAGCAAAAACCTTGGAAGAGATCCCAGTCACCACGGGACGCACCCCACATCTGGGGCAGCAGAGCCAGGGGCTGCCCCCGGGAGCCTCTGCAGCCCCCTCACCCCTGCAAACTGGGGGATGCTTCTTTCTTAATCCGCTGGAGGTGGTTACACTGCTCTGCTTCCTGCTGCTGACATCCAACCCTGATACGGTCTATCAAGAACAATTAAGAGAAACCAAGAGAGAGCCCAGCCTGAAGCAGAGGAAAGGATGAGATGTAGGAAATGTGACCTGCTAGAAAAGGGCTCTTGGTATCAGATGGTCTTGGTTTAGCAACGAGGAGGTTGAGGACATGACCACAGCCTTTAGTAGGTGGAGGATCATAGAGCCATGGAACGGTTGGGGTTGGAAGGCACCGTAGAAGATGGTTATAACAACAGTTATACTAAAGATGGTTATAATAAAGGTAAAGAGGCTGTGATCCTGCAGTAAGGAATGTGGGAGCAGGGTCAGGGGGTGGGCAATCAGAGTGCCTCAGCAGTGAGGCTGCTCTTACCATGGGACAGCAACAGCCCAGGCAGGCAGATGATGCTGAGAAAGCTTGGGGCAGGAGGGGCTGGTGGAATCCACAACATTTTAATCCACAAATTCCTGCAGGATGGGACCAGTCTGAAGAAAGACGCCATTGAGAAGCTGAAGCAGTGCAGTGCCCAGCTGCAGAGGCCAACTGCCAGCTGGTGAAGGAGATCCAGGACACTGATGACAGCATGGCCAGGCAAGCCAGGCACCTGCTGCAGCAGTACAAGGCATTCCAGGTGAGGCTTTAGGGTTGATCCAAAGGCCCAGTCCAGCAGAATTCGTCCTCAGTGCTGCAGCAGGGTCAGCACTGCCCTTCCCTGCACTGCAGCATCCCCAGTGCCGGGGAGAGCTCTCTGATGCCCAGAGACCCTGTGAGGTGCTCGTGTTTTGTGCCTGTGTTTTAAAGCCATGAGAGCATCTGACTGTACCTGGCCCAAGGAACAGCAGTCACCCTTTAACAGCCCAAATCCATCCATCCATAACGTGCCCAGCTCCAGCCAGCACGAGCTGGCCCCGGTCCCAGCAACGGGCTCCTGTGTGCTGCTGAGGGGAAGGTCGGGGATGGTGCAGGGCAAGGTCTCAGAGCTCTGTGGAAGGAGCAGGGCCTGGGTTTCTCCCTGTGCAGAGGATGAAGGTGACGGTGCAGACCTTCAATCGGAACCAGCTGGAAACAGCAAAGGCAGAGCTGCAGGAAATGGAAAAAACAATGGAAAAGAATCTGGAACGTGAGTTGCTGACATTCCTGCGAAACGCGGTCTGTGCAACCGCGTTACCTTGGCTTTCCATCTCCTGAGGTTAAAGACACTGTGTTGATCTTATAAATGTCAAACAATTCCATTTCTGAACATGGATCCCAGTTCCCCGTGGGGAGGATCTTCCCGGCAGCGGGTCCGGAGGGAGGGCGCAGGAACAGTCACTTCCTTGGCAGCTCTTTGCACCATCCCCTTGGGGCAGGACCTGGGCCAGGTGCTCTGGCCCGGGGGTGGCCGTTCCTGCTCCCCTCAGGGTGTGTAATCCCTGCAGAGAGAAGGGCTCGGGGCTCCGCAGCTCAGAGGTGAAGCTCCGC
This sequence comes from Lathamus discolor, assembly GCF_037157495.1. Taxonomy (NCBI): domain Eukaryota; kingdom Metazoa; phylum Chordata; class Aves; order Psittaciformes; family Psittacidae; genus Lathamus; species Lathamus discolor. The sequence continues at coordinate 982,777 of NC_088894.1, read as the reverse complement.
AGCCCTTAGCGGAGATTTTCTGTTCTCATCCCAACCAGAGCTCCAGCAGCAGCTGGAGGACGTCACAGCAAAGGTGCAGGCTCCCCAGGAGGAGCTCAGGGTCGTGCGGCCCTGCACCCATGGGCACTACACAGAGCAAGCTGTCAAGATAATCCTTCTGCAGCACAGCATCCCGGAAACTGAAGCGGCAGCAGAAGGTGCTGAGAGCTCCCCTTCCCTACAGCAGTGCTGGGGAGCAACGAGAGGGCAGGGGAGCAATGCAGTGGTTGCCTTGCCTAACGCTCCTCTTGTGTCTGTGCACTGCTGCCTGCTCAGGAAGAGATAAAGAAGGCAGAAGAAATGGGGAAGCACACCCTGGAGCAACTGGAAAAGAAGGCACAGGTGAAACAAGAGGCGCTGTTCCAGAAAATCAGGGGGGTTTGGGGAATTCATGTGACATCCCAGCACAGGGCCCAGCTCCTGGGACCTGGGAGACAAGGCAGAGGCTGCCACACGTTGCCCATTAGCACCCGGAGAGTAACAGAGCATTGCTGCTCCCCTCCTGGTGCCCTTCCAGAGCTGTTTGCCAAGCTGGGCGGGTCCATGTGAAGCATTTCCAAGTCACTGCCGTAGTCACTGCTCAGACCTGCTCCTGAGAGTTTTCCACTTGGAGGTGGGTGCACTGTGACCCAGCACTCGCCTGCCTTTACACTCCCTGGCTTATCGCAGCGTCCAGGTAGCTGCTCTGCTGATGAGCTGGGACGCCGCTGTGGCAGCACACGCACGTCTGTAAGGAACTCATAGGAAAGGCACCTCTGCAGCAGCACTGCAGGGCAGGGACTGCTGCGGCTCTTCCCCAGCTCCTCTTGCCCAGGCCCTGCTCACAGCCTGTGCTTAGCCCTTTTCCTGGGTTAGCAGCTTGAGAGCACTGAGAAGTATTAATTCCTGACTCCATCCACAGCGCAGGACCTCTGTGCCCGTTGGTGGGTGAATTTGGAAGCACAGGTGATGAGGAGTTACCCAAGCAATACTAATAAGCTTTCCCTGGGACACTGAACTGGAGCTCTTGAGTTCCTCAGTCCTGTTCCATGATCAGCACAAGGTGATCTCAATGACACTGTTTGTAGAGCTGGAACCCAAACCTCACTTTCTCAAGGAGTGGCACACTGGCACAGCATTGCCAACCCAGTGGGGTTTGATACTGGTGCTTACTGGGGAGTTTCTTCAGCTGCTTTGCTTCTCTTCACCCACCCAGGAGATGATGCTGAAGCAGCATGGCCTGAGGCACATGATGATAAGCAACAACGTTCTGCGGCGTGATATAGAGAGGCAAAGGCAAGTGAGTGAGCTGGGGAAGAGCCAGTGTGGTGGGGCAGAGCTGACACCCCAGGGTTTGCCCCCCGTGAGGCTTTCCTCTGCCCCACTGGGTCTGTTGTCCTCCACGTCCCCGGCAGCCAGTGGCCCCTGAGGACATCCCAAGGAGGAGCGGGCATTTCAGGCAGCTGTTGGGGGGTTCTTGCACGAGGGATGTTTTCCAGCTCTGCTGTTTGCACAATCTCCACAGCTTAATTCCTGCTCCTATTGCAAGGTAAAGAGCTCTTAGAGATGTCCTTCCTTCGGATTATTCAGGACCTAGAGGAGGAGACCGAGGAGCTGAAGAGAAGCACCCAGACCCTCCTCCAGAACACAAGAGATCCAAGAGAGCTGATCTTTGCTGACGTTCTTCTCTGCAGACCCACGTAAGGCTGCTTATGGGTGTCAGAGCCCTCTCCTGTGGCTTGGGCTGCAGAGTCTCTGGCCCTGGGTGCTGATGACCCAACCCCACCGTTCCCCCAGGCAGCACCGTTAAACCCACACCCAGGCCGGGTACAAACCCACAGTTACATTGGGTTCCCCTTGGGCAGATGGCTGCAGGGTCTCGTGGTCTTCCCTAAAGGCAGCCAGGAACGAGCCACAGCCAATACCGATCTTTGGGCACATCACATCTCTCTTCTGGGCTTCCCTTTGTGCAGCCTGCAAGGGGAGATACCAGTGGCTGCAGGTGGGGAGAGTGAGGAGCAATGGAGCTTCCCCAGGCGCCTGTACCCCCACTGACTCCCCCTCTGTTGTTTCCTCTCACTGAGGGAAAGGGCAGGCTCACAAGGAGCTTCCCTGCCCAGGCAGATCTGCCCCGCTTCTCTGGTAGCTGCTAATTCCTGAGTGGATGCTGGGTGTAATCCCCACTGCCAGCGTGCGCTGGGCCTGGACGTAAGAATTCCAGCGCACGAGGAGAATCCTCATGTAGCGTTGATGGGAACCATCAGCAGCCCTGCCAGCTCGGTCACGGGAGCACCGGGCTCTCCTCCCTGGGGACAGAGCCAGGCAGGCCAGCAGCCTGCTGTGACACGCTGCTTTCCACCCACCCTTGTCAGGCTGAGGGACAGCGCTGCCCCTTGTCCCCAGGATGGGTCACAGGAATCCCCAGTGATGGGGACCTGCCGAGGGGCCTTGGCTCTCCCTGTTGCTGTTTGCTGACCTGGAGGCAAATGGGTTTAAATCTGGAGGGTGCCGCAGCCGCCGAGCAGAAGCTGTGAGCAGGACAATGTGCACATGTGGGTTATTTACAGCAGCTGCCATACAAACTGTTCCTGGCGCAGAGGCGCCTGTTAACAGTCACTCCTGCCCAGCCTCTGCTGCTGCTGCAGGTACAGGCCCCTCGGCTCCCGGCGCACACACGGGGCTTATTTTGGGGTGAAAAAACCAGCCCTTGGGATGAGCAGCGAAGTGGGAGTGATGCAGGAGAGGCTGATCCCCCTCCCCACGGCCTGGGTTGTAGCTGCAGGCCAGGTAGGGCTGTGGGCACACAGGTCACAGCAGGAGGGAAGGCTGGAACGTGTCAGGAGAGCGCGGGGGGGGAGGCAATGGAGCAGCACAACTTGGGAGTTTTCTGATTTAAAGCAAAAATGACATAAAAAAAGGAATGACTTCTGCACAGCTGGGGGGGGGGGCTGGGGGGGGGGGTGGGACAAGAGTTAAAAGTAGGTTAAAAATAGCAGGAAGGCCCAAGTGGAAAGTTTCTGTAACATCACAAGTCAGGCATTCGGTGCTTACCCGCCCTGACAGCCGGAGCCGGTGCCAGCGCCCTCTGCAGCCCTCAGCCCTTTCCCACTGACCTCCCCGCAGCTTCTCACACGGCCCCAGCGGCTCCCATTAACCCTTTGGGGCCACACACGGGATTTGCTTCTCTAAAGAGGAAAATCAGACGGAAGCTGCCCTTGGTCTGGGAGCGTTTGGATGTGCAGGAGCACGGGGCCCTTTCTGCCCTCCCCGGGTCCCTGTGTCTCCATCCCCAGCTGCATCTCAGCTTCCCCTCCTTCCTATCCTCTTGCTCCAAAGGGCCATGGGTGGATTTCAGCAGCAGCTTCCGGCCCTGCACTGCGATCCTCTGGATGCACTGTTTGTCCTGGATGGGACGGAGATGGATGAGCACAGCTCAGAGCCAGCCCAGCTCTCTGCACATGGCCTGTCTGTGCGAGAAAGCAGATGTACCTGCTGCTCCCAGCGGCTCTCTGCTGCTGTTTGTCCGTTGGGATTGACACTGAGGGAGGCTCGCTTCATTCCTTCTCCCTCTCGGAGCCCTGGGGTTAAGCCTGGCTCTGCTTCTCTGGGAAGCAGCGAGTTCGCAGCCTGCCTTGCAAAGGGCTTGGTTGCAAGTACGGCTGCAAGACCAGTACACAGAGCAGGGCTTGGGTTTGGCACTGGTTTCCTATCCAGGCAGAGGAGTCAGTACCTGGAGCAGACCATGATGAGTGCACTGGAAAGCAGAGTGGAGCTGGGGAGTGGAGGTCGGGCTGGGCGCAACAACTCTCGTCTGGCTTTAAAGTGGTTTTCTCCCTGCTCCTCCCTGCTTCCTTTGTTCTGTGTCCCAGAACAAGCACCTGGGCCATCCCCGTTGGAAACCAGTCCTGGACACTGGAAACACTCGCAAGGCAGAACAGCAAATGCGAGGCAGGCTTCCCTTCACCTGGGACAGGACGTCTCTGAGCCCAAATCCACCACTTCCTCCTGCCTGGGCCACGCAGGAGCTTCTCCTCCTCCTCCTCACACCGATCATGGCTTATTCCCACTCTTTACTTTGCCCCTTCTGTCCCCCAGGTGCACACGAGACACCGAGGTGGTCCTCAGCATCCCCACCGAGAAGACACCACTCCTCTGCTGTCACCAGGCTTCGCTTGCGGGTCCCTCACCCAGTGCTCAGTGCGCCCAGGCTCCAATGTGGTGCTGAGCTGCACAGCACCTCCCTTGCCACCAGTGCTGCACCCCAGCCCCCCCGGCCGCCTCGGGCACTCTCTGCTGTGGATTCAGGGTGCAGTAAAGGTGTTGCCGTCATTCCTGTGCTGTGCTCATGGCTGCGGTCCCTTGGAAGGTGCATGGGGTGAGCCCTGGGAGCAGAGCTACTGGGGAGGGGTCAAAGCCAAAGGTGCCTCCCCATTGCTATGCTCTGCCCGTGAGGGGTGTCCTGGGACTGCCCCTGCTCCGGGACAGCCACTGGGCTCAAAGCAAACTGGCTCTGGTTCTCGCCCTTGCCAAGCAGAGCCTCGGGCTCTGCCTTCCCCCCCTGGCTCTGCAGCCCCGAGGCTGGTTTCGGTCCGAGGGCTGCTCCCGGGATCGAGGGGACGCGCCCCCGGGGACCCAACCGTTCTGTGGCATCGGGAGCCCCGCGGGGACCTCAGGGACCGGGCAGGGACCGGGGCCGCTGCGGGCAGGGCCGGGACCGGCGGGGGAGGGACCGGCGGCGGCGAGCGGCTCCACCTCCCTGGTTTAAAGCCCGGGGCCGGGCGGCGGCGGGTCCGTCCCGGGGAAAGTTGTGTCCGTGCTGCCGGCGGGCACCGGGACCGGGAGCAGGACTGGGACCGGGAGTGACCCCGGCACCTGGAGGGGCGCTGGGACCAGGACCGACCCCGGCACTGACGCAGGCCCCGGGCCCCGGTGCTCGGGCGGCCCTGGGCGCCGCCGATGACCCTGAACACGCAACGCGGGAGCCACAGCCCGCTCCGCCGCAGGGCCAGCACCCCCGTGCCGCGGCCGGGGGGCTCCTGCCACCCGCCCCTGGAGCACCGCGCCTCGGAGCCGGGCGCCAGGGCCGCGGCGCCCCGCGGCAGTTGGTCCTCGGAGTCCTCGGGCTCCTCCGGCGCCTGGGAGCCGCTGTACCGCGTGGTGCTGCTGGGGGACCCCGGCGTGGGCAAGACCAGCCTGGCCAGCCTCTTCGGCGGCGTCCAGGAGCGGGATCTGCTGGAGCAGCACGGAGGTGGGTGCCTGCAGGGAGCTGGAGCAGGTAACGGGGTGGTGGCGCCTGTCCAGCCCCACAACGGGAAAACCCCATCAGTGGGGAGCGGGTCGTGGCCGTTGGCACCAATTGGGCTCTCCCGGTGTCTTGCAGAGGCCGCCTATGAGCGCACGCTGTGTGTAGATGGTGAGGAGACCACGCTGCTCGTGATGGACACATGGGAGCCGGAGCAGCGGGTACGGCCGGGGATGGGCACCGCTGGGGGCTGCGGTGCCCCTGGGACGTGCCCAGGGGATGCCATACAGGCAGAGCCACTGCTTTGGAGCCTCCCTGGGGCCTCCCTGCCGTGTCCTTGGCTCTCGCCGCTTGCTGCCCTTACAGCAGAGCTGGGGAATGCACTGGGCAAGACAGGGGCTGGGGTCGCATCTCTGAGCTGCTCTTTGCCCACCTTTCCCTGGCATAGGGGGCTGCCCATCGTGTGCACTGTGGGGTGGGCACAGGGAGCCCCTCGCATGAGGGTTGGGCCGGGAGGGAGAAGGGATTGCGGGGCAGGAACGTGGTGCCAGCCCGTTTGAAACGAATGGAAATGGTTTGGGATTGGGGCCGAAGGAGCCAACTGAACAAATCCACGTGAGCCGGTGCTGCCAGCCAGGGCACGTGCTTTAACCGGCGGAGCGGTGGCCCCGGGAGCCTGGCACGGGGCATCCCTCCCGCCCAGCGCCCGGAGGCACGTCCCGGGCAGAAATGCCACCACCACTGACGTTACCTCCCTCGAAACCCCCCTTTGCCCCCCTCCGTGCTGCATTCCTGCGGGTGCCACCGGTCCCTGGGAGTGGGGCTGGAGCCAAGCTGAAGCCACGGCCCCGGTTTGTTGTTGGCAGAGGAGGAAACTCTCAACCATCCCCAAAATCAGAAGGTTTTATCCTGTGCTTTATGAATGGGGCCACATGTCCGCTCTCCGCGGTGTGGGGGCTGGTGGGGTGCGCTGGCAGGTCCCATGGGTACTGGGGTGCTGCCAGCAGCCCCCGCAGAGCTGTGACATGTCACTCCCCATGCGGTGGCAGGGCAAGGGGAGCCAGTGCCGCAGCCAGTGCCTGCAGGTCGGGAACGCCTATGTCATCGTCTACTCCATCACGGACCGGGGCAGCTTCGAGAGCGCCTCGGAGCTGCGCATCCAACTGCGCCGTGCGCGGCAGCCCGAGGACATCCCCATCATCCTGGTGGGCAACAAAAGCGACCTGGTGCGGAGCCGCGAGGTCTCCATTGAAGGTGAGCGGGGCTGGGGGGGGGGGCTCCCTCTGCATCCCCCTGTGGCTGTCCCCTTGTCCCAGCCATGCGGCAGCTCCCCGGGTGCCAGCGGGGCCATGTCCCCTCCTTGCCCTTCCCTTGCAGAGGGCCGTGCCTGCGCTGCCGTGTTCGACTGCAAGTTCATCGAGACGTCGGCGGCTCTGCAGCACAACGTGGCCGAGCTCTTCGAGGGGGTGGTGCGGCAGCTCCGCCTGCGCCGCGGGGGCAAGGAGCCCCACACGCGCCCCGCGCCGCAGCACAGGCGCAAGGAGAGCCTCACCAAGAGAGCCCGGCGCTTCCTCGACAGGTTGGTGGCCAGGAACAGCAGCAAAGTGGCCCTCAAGTTCCGCTCCAAGTCCTGCCACGACCTGTCTGTGCCCTGAGAGCCGCCGGTGCCTGCCCAGCGCTGCGCACACCCAGGCTGGGACTGCCCTCTCCGCCAGCAGCGTGGCCGGTGGCTCCGTGGAGAGCGCGGATACAGGACCAGAGCGATGCTGAGGATGTGGAGCTGGTTTAACCAGTGCTGAGGGATGCTCAGTGTGCTCTGGATCCGGCCACGTCCCCTCCAGGAGCAGAGACAAGTGGGGCCGAGTCCCCTGGGCTGCACTCATGATGCAGAGGGTGGGATCCTGGGTTACAGGCGCTCCTGGGCAGCGGAGGTGAGGGATGGCCGTGCCCTGGGAGCGTGGCAGGTCCTGCTCGCGGTGCCCATCCTTCACAGGACGGCAGGGACCGGTGAGGGCACCATGGTGGTGACAACATCGAGGACCTCCTGGAGCCTGGCTGGGGAGAGGGATCAGGGGAGCCCTGCCAGCATCACCTGGGGCTCTGTCCCACGTCCTCCTGGCACTGTGGTTCTCAGAGCAAGGTTTTTCTGCTGTGTCTGTACGGGTGCAACGGGGAAAAACCTCGATCTGCAGAATAAACCACGCCAGGGGGTGCTGGTCCCTGCCGTGGGGAGCTGCATCCCGGAGCCGTGTGGATGGATTCAAGCCCAGCTCCTTGCCAGTGGCTTGGGACCCGCCAGGCACCCGGTAGCTCCAGCAGCAGCGGGCAGGGGCCGGGAGGGCGGCAGGAACCGCGGCACTGCCGCTCTGGGCCGGGACGTGCCGGGCTGCAGCGAGCAGCGGTGACCCCGGGCGCCGCGGGGGCTCTGGGGGCTGCTCCTGGGACGCCGCGGGGTAACCGGTGACCTCCGCAGCCCCGGCCCGGAGCCAGGGGGGAGCAGGGAGCGGGGGTCGGGTCAGGAGTTTCCGCTCGCTCTGCGGCTCGAGCGTGGGGAGCCGCTGGTTGGGGCTGGTCAGAGCGGGGACGGAGGTGCAGGGGGACCCCGAGCCACCGGTGGTGGTGGCTTCGTTCCAGGGCATCCCTGCCCCGCGCACCTCCCCGGGGCCCGCTGCCGCAGCTCACACGGCGTTGCCGCACCGGGGCTGGGGGCTCCCGGTGCCGCTGTGGCTCCCGCAGCTGCAGCCGCCGATTCCCTGCGGCAGGAGGCGCGGGGGGGGGGGGGGCCGCGGGATGGAAACTTGGCAGCGGGAGGAGAGGGGAGTGGAAAGAATGAGCTCAAACCCAGAAAAATGCGGCCGCGCCGGAGGGTGGGAGGAGAGGCCAAGGGGGGGCCATGGAGAGGCGCTGGGAAAGGATGGGAGGAAGGAAGGAGGAGGCGCTGCGGGGGCCAGGGCTGCCGTGACCCCCGATGCGGCCCAGGTCTGGGGCAGGCAGTGCCGGGCTTGGGGGCTGCAGCCCCTCCAGCGGGAGCCCAGGGGCTGCCCCAGTGCCACCACCCCAATGTCACCACCCCTGTGTGACCCATCCGTTGACCTCAGTGTGATCTCCCCCAGACCCACCTGCCCCCCGGTGCCATTCCCAGCGGTGCCATTGGTCCCAGTGCCATCGGTCCTGGTGCTCAGCACCTTCCTGGGACATGGTACCCCATAGGCTCTGGACACACAACTGTCTGATGTCCTCAGTCCATCCCATCCCAGGTCAAAACCCCGCTGGCAGAGCCCTGAGCACCGGTGCTGAGCCAGCTGCCAGCCCCGCACTGGTGGGTGCCATGGTTGGACCCCAGCACACACAGCGATGGACAAGGGTCCCGTTATGGCCCCAGCCCCCTTCCAGCCCCCTCACCCCATTCCCCCCCCGGCCCTGGAGCCCCCATCCCGTTACCCAGCGTTCCATGGGGAGCGGCGGTGGCAGCAGGAGGAGGTCAGCACGGGGTGAGCCCGGGCGCGCTGCCTGCCCCTGCCCGGCCGCCTCCTCTAAGGGAGAGCGGGGAAGGGGCAGCCCCGCGGGCAGGGATCCGGGGGGGGGGGGCTGTGAATCAGCTGCTCCGGAGCGGAGGGGTCGGGAGGGAAAGGGGGAAGTCAATGGAACAAATAAACGAAGCCGTGCTCCGGACCGCGGCTGCGCTGCGCCCCTCGCACCCAGCCAGGGCGATGGGGAGGAGGAGGAGGAGGAAGGGGGGGGATGCTCAGGATGCGGCCGGGATGAGGGTGGCGGGGGGGGGGTTGTGAGGAGAACACACGTTCCAGCCGATTGCCCAGCAGCGGGAGGGGGGATCCCTGCTGGCTGGGGGGCATCCTTATGGAGGGGCTGCTCCTGAGGGAGGCCATGGCCGGGCTGGAGGGGCCATGGGGATGCTGGCGGTGCCCGCAGGACTCCGGGCAGAAGCTGTTCCCTGTGAGGGTGCTGAGGCGCTGGCACAGGGTGCCCAGAGAAGCTGTGGCTGCCCCATCCCTGGCAGTGCTCAAGGCCAGGTTGGACACAGGGGCTTGGAGCAAGCTGCTCCAGTGGAAGGGGTCCCTGCCCGGGGCAGGGCTTGGAGCTGGTTGAGCTCTGAGGTCCCCTCCACCCGGTCCCCGCTGGACGCTGTGCCCTGTGCCCGGTAACCGGGGTACCCCCGGCCCGAGCCTCCCGCACCGGGCCCGGCCCCGGCCGCTCGCGGTCTCCTAGCAACGCGGCGCGGGTTGCTGGGGGCGCGGCCGCAGCGCGCGGCCCGGCGTGCGCGGTGACGCAGTTCCGGCCGCTAAGAGGACGTGTCCCTCCGGAAGCGCAGCGCTATGGAGGAGGCCGCGGCCCACAACGGCACCGCCGGGGCCGGGCCCGCCGCGGCCGCCCGGCCGCCCGCCACCCCCGAGGGCATGGCGCTGGCCTACGGCAGCCTCGTGCTCATGGCGCTGTTGCCCATCTTCTTCGGGGCGCTGCGCTCCGTCAGCTGCGCCAAGAGCAAGGTACCGCGGGGCCGCCCCCCCGGGCACCCTCCGCTGCCGTTAGGCCCCGTCCCACCCGCCTGGCCCCCGGCAGAGCCCCGCGCCCCGGTGGCCCTCTGGGGGGACCCGGGGCTTCTCCAGCCCCGTCCCGGTGGATTCAGGCGGTGCCGAACTCACAACCGCGCCGTGTGCCCCTGGAGGTGCTGCGGCGGGGATGGGGGGGGGGGGCTGTGGCTCTGCTGCCCCCCGCCCCGCAGCACCGGGGCTGGTCCCGGCGGGGCTGCCGCGCTGCTGCCCGCAGCCCCCGTCCCTGCCTCCCGCTGTGCTGCTCCGTGCAGCTCTCGCCTGCAGGCGGGACCTGAACTGCACCAGGGACGCGCAGGAGAGGGGCTGCTTCCCCCGCCCTGGGTTAGCGCCGGTCTCTAAAGGCTCCTGGGCACAAGGGGTATCCCTGGAGCGAGGTGAGGGGTAAGAGGGTGGCTGGAGAGAAGCGTTGCGCAGAGGTGATGGGCAGATGGGGTGTGAGCAGTGCGGGAGCCCAGCAGCCCTCTGGGCAGGGGGAATGAGCGACACCGGCACAGGGGTTGGATTTTCCCTTCTCCATCAGCAGTAAATGGGGGCAGCCCCTGGAAGGCTCAGTGTGGGGTTTGCTTTTCCATCTCGGGCTCTGCCTGTGTCATAGCCTCACCTTTGGGAAGGATCCCGAAGCCACCCCAATCCCTGCTCATTGTGCGCATTCACCTCCTGCTTGGGTATGAAGCCGGCGCAGGGGCTGAGCCTCTCCTCTCCTCTACTTCCCTCTCCAGAACTCCTCGGAGATGCCAGAGACCATTACCAGCCGTGATGCTGCTCGCTTCCCCATTGTTGCCAGTTGCACCCTTCTGGGGCTCTACCTCTTCTTTAAAGTAAGTGAGAACGTCGGCAGGGCCTGGCATGCTGGGGGGGGGGGGGGGGGCAGGAGCTCCAAGAGTGGGGCTGACTCCAGTTTTGGCCCTCAGTGTTGGGACAGAGAACGTGTGAGGCTGCCCGGCTCGAGCTGCTCGCGGGCACCGCACGGGCGGCCATCGGGTCTCACCTGAGTTGTCCCGGCTCAGGGGGGAACTGGAGCCTGTTTGTGCAGGCGTTGGCTCCGGAGAGCAGCCGAGGGGTGAGGGCACCCCTGAGCTCTGCCTGTCCCTGGGGGCTGACTGAAACCGGAGGGTGCTGGGGACCACCAAGTGTCGAACTGAGGGTGCTGAGGCACTGGCACAGAGTGCCCAGAGAAGCTGTGGCTGCCCCATCCCTGGCAGTGCTCAAGGCCAGGTTGGACACAGGGGGTTGGAGCAAGCTGCTCCAGTGGAAGGGGTCCCTGCCCATGGCAGGGGTTGGAGCTGGAGGAGCTTTAAGGCCCCTTCAACCCAACCCGGTCCATGGTTCTATGAAATGCTGCTTTTTCTATGTTACGCTTCCAGAACTGTCCTGTTGGCGCTCCAGCTTCCAGCCCTGCTGTCCTGGGCTGCCTGCGGGGTGCTGGGATGCTCCTGCCTGGCCATTAGGAGAGGCTTAGGGTGCAAGGTTGGGAATGCTGCAGTTACCACACAGCAGCTGGCTGCTGCTTGCTCCTGGATGGGAGGAGATGCCAGGAAGAGGAGTGCTGGATGTGCAGCAGGGCCCTGCTGGATGATGAGCAGCTCTTCCCTTTTAATACCTGCAGCCGTGAGCTCTCCTGGTGCACCCCCCCTTGCCAGGAGAGCAGGGAGGAGCCGGGGTCCCCTGTGCTGGGCTGTAGGGGTGGCATTCAGTGTGTGTTGAGGGCAGGACTTCTATTGACCCCTGGGTAAATGAAGGGGGTGCTGCTGCTCCCCTCCGCTGGGGCAGCCCCAGGAGCCGTGCTGTGCCTCGCTGCCTGCCCCAGCTCTGCAGGGGACACGTGGAGGAAGCTCTGTCCTCCTTTCTGCCACACAGGAGTTATTTTTTGAGCCAAGCAGCACGACAGCTCGCGGGCCCAGGGCTTGTTCTGTGAGCACATGGCTATTTCCAACCTATCTCCCATTGGCAGCGCAGGAATTTGGGTTATTCCTGCTATTCTTCCCCTCTCCCCGGAGCACTGGCACAGCAGCTGCCAATAGGAAACAGTGAAGTGCTGTAGGTGGGGAGGACACTGCGGTTACGGGCCCCTCTCTGGATTTGCCTTGCAGATATTCTCTCAAGAGTACATCAACCTTCTGCTTTCCATGTATTTCTTCGTGCTGGGGATCCTCGCCCTCTCCCACACCATCAGGTACAGCAGAGGGGAGGCTGCGAATGAGACGGGGTGTCTGAGGCTGCCCCATTGCCTTGCAGCTCTTGCAGTGTTGTCCCTTGGTGGTGTGACCCCTTCCTTGTGGGGGAACCAAAGTCTCAGGGGTCCCAGTAACCGAGTACCCTGCACAGCATCACTGGGAGAGCTCATGGAGGTGTAGGTGGCCACATCATGGACAAGGCCAGCTCATCCCGAGTTGCTGCTGTGGCTTGGCACAGTCCTCGCTGCCCTGTGCAGGGAGAGCTCCCTGGTACCAGTGTTACTGGGATGGCTGAAGCAGCAGCTGCAGCTCACTGTGATGTCCCCAGCCTCTCACCTCGATGCTTGGCAGGAGGTGTTGAAAGCTCCGGCTGTTACAGTAACTGAAACAGTCAAACTGGTTTCCTGTTTCCTGAGCTCCAGGGCATTGGGGACCAGCTGCTTTCCCTCAGCTGGTGCTGGGCAATGGCTTTACCTCTGCTCCTGGTTCCACACAAGAGCCATGTGGTGGCGGCCCAGCCAGTTCTGAGTGTCCCGGGGGTCCTTGTGGTGGGTCTTCCCTTCTGTATCTCTTGCCCTTTTAGGGGTCTGTCACATAAGGACAGGTCAGACCTCTGGGGAGGACAAGGGCTTGGTGCCTGAAGCTGGGGCTGCTGCTGGTCCCTAATGTGGCAAATCCCGGTGCTGCCTTGGGAAGGGTGTGGGCTGACATCCGTGCTGGGCAGCACCTCCTGCAGGGTGTCCTGTCCAACTGCCCTTCTCTACCCCTCTCATTTCAGCCCCATGATGAACAGATTCTTCCCTGCAAATTTCCCCAACAAACAGTACCAGCTCCTCTTCACCGAGGGCTCCGGGGAGAGCAAGGAGGGTACGTTGGCTCGCCCGGCTCCCTGCGGGCCTCCTGCATGTTTTCTGCCTTTACTCTTCTGGTTTTGCTCACTTGGTGTTTTGACCTTCAGCCCCTTCAGACAACCTTCTTAAAGGCTTCCCTCTTGCTCCCCACTGTGCTTCTGTAGCCAGAGTGAGCCTGTGTGTCCCTGCAGAGCTGGGGCTGCCCTGTGTGTCTTCTTGCACCCCTGCTCTCCCTCTGTGCTGCCTCTTGCTGGCAGCAGGACCCCATAAGCAGATCCCAGAGCGCTGTGGGGATGGAGCTATGGCTGCTGTAAATGCACTGCCTTTATTTAAGCTCCTTAGCACAATTCTGACTGCCTTACCTGAGGATCAGATCTGATCTGATGATTCAGATCTTTGCACTTTGAAAAGCATCCTACCCAGTAGTTGTACTGGCAAGGGAACTCTTCTAGTGCTGCCACGAAGAGTTAACTGGTGCAGGAAGATGGAGACTTGCCTCTCCCTGCCTCAGGCAGTGCCTGAGTCCAATTTCCCTGTTGACAGAAGGGTCACAGATGCTGTCCATGTGGCAGAAGGGGAAGGTCTGGGCTTGCCAGGGCCGGCTGCTCACTCGTGGGCACAGCCATGGCCGTGGTTTGTGCCACTGCGGCTCTGAGGGGAGCTGCCCAACATCCACCTTCTCTGTTCTATTGCAGAAATAGTGAATTACGAGTTTGACACCAAGGATCTCGTGTGCTTGGCCCTGAGCAGTGTTGTGGGGGTCTGGTACCTGCTGAGAAAGGTAAGTGAGCTGCAGCCAGGGACCAGGCTGGATCAGAGCCGGGCCCTTTCCATGCAAGTCAGCACGTGCAGCGGGACCCAAGTCTCCTTTTCCTGTCGTTCCAGCACTGGATTGCCAACAACCTCTTTGGGCTGGCCTTCTCCCTCAATGGGGTAGAGCTGCTGCACTTGAACAACGTCAGCACAGGCTGCATCTTGCTCGGAGGCCTCTTCATCTACGACGTCTTCTGGGTAAACAGGAGCAGTCCCTGGGGTGGGCGCTGGTGCAGCCTGTGGTGGGGGCCATGTGCCCAGTGTTGTGCCCCTCTGGAGGCTGCACACTGCCTGGCCACACGTTTGTAGTCAGGATTTCCACTTTCTGAGCCCAAAGAGGTGTGATGATGGAGTCAAACAGGGGTGGAATGTGGCTCAGTGAATGAGTTTCCTTTTCATCTCTGGCTTAAAGAGCGCAGGGCTGGCAGGGATCCTCCCAGGGCTGTCGTGGAGTACCTGGGTGGGTGGCATATCCAGTTCTGGTGACCTGTGTTTCCCCACTGACGTCCTCCCAGTGCCTGACAGGGCTGCGGGGTGGGCTGGAGGACAAGGCTGCTCTGGAGTTCACTGATCCTGCTGGTGTGGCTGTGCCTCAGTTCTGTCATCTGCCAGCTTCATCAGCATCCCTCTGTTCTCATGCGCAGAGGATCAAAGACTGGAATGTCTCCAGTCTATTCCCCTCCGGCAGTGCCCTGCCCTGACAGCTTCGTGTTGGGGATTTCCTTATCTCTCTGCAATGGACCTGAGTGCATATTGCTCCTTGTAATGTCCATATTCCCCAGTCCTTCCTGCTGCCTCCACCTCCTGAATTACTGCCTTTCCAAATGCCAGAGAGCCTTGTATACCTTGAGGTCTGTCCAGCAGCCCTGCAGCTGCCTGCATAATGCTTCCCTATTTGAGCCTGGCTGCTGCATGTTACTGTGTACTTGGCTGGAGCTGCCCCTGTGTCACAGGCTCCTTAACAGAGTGAGCTCTGTGGTTCGTTGGCCTCTGCCACTTCCTGTGCTGCTCTCAGCTGGGGAGGCTTCGGCTCTTCTGGCTCAGTGCACCCGGTGCCTCGTGCCCTGCTCGGGGTGCCAGTGTCTTCCTGGTGCTCCAGAGACAGCCGCACTGTGCCCTCACTGCTCACTGTTGCCAGAGCCTCACAGAAGAGGCTGGCCTGAAGTGGAGCCCCTCTTACTGTGCCCCTGTGCAGGGACTGGCTGCTTGGTCTAAGCACAGGTGTAAGCATAGTGAGATCCAAGGAGGGTTTCAGGGAGGAGGGAGAGCTCCTCAGTGCATCGAGGATGTTGCTGTTCCCTTCATAGCCTTGAGGTGGATTCGCATGTGATGCTTTTCCCTGGTCCCAGAGTGCAGTCTTGTCACCCCATGGCAATACCCAGAGCATGTGGCACCTTACAGGCATTAATCTGATGTCCAATACTTGCTTTAAGGTTTCTGTTCAATCACTGTGTCTAGGATCTTGCTCACCCAGTGCTCACCAGCACCTGGTTTGTGCCCTGCTTTTGGTATGGCCAGGCCTGGAGGCTTGGGGGTGAAAAGGAACAGGAATAAGGGTGGTTGACCAGGGTGTTGGCATCCACCCCCAAACTATGCCAGCATTCAAAGCTGATAGTGCAGAGCAAATAAATGACCTCAGAGAAAATGCAGCTGAGCTGGCAACTGCTCTGGTCCCTGATGGGGCTCACGGGCAGCAGCCTGCTGCTGGCTGGGATCTGCAGGGAGCTCCTTGCCCATGCTCACCTCCGCAAGCACGGTCCTGAGCCCTCTCCCCTGGGCTGTGGGCTCACTCCAGGGCTCCTCTGCCTGCACTTTCCTTGGTTTTGCCCCTCTGTGGCTGTTCTCTGCCACTGAGGCTGCTCTGGGCCCTGAGGTGAGGCTGTAGCTGAACATGTGCCTGTTCCTGTGCCGCCGTGGTCACCGCGGCCTCCTCTGCTTGTCCCTAGGTCTTTGGCACCAACGTGATGGTGACAGTTGCCAAATCATTCGAGGCCCCGATAAAACGTGAGTGGATGCTCCCTGTGTGCTGGAGGGGGGTGGAATATGCTCCTGGAGGAGGCTCAGAGGTGGGATGCGTGCAGGAAGGTTTCCTGCTTGTGTCCTCTTGGAATGCTGTGTGGCGTCAGGGTCTCTGGAGAGGGCTGGTTCCATTGCCCTGGGCTGGCTGGGTTAGGTGCATCCCCAGAGTGGGCAGTTTTAGCAGCTTGTAGAAAAAATGATGCAAAAAGCCCTACAGACCCCTCTGATCCAGCAGGAAGGTGAATTTGTGCTGTTGTGGAGCAGTAGTTTGGGTCCTTGGAGCTGGGGTTGGAGCCTGCTCCTGGGCTGGCTGAAAACCCCTTGGGTTTTCATCCTGGTGCCTGGAGTTGTACCAGGAAAGGGGACCAAGGGGAGCTGCAGGTGAGGAGGGGGCTGAGGGCAGGGCAGGGCTCTGCTCTGGTCTCTTTGTGTCAGGCTCAGCAATGCTGGGGTCTCTCAGCACGGACGCTCCCCCCTCACTGTGCCTCTCTCTGCTCCCCGCAGTGGTTTTCCCTCAGGACCTGCTGGAGAAGGGGCTGGAAGCCGACAACTTTGCCATGCTGGGCCTGGGAGACATTGTCATTCCAGGTAAGGACATGAGAGGGGGAGCACGACCGGGATCCCCGGTCTGAACGGGCTGCGTGGGTGCCTCGCTTTGCCTTTGGCCATGCAGAGCCC
The DNA here is from genome assembly GCF_037157495.1 of Lathamus discolor. Taxonomy (NCBI): domain Eukaryota; kingdom Metazoa; phylum Chordata; class Aves; order Psittaciformes; family Psittacidae; genus Lathamus; species Lathamus discolor. Next base: position 966,411 of record NC_088894.1, on the reverse strand, counting down.
TGCGGATCCCCCGGCGGGGTTTGGGGGCTCTATGGGCGGTTTGGGGGCTCCGTGGGCTGGGGGCTGTGTGGAATGAGGGGGTCTCCCCCCACTCCAGGTCCCGGGGCTGTGCTGCTGCCTTGTGCCGCCAGAGGGCACTGTGAGGCCGGGCACGGCGCCGCAGGCTCCCCTCGGCCGCAGCCCCTCACCGCCCCGTTCTCCCCGCAGGGATCTTCATCGCCCTGCTGCTGCGGTTTGACATCAGGTGAGCGGCTGGCGGGGAAGGGGCTCGGCAGGGTCGGGTCTGCTGCGTATTTGAGCTGCTTTTGGAGAGCAAAAGGGGAAGGGGAGGGAGGGAGCAGAGCTGTGTGTGCCCCTCCGGGGCTCGGTGGTGGCAGAGTGGCCATTACGGTGCAGAAGGGTGCGAGGGAAGCTCTCAGAGGAGTAGATATGAGCAGGGCTGTGGGCAAGTCCCGAGCTGTGGGGGTGATTGAGTTTACAGACAGTGCTGTGGGCAGTGCAGCCCCCCAGAGCCTCACCAGCTCCCTGGCACCCAGGACAGGGCAGCGCTGCAGTGATGGTGTGGGACAGAGCTGGGGGTGCTGGCACCCAGGAGGTGCTCGTGGATGCGGATGGGTGCCCAGCAGTGCTGGCTGCCTCTGTTGTTGGAGGAGGCAGCTCCTCCCTACACAGGGAAGCTGCCCCCACAGCGGGACACAGCTCTTGGCAGTTGCCCCACACCGAAAGTCTCCGTCTCGGTGCCACCGCGGTGCTGCAGCCCCATTGCTGTGGCACAGCCCCTCTGCTCTGTGCCAGCTTTCCCAGGTGCTTCCACCCACATCCTGCCCGCACCTGCTGGGAATCCCAGTTCCCATGGCCTGCCCTGCAGTGAACCAGCACGAGCTGAGAGCGGGGTGCCAGGGACAGGCCACACATCCCCCAGGGAGCTGGGACCCTCTCCCTGGGTCCCAGCACTGATTCCTCCCACAGTAGCCATGCAGCGCCAGGATTTTGTGCCTCCTGCCCTTCCCCAGCCCCTCAACTGGGTGTCACCTCATCGCTGCCCATGGGACTGGGGGCATGAGCAGAGCACAGCTCCCATACCCCAGCACAGTGGGAGGTGCTCGGAAGCACTGGGCCAGCTCCGTTTTGGCCGCTGGCATCCCAGACCCTGGGTCACTGAGCTCTGCTCTCTCCTGCAGCTTGAAGAAGAACACGCACACGTATTTCTACACCAGCTTTGTGGCCTACATCTTCGGGCTGGGCCTGACCATATTCATCATGCACATCTTCAAGCACGCCCAGGTAAGCCCTGCCGTGAGATGCACGGCCCACGTGGGACACTCCATGTGGTTCCTGCATCACGCCAGGGAAAAGCAGATGCATTCCTTCTCCCACTTTGCTTTTCCAGTGTCTGCCTGTACCTTCCCTGCCCAAAGCTTGTGTGCCTGGCTGGAGCAGAGCCCTCCTTAGGACAAGGACTTTGGCTGGGCTGCCCTGTGGTTTAGTGGCTCTGTGGAACCAAGCTGCCCATGAAGTCCCATCTGTCCTTCAGAGGGGCACTGGGAGCCCATACTTTATGGGTGCTCTCTCTGGTCTCTTCCGGCATCCTCAGTGTGTTCAGGGGACCTCCTGGTGAGGATTTTGTGCTGCTGCAGCTGTAACTTGGCTCTGGAAGCCGCTTCCTGGGGCATTAACCCTCTGGGCAGTGCTGTGCCAGACACCATGAGTGCAGAGGGGCCGGGGCCAGCTCGCTTTAAACCCTTCCCGAGGGCTGATCCCTGGTTTGCTTTAACAGATGCTTTCCTTCCCAACAGCCCGCGCTGCTCTACCTGGTCCCCGCCTGCATCGGGTTCCCGCTGCTTGTGGCTTTGGCAAAGGGAGAAGTAACCGAACTGTTCAGGTGAGCAGGAGGCAGGCACGGGGCGTGCAGATGTGCCCGGGCACAGCTGGAGGGACGGGTTCCTCCGGGCACGCTCTGGGTGGAGGCAGCGGGTCCGTGCTTGTACCGGGGCGATACCGGCAGGCAGGCAGCATCTGGTGGTGCTTTCCGCCCCGGTGACAAAGCCTTCCCGTGTGCCGGCAGGCAGGGGAGGGTGGGACACGCACCTGGAGCTCAGAGACTCGGTCATTGTGTCCCAGGGCCTCTGGGTGGGGAGAAGGGAGCCAGAGCTGCTGCAAGAGCAGCCAGGGCTGGTTTGAGCACATCCCAGCCTCCCTCCTGGGGTGAAGCATCCGGGTTCGCAGCAGTCTCCCTGCCCTGGGGTGCAGAGAAAGGGGCCTGTGCTGTGCCGTGGTGCTTCTCGCAGCCTGCCATGCCCCAGGCTCGCTGTCAGTGGGCGGCTCAGGTCTCCTGCCTGCACTGTCCCCTCTAAGCTGCGCAGTGTGGCCTGGCTTGCCTGGGAGCTGTTTCTCTGCTCTGAGCTGCTTGTGCTCAAGCCGTGCAGTTGTTTGAGGGTATCTGAAGCAGAGGAGGGAAGGGAACGTCCGTCCCCAAGCAGGGCCGTGCACCCTCCGGCCTCCCCACTCCGCAGTGCCCCTGCTCAGAGGGAAAGCAGGAGCCGAGTGGGGAGCAGCAGGAGCTGCCTGTCCTCCCCTGCGCCCTCCCCTCCCCTGGGAGACGCAGGGGAGCGTGTTCCCAGCACTGTCAGCGGGCTCCCAGCCCTGCCGCACCTGCCTGGCCTTTGATGTTGGCTTCTGAGATCGCTGCTGCAGGCGCTGAGTGTCCTGGGATCGTCCTTCCTGTGCACCTGGGATCCTGCTGCTGCTCTCCCGGGGCCGTGACTCAGAGCTGACAGCAGCAGCAGCGCCTCCCGTGCCAGGAAACAGGGGAGGGATGAGCTGCGAGCCCGGCCTGGCACCAGGGAGCCCGGACACCCGGCACTGGGGCTCAGGGCCCCACCGAGCACTGGCTGTTTGCTGAGTGCTGTCAGGGCAGGAGACTGGGGGGCTGCAGCCCTGATGGGCCTGGGTCCAGCTCCCCTTGGAGTCCTTCCAGTGGCAGGCAGAGGAAGTGGGAAGGGGTTGGTCTCTGCCTGGAGGGCTCCCACTGCAGGAATCCCACCAGGTGGATCTCCCGTGCGTGGCTCTGGTGTGCTCTGCTCCCCTCCGTGCTGATGCCAGCACGGAGCTGGCAGTGCCCTGTGTCCCCAGCACCCAGCGAGCTGCCTGCGTGTGGTGTCTTGCAGCAGCCGTCAGCTGCCCTGGGAGAGGGCAGTGAGAGTGTGATGTGGGAGCAAATACAGGCAGCGCTGCGGGCAGGATCTGTGCTGCAGGGTGCTGATGGAGCAGAGGTGGGTGACGTGGGGATCCGTGCTGTGGCTCCCAGCCTTGCTGAGCCTCCCTAGACAGGCAGTAACCTTCACTCTGCCCCCGTCAGCTGTCAGCAGTGAGGAATCTGTCCTTGAGCAGGCTCTGCTGCATCACTGCTGCCTGCGCGGCCCCTGGGCTGCTCTGCTGCTTGCTCTCCTGTGGGCTCCGGCTGCCTGGCTCTGTCCATGCCAGCAGGAGCTGCCTTCTCCTGGGTCTCAGCCCCCACTGTGCCTTCCCCTGGGGTCTGCAGGCAAGGGCAGTGCAGGCAGGACCCCCCCCAGCCTGTGCTCACTGGTGCTGGTGGCTGGCGGGGCCCTGGGCTGCCCGCACAGGGTGCTGGGTTTGCAGCGGTCTCACTCCAAAACTCTTCTGCTTGTTCTCTCTCTCCCCTCCTTCCTTTCTGTCCTCGTCCTCTCCCTTTCCCCTCCTGCTTCCTCTCTCTCCCGCAGCTATGAATCCTCTGCTGAAATCTTGCCGCACACACCACGGCTTACCCACTTCCCCACCGTGTCTGGCTCGCCAGCCAGCCTTGCTGATTCCATGCAGCAGAAACTGTCCTGTCCCCGCCGACGCCGGCAGCAAAGCCCCAGTGCCATGTAGCCCTGGCAGGTGGTGCCCTTTGTCTGTCGCTCTGGCCAGGTAGGGGCTGGTTCCTACAGTGAAGGGGGAGATTTGACATCTCTGCCCCAGTTGTGCTTCCTGCTGGCAGGCAGCGCTCCCGGGTTTCCTTTATGAAGGCCCCAGGGCCTTTGCTGGAGGGGCAGGGGGGGGGTTGCAGCCAGAGGAGTGAGACTGTGGTGGGGTGTCAGCCCTGTTGGTCTTGCTGTGGCTCCCCCCGTTAACCAGCCCCTCTGGCACCGGCGTGGAGGGATGTGTGATGCGATCCAGGTTATCGACCGGTGTGCTCTGTGGTGGGCACAGAGCCGGCTCGGCCTGGGGATCCCTGGAGGTGTCTGTGGGGACCTCACTGGGGCTCTGCCCCATCAGGCTTCCTGCACTGGGGGGCAATGGCTGGAGCCTGGCGTGGCCCAGGCACTGCATCAGGGCAGAGATCTCTGTCCCAAGAGCAGGTCCAACCCCTGCTCACTGCTCCCTCTTGTCCCTCTCGCCCCCAGCTACGAGGAGAGCTCTACCCCCACGGAGGGGCCGGGGGCCACTAAGGACGAGACGACAGCAGCCTCCAAGAAGGAGCAGTGATGCTGCCCAGGGGCCGTGCCCCCCCCGCTGGGCCGGGGCCCCCCCAGCCCCTCCGCCAGTGACAGACGATGAAACAATTGTGCAAAGAAGCCTCGTGTTGTGTGTGTGGGAGCAGCCGCTGCGGGGGGGGATCGATGTACGCTGCCAAGCCCCCCCCCCGGGGCCGCGCCAGCCCCTGCCCCTGATCCCCCCCCCCCCACACACAAAGGGGGTGCAGGATGGGGGGGGCACAAACCACAGCCTGGTTTTTAAATTTTGTATTGTGCGTTTGCTTTCTCTCCTATTAAACCGTGTCCAAGGAAGGACGGAGGCACCGGTGCTGCTGCTCAGGCAGGATGCTCCAGCCTGCACCCGTGGCCGGCACCGGGATGCGCGTCCCGGCTCACCCGCAGCCTTTATCCCTGTGGGGCCCGCGGCTGTTGTCTGGCTCATTCCAAGCGCCCGTCCCCTTCCCGTTTTTCCAGTGCTTGGGCTTCCCCCAGCCTTATTTCCCCGCTTTGCAATACCCACATTTAGGGCTGCAGATGCTGAGCTGGGGACAGTGCAAGCGGTGGCAGCTCCAGCAACCGCTTCAGCTCCCACCCTGGCTGCTTGCCCGTGTCCTGCATCTTTAGGGTGTCTTCCCTGCTCGCCCGCGGGGCTGGCACACAGAGGGAGCATCCCGCATCCCTCCGGCCATGCCCACTGCCAGAACAAACAGGCAGCGTTTGCTGCCTTGGCAGCCCCTCCACAAAAGCCGTATTGAACCATTCTTCCCCGCGTCGGCTGCGAGCACTAAAAGTGGCGCCTCGCGTTCTGCCATCTAATGACCCTTCGCAGGCTGCTGCAGATGTTTTCTATGACTTACAGCTCCTTTTCCAGCAGCCCCGGCCGCAAAAACAAGAGGGGCCACTTTAATTCCAATTAAATACCTCCAGCTAAGCAAACAGAGTGCAGCGGGGCCTGGGCACGGCGCGGCAGCCAGGCCCGGCCCACGGAGTCACTGAGTCTAGACTCCAGATGTGGTTCCACTGGCCTTCCGTGCTCCGTGGATACCGGGGCCCTGCTCACTGCCACGGTGTACCGGTGGGTGAGCCCCGGTGTGGGTCTGGAACCAGGTCCTGCCCAGCACTGGGTACCGGCTGTCCCTGTGGTCTCATACCTGTCCCCGTGCAGCCACCGGAGTCCCCTGCGTGGGCAGGAGTGGGCTGAGGGTTGCCTATGGAATCATGGATGGTTTGGGCTGAAGGGACCTTAAAGTTCTTCCAGCTCCAAGCCCTGCCACGGGCAGGGACCCCTTCCACTGGAGCAGCTTGCTCCAAGCCCCTGTGTCCAACCTGGCCTTGAGCACTGCCAGGGATGGGGCAGCCACAGCTTCTCTGGGCACCCTGTGCCAGCGCCTCAGCACCCTCACAGGGAAGAGCTTCTGCCTTATCTCCAACCTGAACTTCCCCTGTTTCAGTTTGAACCCATCACCCCTTGTCCTATCGCTCCAGTCCCTGATGAAGAGTCCCTCCCCGGCATCCTTATAGCCCCCTTCAGGTACTGGAAGCTGCTCTGAGGTCTTCCCGCAGCTTCTTTTCTCCAGGCTCAACAGCCCCAGTGTTCTCAGCCTGGCTCCAGCCCTTCATCACCCTCATGGCCTCCTCTGGACTCGCCCCAGCAGCTCCATGTCCTTCCATTAGGACACGGTACCCGCAGCACCGCGCTCCCTGCTCCGCCGTGCAGCTCCGGGCAGCCCGTGCCAGCCCATACGTGCGGTGGGAGCGCGGCAGAGAGCCAGGAGCATTCCCGGGGCTGCGGGGAGCGGAAGGCTCGGAGGGGAGCGCGGGGTCACCCTCACCGCGCCCGGCCCCAGAGCCGGGAATGGCGAGAGGAAGGAAGCGCGCTGGGCCCTGCGAGGAGCCGCTGGCGTCGGCCCGGCCCCGGCTCTGCTTGCCCGCTGCACCTGGGCTCGGGGCACCGCCGCAGCATCCCAGCGGCTCCGCGGTGTCTGGGCCGCTGCTGGGCCGCCTTCCTCTCACCGCGGGGTCCCTCCGGTGCGGGAGGGCTGCGGAAGCGCGAAGGTGCCGGCTCCGGTGCGAAACCTCCGTCCAGGGAGTGGAGCCAGCGCGTCCTGCTGCCGGCAGGGTGGGGTTTGGGGTGATCCCACCATGGCCCCCGGGGCAGGGATGCAGGGCAGCCCCTGGGCATCCTCCTCACATGCCAAGCTCCTGCCAGGGATTGCATTGGGGTGGGATGGGACTGCCTCTGGGAATCCTTCTCTCATGGCCCGTTCCTGCACTGGGATCATAATGAGATGGGATGAGTGTCCAGGGAGCACCCTGGGTGCAAATGACAGGGAGTGGGGTGGCAGTTTCATGGTTGGGAGTGCTGGTGCCTGGGGCAGGGGAGGACATGGGGGATGCTTGTCCCCAGAGCCCTGTAGAACCCCCCCCCCCATGCCACAGCTGCAGTGCATGCGGGGCGGGTGCGGGCGCTGCAGCCCCCTTGGGTCTCCCCGCACAGGGCTGGGGATGCCCGGCCCTGGTGGGGGTCCCGGCACAAAGCCGGGGTCCTGCCCGTGGCGCCCGGCCGGCGGCTGCGAGCGAGGAGAGGAAACAGCCGGGAGCAGGCGCAGCCCCGGCCGGCCGGCGAGGAGGGGCAGGAAGCTGGAATAAATCCCAGGAAGGGCCGCCTGGCTCCAGCTGGTCTGGGCTGCAGCGGATGGAGCTGGGAACGGGAAGGGAGAAGGCGGGAGGGGAACGCTCAGGGGCTTTCTCAGGCCTCAGCCCTGCTCCAGCTGTGCCGGCGGCCCCGGCTCACATCTGCCGCCCTGCTCAGCACCATCCTGCGGGATCAGGGGGCTGGAGGCTCCGCACAGCCCCGGGGCAGGGGGTGTGTATCCCATAGCGCGTGTGTGTGTATCTCCGGTGGGAGGAGAGGACCTGGATGGAGCCAGCACAGGAGCGGCCCCAGTTTGGGGGTCCCATTCACTGGGGGCCCCCCATCCTTACCCATGGTGTCCCCATGTGCCGGGGCGCGGTGCTGCCGGCGCTGGGATGCCGGCTGTCCCCTGTCCCCATCACCACCGCGGCGCAGGCATCCCCGGCGGCCCCTCGCCGGCCTGGCGTGGCCGTGCCCTGTGTGGTCCCTGCGGGGCGGGGGGCGGCCGGGGATGTGCTTTGATGTGCTCCTGCTGCCGGGCAACCCCAGCTCGGCGCGAAGCAGCCGCCCCCCGGCTGCACAGAGCTCAGCCAGCACCATATGGCCGGGGCCGCTGTTACCGCTCCGCCAGCCCCGTTCCCAGAATTGACATGGAAATGAAGCGATCCGTCCTGCTGGACACCGCCGGCTGCGCTGGCCGGGACCCGCCGCCAGATGTGGCCAGGGCAGCATCCTGTGGTCACAGCAGCGGCCCCGACCCCGGCATCCCATCCCCAGCACCGCAGCATGCAGAGGGATGGCGTGAGGGGGGCCCACAGCGGGTACCCCGGGGGGGGGTCTCCCTATGGCCAGGCAGCATCTGCCCCATGTGCCGCGGCGGCGGGGCCGGGCCCGGTGCGCCGGCCGCCGGGGTGGCCGGTGCTGGGGCCGCATTGTTGGCGGTGCAGCTGGCGGCGCCCGGCCGGCGCGGCTCTGAAAGGCATTCCTGTGCACAATGTCCTCGCCTCCCCGCCGCGGCCCGGCCGCCGCTGCCAGATGGGGGCTAATTATCGGCTTTGAGAGCCGCGGTGGGAACCGGGCAGCACCAGCCCCTCCGCCGAGCCCTGAATGGGGGGGGTGACCCCGGCTCCGTGCCCACCCGGGGAACCGCCAGCGCTGCGGGAGCAGGGACGGCGGGGCCGAGGGGTGCCGCTCCCCGCGGGCAGGGTTGCAGTCCAGCGTGCGCCCCGGGATTGCTGCCCCCCACACCACAGGAGGAAGAGGAGGGGAGGCCTTCGGCTCCCTGCAGCCGTTCTGAGCATGGCCAGCACGGGAGGGTGGCCCCCAGCCCGCACCCCAAAAGGCAGGGTGCCGTGTCCCCCTGCACCCACACTGGGGTGGTCTGCGTGATGCGTTCTCCAGCCAAGAAGGGCTCAAGGTGCCCGTGGCCATGCCACTATGAAGGTGCCATCACCTCCGTGCCACTGCTGTGGTGCAGCCCATGCTGACAGCCCTGTCTTGCCACAGGGTCAGGGTACGTTGGAGCTGCACTGTTGGGTGCCCTGGCCCTGCACCAGCTTTGCTCATGGCAGAGCCCAACAATGCAGCAGTGCGGTCTTGGGGGTACACATGGGGCAGTGGGGGCTGCTTCAGCACCCACATGGTGCATGCGAGCTGAATGAGAGTGCGCAGGTGAACGTAAAGGAGTGTATCTGTGTATGTGTGTATCTGAGTGCGTGCACGTGTGTGTGCCTGCATCCGTGCGTGTGCATGCGCGTATGGACGTGTCTGTGCACGTGTGTGAGCGTGTCCGTACATCGGGGGGGTGTGAAGGTGTGAGGGACATGTCTCCATGTGTGCACACGTGTGTCCCTGCGCACACGCGCACACACACCCGTGGCTCTGCCTGCTCCTCCTGCCCTGGTTCGCACTGTTCCGGGGGTACCAGGGTCCCTCTCAGGGTCCCCTCCGGAGCTCTCCGAGCCGGGGGATGCTGCAGGTGCGGGATAACGAGCAATTCCCGCCGGGATCGGAAGCCCTTGAGGGCAGGGACCGGCGCCGTACGGTCCCCGGCGGGACCCCCTCCCGGGAGCGGCCCCCCGCAGCTCCCACGGCCCCGGTGCCCCCCCGAGCTGCACCCGCACCCCCCCAGCTCCTGGTGCGACCGGGGCAGCCCTGTGGGCCCGAACGGGGGCCCGGGGGTCGCGGGGCTGCCCGGTGCCCCCGCGGGGGTCCCGCGGTTCCCCCCCCCCACCTCCGCCCGTCCCTCCCCCGTCGCCATGGGCACCGCCCGCGAGGCGCCGCGCTGACAGCGCGCGGGGTTTTATGAATGGGTGACGTCACGGCCCTGGCGTCTAACGGTCTGGGCCTTCGGGGGGCGGCGGGGCCGGGAATTCGGCGGGGGGGGAGGGCAGGGGGCGAGCGGGGCGGTGGGAGCCGGGCCCCGGCGGCCCACGGGGCGGTTGCCCACGGCGATGGCGGGGGAGCACCCACCGGCGCCCCGCACCCCCGTGTTCCCCCGCCGCCGCTGCCCCTTTAAGGCGCTGCCCTTCGGGACATCATGAATGGGGTGGGCGGGGCCGTCCTAACCCCAGCGGCGCTGCCATTGGCTCCGCTGCTTCCCCGTGGCCCCGCCCCTCCATCAGCCGCGCACTATAATTGGCGCGGCGGGGCGCGGGCTCCGCTGTCCGCCCGCAGGGTCCCGCCGCCGCCGGTCTGTCCCCGCTGCCCCGCGCTATGAAGGTCGCTGCCGTTGTCCCCTCGCCGCTGCCCGCGGGCGCCGGGGGCGCGCTGAAGGCGGTGCGGCCCGGGGAGGCCGCCCGCTGCGGGCCGGGGCCGGGGGTGTCCCCGGGAGCGGCGGAGCAAGCGGCCGCCGCGCTGCTGTACGACATGAAGGGCTGCTACTCGCGGCTGCGGGCGCTCGTACCGACCCTGCCGCGGCACCGGCGGGTCTCCAAGGTGGAGCTGCTGCAGCACGTTATCGACTACATCTGGGACCTGCAGCTGGCGCTGCAGCGCGGGCCCCCCCGCCCCGCCGCCGCCGGGGACGCCCCCGAGGTGAGTGCGGACCCCCCCGGTACCGGCCCCGCTCTCCCTTCGGGCTGCGCCGGCCCAGCCGGCTCCCGGACCCCTTGCGCTTTATCAGCGCCGGGGGTGCCCCTTCCTCCTTGCCCCCTTCCATCCCCGGGACATCCCCGACCGGCTCTGACCGCCCGCTTCGCTCTCCTCTCCCGCAGGCTCCGTGCGTGCCCTCCGCCGACCGGATCCTCTGCCGCTGAGACCGTTCCGGGCCCGCCGCGGACATCCCGGGACAGTGGCCGCCTGCAGCCCGGGTCCCCCTGGGGGATCCCCCCGCAGCCCGGGCCGGGGGTGCTGCCCGATGTATCCTTCTCAGATTGCTGAGAGCATTCCCCGTATTGTATATTACAATGATGCTGGAGAATATTGTTCTACAATAGCTGGAGTTTTGTTATTAAACAAGCCCTGATGACCAGGCCCGTCTCTGCTTCCTCCCCCCCGCAACCCCCGGGCTTTGGAGATGGCCCCCCGGGGAGCCTGAAACTGGGGGATTCTATCGGGACCAGTGTGGGCTGGGTGGGTGCTGGAGTGCCCCAGGGGCTGGTCCCAGTCCCCCCAGTGCTGCTGTTGTGGGACCTGTCTCAGCACTGTACCTCCAGGCAGCTACCCCGGTGTGCTCCATGTCCTGCTTCCCCCCTCACTCCCAGGCTCAAGACACGGGGTGCTGGGGCTGGTGTACCCCGGATTCTGCGGTAGGAAGCTGCAGCAGCACTGGGATGTGTTTCTCCTGTGTGGACACCTTGATGGGATGATGCAGTGAAGGGATGGTGCTGGGAGCTGGGTGAAGCGCTCTGTGCCCACCTGGAGACTGGGGGGTCCCAGTGTCTCTGCATGGGGGTGAGTGCAGCACAGGCCTGTCCTTGCACCGAGTTCCAGCAGGGACCCTGCAGCGTTCCGGGGGCTGTGTTGGGGTGCAAGGCTGTGGGCGATGCTCCCATTGCACTGCCCCAAGGGAAAGTGGGTGCAGGCCCCACGGTGCTGTCCCTGCGGCTCTGTTTTGGTGCTGGACAAGGAAGTTGCATCAGGGGTTGCACAACCCCGCGGGCTGGGGGTGCCCCCGCAGCAGCGCTGCCCTCAGCTCCTTTGTGACTCACAAACACCTCGGGGCCCAGCTGCCTCCTGCCGCAGCTGTGAATGGACCTTCCTGAGGGGCTGGGGGGCAAGCGGGGGTGCATGGCATGTGCATGGCATGCTCACAGCTCCATGCACGTGTGTGTGTGTGTGTGTGTGTCTGCCCTCTGGTGTTCCCCAGCCCAGCAGGTATTTGGGCAACTGGGGCACTAGTCCTGGCTGTGACACAGCCGTTGGGTGACATGGAGGGCCGTGGGCTCCAGGTTGCTGTGGATGATGTCCCTTCCATCACTCCCCCCCCGTGACACTGCCATCACTTCCCTCCATCACCCCCCAGTTCCCCTCTATCATCGCGCTGGTGTCCCCTCCATCACCCCCCAGTTCTCCTCTATCATCGCGCTCATGTCTCCTCCATCACCCCCCAGTTCCCCTCTATCATCGCGCTGGTGCCCCCTCCATCACGCCCCAGTTCCCCTCTATCATCGCGCTCATGTCCCCTCCATCACCCCCCAGTTCCCCTCTATCATCGCGCTGGTGCCCCCTCCATCACCCCCCAGTTCCCCTCTATCATCGCGCTGGTGCCCCCTCCATCACCCCCCAGTTCCCCTCTACCATCCCGCTGCTCTCCCTTCCCTCGCTCCGCAGGTGCCCTCCATCGCCGCGGCTCCCCCCGGGTCCCGGAGCGCGGTGCTCAGTGGGTCCCCCTCCCGGTGCCCGCCCGCACTGCACAGCGCGGCCGGGACCGCCCTCCCGAAGGGTCCCGGTGAGGGGAGAACCGGACCCGGGGGCTCTGCTCCGCCCCGGAGCCGTCCTTGCCCCGTTCGTTGCCGGTCGATGTGGAAGCTCCGGCTGCAGCCGTGGGCAGTTGGGCTCTTGGACCCCACATCCAGCCCCTGACCCCCTGCCCAAGCCCCGTGTGCCCCACGGCCGGACCCCGGCCATCCCCCGCTCAGGGCAGGGGGCTCGGAGCGGGGTTGCCAAAGGGCTGGCACGGCCGGGCCGGGCTCGGAGCAGGGCTGAGCTGCGGCCACGTGCCGGGATCCCGGATTTGGCCACCCCAGGATGCCCGGAGGGCCCAGCCCCGCGGCCGCCTGCGCCCCAACCGCTCCCCGGTTGTTTTCATGGGGCCTGATTCATCCCGGAAGGGATTAGGGACCGGGCAGCTGGTGACGTGCTGGTCCAACCAGCCCGGCCAGCCCGGGATGGACATGGGTGTCAGAGCTGGTCACTGCCACGTACGGCCCCGGGGACATGGCAGAGCGGGGACCAGCGGTGGGACCTGTGGCTCCCATGGAATGGGGCACTGTGGCCACCAGCCGTGGTGAGTCTTGGTGCTTGGGGGGGTATTTGGGGATGGAGGGGCTGTGGCGGGCATGGGGCCGGTGGCCGCGGTCAGCACTGGCCTTTGGGATGCTGCCGGTGGCCATGGCCATCGCTGCAGCCGTGGTTGGTGGTACTGGGGGTCCCGGCTGAGCAGGAGCTGCTCTTGAGGGGTCCATAGAGGAGCAGTGCCCAGCGCTGTGGACCCTCTGCTGAGGTTGCTGAGGGGACCCTCACGGGGCTGGGGTGGAGCCCGGGACCCCTGGAGGGAGCCCTGGATGCCCCGGCGGCCGCAGCCCAGGCGCTGGGGCTCCCCCCGGGACAGTCCCACCAGCAGCAGCGCAAGCGGCTCCTCGTCTGCGGCCGGGGCTTTCGGAGGGGATTGCGCAGCTCTGCTCTCACGCTGCCTGCCCCCATGGTCCCAGCGCACCGCAGCCGCCCTGGCCCCGCCGGCGGTCGGGTGCCCCAGTGCAGGGGCCCCAGGGCCGTTCCCAAAGTGGGAGCTGCCGCTGCTCCCCACTGCGAGTGGGCTGAGCCCTGCCCCACCGGAGCAGCTCCCTCTGTCTTGGGACCAACTCTCTCCATCCCCGTGCTCCTCCATCACCTCCAGTCCCGGCATAGCCAAAGCCCCTCAGGACCGTGGCCGGGTCTCTGTGCCCCTACGGAGCCGTGGGTCCCTATGGGGAGCCCTGGCCTGTGGCACGGGGCCGGCAGCAGCGCAGCCGTGGGACCCTGCCTGCCCCTTGCTCCCACGAGTGGGAAACAACGGGGAAGCGGCTTCCCCTTTGAGTCACGCGTTGGGCAAGGCCGGGCTTTCGGTGCCGGAGCGCTGCGGTGGCCCCGCGCGTGCGCAGGGGCTGATGTAACCCTGTCCCCATATAAGCCCTGGCCGGTGCCTGGGGATGGGGTCTCTGCCCATCTGCGGGTCCCATGGCCGCGTCCTCTGCTCCAGCCGCCAGCTCCCAGCACCGTTCCCAAGTTCCTCTGGGACCAGCGTGGCTCTGCCTCCTGCTCCTGCTGAGCGCCTGCGCGCCCATCACCGGCTCCAACCCCGGCACCAACCCCGGCACCAACCCCGGCACCAACCCTGGCACCAACCCCGGCACCAACCCTGGCATCAACCCCGGCACCAACCCCGGCACCAACCCCAGCATCAACCCTGGCACCAACCCTGGCATCAACCCCGGCACCAACCCCGGCACCAACCCCAGCATCAACCCTGGCACCAACCCTGGCACCAACCCCAGCATCAACCCCGGCACCAACCCCGGCACCAACCCCAGCATCAACCCTGGCACCAACCCTGGCATCAACCCCAGCATCAACCCTGGCATCAACCCCGGCACCAACCCCGGCACCAACCCTGGCATCACGGCCCGGCTGACCCGGAGGGCACTGGAATTCGGTAGGTGTCTGCCCCCCCGTCTGCGGGTAGAGCCCCACCAACACCATCCTTAGGGTTGCTGTCCCGGTCCTGCTTGTCCCCTTCCCAGCAACCTGGGGACCCCAAACCCTCTCCTGGGTGTCACATCCCTGCTCTGCCCCAGGCCGACGCTTTGGGATGGAGCTGCTCCAGTCCCTGCTGCTGAAGGAGCATGAGCTGGACCTGGAGGGCTCCTACCACATCCCGCTCCTGGGGACGCTGACCTACACCGTGCCCCGGTAAGAGCTGCGCACGGGGTCCCCGTCCCGTCCTTGTCCCCATCCCGGCCGTGTCCCGGCTGCAGCCTCAGGCCTGGGCCGTCCGTGTCGCGCAGGATCCACATCCAGGAGCTGCAGGTGAACGACTCCAGCTTGGACTTCGCCGAGGACGTGGGGCTGAGGCTGACGGTGCTGGGCGCCCGCATCCGGCTCAGCGCCGAGTGGGGAGCCCGCCTGGGGGCCGTGTGAGTCCCGCACGGGGATGGGGACGGGGATGGGGACCGGGGGGGCAGCGCTGCGCCCGTGCTCACCCCCTCCATCCGCAGCCAGGACCGCGGCTCCCTGGAGCTCCACGTGCAGGACCTGGCCGTGGCGGCGGTGCTGGGGCTGAGCGCGGACGCCGACGGCCGCCCCGCGCTGTGGAGCGCCGGCTGCGACGCCCGCGGCACCCACCTGCGCCTGCAGTTTCACCGCGGGCACAGGTAAGGCAGGACCCCGCTCCCCTCCTGTCCCTGGTACGCAGGGGCCGCCGGTGCCCGCAGTGGGGTGGTGATGAGCTGGGTGGTGAGGTCCCTGCTCTGCCCCACAGTTGGCTCTACAACCTCCTGGCACAGCCGCTCCAGGGGACCCTGCAGCAGGAGCTGAACAAGCAGGTGGGTGCTCGGCCCCTGCCCTATGGGGTGTTGGTGTCCAGGAGTCCCCCTTCCGTGGCAGGCACAGGGAGAGGTTTGGGGACCCCCATCCGTAGCCTCACTGATGCCCTGCTCTGCCTCCAGCTCTGCATCAAGCTCCGCAAAGGTGTCTTCAAGCTGGAGGATGCCCTGAAGCAAATGAGAGGTGCGTGAAGGACCCCTGGGGCCGGGCAGGGTGGGATGGGGGGGGCTGGTTCCCAGCAGGGTCTGCGGGACCCCAGAGTGGGGCTGAATCCCCAAAGCCTCCCCCGTGTCCTTGCAGTGTCCACCCAGGTGGACGCCTTCGTCGCCATCGACCATTCCCTGCTGGGGCCGCCGGCCATCACGGCAGAGCACGGGGACATCGCCATCAAGGTAACATCATCCCGGGGCTGAGCGCAGGGGAGCAGGGCTGAGCTTCACATCCACCTCTCCATCCACCCCTCCATCATCCCTTCATCACCTCTGCATCCACCCCTCCATCCACCCCTCCATCCACCCCTCCATCATCCCTTCATCACCCCTGCATCCACCCCTGCATCCACCCCTCCATCCACCCTTCCATCCATCCCTCCATCATCCCTTCCTCACCCCTGCATCCACCCCTCCATGCCCCCCCCATCCTTCTCTCTTCACAGGGAGAGTTCTTCAGGGTGCACAAGTCCCAGCAGAGGCCCTCTTTGGTGCTGCCGGTGGCGCTGCCGGTGGCGCTGCCGGTGGCACGCGAGCCCATGCTGCTGGTGGCTGTCACCGACTTCGTCGCCAACTCGGCCGCCTTCGCCTACTTCATGGCTGGGGCCCTGCGCAGGAACATCTCCAGTGCCACGGTAGGGACGGGTCTGGCAGAGCTGCCCCCTCCGGGGTGTCCCCACGCCTTCTGTCCCAGCACCCTGACCCTCTGCTGCCTTCCAGCTCCTGCGGCGGTTCCCGGTCCAGCTGAAGACCAAAAGCTTCGGGATCTTCACCCCACAGGTGGCTGTGGGTGGGATGGGACGTGGGGAGAAGGGACAGAGGTGGGATGTGGGGTAGGGCAGGATGCAGGCAGGACGGGACACAGGCAGGACGGGACACAGGCAGGACGGGACACAGGCAGGACGGGATGCAGGCAGGATGGGACGCAGGCAGGACGGGACGCAGGCAGGACGGGACGCAGGCAGGACGGGACGCAGGCAGGACGGGATGCAGGCAGGACGGGACGCAGGCAGGATGGGACGCAGGCAGGACGGGATGCAGGCAGGATGGGACGCAGGCAGGACGGGACGCAGGCAGGATGGGATGCGCAGGGCAGCGGGTTGGTGGGTACCCCCCGGGAGCCCCGGTTGGTGCCGGTGCCAGCCCAGCCCTGCTTCCCCCTCAGCTGCAGGAGCGTTTCCCGGACCAGCCCATGGAGCTGCAGGTCTGGGCCCGCCGGCAGCCGCTCTTCTCCTGCCACCCCGATGCCGTGCACGGGGCCCTCTTCGGCTCCACTGAGGCCTTCGTGTTGCTCCCCAATGGCACCCGTGTCCCCGCTTTCCTGCTGGACATCGTGAGTGCCTGGTGCTGGGTGGCGCAGGGAGGTGGGGCGATGCTGGGTGATGCTGGATAACGCTGGGGTGATGCTGGGTGATGCTGGGTGATGCTGGGTGATGCTGGGTGATGCTGGGTGATGCAGGGTGATGTTGGGTGATGCTGGGCAATGTTGGGCGATGCTGGGTGATGCTGGGTGATGCTGGGTGATGCTGGGTGATGCAGGGTGATGTTGGGTGATGTTGGGCGATGCTGGGCGATGCTGGGTGATGCTGGGTGATGCTGGGTGATGCTGGGTGATGCAGGGTGATGTTGGGTGATGCTGGGCAATGTTGGGTGATGCTGGGTGATGCTGGGCAATGCTGGGTGATGCTGGGTGACGCAGGCTTGCCCTGCTCCGATCTTTCCAACACCTCCTGCTGCAGGATGCCAATGTGACGGGGAAGCCAATCATTACCGGGAACAGGCTCGGGGCCACCATGAGCCTGAAGGGGTGAGTGCCCAGTGCTGGGTCCGGCCTCCCCATGGATGTACCCGGGAGCTCCTCCCATTCCCCGGGTCCCGTATCGCCTGTATCTGCTGCCCTGGCACTGGTAGCGGCTGGGTGCTCAGCTGGAGCCGTCCCTTCCCTGGGAGGGGGCAGTCCCCATCCCTGTCCCTGGCTCTCACCCTGCTCTCATCCTCCAGGCTCAGAGTGACGCAGGTGACATCGCACGTGGGTCCGGTGGAGGTGAGTGCCCGTGCTGGGGACAGGGACAGGACAGGGGAGCCTTGTCCCCTGCATCCCCTGGGAGCAGGGTTGGGGGGCGCTGGGGGTGCTGTGGGCCCCGTGCCGGGCTCAGGGTTCCCTGTCCCGCAGGTGCAGAGGCTGGAGACGCTGCTCAGCTTGGGGCTGAGGCTTTTCGGGGTGCCCAGAGCCAACAGTGAGCGATGTCCCCGTGCTGTCCCCTCCTGTCCCCATTGTGCCCCTCCAGCTGCCCCAGGGCCGCCCCCTCACGCTCTGCTCTCCCCACAGAGTGGCTCCAGGCCCGTGTCCCCCTGCCCACCCCGCACGGCCTCCGCCTGCTCAACCCGCGGCTCTCGCTGCACGAGGTGGGTGCTGCTCCCGTGTCCCCCCCCCGCTGCTCCCTGGACCCCGCTCGTCCCCACCTCACCCCCGTTTCCCGCAGGGTTTCATGCTCATCGCCACGGACCTGCAGCACGAGCCGTGACACCGGGTGCCTCGTGTCCCCTTCACCGTCACCATCCGAGTGCCGCTGCCCCCAGCACAAGCCGCGGGACCCCCCCCCCCCCCGCCCCTCCCGGGGGGCTCCTCCGCAGGGGTTCAAGTCCTCTGCCCCGCTCCGCAGCGCCGCGGCTCCGCGGCCGCTTCCCCGCTGTGACCACGGGGTGGCGCCCGCGTCCCACCTCTGCCCCGGCGGCGCCGGGGGCGCTGGAGCCGCAGCGGGGCGCTGGGGGGTCCCCTGCGCTTGGGGCGTGCTGGGGAGGGGGGGCTGGGGTTGGTGCCAGCACCGAACCGCGGAATGGCTTGGGCTGAAGGGACCTTAAAGCTCCTCCATGCCATGGCAGGGACCCCTTCCACTGGAGCAGCTTGCTCCAAGCCCCTGTGTCCAACCTGGCCTTGAGCACTGCCAGGGATGGGGCAGCCACAGCTTCTCTGGGCACCCTGTGCCAGCGCCTCAGCACCCTCCCAGGGAAGAGCTTCTGCCTAAGAGCTCAGCTCAGTCTCCCCTCGGGCAGGTTCAAGCCATTCCCCTTGCCCTGTCCCTACAGGCCCTTGTCCCAAGCCCCTCTCCAGGTCTCCTGACAGCTTTCCCCTGTTCCCGGCAGCACTGTGGATGCTCCCCTGCCACCATCAGTGCACGCAGCCCCTTCATGAGGCAACAGAAGGAGCATTTGGGCCTGGCCTTGGTGCAAAGAAGGGGCAGAGCAGGGCCCTGCTCCTGCCGGAGCCATGCACCTGAGGCCAACCAACAGCAACCCCTCCTGGGGCCACCCCATCCCTCCCCGTCCCCGTCCGGCCCCAGCCCGGTGTTCACAGAGACCACAGCACCAGCAGCAGCTCCAATGACAAGAGTTTATTTGTGGACCCACCTCCACCTGCAAACCAAAGCGTTCAATGGGCAAATGCTGCTCCCTGCATCCGCTCCTGCAGCGAGCGCATCCTGCACTGGGAGCACGAGTCCGTGCTTGGGGGGCCAGGCAGGAACCCCCCCCCCCTCCCCGCCTCCACCCCCTTGGCCTCTGCAGGGAGCACGGCCCCACACATAAATAGGGACAGACGAGATAACAAAAATAGCATTAAAGAGTATTCACAAAGGGGTTAAAACCTACGGGGTCTGTACAGCAGAGCGGGGGCCGCGGCGCTGGCCGGGCCGGGGGGGGTTGTTCTGGAAGCTAAGCTCAGCTCTGAAGCTGCCGCACGCACCCGTCACAGCCACGCCGGGGACAGGGTCTGCCTGGGCTATGGGGCCAGTGGCTCCCGATGGCCTCAATGAGGCTCTGGGCTGGCGCCGACCCTCACTGCCCCCAGGGATGGGCCATGGGGGGGCTGCTCCCAGGGCTCTGCTTCCCCTCCTGCATCGCTCCCCCTGTCCCTGCATCCCCCGGGGCCCCCGTGCCAGGGCAGGGGCTGGTTCAGGCTCTGCCCCTCGCCTGCCTCCGTCCTTCGCCAGCCCAGGGCAGGCCCGGCTGCCATTTACATTCAGAGGGAGGAGGAGGAAGAGGATCCCTTCAACCGGGCACAGCCTCAGGCTCCGTCCTCACTGAGATCAGCTCCCGGCAGCCGGTGCCTGGGGACAAAGGGGCTGACGGTGAGGGCAGAGCTCGCTGCCTCCAGCCTCTCTGCCTCTTCCTCCTCACTCCCCTCCAGCACAGGGATGAGCTCTGCCTGGAGGAAGCAGGGACGGGAGCGGGATGCTGCAGGGAAGCTCCATCGCAGCGGGCACCCTGCCCCTTCCCAGGGCCTGGGCATGCCTGGGACGGGAGCAGGGAGCCTGGACCCTCGCTCTGGCTGGGGCACCTTACATTAGTGACACATCTACACACGCGCACGCACTCACACATGCAAAAATAAGTCTGTTTATTCTCTTCCAAGTGACCTGGAGGACCCTGCGGGGAGGGGGCACCTTCTGCCCCCCCCGCCGGGTCCCCCCAGCGTGGGAGCTGGTGGCTGAAGTGCTGCCGTGGCCTCAGCGCCTTTAAAACACAACGGGAGGGATGAGGAGCCGGGGGGGGGGGCTACGAGAGAGGAGCGGTGGCGCGGGGGGGGGCCCCGCGGGGCTCGGGAGGAGTGTAGTGGCTGGGGGGGGCCGCGGCGGGGCCGGCTCACTTGCGGCTCAGCAGGGATCCCAGCAGGAGCACCCCGGCCACCGTCGCCCCGGTCAGGAGCCATTTGTTGAAGGTCTCTTGGCCCTTCCTCACCTCGGCAGCAGCATCGTTCCCATAGAGGTCCACAAAGCGCTCCTGCGGGAAGAGGGGAGCGGTGAGCGGAGGGCTGGGAGCGGAGCAGAGGCCATCCCTCATGCTTCTCCCCCATGGCGTGGGGCAGGAATGCCGCCGGGCTCCTGCGGGCAGGAAGGCGGTGGCGGGGAGCAGGAGGGTGACAGATGCCGTGGGCCTCCCTGCTCTGAGTCATGCACAGAGGGCGATGGGGAAGCACAGGATCAGTCACGGGAGAAGGGGATGCCAAGAAGGATGTGCAAGGAGAGCACCATGCGGGCAGGGCGGAAGATGCTGCATCCATCACGTGCTGCGGGCTCTCTAATATTAGCATCAAAGTGGGACAGAAATCACTGCAGCAGGAGGACACCGGGCTTTAGCCCCTGGCCAAGGTGTGGGGAGCTGCAGCAGGGCTGGTGCCCATGGATGGGGCAGGAGCCCACAGGGTTCATCCCTTTTGCATCCGAACTGGAGCCTCCCATCACCACCAGCACTGCCACATCCTGGCCGGCATGGGTTACTCTGCACCACGAGCTGGATTTCAGGAAGCCCTGTGGCAAAGGCAGACACTGGGACACCAAACTGCTGCCTTCCCCTTGGGGACAGCGGCCAAGCAGGAGGCCTGGCCAGGAATGCAGCCACTCCAGCCCGGCTCGTCCGAACCGGCCGGTTCCAGCCCCTCACCTCCAGCACCAGCAAGAGCCGGGCAGATCCCAGCAGAGGCAATGCACAGGATGGGGCCACAGCCCCTGTCCTTGGGGTAGGCAGGTGACAGCACTGGACACGTGGCATGGCCTGGACTGGGGGTGATGGGGGCAGAGAAGAGCACCAGAGAGCACGTCTGCCCCTGCGCCCATGCGGCGCCCATGGCACGGGGCCACCCTCTGCTCCCCCAGGGACCATGGATCACCAGTCAATGGCTGCTCAGGTCCCCAGCGAAGGAGGGGTCCATGTGCAGGGGCCTTTACCCCCAGGGTTATCAAGGCCGAGCAGGAGCCCTGGGGCTGGAGGAGCTGGAGCTGAGCTCCAGGCTCCGGGCCCAGGCTGGCGTCAGCAGGAGCTCGCCATTGTCGCGCCTCGAGCCCATGTTCCCAGCAAGGTCCCTGCTCCCTGATAAGTGAGAGCAGTTCCAGTAACCCGGTGGCTCTGGGGAAGCACAGATAAGCCCGGCGGACGCTGCCCCTGTGTCACGACTCACCATGGCCTCCCCCAGGCAGGGGCAGCATCCCTGCCTGCTCTGCCAGCCCTGCCTGCTCTGCCAGCCCTGCCTGCTCTGCCACCCCTGCCCTCTGCCACCCCTGCCCGCTCTGCCACCCCTGCCTGCTCTGCCACCCCTGCCCGCTCTGCCAGCCCTGCCTGCAAACTGCCTCCCATACCTGCCCAGAGCCCACAGAGAGCTGCAATCGCTGCCACAGGACCTGCAGCAGTTCAGTGCCTGGATCACACCTGGGATCGAGAGCCTCTTTAGGCAGGTGCCTCTCCATCACTCATGGACAGAGGGTACCAGTGCTCTGGCTCCTCCAAACCCCCCCAGCGTGGTCACAGCATGTGCTTACCTCCTCCCCTCGCCACAAACACACAGCTTTTGACAGCAAGGTGTGCACCACACAAGGCTGCTCAAAGGGAGCAGGATGGGCCCCTCTTCTTGGCCACAGGCCTCGTGCCACAGGGTACCTGAGCAACCGCCCCTGCACCTCAGCACCACCTCTGCCCCCCAAGCACCATCTCCAGCATCTCAATACCCCCCTTGACCATGAGTAGGTATCAGCAGACGTTGGGCAGGGTGCTGGGAGCACCCAGGGCACGTCACTGCTCACCCCGAGCCCTCTGCAGGGCCGTGACACCATCCCCACGGCTCCACACAGTGTGGCAGGAGCTCCCTCCCCACTTCGAGGTGCTGCACAGCCCCCCGGCGCGGGCAGGCCAGCGGCTCACACACAGGGGCCGTCCAGGGAGGAACAAGGGGGAGGCTGCGCCCTCCTTTTTCCCCAGGAAAAGCCACTTATTGAGGATTCATTAAGGATTATTAAGGATCCGTGAAGGTCAGCCCCACTGACGGTCAGCCCCACCGATGGAACGGCCCCACCACCCCCAGGCCGGCTGCAGAGGTGGAAGGAAGGAAGGAAGGGGCACCCAGGCAGGCACCAGGAGAGGGCCCCCCGAGGCAGCTGGCAGCGGCTGCTGCCTTCCACGGTGTGTGCCAGGAGCCGGTGTGGGGGGGGAAAGGCGCTTCCAAGAAGTGAGTTTTTGGGCCTTGCTTCTCAGAAAAGGAAGCGTTTGCTGAGCAAGAGATAAATGCAGAGGGGGCAGCGGGAGCTATCGGCTGCTACAGGCGGAGGAGAGCAGGGAGGGGATGCGAATCCCTCTCCTTCCCCCGGGAAGGGAGCAGCAGATGCTGGGATGCAGCTGGGGCTGCAGGGACCCGCAGTGGGGGGGGAGCAGTGCCTGCCCTCAGGAGCCCCGGCACGACTGCGCTCCCAGATGTGAGCCCTGGCAATGGCGATCGCAGAGCAGGGGCAGGGGGGACCAGGCAGCAGCGGCCTCCCTTCCGTGCTGGGAGCGGGCTGAGGGTTCGGGAATGGCAGCTTGCTCGGCTCCCACCCGGCCCCGGGCCCTGCACCTGAAGCTCAGCACTCCCAGCACCGATCCTGCCCTCTCGGTGCTGGGATCGGTGCTGGGATCTCAGGCTTGCCCAGACACGTCCGGATATTTCTGGCCTCCCCCAGTCACCTTTATCTGAGAGGAAATACTTGGAATTCCTGAGTCGATCACAAGGACTGTGGTAGCAACGGCACCGCAGGGTCCCAAGGGCACCGCGGGGTCCCAATGGCATCACCGGGTCCCAAGGGCACCGCAGGGCCCCAGCGGCACCGCAGGGTCCCAGCCACCCACCCTGTGCACCCATCGGCCCTTCCACCCAGAGAGGACAGCACAGGACAGGACAGGACAGCACAGGACAGGACAGGCTGTTCCACCACCAAACACCCGTCACATCCCCTTCCCCACCGTCCAAGAGGAGGATGCTCGGGGCCAGGCAATGAGGAAGCAGTGTGAGGTCTACGTAAAGGCTTCCCCCGGCTTTGCCTCTCACCCGCCCCAGCACTAGGGAAGGAGTTTCCTTGCTGGAGCCTAAACCAGCACTCACTGGGGAAGCGGGTCCCTGCGGATGCTCCTGCTGCATGCAAGGACAGAGAAGCTGGAGATCAGGCTCCAGCAGTGCCCAGGGCCCTGCAGAGCTGGGCAGGGAGGTTCTGCAGTGCCCCAGAACGCAGCCCAGCACCAGGGGGATGCGGCAGCTCCAGTGACGACACTGGGGCATCGAGGAGAGCTCTGACCCAAAGTGCTCTCACGAGCACGAGGTGCGGCTGAGCCAGAGCTCACATCCTGGAAAGGGGAAGGGAAACCCAACGGTTCAGCCCCCCCCCGCCCAGGGTTCAGCTGGTTTCATTCACCAGCACTGCCCAAGAGCTTCCCCAGCTGAGTGGAGGGGGAACCGTTCCTGGATCCCATTAAGGGAGAGCAGAGCAGGTTCCTCCTTCACCAACGCTTGGGGAAAGAGGATTCAGTGACACTGACCCACGGAGGAAGCAGATGTTGCAATGAACAACACTGTCTGGTCTCTTGTGAGCCATGGGCAGAGCAGAAAGAGCAGATATGGGCTCTAGTGGGACTGTTCATAGAATCCCAGCCTGGTTTGGGTCGAAGGGACCTTAAAGCTCATCCAGCTCCAAGCAGGGACCCCTTCCACTGGAGCAGCTTGCTCCAAGCCCCTGTGTCCAACCTGGCCTTGAGCACTGCCAGGGATGGGGCAGCCACAGCTTCTCTGGGCACCCTGTGCCAGCGCCTCAGCACCCTCACAGGGAAGAGCTTCTGCCTAAGAGCTCATCTCAGCCTCTCCTCTGGCAGGTTCAAGCCATTCCCCTTGGCCTAGCCCTACAGGCCCTTGTAAAGCTCTTCACAATGGCATCAGCTTCAGCACAGAGACTGACCCCAGGAGAGACAGAGCTCCCCCCACCCCAATACCACAACCCTGGGGCCAGGCACAGGAACCAGCTCAGCACACACAGGAGCCTCTCCCACCCACGGCGCCCAACGTGTTTTATCAGAAACCTCCCATGGGATACATCAGGATTGTTCCCACCCGGACCAACAGAGGTGCAGGAAGTTAAGTGCTTGCCCTAGAGCTGCACGAGCCGCAGCATCTGCCTCCCAACCCAGCACTCACCGTGAGGCACTGTTTCACTTGAAAACAAGGCTGATGCTGTTCTACCTTTGCTGTGACTGCAGCTGTGTTACTGCTGAGGGGTCTAACACTGCTCTCCAGGCAGGAGCGCCCATCTGCATGACCAGCCGTTTGTTAATGAGATGCTGGGAACAGTTTTGTGCTGAGCAGTGCCCCAAGCGTGGAAAAAGCAAGGCAGGAGCTCGGCACAGAACACACAAAGCCCTGCATGGAGCAGCCTGCTCCCCGAGCCCCTGCAGGCTGCCAGCTCTCCGCATGGGACCGACATATGTGAACCCGGAGCTACAAGAGAGGGGAAAGGAGATGATCCTTCAGGAAAGCAAGCAAACAAAAGTATTTCCCAAAGGCCACTATTAGGATCCTGTAAGCACAGCCCAGTGGGGCCCTTTGTGCTACGGAAGTGGAAGGGACATCCTGGAAGTCCTCCCTTCACCCTGACACCGCACCCATGCTTGTCCCCATCACCCCCGGCCCTGTCTGAAGCCCAGGCCTGAAGGGAGGGCAGCAGCGACAGGAGGGTGCCCGCAGCATCAGGCAGCACTGCTTGTAGTATCGGGAGCGTGCCATCCCAGGCAGAGGCCTCGGAGCTTCTCCAGATCCCCACCTTGGTCCCCATCAGAACCCTGGGCAGGCTCCAAATGGGGAGGGGAAGAGGCTGTGGGGACATGGGGACACGAAGGGGCTCTGGGGACAGCACAGTGCAGGTGCAAATGCTCCAGAGACCCAGCTCTAACTGTTATGCAAATGGTGACCTCCAGGGAAGCAGCTGCTGATCTCCATGACAATGGCAGGGAATGCCACCCGCCTGCTGCATCTCCTGCATCTCCTGCCCTGGGAAGAACAGTGTTGGGGTGCTGCGGATGCTAGGATGCTGCTGGGTGCTGCCCCAGCCCAAGCTCCAGGGCTCTGCATTGAGCAGAGCTGGCAATGCTGAGGGATGCAGCCATAAACTCGAAGGGGTTAACAGAGTAAGCACATCCCTGCCTTGCGCTCCTCCTGGCTGGCCAAGCCCCTCGCCATCAGGGATGGAGGCTGTCCTGGGGGCCTCAGCCCAACAAACCTGCGGGGTTTCTGCCTGGCGAGGGCCGGAGCCAGCTCTTTTCCAAGCAGAACCAAGCCCTCACTCGCACATTCCAGCCCTAATCCTCGCCGCGGCAGCTCCTGTCAAACTGGTTCCATCACCAGCGCCAGGGAACCTGCACTAACCCCGCACCATTCAGCACGATTCCAGCATTTCCCAAGCACATAAAAGGGGTGAGTGACAGCTCTGACCCCCGTGCCTGCCCCGGGAGATGCTGCGCACAGCACGACACGGAGAGCCGGGAATTGCGCTCTCCCTTCCAGAAACCTCCTGAAACATTCATGTGTGTTCCAGCCGGAGCTGGTGCCAGTGACTAATCCACTTGCATCCATCTTTCATCAGTGTTTCTCCCAGAACTAATGGGGCTGAGGGCTCCCAAAGGTGCGGAAGCACCGGGATTGGGCACGCTCGGCAGCGGTGCGGCTGCGGGACAAAGAACACATTGGCTGAGCCGGATCCACTCAAGAGATTAGCACCTGCTGGGAATGGGATTGTTTTCCAAAGGGCATTAAGTGGAATAGTCCCAGGAAAGACGGTCTCTCTGATGCTTCTCCCCACCGGACAGATGGTGTCTGAGCCCCGCAGCAGAGCCTTTGTGCGAGGGAGGCAGGGGAGGGCTCAGGCTTTCATGTCATGGTTATCTGCTCGCCGCAGCGGGCACAGGCACCTCGGCAGGGTCCCTGCACCGGGGCACAGAGCTCCATTTTCACCTTGTCACCGCTGCTGCCGGACATCAACAGCTCCTGTGCAATCTGCCCTTGTGTAACCATGGGGGAACCTGCGCCGAGGGGACGTGATGTGCTCGCGTGTGGCCACGGCGGAGCCACCTTCCCCCCCCAGCCAGGGGCTGAGCTGTGATGCAAACAGCGCTTCCCGGTCCTTAACAGCACCGTGAGCCTGACCCAAACCCGCCCTGCGGGGAACAGCACCATTACCAGAGCCTGAGGGAGCGAGGCGAGGTGCAGGACAGGCCCCAGAGGAGATGGGTCCCAGCGGGCTCTCCCACCTCGAGCCATTCATCCTCACGCACCCCGGAGCAGCCTCCCCGCTTCCCACTTCAGCCCCCAGCATCTCACGAGGCTGCTGTAATTCTTCCATGCCACTTGAATGAAAAAGGGGAAAGGGTGGAGATGCAGGAAGAGGAGGAAGATGTCCTCATTCTGTTTTCACTTCCTGTTAGTCCACATGAAATCTCAAATGATTCAAGCCACGAAGTCCCTTTTAGCAAACTCCTGGCTGGCTGGAGGGCAGGAAGCAGCGGAGGCAGCAGCTGATGCAGCAAAGGCTGGAGAGAGGGATGCAGCACGAGAAGGAGACTTTGTGTCCTGCCCTGGGCTCCTCCATACGTGTTGTTGCACGCAATAATCACTGGCTGGTGCGCTGGAAGCTTCTAAATGAGGTCAGTTGCTCTAATAAAAGGTATTAGCTCTCCAGCAAGTTTAACACACTGGTGAGCCATGTCATTACAGGATGGAAGCACTTGGAACACTATTATGGCTGCTTTACAGGTAGCAAGAGCTCATTTTCTCCATACGTAAGTCGTGTGTCACCCAGCCACTACCCAGGCCCACACACACACACCCAGCCCAAAGCCAGAGCCAGCTCACCACGGCTCACACACACAGAGCCCTGGCACTGCCACAGCTCTGCACAGCACTCGTGCTGGCCCCAGCCTTCCTCAGCCCCAGTGATGGCCCGAACCAGCCTGAGGTGCAGATGGGACTGGTATTGTGTGGAGAACTAACGAAGTGATGCACACAGCTGTGCTGCTCCACCTGAGCGTGGCATCAGCTGCATTCAACCCAAACCAGCGCCGTGCCAGCCCCGGCCTCTTTGAGCTTCCTAAAGAGCCCTTTGCCCTCCTGCAGAAGGAAAACCCATCCATGCTCCTTCAGGAAGCAGCAGCTCCCTCCTATCTGGCACAGTCCTACCCCCAGCAGGTCCCTGAACAGCTCTGCCCGTCACCCCTCTCACACCTATGAGCAGCTCCTGCTCCAGGCCCTGTCTGCTGCCCCACTGTCACGTTTTGGAGTGCTTGGTTTCAGTCCTGAGGACCTGGCTGGCGGTGGGACAGGGAGAACCTGCCTGCTCTTTGTTCTTGCCTCACTTTCCCCCTGAGCTCAGAGCCGGGGAGCTCCTGGTCCATCCTGGATCAGGAGCAGAACGGCTGAGCCTGGCCCTGCTCCCACTGGATGCTCCTCATCTCCAGGGCTCATGTCCCCCAGCAGGATGCTGCTGCCAGAAGCCAGCTACTAATTGGATGTACTTAAGTCAGAACTGCGTCTGCAGACACAGCTCAAACACGAGCTTGAGCAGGAAGGAGGATAATGCAATAAATTCGAGCAGCTCTCCCCAAGGGAATCGCACAGACCCCTCAACTTCCCCTTTGCAGATACAGCCTATTACCCTGCCTTGGGCTCGCAGTGTGAATGCAAGTGTTGGCTGAGAGAACAACCATCCCAAAGCCTCCCGAAACACCGCGCTCACCCCGCTCACATAGCAGAGGGAAGGCAGAGCAGTTACAGCACAGTGTTCAAACAGTCCCCGTGGCCTCTCTGGTTAAAGCTCTGAATCCCGCTCCTCCCTCCCTCGCTACCCTGGAGGCAGCAGCAGCAGCAGCGATGAGTGCACTGGGTTTCCCATTAAAGAGATCCTGAGAGACAGCACTGGGCTGGTACACGTGAGCACGTGTCCGAGGGAAGACACGGGCGGCTGGAGCGATGCTTCCTGCCCACAGGAGCTGCGGCCGGCGTTCCTGCCCGCAGGCACGGCTCTCCTTCCCGGTGCTGCTCAGCCCTCGGATCCTTCTTTCTTGGAACTAAATTAAACATGAGGAGAAAATAAGCAAAATACCCAACTATGAAGAACTCGAGCGTTTCCAGAGCACAAGTAGGTCACAGCTCCCCGGCGCGCGGAGCCGCGGCTCAGCCCCCCACAGCCTCCTGGGTTCAAAACTGATGTCTCTCTTAGAAGGCAGCTTCCCAAAGCCACACCTGCGCCCCGGTGAACCCATCTGCGGCCATCTGCCAACGGCTCTGCACCCTCACCCCGCTGGGCCCGGCTGCTGCCGTGGCCAAGAACCACCCTCGTCCCCAGCCACAGCCCGGTGCGAGCGGCAAAGCCCCGGTGTCCCCTCCATGGTGCACTGTGGGGAAGCACAAAGCGCATCCCCTGATTCAATCCCTTGGCATCCCAAGGGTGATTGGGAGCGGGACTGTGGAGAGAGCTTGTGCCGAACACCCCTGTGCACATCCTCCAGGTGAGGAGCAGGGAGGAGGAACAGTTTCCCTGTCCAAGGCCAGAGCAGTGAACTAAGGAGTGCCCTGGCACTGAGGGAGCCGCTTCCCTTTCATGCCTTTCATTATCCGCGTTAATCTTAGTTGCTCAGAACAATAGTGTTTCAGGGGAACCTCCGGGAGTGGGGAGGAGGAGTGTGGCTGCTTCCTGCCACCCCAAGGCAGAGCCACCCCAGAGCAGAGCATTCCTTCACCCATGAATCAGCCAGCAGCAGGTCAAAGCCCCTCTGCTATCGGGGTCACTGGTGGGGAGGGAGCAGCTCCCTCAGCCCCTTCCTGCTCCATTGCTAATCCCTCACCTCGCGGTTCAGCAGGTCTGCAACACTTCCACAACTGATATCCATTGCTTCCCTTCCCCCAGCTCCTCCTGGGAATACTCCAGCACTACAGCTAGTGGGGAAAGAGCTGCTTGAGAAACGCTCCCTGTAACGTCGAGATGGGACCGTGCGTTCAGCTGCCAGCAGCCGGGTACACAACAAAGGAGAGGAGCTCCAGCAAAGGCCTTGGAGCATCGTTCAGCCTGCACCCAGGCTGGGTATCGCTGCTCCCGGGGTAAAACCACATCACAGATCACACAGGAGCTCCATCAGCTGCAGCAGCCCAAAAACCCACAGAAAGCTGCAGCTTCCACAGGGGAAAAGAGCACATTGCTCCCTCTGCTTGTGCTATGGTGGGACACGCAACTGCTTCTGAATCAGGAGAGAGCCCAAGCAGCATGCAGGGGGATGCAGATCCTGCTTCAGAGAGCAGCAGGGTGATGGGGAAGCCTGACATTACCAGGAGCAGCTGTGAACACAGAGCAGCACCAAACACTCTGTTAATTATTTCACAGGTCTTTTTTTTACATGACACTCCATCCTCCGGATTAAAGAACCTCGGAGTGCTTTACAAATCCCAGTTCCCAGCGGCTCCCCTGGGAGGGAAGGAAACACAATCCCTTCTGCTGGAAGAGCACGGGGTTAAGTGGGCTGCTCTGAGCCTCGGATGGGCTCTGGGGCTTTGCTCTGCAGGCCCTTGCTCTGATCACAGATCTAAGGAACGGAATCAAACTGCAAGGCACAGCCAGAGGCAGCGAGGAAGAGCAGGGCAGGGCCCCAGTGAAGGAGAAGCGAGCGAGCAGGGTGAAGAGCAGAGCTCTGAAACTCGCCTCTGCGTGGGTCTTGCTCCAGCAGCAGGAATGCTGCTGCGGGCCGGGCAGGAAGCTGCAGTGGAAGTCATTCCAATGGCATTTCCTGGAGAGCGCTGCAGAAAAGCCTCCCAGGTCGCAGGCAGGGTGAGGAGCTGCAGGGATCTGCAGGCTCAGGCCAGAGCAGCCTCCAGTGAGGACAGAGCTACCTGGGAGAGCCATGCCAGGGGCCAGCCCGAGCCAAGGCCCTGCCAGTTCCCATGGCCAGGGAGGGATCCCCAGTCCTGCAATGGGACAAGGCTGGCAGGACAGTGCTCTTTTCATCCCAAGCAGGTGATGACAAAGGGGGCATCATCCCAGCTGCAGGGATCCAGGCTGTGAAGTAAACCTGGGGGACAACAGCAGCACAATTCAAACGTGTGCTTAACCCACGCTGCCCAAAAAGCTTGGACTGAGAAGATGTGAGGATCCTGGAGCACCTGGGATCACCCAGGTAACGTGGTGGCTGCAGGGAAGGCTTGTGCGGGATACCTGGGCAGAGGAGAGAGCTGAGAACCAAAGGCTGGCTCTCAACCTGAAACCATTGAGGAGGCTGGAGCAGGAGCCCAGGATGCAATCCCAGCTGTGCTGTCGTATGACACAGGCTGAGTCATTTCCTATCATTCAAGAAGAAAATGTAAAAGATGCAAAACCATAGAACAGTTTGGGTTGGAAAGGCCCAGTTTGTCAGGATTCAGATGTCACACACTGGTGACAAAGATGCTGTTTGCTCTCCGTCCCAGCCTGACACTGCCCTTCGCGCTGGTCCCCATCATACGCATGGAACCAGGAAGCCTCTTGCCTCTGGGTCCACAGATCCACCTCCGAGGCTCACAGAACACCCTCCTTCAAGCCCACTCTGATTCAGCCTCGAAGGAGAAGCTGTCATCCCCTGGAGGGGCACAGCCAGGCAGCAGCTACTGCTCACTTCCCTCTCACACAGATTAAGCACGGTCAGTACCTCTCTGCCTGCCGCGCTCCCTCCCCACCAGATTTCTCCCCTCCCGATTCCCCATCCCCACTGGGATCAACGTTTGAACTTCCCAGCCAACGGGACCTGGTCCTGGCCAAAGCAGCTGCCCCAGAAAAGCCTCTTCGTTGGTGCTGATGGCTCACAGAGGCAGCAGCTCTCTTCTGGCTCTTATTAAATGCCCCCCTCGGGTTGTTCTTGTTTGGTTGTTTTCTCAGTGCCAGATTGCAGAGGAGGCAACCCAAGAGCCAGCAAACGTGACAAAACACACCCACGTTCACCCCACAGCCAGATTTACCATTTCCCCCTCGCCTCAAAGCAGCCTTTGCAGCAGAAGTGCTGCAGCCCAGCACACAGCAGCCTCAACAGGCCCCTCCAAAGGCAACCTGCATCCCGCTGCCATCCTACGCTCGCCTTTGTTCCTCTGGTGGGGAATGAAAGCGCTTCCTACGCACGCAGCCCGGCTGTGCAACACTGGGGATGCAGCCATGCTCCTTCCCTCTCTCAGCGGGGCTTTCCAGGAAGAGCAATGCTGCAGCGCTGCAGAGCACAGACCAAGGGCCTGCCACAACTTGCATCTCTCTCCCAGGCTCTGCCTGCTGCACCTTTGGGGAGAGCTTTGTTTGCGTGGGACAGGCTCTAACAGCTCAATGCACCAAACAGGCTCCCTGTGCAAACAGGGTGGCAGGAGAGGAACCCTCCATCACAGCAAGTGCAGGGTGGCACTTGCAGGGAGAGCTGGCAGCAGGCCACTGCTTTTGTGCCTGCAGCTGGAGGAGAGTGAGAGCAAAGGGAAGCATCCCCATGCGTGAGGCACTCGGGAGCCCTTATACGAGATAGATATCCCTTAGACCCACTGCTGCTGCACTGTCCTTCATGTGGAGTGGCACAGCTGCCCCAAAAAGGACACAGTGAAACCTCAGCACAGAGGAAAGCTACTGAGACATCAAACAAGCTGCCCAGTGCTGGGGTTTTATGGTGGTGGGGTGGATTCTCCCCACTACAGCCTTTACCACCCTGCCCAGGTCCCCTTCAGGCACCAGCACAGCCCAGGCAGCGCAGTCAGAAGCCCCGTTCAAGGTTAGAAGAAGGGAGCAAGGTTGTTCCCTTGGGTGGGAAACAGAGGGAACGGCGATCTTCAAAGGCAGAGCTGGTGGGAGGGTCAGATAAAGAGGAGTCCTGACCCCTCCGCAATCCGCTGAACCAATATTTGCTCCAAACGATTAATTTAGAGACAGACACACAAAAAAAAAAAGGACGAGCCTGGCAGGGGGGGTGGGGAGGCGGGGGGAGGGGCTCCATTCCCTGCGCGCAGGAGCAGGGATTTTCCACCAGTGATTTAATCTAAATCCCTCCCCCCCCCGGAGAGTTCATTTACAAAAAATCAGATTGCATTATCGCCGGGTCTCCAGGATACAGCCCAATCCGTCACCACCAGCAACAGCCTCCCTCGGAAACCTCCATCTCAGCGCTCAATGCCAAGACTAAGCTGTGCCTTTAAAAGCCAAAACCAGAGGGGAGGGCGAAGGAACTCAGCATTTGGCCAGGGGGATGCGCAGGATGAGAGAGCTGATGGGCCGCCAAGAGCCCGATGAAATGGGCAGCAGATCCCATCATTAATCGAAACTCCTCCGCCTGGGCAGCCCCACCCAGGCAGTGCCCCAGAGCAGCCACATTCCTGGAATTCCTGCACCGTGGGTGAACTGCTTCCTTCTCCCTGGGTGCTCCCTTTCCATGGGTGCTCCCTTCTCTGGGGTCCCCAGCATGGCCAGCCGGGTGCAAGGAGCTGGGAGCTCTTCGGGGCTCCTGCACCTCTCCTCTATCAGGAGGGTGCACAGCTCCAAGGCTCCTGCCCCTTCCCGAGGTGCAGGGGCCTGCTGATGGATGAGGAAGGCTGAAGGCCTCAGCTCACCAGCAAGGCAATTCCCTGCCTGACAGCCTGAACTCTTCCCAGTGGGCACCGGTAAAGGTTACACCAGCAGGGAATCACTGAGATGCAGCAGCAGAAAGAGAACTGAAGACGTGTATAGGTCACAGACCTCCCTTTCCCAGCAGCACGGCACAGCCGGACCTGGCATCCCAGGAATGCTTCCTGGAGAAATGCTTATTCATGGTAATACCTCACCACCGGGAGGGAGCTGAGGGGTTTGCTGCTGGGGCAGCTGGGAGCATCGCTCCCTGCCAAGCAGGGAAGCAGCTGCAGGTCCAGGGTGCAGGCTGTCCCCACCTCAGGCCCCAGCAGCCACCAGCCCCCCAGGAGGTGCTGGGGGGTCCCTTCCGTGTGAGCATGGCAAAACTCAAAGTCTTGTCTTCAGAATGAAGTCACTGTTACCTCAACAAATCACACACAGGGTGTCCGGAGAGGAGGAAGCTCCACTCCCTGCTGTTAAATGACACCAGGAACATGCCCAAGAGCTCCTGCTTGAAGAACAAGCTTGGGTGACATTAGGTTCCCAGAGGCTCCTGGAGAACAGGTCTTTTACGTAACATACAGGGAGAAGGAGAACAAACAGGGATGGAGAAGGACACATCTGAGCATTAACTGCAGTGGTCTGACCCTCTTGGCACAGAGTGATAAGAGCACAGAGGGAAAGGCCAGGTGCCCCTTGATGTCCCTCCAAGGTCTAGGACATGAGCTAACACAAACACTGCTGGTTTGACCAGCACCACCGCCAGCCCGGAGCGAGGGAGGACACAGGCAGGGAGGAGATCTTACCCATCCGCCATTCTCCTGGATCCAGGGATCTAGGTGGTCGGTCAAGTAGGTGGTCATCCAAGACACAATGCGTCCCACCAATACCCGCATCTCCTTGTCAACGCTCTCCACACACAAGGCTCCTCCGAAGGAGAAGAAAGCCACGATGCGCCCCCAGTTCACTCCATCGCGGAAGAGTTCGTTCACTACCTGCTCAAAGCTCTGGTACGCGGTGCCGGGGGTGATGTGGAGCTGGGATGTGAGGTCGCTGAACGCCCGCCGGTACCGCAGCTCAAACTCATCCCCCGCCTCTCTCAGCGCCTGCCTCACGTCGGCCGCTTGAACCATGGTGTGGACCTGGAGGCTGCTCCGGTGCACGGCAGCTCCGTTCACTACGTGGCTGGCAGGCGGGTGCCAGGAGGGGCTCCCGTTGAGGACGCCGTCCATCTCCACCTCCTCGGCTGCAAAGTCAGTCCTGGTCTCAGCCTCCTCCTCCAGCTGGCTCCAGCTGTGGCCCTTCTGCGAGAGCTTGTAGGACACAAAGTCAATCACTAACGCCCGGTTGCTGCTGGACATTTTCACACCTGGGGCGCCCTCAATGAGTCCATGGTCCGGAGCACGCACAGATCAGCACTCAGCAGCTCCCGACCCCGCTCTCCTTCTGCACCACCGATGGGAGCATCTGACCTTTGCACGCACAGCAGAGGAGAGAGGCAAAGAAACGGTTAATGCCAATAGCTCCGAGATGCACCGGGCCGCTAATGCGGGCAGCTCATCGTTAAACCGAGCTCCTTTCTGCCGTGACTCAGGGCCACCGGATCGGAGCTGCACCAAGGACCGGCTGCCATTCCCCCCCCCCCCCGGTCCCTGGAGACCAACCTG
Organism: Lathamus discolor; assembly: GCF_037157495.1. Lineage (NCBI taxonomy): Eukaryota > Metazoa > Chordata > Aves > Psittaciformes > Psittacidae > Lathamus > Lathamus discolor. Next base: position 932,259 of record NC_088894.1, on the reverse strand, counting down.
GACCCCAGGGAGCCCCCGGATCTCACCGGCTGCGGGCCGGGCCGGGCCGGGCTGCGGGAGGCGGCTCTGGCGCTGCGGTGGCTGCGGGCCGGCCCGGCCGCGTTCCGCCAGTCCCGGAGCGCAGCGGAGGCGGAGGCAACCCCGCCCCCGCCCCGCCCGTTAAAGGGCTCGGCTCCCCCCGCCCCCCTCCGCCGGCGTTGCCCAACGGCAGCCGGCGGAAGCTGGCAAGCGGCGTTGTCAAGGGTTACGGCAGCCCCGAGCGGGGCCCGGTGTGACGGTAACCGCGGTGTCACCCTCGCACCCCTGCACCGGGCACAGCCCTTCCCACCCCCGAAGGCCCTCGCTCGGCCGCAAACCGGCGAGTCCGCGCCGCCAGGGCCGGGCTCACGGGGCACGTTCAGCCCGGGGCCGCCGCTGCCGCCCGGCTCTTACGGGAGCGGTTCCGGTCGGTCGCTGCGGTCCGGGCCGTGCTGCCGCCGGGACCGGGGCGGGAGGCGGCAGGGGGCGGCCAGCAGGGGGCAGCCTCCCCGGTCCCGGTGCCCGGTCCCGCCCCTCGCGTCCGCCGTACCGGGGCGGGGCGGTGAGCAAGGGACCCGCCCCTCACCGCCAACCAATCAGCCGCCGGGAGAGCCCCGCGGGGTGGGGCCTGGCAGCGAGCTCTCCCATTGGCTGAGCCGCGCGTCGCTCAGGGCCTGCCCCCCTCCGCCCCTCACCTCACGGCCGGCTGGGGGTCCGGATCGCTCCCGCCGCTACCCCGTGGGCCCGGCTGGCAGCGCCGCCGTGGGCCGCCGGGAGCGCCGCCGGGCCTCGGCCCGCTCAGCAGTCCCCGAGCTGCTGCCACATCGCCCGCCGCGCTGCTGGGCCGCGCCGGGGGGGTGCGGTAGGGTGGGAGAGGGTAGGAGGCGGCGGGGCGCATGCGCCGAACGGCCGCTGTCACTGCGCAGGCACGGAGCTGCGGGGCGGAGGGCGGTGCTTTGTCGCCCCCTGTTGGCCCCGCCAGCCCGCGGCGGCCCCGGTGGCTCTAGCCTCCGCCGGTGCCACACCGCACGGGCACGGCAGAGCCCGTGGCCGCCTGTCCCCTCACAGCAGCCCGGCTTTCTCTGTCTGATCGCTGTTGTGTCCCTACAGTGCTGCGGGAGCCCGCGGCCACCCCGTGGGTGGTGCCGCTGCTGCAGGCGGAGTACCGGGGCGTGCAGCCAGTTGCCCCGGTAACCACGTGCGGTACAGCCGTGCACCGGTGACCCGCCCCGTCAGCCCTGCTGGGGGACCCGCCTACCGGCAGCTGATAGGCCTCACCCAGCACCATTCAGCCCATCGCCTCGCCTGATTGGCTGGGCCGTGCCGCGCAGTGCTTTATGGGAGTTGTTGTTTACGTCTCGGCTCCCCTCTGTGGCGATTGGCACTTGGGAACTACATTTCCCGTCAGCCTTTGCGGGCAGCCGGCTTCGTGCAAGGTGGGGTCTGCTCATCCGGGTTCTTTGGCCTCTTGGCGGCCCTCCCAATCGGCACGCACCGAGGGCGTTCCCGAGGCGTTGATTGGTCGGTTCGGAACAACGAGCCCCGTTTGAAATCCGTTAACGGTGGCGGGTGGAGGCGCCGCGCAGAGCGGGTGTTGGACGGAGGTAAGGGGGGAGCGGCCGGGGGTCACCGGGCGGGTTCCTTTACCCCTGCTGCGTGGTCTCGCTTTCGCTCCCCCATCCGTAGCTGGTTTGCCGTTACCGGGCGGTGGCCGCGGCCCTACCCGAGCTCCGGTGCTCCGTTCCCGGCTATCGGTAACGCGGGTCCGCAGGGCGCAGCTGGGAAACGGAGGCCCAAAGCAGGCCGGGGCGCTGGGGCCTTGTCCGGAGCCGGTGGGTGTCGGGCGGGCCGCGGCGGAGCTCCGTGGAGCCGGGGGCGGCGGGGGTGAGCTGGGCACGGAACTTGCGCTCCGCGCCGTGGTGGTGCCAGCGCGGCCCGCTCGGCTCTGTCATCGGTTGCTCCTCTGCCGCTCAAAGCCTGCGGGAGTTCGTGTCTCCAGTCTGGATCAAGGCTAAACCGAGGTGGCCTCTGCTCAGAGTAAATCCTGCTTCTTAGAAAAGGAGGGAAGCAACCCGGGCAAAACCCGGCTTAAGTGACAGGAAAGGTATTAAGGAAGTTATTTTTGTCCAGTGTGTTTTTAAAGCTAGAGGAGCCTCAGCTTAACCTAACAATAAGGTGAGGTTATACCGGCTAAAAATAATGGACTTTTCCTTGAACAGCTATTCTTAGGCCGCCCCTCTTCCTGTCTTCTGAGGCTTGTGGGACCTCGTTTATGGAGTGCGAGGCGTCAGGGTGGGTTATTCTGGGCTCCTGGAAAGGACGCGGGGCTGGGCCCAGAGCAGAGCAAAAGCTGCTCCAGGGAAAGCTCGGCTCCAGCCCCTCACCCCTCCTACCGTGGGCAAGCTCTCTGCGTGCTCAGCTCTTGCCTGGGTAGAGCCAAAGGCTTTGTCTCCCAGTGTGAGTATCCTGGTGGAGCCTCTGGCCTGCCCCCGGGGGGATGAGTTTGGGGCTGTGCTGTGGAAAAGCAGGTGAAAAAGCATTGAGGGAGGGGAAGGAGAAGCTGGGAATCACTTAACCCGTGGAAGATCAGGGATGAGGCCTCTTAATGGTTGCTGGTGTTGTGCTGGAGGAGTTCAAGGGACAGCTTTGGGATAGGAGATTCCCACCAGGCTGTGGTGGCAGGGCTGGACCTGTGGAGAGGCTGTTTCCAGCCCTTTGGAATGGTCCAGTTCACATATTAACCACTGAAAAGCATCTGCAGCCTCTGGGTTATTGTCCCTATGAAGGGGAGGGGAAAGCTTTGGGCTGCAGGACAATCAAGAGCCTTCCAGGCTGAATTAAACTGGTTGCAGCTGGTGTTGAGCACCCAGCAGAAGGCACTGGAGTTACTGTCACAAGTTACTATGCAGCTTTCTTAGCCTTTGGGAAGCGTCTCTTACTTGTTCCCAATTGCCCGTCTTGGGTTTTGAGGCCTGTGGATCACCTGGCTTCAGATTCATCAGCTGAAGTAACTTGGGATATGCGGTTGTGTCTGTTACAATGCACTTGGTGCAGTTTGACGTGCTGCAGCAAGGCTGGTGCTGCACAGGTTTGGTTGGAGTCCTCCTCTGCAGCCTTGGGTGGCAGAAATGTTTTGGGCAATAAATTAACAGCTACATTGACCAAACGATGCTGAGTGCATCCATGATGGAATTGTGTTGGCATTTCAAAGCTAATATGGATTACAGTGAGGTGTGAAGTTATTCTGAAATACCTGTTGCACTTGCTGTTGGATCAGTCTTATTCTGGGATGGGAATGCTTGTTCCAATTTAGCTTAATCCTTTTCAAAGCTAACTAACGTAAAGCAGGCCAAGGCACTCCTGGAACGTGTCAAAGCGGGGTTACTCAGACGAAACCTGATGTGCAGAGGAGCCCTTCATCAGTTCCTCTGTGGGGACACGGCTGTGCTGCTCTGTGTGGGGCTGCGAGAGGAGCAGCCCTGGAAGAGCACGAAGGTTTTATTCACTGGTACCAAAGGGATCTGGGCTGGTTTGGGAAGGAGAGGACCCGATCCTCCTCCTCCTCCTCCTGAGCTCCAGAGGGGTGTGAGCAGCTCCTGTGAACCAGGAGAAAGCAGATCCTGTGCAACAGGGGTGAGGGTTCCCTGCCTGGCTCCCTGTGATGCTCTGCGGACCCTCGTGTCAACACAGAGGGTGATGGATGTGGGGAGAGCAGGGTGGTGCTTGAAATCCACACTGGAGCTATGTGGGGTTACAGTGTGTAACCGGGGTGGTGAATGTACACAGTGTCTGCTCATTAGCAAATATCCTTATGAGTGAGGAGAGGTTTCTGCACCTCACTTCTGGTGGAAGAGTGCCCCAGTACAGAGAGGGGATTTTGTCTCCTGTCTTTAAGAGGAGGCCACATGGATCAGGGGGCTGGAGACAGGCTAGGGAAAAGAAGCTGTGTGGAGACCTCATAGAAGCCTTCCAGTATCTGAAGGGGGCTACAAGGATGCTGAAGAGGGGCTTTTCATCAGGGACTGTAATGATAGGCCAAGGGGAATGGCTTGAACCTGCCAGAGGGGAGACTGAGCTGAGCTCTTAGGCAGAAGCTCTTCCCTGTGAGGGTGCTGAGGCGCTGGCACAGGGTGCCCAGAGAAGCTGTGGCTGCCCCATCCCTGGCAGTGCTCAAGGCCAGGTTGGACACAGGGGCTTGGAGCAAGCTGCTCCAGTGGAAGGGGTCCCTGCCCGTGGCAGGGGTTGGAGCTGGAGGAGCTTTAAGGTTCCTCCTGACCTAAACCATTCCTTGATTCTATGGGAATGCCTCCAGGGGTTGGGCAGCAGCTCCATGGCGCCTGTTTGGATCTCGGGAGCATTGCAGTGGACACATCGCGGTGATCAGTCACTGGAACGTTCCCAGCTGACAGGAGCTGTGTCCCAGGCTGAGCCTGTGGCTGGAGGAGTGAGATGCCTCTCGGTGCACTGCGGCTCCTCCTGTTCCATGCAGCACTCAGGGATACAGAGGGATTTGAGGGGTGGATGCCGTGAGCTCATCTGACTGACATGGGACCCCCCTGGAGCTCAGGCAGGACTCTCGCCTCCCACTGGCTCTTTCCAGAAACTTGGAGTATGAAACCATGGCACTGATGCACTCCTGTTCTTTCCATGACTGTTCGCTTCTGCCTGGGATGGAGGGAGGGGAGAGCCGTGTCCTGCCGCTGGGACAGAACATGGACTTTCAGCAGTGAAAAGCTGGAAGCAGCAGCAGTGGACACAAGTAGCTGTGAAACACGATTCCCGAGCCCTGGCTCTGGGCATTGGGAGGGTGAGGGAGGAATGCAGATGACGCATTTGATTTTGAAAAAGTGGATAGTGCTGACAGAAACCTTATCTTGATAAAGGGCAGTAGGAAAGCATTTGGTCCCAGCCCCGTCTGCAGCTCCATTACAGTTGGTTTTGGCTCCAGTTCTCCTGTTTGCCTTCTTTGGGTCCTACCTTGACATCCTCGCAGCCATGTAGCTGATGGGGAGCTGAAGGCTTCCCCGTGCAGCCATCCTCAGGAGTGGGGCACCCCCAGACCGCTGCTTTGATTTCCTCTTGAACGTCTCATTCGTGGTGTGGGTTGAGCTATGTGTGGTCTGCCTGGCCGGATAGTTTGGGTCCGAGATGTTGCAGATCAAGAATATGCTGCTTTAGAAGTTGCTTGGACTCATCGGACCAGAGTTCAGGTGACTTCCTCAGGGAGTGTTGGGTAAGGAATGCATCCTCGTGGGCTTTGCCCTGCAGCTGTGTGAGGCATCAGGAAAACACCTTCATGAAACAGAGGGTTTGTTACAATTTCAGGGTTTATAAATTGTCACTGGCTTTGTTCCTGTTCCCTTGGGTTTGATATCACCTGTTGACACAGGGCCTCCTCCTGCTGTCAGTGCTCCACTAAATAACTGTTCCTGATGGACAGCTTGGCTTGTGTATAGCCCGGCCAGCCCGGGGTAGTGCCCTGGAATGCAGAAGGGCCCTACACCACCCTTCTTCCTGCTTCTTGCCCAGTAACAATGCTCTGCAGAGCTCTCTTCCTGCTTTGAGCATCGTGTTAGCCTGTAGAAGAGCCCGTTGCTGTCATTAGCTCTTGTCTGTAGCCCTTCAGAGGGAGAAAGGCTGCACTGTGCAGTGCTTGGGGTCAGCCTCAGCACCGGGCTCTTGCTTCGTAAACCTGTGCCCTGCTGAGGGTAAGGTCCATTTGTGTGGGGAGAGCGGGCAAATTGGTCACTCTGGCACCTACAGCTACACAGCAAGCCTTCAAAGGCTGGGATTTACAAGATGGGTTCAAACCTCTCCTGTGTCTCTCTCTAGAAGCCGTGCATAGGAAGAGAGGTGGGGAACGACTACGCTGACACTGCCTCGGGTTTGGTATAGCAGGCGACCAGTGCTTGTTGTCCAAAGGAGCACGAGTGGGACTCGTGGAGACGGCTGCAGGTGAAGATGTCCCACCCGGAATCTCGTTATTCCTTCGATGTCCCAAACAATTGCATCAACTTTGCAACTCTGGGCGAGGAGGATGATGTACCCAATGCAGACTCCTGGTTTGGTAAGTTGCTTCCAGCTCCTGGCTTTGTTTTCTCTTTGGGAGAGGGCTTGGCGTGGTCCTTGTTTTGGGCCTCCTGTGCCAGTTGGTTAGTCACGTTGTTCCCTGCATCATGCCTCATGCCTGGGGGTGGTTTTGTATTTAAACTTTGATTGTCATCTCTACCTTGTCATGTGACTGTTAATGTCCTAATGATATTGTGAGGTGGTGTTAAAAGCATACAGTGAAAGCCTCTCTTTCCTCACAGACCAAAAAGCCAACCTGGAGAACATCCCTCCTGCAGGAAACCTAGCAGATGGCTCCCAGAACAGCCCTGCTTTTTCAAAGCCTGATATTGTTTTGTCTGTCACATCGCAAGAAATAACAATGGGTAAGCTGGCGTGGCATGCTGGAGATGTTACCTGCTCAGCCTGGCTTTTGTGGGACCATCTTTGTATGTTGCTGTCTAGCAAGGCCTCACATGGTTTCACTTGAGTGTTCTTCTGTGCCTGTGTACATATGTGTACACAGGAATTGGTGTTTGTCACTGTCCTCAGGTGAAACCCACGGTGAAGGTGATGGGGAAGCAGAATGTGTGCAGGCCCATGAGGTTCCTCAGAATATCGTTGGATCCCTGACGAGCTGGAGAGCTGCTGCTCCTGCAGAGGCCCCTCAAAGGTGAATTGCTTCTATTCACATTGATAACTGTAACTAAGCAGGCCTGTGCTCCCAGGATCTGCAGTGCTTGCTGTTCTTGGGGCATTCTGTGGGCCTGAAGTTCTTCTTCAGCAAGAGATCTTATATTGGGATATCTGATCTGCTTGCTGAGCTGGAGGGACAATCTCAATCTCCAGGGTGGAAATGTAATGCAGTGTCTCACATACTTGTGAAACGAGGCTCGGCAGCACCAGGAGCTCCTGGAATGTGAGGACATCTGAAACTGAAGTGGCTTATAAAGTTTGTTTATATCTGCTGGACTTGGGCAGAACTCGTTCCTGATATAAATGCAAGGGGTTCTCTATCCTCGTATATCCTAAAGAATATTAAGTTTATGGATTGTTAATCTGAATTAATTAATGCTGCATTTGGGTTGTTGTGTTAAACACCCACTTTGCGTAGGGGACACGCTGGAGTTAGGTGTTGCACTGATGTGGAAAGTGTTTGGGCCATGTGTCCTCTCAGAGCTGTGGGAAAGCTAACCTCTGTTTTCTGTTCTACTCTAGAGCGGGCAGAAGACAGGCCACAAGGCAGAGAAAAGCACAGCAACACACCCAGCAAGCCAGAGTCAAAGCAGAGGGAAATGCCTTGGCTAATAAGGAAGAGGTTCCACCTCCAAAGAAAAGGAGAATGTACGTCATCAGGGTTTGGGGCTGGGAAGGGGGATACAAGTGTTCCATTGGAAAGGATTTACACATGGTGAGAGGGTTCTTGCAGGAAGGTTATGAGGAGGTGACTGAAACCTGATTCCTGGTTTCATAAACAAGAAGAAATGGCTGTAAGACCTGAAGGAAACACTATTTAGAGGTAGAGATGTGCATGAAACAAGCTGGGGTTTCTGAACCTTCTTGCTGCATTGTCAGTGTCTGTCAGCCAGCTTGCAATTGGGCTTAACTTGTGCATCAGGAAGTCATTGGGCTACAGTCACAGGCTAGGAGAAAGTCACAGCCAAAATAGTTCACAAATAAATGTAACCATTAAGATCACCATATGGTGATGAGCTTGAGGTCACAAAATTGAACTGCGATCTTTTAAACATTGCTGGAGCTAAATGAGCTGCAATACATCTGCCTCCTCCAGAAAAGCCACAGTTCCCATAACTCGGTAATTCATCTTGCCTTCTGCAGCCCTAGGGCACCAGGGAAAACCAGGCGCTCTCTCCATGGGCCTGTGGTAAGGTAAGGCTGGTCTGGCACAGCTTGGAACTCACCAGTGTCAGGGTGTTGTGCATGGGGTGAGCACTGCAGGTGACCTTTCATTTAGAGCACACTTAATTGGTTTGTCACAGTCCAGAGGAGGCCATGGAGCTGCTGCGAGGGCTGGAGCAGCTCTGCTCTGGAGCCAGGCTGGGAGAGCTGGGCTGGGGCAGCCTGGAGAAGAGAAGGCTCCTGAAGGGGAGACCTGAGAGCAGCTCCAGTGCCTGAAGGGGCTGCAGGAGACCTGGAGAGGGGCTTGGGACAAGGGCCTGTAGGGACAGGCCAAGGGGAATGGCTTGAACCTGCCCGAGGGGAGACTGAGATGAGCTCTTAGGCGGAAGCTCTTCCCTGTGAGGGTGCTGAGGCGCTGGCACAGGGTGCCCAGAGAAGCTGTGGCTGCCCCATCCCTGGCAGTGCTCAAGGCCAGGCTGGACACAGGGGCTTGGAGCAAGCTGCTCCAGTGGAAGGGGTCCCTGTCCGTGGCAGGGGTTGGGACTGGATGAGCTTTAAGATCTCTTCCAACCCAAACCAGTCTGTGATTCTATGGTGATAACCGGTTACCTTAGTTCTAGCAACAGAGAGAAGCAGACAGAAGGATCCACCAAGAAAGAGTCCCTGCAGAATCCTGGGCTCTCCCCAGGGAGAGGGAAAAGCAAACTGACCATGCCCTCCACGCCAACCATGTTAAAGTACGTATCTTTCTTGTGACTTGTGCTAATCACAGTTGATTTAGGTGACAGCCCTGGCTAGGGTGTTTTCAGCTTCAACACAGCATGTGATGGTATCACATTTAGCAGACACCAGACCAAGGCAAACAATGTTAGGATGAAATATATTCCAGCAGCTGAACATGTGCAAAGGAAAGCTTTTGTTTCTAACTTCAGGAGAAAGCCATTCTTGCTGATGGTGTTCATACAACAAGTAGGTGTGCAGAACAGCAGTTAGCTGTGAGCTTTCGGCTCCAACAAAATACAGCCAGATCTCTTCTAGAGAATATACCTCTGTAATGATGTTCTTGCCGTGAAGTTAGTTCCCTGCACTAACATCAATATGCCAATAACTGGTGAAGCAGGAAGACATGTCTCAGCCTTTAACATGCTTCTGCAGGAGAGCCAATCCTTCTGGCAAGCTGAAGAGTACAGAGGAACAGGAGCTGGAAAAGATGCAGCAATTCCAGCGGGAAGTTATGGAGCTGAGGAGGAAGAATGAGGAGTCTCTGAAAGCAGCGATTGCTGGTGCAGGTGAGCTCTACCTGTGCTGCAGCTGGGCTGGGCTGTCCTGGAGAGTGCTGCACAGAGCTCTGTGAGCACCTGTGAAAACAAATGCTCCAGATGTTATGGATCTTGTAATAAGTATTAGGAGGCTTTTAATGTAGAACAGCCCCTAAACTGGCAAGAAAAAGGCTTGCTTGGGTTTTGTTGGGTTTTGAAAGTTTACAGGTTCTCTAAAACTGTCCAAGTTATAAATTAAATGCCACACACACACATTTCCCCCCTTGCCCCCAAGTACCTCCCTCCCACCCCTTCCAGACCTTACATGTTCTTTTTCCTTTAGGACAACCTGTAAAGAGAGCTGTTGGTCAAGTAACAAAGGCAGTTGACTTCCACTTCTGCACAGAGGACAGAATTAAACAACATGTGGAAAGCCAGCCCAGGAATGAGTACAAGGAGGTGGATTTTGCAGCAGAGCTAAGGAAGCATCCTCCCTCCCCGGTGAGATGTGGGCTCTTCCCAGCAGGCAGCTGACTCCTTTTTGACATCGCCCTCTTTCTGCTTTTGCAACACACAAGCAAAGAGGGTGACCAGAGAAGAGGCAAGCTTTGCGCAGACCTAACTGTTAACTCACTCTGTATCTGCATTGCCGCTAAGACTCTAAAGGATCCTGTAGTGTCAGGTCTTTGTGCTTGAATCTTCCACTTCATACAGTTTCCCAATATGACTAGCATTTTCAGACACTTGAGTCTATATCTAATGCTAAGTGTTACCTTTTCAATAAGGGAAGGGATAGAGACTGTCAGTTGATGGGGAAAGGAAATGTCATCCCAGTTTCATGTGTGAAATGGCCATAATGACCAGCGTGTTCTGTCTCCAGGGGCGGATACTGAGGGGACCCACTATTGCCAAACCTTTCAACCTGTCCCAGGGAAACAAAAGGAAACTTGAAGAGAACACATCTGAATACGTGTCCCTTGCTGAGCAGGTAGAAGCATTCCAAAAAACCATACCCCCTCGTTACCATTTGAGGAGCAGGAAATCTGATGAAGGTGAGCAGTCCTAGCAATGTCCAGCCAGGAAGCTGCCCACAGCACTGCTGGTAGAGCAACAAGGATGCTTTGACTGCTCTACTGAGCAGTTTGTGGCTGCTGCAGGCCTTGCCGTTGACTGCTGGTCTCTGTGACTTGAATTTATAGGCCCCCCTCCAGGGAAGGCTGTGAAGGCTCGGTTTACCAACCCCAAAACACCATTGCTTCTGACAAAGCAGCGCTTCAGACCTGCCACCTGCAAAACTACAGCAGAGTTAGAAGCAGAGGAAATAGAGAAACTTCAACAGTAAGTAAAGGATTATTCTAGTCCTCCAAGAGATATTTGTACCACACTGGAAACACCTTTTGGGTGCCAAAATGCCACTTCTCAGGAATACTCTTCTTGTGTGAAAGAATGAGTAGCATAAAACCATTGGGATTCTTTTAGCTTGTGCATAGCCCTATGGCTGTGATAGGGATGTGAGAAGTAGCCAATTTTGAAGAAAGTGCTCTTAGGAAAACTGATCTCGGGTTGGGTACAGCTTATGACTAGTAAAGCAAACCCAGTGTAGCAGGACAGCCTGCACCCACTTCAAAACTCCTTTAGACAAAGGTTTGGATTCCCAAGAACACAATCCTTAAGGGTTTCCTGAAATCTTGATGTTTCAAAAGCCAAGGAGTTGCTAACTAGAGCTGCACACTATGGAACTTGTGTGTGGCACAATTCCTCCTTGGAACTGCCTGTTTCTCTTTTACATTGAAAGAAGCCTTTTGCTAGAAGCTGCATCTCGCCATGTACAGTGTTGTGACTGTCACCTTTCCTGTGTAGGTATAAATTCAAAGCACGAGAACTCAATCACAGAATCTTTGAGGGGGGGCCTCTCCTGCCCAAGAAACCCGCTGTGAAAGCACTCACGCAGCCCATTGGCTTTGATTTGGAAATAGAAAAAAGGATTCAGGAGCGTGAGAGTAAGAAGCAGCAGGAGGAAAAGCACTTTGAATTCCATTCCAGGCCATGTCCCACGAAAATCCTGGAGGATGTTGTGGTAAGAAGCTTAGTAATACCTAGACCTGGGAGATGGGACTGAGGTGGCGATTGGCATCTGAGTGTCCCTAGCTATGCTATGTGTTTACTAATGTACAGTAAACGCTGTCTGTCATTAGGTAAGAACTGCTATGAGTATGTTCTGTGCTACTTCAGGTGGTTTCCCTGTAGTGTTTTTTCTTGGGTAACTCCTTACTGGTTCTTCTGAACAGGGTGTTCCAGAGAAGAAAGCTCTTCCTGTTACAGTCCCCAAGTCTCCAGTCTTCACCTTGAAAAGCAGAGCCCGAATATCTGGCAAAGATGAAGAAAAGGTAACTTGGGACTAGGCTGTTGTGGGGCCTCTTGGTGCCACCTCAGTGACTGCTGTACCCCTGCCTGCTGGGTGCTGGGGTCTGCTTCTGTCAGTCCTTCTCCTGCTGGGCAGCTCCTCCAGCAGTCATCTTCCCCTGTGCCATTCCCTCTGAATGGTGCTCCTCCAACAGCAACTGAACTCGCATGCAAAATAACTCAGTTTAACCAAGGGCATTGGGGGTTTCTGGGGTTTGCTGCTAGGAATGAGGGAAGTGAACAGCTTCAGTTTCTAAAGGATGTTGCCCTTCCCGATTGCATTATTGAGAAGGGCAGATACTGCACATGACCTTTCTTGTACCCACACCTCCTAGATCCCTGGAGATGGGGAGCAGGTTTCAGAATGCATGCAGTCCTTCCTCCTTTCCCTCTTTTGAGGAGGACGTTAGAATCTAATTTGGATACGTACTAGAACTGATAGTGGGTTGGAAAGAAGAGCTTGTCTTTGGTACTTTCTGGAGTAGTAATTCTTCCAGTGTCCAGAGTGCTTGCTTGGTGCTGCTGTGGCACTGATTAAAGGAACTTGAATATTCCTGGTTCTGTTTGTCAGGACTTGCAGTCTTCCTACAGATAGAATCTGGTGCTGTGTGATCCTAACGCTAAAATCCCTTTAGGAAAAAGAGGAGGTGCCCGTGATCAAAGCCAACCCCATGCCACATTATGGAGTGCCCTTCAAACCTAAAATGCCAGAGCAGAGGCACGTAGAAGTTTGCCCCTTCTCTTTTGATGCCCGTGACAAGGAGCGGCAAATGCAGAAAGAGAAAAAGATCGAAGAACTGCAGAAGGAAGAGGTGAGAGCTAAAAGCTGCCCTGGATCCCATCCCTTAAACAGTACAGGTCTGCAGGACTTGTCTCTTGCTGTTGTCTGTTGAACTCCCAAAGCTTCGTGCCTTTGAGGAAAGGGCAGGAAGCATTTCAAGGTGTTTTTCAGGTGCCCAAGTTCAAAGCACTGCCTCTGCCGTACTTTGACCAAGTGAAGCTGCCAGAAAAGAAGGTCAAAAAGCCAACACAGCCTGAGCCCTTCAATCTGCAGGTGGATGAGCGAGGAGCTGCCAAGCTCCAGAGCTGGAAACAGCAGGTAGGATGGGAAGGGTACAATGGGGTGACCAGACTTAACGCTGGTGGAGTTGTAATGGACTTCAGAAGTTGTCCTGCTTGAGGGGAATCAGGAGCTGAGCTTGAGCATGAGACCTGTGCTATGAGTTAAGGATTGGTGGATTGTTTTGGGGTGGTTTTTCTCACTTTATGGTAAGTGATGGGATTTCCTGCAGCTGGATCCCTGTGACTATCTCTGGGCTTGGGTATTTCTTGACACATAAATACCACATTGCTCTTCTCATGTGAAGTCTGCAGTGAACTCCTGAAACTTTCCTCAGTTTTCAGGCTATTTTTGGCAAAAGTAACTGGAAGGAACAAGTGATGCAACTTTTTGGCTTTAATACAATTTTATGTGCAAATCACTTGATCCAAGTCAAAGTGGCTTTTCCAGTGTTGGGAGTGCTGATGGACAGGGGTCTTTCTAGCTATAGCTGGCACTTGATGGGCTCTCTTCTCTTGCAGCTTAAAGATGACTTGAAAAAGCAGAAAGAGGCGGCTTGTTTTAAAGCTCGTCCCAACACAGTGGTGTACCAGGAGCCTTTTGTGCCCAAGAAGGAGAATAAGTTATTATCAGGTGCAGTACTTGCTACATGGGCTTGGCTGATAACTCATGCAGTTAAATGATGTTTAGACTGGCTGTTGCCTCTTTATCAGCACAGCCAGTAGTGCCTTGCACTTAATCAACTAATTCCCTAACAGCTTGTGTCCCCAGGGAGCGGGGGAGTTTCCTCTCTGCTGCCCCTGTCCTGCAGTAACCTGGCAGCTGTATTTAGCAGCTATGCTGCAATTGGGGGGTGATTGATGTGTGCCTGCTTGGGAGAAGGGTAAATAGCGTGTGAGGAGCTCCCTGTGGGGACAGCTGGCATTTCTGCAGCAGCTGTCAGTCTTTTCCTCCCATCTCTAATGAGATGAAGGCATCTACAGCATGGGGTAGACTAAGCTTTGTAGGATATAAACCAGCCCAAAGCTTGTTTGTACTAACAATTGTGTGTGCTTGCTCCCTCCTGCGAGAACACCCATGATGGGGTAACATCTGCAATAACACTGCTGGAGGTATCTACTAACTACCTTTGCAAGGTGAAGCGCTCCAGAGGGAGGCTTCCATGACACTAGTACTGCTTTGCTTTTGCCTTTGCACCAATGTTATCTCCTCTATTTCTAAACTTAGAGAGCCTTTCTGGTTCTGTAGTTCCTGAAAGCTTTGAGCTGGCAACAGAAAAGAGGGCTAAAGAGCGGCAAGAGTTTGAAAAGTACCTGGCGGACAAAGAAGCTGTAAAGGAGAGGCTTCAAGAGAGGGTGAAACAGGAGCAAGAGGAGTGTGAGAAGGAAGAAGTTGCTAAGCTAAGGCAAGAAATGGTAAGTGAGCTGTTTCTGAACAGGAGCTGTAGAGTAACCCACAGGGATATGTGAATAGAATAAATGAGCCAATGTCAATGTGGAGCTGCCTTAAGACTCTTCTAATGTTCCCTGTTACAAACTGACTCCTTAACTTTACAACTGGTCTTAAACACACCCAAAAGGCAGCTCTGCTGAGGTGACTGACTTCTGCAGCTGTACCCATTGCCACTGGAGCAGATTCATCTCTGAAATCCATTGCCCCAAAACTGCTGTGTGTGTTTCTGGTCATTCCCTCCACTGCTACTCGCCTTCAAGGTTCAGCTTCATCATACCTCAACAGTGTCCCTCACTTCATCCTCTATTTCTGGTTCCACAGGTTCACAAGGCAAACCCAATACGCAAATACCGCAGCTTAGAAGTGAAGTCCAGTGAACGGCCACTGACCACGCCAAAGTCTCCCAACTTCTCGGATAGATTCAGGTGCTGATTCGCACCCATGTGATGGCAGGAGGGAGGTGCCATCTTTCTCTGCTCCCTTGGTGTAGAGAGGAAACAGTCGTTCCTGCTTGACTGCTCAGTCTCAACCTCGTTCCATTATTGTTCTCTTGAGTAGTTTACCTTCACCTGAGGCACAGCAACAGGCCCTGCCACCCGGCCTCACTCATCTCCCCACCTCTTGCTCTCTAAAGACTAGACCAGGTTTTGGTCTTGTATACAGATATTGTGTACCTGAACTAAATAAAACTCCCAGCCTGCTGGCTCACTCTTGCTAGTGGGCCGAATCCCTCTCCTGCAGAAGAGTTTTTGGTATCTTGCTTGTGTGCAGCTGGAGGAGCTGCCTTTGTACATCTAACTGTTGGTTTCAGATTTCTCTTCCTGGGTTTTTAGTTTGTGTTAAGCAGTGTTTGGCTTCTGCAAGCCAACGTATTGCAGGTCTGACCTTTCTTGTTGGTGTTTATGTAGATGAGCACTACTGTGAATCTTGCCCACATTTTATAGTTCTCTGTATATGCAAATATTAAACCTTCTCCTGTTTTTATAGCTGAAGTCATTCTATTTGGGGAATTGCTTCACTGGCAAATGCCTGTCTGAGAACTGCCTCCCTGGCTCCTGCCAGGGCCCTTCTCTTGGCTGAATAAACGTCATCTACTCACCAGTCTAGTGCAGCCAGAACTAAATATAGACCAAGTGCTCTGATGTGCTGGAGGGCAGAACTTCCAGCACTGGGGAGATGTGACTGAACTTAGATTAAAACTTACTAAAGGTGGTTCTTTACCTTGTAAGATTGGTTTTAAGCCTTTCCTTGGACATGTCTTAGCAAGAAAGAGAACTCCAAAAGGCTGAGTGAGGGCAAGAAAGGGGTTAGGGGTACAACTCCATCAGAATGATGATCTTGGATGCTGCTGCTGCCCACTGATGTGCCTGTTTTGCTGTTACTGTTCTGCTGACACGGTGATGGTGTGGCCCAGAAAGGGACTTGCAGGAAAAGGCTGGTGTGGCAGGTGCTGGGAGCTGTGCTTTAAGCTGTCAGCAGGAAGGAGGAGAGCAGGCTCTCTGGTTGAGGCTCGGAAATGTTTAAGGCTCTCTGGGCTGGCCTGGCCTGACCCTACTGCGATGCAGCCCAAGGGAATGACTGGAGCAAAGAGGAACTTGTAATGATGCTCTCCTGAAAGCAAAGACCTGTTGGGCTTACTGCAGGGGTGTGGATTGGCCCTGGCTCTGCCTTCGCCTTCCTGGCACAGTGGAGCTGCTTGAACTCATCTGCTCCATGGGGCCATCGCAGAACCTCGATGGCGTAGGCAAGGAACCTGCTGCAACCTCAAGAGCCAGATGCAGAAGCAGCACATACCGCTGGTGAGTCAGGAAAGCCTCAGTGATGATGAGCTGGGGAAGAATGCAAAGGCAAGTGAGAGAACAAGGCTGCTGAGCTGGAGCAGATGCCAACCCTGCGAGGATGGAGCAAGGATTTCCGTGATGGCCCTACATGGCCTCTGCCGCAGCCCTGAGGAAGGCTTTGTGTGCCTGACAGCTTGTCCGTGGTTCCCCAGCCGTCTCATGGGGTCTAATAAAAGGCATTACCTCCTCCTGTAAGCACGGCCTCCTCTAGCCCTCAGCCATGGGGGCTGCTGTGCCCTACAAGGGTATGGGGCACTTGCAGGAGCTCTCTGGGGTCATGCTGTGGCTCTCATGGGCTGGTGTCTATGTAATCTGTCCTCTGGGGCGGAAAGTGCTGATGTGCTGGAAAACTGCTCTAGTGAGGGAAATGTAAAAGATGGGGTCCTGGGGGAGCTGAATGTCAGGGTTGGGTTGAGGCTTCAACCGGGATATGGGCACAGGAGCCATTCCCTGACCCAAGGGCATACAAATGGGAGAATAACAGGACAGGGCTGGGGTTTCAGAGTGCTGCTTCAGCACATGCCCTGGGGTCAGGGCAGGCTGGCAGATGTGTAAAACCCATATTGCTGGGTGGGTTGTGCAAAACCATTCCTGTGTTCAGGGCTTGCATCTCATCACCTCCCTGAGGGTGATTTGAGAGCAAGTGGTGCTTGGAAGGGGGGGATAACCCGGGAGAGCTGGAGCTGGGACCAGAGTCTTCCTCTGATGCATTTATAGTTGTTACAGAGGTGATTTGCTGAACTTGGACTAGAGCTGGAGCTAAGAGGCAGATGATGTTTCCTTGTGTTTTCATGTTGAAGGGTGGCTGAGCAGGGCAAGATCCTATCAGCTGGTGAATGTGGTTCTTATGAAAAGCTTTGCTGCTTTCAAGCCCACAGCTTTGCTTCTCGCCTCTCCACTGGGGTACCTTGTTGGCTGCCAACATGGACATGTCCTGATGCCTTGGGTCCATGCTGCCTGCTCACGGGTGTCACCGCTGGCAGCCGCGGGGCCCCCTTGATGCCGCAGAAGCTCTTTTGCTGTCGTTTTTCCTTGTCTTTCCCTCTCTCTTCAATGGGCCCGGTCCCAGCCCAGGGGCAGCTCTGCCGGGGAAGTCCTTGGTGCTGAGGGCAGCGGCGCCGCTGGCTCCGCCGGGGCCGGGCTTGGCTCCGCTCCGAGCGCCGCGGCCGGGGCTCCGGTGGGTGCTGCTCTCGATTTAGCCGGGTGTTGGGTTTCCCGGGGCCGGGTGTGCGCGGCCCTGGCCGCAGAGCGAGCAGAAAGGTTAAAGAGCGCTGCTGGGTTGTGACAACCCCGTCGCTAGGGAGCCGCGTGCTTGATGCTGCTCCAGAGCGGGCGGCACGGGCTGGTTTCTAGCGGCAGCCAACGGGGACTCGGGCTTAAGCTGGTGAATGGGGAGGGAAAAGAGCCCAGCCCCATCCTGAGGAGCCCTGGTGGCAGCTGGGCTCGCCCCTGGGCCCTGCAGAGCGCTGCGCTGTGCGCTGGGGCGAGGGCTGCTGGACCGAGGCATCCGAAATCCTGGCGTGCAGCGGCTCTTGCCCTTCGCTGCGCGCCTGTCTTTGGGGATGGCTTTCAGCTTGTTTCTCCTTACCCACCGATGACTTCCGTCTTGTAACAGCAGGACACTCACCCTTCACACGTGTCCCCTTCGAAGAGCCCTTCCCGTGGCTCCCCAGCACTGCCGCGTCTGCTCTCACTCTGCTTCCTCCCCTTGTCCCAAGGCTTCACACCCAGACGCCAGCCCTGGTGCGGGTGTAAGGCTGCAGGTGCCCTGGGATGGCTTCCAGGCAGGTCCTGCTCTCCTTGGGGGATTTTATCCCAGCTCCTGGTGAGTGGATGCGCTCCTTCCACCCAGGGTTAGCTGGGGGAGTGTGGAGCAGTGGCAGCGTTTGCCTTGAATGACATTGGTGGCCTCCAGGTGCCTGGCAGCTCCGGGAAAGGTGATTCCAAACTGTACGCTGGCGATGACAGTCAGTGGGCAGAGGCCCCGAGCATGGCGTTAGCCCGTCATTCCCCTGGCATTCCCTGTGGAGGCCAAGCTGGGGGGGCTCCTGTTTGCCACCGGAGCAGTGCCTGTGCTGGGAGCAGGCTCTGTGGGTGCTGCCAGCCCTGAGTGCTGCAGGTGCTGGTGATGCTCCAGCCTCTTCATGTGCACAACTGCATTGGTGCTGGTGGCTGGAGCCGCGTGCCTGCTCCCTGCTGCTTCCCATCACATTCCAGGTTCTGTCCCTGGTCTCGGGAAGAAGGAGGCCCCAGGGTGGAGCTGGGCTTCTTGAAGCAGCAAATCTGAGCCGTGAGGGCTGGAGCGGGGGAGCCCAATGTCTGCTCCGCTCTTGGGATGCTGCCACGGCCTGGGGTGGTGGCCACACGCGAGTCCCAGGGGGGAGCAGAAGAGCTCAGGGTCTGGCAGGACTTGAGCTCCATGTGGCTGTGGGATCGAGAGCTCCGGAGGAGCCCCCAGTAATTCCAGCCTCCCTGGGGGCACCGGGAGCTGCTCTCGCTGCTTTGTCACCGTTCCTGAGCCCCGGCCTCCCTGTCCCCCCCCAGGGGAGCACCATTGCAGTGAGGGGCTGAGCCCTTCCCCCTGCAGCCGTTCCTGCTGCCCTGACATTGACAGATGAGGTCCTGGGTTTTTAATAGTCGGTATCACTGGAGAGCTTCCCCCTGCAGTGCTGGGTCCAGTTACCAGGGGTTCCTCCTGCACCCCCTGCCTGCCTCCACCCCAGCAGCAGGCAGCTGCCTGCATGCCCTTGTGGGTGAGGCTTTAAGGTTCCAAGGCTTAAATGGGGCTCTGCTGAGTGGGGAACCCGGGGTAGCCCTTGGACTCCACCAGTTTCAGTGCCCTCCGTGGCCATGGCCCTGCCTTTGCCCAGCTCTATTTGTGGCCACTGCAGCCCAGCTGTGGGGTAACCCACGATGCTCCCTCCCCAGGGGTTTTCCATGCCCAGTTGCAGCACTGCCAGATCATACCCTGGGGTGCAGCAGCACCTTCAGCAGGGGCTGGTGATGCCTGATCCCTTCGGGAGCGCCCTCTCCTTTGTTTCTTCTAATCCCCCAAACTCTTCCTTTTGCAGGAAATCAGTGTCTTTCAGACACTGACTGTGACATGACACTGTGACATGACAATTCACAGTCATTCACTGTGGAATGACTGGAACAGTGTCATTCCAGAGGATGCTGCCACTGGCCAGTGCCCAGTTCCCACTTGCGGTCAGTTCTGCTCCAGGGACCTGTGGCCATGCCCTTGGGTGCCACATTGTGCTCCTGGCTGATGCCCGAGGGGACGGAGCTGGCCACAGCGCATTGCCCGGGGGCCAGCCCTGGTTGCTCCCAGCTGCCATCCCCAGGGGTGGGCAGTGGCCACCTTGTGTCGCCTACGGGCGCCTTGGAAGCCCTCGGCTGCTTGGGCTGTGTCCATCTCGGCCAGGCCACCCCGGGGGATGTCCCGGGGCGCTGCGTGGCCGGTGCCGGCCCGCCCGGGGGTGCTGTGCGGGGCAGGGCCGTGTCCTTTGAACGGGCTCCAGCGCGACAGGTGCTGGGAAAGGGCCGGCTCCCGCGGCTGTAACGGATCCTCCTCTGCCCGCGCTAATCCGGCTCCGTTACACCCGGCATAGAAGAGGCTGCTCCCTCCCGGCGCTGCCACAGTGCGGATGCTGCCGGCCTGACCGCCCTCTGCCCCGGCACAGGTAAAGGGGCCGGGAGGGGGCCCTGGGGCACGGGAGCCCCCAGCCAGGGAGGAAAGGCTCCATCCCCGCTCTGGGCTGGGAGCTGCGGGTCCGCTCCCTCAGAGACAGCTCTGCTACAGCTCCTGTTCCAGCCAGACCCGCAAGTGCCTCCCCTCTTACTGCGGTCGCTGGCGCGCTTGCTCTGGGTCTGTGCTGGTCTCCGAGTGCTTGCGCAGGCAGCGCAGGGGGTGTTTTGGGGCAGGGTGACGGGGGCGGCAGCGCAGGGAGAGCAGCGGAGCCCGGGACAGAGCTTGGGTTTGGGGATCGGGTGCTGGTTTGGAGGCAATTGGTTGGCATCAACAGGTCCCCTGGGTGGGGAGGGCACAGAAAGAAGCTGTGGGCACCACCGGGCAGGGCTGAGCCATTGGGGCGGGCAGTGCAAGGGATGCCCACCCCGCCTGCTGCCCACCCCGCAGCCGCTCTCTCCTACCCCACCATCGAGGGACGTGGCCCTAATCTGGCACCGTGGCGGCTGTTTGCGCTCCGGAGGCTCCGTGGCAGCGACAGGTGCCGGTGTGGGGCCCCCGGTCGGTCACCGAGCGGCAGATACCGGGGCACAATGGGGCAGTGCAGGGACCCGCAGCCACACGGGGCCACCAGCCTTGTGCCACCGCCTCGTGGCACGCACCCTGGCTCGGTGGCCTCTGCTTGCCCCTGTTCTGCGGGAGCAAAGCCGCTGCCCGGGTCCCGCTGTGCCCCTCTGCAGGTCTACGGGGCTCTCAGCTCCTCTCTTCTCTCCAGCAGGAGCCTCGCTGAGCCAGGAGCACCCCAGGGCAGCCGCCTCCTGCCCGGAGCATCCCCATGGAGCAGGGCGGTGGGACGGGCAGCGTGCCCGCTGCTGGGGGGGCTGGTGGCACCGCTCCCCCCGAAGCAGAGGGCAGCGCAGCCCCAGGGGCCCCCCAGGCTGCCCAGCCCCAAGGGGGTATGGAGACGTCTGCCACCGAGCTGCAGGGTGGAGGGAAGGCAGAGCCTGGGCAGGAGAAGGCAGCAGGAGAGGCTGGAGGAGGGAAGGCAGAGCCAGCTCCGACTGCTCCAGAGCCCCAGGATGGAAAGAAGGCAGCGCTGGCAGAGGGAGCTTCAGCTGAGCGACACAATGGAGGGGAAGCAGCACCTACAGAGGAGAAGGCGCCAGATGCTGCCTCAGCCCAGGATGGAGGGAAGAATGAGCCAAGGAAGGAGAAGGCTTCGGCTGCAGTAAAGCCTGAAGGAGGGCAGGCAGCATCCGTGGAGGGGAAGGCTCCGGCTGCTGCAAAGGCTGAGGATGGAGGGAAGGGTGAGCCCAGGGAGGAGAAGGCTCCGGCTGCAGGAGAGCCCAAAGGAGAGCAGGCAGAGCCCGCAGAAGGAAAGGGCCCGGCTGGAGCAGAGGCTCAGGATGGAGGGAAGGATGAGCCCACGAAGGAGCAAGCCCCTGGTGGGTTAGAGCCTGAGGGTGGTGGGAAAGCAGAGCCCATGGAGGAGAAGGCTCCAGCTGCAGCGGAGGCTGAAGAAGGGAAGGCAAAACCCACCAAGGAGGCAGCCTTGGCTGCAACACAGGCTCAGGATGGGGGCAAAGAATCTGCAAAGGAGAAACCCACATCTGGTGCCAAGGAGAAGGCTCCAGCTCCTGTGAAAGCCCAGGATGGAGGGAAAGCAGCAGCAAAGGCAGAGAAAAGCCCCGCAGATAAAAAACCTGTGAAGACGAAGGCTCCAGCTACTGCAAAGGCTCAGGATGGAGAGAAACAAGTGGCAAAGGCAGAAAAAGCCTCAGCTTCAAAAACAGCTCAAAAGGGTGACAAAAAGGAGCCTGCAAAGGAGAAATCCACAGGTCCTGCGAAGAAGGCCCCCGATGCTGCAAAGGCTCATGATGGAGAGAAGGCAGCAGCAAAGGCAAAGGAAACCCCAGCTGCAAAGAAGCCTCAAGGTGGAAGCAAAGAAGAGCCTGCAAAGGAGAAAGCCCCGGCTCCTGCAGAAGTGCAGGATGGAGGGGAGAAAGCTCCAAAGGTGGCAAAAACCCCAGCGGCATCGAAGGCTGAGGATGGAGGCAAGCAAGAGCCTGCAAAGGAGGAAGCCACGGCTCCCGCAAAGGAGGAGGCTCCGGCCGCTGTGGAGGCTCAGGATGGAGGGGCGAAAGCTGCGGAGGTGGAATCTCCCCCAGCTGCGGCAGAGGCCGGGGATGGAGGCGAGGAGCCCGCAGAGGCAGCGGCCACGGCTGCGGCCCCGGGTGAAGGGGAGCGAGCGGCAAAGGCGGAGGGGACGGGCAAGCAGCAGCCGAGGGGCGCCGAGCCCCCGCGCCCGGCTCTGCTGCAGAGCCTGAGCTGCCCGGCCGCCTGCCAAAGGTACCCGCACCCTCCTGGGGTGGGTCCCGTCCCCCGCTGCGCCCCGGGTCCCGCCGGGCAGAGGCGCTGGGCTCGGGGCGCTGCGGGCTCGGCTCTGCTCATGTCCTGCTCCTGCTTCCAGGGGCGAGCAGCCCTGGACGGAGGGGCCGGCGATGGATGTGATACAGGAGGAGACCACGGGGATGGAGCCCGCAGAGGGTCCGGCAGAGCCCGGCCCGGTCCCGGCAGCCCAGGGGGACCTGCAGCCCCCGGAGCAGCCCCCCGGCACCCCACAGGAGAGGACATTGCCCAGTGGCACGGGGCAGGCCCCGGGCCCCGCCGGGGCTGCGGAGCAGCCTGGCCCTGCGGGACAACCGTCCTCGACGGAGGCAGAGCCACCCCCGAGCCCCTACCTCACCCCCGACTTCGGGAAGGAAGACCCTTTCGAGATACTGGGTAAGGCTGCGGGGCGCCTGCCTTGTCCCCGCACCCCGGGACGCTCTGTGGGGCAGCAGCCGGGGGGTCCCCGCGCCCTGCCTGCTGCCCGCGCTGCCCTCCCATGCTGCCTGCTCATGCTCTTGGCTCGTCGCCTGCCCCGTGGCCTTCGAGCTCCTGTTTCACTGTAAACAGGGCTAAATGCGTCGTGTCCCCTCCCGAGCTGCTCCGGCCTCAGCCTGGCACCGGGAGGAAGAGGAGCCCCGGGAGTGACAACCGCCGCCTGGCCGCTGGCAGGGGACAGCGTGTCCCCGTGCCCGGCAGCGCTGCCCTTGCGGGGCCGCAGGGCTTGGGGGTGCGTGTGGGGCTCCTGCATTCGCCTGGGGAAGGGGGCCCAGGGCTGGGTGCTGGGGCGAGCCGCGCATCGTGGAGGGCTGGTGGCCCAGAGAGGGTGACACGCAGCAGCGTGGCCTGGAGAGGGCGAGCGTGACATGCGGGATGGTGGGGAGCGGGTGTGCGGCGGGGTGGGTGCCGTGCAGCTGGGTGCTATGCGGCGGGGTGATGCTGGGGGCAGTGGTGAGGGTGCCGTCAGGGGATGCTCCATCCCCTGGTGCAGGAGGCACTCAGAAGACCCTGATTTGCAGCAGGACACTCGGTACCTGGCCGCATCCTGCACCCACAGGCTTGGCTGGGCAGTGCCACTGGGTGCTTCACTTCACCCAGCACCTGGATGTGCTCCCAGCCCAGGGCATCCTTGGGTGCCCACCAGCGGGGTCCGGGCAGTTCCCCTGCTCACCCCAACCCTCCTCTCTGGGCAGATGATGTCCCTCCGCCACCAGCGCCCTTTGCTCACCGCATCGTCACCCTGCGGTCTGCCAGCATCAGCTCCCAGTTCAACCTCAGCTCCAAGGAGATCCTGGGGGGGTAAGGAGGGGCCCAGGGAAAGTGGGGGGCACCCGGGATTCCCCCAGCACTGCCCAAGTGCTGTCTTGCCTTGGGCAGTGGCTCTGGGTCAATGGGACTTACCTTGTCATGATGGGTTGGTGCTTTAGGCAGAGTGGGTGCAGATGGGCGCGCAGGGTGGGGGTCTCCATCAGCCTGGGTGGCTGATGGTGGTGGCGTCACCTTCTCTCCCTCCCCAGGGGCAAGTTTGGTGAAGTCCACACGTGCACAGAGAAGCAGACGGGGCTCAAGCTGGCGGCCAAAGTGATCCGGAAGCAGGGTGCCAAGGACAAGGTTTGAGCGATGCCAGAGTGGGGGCACCTCCTGGCCATGGTGCCACCAGCAAGTGGTATGGCCTAGGTGGTGGGTGCCAGTGTCACGCATTGCGTGTCTGCGATGCTGCAGCACAGCCTGTGCCAGTGCCGGTGGCCAGGACTGACCATCATGGGGCTCTTCTGCAGGAGATGGTGCTGCTGGAGATCGATGTGATGAACCAGCTGAACCACCGCAACCTCATCCAGCTCTACGATGCCATCGAGACACCGCGGGAGATCATCCTCTTCATGGAGTTGTGAGTGCTGGGGCAGTGCTGTGAGAGGTCTGATGCCTGGGTGAGGGGCACCACCATGGGGATGCTCCAGAGATGGAGCAGATGTGCTGGACCCTGACCGAGCAGAAGGGGTTGGCCCCAGGGAATGTCCCCCTCCTTGCCTGTCCCCTCTTGGGCACCTCCCTGGCTCACTCCAGGCCCAGAGGCAACCTCAGGCTCTGCATGGCCAGGACAGCATCTCCCTCTCTCATGGCTGTGTTGAGGGTGGAGGTGACCCAGGTCTTTCCCAAGCAGTTCTATGGACCCTGAGGAGCTGCGGTGTCCTCCCTCTACACCAGCATCCCCATGGAGGGGCTGGACTGGGGTCCCCAGGGTGCGCAAGGGCCCCCGGGTGAGCCCGTTCTCTGTCCCCGCGCAGTGTGGAGGGCGGTGAGCTCTTCGAGCGCATCATCGATGATGACTACCAGCTGACGGAGGTGGACTGCATGGTGTTCGTGCGGCAGATCTGTGAGGGCATCCGCTTCATGCACCACATGCGTGTCCTCCACCTCGACCTCAAGGTGTGGGGCTGGGGGCTGACAACAAGGACACGGGGGGCAGAGGATGGGACAGCACAGTACCCCTGGGCTGCCAGGTCCGTGCACTGGGGACATGTTTCCTCTTGGCAGTGGGGCAATGGTCTCTGTCCCCACAGCCTGAGAACATCCTCTGCGTCGCTGCCACTGGGCACATGGTGAAGATCATTGACTTTGGGCTGGCTCGAAGGTCAGCTCCATCCCTTCTCCTTGTCTCCCTCCCATCCTGCAACCCTGCAGCCCTTTAGGGTGCTGCTCTGGGCTGTGATTTGGCCATGGCTGCCAGGCCTGGCTCTCCCTGGCTGGCACAGGAGGGCTGGAGAGGGCAGCAGTGGTTTGGGGGAGCAGCCCCTTCCTCTCCTGCTGACTCACCCCCCACACACACCCCGGATGCAGGTACAACCCCCAGGAGAAGCTGAAGGTGAACTTCGGCACCCCCGAATTCCTCTCCCCTGAGGTGGTCAACTACGAGCAGGTTTCCTACACCACGGACATGTGGAGCATGGGTGTCATCACCTACATGCTGTACGTCGGGGCTGCCGGTGCCAGGCTGGGGAGCAGAGCTGTTCTGGCTGCTTAGTGGGGTGCTGGTGGGTTCTGAATGGGGAGATGGGCAAGGGCACTGGGGTCTGCACCAACATCTGCAGGCAGGATATGGTGCCAGCAGCCACAGTGTATGTGTGGCTGGGGCAGCCCTTGGCCAGACTGGCTCATTCTGGGGGTCTGGAAGGTGCTGCAGCCTGGGGGGGTCTCACTCCTCACCCCCTGCACCTCCAGGCTCAGTGGCCTCTCCCCCTTCCTGGGTGACAACGACACCGAGACGCTCAACAACGTCCTGGCTGCCAACTGGTACTTCGACGAGGAGACCTTCGAGAGCGTCTCCAACGAGGCCAAGGACTTCGTTTCAAACCTCATCATCAAGGACAAGAGGTGCGGGGCTGGCAGCGGCCATGGGGGTCCTGGGGTGGCATCCAAGCTGTGTGTCCACCCCTGGGTATCGCACACCAGCAGCATCTCCTGATGTCCTGTACCAGCGGAGCCTCACGGTGCCCTGCCCTTGCTGCTGGCTGTCCCCAGCAGAGCCCCGTGTCCCTCTAAGTGTCACCTGCCCCAGGCAGGATGTGCTGAGCTCTCCGGGTCCTGCCCAGCCCCTGTGAGCCATGGTCCCACCCCTCTGGCTGGTTCATGGGGTTCTGGGGCTCCTGGGTGGCTGGAGAAGGGCCTGATCGGGGGTGATGCTGCTCCTCTTGCCCCCAGCGCCCGGATGAGCGCCAGCCAGTGCCTGGAGCATCCCTGGCTCAACAACCTGGCAGAAAAGGCCAAACGCTGCAACCGGCGGCTCAAGTCCCAAGTGCTGCTCAAGAAATACGTCATGCGGCGGCGCTGGAAGGTGCGGGGGGGGCAGCCTGGAGAGGGGCAGTGGTGCTGGGGGGGTGCCAGACTCCACCTGTCCTGGTGGGTGGCTTTGGGGACATGGATGGGTCTGTGTCACTGCCTGATGCAGTGGGACCCTGCTCGTCGCAAGGGGTTGGACCTTAGAAGGTCCCTTCCAACCCAGTTATTCTATGATTCTCTGACCTCCTAAGCTTGGAGAAAGGGCTCCCCAGCCCCAGGTCCCCTGTGTGGTTGCCCCCACGGTGGGATCCTTATCAGTGTTGGTCCCTTCATGGTCATCTCCCCTGAGCCCATCCCAAGAGCACCTTTTAGGGGCAGGAACAGCATCAGGACAGGGTAGGGGATGAGCCCCAGCATCAGCCATGTGCTCCTACCCCATGCACCTCGGCTGTGCCCGGGTGGCTGCCCCCTTGTCCCCAGCCCCGGGTGCAGGGTCTGGCTCAGCCTCCGGCGCTGCAGCCCCTGCTTCCCCTTCACAGAAAAACTTCATCGGGGTGTGCGCTGCCAACCGCTTCAAGAAGATCACCAGCTCGGGGTCACTGACGGCGCTGGGCATCTGAGCGAGGGCTCCGCGCTGGGCCGAGGCCAGAGAGGAACCGCTTCAGAGGGTCTCACGTCACCCTTGCTTCTGGACGGCAGCAGGACCCTGCTGGGGTCCTTCACTTCCCACTGTGGGGCCAGGGGCTGGAGCTGCTCAGCCCTGCCCGTGCTGCTGCGAGATGATGCTCTGGATCCCGTGTCACTGTGGCAAGTGCTGCACCCCTGCTCCGTGCCCCACGCCACCGCCTCCATGGGTGCTGCTCTGCTGTGCTCCTGGGGCTGCACCTGCCTTGGCACCCAGCCCCTGTGGGACTCGTCGGGGCTGGGACACCACCGGGCTCCTGACCTGCACCCGCTGCTGCACCGAGCTCATCCCACCCCAGGGACCTGCTGCTGGGAATGCCAGATCATCCCTGCCCATCCCCATTGAGCCGATGCTCCTGACTGGATTTCCTTGGACTGCGAGGCTGCTCCTGAGCGGTGGTTTCCGTTCTCACCCCTGGCCTGGCTGCGCAATGCCAAACCCACGGCATCTCTGCTCCGTTTGGGCTTCCTTCCTGTGGCTTTGGAGGAGAAAGGCTGGTCTGGCGTGAGCCCCACGGCCTGAGCTGCTGTCCTGCTTTTGGACTGTGTGGTACTTGTTGCTGGCTGCGTTTAAACCACGGCAGCCGCCCTGCGCCCTCGCTGCTCCCCTGGACCCAAGGCTTGCCCACTCTGCCTGTAAATGCCGTAGCTCTGCGCTGCCTTCGCTGTCTCTGGAACCTGAGCCGCCCTTCCCAGCGCTGCGGTTTGGCGTGAGGACACCGAGGGCAGGCGTGGACCCTCACCCCAGCGCTTTGGCACCGGAGCTGGGGCTGAGCCTCCTCCTCCTCCTCCTCCTCCCTGGCCGGCCACGCGTGCGGGCGCGGAGCTGGCCCCGAGCTGCGGCTCGCACAGGAAGGGAGGAAGCGGCGAGCGCTCTTCCAGCACCGTCCCCAGCTGGGAGGCAGCGAGGGAAGAAGGAGGCTTTGTGTTCCTGCTGCCCTCCCTGCCCTCCGGCTCTGCCAGCGGGGGAACAGCGCAACCTCTGCTTCCCCCGACGCCGCCAGATCAAGATGAGCGAGGAAATGCGGAGCAGCTGCACCGCGCTCCCCCGCTCCTGCGAGCACCGCTCCAGCCCGACCACCAACACAGCGGAACTGCCAGGCGGCCGCGAGCGGGGCTCCCGGGACCGGCCGGGCTGCGGGAGCCGGCGCTGACCCCGCTCCTCCGCCTCAGCCCGGACCCCTTCCCCTCTGCCCGCGCCCGCGGGGCTCCCGGGTGCGGCTGCAGGAGGAGCATCCCCACGGCTTTGCAGCTCCTAGCCCTGCCCGTGCGGGGATGGCGGCTGGTGGGGAAGGGTCCTGGGGTTCCCCTGCCCTCCAGCTTTGGCTTTTGCTGCGGCCAGGGCTGTGTGTTTGCTCCAGGGCTGCCTGTGCCCTCTGCGCCTGCTGGAAGAACCCTGGGCAGAGACCGGGGGTGGCACCAGACCCCCAGCCCCACCGGGGGCTTTGGGCTCATCCCCATCGGGCGGGGGACACTTCTCGTGGGGTCCTGCCTGGCTCTTGTCTTGTAAATAAATGTACAGGTCTTCCCGCAGCAACCACCCCCCTCCCACCTCCCTGGGATCTGGGGGGCTCACTCCGGCCACCTCCCTGTGCCTCTGCTCCTCACCACCGCAGTCTGAGGGCTGCAGATAACCGAGCAGGGGATGGGAGGGGCTGGGATGTCTTGTCCGCAGAGCAGAGGGGACAGAACAGGGCCACGGCTGTGCAGAAATGGTCTGAACACCCCAGGGTATAGGGGAAGGGTGGTCGAAGGCGTCCTCCCAGCTTCAGCATCTGCCCGTGTGGGGTGGGATGCCCAGGTAAGGGCTGGTGTGGGGCAGGTGCCCCCGTCCCCCGGGTGCAGCCAGCCCCGAAGCAGTTAAGGCCGCCGGGGCCCTGCCGCTGCCTCCCTCCGCGGGCGTCCCTCCCAGGCGCTTCCTGCCGGCAGCCTTTGACCGGTTCCTGTCGGTGACCACCCCGCGGGCCTGGAAGCCAGCGCGGCCCCATCTGGTTTGAGTTACGCTCCGCGGCGGTGACGTCTCCTTCCTGTCTGGCCCCGGGGGCTGCAGGGCCCTGCCGTGGGGTGGCCCATGGGGCTCCCGGCCAGGCCCTCACCCACGGCTGCTCCTGGCATCCTGAGCTGCTTTGGG
This sequence comes from Lathamus discolor, assembly GCF_037157495.1. Lineage (NCBI taxonomy): Eukaryota > Metazoa > Chordata > Aves > Psittaciformes > Psittacidae > Lathamus > Lathamus discolor. Next base: position 903,650 of record NC_088894.1, on the reverse strand, counting down.
GGATCTGCTCCCGGACACGGCACAGGGATGCAGAGGCACCAGCACATCCCAGTGCCCCAGACACCGGGTAAGGGACCCCCACCCCTCCCACCCCACCCACTTCTCCAGCCTCTCCTGCCCTGAGACCCCACAGGGGCACTCACTGTGCCTTCATCAGAGCCAGGAGAGTGGGGTTGTGGGCTGGCACCTGTGGAAGCAGCTGTGGCTGCATCCCATGCACCCGAATGAGGGGCAGAACACGGGTCGGGAGCCCCCAGAACCCTGAGGAAGGGACACATTCTGCTGGGGCCAGTGGTCACAGGGATAGGGCTGATCCTGGTCCAGCAAAGGCTATAGCACCCAGTGCCATCCCTTGCATGGGGTGTCCTGGTCACCCCCACATACACCTGGCTCAGTCTGGGGTGTTCGCATGAGTGCCCACAGCATCCATCCTGGAGCCTTGAGCACTAGCACTCAGCTTTTCCCCATCCCTGCACCCATCCCTATGGCACCCACCCTGCCTGCACAAGCACCGGGTCCCGCAGGGAGGGAACGGGAGCGGGCAGACCTCCAGCACCGGCACCACCGGCAGCAGGTTCAGCCTGGGACCAGGTGCAGCCCAGGCCCCATCCACGGTGCGGCCCATGCTGGGAACGGGCGAGCGGGCTGGGGGCCAGGCCACCCACTGCGAGCGAGGGAGGAGCAGGGAGAGCCGGAGCCCTGAGCTGGGGTGGGCGTCGAGGAGGGGAGCGCTAGGACTGCCCGTCCCCGGGGGCTGCAGCTTGCGGGGCACTGGGATGCTCCATGCGGTGCCGCGCTGCTCCCGGGGCAGGGACCCCGTCCCCGTGCTCCCAGGCGCCGTGGGGAGCCGGGGCCTGGCCACGCTGCCTGGGAACCAGACGGCCCCTGGGCACAGCCGCGGCCTCGCTTCCTCCGGCGCCCCCGGGGAGCGCGCAGGAGGGGGCTGAGGTCAGCCGCGCTCGCCGCGCCGGAGCCGCCAGCATGATGTAGGCGCTCAAATATTGTTTTCCACTGGGGAAGGGAAGGACTAAAACGGGAGAAGAGAGAGGCCGGGGCTGGGCCGCCCCCCCTGCCCTGCCCGGGGCTGGGACGCAGCCATGGCCCCGCGTCTGGGGGCTGATAACGGGGCTGACGCGCCCGCAGCGCTCCCTGTCCCTGAGTGACGCAAGCGCCGTCCCTCGGTGCCAGCGCAGCCCCCGCAGAGACCCCCGGCGTTGGCCAAACTGGGGTCCCGTTGGGCTTGAGGAGCCCCAAACCCGCTCCCCACATAAGCATGGGATGCGCTCCCCAGCCCAGCATCCTCCCCCTGTGCCTGCCTGGGGCTGCTGTGCCGTGGGGTCCTCTCCCAGTCTGGGGTGGGCAGCATGGGGGCACGGGTTCACTTGGCAGCATCGCTCTGCCCCTATTCCAGCACTGCAGGAGATGCTGCTCCAGCGGAAAGAGGTTGGTGGCTGGGTCACACCCTGCCCACCCGGTGCCCTCAAGCCCTCCCCGGTGCCCAGCCCGGTGCCGGCAGCGGTGACTCAGCCGGTGCCTCCTCACCAGCAGCCGCCCGGTGTGATTCAGACCGGAGGAATCCGCTTTCCCTGCCCGTTCCCACCGCAGCCCCTGGCACAGTCGGGCTCTAGGGGTGCGCTGGCCTCGGGGTGTCTGCAGAGTCCTGGTGGGACCCCAGCCGGACACCGGCACAGCCCTGAGCTGGGGCAGAGTGGGGAGGGATCCTTGTCCCGGCAGAGAAAGCCCCACGCAGAATGCCACCACCTCACCAGCACCTTGCCGGGGCCGTGTCCTGAGGCTGATGCCGGTTGTGCCACGTGTGGCACATGGGAGAATCCAGGCGCTCTGAGTGGTCCCAGGCGCAGCGAGGCAGCAGCAGGGCTCCGTGGGAGCTCATTCCTGCTGCAGCACATCCTCTTGCCCCTCACGGATGTGGTTCCCTCCTGCTACCCCAGGACAGGGCTTCGCATGCTCCTGGCTCCACGCTGGAGCAGGACCTTGTCCCCAGCATCTCCCAGGGACACAGGACCTGGATGCAGGTGCCTTGACCCAGGCCATGCCCTGTCCCCCTGCGACCTCACCGCATCCACCCAGAAATCAGCACTGGAGGGACCAGGGGAGATGAAGGCTGTGCCGGTGGCCTGGGGGACACGTGTGCCCCAGCCAGCGCCCAGGGTGGGGCAGAGGGCCCCCAGCTCGCCCCTGCCCACCCCGAGCGGGGCACTGAGACCACAGAGGCAGCGTTGGGGAATGCGCTTTATTCGGTGCGGGGGGCCGGTCCCTCACTCGAAGAAGAACATGCCGGGTGTCCGGTAGAGGCAAGGGGACAACCCCAGGGGGTACCCATTGCCCCCCTGCAGCGGGATCGCCCCCCCCGGCCCCCACGGCTCCTTCTGCTCACCCGCCCGTGGCCCCACGGCCCCGAAGGGCGGCTGTCGGGGGGCAGCGGGGGCCGGGGGCGCCGCGGCCAGGAGATGCTCCAGCGCGGTGCCGCAGGGCCGCTCCTTCACGCAGAAGCTCAGCGCTTGCACCCGGCACTGGTAGCTGCTGCCCAGCGCCTCGGGGCCCGAGCGGCCGAAGGAGCCGAAAACGGGCAGGGGGGGCTGCGCGTAGCCCTCCCCCTCCAAGAAGCAGGACGGGGGGGGCTTGCCCGTGCCCAGGAGGGGGCTGGGGAAGGCGGGGGGCACCTGCCCGAAGGGTTGGCCTGGCCCCAGCCCCGGGGGGGCCGGTTCCTCACCCTCCAGCTGCCCCGGGGGGGTGCCTGGGGGGGCCGCCGAGTCCTGCTGGGGGTCCCTGTGCTGGGCGGGCAGCAGGGCGGGCAGCAGCGCAGCGTGCGGCGCCGGGCGCTCGTACTGACCTGGCCGGGGCAGCTGCAGCGCGGCCGGGAGCCCCCCGAGGGCAGTGTCCTTGGGCAGGCGGCTCTCCGGGGGGGCGAGGAACGGCCCCTTGGGCTGCGGCGCGTCCGGCAGGTACAGGCAGGGCTGCCTGGCCTTGGGGGGCTGCCCCCGCACACAGGGCTCGGCGCACCCCGGCACTCCGGCCCCCTCGGGCAGCGTGGTGGGGCTTGGCAGGCGCCCCGTGGCCACCGGTGAGGGGTAGCCCCCCTCTGCCTTCCCTTCCTCGGGCAGCGGGGCGGCGAGCAGCCCCCGTGCCCGCTGCTTCGGGGGCTTCCCGCGCCCCTCGTCCCCATCGGTGCCCGGTGCATCCCGGAGGCCTCTTTTCCTGGTGAAGCGCCGTCGACGCCGCAAGAAGCTGCCGTTCTCGAACATGTTGTAGCAGTCGGGGTCGAGCGTCCAGTAGTTGCCCTTGCCCGGTTTCTTGTCGTCGCGGGGCACCTTGACGAAGCACTCGTTGAGGGAGAGGTTGTGGCGGATGCTGTTCTGCCAGCCCTGCTTGTTCTCCCGGTAGAAGGTGAAGCGGCCCATGATGTAGCGGTAGATACCACTGAGGGTGATGCGCTTCTCGGGCACGCTCTGAATGGCCATGGTGATGAGGGCGATGTAGCTGTAGGGTGGTTTGGTGGCCTCGGCGCTGGGGAAGGGGCCGCCGGACGGCTCGGGGGCGGCTGGGCTGCGCAGCACCGTGTCGCCGACGGGGAGGTCCGGCTGCATCCTCCCGGCAGCCGCGGTGCTCCGGCTCTGCCGCCCGGCCCCGGCACGGCCGTTAAAACCCGCCGACGGCCCCTCCTCTCCCAGGGCGGAGCAGGGCTCTGGCGTCCAGCGCTGGTCCCTGCGGGCGGACGGACGGACGGACGGATGCACTGCCAAGGCCTGCGGCCAGCAGCCGGCGGCCCCGGGGCAGAGATGGGCAGTATTGGCCTTGGCTGAGCCCCTGGTATGGTCCCCGGGTCCCCCAGCCTCTTTTCCCACGGCAAGTTCCCAAGACCTGGGTCTCATCCTGAGCTGCCCACGTTGTGCAGCTGGGACCTGGACAGGGCTGATAGGGACGGGGCTGCTGATGGGGATGGAGCTGCTGATGGGGATGGAGCTGCTGATGGGGATGGGGCTGCTGATGGGGATGGAGCTGCTGATGGGGATGGGGCTGCTGATGGGGATGGAGCTGCTGATGGAGATGGGGCTGCTGATGGGGATGGGGCTGCTGATGGGGATGGAGCTGCTGATGGGGATGGAGCTGCTGATGGAGATGGGGCTGCTGATGGGGATGGGGCTGCTGCCCCCTGCCCACCCCAGAGCCTGTTTTCTCCCAGCCTGGGGCTGTGCCAGATGGTTTGCACTGTGCTGGACCTCTGCTCTGTGCCAGGTCCCCACACCGTGCTCAAGGTTACAGCACAGTCCTCACCTCCCAGGAGCCCTCTTACTCCGTTCACCAGGGGAAATCGAGGCACGGGCACTGAGTGCCTCCGAAGACAGGCTCAGCAGAGCAGCTGATGGGCAGCCCGCTGCTGCCTGCATCCCTACCAAGGGGCTGGACTCGCGGCGGAACAAGTCCAGCACCCCCGGCTGCCTCTGCCCCCCTTAGACCAGCACCAGCCCCCCCACTGGAGCCAGAGGTACCAAAACACAACCTTTATTTCTAAGGTTTGCGAACGGTGAGTCCTGGTGCTGCGAGGAGTGAGGGCAGAGCTGGCTCTGCCCCAGCTCATCAAACAACACAGCAAATCCCACCTGGATGGCTCACAGGGAATAAATACGGTGATGCTAGGGAGGCTGTTGACATCAGCCGCCTCTGTCAGTGCCGGACTGCATCCAGCCCCACTGTGCTGAGCCCCCCCCCCCACCAGAGCAGGGCCGTGGGGAGGATGAACATCCTGCTTGGAGGCTTTGTCACGCCTGGGTTCTCCCCTCCCTTTGCCCGGGCTCAGGGCTGGCAGAGCTGCCTGAGGACGTGGGTGATGTGGCTGGAGGGGCTGGGGGCGCAGGGCTGGAGGCAGTCACGCAGCAGCATTGGCCCCATGCGCTGGGCGTGATGGAGGAGCTCCCGGGCAAACACCGGCTCTACCTGCGGGGGCACAGAGGTGATGGAGGACGGATGCAGGTCTGGGTACCACAACGGTCCCGGTGCCCGGCGCGGGGATGCTGTGAGCGCCAGTGTGTACTCACGTGGGCCATGATGAGCTTCTGGAAGTGTTGGCCAGCGCTGGTGGGGAACTCCTCCCCAAAGCACAAGTGGATCTGGTACTGCGGCATGGGCTGCCCGTGGCTCAGGTACCCCCGCAGCTCTGCAAGACACCGGCACCGTCAGGGGACACGGGGATCCCACAGGATCAGGGTCTCCTGGGGAGGGCAAGTGGGCACTTACGCTGCAGGAACTGCTGCGTGTCCAGCAGCTTGTAGGTCTTCTCCCTCTCCAGTTTGTTGGGCCCATCCCTATGAGGGGCAAGGGGCCCGTTCCAGTACACCCTGCCCTGGCACTGTCGCTTCATAAAGACGCCCTCGGGTGCTACCCACAGCAGCACCCCGCGCTCCAGGTGCGGCAGGAGCCGCTCCAGCACGTCGGTCATCCCGGCCACCCTTCCGCTGCCCCCGAGCGCCCGCGGCGGGGGAAACTCGATCTGCTCCATGCAGGAGGGGCCGTAGAGCCGCTCGCTGCCGGCCGGCGCGGGGCGGGCGGTGATGCGGCAGCCCTCGGCCGTGCGCGTCGTCACCTCCTTCACCAGCAAGTCCCAGTAGTAGAGGCGGACGTGGAGCCAGGAGTCTGGGGCGAGGGGAGGGTCAGCCTGCGGCAGCGCGGACCGGGGGGCACTGCCCGGCCAGCGCGGCTCCTACCTGAGTGGTTGATGTCCTCCGCGGGGAGGGAGGGCGGCGGCCTGGGGAGGACGTGGCCGTGGGTTCGGTTCCAGCTGTAGATGACTCCCCTCACGCGGCAGCCTGGGCCAGGGCAGAGATGAGGTGGCCAAAGGACATGGGCAGCTGTCCCCAGGGGATCCCGAGGGCTCCAGCCCCCGGGCCAGACGGGCAGCAGGGTCCTTCATGCTCCTGTTGCTCATTATTGGGCCCCTAAAGCCCCTCATGATAATGTGGGGCAGGGACGGAGCCCCAGCCCTTGTTTTCATCCCCGTGGGCACTGCCTGCACGCAGGACAGGGTGCAGAGCTGTGGGGAGCTGGGACCCTCCCACGGGGCAGCGCGTGCCCCCTGTCCCCAGCCCCATCCAGCTGCCAGGGACCCTCCTCACCTTGCTCTGTCTGGTGGGCAGAGAGAAGGGGCAATGGAGACACTTGGCACATCTCCACTGAGCCCTTCTGGGCATCCTCCTCTGGGCTCCCCACGGTGCTGTCCTGGGGAGAGCAGCGGTGGGGAGGGATGAGTGGGGGCCATGAGGGAATCTGGGGGTTTCACCTTCTGCAGCCCACAGGCAGCTCCGGGGGCCTGGCTCACCTGCTGGTCCTTGGCTGGGGACTGTGTGTCACCATCCTTCCCTGTGGAGAGCAAGGAGACCTGATGAGCTCCCAGCAAACAGCAGGAGCAGCCCCTGGGGAGATACCTGCCTGCCGGGGACACCCAGAGAGGAAAAGGAGTGGGGAGGAATCACTGAATCCCAAACTGGTTTGGGTTGGAAGGGAGCTTAAAGCTCATCCAGCCTCAACCCCTGCCACGGGCAGGGACCCCTTCAACTGGAGCAGCTTGCTCCAAGCCCCTGCGTCCAACCTGGCCTTGAGCACTGCCAGGGATGGGGCAGCCACAGCTTCTCTGGGCACCCTGTGCCAGCGCCTCAGCACCCTCACAGGGCAGAGCTTCTGCCTAAGAGCTCATCTCAGCCTCCCCTCGGGCAGGTTAAAGCCATTCCCCTTGGTCTGTCCTTACAGGCCTCTATACAAAGTCTCTCTCCAGACTTCTTGTAGCCCCTTAGGCACTGGAAGACCATTCTAAGGTCTTCCTAGCACCTTCTCTTCTCCGGGAAGGGTGGTGTCTGTGGGACATGGGGCTTGTACAAGCAGAATGCAGGCATCAGCCCCAAGTCCAGCGTAGGAGGAGGGGTGGCAGGGACGTACCTGCAGCCCAGGTGCCGTCGGACACGATCTGGTACACCTTGTAGGGCTCGGAGATATCCAACTGGCTCCGCTCGGGCACCTCCTGGAAGTCGGTGCTCTTGTTGAGGGCGCAGCGGAGACGAGTCTTCCATGTGGAGGGGTCTGCCTTGTCCGTGCCCTCGTGGTACTTCCCCTTGTAGATGGCCCAAGCCTGGGGGAGCAGAGGGCGCCCTGTGCTATGGGGGCTGCCAGCACCCCGGCCCCTGCTCTTCCCGACAAGAGGTCCACTGGGATGGGGGGGGGGGGAGGGGGGAAGGGGGCAACTGGGGCTGTATGTCCAGGGGGCCTGCTGGGTGTTGGGGGGTCCCTGGGGAGCACATGGAGCTGGGCAATGGGGAGCCCCAGGGTTGCACATGGAATCGGGGAGGGGGGGTCCCAGGGGTGCTCATAGAGCCAAACGGGGGGGTCCCAGGGCAGCAGAAGGAGCTGGGCAATGGGGAGCCCTGAGGGTGCACCCACAGGTGAGTGGCGGACCCCGGGGGTGCTCCCGGAGCGGGGAGCGGGGCTCACTGCTATCCGGGGGTACCTTGAAGAGCGCCGCGTCCTGCTGCTGCCGGTAGTCCTGCTTGGCCGCGTGCTTCCAGGGGATGCGGAAGAGCGTGCGGTGCCGGTTCTCCCAGCGCAGCCCCGGGTACCGGCCGCTATCGATCTGCGCTATCAGCCACTCCTTGAGCCGCATGGGCCCCCCCGGCGCCGCCATCGCGGCCCCTCGGCCCGGGAACGTGCTGGGGCTGAGAAAACGAAAGCGCGGATCCGGTTTCACTTTCCCTTTCACGCCCGACGCTGCCGGCTCCGCTGGGCTGCCAGCCCGGGGGGGGGGGGACGGGGGGACGGGACACGGGGCTGCCACGGGAGGGGGGACAGGGTCATCCATGGGCTAGGGAACAGGGCAGTGCACGGGAGAGGCGCTGGCACCAGGATGCACAAGGGACTCCCCTGCGCCCCTCCCGGGTGCCCCCTCTCAGACTTTCAGGATCCACACGCACTCCCCGCAGGGGACAAGGGACCCGCTCCCCCAGCCTCCTGTTTCCGGGCCGTGCCCTCCCGTGGGACCAGCATCTCAGCCCGTGGGTGTGTGGAGCCGTGGGACCAGGCACAGGGATTCCAGGCTGCTGTGGGCAGGGACATCGCCCCATCTCCCGGATCTCTGCTCTGCTCTAACACTCGCATGTGCCCCGCGGGGCGCTGGGTGCTGAGCTGAACGGGAGCTGGGTGGGAAGAGCCGAGATGAGCAGTGCCAAGGGCTGCGGGGGTCCAGGGGTGGAGCCTGGCTCATCCCTCGCTGGCCCCGGGTTCCGGGCAGAACCGGTGCCCGTGGTCACGGTGCTTCTGGGCACCTTCCTATGCCTCAGGGAGCGGTTCCTGCACCCACACTGCTCTGCGGGGATGGGGGGTGTCAGCACCGGGGCCGGACTGGGCCCCGCGAGGGTCCCGAGCAGCCCCATTGCTCCCGGCTGGCTCCTGGGCATCCTTCCCCTATGCCACAGCTACCAGCAGTGTCTATCCCTCTCTCCTCCCAGCCATCCTTTTAGGAGGAAGTTATTTCACCCTGAGTGAGGTGTCCCTGCCCATGGCAGGGGCTGGACCCGGATGATCTCAAGGTCCTTTCCAGCCCAAACCGTTCAACGATTCTGTGATGACTGCTGCAGAGCCACGTGTGGCTGCACGGGGAAACCCGGCTCTGCCCCTCCTGCAGCCCCCAGGGCTCCTTTAGCAGCCCGTTGGGTTTCCTTTCCAGCTCTGAGTCAAAGTCGCCTCTCGCAGGGAGGAGGAGCAGTGGTGGCACGCTCAGGGCTGTGGAGCCTTGAAATGAATAAGCAGCTTCACAGCACTCAGCCCCGGGCTTTCCCAAAGGACATGGGGGTGTGGGCACGTGGCCCCGATGGCACATGGGGCACACAGAGGTGTTCATTGTCCTTACTGAGCCTGCCAGTGGCCCCTTCACAGATGGAGGATCCTCATCTCCCCTTGGGAAGCAGGGCGGTGGCAGGGGGTCAGCACAGCCTCTCCCAGCGCCTTGCACAGCTTACATGTAAGGCCAGGGGACAATGACAGCCAGCCCCAGCCTGACGGGATAAGCCCCTATCAGCAGGGATTTCATCTCGTGTGACCCATAGGACCTGTGGGATCTGATTACCCCGGGATCAGTGAGGATGCTCCGGAGTACTCAGAGCTCCGTTTGTGCTTCATGCAGGAAAGGGGAAGCTGTTTAACCCTTAAACTTTTTATGCTAAAACGAGCTTCCGAAGGAGTCAAACATTAACTCCGTGCTCGCCCTGCCCTCGCCTGGGCTTTTCCAGTTGTGCAAACCAGATCTGCTAGACTAAACACGTTTTGCTGTGCTGCAGAGCTGGGCTCCTGGAGGTGCTGTTGCTCTGAGTGGGTTCACAGCGTGAACAGGGAAATCCTGTGCCACAGTGTGCCCCGGCATGGGGCTGACAGGAGGGTGCAGCCATGTACGAGGCACACATCCATCCCGGGTGCGTGGTCCTGGCGTGCTGGGAGGGGGGTAAAGGGTGCTGGAGGGCCCTGGCCTGAGGATAAGGGAGCTTGGAGGAGAGTGGGACCCCGCGGTGGAGGGTGCAGGTAACTCCATGGGCTCAGTGCCTGTCCAGCAAGGTGGGAATCGGGCTCCAGGCCTGTCTGGGTCACCCCAAGGCAGCACCAGCCCCACAGGCAGAGGCAGGAGCCATGGACCTGAGGCTCTGGCAAGGAGCTGCCCACACAGGAACCTCGGGGCTCCCAGGAGCTGCTGCAGCACCTCCTCAATTACCCTCCCAGACACAAAAGGGAGCTTTAGGGTGCCAAAAGGTGGAGCTCGGTGTGGCAGAGCCGACGGGAGTAACAGCACAACCACCACAGCCCCTCCTGCCCTGCACTCGGTGCATCCCCTGCAGCTCCCACAGCATGCGAGGCCCTGCACTGCCCCAGCACCAGCGCCGTGGGCACCAAGGGACCCTCGGGATGCCCGGCTGGGTGCTCACCTTCAGCCGCCACGCGGGGCTGAAGCAGTGATTATTAGTTACTGATGGGCACGCTCTGCCCCATGCTGGTGTCTCCGGGGAGCTGGCAGGCCCTGCTTTCCGAGAAGCTCTTTCACCCTGGCCCCCCATCACACACAGCTGACATTTGTCCTTGTCCCTGTCTCGCCTCAGGGTCACGTTTCCCTGTGGGAGAGGGGTGACAGGGACCCCAGAACCATGCTCTGGCTCCCAGCAGAGGTGCTGATGACCCAGCTGGGCATCCCCAGCATCTTCCCCACCTGGGGCTGGGCCCCAGGGAAAGGTTTAAATAGGGCAGGTCAGGGGAGGAGCTGGTGCTTGGCGTGCTCAACTGGTGCCAGGCTCTCTGCAGGCTCCTGGACCTGGTGAGTAAAGGGGCTGCAGTGAAACAGGCTCCATGTGAGTGCCCTCCTGGAGCAGAACCTGTCCCCATAGAGAGCCCTGCTGTGGCACCTGGGTTTCTGACACCCCCACCCCCCCCCCCCTTGTAATCTGCCTGCAAGGCAGCAGGGTGGTCCCCAGCCAACTCTGTCCAGCCCACTGCTGCCTGCTTTAGCAGCCTCCAGACCTTCCCCATGCTGGGACCTTCCTCCTCAGCATCCCCCTTCTGACCCGGCTATCGAAGGGGAGTACAACTGTGCCCCAGGCAGCTCATGGAGAAAAGGTGTTTATTACTGGGGGGCCATAGAAAGTCTTTAAGCAAAATGGCTTAAGGCTCTGCTTTAGTGAGGTCTGGCCAGGTTAAATGCTTAGTTCCCACCTTTTGTACAGATTGTGCCCTGGGATGGGTGGGAATGGGGTGCAATGGGCTCCTAAAGCTACAGTGCTCGCTCAGGGCTTGTGCTTGGCCGGGCTGGAGCTGGCCCCTTGCTGTGGTGCCATTACCTGCTAATGCACCCCGTGCCCCTGCTCCACATCCACCTCTGCTCTGGGAGCTTGTGCTGCTGGTGGGGAAACCCACGCCCTGTGCGCCCCGAGGGCCGTGCAGCGGGTACCCAGGTGCTAAAGCTGCTGCTGGCATCCCCTGGGTGCTGGCCCCGCGGCACGGGGGACCCCCTTGGTGGTTCTGTGGGACAGAGACCGGTGCCTCTCACCAGGCGTCCCCAGGATGCTGGATGTGAAGAGGCTGAGCCCACCGAGCGCTGCGGAGCCCAGCAGTGCATGTGAATCCCTGCCTGGAGCCAGGGCAGGGGATGGCACGCTCGCACCCCAGAAGAGAAGAAGGAGCTGGGCTCGGTGTGGGTCCCTGCACAGCCCCCTGTGCAGTGGCTCCTTCGTCTCTCCCAGGCTATTGGGTGGTTCTCGCTCCTCCCCCGTGGCTGGGGTCACTTCAGACAAGCCGGGATGCAGGAGAACGTCCTCTTCACCCGCAGCAGGAAGGGAGTTGTGCTCCTGATGTCTCTGCCTCTTGGGACCCGTCCTTGCAGTGCTCCCTCTGTCCTGGAGGGTCCCCCTCTCCCTGCTGGCAGCAAAGCTCTTATTTCTTCCTCATCATTGAAAGGGGATGCCCCATACCTCTGCTTCAGGTGCCTGCGGACCTGCGGAAGGAGGAAGAAGCAAACTAAGCTGCCTGTTTCCAAGGGCAGGTCCCAGCCTGCCCACAAGGGGAGCGGAGAAGCAGCCTGGTCCCGTGGGGATCCATCCTTGCTCCCGGCCCCTGCTGAGGAGCAGAGCAGGGGGGCAGAGGCCGGTCCCACCTTGCGGGCTGCGCCACCGCCGAACTCAGCCAGCTGCTGCCTGAAGCCGGGGTTGGGGTTGGCCACGGGCCGGATGGTCCTGATGGCCTCCAGCACCTCCTGGCAGCTCAGCTCCGTCACGGCCATCACGTAGGCGACGACCACGGTGGTGCTGCGGGAGATGCCAGCGAGGCTGGCGAGGGAAAGGGCCGCTGTCAGCAGCGCACCCGGGCCCCACGCCTGCCCCTTCCCTCACCCCCAGCTATTTCAGTGCCTCTTCTCCGGGAGCTTGGGAGAACTGAGCCCTTCCAAGGTCCTCTCCATCAGGGCCTATAAATACCCGCTGGTCCCGGGGCAGCGAGAGCAGCGGCTGCAGCCTGGCTGCCTGCCCCAAACCCTGCTCTGCTGCTTGCCCAGCGGTAGCAGGAGCTGCCCCATCCCGCTGGGTCTGAGTCACAAGCCACAGCCCAGGGTGGATCCATGGGCACTGGGCCCTCTGGCACGGGCTGGCTTTGCTCAGGGGGTTGGGGGCTTGGATCTTCTCTGTTGTGCTGGGGGGGGGGGTCACAACATCAGGCATGGGAAAGGAAACGTTACCAATGGACGAGGCAGTTCCCTCCGTGCAGGCGACACTGGTGGATGAAAGTGATGCATTCCTTGAAGTGCCTCTTGCTGGCAGGAGAAACAAACCAGATGGAATAAGGACTTCAGGGGTGGAAGGGGATTTTTAGGCTGGAGGCCGAGCAGCCCTGCGTGTCTGGGGATGAAGCACTGACATAAACTGCCTGTTGCTTTACAGGCACTGCCTGCAGCTGCCGAGACCTGAGCAGCTCGGTGCTGTTGTTTCCCAAGGGAAGGTGCAGGGGCCAGCTCAGGCCATACTGGGGATGGGGACGCTGTGCTGGGGATGTGTGGGGCTGCCCTGGGACTCGTGTGACTTGGGCTGGGGCAGCAGGAGCTTGGCTGCTCACACCTCCAGCCCTGCCAGCACCCTTGGCTGGCTCCACAGCCTTCACCTGCTCCAGGCACCTCCCGCTTGGGCCAGGACCTGCTCCCCAGCAGTCACTGAGCTGCGATGCTGGCATGGTCCTGAGCTGGTCCCCAGCACTGGGACATCAGCCTGCGCCTGGGGAGCCGGAGGCAGCACCTCGGCCCTGACTGCCCTGCGGCTCCCAGTTCTCCCCAGGCCAGCCCTGGCATCCCCAGGGTACTCACATGTTGGCTTCAGGGGTGTCAGGCAGGGGGATGCGGAGGTAGGTGATGTCCTGGAAGACACAAAAGGGAGAGGAGGAATGTGGGTGCTGTGGCTGGGGTGTCATGGGTGCTTGCAGCCAGCCTTTGGAGCTTTGTGCCCCAAACACAGCATCTCTTGGCAGGGGAGGGCAGTGGGGGACAGGCAGCTCATGGGAGGGGGTGGGAAACAAGATGAAGCTGGAAATTGTTTCCCGTTAGCATTCAGGGCTGGGTTAAAGCACACAAGGGCCAGTTCCCCATGCGGGCTGGCTGCCCAGCTCCTCTGGGACCACTGACCGGGGAGAGGTGCACGTGCTGTGGGGTGCTTGGGGGGAAGGAAGATGCTGCAGCATGGAAGGAGCTGTGGCAATCTACAGGGTGGCTTGGGGCGCAGGACCCTACCTGCAGCAAGGGCTGGGGAGATTCATGGATGGAAACGATGTGTGTGATCTTGTTCCGGGTTAGCTGCTCCAGGTCTTTGGCATCTAAAGGATTAAACTAGATATTAGCATGTGTTCATTTCTTACCCTTCCCACAAGCACATCTGCCATGCTTCTGCAGACAGCCAGCACACAAAGCCTTGCTCCAGCATCACACCCGCCACGTGCAGCAGCGAGACACAGGCAACCACTCAGAAGCACCCTGGAAACCTGGAGCCCAAACCCTGTGATACCAAACCAGATCCTTCTCCTTGTGAGGGCACTGGGCCCTGCTGCTCTGCTGTGGTAAGGATTCACACCTGAACGGAAAACTCCTTCCTCTGGAGCCAGCAGCTCCTGCCTGCGCTTGTCCCAGTGTGCGGAGGAGATGCGCTGCCTGCACCTCCGCTGTGCAAACACACACGTGGCAATGGGACTCGCTGCAACCTCAGGGTTTGCTTTGTCAACTGTGGGAGTGGAGCTGCACTGGTTTGTATCAGCCATGAGTTCAGCTCCCTCTGCCTGAGTGCTTTAGCACCTGAGGGGTCTGCGGAGCACACCTGAGCAGTGACTGCAGCGCTCTGTGCCCTCTCTGCTGCTACACGCACAGAACCGGGCCTCCTCAGCTGCCTGGGGAATGACCTGCTTCCTGCTAACGCTCCACATCCCAGTCTGTGGTCCTGGTCACTGGCCCGCGCAGCAGTGGTTACACTGGGAGGGGAACATGCTCCTCTTGCTGGCTGGGCAGCTCTGGAGCTGTCTCCCTTTCATGCCGTGACCAGCCTGAGAGGAGGAGCAGTGCTTCCCATCTCATTGCTTTGGGTTTGTAAATGTTCACGTGGTGTAAAACCTTGGCTCGGGAGCCCAGCCCGTGATGTGCCAACAGCGTGATGTGAATTTTAATAGGAGGGAGTCTCAAGAGGGACGTTCTGCGGGTGCGCAGGGCTGGCTGCATGTGGGGATGGAGCTGGGGACCATTGTGGGGCCTTGCACGGTGCCCATCACTTTCCCACCGCTGCGGGCAGGCAGTGACAGTGATTGGTGACACTGGCATCCAGGCTTACAGCGGCTGGAACAGCTTTTGGCTGGAGAAAACGTCTCCGAGCAGTCAGAGCTTCATGTAGGAGGCCCGAAATCTCTGTCCTCACTGCATTGCTTGGCAGAGTGATGCTCAGGTGGCATCAGGCCAAAAGCCCACTCGCAGGATCCCCCACGATGAACCTGGGCCCCTCTGCTCCCAGCAAGCCACAGCTCCCCCAGCCCATCCCGGCGTGCTCCATGGGGAGCACACGGTGCCCTGACTAGGGCTGTTGCTCTGGCTCCAATGACATCGTCTTGGCAATTCCCACCAGCGGTTTTAAACTTTCTCACACTTCCAGCAGGAATCCAGCTGCCAAAAGAGCCATTAGGGAGGCAGGAGCCCTAATAAATGCCGGTTTGTCATGGCAGATGCCAGGACGTGGTCATGAATAGCCCCTGGAGAATGAAAACTCCTTAAAATAGTGGTTGGTGTGAGAAGGGGTGACTCTGCCTCCGGGAGAAACTCCCTCCGGAGGGTGGCAGCCCCCTCCTGCATCTACAGCTGTGAAACTGGGGTGCATCACCCCAACCGAAGCGGAGGTGGAAGGTTTCTGCTTCCTGTTTCCCCCCATGCCTCCACTCCCACTGCTGCCAGCACAAACCCAGCACAGGGCAGAGCACATGAGGGTGCTGGCAGGGCGCAGCAGGCAGGGAGGCACCAGCTCAAGCCCAGCTCCCCACTGGAGGACATCTCTGTGGCTGCAGGGCTCTGCTTACCGATGAAGTTCCCCAGGTAGAGGCCGGGCAGGATCTGTGGGACACAAGGGGAAGGGCAAGGTGAGCAGTGACCTTGTGCCATGGTACCCACCGCGCCAGGACCCCCGTGGGAGGCAGCGGCCTTGGCTGAAAGGCCAAAGTTCTGCCATTAATGAACCATCACCATGCACAGGGCAGGAGCAGAGCCAGTGCCCCTGATCCTGTGTGCTTCAGGGGCTCCCACTGCTCTAGGATCCAACACACGGGGCTGGATGCGGCCCTGGCACCCTCATGGGTGCTGCAAGCCAACCGTGGCTTTTTTTATTGCTCTTCTTCCTTGTCATCAAAACTTCTTTATCTGAGCTCAGCAAGCAGCGTACGCCTCGTACAGCCCTGGGCTCTACCCGTGACTTGTGGAAGCCCTGCGGCCCGAGGGACAGGGAGCAACAGGCATGGGGAAGCCAGCGGGGGATGCAGCAGCTCCCCATGCCAGCCCCAAGCTCTGCTCCCCTCTCTCTGTGCTGCAGGAAGCCTGTTCCCAACAGCCCAGGAATAGCTCGCTCTGGACGTTGTGTCTTCATCTTATTTTCCTTGGGAAATTCCACTCCTCGTGATGAAAAGATAATTACATGACGATGCCTCTGTTAATAGCACTGCAGATGCACGAGGAGGACACCTTCCCCGAGCTATTTTATACTTCCTTATCTCCCAGCCTGTGCAGTGAGGCTCCCGGGCTGTTCACCCCATGTCCAGCTGGTTCCTCTCCAGCTTCTCCCCCAGGTGATGTTTGGTGCCCAGGACCTGGACAAGCAGAGCTGATTCCCACCAGCACAGCTGGGCTCCCGCTTATCGCACTGCCCACGTCTGAAAACGTTTCTCTTGCCTGAACAGCTTGAAGAGGGTTTTCTTTATGATTCATAATATTTTAGCTCGGTTTTCTACCAGCAGAGAACCTTTAGCTTGCAGCTGAGGCACTGGGAGGAGCGGGTGGGAGAGCGCCAGCAGGCAAGGGCAGCTCCCAAGGGCAGGACACCGAGCCATGCATAAGGACACGTTCCTGTCCCCAGCACCCTTCTGACCCGCTCTTACTGGAGGATAACGGGGCAGAACAGTCTGCAGCACTGGGCCCTTCCCCAGATACTGAATGGCTGGGGGGGGGGGGGGGGGGGTAGGAGGGGTCTTTAAAGCTTAGAACCCGGAGATTTTTGCAGGGAGAATTCTCTGTTAGCAGTGACAGGGAAAATCTCCAACAACCGTAACAGGGTGCCCGTCCCCTGCGCCCCGTGGCGCTGAGCCCCACGCACCGCCCGGCCCCGCTGAGCAGGGAGTGCGAGACCGCAGGGTTTGGGGTCACACGGGGCTCCCGGGAGCCGGCGCCTTGGCTTTGAAGGATCCCCCCTCCCTCGGAGGGGCTCGCTGTCACCTGCCCTCCACAAGCCCCGGGCTCTGTCGGACCGAGCCCCCGCTGCCGGCAGCGTCCCCGCCTGCTTCTCCTCCGGTTTTGCTCTGCCGGCAGCAAAGAGCCCGCCTGGGATGCGGTGCCGGCAGCTGAAACGCCGCTTGCCACCGCAGAGCGCGTCCCGCCGCCGCCACCGGGGCAAGCCGCCCCGGCATGGCCGCCCCAGCGCTCCCCGTTACCTGGCTCATGCCGTTTCCCATGGCCGGCAGCGGGCGCCGAGGGGGGAACGGGGCGCGGGTGTCCTTGTCCCCAATGCTGCCGTCCTCCCCGGCCCCAGGCGCGGCTGCCGGCCCCGCTCCGGATGCTCTCCGGTCGGGTTTCCGTCATGAAGAGCTCGGCTCCCGTGGCGAGGCCGAGCCGGTGGCGGCTGTGCCGGAGCAGAGCGGACCTTGGCCGCTGTCCTCCGCGGCTCCTGCCAAGGCCCTTCCCTGGATGCTCCGGCGCGGCTCTGGCCGGGAGCACACAAAGGAGGAGAAGCTCCCCCTCCGCGCCGTGGCGTGGGAGCACGGGGCCCGCGCTGCCTGCTGCCTGCCGCCGCTGCCCGCCGCGGCCGCACAAGGCTGCAGTGTTGGGAGAAGAACAAAACCTTTGTCCCGCTCCATCAAGGAAGGTTTGTGTGACCGCGCGGGGAAGCGCCCGGCAGCGTGGACACCCCTCCTGCGCCATGCCCATCCTGCCCTCGCCATGCCCATCCTGCCCTCGCCATGCCCATCCTGCCCTCCATGCCCATCCTGCCCTCGCCATGCCCATCCTGCCCTCCATGCCCATCCTGCCCTCGCAATGCCTATCCTGCCCTCCATGCCTATCCTGCCCTCGCCATGCCCATCCTGCCTTCGCCATGCCCATCCTGCCCTCCATGTCTATCCTGCCCTCGCCATGCCCATCCTGCCCTCCATGTCTATCCTGCCCTCGTAATGCCCATCCTGCCCTCGCCATGCCCATCCTGCCCTCCATGCCCATCCTGCCCTCCATGCCTATCCTGCCCTCGCCATGCTCATCCTGCCCTCGCCATGCCCATCCTGTCCTCGCCATGCCCATCCTGCCCTCGCAATGGCCTGCCTGCCCTCCATGGCCATCCTGCCCTCGCCATGCCCACCCTGCCCTCCATGCCCACCCTGTGCCATGCCCCCCGTGTGCGCGCCCCCGGTCCTGCACAGCTCAGAGCAGGCAGCGGTGCCCACCAGCAGGCAGACGCTGCGGGGTCCCACCGCCGGGGGGGTCCCTGCAGGAGTCCCTGGGACGGAGGGAATGCGGATCCCAGTCCCTGCCTGGCAGCGGGACCGCAGCAGAGCGGGGGCCTTGGGACCCCCGGCCGTGCCCGGGCAGGGCTCCCCGCTGCCTGCAGCCCCGTCCTTGCCCCCCTGCCCTGCCCCTGCGCTCTGCGGGTGCAGCCGGGGGCCAGGAGGGGAGGCACCCGGGGGCACGGGTGGTGCGGGGGGGGGGCCGGGGGGAGCGGAGCGGGGCCGGGCGGGGAGCACCGGGCTCTGAGCCCGGGGGGGGCCCACCGGGAGGGGGGGGGGTCCAGACCCGGGTTTCCGGTCCCACGAGCGCCCCCTGCTGCACAGCGGCGCGGTTGCCATGGTGATGGCTGCGGCCTGGAGGGCGCAGGCGCAGCCTTAAACCCGGGCCTACGCCGAGGCCCGAACAGGAGTCGGGTGCGGAAGCGGCGGCGGCTCCGAGCTGCCCTCCCGGTGCTGGGCTCCCCGGCTCCCGTGCGTGCGCGGGGCAGCGTGTTCGGCCCCAGCAGAGCCTCCTGTTCCAGGCCGTGCCCGGTGTCCTGCCTGCCCGCCCAGCCGAAGCGGTTTGCGTTGGAGCCCACCGGGGGTGCTGCGCCGGATGCAGGGCCTCTGGAGCGGCTCCGCTCTGGGCGGTCCCCGCTGTGTCTGTGGGAGCAGGGAGAGCTCCCGCTGGCCTGGCCCCTCCGGGCGGTGTTTCCGCAGCAGGGATGTGTTCCTGCTCCGAGCCTTGGTGGGAATGGAGCTGAGGGTGGTTTGTGGTGCTGGGCTGCGCTGGTTCCACCGCGGCCCTGGGGGCTAAACCCGCTCCAGAGCCAGTGCGGGCAGCAACCAGTGCTGCCCCCCCTGGAGAGGGGGGTGCTGGCTGCGCGGAGGGCTATGGAGCAGCATGGGTTGTAAGACCTCCCCATGGCCATGCAGAGAGAAGGAAAACTCAAAACGGAGCCTTGTGCTGCGCACAGAGCAGGCTGTTCTCCGTGGTGTCCATGGTTATTGTTTTTCTCCTCAAGAGTAATTGGTGCGGTGGATGCCCAGCAGCTCCTCCAGGGCAATTAAAGTGAGTCAGCCTGTGGGAGCGGCTGTTGTGCTGAAGTGGGTATTTCTCTTTCCACCCAGCTGAGTCACAGGAGCTGCTGAGTGAAGGATGCGAAGAGCTTTCGGAAGCAGTTAGAAAGAGAAGCAGGAAAGCCTGAGGCAACAAGATGTGCCTTTGTTCTGAAGGCTTTCAAAATGCCTTCAGAGAACCGTGTTTGTGGCAGGATTTTGCAAGAACCCTGGCATTACTCGGATGACGAAGCCGGTAAGTATGTGCTGTCCCAAGGAAAGTGAGACCGAGATGAATGAGGCCTTCATTCTGTGGAGGGAGAGGAAAGTATGCAGGAAATCCACAGGAAGAACTGGGCAGAGGGAGGTGAGTTTCCTCATCAACACGTACCACCAAAACACGTCTTGTGTAGCGGTTTATGCCGTCACTCGAAACACAGCTCGGTCTGTTTGTAGTGAACTCAGTGGCAAAGGTGCGGAGGAGCAGTGCTCCGGGGGGCTCTCACTGTTTTGGGCAAGCTCATGCTCTGAATTCCTTAGGTTTGACTGCAGGTGTGCAGAAGGTGAATGGGTTTTGCAGGGCCGCTGCCTCATTGGCTTCTTGTTAAGCAGCATTCCAGGGCAGCCCCTAAAGCTGGAGCTGTGAAAACATCTGTTTGGCTTTAGGGAAATCCCACTCATTAGGTGTCAGCTGGGGTAAGTCCAGCTGATTGCTGCGTGGGCTTCATCCTGACGATATGAAGAGGTTCTAGGAGACTCCGTGAGCAGCCTGAAGTGCATTTTGGGGTGGATTTAGTTGGCTTTAGCGTCCTTCTGCTCTGCAGGCGGACACCTGAAGGGTGGCCTCATGCTCCACATCACATTTATCCCCTCAAACCTGGAGCTGTGCTGAATGCAGCAATTTCCACATCAGGCAGTGTCCTGGGGACTGAGGAAATACCACGTTTCCCTTAGGAATTACAACAATTCCTGGTGCTGAGAAGCTCCTTGCTTCTCCCAGATGCCTGAAGCCATTTAACACGATGAGTATCACGCAGTGGTGCGGAATTGAACGTAGCCCATCTGTGAGACCTGCGAGAGAGGGGTCACTTCACAGGTGGGGTGAAGAGGCTGGGCCAGAGGATTCGCCTCAGAGTCAGGCTTGTCCATAAGGGCACGCTTGTGAGCAGTGAATGGGAGGTAATTATGCAAAGTAAGATGTGAATTACAGCCGGGAGGACAGCAGCCAGTGATTATCTAACTCCGCAAATAGGAATGTGTTAATTGGCAACGGAAAACCTTACATTAAGCTGATTTTATGCCCACAACCTCAATTAACATGGTAAATAACCAGAACACAGTAAACAAGGGTATGTGAGAAGCCTGTGATTACTGAAATTCTCCCAACTTCAAGGAGCTAGTTTGTGTCTGACCTCAAAACTCACAGACGAGTAAAAATAAACTATGTGACTGCTCCTGGGGGTCTGTGCTCATGAGCAGGCCCTGTTGGGATGTGTCTGGTTGCTGCTCCCACACGTGGATGAGGAGCAGGTCAGGGCATGCAGAGCCACATCCTGGGGCTGCAGGAGTTTGGGCTCCTTTGAGAGGTGCCCTGGGGAGGGAGCCTGTAGTACCTCGTGTAGCCGAAGCTCTCTGCAGGGATTTTCTGCTCACTTACTGTAGTTTTCTGGCACCTTTCAGGACTTTCCTGGTTAATTAAGTTCTGTAACATACACAAATTTAAAATGTGACTTAACAAAATTCCAACAACATATGTTGTGTTGCTTATATCTCTGCAAGCATGTGACAGAGTTTATTTGGTACTTCCCCACAGGCTGCCTGCTCTGCTCTTTCCTCCAGGAATCCTCCTAACACTTACAAATCTGAGCTTCTTGCACCGGGGATCCCCCTGCCCCCATAACGTTGAATAAATGTTCTTGTGTACAAACACAGCATGATGAATTGGGTTGTGCGTGGAAATTCTGGGAAGCCCTGGGGAAATGCTAATGTTAAAGCTTGTAACTCTGCTCTTCCATCTGTAGGTTGGCAGGTCGCAAGGTGAAGTTTTCCTGTTCTTAAACCTAAAGGATATCATTGACTGAAGGTGAGAAGGACTCTCTCTTCTCTTTGGGGAATATCCAACAGGCATTTTGTTCTTTTGCTCTTATTTCCTCCTTTCCTCCTGCTCTGTTCTGTGCCTGTCTTGTGCAATTCCCCAGGGCAACACCAAAGTGTGTTAAAGGCAGATTTCCCCAAACGGGCAGACACTTTATCTGGGATCTGATTTCTTACACTCTGTGCACATTCATATATAAACCTCTGCTCTTGGGTACAGTTAACACTAGGCAGCAGTATCAGCAGCTGGGGTATATTAGACATTTCTCTGCTTCGTAGGTTGGAATCTTGACTTGAGAGTCTATGTTCTAGTGATGTCTGTAAGTGCAAACCACTGTTACTGTGCCAGAAATGGATTTCCTTGCCTTCACACTCAGCTGCTCCTTTCTTCTTCTCCCAGTACATCCCACTGAAGGCCTGGTGATTCAGAGGTGGATTCAGTCACTTTTCTCACATGGGGTTTACTCTGAAGAGCAGAGATGATGGCTGTATCCCACCTGTCTGTGCATACCATGAAGAAGGGTGAGAAAAGGACCTTGTTACTCCCAGCTCCTGCACACACCTTCAGGATTTGGCTGTGCTGTCACTGTCACCTTTTACTCTCTCCAGTCTTTTTTCATTGGAAAACTGGTGTCACAAGAGTACTGGAAATGTCAGTTTGACAGATCAGTTAGGACCAAAGCTGAAATATCACTCCTTTTATTGTTAATGGTTGGATTTTGGCAGCCTTTCTTCTTCCTCAGCCTCACAGACTGTGAGAACAGAGTGATTCATGGAAGAGAGTGATTTGATTTCCTTCATGTCCCCCTTGCTGCTGTCCTGAGCTTGATAGCTTTCATTTGATTAACACATCTTCCCCAAAAGGAATCCTGCCTCGAATTGATGGCTTAGGAGACAGGAAAATCCATCACTTCTGCCTGTGAAAGTTCAGCAGAGTTCATGCTTGCTCTGAGTGATTAAAAGCCATCGGGAGTGGGGTACAGGAGGCTGCCTTGGGTGAAGGGGTGCTGAGGTTTGGAGGCACAGTGACATGAAGAGCTTCCTGCCAGCCATGAGGTATAGGTACTAGCTCTGAGCAGTCACTCTTTCATTTTCTACACACTCTTGATTGCCTCTAATTTTTATTATTCCCTGCAGTTTTTAGTGAGATACCACCATGTGGTGCTTGATTTCAGCTCAGGTGGCTGAAGCCTGTGATTAGACAGGGGAGATAATTAACTGGCACTGGGGCAGAAGGACTATTTAGAGTGAGAATTAGGTATTTGCTTGTTCAGTGTCTGTCTTTGATCCTTATCTTCATTCAGATTCCATCTCTCAAATCATAGACTCCCAGAGTAGTTTGGGTTGGAAGGGACCTTAAAGCTCATCCAGCTTCAACCCCTGCCACGGGCAGGGACACCTTCTACTGGAGCAACTTGTTCCAAGCCCCTCTGTCCAACCTGGCCTTGAGCACTGCCAGGGATGAAATGTGGCAGGGCAGAAGCCTGCACCCAGTTGTGCTTCTGGGGAGTGGGGGTACACACTGCCTGCTGGGGCTCTTGCTGTGGACATGAATGAGCTGAACTCCTTCTGGCAGCCACTTAACTGCCTTGTCTCCTGATGGCTATAAATGTGCTTTCATTGATAGCAGCTTTAGGGGAGAGCTTTAATGTTTGCTTTGCAGCTCTCTGTGCATCTCTAAGGTTGATCTTTTTCACTTTAAACCTAACAACTTCCTGGTTAGTGCTCTTCTAAAATGCATCTCAGCTTAGCCCTTCACTTCCAAGTGCTCAACAGTACAGCAGGGTTGACTGTGCTGCACACAACTGTCACTGTTGAGCCTCAGGAGGTGGCAGCTGAGGGAAAGAGAGGGAGGAAGAAAAACAATTAAATGGGATGTCAGATTCCTTGTGAGTCTGAGATGGGGTCAATGCTAATGGAGGTGGGTGTTGAGCTTCCTGTTTTATGGGCTGCTCACTTCCATAAATCTCTTGTCTGTGGGGAAAGGAGGGTCTTTGCAGTACCCTGATAGAAGAGATGTTGATTGCTGCTGGGGAAAGTCTGATGGGGACCTGGGGACCCTTTTTTTCCTATAGCTGTTCAGTAGTCAGGCCTGAAAGGTTCAACTGCACTGGGGGTTGGTGGCTTCTACCTTCTGGTCTCTGCCTTTTTACTAAGACTTCTTGCTGGGCTGCGGAACTGTAGGGTGGTGAGTGGAAAATAATCAGCAGGGCTAAACATGTGGTCATCTGCTGGGAATGGCTTTTTATAATGCAAACAGCATTTAGGTGCCTTGGGGCTGAAAGGGAAAATATATATCATTAAAAAGTTCAGCTGAAATTCTCAGAATCGCCTGCTACACACACAGCCCAAGTGTTGCAACAGCAGGATCCCGAGAGCGCAACTGCCTTGTCATTACAGGAGCTGAGAGCAACAGAAACAGCAAATGGTATTCCAGAAATGACAAGCAAATCGGAGGATTATTCTTTCAGCCTTAATTGTGTGAGTGCAAAGCAGTTCCGCAGGTGGGGAAATTTCCCTTGGATGTGATTGATGTTGACAGTGCTCTCCTGTGAGATGTCGTCCCTGATTTGTCTCTTTTTAACTCTTCCCTCTAACAGGACGTGGCAGCAGGTACCTGTTACAGCCCCATGTCCTGGCAGCTTCAGCCCTGTATTTAATGTGGTGCCCCTGGGGACAGCTTGATTTCAAATGAGCAAACAAATGCAGCTCAGCTGTGGGCCTATAGCTCTAATGTGCACAATCTGCTCTGTTCATAGCCCCAGACCAGATTGCCCCTCAGGCAGCCTGCACATAAAGAGCTGGAGTAACTTCAGTGGCTCAGGAGGCAGAATGCAGGGCCTGGATGTGGGCACAGTGCTGGGTAGTGCTGCTGGGCTCCTGCAGGAGAGCGTTTGAACGCTGTGTTGTGCTGGGAAGCTGTTCCCAGGAGACATCCACATTCTACTGCTAAAAAAAGGGCTAGTGCTCTTTCTGTGAATACTCCTCAGCATTTACTGCTTCAGCTAGACTTGGGGTTTCACTTGTCTGTCTGTCTGGAAGCTAGAGGGACTTTTTTTCTTTAGTACCATCAAGAACAGGAATAGAAACTTTGCAATAAGCTCAGAATGTTCTTTGGCTCAGTGCATGGGAAAGAGATTTAGGGTTGGATTTCCTATTGCTTCACACTTACTCCTGCCTGCTAGCAGGGTGACAGTTCTGTGCACAGGCATTTCTCTTACATGAACTATTGACTGTTTCTCCCCAATTTACTGTTGTATCTCCTCAGCTTATTTCTGGAGGTATGCTTCCCCTTCCCTCACTACCAGCAGCCAGGAAGACTCTGAGCTCGGGGACATCTCAAAGACACTCTCCGTACTGTGGACAGGGAGAGCAGGCAGGCAGAGACATTTATTACCTTCTTTATTGAGATGTTTGGAATGGATGGTCTGCTTCCAACTCTGTCTTGGCAACTGATCATAATACTCCATAGTGATTAAATGATGAATTTCCAGAAGCAGAGCAAAGCAAGCAAGCAGCCATTGCAGAGTGGGGAAATGAAGCAGCATGGGGCTGCAAAGGGAGTGGAGTCTGTGTCAGAGCCGGGCTTTGCACAAGAGCTCTCTTTCAGAGGCCCTCCTGCATTGTGCCTCCCACACTTGCTGCTTCTGGAGCACTCTGTTCCAAGCAGCTTGTCTTGCAGCATCTTGTGATTGACTTCACAATGTGCTAACCCTGGATATTAATAGCAGGGAGATGTCTGCTGCTTTCAGCTGTTCAGCTTTGTCTCCAGTTGCTGGGAGTTCACTCCTGTGTGCAGGGAGGTAGTTGTCATTGCTCAGGTACTTCAGTACCTGTGCTTGATGTTGCAGGCTAATGGGTAAGGAAAAGCACATTGGAGGCTTTGACCTGATACAGGACAACAGTGGAGGGGGAGGCCTGGGTACTCTGGTGAACCAGGACATCACCACAGACACACATTTAGTTGTGTGTCCATCCTGTGCTGGCAGGATGCCCTGCTCACATCCTGCACATCAGCAAGAGAAGAACAAGAGGGGGCTATGAGCTCTTACGGGATTAAGAGACTGAAAGGAGCAAATGCTCTCCAAAAGTGGGTGTGAGCAACCAAACTGCAGCAGCACTGTTGGAAACATGTAAATGTAGCATGAACAGTTTTGTTCCTTGTGCTGCTTTTCAAGTGTTAAGTCACAGCAGTGTCCTTCATGCAACAGCAAAAAGCCCTCTGCAGTCACTGGTGGCCTTTTACTGGGCACTTCCCTGAAGTTTGTTGTGTAGTTCACTCTTGGGAAGCAGTACTTGGATTATGAAGTCACGCTTCCAAGAGGCTGATGTGTATTGTAACTCTATTTGCAGTACACAGCTCAGTGTGCCGACGGTTGTTCCTAGGTGTAGTTTCTAACTAACAAAACACAAGTGCAGTTTCACCTGAAAGCAGTTCCCTCGCCTCTGCAGGAAGGAAGAGTAAGGTGGTGGGTAATTCCTGTTTATGTTTTCACTGCAGGCTGCTACCATGAACAACTGCACAGCAGCAAGTGTAACACTGATCCTGAGCTTGGAATGGGAGACATCGCCATGGATGAAGTTCACTCTCTCTTCCTCACATTGGGCAGCAGCAGTTCCCACTTCTCTCTGGACACTGACAGCTCAGCACTAGACTCTGGCCTTCTTCCTTCTGAAGCTGCAAAAGGCTTGGATGGGGGGTATTTGGTAATAGCTGACCCAGGACCCAAGCCTTGCTGGCTTCCCGACTGTCCAGCCCCACTTGCAGACCTCAGTTCTGTACCAGGTAAGAAAATAAAGGGACTAAACACATTCTGCATGGCAAACCAAAGCGTTTAGGGAAGGCAGGCACCTGATCCTCCCACTGCTACTACTATGGAAACATGTCAGAGCAGAGAACCTGTTGCCATGATACTGTAAAAATAACCTGGTGTCAGCCACTGCGGAGACGCTGAATGGCTGCTCTACATGAGCTGGGTGTCAGTGGCTGCAGCACAGGGACCTGGCACTGTGCATGCAGGGAGGTGGCTCTCTGAAAGCTTCAGGTAAATAAGTCCATGTGATTTTTAATCTGTGTACGTGACACTTAAAGCTGAAGTGGGCAGCCTCAGTTTGTGCAGATGTGCGGGTAGGGTGCGTGGGGTTAGCTACAGAGTTCTAAAGCAGATCAAGCAATGGTAGCTGGGGTTTAAAGAAATCCCACCTCAGATTTAAGGAGTTGGAAACAGGGTGGGTTTTGGAACTCTGTGTAAATTGGAGCATGTGTGGAATGGACAAGGCTGCCTGGTGAAGGTGCCTCCGAGCTCCAAGGTGCAAGGTGCTCAGGCAGCCAGGAAAGATGCTGGTGCTGGGTTTAAAGCCCTGGACATATGTGCAGAGGGGAAGCAAGCACAGGATCAGGCCCAGCTCTGTGCTGCACCACTGAGGTTTGGCAGAAGGGGTGAGCTCCCTTGAGAGCTGCAGAGAGCAGGACAATGGCTGTTTGAAGCCTTTAAATTCTATCCAGAAACACCTCTCCAGCAGTTCAGAAACTTCAGGGCTTGGCCTTGCCCAGGCATTTTCCTGTACACAGCAAAAAATCAAACCCTCTGTAGCCTGTTACTGATGTTTTCTAAATCTCATTATGGTCTGACCCAAGTTGTGCTGGCGTTCAAGCTCAGGCTGAAGAGGGTGGTCTAAAGACAAACTGTAAAACCTTTGAAGAAACTATTACTGGTTGAATCAATTGTCCTTTTCCTATAAGGCTGGCTCAGGACTGGTCCTGCTCGGCTCTCTTCAAGCTGCTTTTTTAAATATACATGTTTTATGCCTGACTTCCTTGGTCTTTTGCCTTCCAACTGAACAGCACAACACATTTTCCCAGTGAGACTAAAAGGATGCTGCCTCCTCCCACCCCATCTTCAGAGATTCCTGACGTGTTTCAGATGTACAGCTTGGCTTTGTTTTAGTACCACGGGCACACACAACTCCTCCTCTGTGCTGCAGGCGTGCTGTGGATTCCCAATTCCTCCTACTCCTGTTCCCAACATGACAATGAGCCAGCTCTGAAGCCCAGCTCCAGAAGCACTCGCATAAACCCAACAAGAAACACACACACAGAGTCAGCAATGTCCCACTGCTCTGACTTTAATAATCCCACTTCCACCCCAGCCATGGGCGACTGCCCAGTGCTGTGTCCCAGCCCATGCCTGGGAGTGGGAAGGAACAGGAAAAGGTTTGTGATCCAAGGAAGCTACAGCCTTGTAGGTGAGAAGCCAACCAGTCCCCAGCTCTGGCTACAGGGGCCTCACCTGAAGCGGGCTCCAGGCACATGGATCTCCTTCAGCAAACCCCATAGGATGTTGTGGTGTGAGCTGCAGAGGTGACAGCCCGAGTACACACAGTGACAACGGCAAGGCCACTTCAGCCCTCCAGGATGCGATTGATCAGCTTCATTTCCTCGGCACTCATAGGGTTCAGGTTAAATCCCTTCAGCTCAGGTTTACCTGAGAAGAACACATCAGGACTTTGCAACACAACCAGTGCGGCAATCCCTGAGGGGCTGCAGGGAGGGCAGGGGCAGCCCTGGGAGCTGATGTGGGATTATCCTGGTCGATGGCTCTGCCCCAGTGCTGCTGGAGCAGGGAAGGAATTGCAAAGCCAGTGGGAAAGTGGCTGCAGGAGCACACAGAGCTCAGGAGTTTCTGGACTCTCCTGGCATGTGGCATCTGATGCTGGGAAGGTTCCAGAACACGAGTGTTACCTTGGGCTTCGTAGAGGCGGTTCACCTTCACACGCAGCTCTTTGCGGAGGTTGTTTATCTCCTCATCCAGATGTTCCTGGTCTGAGACAATCATAGCGTGGTTTGGGTTGAAAGGGCCCTTAAAGCCCCTCCAGCTCCAACCCCTGCCCCGGGCAGGGACCCCTTCCACTGGAGGAGCTTGCTCCAAGCCCCTGTGTCCAACCTGGCCTTGAGCACTGCCAGGGATGGGGCAGCCACAGCTTCTCTGGGCACCCTGTGCCAGCGCCTCAGCACCCTCCCAGGGAAGAGCTTCTGCCTAAGAGCTCAGCTCAGTCTCCCCTCGGGCAGGTTCAAGCCATTCCCCTTGGCCAAAGCCCCTCTCCAGGGGCGCATTGGGATGGGGGTGAGGAGGGCTCTGGGCTGGAGGCTGAGCCCTTGGCAGCGCACCCAGCTCAGGAGTGGGCTCTTCCCCACCTGCCTCCGGGTGCTGCGGGCTCACCCCTGCCTTTGTGCCCAGCGGTGTGCGCCAGGAGAGCCGGGCGGCAGCCGGGACCTGCCCGGGTGTGCTGGGGGGGTGCGGGCGGGGCGCTCGGGAGCACAGAGCGGCGCTGACCCCGCTCACCGTTACCGTACCCTTCCGCAGCATGTCCCGGGTGTGCGCGGCGGGCAGCTCGATGAACATGCTCCCGAAGCAGACCATGGCCTTGCCTGCGGGACACGGACGGGAAAGGCCCTGCTCAGCGCGGCCGGGCCGGGGCTCAGGGCGGCACCGGGGAGCGCGGCCTCACCCTCAGGCTCCGGGTTCTTGTGCAGCGCCCGCAGGGCCTCGCGGTTCCGGTTCCGCTTCACGTCCAGATCCACGATCTGTAACGGGAGAGGTGCAGCTGCGGCCACCGGCGCCGGGGGAGCCCCCGCCGGGCCGGGCCGGGCCGTACCTGCTGCCGCGCCGCCAGCACGTCCTCGGCCAGCTCCTCCACCTCGGCCAGGTACCGCAGCACGAAGGCCGGGTCCCGCGCCATGGCCGGCGGCGGGGCGGGCTCCGGTCCGCGTCCGTTACCGGTCGGATCCGGGTACGGGCCGTGTCCGCTGCCGCCCGGCTCCGCGCCGCAGCCGCAGCCGCACCGGCGGGTTCCGCGGCGGAAGGGTCCGCGTCGCAGCGCGCCCCCTGGCGGTCACCCCCGGAGCGCTCCGCGGCCCCGAGCGAGGGTTTGGACCCCCCGGGGCGAGGGGAGCGCAGGGGCACGGCCCCAGCCCCACGGCGCGGGGGGTGCGGGCCCCCCCCACAGCCCCCCGCGGGCCCCCACGGGTGCGAGTGGTTCACTCCACAGGCGGAAGCTCTGCCCTGGGAGGGTGCTGAGGCGCTGGCACAGGGTGCCCAGAGGAGCTGTGGCTGCCCCATCCCTGGCAGTGCTCAAGGCCAGGTTGGACACAGGGGCTTGGAGCAAGCTGCTCCAGTGGAAGGGGTCCCTGCCCGGGGCAGGGGTTGGAGCGGGACGAGCTTTAAGCTCCCTTCCAACACAACCCGTTCCATGATTTACTCCATGTCAGAGCCCACCCCCGCTCCCCACCAGCGCTGCACTTCTGGCTCTTCCTCGCCTCTTCCCAGCGTGGCGCCGGTGCCGGGCAGCTGGGCTCTTAGAGCACGGGGTGGCCTTTGCGTCCCCTTCTTCTCCCCAGGAGGCAATAAACAGCGCTAAAAGCCCGGGGCGATGAGCTCAGATTGCCTTTGGTGCAGCTGAGCGGCCGCTCCGGAGCTCGGCGGTGCGGGCTGCGTCCCCAGGGAGGGACACGGCTGCGGTCCCGGCTGCATCAGGCTCCTGCCCCGGCAGACCCTGCCCGCAGGAAGGGGAAACACCGCACCTCGGAACGGCCTCTGCTCCCTTCCCCCCAGCCCGTGAGCAGCAGGAGATGCAGAAATGGGGGGTCAGTAGCCCCAGCCCCGATGGCAGGGACTGGCGGGAGGGGGGGCCCAGGAGCCGGGTTTAATATCCCATGTCCCGAAGCTGCTCCACCCGGGAATGCTGTTGTGAGACAGCCCTGGAGAACTGCTTCGCCTCGCTGGGCCCTCAGAGCCCTGAGGCCAGGGTGGAGGGCACTGCACAGCACCAGCCCCACCAGCTCCCCTCTGCTCTGGGCATACTGCTCAGCAGGAGGGGGCTGGTGCTCAGAACCATCTCTTGGGTTTCCAAAAGCAGCCCTGTCCCTGCTGCTGCCGCTCACTCAGCATCGCGGGGTGACGACGGTGACGGTGACGCTGTTTGTTCCACTTAGATGGTGGAGGAACGTCCAGTCTTGGAGCGGGGTTTTTGTAGGAGGGAGCCCCAATGACACCAAGCATGGGCTGGGGGAGAGGAGAACCAGCGGTGGTGGGGACACAGCAGGGCCTGTTGGCTCCTGCCCTCCATGGGACTCAGCTTGGTGAGGAGCTCCCCGAGGGCGCGTGGTGACCCCAGTGCTGCCGGACACCACACAGCAGCCACAGGGGATGGGGAAGGAGGGAGCGAGGCAGCATCTGGCCGGTGGTCACCGCACTTGTGTGGGCAAATAATCTCTTAAAGGAGTTTACCGGGTGGGATGATTACCTCCCTAATCCCATCAGGTTGTTTGTGGCAGTTAACTGGGGAGATCTCGTCTGCCTGCACTGAGACCAGGCGCTCCCAGGGCAGCGGAGGCAGTGAGCGGCCGGCCCGGGATGGAGCCGTTCGTGCTCTGGTTGGAGCTTTTCCCGACGTGAGGCAGTGGGATCGGGGCTGGTGCCAACACTGGAAAATGCTCCTTTTTCAGTGGGGGTGCCTGGCTGGGGATCTGCAGCCTGGATCCATCCTGTGTCCCAGGGCTGGCTCCTCTGGCATCCCAGTAGGGTGGGGGCACCGGGGCAGCTGCAGGGTGCTATGCAGGACCTGTATCTGCTTTTCTCTTGCAGCCTCGCACCACAGCATCCACCATGGAGTGATTTGCTTCAGCTTTCTGCAGGCACAAAGGCAGCATCTGACCCTTGTCGCTTTGGTGGGATGGGAGGAGAAGAGCCTGATGAGTCTCATGCTGAGTGCTGGGACCCACCTGGACCTGGAGCTGCATTTCCCTCTTGGGGACACATTTTTCAGACCAGTGGCATAAAGCTCTGTGGGCAGGGAAAGCCAAACTGCCCATCCTGCTGCCGACGCAGGGACACAGGTGGGGTTTGGCTCCAGAGCTGGAGGTGGTGCTGGGGAAGTGTGTCCTGTCTGGGTGTTGGCTGTCCCCTTCAGTGGGCTAGAAACCTCCTGCCACCACGTCCACCAGCAGCTCTTGTTATACACAGAGAGACTGGGAGGAGAGAGGACTTTCAAAGTCAATGTGGGAGCGATGGGATGGGGACAGGGATTGGGATGGGATGAGGATGGAGACAGGGATGTGTTGGGGTTAGGACAGGGACTGGAATGGAATGGTGACAGTGATGGGGATGGGATGGGGACAAGGACTGGGTTGTAATGGTGACAGGGATGGGGATGGGGACAAGGACTGGGTTGTAATGGTGACAGGGATGGGGACAGGGATGAGAAGTGGACAGTGAGGATGGGCTGCCACCTGCCCCCTCCAATTGCAGAGGGGCAGGGGAAGCCTGGGAAGGGGGTCCCAGCCCAGCACAGACATGGGGGAAGCAGCAGCAGATTGAGCTGCCCCAGGAGGGGTCCAAAGCACCTGGGGAACATTCCCTGGGCAGGGAGCAGCAGCTGGTGCTGAGCTCCATGGCCTCTCCCCAGCCAAGCTCTGAGCCAGCCGCAAACCATCCCAGATCTCTCCTCCTGGAGCTGGGACAGGCCTTCTGCTTGGGAGCTGGACTCAGCCCAGGGACCAGAGGTCTGTGAGGGCCAGATGCACCTCGATGTGCCCTGCTGGGGACCAGCACTTAGGGACCAGCCTCCTGCCCACTGCTGAGGGCTGCTCTGCTTGGCTCTGTACTTTGCTGTGCAAAGAGCAGGTTTGGTTTCAGCCTGTTCCTTTTTCTTCCTTGCAGCACTTTTATGTATGCAGCTAGAACCCATCCCTGCCTGCTGGCAGCTGCACAGGAAGCTTCGGGGCTGTTTATGGGGTTTTTTTTCTCTCTCATTTTACCATGTGGCTGCTGGGGCCTGTTGTTCAGATAGATCAGACTTCAGACCACTGTCCCTGTGTTGCCAGGCTGTGGATCTTTAACGCTGTTTCAGAGGGGGCATTTCAGGATCACTGAAGGAAGGTGGGTCCATCTCTCCCTGGTTTCCAGGTCCCGTCTCCCTGGTGCTGTGCCCACTACTGCAGAGGCACCAGTTCTGCTCTGTTGCCCAACCAGGACAGAGACTGGGATCGACCTGGCACTGGGGAGCTCTGGCCAGCAGTGCCTGTCCTCCAAAGGGGCCCAGGCTCCTGAAAGGCTCCGTTCCTCAGGCTCTGGGATGCTGGGAGCATCCCCTCCCCCAGGCAGGCATCTCTCGAGGGGATCTGTCAGGAGCAGCTCAAGGTTAGGTATTTAAGTCGCATTACCCATGCTAATACATGCAGCACAGAGAGAGCCTCACGGAGGGCCCGACTGCTCCCTTGTGCCAACTGACACCTTCCCCCTGTGCTCCCTCAGCTTTGTGCACCAGGATCCAGGCTTAGCCCAGGTTTGGAAGTTGGCTGTTTCCTGGGATATAACACGCTCCCCCCACAGCGTGCTGCCGTGTGCTCACCGTGGGCCAGGTTCTGGCCACGCATGAGGTTCCTCCAGAGGCACACAGAGCTTTGGAGGCTGAAATGCAGCAAGGCAGAGCCTGTCCATGGAGATGATAATCTGCAAAGGAGCCAAAAGCTCTTCCCCTTCCAGCAGTGCTGGAATGCCAGCCCAGAGCTGCTTCACGTGTCCCGCAGGGGTACCAGCCCCTCACGCTGCCCACTGGGCATCCCAGTTGTGATGGGCAACAAAGGAGCAGAGGTGGTGGGGCAAAGCCAAGGAGCAGGGCAGCGTCTGGGCTCATGGGCACCCAAACCCCAGGTCCGTTGGGTGACCTTGGCACTTCACCGCCTTGTGCAGCGCCTCTGGGGGCCTCCCCAAGGCTGGGCTGTTCCTGCAGAGTGGGGCTCGGGTCCAGCGCAGCAGCTCCCTGCGGGGGGCCCTCGGGCAGGAGCCCGGGGTCCTGCGGCGCTGCCCCTAGGACCGGAGCCTCCCGTTGCAGCCCGGGGGGGCTCTCACCGCCGTGGAGGGGCTGCCCGGGGAGCCCCGCTCCTTGATGAGCCGGGCGGGGGGCGGCGGCGTGGAGCGGCCGCCACCGAGGGGGGGGTCCTGCCGGCGCCGGGCGGGGAGCCCCGGGGCATCGCGACCGGTTGCCCTTCCCGGCGGGGCGGCGCCCACCGGCACCGAGCGCTCCCCCGGGACCTGGCGGCGGCGGCGGGGCGGGGGCTGCCGGGGCCGGTCTCGGCGGGGCCGCGGGGCGAGGCCGGCGGGGCGGGCGCTGCCGGGGCGGGCTCGTCGGCGCCGTCCTCCCTCCGGAAGTCTCTCCCGCTCCCTCCTTTCTCCTCCTCTCCCCCGACAACATGGCCGCGAAGTCGGACGGCGGCGGCGGCCCGGCCGTGCTGCTGGAGAGCCCGGGGGGCGGCGGCGGCGGGCGGCGGGAGGGGAGCGCGGCCCCCCCGGCGCGGCGGTACCGGCTGCGGGACGGGTGCTGGGTGCTCTGCGCCCTCCTCGTCTGCTTCGCGGACGGTGCCTCGGACCTGTGGCTGGCGGCCCATTACTACGTGCGGGGTCAGCGGTGGTGGTTCGGGCTGACGCTGCTCTTCGTGCTGCTGCCCTCGCTCGTGGTGCAGCTCCTCAGCTTCAGGTGGTTCGTCTACGACTTCGCCGCCGGCAGCACCAAGGACAGCGCCGGCAGCACCAAGGACAGCGCCCGCGGCCCCCGCGGCTGCTGCCGCCTCTGCGTCTGGGTGCTGCAGGGCCTCATCCACCTCCTGCAGCTGGGGCAGGTCTGGAGGTACGGGGGTGCGGGGGTGTGGGGGTGCAGGGTGGGTACGGGGGTGCTGCAGGGCCTCATCCGCCTCCTGCAGCTGGGGCAGGTCTGGGATCGTGGAGCCGGGCTGGGCTGGAGGGAGCGGTGGGGGGCAGCAGGGAGGACGGAGTAGGGGTTGGCAGGGGTTGGGAGGGAGCGGGTGTGGATGCTGAGGTGCAGCCCATGCAATCTGCGGTGTGCTCAGGGATCGAGCCCTCTGCATGCACGGCAGGATGGGGGCTGGGGAGAGCCCCAGGACAGCCCCAGCAGAGCCCTGCTGTGGGTGCGGGTGGGCAGGAGCTGTGGGTGCAGGTGAGGAGGTGCTGGTTGTGCAGGGCCCGGGGAAGGCAGCTCTGGGCAGAGTGGAGCAGGCGCCAGAGGCCCTTTGCCTGCGTCCCTGCAGCCCCTCCAGAGCTGGGGGTTTGCTGGCACCTTCCTCCCTTGTGCCGTGGAGCCCTGCTCGCCCCATCCCTGCTGAGCTCCATCCTTGGGTGCTGGGGAAGAGCCGTGGCTCTGGCATTGAGCTGCTTCCCAGGGTTGGTGCTGGGAGGGGAGTGGAGACAATGGCAAATTCCGGGAACAATGCACGGAGCAGGCAGTGCTCAGCTCGGGTTTCCATGCTGCTTCCCCTCCTGGGCTTCTGTAGTACCAAGGCTCCTCCACTTCCCATTGTTGCCTGCATGCGTTGCTTCATCCGCTGCTTTTCCCGGGATGCTCTGGGATGTCCAACTTTGCTTCACAGTGCAGTAAGCACCGTGCTGGGGGGGCTCCTGCCCCTTCCCTCACCAACAGCTGCTGCCCATCCACATGACAGCCCTCGGGGTATGTGGGGGGCAGGATGGGTGCAAACCCTGCCACGGTGTGCAGGAGGAGCTGGTGAGGGAGGGGACAGGAGCCTGCCTGCAGCGGCCTTGTCCCCAGCACCCTGCAGGCAATGACCCGATCCTGGCTGGAGCTGGGGCTGGGCTGTGGTTGGGTCTTTGCTCCCGGTAGTGTCAGCCACGCTCTCCTGATCTGCTGCACCACGGAGCCTCTTAAGCCAATTAAAGCGGTAACTCAGC
Source organism: Lathamus discolor (assembly GCF_037157495.1). Lineage (NCBI taxonomy): Eukaryota > Metazoa > Chordata > Aves > Psittaciformes > Psittacidae > Lathamus > Lathamus discolor. The sequence goes on along the minus strand of NC_088894.1, from coordinate 868,965 downwards.
ACTGACCCTCCAGGACATGTTGGTCTCAAGCTGCAGCTGAGGCTCTTTCTAAGCCTGGGATTTGGGATTAGCTCGGGTGAGCAGTTAAATGCAGTTTGCTAAACCCATTAGCGAGGCTGGATCCGGTGCAGGTGGATGTGGCAGTTAAGGAAGCGTCGACTGAACGCTGCATGTGAAGGGAAGGCTCTGCCCTGGCCAAACGCCTTCCCCTTCCCCCTTTCCCTGCCTCCTCCCTGCCTCAGCAGGTCTCACCCCCACCAAATCCACCGCGTGTTTCTCCCACCGGCAGCGTGCCGGGGTCCCTGCCACCCCCATGGGCTGGCAGCCGGTGGGGGACAGCCCTGCCCGTGCCCACTGTGCCCCTGTCTCCACTTTGGCCCAGGGTCACGCCTGGTTTGGCTGCCTGGGGGTCACCAGGAGCAGAGCTGGGGTGCTCTCTGCACCTGCAGGTCCTCCCCAAGGACCTCCCATCAGTTCCCCCATCCGCTGCTGGCTTGGGGACCCGGTGCCACCCCTCGGTCCTGGTGCCGGCCCCCCGGGGCACAGACACTCCCAGGGCGGGCTCATGAAGGGGGGCAGATCTGGGACACACAGGTCCCCCCCCAGCCCCTCTGCTCTGCCGCTGGGGCTGTCACTCCCTGGGGTCTCCACTTTCTAGGGCTGGGCCGAGCCTGTCCTTGAGCACCCTGGTGCCCCAGGCACACTGGGGTGCAGGGATGCTGGCACCTGGGGCTTTCCTTGGCCTGTGCGGCTCTCCCTGATGGCCTGACTTGGTGGGATGTGTGGGGATTAAAATGGCTGCAACAGGGAAGCAATCTCCTTGTTTAAATAAAAGATTAAGGGCTGATATCCCAAATTGCCTTCTAGGAAAACCATGCTCTGTGAACTCAGGGGTCCCGCATCCCGCTCCATCTGAGGACGATGAGTAGTGGATTTGGTGATAACCAGAGCTGGGCTTTTCTCCTTACACTTCTGTTTGTTCAAACGCTTTTAAACTGGGGTCAGTAGCTGGGAGCTGGTGGCAAATGGGGCCATTAATGACAACCCCATCCGTGGTGGGGCTCTGGCAAACCCAGCACCCAGCAGCACCCAGCACCTTCCCACTGCAGGGGTTTCGCTGGGTTCCTCCGTGCCCCACGGAGCAGGGAGCAGTCAGCGCTGCGAGCACCACGCTCAGCTTCTGCCTCATCATCAGCTCTTTGAAAGTGAAATGAGTCCCCCCCCGTGATTGATTCTGTGTTTCCCACCGTGTGCAGGGCTGGGGAGCGCCCGCCTGCGCTGTCAGCGCGGGGATGCTTCTCAGGGCTGAAACCCCACGGGGTGATCGAATGCATCACAAACAGGAACCAACGCTTCATTCTGATGTGTGGATGGGAGATGAAGCCTCGGGTTAATGAGATCTGTGGAGCTGATGGGCAGATGGGGGAGAGCGGGGCCCGCGCTGGAGGCTGGGGGAGGCTGCAGGTCACTTGTTGAGCAGTGGAGGGGCCGCGGACGTTGTGGCTGTGGGGTCTGCGTGCAGCAGGCAGCAGGATCACAGCTGATGAGCCCAGTTAGTGAGGCTGATTGCTGGGAGAGGGTGAGGTCACTGGTGCCTGGGCCCATTCATGAGTGGGTACCCTGGGACCAGCAGTGATGCCCCACAGCATCCCAGGCTCTGTGTTGCTTCTCCCATTGTGTTCTCCCTAAGCTGTGTCCCCCATCCCTGCTCTGTCCCCTGGTTCCCCCTGCCAGTGAAGGGCGGTCTGTCCCTGGGGGCTGGTGAGGAGGGGGGCCGGGGGGGGCAGTGATGCCAGGGTGCAAACCTGTGCCAGGAGCTGAGCAGCTGCAGCCTCCCCCTCCGAGCAGCGAGGGACAGGCAGCAGCAAAGCTTAAACCCAGCTGCTCCCCCCGAGGTGGAGGTTAAAGCGTCACTTTGTCACCAGCGCAGCCATCGGCACCCGCTTCAACCGGGGCAGAGCTACTGAAACCGTGCTATTTGACGACAGCAACATCCTGCCTGGCCACCGGCCCTTGGGGGAGGTTTTGGGGGGGAGCCGTAGGGGATGGAGCAGATGGTGATGGGGCTGCTGACACCCAGCAGGACCACCAAGGAGGACCACGGGAGCCCCATGGGACCAGGATGCTCCCCCTGCCCTCCCATGGCTGCAGGGGGGTGTTCCCAGCTGATGGCCCCCACTGTGGTCTCGGGGCTGTCCCTGCAGAGGGAGCAGGGCTGGCTCCTGCTCCTTCCGCTGACGGATGAGCTGAAAGTGCTGGGATCAGGGTTTCTCCTGCACTCCGGGATAATGGATTTGGCTGGCAGCGCTTCTGGAGCTGATGGAGAGGCTGTCGCTCTGTGTGAGGGTTTTATGGGGCTGGGAGAAGCTTTATGGCCTGATATCCTCCTGCTTCAGCTTCCTGCCTTCCCGTGGTGCCGGCAGGGCTGCGGGGATGTCCTGCCCCCCCGGCCCTGCCCCTCCGGCAGTGCCCGGATCCGTCCCCGTGCCATGGGGAGGGGTTCCCGGTGGCGGTGACTCATCCGGTGCGTGTCGGTGCCACACGCACCTCCGGTGACCCCGGCCCACGACCAGATGGCCACGGCCAGTGTGTGCCTGGGCCCGCGGCGGTGCCAGGAGCCGAGGCAGCGCCGGCACCAGCGCCCGGTGCTTCCCACCGGCAGCGCCGCACGACCAGCTGGTGCCTCCGTGCCGGCCGGGGCAGGGACGGGGGGGGACCCGTGCCATGGGACCGAAATACCCCCTTTGGGAAGCAGCCGGATGCGGTGCTGGGCTGGGGCACCCCGAGTCCATGGGTGGCCGGAGAGCGGGGCCGGGATCCCTGACTTGGGGGGGGGGGAAGCCAGGCCCTGCATGGGGGAGACTGCACAAGGACAGCACCCAGAGGTGGTGGCCGGGTGAGCCCCTGGTGCTGAGCTGGCTTTGCACAACCTGCTCCTTCTTGGCACCTCGGGGTGGGACAGGGACATGCGTTCAGCTCTGGGCCCCCAGCACAACAGGGATGTGGACCTGCTTGAGCGGGTCCAATGAGGCCATGGGGCTGCTGCAAGGGCTGGAGCAGCCCTGCTCTGGAGCCAGGCTGGGAGAGCTGGGCTGGGGCAGCCTGGAGAAGAGAAGGCTCCTGAAGGGGAGACCTGAGAGCAGCTCCAGTGCCTGAAGGGGCTGCAGGAAACCTGGAGAGGGGCTTGGGACAAGGGCCTGTAGGGACAGGCCAAGGGGAATGGCTTGAACCTGCCCGAGGGGAGACTGAGATGAGAGTTAGACACTGGAAGAGCTTTCAAGGTCCCTTCTAACCCAACCCATTCTATGGGAGCGTTATGCCTTGCAGCCCTCTCGCACCCTGGGTGTGTGGGGCTTTCTGTGGCCCCAGATCATGTGGGAAGTGCTGCTGGGTGGGGTTGGCAGCGGTCACAGGACATGGCTGGCATGGGCAGGGGCTGAGCTCAGCTGCCTGGGCCCTGGGGGCTCATCTCACCTCCGACCCCCCCCACAGGTACCTCCGCACACTGTACCTGGGGCTGCAGAGCCGGTGGCAGGCCGAGCACCGCCGCCGGCACTTCTACTGGCGCATGATGTTTGAGAGCGCGGACATCAGCATGCTGCGGCTGCTCGAGACCTTCCTGAAGAGCGCGCCCCAGCTCGTGCTGCAGCTCAGCATCATGGTGCAGCAGAACAGCATCGAGCCCCTGCAGGGTAAGGGGCACGGTGCCCGTGGCAGGGGATAGGGTGGATGGAGGGGGGACCCGGGGCTGCTGCAGGCTCTCACTGCCCCTTCCCCGCGCAGGGTTCTCGGCCTCGGCCTCGCTGGTGTCCCTGGCATGGATGATCGCCTCCTACCAGAAGGTGCTGCGGGACTCGCGGGAGGACAAGATGCCCATGTCCTACAAGGGGGCCGTGGTGCAGATCCTGTGGCACCTCTTCACCATCGCCGCCCGCGCCATCGCCTTCGCCCTCTTCGCCTCCGTGTTCCAGCTCTACTTTGGCATCTTCATCGTCACCCACTGGTGCATCATGACCTTCTGGATCATCCAGGGCGAGACGGACTTCTGCATGTCCAAGTGGGAGGAGATCATCTACAACATGGTGGTGGGCATCATCTACATCTTCTGCTGGTTCAACGTCAAGGAGGGCCGGAGCCGCTACCGAATGTGCATCTACTACATCATCACGCTGTCGGAGAACGCCGCCCTCACCATCCTCTGGTTCCTCTACTACGACCGCGAGACCACCTCCGACTTCGACGCCTTAATCCTCGTCTGTGTGGTCAGCTCCAGCTTCGCCCTCGGCATCTTCTTCATGTTCATCTACTACTGCCTCTTGCACCCCAACGGCCCCATCTTCAGCTCCAGCGGCGGGGGCTGCATTTTCCGGCAGCAGCCGGCCCCGGTGCCGGGGTCCCCCGCGGACGCCGTCACCAGCCCCCCCCGCTCGCTGCCGCGGACTACAGGGGGGGAGCGGGACGGGGCGCCGGGGGAGCGGGACAGTTGCGTGCCCGTCTTCCAGGTGAGACCCTGCGCGCCGCCGGCGCCGGCCGCCCGCGCCCCGCGGACAGAGGGGCCCGTCATCCGCATTGACCTGCCCAGGAAGAAGTACCCGGCCTGGGACGCCCACTTCATCGACCGGCGCCTGCGGAAAACCATCCTGGCGCTGGAGTACGCGTCGCCCAGCACCCCGCGCCTGCAGTACCGCACCCCCGGCGCCCCGCAGGAGGTGCTGGAGTACGAGACCACCGTGTAGGGCCGGGGCCGCGGGGCCGCGGCGGGGTCCTCCGGTGCCGTCCCCAGCACCCGCGGCTCCGCAGCCGTTTGCCTTTCTGTTGGGTTTGCGGGCGCTGCCGAGCGCCCCGCGGGAAGGGGCGGGGGGCGGGGGGGGTCTCTTGGTGCTATCCCCGCCCCGCGCCGCCCTCCCGCAGCCGAGACCCCACTTCCACCCCATGGCTCCCCCCCCCGGGGCTCGTCCTTGCCAAATACCTCACCGGTGCCTGAGCCCCAGGCGGGGGGTGCTGCGGCCCCGTGGTGCTCAGCCGTTTCCATGGTGCAGGATGGGGGCCGGGGGCACCCCGGGTTGGGGGTCGGCAGCTGTGAGGGGCTTGGGGCACGGTGGGGCACAGTGTGACCCGGGCGGGCAGCATGTGGGGACACGGGTGCCTGTGTCACAGCAGCGCCATGGGGCTGGAGTGTGTCTGAACTGGGGTTTGTGTGGGGCTCATCACCCCCATGGAGCTGGGGTAGGGGACAGCCGGGGTCCGGCCAGCCCTTCCATGTCACCTTCTTGCCCCAGGGGAGCCCCTTTATCTCCGCTCTTGCTCCCCCTGGTTCAGGGCTGAGCCGTGTCCCCAGCCCCACGGGTCCTGGCTGTGCTGTGGGGTGCAGATCCTGTCCTGGGGTCCTCTCATGGGACCTGGCCCCCATTATCCCTCCTGTCCCCACGGGAACCACTTCATCTCATCGGGTTTGTTTTCACCTCAATGGTGACGTTTTGTGTGACATTTTCTACCTCCACTGCAGCCAGGGGGCAGGGTCTGGCACCACTGAGGGGGCACATGGGGCCATCGGCGTTCCAGGGGCTCCCCAAAGTGGGATTCACCCCCAGATGTTCTCCCCTCCCGGGTTTGGCATCTCTATCCACCCAGGAGTGTTTCCATTCAACCCCCCCATCAGCATCAGCGCCCTCCAGCTCCCCAGTATGAACCTGACTGAGAATCCTGCCTGCCCCTGCCTGCCCCAGGCTTGGGGCTGCCCCGGCCTCCGGGTCTGAATGTGTCCCTGGTCCGGATCCATTGGTGTGCGCCCACCCAAAGGGCTGAATGTACTCCATGTCCCCGGGGCCAGGCACGTCCCAAGGGGGTGCATGCGCGTGTGTGTACATGTGTGTGTGCATGTGTACGTGTGCGTGTGCATGTGAGAATGTGTGCATGCGTGTGTGCATATGTACATGTGCGCGTGTGCATGTGAGAATGTGTGCATGTGTGTGTATATGTGTGTGTGTGCACGTGTGAATGTGTGCATTTGTGTGTACATATGTGTGTGGGTACATGTGTGTGTGTACATGTGTGTGGGTACATGTGTGTGTGTACATGTGTGTGTGTACATGTGTGTGGGTACACGTGTGTGTGTACATGTGTGTGGGTACACATGTGTGTGTACACGTGTGTGCAGGGGCTGGCAGGGCTTTGCAGGGCTGCGATGCTGCCAGACCCCCGTAGCCCTTTGCCCCCCGCTCCCACAGCCCCTGTGCCTTCCCCGTGCCCCCTGTGCCCCCCGCCACAGCCACGTAGGGTCCCGGCCACCGCCTGCCCCGTGCCGCGGTGCCGAGCCCTGCCATGGGGTGGGATGGGGAGCGGCACAAGGGACCAGCCGTGGGCAGGGCTGTGCTGTAGGGTCTGCACTTGGGAAGGGCTCTGGCTGGCACCCCCCGTGCTGGGCCCGGCTCCCCGAGGGGCAGCGTCCTCCCCACCCCCGAGACACGGCGGCAGCGCGGTGTCGGTGTCATCACGTTGTTTTTCTTTCCCATTTCTCTGTAGCTGGAAGGCCGGGGGGGGGGGGGGGGGGGGGGCAGCGGGCAGGGCCGGCGCTGGGGACACTGGTGCTAACTGGTGCTAACTGGAAGCCTCGGAATCCCTTTCGGAGGAGGGGGCAGCACTTGGCTGGGGCCGGGCTCCCCGTGGGCTGCACCCCTCCTTCACCACCGGTATCAGACAGACCCCGCGGCGGGCGCTGACGGTGCCAGCGGCAGCGCCGGGTGCGGGGCAGCTTTCGGGGGTCTCATTTCCTCAGGGAAGGTCGGGGGCAGCGGCCGGGGGAGCGGGGCTGGGGCCGGGGCTCGTCCCTGCGGTCCCTGCTCATGGGGACCGGGTGCCAGCATAGGGGGGGCTCCTCTGAGCTCCCCCTGCCCCAGCCCCTCTCCCTGTCCCCCCAAGAGCAGAGAGAAGTCACCGGTCGGGTCAATCCTCATCCCCCCCAAGCCCTGGGGCTTGCGCGGGGACCCTGGGCGCAGAGGGACACTTTTCTATGCACTCAAGCCACGGTACCCTCAGCCCTGGGCTGCTCCGGGCAGGGGTCTCAGCAGCAGCGAGCCCCAGGGCTCAGCCACCCCCTCAGCCGAAGGGGAAGCCAAACCCAGCGCCCCGGTGCCAGCGGCAGCACCGGGACCACGGCGAGGGGGCACGACCTGAGGCCGAGCTGGGTGCTGCGGGATGGGGCAGCTCTGGGGGTGCTCGAGCTCTCCCTGGGGATGGGGATCCTGGTCCCTGGGGGTGTCCCTGGGGCCACCCCGGCTTCAGGGAGCGGGGCGAGGTTTGGGATGGGGCCCTCGGTCAGGGTTTGCCCCCGGTCAGGGTCGTTGGATCCCGGCGGGGGCTGCCGGGGGGGTGTCGGCCACATCCCTGTTCCCCCCCCCGCCGGGACCTGGCGGCCGCTGTCACGTACTGTAAATACTCTGTGTGCCACCTTCTTCTCTGGGAGCCGGCGCGGGCAGGGTCGAGGGGAGGCCGGGTCCGGACCGAGACTTTTTTGTACACCACGAACTTTTTGTATATTTTTAATTTTGCTGCAACATGAGAAATTAAATTCATTTCAATAACCCCCGCCTGCGGGTCCGCTCCTCGCCGCGGCCCCGGCCCAGCGCCCTGCAGCGGGGCAGGGCGCTGTGTCCCGGGGTGCTCGGGATGCTGGGCATGGAGCAGGATGGCTGCGGGGGTGCTGTGTGCACGGTGCCTGTGGCCGGCAGCGAAGGGGTGCGCGGGCAGGATGCTGGGCAGGAAGCCGCTGGATGTGGCTGCTGCCGGACCAACCTCCTCCCTGCCGGAGGCCCTGGGCAGCCCCCAGACCCACGGTGGGCTCGGAACCCGGGGGTGCCCGTGGGGATGGGGAGCTGGGTGCAGTTGAGCAGGATCCTGCAGGTGCCATTCCCTGTGTCATGGCCCCATGGGCAGGGCGAGAAAGGGGCGGTGAGGGCCGGGAGCCGCCAGCTCTGCCCATGAAGATGTGGTTGATGTGGGGCCATGGGGCGGCAGAACCAGGCCCAAGCCCAGGGGGGAGCCCTGCAGCAGTGAGGGGCAGGAGCTGCTCTGCAGCAGGGTCCCGCTGGCACCCCCAGCCCCAAACCCAGGCCCGGCACCTGCTCTGGTCCCATCCAGCCCACTTCAGGCCCTGCTGCTGACCAAATCCCAGCCCACTCCCAGCACAAATCCTGTTCCTGGTCCCAACGCGTGTTCCAGCCCAGCACCAGCCCAAGCGCCTGCTCCAGTCCCATCCCAGCCTACTTCGGCCCGTTCCTGCCCAAGTACCAGCATAGTCCCAGTCCTGGTCCAAGTCCTGGTCCCAATCCCAAATGCAGCCACAGTCCCAGTCCTATTCCCACTCCTAACCCCAGTCCCAGCCCAGCCCAGCCCAGTCCCAGCACCCCCCAGGAGGGGCAGGAACTCACATCCCGGCCATCCTGGTGGAGTTTCCGACACAGGAAAGCGCAGCGGCGCCGAGCGGGGCGGCCGTGCCGAGAGCAGCTCCGCGGCCGCCATGGACTGCGAGGCCAAGAAGGGGAAGAAGGTGCTGGGGCCGGGGGTGGTGTCTGGGGGGGCTGCGAGAGGGTGGGAGCGGGGGAGACCCATGGGACAAAAGAACCTTGCAACCCTTCCTATAGGGTGGTGGGGAGAGGTGGGGTCCGCACTTGCTGCTTCCCGGCCACCCAAATGGAGGTCAGGGAGCAGAGGGGTGCCCGGGCACCCTGGGGTGCCGGGGTTGGGTGCTGATGTGTCCCTGCACCCCTTCTCCCTCCAGGGCTTCGTGTCGCCCATCAAGCGGCTGGTGTTCCCCAAGGCCGCCCGGCGGCACGCGCTCCGCAGCAGCGTCTACCGGCGGCCGCTGCACTCGGTGCCCCTCTACCCCCCCGATTACCTGATCGACCCCCAGATCCTGCTGCACGACTACGTGGAGAAGGAGGTGAAGGTAAAGGGGTGGGGTGGGGGGTCCCCAGGGATGCCCGGGTCCACACCATGCTGAAAGCCACCGCCCGTTGTGGCCAGGAGGGTGCTGGTCCCCTTCCTGCCCAGACAAACACTCCGGTAAGGGGATGGTGGGAGGGGACCCCCCTTGCGGGGCACCCCCAAGCTCTGCCCTGGGTTTTGTGTCCCAGTTTTTAGGCCACCTGACGTGGGTGACAGCCTCGCTGAACCCCTCCAGCCGGGATGAGGTGCTGCAGCTGCTGGACACAGCCAGGGTAAGAGGGGTCCCGCTGGACTGCCCCAGTGCTGCCCGGAGGGCGGGTGCTGGGTGCCCCATGCCGCTGGGTGCCCCATGCCCACGGCACGCACTCTGCCCCGCAGCAGCTGAAGGAGCTGCCGCTGCAGACGACGCCGGAGCAGGACAGCATCCTCAGCCTCTCTGCCCGCTGCCTCCTGCTCACGTGGCGCGACAACGAGGAGCTGATCCTGCGCATCCCCACACACGAGATCGCCGCCGCATCCTACCTGCGGGATGATGCCCTGCACCTCCTCATCCTCAAAACCGGTGAGGGCATCGGGCCAGGGCCACCGGTGCGGCACAGCTGGCCCCGAGCACCCGGTGTGCCCAGGGCATGAGGGGCTGGAGTTTTGGGGGCGATGGGAAGGTGCTGGGTCCGGTTGGGGCATAAAAACCCCACTTTGCCCCCCTGAGTCGGTGGGGACTGAGCTCCAGCCTGCACACAGAGCAGTCCCCTAATCTTTGTCCTTAATCCTCCAATCCACTGGGGCTCCCGCATCCCCGTTCCATCACGCCCATCCCAAGGGGAATGGCTTGAACCTGCCCGAGGGGAGGCTGAGATGAGCTCTTAGGCAGAAGCTCTTCCCTGTGAGGGTGCTGAGGCGCTGGCACAGGGTGCCCAGAGAAGCTGTGGCTGCCCCATCCCTGGCAGTGCTCAAGGCCAGGTTGGACACAGGGGCTTGGAGCAAGCTGCTCCAGTGGAAGGGGACCCTGCCATGGCAGGGGCTGGGGCTGGAGGAGCTCTGAGGTCCCTTCCACCCAAGCCAGTCTGGGGCTCTCCGATCCCCCCGCACCCCGTGCCCGGGGCAGGCTCCGGGCCGCGCAGCCCCTGCCCTGCCGCCCGCTCTCTCCCCTCCGCCGCAGGCCTGGGAGTGGACCCGGTCCCCGCCGGGGCTCACCCCGAGGCGGCCCCCCCCGGGTTACCGGAGTCCTTCCCCGCCGGGAAGCGGGCGGGGGGCTCGTGGCCGGAGGGGGCGCGGCTGGGGGCGGCCGCGGAGCGGCGGCACACCATCTGCAGCCTGGACTGGCGGGCGGCGCGGGCCGGGCAGGACGGGCGCCAGGGCGGCAGCCTCGAGCGGCGGCGCGGCGGCAGCTGGGAGCGGCGGCAGCGCGGGCGGCCCTCGGGCAGCTGGGAGCGGCGGAGGCCCGGCCCCGCCGGCGGCAGCTGGGAGCGCGGCGCCGGCTTCGGCAGCTGGGAGCGGCGGCGCACGGGCGGCAACCCCCTGGAGCCGCAGGAGCCCTGCCCTGACGCCTACTCCAACCTCGTCATCCTCGCCGTGCCCAACAGGGTGAGCGGAGCCGGCCTGTGCCCACCCACGGCACACGGCACGCAGCTGCCGGCACACCGGCACCCAGGGGCACTTGGGCAGCCGGGGGCATTTGGGGCACCCAGTGGCACATGGGCACCCGATGGCACATGGGCACCCAGAGGCACTTGGGCACCCAGGGGCATTTGGGGCACTCAATGGCACATGGGGCACTCAGTGGCACTTGGGCACCCAATGGCACACGGGCAACCAGAGGCACTTGGGCACCCAGAGGCACATGGGCACCCAGAGGCACTTGGGCACCCAAGGGCACATGGGGCACTCAATGGCACATGGACACCCAGAGGCACTTGGGCACCCAATGGTACATGGGGCACTCAGTGGCACTTGGGCACCCAGTGGCACATATGCACCCAATGGCACTTGGGCACTCAGTGGCACATGGGCACACGGGCACACAATGGCACATAGGCACCCAATGGCACTTGGGCACCCAATGGCATGTGTTCTCCTTGTCCCTCCCATTGCAGGATGCCGCCGAGGAGTCCTGCGCGCTCATCTGCCAGGTTTTCCAGATCATCTATGGGGACCAGAGCATCGAGTGCGTGGACCGTGCCGGGTACCACTACACCTCCACCCCAACACGGCCCTGGCTCTCCAGCCGCAGTGAGTGGTGGGGGGCAGGCATGGGGACACCAAGCAGGTGGCATGGGGCTGTGTGCAGGGACAGAGGCTTGGCCCCACTCTGGGACCCTCATTTCTCCCTCTCCAGGCGAGAGCTGCCGCACAGACGGGACGTATGCCTATGATGCCGACTTCAGCTGCTGCAGCTCCTTGTGAGTCTGGTTGCCCCAGGGTGCCCCTGTCCCGGGTGGGTGCCCTGCACTGGGGTGGGTGCCTGCAGAGATGCCCGGGTGGGTGCTGTGCAGTGAGATGGGGTCAGACAGGCAGCTGAGGGGTGCCAGGACCCGCTGACCCCCACCCTCCCACAGCAACAGCTCCCACGAGACCTTCGAGGCGTATTACAGCGGTGCCTCCTCGCCCTCCTTCCACCGGTCCCACCACAGCCTGGCCACTGCCTGCAGCGGCAGCGACCAGAGCGGTGCGGGGCTGGAGCAGCTGCAGGACTACATGGTGACGGTGAGGGGACAGGGAGGGGAGAAGGGCCCTGCTCAGTGCCAGCAGGGCTGAGCCCCTGCGCCCAGCAGCCAACAGGGAGCAGGGGCTCTGTGCTGCTGGTGCCCCCAGCCCTGACCTGTCCCTGTGTGGATGCAGCTGCGCAACAAGCTGTCGCCACAGGAGATCCAGCAGTTCGCCCTCCTGCTGCGGGAATACCGCCTGGGCACGCCGGTGCAGGAATACTGCGCCGAGCTCCTGCGCCTCTATGGGGAGCGCAGGAAATTCCTCCTCCTGGGTGAGTGTCTGGGCTCCCCGTGGCAGCGCGTCGTCCTGGCAATGGGGTGCGTGTGCTGGGCGTGCTCTGAGGGGCGTTGGGATGGGATGGGGTGAGCCAGCAGTGGGGGTGGTTGGCATCGCACCCCAGCGCTGCCCACCCAGGCAGGGCTACTCCAGCACTCACGGAGCCCATGGCAGGAATGAGACCCTTCATCCCCGACCAAGACATCGGGTACTTCGAGACGTTCCTGGAGAGCATCGGCATCCGGGAGGGCGGGATCCTCACCGACAGCTTCGGCCGCATCAAGCGCAGCATGAGCAACACTTCGGCCTCAGCCGTGCGCAGCTACGACAGCTGGTCCCTGCGCTCCGAGTCCGAGTCCTTCAACCGCATGATCACGGACATCACCCACGACATCGAGGCGCTGGCGCGGGATGAGGAGGAGGAGGAGGACGAGGAAGAGGACAACTACCTGTGAAGGGGTGCCCTCCCTGCTGCCAAGGCGGTGCTGCACCTCCAAGGTGCCCAGCTCTGCCCCAGTGCCGGCGAGGGAGGACATTGTCCCCTTCTTTGTCACTGTGGGAGGGGACAGGGGCTCTGCACTGCCTTGGCAGCTCTCGGCGGGGCTGATGGCACCGCAGGTACCCCATGGTGGCGGGGGAGCCCTCAGCCAGCAGCGCCATGCGCTGTAATCACTGCGGATTGCAATTAAACGCCAGAGTTGGGAGTGGAGCAGGTTCTTCCCTGGGCACATGGGATGCTATGGCTGGGGGTGAGCGGGGTGGGGGGGGCTGCTGCAGCCCTGCCAGGCACCGTGCGGCTGCTGGGCTGGGGCACGCTGCTCTCCCCAGTGCCACACGCAGGCTGCTCACAGAGCCGGGGCTCCCAGGGGACAGCCCTGGCAGCGCGGGACCCCCGGAGCTCAGAGCGACCCAGGGGGGGGCAGCGAGGGTGCGATGGGACGGGGTGGGAGGGGACCGGGGCTGCCTGCCTGAGCGGGGGCTGCTGGGGGCTGCCCCCGTGCTGCTGCCAAGCCCGGGGGTGGCGGCCGGGCTGGGCCATGCCATGGGCAGCCGCTCCCCGTTGCCGGGAGTGCCGGCCCCGCAGCTGCGGCCGGGGCTGTTTCGCGAGAGGAAGTTCCTGCCCCGGGCCCCGCTTCCTGCAGCGCTGCCGCAGCCCGCCCGCTGCCGGGGGACGCGGGCGCCCGCCTGGCCCCGGCGGAGCCCCGTGGCCGGTGTCCCTCGCTGGGGGTGCAGGACGGAGCCCGGGCCGCAGCGTGGGCAGCGGATTGGGGGTTACCGGCAGCAACTGCTTTTTTGTCTGTGAAGATTTCCATATGCAAACCCTGCGCAGGAGGGGCCCCGGCTGCTTCCTCTGATGCTGCAGAGCCAGAGCACGGCCTGGGTCCGGCTGTGCCTGCCCACCATGGGGGGTGTCACCGCAGGGCCCTTTGCTGCTGCTGTCCTGGTCCTGAATTCAGGGGTCCTCCGGCTGAACCGGAGCAAAGGCAGGAGAGGGGACCTGGGATGATTTTGGCATGGGAACATGAGGGCCAGGAGAGCAGGAGCCCCGTGCCCTGCACCCCATCACGGGACAGCGCTCGGGGGTCTCCTCTTTCCCCTCTGCAGGGGCGGAGAACCAGGCTCACCCCACACCAGCCTGGGCTCACCCCACGATCCCTGCTGCCAGCCAGGGACCACTCTGGGGTGTTGGACCCCAAATCCTCCCGAACCCTCCAGGGCAGCAGGGCTATGGGGGGCGAGCTCTGGCACCCATCGCAGGGCCAGGACGGGATGGGAACTCCCTGCGGGCATCTCGGGTGCCCTCGGAAGCCTTCGCTCGCTGGGTGCCCCGCCTGGAGCCGGAGGTTCTGTTCCGTGAGCAACGGGATCCCCGCTCCAGTCCCGGTTTGGGACCCCGGGGCTGGGACACGCGGTATCAGCCGCGCCCCCCACGTCGGGCAGCACCGGCGGGACAGGGGCGGGGCCTTACCGGGAGAGGCGTGGTTTTACCGGGCGGGTGCGGATTTACCGGGGAGGGGCGGCGCGGGCGCAGCCGGGCAGAGCGGAGCGGAGCGGCAGCAGCCGGGACCGGGACGTGCCCCGGGACGGCAGCGCAGGTGAGAGCGGAGCCGAACGCGGGACCCCGGGAGCGGCGGGGGGAGCCCCGGTGCCCGCAGCCCCGGTGCCCGCAGCCCCGGTGGGTCCCTCCCTGCCCCGGCCCAGCCGCTGCTGCCCCGGTCCTGCTCCCTGCCGGCCCCGCTCGGTGCGGCGGCCCCTGGATGCCCGAGGGGAGGCGGTGGCAGCGGTCCCGGTGCGGTCCCGTGATGTGGTCCCTGCCGGCGTCCTTGCAGGGGCCGCCGGGGACCCTCAGAGCTGCTTTGCAGGGCTGAATGCGGCCCTGCCACGGGCAGCGGGGCTGGGCCAAGCTTTGAGACACTGGGAAGGACAAGGAGCGGCTGTCGGGTGGCTGGGAGGCGACAGCGATGTCCCTCGAGAGCCACACAGCAAAGCCAGCGGTGCTGAGTGCATCGCAGGGTCTTGCTCAGCCCCGAGCTTCCTCCTTCACTGTCACCCTGGGCACCTTCTCCTTTCCCTGCTCCGAGGTCTCCCCCGGACAAGGGAAGAGCCTTTGTGGGTTTTCCCCCACTCGCTGCTCTTCGCAGCCGTTTCCCCATGGGTGTTTCTTGGGGAGCTGCAGGACGCTGAGCGCTTGTGCTTGCCCTGGGCTGTGGGGGAGCCCCACTGTGATGGGGATGCCGCTCTGCAGAGCACACCAAGCAGCTCTTGGACCCGTGGTGCTCAGTGCCTGCATCCCTGGCTGGGGAAGGGCTGTGAAGCTGCTCCATGGCAGCCGCTGTCACCTGCCCAAAACTTGCCCCCTGTGGCTTCTCCTTCTCTGCACCGGGAGATTCCTTTTCCCCTCCACATGCTGGGCCCCCCGGCTCCCTGGTGGGAGCAGAGCCCTCTGTGCCCATGGCAATGCGGCATCACAGCCCCCTGCCAAGCACCCCATAGCTGGGGCTGGAGCAGGGCTTTCACCTCTGTTGCAACGGCCTCACTTCCCCTCCCCTGGCTCCAGGATGGGTTGTGTGAAGTCAAAGGAAGCTGGTGTCCAAGAGAAGATAAAAACCGAGCCTGACCCCAGCCTCCAGCAGGGCCACTATGTGAGGGACCCCACGGCCACCAACAGGAGGGTGAGTGGGAGCCACCAGGTGAGCTGGGGGCACAGGGATGAGCCATGGTGGGGCTCAGCCCCACTTTGCACCAGAGCTGCCAGCACCAAGAGCAGGGCTGGATGCGGGTGCCAGCAGGGGCTTGGCCGTGGGATGGGAGCCTCGTCCATGCTGGGGCAAAGCACAGAGTGATCCCGATGGGAATCAAGGCATCGTGGAGAGAGAGAGAGGAAAATGAAGGTGTTGGGAGGGGACAGAGGTGCTGGTGCATTGGTGCGCTGGGTGGTGCTGGCGCTGCCCCTCGGGTGCCTCCTTGCGCCTTATGCTAGGGCCTGAGACCCCCCCTTGGTACAAATCTCTGCCCCCTCAACGTCGCTCTCTGCTTTATTCCCACTTTCCAGAGCAGTAACGTCCCCAGCGCGGCCGTGCCCCCGCCCGAGGATGGTAGGTCCGGGGGTGAAAGTGGGTGCGAGGGGTGGGTGTGTGTCAGGCCCTCTCCAGCCTGGGTCCAGTGCCAGGATGGGAGCTCTGGGCCTCCTTGGAGGCCGGCCGTGCCCGCGGCACAGTGAAGCTGGAGGTGCTGGGTGCTGCGGCGGCCCTGGCCGGTGTCCTGGTTGCCCATGGCAGGGATGGGTCACCCCGTCCCATCCCAGCAGGGTGCCCAGGGAGCTGCCTCGCTGCAGGCTCGGGGGATGCTGTGGTGCTGGCGCTCTATGACTATGAGGCGATGCACGCGGGGGACCTGAGCTTCCAGAAAGGGGAGCGGCTGCAGGTGCTGGAGCAGTAAGTGCTGCCAGGGCTCCTGAGGGCCTCGCGGCCCTGCTGGGGTCTCCTTATGGAATTTGCCCTGGAGCTGCCAGCAGTGCCCGGTGCCATGGGATCACCCAGGGCCGTTTCTGTCACAGGTCAGGGGAGTGGTGGCGAGCGCGGTCGCTGGTGACAGGGCACGAAGGCTTCATCCCCAGCAACTACGTCGCCCGAGCTGACTCGCTGGAGACGGAGGAGTGAGTCCGGCCCTCGGTGGCACATCCCGGTCCCACGGTGCCGTGGTTGTGGCTGCTCCCAGCCCTGCCCTACGCCAGCCTCAGCTCCCCAGCCCCATTCCGTGGTTCCTTCCTTTCTGCAGGTGGTTTTTCAAGGGCATCAGCCGGAAGGATGCGGAGCGGCAGCTCCTTGGTCCCGGGAACGTGATCGGATCCTTCATGATACGGGACAGTGAGACAAGCAAAGGTCTGGAGGGTGCCCACGGTGCTGGCTCTGCTGGGTGATGGCACAGGGATGTGATGCCCTCACCCTCCCCGGACAGGCTGCTACTCGCTGTCAGTGCGGGACGGGGACGGCGCGGTGAAGCATTACAAGATCCGGACGCTGGACAGTGGCGGCTTCTACGTCTCCGCACGCAGCAGCTTTGACACCCTGCAGGAGCTGGTCCAGTACTACAAGGGTGAGCCCTGGGGTGCCTGGGTCCTGCATCCCAGATGGGGCTGTGCCCCTGGGTGGCTGTGGGGCAGCCAGGGGCACTCAGAGGCCACGGGGCTCCTGCCCATCACTGCTGGGTTCCTGCTGTGGCTCCATCTGGGATGTGCAGTGAGCACTGGACCATCCCCGGGCGCAGGGGCTGGCTTTTCCTGGCTGCCACATCTGGGGGTGTTGGTGTCTCCGAACGCCCACAGTACCCGGGACCCCCTGACTTGGGCTCTGAGCACCAGCACAGGGCAGGGCAGAGCGGTGCTGTCGGGGCTGGGCTGCAGTGGCTGCTGTCCAATGTGCCCGCAGCTCTTGCAGCGGGGTGTGTGATGCCAGGACGTGCCCTGTGGCCATGGAGGCTGCAGTGGGCTCCAAGTAGGAAGCACCCTGTGAGAGGGACCAGCTGATGGCTGCGGCTGCTCCCCGCAGGGCAGAGCGATGGGCTGTGCCAGAAGCTCACCTACCCCTGCTGCGTGCCCAGACCCCAGAAACCCTGGGAGAAAGATGCCTGGGAGATCCCTCGGGAGTCGCTGAGGCTGGAGAGGAAGCTGGGAGCCGGGCAGTTTGGAGAAGTGTGGATGGGTGAGAGGAGGGGGCGCAGCTGGGGGGAAGGTGAGGGTGGTGGTGAGGGATGAAGGGTGAGGGATGGGAGAGGAGGTGGTGGGGTGGAGGAGGCGGGGAGGGGAGGACTTGCAGGAGGAGCACAGGGAAGAGGAGGTGGCCCTGGCCTTAATGCAGGGACCACTTGGGGCTGGGTCCATGGGGAGAGCCCTGGCTCCAGAATCCAGTGCCTGGGCACTGGGAACAGTCTGTTGTGCATCTCCCAGCTACCTACAACAAGCACACCAAGGTGGCGGTGAAGACGATGAAGCCGGGCAGCATGTCTGTGGATGCCTTCCTGGAGGAGGCCAACCTGATGAAGATGCTGCAGCACGACAAGCTGGTGAGGCTGCACGCGGTGGTCACCAGGGAGGAGCCCATCTACATCGTCACCGAGTTCATGGAGAAAGGTGATGCCCACGTCCCTGCGCGGTCACTGCTGGTACCCAGGGATGGCGCAGCAGTAACCAGCCCCTCCTGCGCCACTGGGGTCAGCCATGGGTTCTGTGCTGGCTCCTGGGACACTGGGAGTGGGTCCAGCTCCAGCCATGGCACATGTGAGGGTGCTGGATTGAGGGGATGCGGGGACAGCCCTGGGAGATGGAGGGATGGGGATGGGACAGACAAGGAGGGCACCTGCAGCGGTGCTGCCGCTCTTCCCAGCCCATGGGAGCGGGATGGGGGCTCAGGTGTGCCTCCCGAGTCCCCACATTGTGCTCGGCTCCCGGGGCCCTGAGCCGCTCCCCCCGCCCTCCCCAGGGAGCCTCCTGGACTTCCTGAAGAGCAGCGAGGGGCACGGGCAGCCGCTCCCGAAGCTGATCGACTTCTCCGCGCAGGTGAGGAGGGCGCAGACCTGCCCCGGCTCCCCCTGCCCTGGAAACGGTGAGAGAGGGGCCCAAGGCCTCAGCTGGATTGGGCAGAGCCTGCTTGGACCAGGCAGCACCGGGGCGGTGGATGCAGGGCAGGGGCCGGCTGCCTGCTCAGCATCCCTGCGGCTGTGACGGTTACCTGCAACCAGCCCCTGCGTGCGGCAGAGCCACCCAGTGCCACCCTCACCGTGCCCTGGGCAGGACCCAGCTACGGCTGCAGTGGGGTCAAGCTCTGTGGTTTAGCAGGAAAACTACAGCGTGGTGCTGTTGTGTTCACAGTGCCTGGGCACTGTTTCTAGAAGGAACGTGTTGCGTTATCCCCTAGGAGTGCCTCCGGGAGGGCTGTGGTTAGTTACAATCAGCTCCCTGCCAAAGGGCTGCCAGGGGCTGCAGGAGGCAGGAGGACTCCAGGGAAGTCCCGAACAGGGATATTTTCAGGAGCTGGTTTCAGTGCTGCCCATGCAGCTCCATGTGTGCAACCCTTGTCCTGTCCCTGCTGCTTCCGCAGGGTCCCCAAGGTGTCAGCCAAATCCAGGGGCCCTTTGAGCTAAGCTTGGTGCTGCTGTGAGAGAATTCATGGAGGGTCCTGAGCAACAGGGAAGCAGGGACAGGAGCTGAGACCCTGGGGGCTTAGCCCAGGTCCCTGCCTGTGAGGCGGCTGTGCCAGGGCTGCACTGAGCCCTGCACTCCTGCACCATCTGCTCCCAGGAAGCTGGCTCCTGCAGGCAGCCCATCCCTGCTCCGGGGGGCTGCTTCCTGCTGCTCGGAGAGCACAGGCTGAAGAGCTGCCATGTGCAGGCAGCAGGGCTGGCACCCAGGCTTGTGCTGGGGCTGAGTCACTGCGAGCGCAGCAGTGTCTGTGCTCATGGAAACAATCCTGCTCCTGCAGCGCCTGCTTTCTGCTGTGCTTTGGGTGGGGGGCTTGGAGCCGCTGCACCTTACCCTGGCCTGACTGGGCAGGCGGGATGGGGATGGGGGGGGGATGTTCCCTCCGGCTGCTCCAGCCCCTTCTCCTCACGGATGCTGGTAGCATCCAGATATGTGATAATTTGGCACAAATGGGGCCGTCTCTGCATGGATCAGGGCTCCCCACCCTCCTTGAGAGACCCGGCACCGTGCTCTCCTGCCCTCACCCTGGAGGCTCTTGCAGTGCTGCTGGTTCAGGTCCATTTGCTGTTCCCTTGGTGTAGGGAGGGAATCACTCCCGGCTCCCCCCAAGTTTATGTGTTTAGAGGCTGGTCTCGTGTTGTCTCTGAGCAGAGGATGATTTACCCCTCGTCCGCACAGCCAGCGATGAAGCAGCTGCACCTTGTCCTGCAGCATCCACAGACGTGCTCATGACCACAGCAGCCCCTTGGGTGCCCCTTCTTGCTGCTTTTCTGCTGCAGGGTGTTGCTGGGCCTGTCACCCAGAGCCTGACCCCTTCCCTGCACAGAGCAGGTCCCACACAGCAGGGTCAGCCCCTGCTGCCTCTCTGCTCCTTTCACCCCTCCACCAGCGCTGTCCATAGGCAGCCGAACTCCTTCCCTTCCCGGTAACCCCTCCCCATGGAGGTGGTTGTGTCGGTTCAAAGGCCTCTTTGCATGCTGCGTTCCCCCTTTGTGCAGATTGCAGAAGGGATGGCGTACATCGAGAAGAGGAACTACATCCACCGCGACCTGAGAGCTGCCAACGTCCTGGTGTCAGCGGCGCTGCTGTGCAAGATCGCGGACTTCGGGCTGGCCCGGGTCATTGAAGACGATGAGTACACAGCGCGGGAAGGTGCGGGGGTCCTGGCCATGCGCTGGGTGCTGAAGGGTTGTGGGATTCCCTCGAAGTCACTCCCCGAGGTGTCCCCTTGGTGCAAGGCCCCTTGGGGACGCGCTGTGTAACCGGGCCAAAGAGGGAAGCTCCTCATTTGCATCACCCCACATCTTCCTCTTCTCTTTGTTTGGTTCTTGTTCCCCATATTTCCCCACCAGTTTCTCAGCATTTGGGTTACAGCTCACATTTCCCGTGGGATCTCTTTGTCAGGTGCCAAGTTTCCCATCAAATGGACTGCACCAGAAGCCATCAACTACGGCTCTTTCACTATAAAATCAGATGTTTGGTCCTTTGGGATCCTCCTGACTGAGATCATCACCTACGGGCGCATGCCCTACCCAGGTACCTTCCTTCAGGGGGAAATGGTTCTGTACAAGACAAGTAAATGCTGCCACAAAGAGACTGTAATGGATCTGGGGTGGCAGGAAGGGCTGTTTGGGACATTATTGGAAGGAATGGCTCACTTAAGGCTCAGCAGATGGAGAAGCACAGCCTTTATGTATTAAATTTATATAGAACTCTTATAAATCCCACCTGATTCGCTCAAGTGGGTACAAACCTGTGTGCCACAGCTCACTCAGCACCTCGGTTCTCTGCATGTTTCCCTGACGAGGAGTTGCAGTTCCCCCTTCCCAACCCCCCTAACCTGTCTTTTTTCTTCCTAGCACCATTGCCCAAAGGGTGGTTTGGGGTTTTTGTTGCTTTTAAAGAAAGCAGTGACAAATCATGCCCCGTTCACTAACCTGCCCCATTCCTCCAGGGATGACGAGCGTGGAGGTGATCAGGGCGCTGGAGCGTGGGTACCGCATGCCCCGCACCGAGAACTGCCCCGAGGAGCTCTACGATGTTATGATGAGGTGCTGGAGGACCAAACCTGAGGACCGGCCCACCTTCGAGTACGTGCAGAGCATTCTGGAGGATTTCTTCACTGCCACAGAGAGCCAGTATCAGCAGCAGCCGTAACGCAGGCAGCCTGGGGAAGGCAGGGGATACCCGGCACTATGCACGCTGCGCTGGTGGCAGTGAACACAGGTCTCCCTGCTCTTCCCATCCCACTTGTGATCTGCCTGCTCCCACCTTCCTCTGCCTGCCCGGCCCAGGAGCTGGAGCCTTCCTGCTGTGGCTGGGCTGGAAGCGGGGCAGGAGGAAGCCAGATGAAGGGAGATGTGACCCAGGCATGCACCTTGTGCCTTTCACACGTGCCTGAGCGGCCTCAGTGCCGCTGCTCCAGGGAGCACAGGCTGGACAGTGGGTGCCTGCACCAGTGGCATCACACAAGGATGGCCAAGACTGGGCCTGTTCCAGCTGCAATGAGCCAAACCCAGGTTGCTATCATCAATTGTACCAGGCTGCTTGCAGAAGTAGGCGCTTCAGCTGCACTGGCCCTGTGCATTGCTGCTATGCTCCGGGTGTGCAGCTCAGCACCCATGGCCCTGGTCCCTGTGTGTCAGGGGCATCCCAGTGGGCTCCCATGGGCTGTGGTGCAATGAACCCCTCTGCTCCTCCTCATCCATGCTCCTGCTCTTTGAACGTCAGCGCTGCAGAGCCCCAGCTCCCTCCTGGGGGGCCGCTCCTGGTGCCCGCTCCGCACGGGGCAGCCGCAGGGAGGCAGCGCTGGTGCAGAGGAACCCGCAGGGAGCTTTGCTCCGCTCCCAGCTCTGATTCAACACCGGCCAGGGACTCGCAGCCTCAGCCCGGGGCCGGGCCCCGCTTGCACTCACTGCATGTTGTAACAACGGGTTACCTGCGGGAAGGGAGGAAGCAGCACTTGGGTTCCATGGGCCTGCCCTGCGCTCCTTCCAGCAGGGCCCTTCCTGTCATTTACGTTCTCCTTCTACGAGGAGGCAAAGTCCGGTGCCGCTGAGCCTCAGTGCCCGCTTTGGAGCTGCTTTCCGTAACCAATAGAGTAGCGATCAACACAGCCCTCACCTTGCGGCCCTGCCCCAGCCCGGGCCGCGGACGGGGCGAGGCGGGGAGCGGGGCAGCGCGGTCGGGACGGAGGGACCGGAGGGTCGGTGCCGCCGCAGTGCCCGCACCGGACATGGCGCCCGCGGCGTCGTGGCCGCTCTGCTCGCGAGGGCCGCTGCCCTCAGCAAAGATGGGGCCGCTGCTCCCCTGCCCCCTCCCTTCCCCGGCCGGCTCCGCCGCGCACCGGAGCTGTGGCCCCGGCCCCGCCCGCGGCAGCGCTGGGCCCGGCCGGGCCCCCGGAGCTCCGCCGCTGGGCCCGGCGCGGCGCGGCCGCTGTCGCCATGGCGATGAGCCCCGCGGCTGACTTCCGCTGACGTCACGTGCATCCCGACACGTGGATCCAAGATGGCGGCGTCGGCGGCGATGGTGAGTGCGGCGGCCGGGGCGGCCCGGGCCGGGCCCGTGTGCCCTGGGGCCCGCCGGGCGCGGGGGCTCCGGGCCGGGCGGGCCCCGCGCGGCGGAGGACGCGGCTCCAGCCCCGCAGCCCCGCCGGCCCCGCGCCCCGTCCCGCTCGGCCCCGCGGGCTGCGCCGGGCCCGGGCCGCGGAGCGCTCCTGCGGCCGCCCGGGGCCGTGCGGCGATCGCGCCTCTCCCGGCAGTGTCGCGGCGGCCCGGGCGGGGGCACCGGGGGCGCGCAGGGGCGGAGCGGGGCCCGGCTCAGCCGTGCCCGGCCCCGCGGCGGCAGAACCGGCTCCGTGTGCTCCGCTCTCGGCGCTGTCCGGGCAGGAGGGACCGGGGGCGGGGGCTCTGCCGGGGCACGGCCGCGCCGGGAGCGGGGACTTCGGGCGCTGTTGGGTGCCCCGAGCACCGGGGAGCACCGGGCCGCGTTCTGCTCCCTGCGGTTCTCTGCAAGGGGAGCGTTGGCTTGCAGCGGGCGCTGGTGCCAGGCAAAGCGCTGCTGTGCTCCGTGCGGTTTTAACAAGCGTTCGGCAGTGACAGCGGCTGCTTCGCCTCCCCACGTCTCAATTGCTGTGATTGAGTTATTCTGAGTCCTTGGTGAGCTGGAGATGTTTCCCATGGGGATTTGCTAAGGTAGGAGAGCATCGGTGCCACCTCACGGAGGAGGAAACGAGCTCTGAGATGTTAAATCTCTGCCTGAAGTCTTGTAGACAAATGGATTTCTCTCCTTGCTTTCACAGAAGGATGTTTCCTTGATGCCGTGTTGCAGGAATAGCCACATGAATAAAGGAATTGTGCTGATGCAAGGGTCGCTGCTGGCTGGGGCAGGTGATGTGAGGCAGCATAAAGATTGGCAGAGACTGCAAGGGAGGTTGGAAGAGCGGAGGTTTTCATTTGTTCTGCTTCAAGCACCCTCAGACTCCAGTGGCTTTCTCCCAGGCAGGGAGGGGGAGAGCCTGAGCGGGCTGGGAGAGCTGGGGATGATCCTGCTGAGAATTTCCCTGTGGCCTTCTCTGTTGTGGCAGCAGAGAGGGCTGCTACCAGCTCTCCAGATGTCAAAGGAGCTCTCTGAAATCAATGTGAATGCAGCACTTGTCTCCTTTCAAAGCCTTCAGGGACTCCTCTGGGTGCAGGGGTGAGCGGGGAGAGGCACAAGAAAGATGAGTTTGTCCAAGCGGTTGTTGAGAGCATCTGAGGAGGCAGCGCTGGGGAAAGGGGGTGAGCACTGGGCTGGTCCTCAGGGGGTGCAGAGCAGGTGCCATTAGTGCTGTGTGTGTCCTCTTGGTGTGCCTGAGGGTAGAATGGATGGTACACGGGGCAGAGAGCTTCAGTTTCCTGTGTTACCTGTGGGTCCTTTGTTTCCCAGTTGCAGGCTGTGTCTTTCCTCCTTGTCACCACAGCAGAAGTGGCACTCCCGGTAAGCGCCCAGAGAAGCTGTGGCTGCCCCATCCCTGGCAGTGTTCAAGGCTTGGAGCAGCCTGCTCTAGTGGAAGGTGTCCCTGCCTGTAGAATGGCTGCAAGGAAGGGTGGAGTTAACTTACTCCCAGAGCCAAGTGCCAAAGTTAATCACAGAAATAGATTTCAAAGTCCCCTCCGAGAGACCCCACAAACACCAGGGTGGTTGCTGCTGCCCTGGGAGGCTGCACGTGACAAGGTGTGTGCCAAGGGGGAGAGCAGCTGACGCAGGAGAGGTTGATCCTGCTTCTGCAGTTGCTGCTCTCATTCAGCTCCTCTTCTCCTAAGGAAGGGTTTCTTGCAAGCTTGTGTCTGCATTTGCTTATCTGGTAAAATCGGGCTTAGTCTCTTTGTCCCCATGCAGCGGGGTTTGTCTTGCTCTAGAGTTGTGCATGTTTATTGTGTTACCTGTTGCTTGTTCCATTCCCTGGCACCTCAGATGCGCAACTCAGCTGTGAGCCTCCTGGGGGTGTTCTGGGGTAGAAGCAGTTGGTGAAGGCCATGAAGGTGCCTCCCATCTGCTGAGGTCGGAGCCTCACCAGGGCTCTGTGACTGAACTGAAGCAGGGCTCTGCCCTGCGAGTTGTGAGCTTGCAGGGGGCTAACCTGGCCTGCAGCATCGCCCAGCTGAGCTGATGGCCTGGCCAGGCCCGGGAGCTGTGCGGGTGTTTTGGCATTGGGCTTTGTCGTCCTTGCTGAGCTCCTGCCTTCATCTGGAGAAGATGAAACGTGTCGGTCTGTATGAAAGCAGAGCCTGATAAGGAGGGACCCTGGCTTCACCTTGGGCTGTGAGCTGTGTTTTAGGAACCTGCACTGGGCATTTCCTTCAGATCCCACTTCCCGAGCTCCCCACCTGTTGCACAGCAGCAGCATTCCCATCTCTTGCTACCGAACGTGTTTTCCTGGCAAGGCTTTCCATGGTCCCCCTCGTGGCTTTTCTGTTGCCGGGTGCTGCCTGAGTCATCGTCATCTGCATGCGAGGAGCCTCATTTCTGCCAGGGCTCATCAGAAATCTCATCTTCCCCATGCTTGCAGGTCTGCTGAGCACCTCCCCAGTTCTGGCCTGCTCTTGTCACCTGCAGGCTCTTAGTGCAGGGGTGGCACTGGCGTGGTTTGGGGTTTATTGGCTGCTGTGCTGCATGCCTGGCACTTCAGTGACAAAGGGAGCTACAGGTCAGTGGCTGCTCTGGAGTGTGATGGAGGGCAGGAGCATGGTGTCCTTCCCATGCTGCACCTGCCCTGGGACCTCGTCCTGCTTGGCCAGAGCGTCTCAGAGTCCCCTTTTACCGGATGGGAGAAGGCAAAGTGTAGTGGAGCACGGAAAGCAGCTCCACAGTGTTCTGAGGTAGAGCGGGACTGAAGTCCAAGCAATTTGAAAGAGTGCTGCCCACTTGCTTTCCAGATGAAGCTTTTTGCTGGTTCTGATTCCATTGAGAGGTGCTTAGAAGAGATCTGAAAACCGCCCTGGTCAGAAAAGAGAGAGATCTGATCATTTAGTACTAAACCATTTCTGGAGGTGCCTCGTGTTTGCATCTTGGGTACGCTTTACATTTTAAACCTCTGATGATATTCATGACTTTTCCGTTCATCCTGCTCCATTGCAGTAATTCTGGATACGTTGTTGACCCTTGCTGGTGTCTGGGCCAATTGTACCTTACCAGCCTCACAATAAGGCAAAGGGAATGTGATGAAAAGGAAGGGGCTGTGGGGCAATAAACACAGGTGATCCATTTGGGACAAGCTCTGTGGGCAGCTGCTGGGATCCTGGAGCTCCGTGTGCTTTCCTCTCTGCTCCCTGTGGTATCCAGCTTGTGTCCATGAGCCAGCCTCAGGTTAACTTCCCTCCCAGCCTGCCCAGATGATGTCGGTTGGTGGGAGGGTAGAGCTGAACCCTGGGCCCTGCTGAGCCGGAGCAGGCACCGGGCTGGTGGATGTGGCTCGTTCTGGTTCCAGTCTCTCTTGGTCAGGCTGATTCCTTTCCCTTTTCCATCTGTATTTGTCTTCCAGCCCTGATTGCCAAGCCCCTGCTTGTCAGTGGGGGGGCAGCGGGTCATGGAGCTGCTGGGGAAGGCAGCAGTTGGGTTTACTGTGGCTGCAGCGTGAGCTCAGGAGTCATCCCAAACCAGGCTCCGGGTTTCTGTGGTTATCCAGTGGTGCCATACACACAGGGGAGTCAAGAGGCTGGGCTGAAGCATATAATACAATGAGATTACGCCAGAGCTGGTGCTTGAACCCAGCCAGGATGCTGCTAATACTCTTTAAAGCTTGATTTTCATCTCACAGCTTTCCCACCATGCTGGAGTTGCTGTGACCTCTGGTGATGGGGGGGGACCAAGGAAGCAGCAAGGTCTGGTACTGGGTTCACTGCTGCTGGGGTACGGGGCCTGGTTTGCGTTGGAGCCCCCATGGAATTGAACCTTCTGTCTCCCCGCTCCCTGACAAAGGGGTGGAAGCTTGTTTTGTTTTGCCATGTTACTGAGCTGTGCTCTAGCCTGGACGGAAGAGGGCAGAAGAGGGGAGCAGTGATGTGACCACCCTGTGGATGCAGCGAGTGCTTATCTCGGTGTCAAAGCTTACCCTGCGTTAAGTCCTGACGTGCAGAGCTGACAGAAATCCAGCCCCAGGGCTGTGCCCCCCTTCTCTGGCAATCCCTGGAGGTTCTAACACCGGGGTGTTGCCTGGGGGGGAGTGGAACACGCAGCTGACAGCCCGCTGGATGGAGCGTGGTACAGAGAAGTGGCTGAGCAAAGCCAGTGTTTTCCTAATTCAAATGAAGAGGCAGAGAGTGGAAAGGGACTCGATGAGAGTCACAAAACAAGTCAAGAACAGCGCTTCTGAATTCAGTTTGTGTTTGATGCCCTGAGTGCAGCCTTCCCAGCCCTGGGGTGGACACGTTCGGTGCCATTGCCCATCTCTGATGTTCTTCCATGTTTCTGTTGTGTTGATGTTTCTTCTCCTCTCGCAGGAAAGGTTGAGGTACACACTGCTCCTGCTGTTCCTGCACAGTACAGACTCCTTCTATGTACCGGGGGTGGCTCCTATCAACTTCCACCGCAATGACCCTGTAGAAATTAAGGTAGGATGAACTGAGATGGAACTGTTAGTCTGCCTCTTTTGGGTTTTCTTGTGTTTTCTTCTTTATATCATAGCAGATAAGTGGGACTAGGAAGTCAAATTTGGGGATCCTGGTTCTAAACTGGGGGCAGGTACTTTCTCTTTTTCACAGCATTCGTGCGTTGGGGTAAGCCGCGCTCAGTGGTCGCTGTTGTCATCTTACCCTGCAGTGCCCAACATGATTCTCTTCCTTCCTTCTGAAATCTACCCAATTCCTTCAGCACCAGAGTCCCCGAGATGTGGCTCTGTCTGGGAGCTCTCTTTCTCACCATAGCTGTGAAGTGAATTTATCAGAGGCTTTTCTCCAGCGTTGTACTGCTTCTCAGTCCTTTTAGAGGGTGGACCTTCAGGCGAATGATGGAATAAAGTGGTTTGAATCAGACCTTTTCAGTTCTCTCTTCTGCCTGCTCTTCTGCTTGGCTCATGCTGTGTCTTTGAGTCCCATGAAGTCCATGATAAGCCCTTTCCAAGTGCAGGTGTTTGTCCTTGAGCAGATCGTGCCGGCCTGGCTGGCTGCAGAGCTGTTCCTGTGCAGTGTTGCTGGGAGGGAACGATGGAGCAGGAGGAGGCCGGGCTTCCTTTCCACACATCAGCAACTTGTAGCCCATTTCATTTACTTCTCTGAAGCTGTGGCCTCGCCTCAGCAGAATGCAGCCCCTGTGGGGATGCTGAGGCTGGGGCTCCCACGGGAAGCACAGCACAGTTTTCTCTGGCCACAGGCTGCCAGACGTAGGCTATTTTTAAGCAAATGACACTTGCCTGTGGCTACAGGGAGCTTCCCAGCAGAGGGGGCATCGGAATGGCTGTTCTCAAAGGGATTTCAGGAGCCAAATGCTTCCTCAAGTGATGAGGCGAGTCAGCGACTGCCAGCGCTCTTCCAATAAGTGAGCTTGGCAGCGTTACAGACACTTCTGTTCTTCAGAGCAGCCGTGGCCTTGGCTATCGTGGTGCGTCTCTGCACTTCCCTTGTGGCATGTGATTGGTGGGAGCTCTCCAGAAATGCCTGGGGTTTGTCACCATCCATTGTCTTCCTGATCTGGTGGCTCTGGAGATAAAACCTGCCAGAGTCTTCATATCGCAGGAGGCCAGAGCCCTGCAGCCAGCGTGGCATGGTCGGTTTCTTAGGACCTAACTGCACTCGTGTAGGAAACGTGACTCTTGAGTCTCTTTTGAGGCTTTTGTTGCTTCCTAGGACTCCACTGAGTCATAAATTTGTGAAGCCAATCCCCAGTGCTTCTTCCTTCAAGCGTTCCTTTGTGAATGAATTGCTACTAAACCGTAGCGCAGAGAATGTGCAACCAGGAACTGTGCAGAGGAAAGGGAGTTGGAGCTCTCCCAGGAACATCTGTCTCCTTTCCATTATTTAACAGCTTCAAAAGTGAGCTTTATGGGAGGTGTCTTGTATCAGCTGCTGGCTGGTGCTGAGAGGGGACAGAGAACTCAGTCCTTTCATGGGGATAATCCTTCTGTTCTTCCTGCAGGCTGTGAAGCTCACCAGCTCCCGAACCCAGCTCCCATATGAGTACTACTCCCTGCCCTTCTGCCAGCCCACCAAGATAACGTACAAGGCTGAGAACCTGGGTATGTATCTGTTGAACAGCATGTTGCCAGCAGTCAGTGGGCTGCCATTCATGAGCTGTGTGAGGGTGTTTACAGGAGTAAAAGCAATTGCAAATGTCATCTCTAATGAACTGTTTGTGGGGAGCCTGCTTCCTCTAATCCATGATGTGCTGGCTGTTTGCAAACTGGGATTTTGCTGTAGTGGAAAGGGGAAATGCCTTTCCTCAGGGAGGGCTTGTAACCTGCTGCACAAGTAGTGCTTGATGCTTCCGACACAACAGCGGAACTGTCCTTCAGTTCATCCTTGTGTCTGTGCTAACAGAGCGGACGTGCTGCCGTCATTCCTGCTTACACTGCTCGCCCCGGGCAGGATCTGTGCTGAGAAGCCTGGTGGTCTCCAACCCTGCCCTTGTTTTCCTGTTTTCCAGGTGAGGTTCTTCGGGGGGACCGAATTGTAAATACCCCTTTCCAGGTCTCCATGAACGTGGAGAAGAAATGTGAAGTTCTGTGCAACTTCCCCAACAAACCGGTCACTCTGACAGTGGAGCAGAGCAAGCTGATCGCCGAGCGGATCAGGGAGGATTACTATGTCCATCTGTGAGTCACCTCAAGTGTGGGTCTGTGTCTGTGAGGACTCTGTGCTGTGGCCAAGTCTCATCTGGAATCTGTTTTCAGCATTGCTGATAACCTCCCTGTGGCAACACGGCTGGAGTTCTATTCCAATCGTGAGGAAGAGGAGAAGAAGAAGGAGAAGGATGTGCAGTTTGAGCATGGGTACAGGCTTGGCTTTATGGATGGAAACAAGGTAGACAATCCAGATGCTGTCTGAGGGATGCCTGGAGGGGATTGGGGTGTCTGTCAGGGGGTGTTAGAAGTCTGCCAGGGAGTATCAGAGTTGGGAATGCAACCAGAAGCTCTTATAAAGAGTGGGAAGATGAGAGAGAGGTCTCTCACTGGAAGAAGGGGGTGGCTGCCACGTGATTGGGATGTGAGATACAGTGATATTTTTCAGGCCAGAAGCAGACCAAAGCCTTGTCTCTGGTGCTTGGCGTGGTTGAGGTGTTACCTTTTCAACATCTGTGTTCACTCCTCTTGTTCCTTTAGCCTTGAAAAGCATTAGCCTGATGTTGCTCTGTAGCACAATGTATCTGGGAACAGTTGGAGTCTTTAGTTTCCTTCACTGAAGCTGCTTTCTGAACTTGTTCCTTCTAAACCTTCCCCCTTCCTCCCTTGGGGTGCTAACACTTTATTTAATGTTGATCTGTTTCAGTTCTACCTGCACAACCACCTCTCCTTCATCCTTTACTACCACAGAGAGGATGTGGAAGAGAACCAGGAGCACACCTACAGGGTTGTGCGCTTTGAAGTCATTCCCCAAAGTATTAAACTAGAAGGTAAGAGGCTCTTCAGGAGGGGCATAAGGGAGAGAAGTGTCTTGTAGGGCCAAGAGCTGAATGCCACTGATGTGTCAGAGGCCCAGAAATGAGGGAGTCCAAATTACAGAATAAATAAACCCCTTTGTTATTAAGGAAGTACCAACAATGAGAGAGATCCTTGAAACGGAATCCATGGAAAATTGAACTTAAAAGTAAAGGCTGGGAGGAAAACACTCCTACGTGCGTGAGCTTAATGGGAAACGTGTGTTGAAGGGAAGTTGCTCATAGTGTGTGGCAGCAGCAGGCTCTGCTGAGCAGGTCTTGTTTCCCAGCATATCATGTGGAATAGGGGATTTGTTCCCTGTCTAGATCTTGGTTTCTGAGCCTCTAACTTCAGTTAAGGGAAGTTTTTCCCCTGTTTTGAGCAATTAAGGAGCACCTTATGGGTGCCTGGGATGAGGATGAGTCAGGCTGGAGGTGGTCCAGAGGGATGGGCTGACCTCTGGATCTCCGGTGTGCCATGTTTTCCCTTACAGACTTGAAGGCTGATGAGAAGAGTATGTGCACTCTGCCTGAAGCTACAGGCTCTGCGCCTCAGGAAATAGATCCTTCAAAGGAGAACCAGTTGCTCTTCACCTACTCTGTCCACTGGGAGGTGAGGAACAGCAGCTGGCTGGCAGCTTGCACCCTGCTCCGTGTGTCTGTCTGAGGTGTGGTGGGAGACACTGGGAATGTGCTGGTGTGAGAAGGACTTTGCTGTTCCTTCAGGAAAGTGACATCAAATGGGCTTCCCGCTGGGACACGTACCTGACCATGAGTGACGTGCAGATCCACTGGTTTTCCATCATTAACTCGGTTGTGGTCGTCTTCTTCCTTTCAGGTGAGTGAAAACTGGGGAGGGCAAAGCCTTTTCTGTTAGTGTGCAGGGAACCTCCTGTAAGCCTCAGCTGCAGGTGCCTCAAGGGGATGTGGCCATGTCTGAACCTGGTCAGAAGAGGCAGGAAACAACCTGATGATGTTGAACACTCCTGTTCAGGCAACACTCCTGTTCAGGCAGCACCCCTGGGGTCAGACAGTTTTACCCACTTCTGCTCTATGAGTAGGGCAGTTGAAGGAGTAGAATGTGGTTAATGCCCATCTTGCATGTCCATATTTACGGAAGAAAACCCCAGAGTGCCCCATTCCTGCTGGAATACCAGCCCCCTGCTCCCTGGGGTTTGTTTCTGTCTCTCTGAAGGCTGGGGAAGACGGATGATGACTCAAGGCCTCCTGTCCTAACCAGAACTGTGTGTTGGTGGGCACCGTGTAGCTGCACATCATGAGAGCAGCACAGCCATGCAAGAGCCTCTGAGCCAACCTCACTTTGTGCTTGTTTCAGGTATTCTCAGCATGATCATCATCCGCACGCTCCGGAAGGACATTGCCAACTACAACAAGGAAGATGACATTGTAAGTGTGTGTTCCGGGGGCTGGGAGCAGAGAGGAAGGGAAGCATGGATGAGGAGGGATCTAGGATGAAGACTTGGATGTCTTGTCTCTTTCTTTGCCCCTGTTTTGCTTTGAGCCCTGGAAATGGGAGGGACAGTTGTGTCATGTGTGGTCAGGACACCTCTGGCTGTCTGTGTACAATAGCGGTTCAGGTTCAGGTGTCTTCAGACCTAAGCAATGACTGCAGACGGGTCCCTAAATGTGTGCCCTGGCACTGGCAGTTCTGGTCTGAACTGTTCTAAGCTCAAGAGGAAAGGAGTTTCTTAACCAGAGTGATAAAGTTCTGTAGAAAAACCAGATACAGGGAAATAACCTCAGCCTGGCTGCGGTAGGACCTTAATTTCCACTGAAATATCGCACCTGAATTAACCTTTTTCCTGTTGGTGCTACAGGAAGATACGATGGAGGAATCTGGTTGGAAACTTGTCCATGGAGATGTCTTCAGGCCTCCGCAGTATCCTATGATCCTCAGCTCTCTCTTGGGCTCTGGAATTCAGCTCTTCTGTATGATCCTGATTGTCATCTGTAAGTGGCAGGAGTTGCATGGGGTGGCTGTAAGAAGGGGAGCAATGCCTGAGGGTGTGTGTAGCTCCCATTGATGCTCACCTGGGCTGGAGCCAGGTCTGTGCTTGGCATTCCTCAGTCTCTCAGTGGCATTTCCCAGCTGAGGCATCTTTTGTCTCTCTATTTCCTGTAATCAAGACACAAACCCTGGGTCACAGTGGGCTGAGAGACTCCTGCACATGTGCACTTTACCCCAGAGCTGCACCTGCTCAGATCCCTGGGGAAACAGAGGCTAAAGCCAGGGGCTTCCTCCCTTTGGCCAGTGCTGGAGGCTGTGGATGTGTTGTGCTTTAAAGGCAATGAGTGTGTGCAGGAGGCAGGCCCCAGGCAGCTGTGGTCTGCGTGTGGGGAGGCCCCTGTTCTCCAGGTGCTGGTGAGCACATGGTCATCAGAGCCGCTGTTCTTTGTCCTCTTTCCCTCTGCAGTTGTTGCTATGCTGGGGATGCTGTCACCCTCCAGCCGGGGTGCGCTGATGACTACAGCCTGCTTCCTCTTCATGTTCATGGGGTAAGTGCTTCCACTGCTTTCCCCAGCACTGCTGTCCTGCCTGCCCTTCTCCCCAGCAATGAACACTGATTTTCTCTGTCTTGTTTCTGTCCAGGGTTTTTGGAGGGTTCTTTGCTGGCCGCTTATACCGGACTCTGAAAGGACATCGATGGAAGAAGGGAGCTTTTTGTGTGAGTCTTGTGGTGCTCTGTGCTGTTTATCCACGTTTGCTGATCTGTGGGTAAGCTCCACATGTACCTGTGCTAGCTGGGCTTGGCCTGGCTGTACTGCAGAGATGTGGTGTGGGTCGAGTCCTTGTAGCTTTACATGAAAGGGCAAACACCAGAGCATGTACTACAGCACAGCAGGAGGGTTGTCGGAGATCCTCCCTGCAGCCCTTCCACTGCCCCTTAGTGCTAAAGAAAAGGGCTGCTTCCTCCGTGCGTGCCTTGTCCCAGCAATGGGCCATTAAAGAGAAGCATCTGATCCGACAGGGCTTTCTCTGACCCTGTGTTGCTCTTGCAGACAGCCACCCTGTATCCCGGCGTCGTCTTTGGGATCTGCTTCGTCCTGAACTGCTTCATCTGGGGGAAGCACTCCTCTGGAGCGGTGGGTGCCTTCACCCTGGAGCCTGCGGGGTGGGAGGAGGGTGGCTGGGCTGTCAGGGATCACTTGGTGTCACCGCATCTCCCCAGATGTGGCTGTCAGTGCAGCGGGTGACCAGAGGGTTGGTCTGGCTGGTAACTTCTGTCTCCAGGGCAGGCTGAGCTCAGCCTCATGTTGTGATTCTTGGTGTGGTTCCAGGTGCCTTTCCCAACCATGGTGGCCTTGCTCTGCATGTGGTTTGGCATCTCCTTGCCCTTGGTCTACCTGGGTTACTACTTTGGGTTTCGCAAACAGCCCTATGACAACCCCGTTCGGACAAACCAGATTCCCAGGCAGATCCCGGAGCAGAGGTGGTACATGAATAAATTCGTGGGGTGAGTGAGCAGCGTCTGGTGAGTTCAGGCTCCTCCCCTCGCTCTCCGTGTGCTGCTGAATGTCGCCTTCTGCTGGTCTCTGGGCACAGCCAGATGGCAAATGGGTTTCCTTGAGCAACCAGAGCAGTGCCAGGACTGATGCTTATGGCAGTGGTAGGTGCTCAGCAGTGGAGCAGCTCTGCCAGTTACAGAGTGAAATTCATTCTGGTGCCATGGGGCTGTAGAGCTTCTGCTGGCAGTGCTCTGTGTGGTCACAGGGGACTCATCATGGCCAGCCAGTCGTATTGTGCTGCTCATGATCTTTCTCTCTTGTTCTGTAGGATTCTCATGGCTGGAATTCTGCCGTTTGGAGCAATGTTCATTGAGCTGTTCTTCATCTTCAGTGTAAGCGTTTAACCCTCTCTGCTCCTATTCAGGATCTGTTTCGTGCCAAAGCTTTTGAAGGGAAGGGGTTTCCCCTGGAGCAGTCTCCGGTTCCTGCCCTGCAATAGGGCAGCAGCAGGTTCCCTCCAGGCTGTTTCAGAGAGAGCTGGGCTGTGGGTCTCTGGAGTGTTTCCTTGCTGAAGGCACCTGGAGGTGTCTCAGGACGCTCCTTGGTGAAGGACAATGGTAGGGCTGAAAGATGCTGTAACATTATGGCAGGGAGGGGTCCTGGCCTGGAGGCATTCCCTGAGCTGTTCCAGCTGCTGCTCTGTGGACAGGGAGGAATTTGCTGTTCCATTGCTGGGGGATGGAGGGAATGAACAATTTACCTCAGAGCTGTCTTTGGGCACCTTCTTGCAACCAGATTCCTCTGAACTAATGTTGTGAAATGTATTCAACCTGCGGCTCCAGGAGGCCTTGTTTTCCCTTGGGTTAACTGCTAGAGTTAGTCTCATGTTTGCTGCTTGATCTCAGTAGTGTGGAAACAAACCTCGTCTGTGTCTTTGTTCCAGGCAATCTGGGAGAACCAGTTCTATTACCTTTTTGGCTTTCTCTTCCTGGTGTTTATAATCCTGGTGGTATCGTGCTCCCAGATCAGCATTGTCATGGTGTACTTCCAGCTCTGTGCTGAGGTGAGAGCTCCGTGGTTGTAGGTTCAGCTGCTCAGCTCACGTTAGCGCTGCTGCTCCCAAGTGGGGTTGTTGTTAACACCCCTGGACTTCAAGGAGAATTGAAGGTACCTGATACCTGCTAGGCTGGAAACTGTGGCTTCATCCCAGGAATTCTGCTGGGAGTGGGGTGTTTTGAGCTGACATCTCTTCCCAAAGGAACTATTTTATTCCCTCCACATAGAAAATGAAACACATGGCTACAAGTGAGTAGTGTTCCTCAGTAGCTGTGATCTTCACTTCACTGCTGGCTTTTTGTCCTCTCCGTTTGGAAACACTTCTGTGCCACAATAGTTCCCCAGCCCCAAACTGAGTTTCCTTTGAGTCACGGAATCATAGAATGGTTTGGGTTGTGAGTGTTAAAGCTCCTCCAGCTCCAACCCCTGCCATGGGCAGGGACCCCTTCCACTGGAGCAGCTTGCTCCAAGCCCCTGTGTCCAACCTGGCCTTGAAGGAAATGGGTGTTCTCCCTGCCCCAGAAAGGCCCCAGCTCCCTGGGGCAGTGGCACAGAAGGCAGCCTGAGGGGTAATGATGCTTTCTGCCCTGTCAGGATTACCGCTGGTGGTGGAGAACCTTCCTGGTGTCTGGAGGCTCTGCCTTCTACGTGCTGATCTATGCGGTCTTCTACTTTGTGAACAAGGTATTGTCCTTCTTCTGTGAAAGTGCAGCCTTTCTAGAGGAGACTGTTGGATTTGGGAAAGGACAGAGGCCTTCCAGAGGGGGAAGAGTGTTGTAGTACCTGTGGGTGTTCCCAGTCCCTGCCTTGAGGGAATCTCTTTTCAGTTCCCATCAAAGTGGAGGGATTCCTCCCGTTGTCCCCTTGCAGAGAGCACTGCCTGGTTTAGGGAGAGAACTCCTGTTACCTCTGCTTGATTTTGCCTCTTTCTCCCTCTTGTTTTAGCTGGATATTGTTGAGTTCATTCCCTCCCTACTATACTTCGGCTACACCGCCCTCATGGTCCTGTCCTTCTGGCTCCTCACTGGCACCATTGGCTTCTATGCAGCCTACATGTTTGTCCGGAAGATCTACGCCGCAGTGAAAATAGACTGAAGGTGCAGAGACCCAGCAGGAAGCAGACACCTGAACGTGTGTCCTGGGAGCCAAGGGGACATCTCCCAGCTCTTTTAAGGAAACAAAATCCCATGGGAGAGTGACAAGAGAAATAAATAACTCCTCGTTTTTTGGAATGTAACTTTGGCACAGTGTACATGGATTCCGGGCTACTTCTGGGGGGAAGAGGGGTCTGTAGATACCTTACATTTTAACTTTATTATCCTGTTCCATATTTGAGGGAGTTTTTTAGCAGAGAAATATCCCTCTGTATAAGTAAACCCCTTTTTTGCTAATTCATCCTTTTTTTGTGTGTTGATGACAAATGGATTTGGGACAGCAATGGAAACACTTGTGAAGCCGTTTTCTTCCAGCCCCATGGGTGCTCTAGGATTCAGGGAGACTCTTCAGACAAACACCAGACTGGGTTTCTTTCCTGCCTTTATGTCTGCACAGAAGAGGGAGCTTGACTATGG
The DNA here is from genome assembly GCF_037157495.1 of Lathamus discolor. Classification (NCBI taxonomy): domain Eukaryota; kingdom Metazoa; phylum Chordata; class Aves; order Psittaciformes; family Psittacidae; genus Lathamus; species Lathamus discolor. Next base: position 833,142 of record NC_088894.1, on the reverse strand, counting down.
CAAAATCCAAGGAGCCTGAGGGCTCCAGAGCCGGGCCTTTGGCTTGTTTACAATTCAATGGAGGTGCCATTTGGAGCCTGGGAAGTGCAATTTCACCCTGGGAGCACTTGGGAACTGCAGCCTTCAGCATCACTTTTCCCTCCCTCCAGCCTGGGCCGGCACAGGCCACTTGGGATGCTCCACTGCTGGGATTCCCCTCGCCCGAGCGGCACAGCCACTGCAGCAGGACGGAAGCGACGTGGTTGTGCTGGTGCTGGAGCCCAGGACTGGGAGGAAGCACGAGGTAACTACAAGGGTTTGTTCTGTCCATGGCTCTGCTCCGGGACATTTCCTTCCTGGGAGCCCCTGCAGAGCCTTGCTGAGACACGGCTGCGCTGCTGCTGTCACATCAGTGCCAAGCAATGATGCAGTATTGGGCCTGAGGTGTGTGCAGGGACTGGCCCCGGGAGCGCTCCTATGGCCAGGGGTGGGCTGGCTCCCTGCCTGCCCTTGCTGCTCCCTCCTCCTCCTCTTAGATTCTCTACCTCCAGGGAACAGAAACGCGGGCACTCCTCAGCTGTACTTTGTCCTTCTCCACAAGCAGTGCAGGGCTTGGGATGGCCGGTGCAGGCTCTCCTGGGCTCTCCTGCAGCTCCTCTCTTCCCGTGGCTCCATGCCCGAACCAGTCCATGGGAAGCTCTTTCTGAAAGAGATGAAAAGTGGTTTCTGTTATTTTGGTCATGTAAATGCTCTTTACCCATGAAAGGTCCCAGGTCACAGCAAAGGCTCCCTCCAGCCCCGAGCAGCCAGAGCACTCCGCGCTGCAGGGGAGGTGTAGTGGCATCTATGAACATAATGCTCCTTGCTGTTGTGAGCAGCACGGTCTCCAACCAACCAGGTGACACCCAACCAGAGCTGTCTTGAGCCCCCTGTTCCCAGCCCTGATGTGCCCCCCTGAGGGCTCGGGGGGTTTTTGAACCCCAGTTGCCAGAAGGTTCCACCAGGTCCCCTCAGGGACCCGTCTCTCACTGCTGGGGAGCCAAGTCCTTGGCACTGACCCCTCCAGCCTTCCCTGGTGGCTTCTTTGGCTTCTGTCGTGCCAAAGCCTAATCCACCAGGAGGCAAGGATGGGAAAAGGGAGCAGGGGATGCCTGAGCCAACTGTGCTATGGAGTCTGTGTCGGTTCTGATTTGAGATCCCTCTCTAGCTTTTGGTTGATTTTTCTTTCCCCCTTTTCCGCCCTGCCCCAGTGGAGGGGCTCTGCAAGCAGTGATTTCATTTCTCTCCCTTCCCCAAAGTGTTTTCTCTGTATTCTTTGTAATTTTTAATTAATGTATGTATTCTCTGTGTCCTATTGTAAATAAATCTGCCATTGTCCTGTTGTCCTGCTCTCTGCTTTCTCCTAAACCACCTCTGGAGATCGTCTGTTCATCAGCACCCGCGTGGTCTTTGACGTGTGGCTTCAGCAGCAGCAGAGCCTGCAATGAACCTGGTTCTCTCTGTAACATTTTTCTTCCTGATAAACTTGGCTGAGCTTTAGGCCTCTCCCGGTATGGCACGTCCCGTGTGCTGCTGTGCACCTGGATCAAAGCACTTGGATCTGTGTCTTGCTGGGCTGCTCTCGTGGGCTGCCTGTGGGACTTCAGCAGCTCATCCCCCGTGTGTGAAATACGTTGTTTGACTCGTGTAGTGCCAATGGGGGAGCAGCTGGATTGGGACAGCAACAGGCTGGTGGTGCTGAGCAGCTGGAGGTGACAGAACAGAGGTGAGAGTGGGGGTAGGATGGGAGCCAGAGCATTCTGGAGGTGTGCTGGTGCTGTGGGAGCTGGATCTTCAGTGTTGGCTTCCAGCTTGATCCCTTTCCCAGAGCTTGTGTGTTGCTGCTGGGGTTGGGAATGGTAAATACCTGAATGAAAGCTCAGCAATCACTGGAAGAGTCTGCAGGGGAAATGCTGCCACATGGCCGGTAACCCCCGTGAGCCCCAGTAAGCACAACTTTCTGTCTACCAAACATTGCTCTCCCTGACAGGAGGTGACAGTCTCCACTGTCCCTGTGTCCCCAGCAGGGCACTGAGTCTGGTTTTGGGACTAATTCTTTGCTTGAAAGAAACTTAATCTCTGTATTAATGGAGGGACCTGGACCTTTGGCCTCAGGATTCTGTCTTTACTTCAAACCAACCCTTCAGAGCACAGGAGGAGCCTCGTGGCTCCATACCCTCATGCACACATGCACCCCCCCCGCAGCAGCTTTCCTGGCTGCACTGCAGCAGCTTCCTGCTGTGTCTTACCCACAGTCCCACTGGCAGGAGCTCGTCTCAGCCAGCTCCTCCTGATTCTCCTCACAGCTCAGGATGTATTTCCTCATGGACACTTGGAACGTTCTTCCTGATGGACACAGTCCCAAGTATGGAGCTGAGATGCTTGAAGTATTTTCTATAAGCAGGTAAGAGCTCACTGACCAGCCTCAGGAAATCGGTTGTGAATTGTATATTTGGTATTGCCAATGGGAGCAGCCTCAATAGCTCTAGACCTGCTGACAAGATACTTACAGGTTATAAACTGCTGTGGAATGGGCACTTGGAATCCACTTCCCAGCCTGAACACTTGGCATTAGCTCCAGTGTGCTGCCTCCAGACATGCTGCTCCCTTTGCTGGCCTGGCCCTTCCCTGCACTGACCCGCTGGTGCGGTTCTGCTGTTGGAATAGCTGGGAAAGCAAATCACACGTGCAAATAATAGCAAAATGAAATCCGTTTATTCTTTGACAGACTACTGGGAGGAAAAAGCTGCCTGGCTCTAATTCAGCTACCTCTGCTAAAGGAATTCCAGTGCTGACATCTGTCAGGTACAATGCAGGCACCAAGCAAGCGAGCTGAATGTTCCGGAACAGGGGAAGGTGTGTGGTGGCATTGCATAAACGTGGGACTCCTCCCTTGCAGGAAGGGATCGGTTCTCACCATTTATTACTTTACAAAAGAAATCTACTACTCATCCTCCCGCCTGGAGGCAGGGAGAAGGTTTGCATATACCTGGGAACAGTGTGGGACTCCTCACTTTGCAAAGAGAAAAGCAACAGGAGACAGGCCTGAGGTATTCAGTGGTGGTAAACAGAAGACTGGCTGAAATGCCCCATTTACCTTTTCTGTTAGAGAACAAGAAGGCACTCGTTGAACTTCAAAGGCAACGTTTTCCAGTGGAGAGAAGGAAGTACTGCATTTAACTCGGGGGATCATTGCCACAGGATATTGCTGAGGTAAACAAATCTTCCATTACATTTTGATACAAAAGTAGTATTTGCAGCATTGCTGGCTAACCTAACACACCTGCTGGATGGTCGGAGATCAGTGGATCACTAAACAGTCATTCTGGGAAGAGTTACTAAGCTAAATTCAAAATAACATTCTGGAGCAGAAGGGGAGAAGCCAAGGGGCAGTTGAGGCACGGCCAATGTCCCACTGAGGGCTCCATGGCAGGGAGGAGGGGTGTTCTCTGGGGAGGGCAGCATCAGCTTCACCTGAGGAGCTGAGAGACACAGTAGAGGTAGATTTTGCATTTTCTACATTTATAGAGAACAATATTGACCAATTTCCTGGTTTGTGCTGGCCTACAATGGTTCCTCCACGCCGAGGTGTGAAGATTTGCACTAATACATAGCGCGATCAACCTCTGTGTGTTACCATCTGCAGGAACAGTGCCCAGGGAAATGAGAGCAGGAGATGACGCAGATGCTGAATGGCACCAGCAGTGGGGCTGGCACTTCCCAGTGTAAGTCTTGGCAGTAGGCAGGCTGTAGGAGAAGGTATGAGGGGCAGGGAGCAGGGCTTTAACTTCAGGAGGCAAGGCTGGGGAGGGAGAGAATGAAAAGGCTGATGGAACCAAATCCTAAGTGAGAGGGTGGCTGATTGCAGCCCAAACCCTCAGCCTTTGTTAGAGTATTAGTGTTGGGGAGGATGCTTCAAATACACTGACAGAGCATATGTGAAGTTGGGACCAATTTTTCCTTCTGATTCCTGGACGCCATCTCCCTGGGACTGAGGTAAATCACACCTCGAGACTGCTTCATGGGTAAGCCAAAAGGGTTCCGACCTCACTGAACTGCTGTGGTAAAAAGCTCACGTAGAAACTCCTCCTCTGCTATTCCTCTTGCGGGCCACTGCTGCGTGTGGCCCTGCAGCCTGTTCTCACTGACGGTACTCAATGCCCCCAGCCCCAACCCAGCTTGCCCCAACCCAGCTTTGGTTTCCAGAACAGATGCACTATCTGTCTGCCTGTGGGAGAGGTTTCAAGGGCTCTACCCACACCCCACGTGAACAAGCTCAGCTGCGAGCGCTGCTCCATCCCCTCGAGATGTGGACAGCCAGAGGGACACGCAGGAAGCGGCGGTGCAGGGGCTGCAGTGGTCCAGAAGCAGAGGGTTTCCCCATGGGGGAAGAACATGAGCAGTGAAGAGAAATCAGTGCAACCTGACTTCGTCGTGTAAACAGTGTTCTAGTTCCACCAGGGATAATCCTGGTGTGTTCTGGTGCCTCCTATTTTTGTAATGGCAGGAAGAGATCCAAGTTGTGTAAACAATGGCGCCGTGTTGAGTTTAACCTAAGGGCTCCGCGGTGGAGAATGAGGTGACGGCTCTGAAGTCACCGTGTAAACGGTCTCCTTGCTTAACACTGATGTGGAGTAAGTGGCATTGGGTGGAGTAAGCTGTTAGGTGATGGGTGAGAGGTAGGTGGGGAAGGTCGGCCTCTTCCCCATGGCTTCATACAGGGCGGGTATCCTGACTTCTCCTCCTCCATGTGGAGGTGCTGGCTCTTGGGCCAGAGTTGCAGTGTGGGAACATGAAATGGAAGCTGGACTCTTCAGAAGTTTAGCCCATGATGAAAGAGTCTCAACTCCTTCTCAGGGACAGTCCCTTCCCCAGGAGGAACACGGGCAGCTCCGGGGGCTAGGGGAAGGTCAGTGCTAAGCGTGGCTCCTGATTCACAGATTAACAATTACATCATCAAATAGATCCAGTCTCTGAGCTGAAACCTTCTCACTGTACAGGACTGGGACTCGCAGGGGGGTATCTCCTGTTCCAGTCTACAAGTGCTCCCTCCAGAGATCAGAAACCTCCCGTCGGAAACAGCTTTGCCAAGCTTTCACACCCCAAAGGGGAGTAAGAGTTGTGCGTTTTTAAGGCTCTCCACTGAAGGGTGACTGAAAGATCTGTTCTCCAGTGCTGTTTCCAGCTTATTGGAATGCCTGGTGGAAACGTGGCAGAGTGGTTGTGCTCAAGCTGGAGGTGAAGACAGGGGGCAGTGAATGAAGGGGCCCAAAGTTCAGCGAGGCCCCAGCTCCGGGAGATTCTTGAGGTTGGTGTTGCAAAGTGGTAAGCAGTGGCTGTGTCTCCCCCTGTGAGTAGCCCATGACCAATCCCCCTGAGGACACAGGTGGATTGCAAGGAGGAAGATTTAAGGGGAGGAAGCCGAGAAGATGAGAGAAGTCCATGTTAGCAGCACAGAGAGCCTCTGAAAGGTTTGCAGGGCTCTTGGAAAGCAAAGCCTCATCCAGAGGGGGTGGCTGAGGTGAAGAGGACTGAGGCTCACCAGATGAGAGAGACAGGCTGCCAGGGAAGTCTGACAAGAAGCTGTCCACCTCTACTTTGGGTAGTTTCTCAGGCAAATATGAGGTAGATCCAAGCTGATACTTTGGAGGAGGTTGCGGTGGGGAAGAGATGGGGGAAGACGACTCCAGAGGATAGCTCACTCCCATTGGAAGAGAGTTAGGAACCAAAGAATGGGGCATCCCTGAGCTCGGCACGGTTTGGAGATGAGTGCTGTACATGCCCACGGGTAGCATGCCCGGGAAGCTCTTACCACCTATCATGTCTCTGGATGCCATGCACAGGACGGGACTCAGCTCCTCTTTCACTGCAACAGAGGAGCTACAGCTCAGGAGACCCAGCATGTCAACTGGCTCCGTCTTAATCTTCAGCAGTTCCTGGGAGTGGCTTTTCTTCACGTGCCTGGTGAGATGATCCTTCCTGCCAAACCTCTGGGCACAGTACTGGCACAAGAAGTCCTTCCGCCCCGTGTGCACCACCAAGTGTCTCCGCACGTCCTTGCGGGTGTAGAAGCGCCTGTCACAGTGGTCACACGGATGCTTCTTCTCCTTGGCTCCACCAGAAGCCCGCCTCGAATGCGCCTTGAGGTGCTCCAGCAGGACCTGGGTGCTCTCAAAGGTCTGGAGGCACACCTTGCAGCTGAGGTCCCCGCTGGCCGCCGCGTGCATGGCCAGGTGCCGCCTGAAGCCCAGCTTGGTGTTGTAGTTCTTGCCGCACTCGGGGCAGTGAAGAGCCTCCTTGTTGGGGTCGTGGGTCTGGAGGTGGTTCCGGAGGTGATCCTTCCGGTGAAACATCTTCTCGCAGTACATGCACTGATGAGGCTTCTGAGCAGAGTGTGTGGCCATGTGCCTTTGGGGGGAAAAGCAGGAAAGTTCAGGCCAGTGTCTGACCCCCAAGAGAACACGCCCTACTTCCTCAACACATTACCTTGTTCTCTACACAAATCCCAAACTGCTGGCACTGAACACTCCACAGACATAGGACATTGCAAGGAAGTTACAGAGCCCCCCCAGCACGCATCACCTCCACACACAGAACATGTCAGTCACCTGCTCAGCCCCTGTTCTCCCTGCTGAGGCTGTCAAAGGGGGAAGGACAAAGGAAAACTGGGGAGTTTATAAGAAGAATGCTCATCTGCTGCTGAGGCAGCCTCATGTCACCAGGAGGCATCAGACTGTGGTGGTGCCTGTGTCCACAGCCACTGTGGGCTGATTTCACTTTGGTATCTTGCCCTCTCTGACACTGTGGTTCATCTAGTTTCAAGTTCCTCATGATCACACAGTTGAATTATTCTATGCTGTATTTCAGTACAGAAATGAGAACTCTACTCTTCATGCTAGAATAACAGCTGCCCCAGAAATATTCCTGCCATTAAAGGCAGAGCTTATGAAAGTGCTGTTCTTGCTTTTCATCTTGTTTTTAATCTGTGCACTTCACTTCGGAAAACTTCACTTTCTGCTTCAATTTCCTCCTTAGTAAAACAGAAAACAGCTTGAGCTCAGGATAAAGTATTATCTGAGGTTCTCAGGAAGGCACTTAAAGAAATGCCAAGTGCAGTAACGTCTGGGACTCGGCTGCTTCTCAAGGTAACCAGGGCATTCCCCCTCCTCCTCCTTCTCAGAAATTCAAGCAAAGCCCATGCTGGGGGGTTTTCCCCTGCTCTGGCAGGGCAGCACAGTTCAGAGCAGCACCCAGCAGTCACCTACCTATAGAGCTTGTACTTGGAAGCAAAGGCTTTGCCACAGTGCAGCTGCGGGCAGTTGTACGGCCTCTGCTCGCTGTGAGGAAGCGTGTGAGTTCTCAGCTTGTCCACGGTCGTGAAGGAGGCCTCTGATATTTCACACTGGCATTTTCCCTGACTTTCCGTCTCTTCACCTCTTGGTCTGGGGACTAATTTCCAGCCTGTCTCTTCCTCCTCCTGCTTTGCATCTTGAATCCAGTTGGGAACACTGGGAAAAAATGCCGTCATGGCAGGTCTAGTAGAACATGGCCATGTCCAGCAGAACTCGAGCCTGCGGGTGTCTTGCTGTGATGTTGTCCCAGTGCAGTTTCCTGTTGGATACTTCTGTGACCAAACTCCTTTAATAGCAAAACATCTCCACCTGAAATCACAGAAGGGCTGGTGATAAGACTCTACCTCCTTCACCCCTGCACACAAACAGGGGTGAGCATTCAGCAAGCACCATAAACGTGTGGAGATGTGTGTTCAGAGACACAGCAACTCCCATCCCCTGAAAGCCTTTGGCTCTTTTCTCCCTTAACCTGTTACCTGAATAAATGATGTTAAACCTTTTCTGAATTACATTTCTGCAGCTATTAAGAGCCAGTGTTACCTGTTACATGCATCTCCTCCTGAAATGTTGCAGATGGCTGTCTCTTTACAGTTCTAAATACCTCACCTTCCCCTCCTGTCTTCTGTGTATTGCTTCTCATTCCCTTTTTCATACTCACGAGTCTATTCTTACTCGTTCTTTATCTTTCCTTACATGGAATTTCCTCCTAGAGCTTCTCAGAGAAACCATGGCTCTCTTGTATGGGTTTTTTTCCACCCACTCTTCTACCAGCCCAACGCACTGGTGAGACCATCTCTTAGCAAGCCAATCTGACCTACCACACGTGTGTCAGCGGGGCTGGGGAAGAAAACTTGCTGTTATCAGCAACTGTGCACCTCTTTCAGGAAGGCAACAGATGCTGCTTCTCTCCAGGGTGTGATTAGTCATTCTAGTCTTTGCTGTGGGGTAGAGGCTGCCTCTCTGCATTACAGTTTTCTACAGTAATGAGCCATTGCTAATGGAAGCTCAAATTGTTTCCTCTTCAACAGCACCTACCCCCTGTATCCTCTGCTGATGAAGGTCTACGTTAATCTCTCTTAGCAGGTTCTTCTTGAGCTGTGTCTGCGTTGTTGGTAAAGTACTGCAGTTCTAAAGGGTCCTACCAACACCTAATCTGGTAACCTCAGAGAAGAGCTCTGCCACTGAACCTAGCTGCCGGAGAAGCTCTTCTTAAAATAGCATCAAACTCTAGAGCTCTTTCTCACTCCATGATTGCTTCAGAGGGAGGAACTTCCTGCCTGCACGGCAGCACGAGTGCCAGTTGTGGGCAGGATGTGCAACTGCGAGGGAACAAACCGACCCTGGTAGGAACCTGCACCACTGAACGTTGTGAGCAGCTGAAACGACAATGACTGTGACTGCACCATCCCTTGCACTGCTGGGAGGGGTTCACTCGGGGTGGAAACATGGGAAAATGGGATGACTCTGAGAAAATGTATCACTATGAGGTTAGGAAATATTCATTCAGAACAGAACTGGGTACAACCCCGTGTGATGGGATGGGACTCCTGCCCCTCGGGTGCAAGAGTGTCGTGGCTCAGAGCAGTCTTCTTCTGTAGGTGTCTACAGCTGTGAATGTCACCTGTGTACAAGATGTGTGTTGGAAGAGATAACTGTTCTCTACCTCCTGCTTCAGAGCTGCACACACATTCCAGGAGCCTCTGCTGCCTTCACCACGTAGTTGCTGCTTCGCCTCTGAATGAGCTCAGCCATCTGTGCCAGCTTCAAAGCTACCTGGAAGAAGACAAGAGTTCGAGTTTTGCTGTCTTGAATAGTGAGATGCATAAGCCAATGCCTTCAGAGCACAAACCCAAACACAAATGAGTTCAGATATGGTAATCTCTTAACTGATTATTGTAAAGTTTCATCATCTTCCCTCTAAAATTGTAAGGATCTAGCAACAGAAAGGACTTTCTCTACCCATTTAAGATCCATTCTAAGTCTAAACGCATGTCCTTGAACACTCTGACAGCTCCGAAATAGAAAAACAAGGTGAGGGTCTTGCATCATATCAGTGACATAGAGTAGCTGTGGAAGGTTAACAATGTAATTCACGCTTGGCTGGAAATTTCTCTGCCTGAGCTGCGCAGTTACAATTGTAAGAAACTCGACTTGTTTTCTTAGTAACCTTTCCCCAAAGAACGTTTCCAATGTGCTCCTGTTCACTGGAACTCTGTAGCCATCAGAGAGGAACAATCACCAACACTTCACCCCCAAGTACTCAAAGAACATCTTGTACCACAGGAGGCTGCTACCAGCAAACAATTCAATCCACCTCAATTTATCTGCATTCCCACGGGCTGCCCACTTACATGAAATGTTTCATTACTACAGTCGTCAGGGCTGTGCAAATTGCAGCTACAAGAGCTTGTATAGGCTGCTGGATCGTACGCATGAGATTCCAGCCACTTGTCATTGCCCAGAAAGCAATGAGGTGACTGTGCTGGTACTTGGTACAGGGAAGCTCTCAGGTTCCAAAGCAAGTCCCTGGCACTGAGTCCTGCTTTGGCAGCTTGTCCCACAGTGTGGGTCAATGATAGAGCACTTCTGCACAGCTCCTACCCCTCAGAGTCACTCCGGTGACACAGAGCAGCATTCCTCAGCTGTGGGGAAAACCTGGTGACCCAGGCTGGAACCAGAGCAGGGAACTGCCAGGTTAAAAATAACCAGAGGGGGGGGAAACTACAAAGGAGCCTGGATGAGTTCCTGAGCAAAGTGGGAACGGCAGCAGCAGGAGGCAGGGACACAGCCTGGCAGGGATCCTGCCCAGCCCCGGCATCATGGAGCTGTGGTTTCCCTTTCCCAAAGGGATCTCCTGTGCCTGACTTGGATTTGGCTGCCCCAGCTTCTACCCGCTGCGTCCTGAGGTCCCTTTGCCAGGAGCTGCTCCAGTGCTGTCACTTTTCTTCCTGCAGGGACAGAGTCTTGGCCTGGGGACTCCTGTGTCCCCTCAGCCCTCACTCCTGCTTCTGCTCCGCACAGGCCCCACTGTTCTCCAGCTGGCATGACTGTGGCTGAAGGAACCCACCCAGCCGAAAAGTTACTTCTTCTTCAGTTTTCCCTCCCCCAGGCAGGCCAGTGCCCCCTCAGGTTTGTCAGGCTTATTTTAAGTTGTTAAAGCAGCAACTTGCTCAAGCAGAAGGTACCAGTTCCAAGGCAGACAGCAAAGCCTTAGACCCTGTCCTACCTCCACCCCAGCTTCTGCAGCGATCCCAGCTGTGGGCAGCACAGGCTCCCCCATTCCTTACTGACATTACACACAGCACCTTCACCCACTGCAGCAGCAGCCCCTGGAGCAGGTCTTTCAAAGCAGCGTTAACAAAACCACCCCTACTTTCCTGTAGGGAATTCTGACTGAGTCCAGCCCCGACCTGTGACATCAAGGCTCCGCTTCCACACCTTGGGGTCACTTGGTGGCTTTTCTGCATCTTCTGTCATTTTCCAGTATAATTTCTTTTAATTATAAGGGAGGGAAGTGGACACCAGACCCAGACACACAGCACCAGCCTGGCCAACCCACACCTGATGGCAAACCCACTCTCCCACCACTCTGCACTTCTCGCAACGACCCTTTTATTACCGTTTCCCTACAGGCACAAACACTGACTCACCCGTTGTCACCATTCCCTGATTTTCCCTACTAAACCCGTTACTGACTTGTTGAGCTGCTCGAGCCCCGGTACCAGTTTCCAGCACTCGATCACTTAGGGAAAACTCTGTGTAAAACGTGCGTTTACTTGTAAAGCCCCGGAGCAGCCGCGGCACCTTCCCCATCGGTGTAACCGGCCGCAGCGGCCCCGCGGGGTCACTCTGGCACCTGACCGAGCTCCGCTTCCCCCCCCCCCCCCCGCTTCCCTGACGCGGCAGCAGCCCCGAGCCCTTGCCGCAGCCCGGGCAGAGCCGCACACAGCGGCACGGCTCGGGGCGGTTTATCCGTGCTACAAAAACCCGCTTTTCACACCCGCTCAGCCCCGAAGCGGCTGCAAAGGCCCCAGCACAGAGCGCGGCCGGGCCGTGTGCACCGGGAGGCGAACGGGAGCTCCCGGGGCCCCCCCTCCCGTTACCATGGCGCAGCCCTGAGGGGAGGGAGGGGAGAGGCGGGCCCGGCCTACGCCCCCCGCCGCCTCCTCCTCCTCCTCCCCCCCCTCCGCACAGGCCGCCCTCTCCCTGCGGGGACCCCGCCGCCGCCGCCGTGACGCCGCCCCCCGCCCGCCCCCCCCGCACTCACCCCGTTCCCCCGGGCCCCGCCAGGCGCGGCTCCGGCCCAGGCCGCGGCGGCCCCATTGTGCGGGGCATTGTGGGAGTGACGTCGCTCTCCCGCTTCCGCCTCGATGGCGGCCGCGGCGCGCTAGAGGGGCCGTTCCGGCGGGCCCCGGGGCATGCCGGGACGGGGCCGCCCCTCGCTGGCCTCCGCCGAGCAGCCATGGCGGCGCTGCCGGTCGGCCTCGTCCTCCTCCTCCCGGCGGTGATGGCGGCGGAGGGAGGCGGCGCGGCGCCCGCATGGGACGAGGCCGGTTACCTGCTCTACTGCCCCTGCATGGGTGAGGCCCTCCGGCCGCGGCGGGCCCGGTGGCCCCCCCGGTGAGCCCCGGTGGAGGCCCCGCTCAGCCCCGCTCTCGCCCCTCTTGCAGGCCGGTTCGGGAACCAGGCCGAGCACTTTCTGGGAGCCCTGGCCTTCGCCCGCGCCCTCAACCGGACCCTGGCCGTGCCGCCGTGGATCGAGTACCGCCACCACCGGCCGCCCTACACCAACGTGAGCCCCGGCGGGAGCGGGCGGTGGGAGGGAGGGGGGTCCCCACAGCCGCCCCGTGAGTGATCGGGGCCGTGTCTCTGCAGCTGCACGTTCCCTACGCGGAGCTGTTCCGGCTGGAGCCGCTGCGCCGGTACCACCGCGTCGTGGCCCTGGAGCAGTTCATGGCGGAGCTGGCACCCGCGCACTGGCCGCCGGGCAGGCGGGTGGCCTATTGCTTCGAGGCGGCGGCGCAGCGGAGCGCGGACAAAGCCACTTGCCCCATGAAGGTGAGCACCTCCCGTGGCCCCGGCAGCCGCTGGGCCCCAGGGAAGGGCTGCCCCATCCGGGCCGTTGTTGGCTCGGGAACTGAGGCGTTATTCCCCCACGCCTGTGCTGCATTCCTTGGCTGAGCCTTCCTGCTTTAAGTAGGTTTTATCACCTCAGACTTGACTGTGGCTGTAAGAGCAGATCTGTAGCTGATCCCCTCCTCTCTGCCTGTTTCCCATCTGTGGTCCGGCCCAGCTGGTTTTAAAGCAACTTTAAAACCCAAGCTCGGGAGCTGTGGTGGTCTCCCTTTTTTTGAGCAGCTTTTGCATTAGTTCTTGGTTAAGGTTTTTTTAAGCTGTTCAAGTCCTTCTGTGGAGCTGATCCGTGACAAACTGCTGCCTTCCTCCCCTTCCCTCCTGTGACAGAACAGCTCTTCAGCTTGGTGCTCCTCCAGGCTCTGCTGAACAAACTCTTGTCTTCCCCTTGCAGGATGGGAACCCGTTTGGCCCCTTCTGGGATCAGTTCCAAGTGGATTTCGATAAGTCTGAGCTCTTCAAGGGAATTTCCTTCAGTCCTGCGTACAAGGACCACTGGATCCAAAGGTAGTGAGAGAGAGGGTGGAAGAGTGCTCACAGGCCACTGAGCACCTCAGGAAAACAGCTGTGCTCATCACGGCAAAAAGCCTCTGTGTTTTGGGGGAGAGACTAAGGTGGTTAGTGATATGATTAAATATCTTCATGCTTTTTCCGGTAATATGCCCATGAGATGCTCTTCCTGTGGGCGATGGTGTTAGTAAGTTTAGGTGGAATAGCTCTGGGCTGGGGTGAAAACATAAGCTCAGCATTATGAGCTTTGTGAGAGTCTGCGTGTCAAAGATGAGGCCTGAGGTAAACTGTAGTACCTGTTTCCTTCAGTGGTATGTGAAGATGGCAAAACCATTCAAATGGATCTAAATTTGGAGCAGGAGGTGCTGCATGTTCCAGGGGTTCATAGTTCCTGTCCAACCATGACAGTAGTTGTGCTAGGGATGCAGGCAGGGTTGTGTCATGGTGCAGACCACTCGTTTGGGTTTTTTTCCTTAGGTTTCCCCCCTCTGAGCACCCTGTACTTGCCCTACCTGGAGCTCCAGCCCAGTTCCCAGTCTTAGAGGAGCACCGGCCGCTCCACAGGTACATGGTGTGGTCCAATGAGATGGTGAAGAAAGGAGACTCCTACATTCAGTCTCTGCTGCTCCGGCCCTACGTGGGAATTCACCTGAGGATCGGCTCGGACTGGGTATGGATCCTGTGCTGCTGTGACCACTGGGAACGCCCTGTGGGGAGAGCTGCCTGAGGAGGATGTGCTGTGGGAGCCACAGTCTGAGCCCCGCTGCACTAATGCTCTGTGCATTAGCAGTGCTATTGGGATTCCTCCTTCCAGCGGGCTGTAACGCTGCTGGTGGAGCTGGGGACGCAGCTTTCTCACATTTGCCATTCAAACGTGGTGTTTTCTCCTCTTCCCACAGAAAAATGCTTGCAATATGCTGAAGGACGGGACGGCTGGGCCCCACTTCATGGCTTCCCCACAGTGTGTGGGCTACGACCGGAGCACTGCAGCACCTCTCACCATGGACATGTGCCTGCCCGACCTCACGGAAATCAAGCGTGCCCTCAAGCTCTGGGTGAAGAAGACAGAAGCTAAATCTGTTTACATTGCTACTGATTCAGAGCCCTACACAAGAGAAATAGAGCAGTTCTTCCAGGGCAAGGTGAGTCTGAACCCCCACGGCTGGAGGGCTTTAATAAACCCACCCTTGGATCCTGACCTGTCACTGCTGTGGACAGCAGCCAGGGGGTTATTCCGAGGCACATACTGACATCTCGGAGTGAATTTTGTTCATAGCAAGAAAAATTAGACTGCAAAACTTCCTTTCCTAGAGGCTGAAGAGCATTGTCCTGCATGCAAGAAATTTCTTCTTGTAAAGGACTTTGGTTAAGTAAACCAAAGTGATTTTCAGAATGTTTTGATGTTTATCCATTCATAAATGAATTCTAGGTCAACTTAAGAGAGAATCCACTCTGTTGTATCTTCCCATTACTAATAGTGTGCCAAGGCATTTGGGTTGTAGTCCTAGCTGACTGGAGTCCTCTGTGTTCCTCCTTTCTCTGCAGGTCAAGGTTGTGAGCTTGCAGCCAGAGGTGCCTCAGGTTGATTTGTACATTCTTGGCCAGTCCGATCATTTCATCGGGAACTGCGTCTCCTCCTTTACAGCCTTTGTGAAAAGGGAGCGAGATGTGCATGGAAAACCCTCCTCATTCTTTGGCATGGATCACCCACCGAGGTTACGGGATGAGTTCTAACTGGAATTGGAACGGGCTCCGTGGTTCTGGGGGTGCTGAGCTCGGTGCCTTGCCTGGGTGCTGCTGGTGCTCTCCTGCGTGCAGGGCACGCTGCGGGGCTGCTTCTCCTCACAGTTGCTTCCAGACTGTTCTGTCTGGCTCCTCCTGGATTTCCAGTGTGAGGGCAGACAGAAAAGGGATTTTAAATCACATAGTTTGTAGGAAACTATCAGTTCGATGTAGTTTTTATGATGTAGTTAAAGAGCAATCTGTCCTTGCTCTACCAGGCTCACCAGCACTCGTGGTGAAGCAGCTGCTCAGGCTGCTGCTGCTCCAGTATTTTATTCCGTTAATTTTTCCTGGAGATGTTGTGAAGCTTCTTTCCAAAATGGACCAGAACTTCTTTTTAACTGCAGAGTATTGCCAGGCACATCCCAGTCCCTGGAATGTGGGCACAGGACAAAGCTTAGGACTGGAGATGAGCTCTGGGTTTTACTGAGGACTGCGGTGGCCTCACTAGCCCTGTGTCACTGCGGTGCCTCTGTTTCCATTCCCCTGTCAAAGGGGACTTCAGACCCATGCGTGGTGGTGCTGAGGGCACTTCTCTGCAGACAGAGAGGTGTGTTTTGACATGGCAGCTGCTCAGCCCACCTCTACTGAAATGGGGAGAAGGTGTTGGCAGAGGCCTGGGTGGGAGAGCTTCCATAGCCAGCTGAGTGTTAGAGGTCCCATGGGGCTTGTAGCTCTGTAGCTGTTATCAGGTGGAGATCCCTGGTCAGAGTGAAGCTGGCTTTGAGCTGAGACTTCTAGAGTAGCTGTAGCAGGGTTGGTGAAGGTTGTACCTTGGTCTGTGGGAATGCTTTCTGTGTTCTTGGTTTTGTACTTTGTGAAGTAGCCCCCCTGACACAGAGCCCTGTCTGGGAGGGCTGTGGGCAGTGTTCACTGATGGTGAGCTGCTCGGTTTGGCCTGGTTACGTGTCAGTGTTGGTAGCACCCATGACCCCAATGTGGTGACACTCGGCCAACACCTTTGGTGCTCCTGTAGCTTTATTTTCAGTCTAGAGGCTGAGCACAGACATTGCTGTTCCTTTCTAAATGCTGCTGAGGTGAGCCTGTGGTGCCGGTGCTCTGTGCCCTCACAGGGGCTGACACTGGCGGTGACCCTCAATGTCCTTTGGGTGCGGGGCTGTTTCCTCCTTGGGAATGGCTCCTGGGCTTTGGAGGGATCTGAAGGCTCGAGGGGGCTGAACAAGGAGGTGTAGGAGGCAGCAGAGGCTCTTTTTGCTTTGTCCTCTATGCCGGCGCCCAGGAATGTTGGGATTCGGTGGGTTTGGGCACTGGGTGTTCAGTCCCTGCTGCTCCTTGGGGCTTCTCTCAGCTCTTTCATCTTGGCTGGTGCCTTCAGGGCTGCTTTGCCTGCTCACAGAGCCGGGGCCGCTCTTTCATGTGCTTGGGGGGGAAACCATGGTTCCAAGGGGAAATATTTGGGGTTTTTTAGAGAAAAAATGGTATTTTTTTGTACCAATAAAGCCTTGATTTTGTATTCACTGCTGTGCCCCGCACTCCCTCCATCTGCCGGGCTGGCACCGGGGCGGCAGTTCGGGGGTGATGTCAGCCCCTTTGTCCCGGTCCCTTTGTCCCGGCTCCATCCGGGCCCGGCGGGAGGCGGCGCCCGGGGCCGGTCGCTAGGGAAGGGGCGGCGTGGGGGCGGCCGCGCGTGTTGCTAAGGAAGTGCGTCAGAGCCGGGGGGCGGAGCCGCGCCGCCGCTTCCGGCGCGGCGGGAGGAGGCGGCCGAGCGGCTCCATGGTGACGGCGCAGGTGAGTCCGGCCCGGCCCGTGTCGGGGAGCGGCGGGGCCCGCCCCGAGCAGCCGCCGCCTCCCGGTGTGCCGCGGCTGTGACAGCCCCGCGTGGCCGCCGCCGTGCGCTCGGCCTCGCCCGCGCGGGACGCGGCGGGGCCTGCCCGTTGCCGGGCTGCCTGGGGCGAGGCCGCGGTAGGGTGGCCCCCGGTCCCTGCGCCCACCCTCGGGCTGGGTGTCCGGGTGCCGCCGGGGCCCTGCCCTGCCCGCTGTGGCGGCGGTGGGTGATGCTCGGGTGAACCGGGAACCGGGCACGGAGTCGGGGATCCAGTACCGACCCAGCCGCCCCCCGGGGCAGGGCACACCCGTGGGTGCTGCACCGAGGTGACCGTGGGCACTGAGTGAAATCAGGGCGGCTCCAGCAGCAGCCGCGGGGGGTCTGGGGTGTGCTGGGCAGGGAGGGGAGAGGGGAACAGCAGCGGAAGAGGCAGCTGCTGGGGAAGGAGTGAGACACAAGCGGTGAAGCCAGGACATTGTGAACCCCGAATATGTGCAAGGTTTAAACTGCAAGAAAGCAACAGAGCTGTTGAAGGGGTACCTGGGGGTGTGCAGGGACGGGAGGGGAGGGTTTAGGCACCACACTGTGGAAATCTGTCAGGGATCTTCCAGTGGAACCAGGGAACAGAGGGGCCTCGGAGGCAGGAGGGTGAGTGTGGGATGGCTGGGGTGAGGGCAGTGTGCCTGGGGCATGGCCAGCTCAGCCAGACGTGACACAGTTACCCCTGCTTACCTCTGGGTGTGGCGGGGTTTGGTGTTCCAGGCACAACCTTGCAACTTGTGCTTTGATTTCTGTCCCTCCTCTCTTGGTCATCTGGAGCACATCTTCAGATGCATTCATCTCAGGCTTGACCTTGACGCATAGGGACCTGGCTGAGGTTGCTTTAGGCTGGAGTAATGTCCTGAGCAAAGTCCTCTCCCCATGGCAGAGGAGCAGATGGCCCAGTGGCCATCCCAGCTCCACTGCCCGTTCTTGTCCAGCTGTGCCAGGCAGCTCCAGCCTTGGAGTTTCTGCGCAATACAAACACCACCGACTAATTGAGTTCATTTTCCAGTTACCCAGGTGGGTGAGTCTGAGAAGAAACAGCATTTGTTGTGCTTCCAGGAGACTTCGCAGCAGTAGCTGCGGTGGTTCCTCATGGCTTGTTCTGAAACCAGCCCAAATCAGGGAAGATAAGTTCTTTGTGACTGTATAAAGATTCTTGCAAGTGCAATGGGAAAGGAGTTAGAGGATTAGCAAGCTCACGTTGATGAGATCTAATACCCTGAAGAACAGCAAATTCACATTGCAAATTTTGTTCCATGTACTCCTGTCCAAAACCAGTCTGGGTGAGCACTGACTTGGTTCTGATCATTTAGGGTTGGTCACAGTTGATTATAAAAGTGGTGCTGTTCATCAAAAGTGTATTTTTGATATTAATAACATAAAATAAATGAAGGCTCTGCTCTGCAGAATTGATGCCTAATTGAGTATTTGCCAATGCACATAAATGGCAAGGTTGTTACAGGAGCTTGTCCTATAAAATTGTCTCCTGTGCATGAGAGCTGCAGGAATATCTCCAGTAGATACAGAAGGAGAAATGTGTGTTTGTGCGTTCAGCTGCTTGTGCTGAGTAGAGGGGAAGCTGCTCTTTGTAATTCTGTAAGACTTGTTCTCGTTCCATGTGTCCTTTCTGTGCTGATGTTCTGGAATATGTGTTCCTTGTGGGCCAGACAGCACAGTCACCTTATTTGGGGCTGGAAATTGGGGAGCAAATGTTTGTATTCCATAGCAATCCAAAATTCCAACAGTGGTTTGAATTCACTGGGCAGGTTGTGAAGTGCTGCTTCTAGATGATTGTCGCATTTGGTCGGTTCAGTGCATGTGCCTCATCTTCCTCCTGATAGCTACTAATGCTATTCCTGGGAATAGCGAGGAGCCAGGCGCTTCCCCTCACAAACCAGGGAAATTCCAAAGGCCCCAGTGAGGTTTCTGGACAATTCTGAAGCGTGTTTATGTGTTATTCTCAGGTTGGGTTTTGTACAGGCTGGCAGTCGGATCTTGGGCCAGAAATGTTATGTTTCCTTTCTCAGTACTCCAGCTCTGCTCCTGAGTCCTCTGCCCCCTTCCTGGAGAAGCTCCTGAGATGTGCAGTTACTGAGTAAAGAGCAAGTAGACAAAATCCACGGGTAGTAGAACAGTGAGAACATCCTGAGGAGGCCGGAGCTGATGCCTGCCTGAGGGGTTCAGGGTGGTTGGTCTCACATTACTTCCACTTGTCAAAAGCATCTCGGAGCTCTCCCTGAAAGATAATTTGGAAAGGAATTAGAAATCCCATGGCATTCCACAAGCTGTGCCTCTCGGATCTTCCTTGCGGTTGCTTTAGCAGGAGCCGTCTTTGTGTTCTCTTGTAAATGGCAGCTGCTTGTGCTAATGTCTGGGGGAGGCAACAGCATGTACCCAGAGTCAGGAAGGACTCAGATCTGTGAGCTGGGTTTATGCAACCTGAATTTAGATGGATGCTGAATCCTGTAAACAGGATCCAGCAGGAGCACTTGGAGCAGGAGCCTGGGGTGTTTCAGTAGGTGCTTGGACAGAGCTGGCTTTGGTGGGAAACCCTGGTAAAAGTATATTGCTAGAGGCAAAAATAACAGCAGAGATCTGTGAGAGGAGTTGTGCTTGAAATAGCCAAAGCAGCCTTGGTTGTCTTGACTCCCCCTGTAACAACAGGAGCACAAGGAGGACTGAGAAGGACACTCCTGCTCCATTGCAGGAACCTTTCACAGAGGGTAGTCCCATCCCAGAAAGAGGAATGTGAGCTCCAAGGCCTGAGGCTTTATGGAATTCTTATAAGAAGTGATGTGCAAGGAGCTGAAAGGCACCTTCGGAAGCCTGAGAAGGGCAAATCCTGGCGGGTGTCTGCCTCGAGATCCTCTGGTTACTTGAGCATAATGTAGATGACTCCATAGCTTTTCCTCCTGCTCCCTGCTGAACACCGGCGGGAATGCTGCTCCCTGCTGAACACAGGCGGGAGTGCTGCTGCCCGGAGTAAGTGTGCAGGCGCTGCTGGAGAAAAAAATACAAATGAAAGGTCAGCATTGACTGGGAAGTTTGGAATTGGAACAGACAGATGAGGAGTTCTGGGGCTGCGGGTGCACTGAGAGCAGCCATCCAGCGTTGGGGCACAGGCCCACAGTGATATCAGTGTCTCTGTTACAACTCTTTTCACTCGATTCTGCACAGAAAGGAAAGGTGATGTCAGTTTTCCCAAGTGTGGAAGTGCAGAATATCCAGGGAATGTGATGCCTGGAAGTGGACAAACTATTTAATGATTTTAGCTTGGATCCTTACAGCTGCTGCATTAAACATGTGCTGTTCTGTAAGCAGCTTCTAGAAAGTGACTTTAAAGTGTAATGCACAAGAGGAAAAAGCATTTGAATGGCATCCCAGGAACCACTGTCAGTTAAGAAAACCCAGGATGAGTTTAAACCTCCTGGGGCAGGATGGTCCTGGTGACACATCACACGTGAGGGGATTGTAGTATAAATGTCTCCAAATATGGGAAGGTTTTGACAGTACCTGGGAGGTGTAAGAAGAGGCAACTCCTCTGGAGTTTTGGTAGGTAGCTGAAGCACTGAAAGCACCTGACTGATCCGCTTCCAAGAGCCTGAGCAGTATGGACAGAGCAAGCCTGTACTAGGTATTCAAAACAGCAGATTTAAACCCAAAAGCCTGACTGCAAAGCAAATGAACAGCAAAGTATTATAGCATTTTTATAAGTGATATGTTACTTTGAGAAATCATTTAAAAAGCATTATGACTATTTTTAAAGGGAAAGGAAAGGATCTCTACCAACTGTGAAGGTGTGATTTGATGATTTTTTGCAGCAGAGCTTTGTAGGAATGGTGCCATTTGCTGGACAGGCTGTGGCAGAACAATTCTGTCTCAGTTCAGGGCTCTTTACAGTTTCCATGTGGTACATTGATTTTATTGTTCACAACCCCTCACAACCTAATGAATGCAAAATGCTGCTCGAATAGATGAGTTGAATCTTTTCCTTTGTTGAAAATTAAAACTGCCCTCATGTATTCCCGCTTTGTTCCAGGTTTCTGGCCTGGGATCTTCCGCCGCTCAGGTCCCATCAGGCACAGCCCTGCTGCCATGTCGAAGCTGAAGAGCTCCGAGTCTGTGAGGGTGGTGGTGCGATGCCGGCCGATGAACAGCAAGGAGAAGACAGCCTCATATGAAAGAGTTGTTAACGTGGATGTCAAGCTAGGGCAGGTCTCGGTGAAGAATCCACGGGGAACGGCTCATGAACTGCCTAAAACCTTCACCTTCGATGCTGTGTATGACTGGAACTCCAAACAGGTCGAGCTCTACGATGAGACCTTCAGACCTCTGGTGGACTCTGTCCTGCAAGGGTTTAATGGGACAATCTTTGCCTATGGGCAGACTGGGACAGGGAAAACATACACGATGGAAGGGGTGCGGGGTGATCCTGAAAAAAGAGGGGTCATCCCCAACTCCTTCGATCACATCTTCACCCACATCTCTAGATCCCAAAATCAGCAGTACCTAGTGAGGGCGTCTTACCTGGAGATCTACCAGGAAGAAATCAGAGACTTGTTATCAAAGGATCAGTCCAAGCGGCTGGAGTTAAAGGAGAGGCCAGACACGGGTGTGTACGTCAAGGACCTGTCCTCCTTCGTTACGAAAAGCGTCAAAGAGATCGAGCACGTGATGAACGTGGGGAACCAGAACCGCTCGGTGGGAGCCACCAACATGAACGAGCACAGCTCCCGGTCCCACGCCATTTTCGTCATCACCATCGAGTGCAGCGAGCTGGGACTTGATGGGGAGAACCACATCCGGGTGGGGAAGCTCAACCTGGTCGACCTTGCGGGCAGCGAGCGGCAGGCGAAGACTGGAGCCCAGGGGGAAAGGTTGAAGGAAGCCACCAAAATCAATCTCTCTCTCTCGGCTTTGGGCAATGTTATCTCTGCCCTAGTAGATGGCAAAAGCACACACATTCCATACCGGGACTCGAAGCTGACGAGATTGCTTCAAGACTCCTTAGGTGGCAATGCCAAAACGGTGATGGTGGCCAATATAGGCCCTGCCTCTTACAATGTAGAGGAGACTCTGACGACACTGAGGTATGCCAATCGTGCCAAGAATATCAAGAACAAGCCACGAGTGAATGAGGATCCCAAGGATGCTCTGTTGCGAGAGTTCCAGGAAGAGATCGCTCGACTCAAGGCACAGTTGGAAAAACGGTCTATTGGCAAAAGAAAGAGGAGGGAGAGGAGGAGAGAAGGAGGGGAAGAGGAGGAAGACACTGAAGAGGGTGAAGATGAAGGCGATGACAAAGATGACTATTGGAGGGAGCAACAGGAAAAGCTGGAGATTGAGAAGAAAGCCATAGTTGAGGATCACAGCTTGGTGGCAGAGGAAAAGATGAGGCTGCTGAAAGAGAAGGAGAAGAAAATGGAGGACCTGAGGCGAGAGAAGGAAGCCACAGAAATGCTGAGTGCTAAAATCAAGGTAGAGTTCTCCCTTGTCACGCTTACTGAAAGCCATTTGTTTAGGCTGTGGGGAGAATGGAGGGTTTCCCAATTTGGAAAGACATTTCCCAAGTTTCCAGGGTAGAGATTTGTGTCTGGATTGGAAGGTTTTAAAACAAACTATTTCTAGCCTGAAATTGAAAGTTCCACCATTAATTACACATTTCCATATTCATGAGTCGTTTCATTGTTCTTCTGTGCTGATCTTGTAGGATCTTAAGCAGTCAGCAGAGCGGAATGAGATGATGTGCCTTTTCACAAGCTGTAGCATAAAGAATGCTTCAGTGTCACAGATCAGTAACAAGATCTTCACCGGAGAGCACAGGGTTTGGTTCTCCAGCCTTTGCTTTGCCACACGTTGCAGCAGTGCTCCATTCTGAGCAGTTACAGATTCCTTAATCCCACAGTTTGATGGGAATTTTAAGCAACAGTGATTGTTGTAGCAGCTGCCTCAAAAGAGAACGTTAAAGGAGGGAGCTGCCCTGAGGAGCGGGTTACATTCTGTGGTCATGGAGAGCAGCCTCTGACCTTGGTTCTCCCTTTCAGGCCATGGAAAGCAAGCTTCTGGTGGGAGGGAAAAACATTGTGGACCACACAAATGAACAACAGAAAATCCTGGAACAGAAACGACAGGAAATCGCAGAGCAGGTACGAGGAAGAACGTTGGTTGTTTTGTATCAAAAGCCTTGGACAGAACTTCTCTAAAACGTTGTGTCAGGAGAAATGATAAGAACATTGTTCCAGGGTGAACCCTAAAATCGATTCAATGGCAATAGTTTATCGCAAAGAAGGGGGAAGGGCTCGTGCCCTGTTTGTCAGTGTATGAAAAGAAGGTTTGTAATGGTTTCCTTCAAGTGCAATGACCAGTACAAATGGATAAAAATAAGAAAAGAATCTAAACATGATGTTTGACTCTTTTCATTGAAGCTGGAGCACTTATTCACCTGATTTTAGCAGCAAAATAAGGACAAAGGAGACTTAATGCTTCTGGTATTTCTAAGGCAAGAGATAGGAATAACCAGAAGCTAAAGCGAGAGCCCTGGAACCCAGGGAAGTAAAACCGGGTTTATTGCTGTGGTTAAATGCTGGTTTCTTGTGTGTCCCCCAGAGGTGACAGTGTGATTGTGGTGTTTAATGTCCTGTGTCACATTCTTCAGAAACGTCGGGAGCGAGAAATCCAGCAGCAGATGGAAAGTCGGGATGAGGAAACACTGGAGCTGAAGGAGACCTATAGTTCTCTTCAGCAAGAGGTGGACATAAAGACCAAAAAGCTCAAAAAGGTAAAAGGAAATGATTCCCTGGGTCAGGAATAAAGTCAGCTTGTGTGTGAAGGTGAAGGGAATGTTGACAAGTGATGACTTTGGCTGTTGTTGTCCATTGCAGTTGTTTTCCAAGCTGCAAGCTGTGAAGGCAGAGATCCATGATCTCCAAGAAGAGCACATCAAGGAGCGCCAGGAACTGGAACAGACCCAGAATGAACTTACCAGGGAACTGAAGCTTAAGTAAGTCCCATCATTGCCTGCTGTTACCTGTAACAGAGGTGGTTTCTTTGGGTGGGGAGTGGAGGGACTGCATTGCACGTGTTTGTGGAACAAGATATAAATGAGAGAAACCCAAACCATTCCTCCCTTTCCAGGGCTGTATTAAGTCTGGGGGAGAGGAGCAGTGGAGAAACTCATCTGCTAATCATGTTTCTTGTGCTCTTCTTGTTTTTATGGCTGTGTGTAGGCACCTCATTATTGAAAATTTTATTCCCTTGGAAGAAAAGAACAAGATCATGAACAGATCATTCTTTGATGAAGAGGAAGACCAGTGGAAACTGCATCCCATAACCCGGCTGGAGTGAGTGCACTTCTGGTCTTGTCTTGGGATGGAATTATAGGCCATAGAAAACCCTCTATCCATCAAGAACAAGGTACCCCAGTGGAGGGATCAAATCAGGGATTTAAACTGGCCCTCTCTAAAGTTCCTAGCAGTAAATTCCCATCACATTTCTTTCCTGGTTTAGGCAGGAAAGCTCTCAAAAATAACCATAATTATTATGATGAGAGCTGTGGCTACATCCTGCCTCTCTACACAGCAAGTTCTGTACAGCAAATACAGAAAGCTGGGTGCAGCTGAGTGCACCTGCAGCTTGTGTAGTAAAAATACATAGAAATCCTCCCCTGGGAGCAGATTACACAGGATGAGTACCTGACCTTGTTCTCTCTGTACAGCTGTGCCTGCAAGTGCAGCCCAGGTCGCTTCTGCTCTCGAAACTTATTTCTTTGTGGAATTTGCAGATGTTTTAGCTCATAATCTCTAAGAGGAGCCTTTGGCTTTGGTGTGTAATAGACTGAATGTCTGGTTTTCTTTAGTAACCAACAGATGATGAAAAGACCAGTATCTGCTGTAGGATACAAAAGGCCACTGAGCCAATACGCCAGAACATCCATGATGATTCGTCCCGAGGCGCGGTACAGGGTAAGCCCAGATGTGGTTACAACCTTCACGTGTTCACCCTCCTCATCAGGGGAATGGGAATGTCAGAATGGGAATGTTAGTTTTTATATGGGATGTACATATGTACAGTGTTGAAGTACTTCAGGATAAGCTTCTGGAGAGAAAAGAAACAATTTGCCTGAAAGCATGCAGACTTTGACTGTGCTTTCACTGTCTCAGGCAGAGAACATTGTGTTGCTGGAACTGGACATGCCCAACCGAACAACGAGAGACTATGAGGGGCCAGCCATCGCTCCCAAAGTTCAGGCAGCTCTAGAAGCAGCTCTGCAGGATGAGGATGAGATACAGGTGGATGCTTCAACCTTTGAGAGCACTTCCAATAAGAAATCAAAACCCAGGTGAGTTGGACTCTCAGAAGCAGGCTGACAGGAGCAGAGCACAGGTACGGTTGCTGTTTGTCAGCACTGCTCATCAGTGAAGAGAAGGCTCAGGTGTAGAGCAGAGAAAGGGATGCAGGGCAGAAGAGAAAGCTGAGGCTGATTAGAGAATAAATCCAGTAAAAAAGAAAATCAGCTTTTGGAAGAGTTTTTTTGACAAGTGACAGGTGACATTGTTGGGGCTTTTTATTATTTTTTCATTTTGATTTCTTCAGGCCTAAAACTGGAAGGAGATCGGGGGGACCCTCGTCAGCGGGGCCCCACAGTTCTCAGCTGTACCCACAGTCCCGGGGGCTGGTTCCCAAGTAAAACCAGCAGTTCCTCTCCAGGGCACGAACTGCCTTTGTCTTCTGAGAGCAGAGACAAGTACAGACTGCAGAGAACGCCCAGGCAGCCTCCAGCCCCTTCCCCTGGAGATGTCCTCTGCTGCTAAACTGACTTGTGCCAGTCCAGGGGCACTGAGCCTTGCTGGAAGATCTGTGCTTGCAATTCGGCTTTTGGCCTCTGTGGGAAACAGACTTTAGTTAGGAAATCAGAACTGCATGAGGTACGTTAAAGTGTATTAGAAGCAATGGGAAGCATGTGGATCACCTCACAGCATCACCATCTCTCCTCCTGCACTCGCCCTCTTGCTGCACTGGGCTTTTTTGCTGTTGGGCAATCAGAAGAGTTGAAAGTCATCTCAACAGAAGCACCAGAGCTCCATAGTGAGAACCAAAGGAGTCTAAAAAGCAGAGGATCTGTTCAAATTTGACGAGGTGCTCAGTTTTTCCATCTTCCTGCTTGAAAGACTGGCATCATCATTTGGGGTTAAGCAGCAGGTCTGGCCAGGGGGGTTGGCAGCGCTCAGCCTGTGCTCACCACCAGATGGCTGTGCCTCCCTTAATGCTGTAGGACAAAAAAGGGGTCTTAAAAGCAACTTTGTGCTCTCTAGAAGGGAAGCAGTAGAAGCTGAAGTCCCTTCCTTGTTTACGGACATAAGTAAGAGCTCCTCTAAACTGACCTCCTGCAGACCTCACCCCTACCAACAGGAACCACCTTGTCAGAGAACACATCTGCACTCCAGTGCCAGCTTCGCAGCTTTTCCTCTCTCTTGCCTCCATCCATACCCCTGGCATTTGAAACCTGTGTCCATATGAAGTCTCTAAGCTGCAGGATGGCAAACAGCCATTTTCTCACGTCTCCCACATGAAATATCTCTTCATGGGAAATGTAGCATTGGCTCAGAGCTGGCTTCCAGCAGGCTCATGGAGCTGACTCTGCTCTTCCCAGTGAGCTGGGCAGAGCACCGAGATGTGGAGCTGCCTTTGAGCGCACTCTCCTTGTAAGTACAGTCCCTTCTCTTGGTGCCCAAGGAGGTTCAGCGTTCGGTACCTCTTGTGCCTCATCTATTCCATGTTAGCAGCTTTGCCTTTGCACCTCCAGCCCATGCAGAGCCCACCGGGAGCAAAAGCACAAGTCTGGGTATTGGAATCTGGTACCAATTCCAGGGGTTTTACTTTGGAAACAAGGGAGGGAGAACTCCTGCTTTTGATGGTCTCTTTGCAAAGTTGCCCTATGACTAAAGCAGGCTCCTGTGGTGCTGCAGGCTCATGTGGCAGAGTCGAGGGAGGTGCAGCTGCCACACTAAGGAGAGTTAAGGTGTCCCTGTCTAGTGTCTCACAGCTCATGTGTAAGTTTTAGTTCACTGTATATTGCGACTTTGGATGTTGCTTTTTCTGGTTGCTGTTGGCTGTCATTCTACAAACGCGTTTACCCATTTCCTCTCCCTGACTGATGACTTCCTCCAGACTGACACATGCGAGCGTACGAGGACTTGCCTGGTTTTAGACATGCTCTGAGGTGTGGGCTCTGCCTTGTGTGCTGGGTGTCTGCTGAGCCGCTTCACCCAGGCTGCAGAGCCCCAGGGGCAGAAGGACCGAACACTTGGCACAGCTCACCTCGCATCCTGCGGGCATGGTGCCTCGGTGAGCTGCCCCCGTGTAACACTGCCTGGATTTGTGGAGTGCTTTTCTGGACCCCTCAAGATTAATATGTATATTAGTTTTGGTGGAAGAAAGAGGAGTTTGCTTGTAATTGTGAGAGCAGGCATCTGACAAATGTCTTTCAACATGGAAACCTGACATAATCTTCCTTTTTATAAAGCGCTGTTTATGTACAGGGCCTTTTATCTGGCTCTTGTTGCATAATGTAATGTCACCTTCTTTTCCCTCTCCTGCCTCTTTCTCTCCAGCACATCCTTGTCTGTGCTTGGACATTTTAAAAGATGATTGTATGGTGTAAGTGCTCAGATGATGAAACATAGGGGTCCAAAACCTGAAATAGCAACAAAATACATAACCACGTGCATGTACATACCTGTGTACATGTATGTTTTATGTGACTCTTGGATACCCAGGCACATCAGCGCCTGCACATGCGCACACACTTCCTCAGTTGCTGCTTTTCCATGGGGAATTCTGTATTTGACTCACATGCTGGAAATTCCGCTCGTGGCAGGGCCGGGTCAGTGGAAATGGCAGGGCAAACCCCACTGGTCTGTTGTAGTGTTTAGCTGGTTGGTACGTCAGACAGGCTCTGCTTTTAATTCTGTAGAAATTCATTAGCAAGGATGGGAAAAGAATAAACCTGGATATTTAGTCACTGTATTTAAATTGAGGCTGGGGCTGGAGGTTTGGTTAGTGTCTTCATGGGCAGATCCTCACACGAGCTTTTACTCTCATTCTGATGGACTCGCCCTCACACTTCTCTGTGTGGGTGCTCCTCAGTGGCACTGACACGGAAATAGAGACATTGTCTTAAGCTGTAGGGAACATGTTGAGCTCTGGGTTGAAGTTTTTAAGAAGCATTCCTGAGCGTTTGCCCCTCTCCGGGTGTTATCTGAACCATCTGGGCTTCCTGCAGCTTAACGGCCAAAGGCAGGAAATCAGCTGCCTCCTGGAAGAGGCCCTCGGACACTCTGCGCCCTCCATTTCTTCATAGGAATGTTTCACATCCTCCTCTTTGCTCTGATCTGTAGAATGGGATCTTTTTTAAACAGCACCATGGAGGAGTCTGCCCGTGGCTCTGGGCACAGGCACCACGTCACGGTGAGGCATAGGAATTAAAGTATTTTCTTAAAGGCCTTTATGTAGCTCTAAAGCCTTTCTAAAACATATGCATGCTGCTCGAATTTTAAACCACACGCATCCGTCCAGCAGCTCGGGCTGGCAGATCAGAGCTGTGCTCAGTGGGGTTTTAGGTGTCAGTCTGCCTTTGCTGAGCACCGACTGCTGCAGGGTTTCTATAAGACACCTGCAAACCTGGAGCCGTCCTCTCCTTGGTCTGTGTAAGGCTTTCAATGGCTCAGAGCGACTCCTGGGGCTGTTTCTGCTGTGTTCAAGCACAGATTGGAACAGATAACCTGCAAACCGTGTGACTGATGTGGAAACAGAACTGCAATGAGAACGCGGGTCCTGCCTGTGCTGTGCCTGTGCTCCAGGCGCCGTCTCCAGCCCCTCTCAGCCTGAAGCAGGAGCCGCAGGCAGTGTCCGTGTGAGGACTCCCAGCTCCCTGGAGATCCGCCCATCTCCACCTCCTTTAGGTGATCTGTAGACAACCTGTCAATAGTTCTGTCCATAGTTTTACAGCTTGTATTTATTTGTATCATCTCTTTTGTCTAGGAATGTAAAGTGAGCCTAAGATACAACGTGTAATAAAAGTCAATGAGATTTATTGCATCTATCAAAACGCGGCAGTTGTTCATCCTTAAGTCTGTGAGTAATGGCAGAGCTCAGTGACTTACAGTCACCTCGGGATCTGACTTCATGGTTTACAAAACCTGTGGTATTTTTCTTCCAAAAAGTAAATATTTGGGCAATCTACATTATTATTAATGGCGCTGAAGGAACCCCCAACAACCGGCGTCTTCTGCCCAGGCAAGGCCGGCTCCGCGCAGAGAAGCAGCTGCAGGGCACAACCGGGGGCCGACCCCGTCTCCCTGCTCGCGGCGGGAGGAGGCCGGATGCGTGGCAGCCCCCGCTCCAACCGGAGCCCGCTCCTCCGGCCGCTGCCCAGGATATGGGGCCCCGCGGCTGTGAGGGGAGGCCGCAGCCGGTCCCAGCATGCCGCGCGGTGCGCGCGGCGCCCGCCGGGAGCTGTAGTCCGCAGGGAGACAGAAGGCGTTGATGCTGGCGGAGCCGCGGACTACAACTCCCAGCAACCCTTGCGGTTTGTTTTCCTTCAAACGAGGCCCAGGCCCCTCCGCGCGCCTCGCGCTGCCGGCCCCTCCCCTTTCAGTCGCGGCGCGCGGGTCCCGCCGTGTCCCGCCGCGGCCACCGTCGTCGAGCCCCGCCTCCTTCCCCCCCGCTCCCGGCCCTTTGACCCCGGTGTTATGTCGGGCCCGAGCCGCCGCCGCCGCCTCCTCCTCCGGTAGCGCCCGGAGCCGCCCCCGCCTCGCGCCCCGCCCGCCCCGCCCGCGCGCGCCCCGCCCCGTCCCCCCCCCCCCCCCCCTCCTCCGCCGCCGCCACCCGCCGCCCTCCCGCCCGCGCGCGCCTAACGGTCCGCGCCCGCCGCGCCGCCGCCCCGCGCGGGAGGAGGATGAAGGAGATGAAGCAGCGGAGGAAGAAGGAGCGCACGTGGGCCGAGGCCGCGCGCCTGGTGAGGGGCGGGGGGGAGCCGGGGCCCGGGGCGGACCCCGGGTTGGGAGCGCGGGCGCTGCGCCGGGCCCGAGGGGCCTCCCCCGGGCCGGGGCTCCGCTCGCCGCCGGCCCCTCCTCGAGTAACGGGGCGGGGGGGGCGGGTCTTCCCCGCGGGCCCGGGCCCTGCACCGGTGGCGTCCCCCCCCCCCCCCCGGTTGTTTTCCTTCGCGAGCCGAGCGCCCGGCGGAGAGCCCCGGCGGGGCGGGGAAGGGGGTCCCGGGGCCGCCGGCTCCTCCCACGGGGCTGTGGCGGGTGCCGGGGTTCGCTGCCCCGGCTGCTCCCCGCAGCCCGGCTGGGGCAGGGCGGGCGCCGCTCGCTGTGCGGACGGGGCCGTTCCCCTCCGTTCAGCCGCCGTTAAGGCTCGGTGGGGGGAACCGGCGGCCCGGCCCGGCCTGCGGGCACTGCTGCCAACAGCAGGTCCCGGTTTAATGCCCGGGGAACGGCGTTTCCCTGCCCCAGCAGCGCCCTGGCCGCGGGCGGTGGGAGCGGTGCTGAGCCCCGGGCAGCCGCAGCACCGAGCAGCGTCCGGGCACTCGTGCTTTGGGAGGTGCGGGTCAGGGCCTGTCCTGCTCCTCTTGGCTTTGAGACTCTGCTTGCTGAAGGCTTCAGCCTCCAGGGCTGGGACTGCTCCGGTTCCTGCGGCTCTGCTGGGACACTGCTGTGGTTTGGCTTGCGGCAGGAGGGGGCTGTTGCCCTCCATGGAGTGTTGGTGTGGCTTGACCCTGTCCTAGGAACTAGGAGACATAACTGAAGCATCTTGCAGGCAGTGAGTGTGAAGTTTGATGGCAGGGGTGCTCATGGAGGCGTCCGGCCTTGCTGTGTGCCCGTGGTCACCGCTGCCCGTAGCTGCTTGGAAGGAGCTCGCTCCCTTCGCTCTCCACCGCGGGGCTGGTCGGTGACATGGATCTGTGCAGGTACAGGAGGACCAGCACACAGAGCAAGGGCTGACCCGAGTCCCTGCGCTCGGCGTGCACACAGCCCTGCACGTGGATGTCAGCAGGAACGGGTTTGCAGGGCTCGAGGGCGTTTTGTGTCCCTGCTTTTCCTCCGTGTGTGTTTATTGTGGGTTTGCCTGGCCCAGGTTGTGCCGTGGAGCGCATCAACATCAGCAGGAGCAGTGTGGTGACTCCAGCTGAGGCTCGGGTCTGGTGCTGAGGGTGGTCAGGATGGGTCTCGGTGCTCCTTCTGAGGAAGATTTGTTTGGCTCTCCCAGTGTTTTCTTACCGCGTGCCAGGAGGAAACCTAAGCACAGAAGCATCTCCTCCCAGCAGCCTGCACCAGCTTTTGTGTGTAAATGGTGATATCCTAGACCCACATGACTCTGCTTGAAGAACTGCAGAAGGTCAGAGGCAGACACAGCGGGAGTGGGGTGGCCCAGCACCTCATTGGGTGCTTCTCTTTGAGGTCCTGCTCACTGCGGGTGACAGGGATGCTCCTGGTAGGTGACCTCGGGGGCAGAGGCAGCGTGAGGTGGCCTTGCATAAAGTTGCCTCATCCCGAAGTCTTGGGCTCTAACAGGGGAACAAAAGCAGTATTTAGTCTGCTCAAAGTAGGATGTGAGGCTGTGACTAAAGCAGATCCTCGTGCACCTCCTCACCCCCGCATGATGGGACAGGGATCTCTCCGCACAGATCCTCTCTCCTGCCTTTTGGCCAGAGCCTCGGGTGCATGAGATGTCTGAGCCTCAGCAGCATCTTAGAGCCATTGAGACCCAGAAATAGAACGGTCTCATGCTGGATTATCCACTTAGAGAGACCTGTGGTTGCGTAGCTGCACTTCCAGCTCGCAGGACTGATTGTAAATCCACTAAAAATAGATCTTTATTTAACACGAGTCTTACACATGCTCCCTGTCAAAATGCTTTTAATTTTCCCCTCTGACGTGCACTATTGTTTCATATTCCCCTCGATGTTTCTGAGAACTGGAGGCAAAAGTGCTTTTCAGTGTTGGTGCTCCTGCAGAGCTAATGCACGTTCCATGCAACGAGCCTTTAAACATTCATTTGAACACCCGGAGCCACAGGACTGTTCCACAAGTGCTGTCGGAGCTGGGTGACTGGTAAATGTATTGGGAAGTGCTGGCAGATTCCATAGTTAGGGGTGTAGGAGCCCTTGACCACCAGTGTTATAAATAGGAGAGATGTGGGGAAAGTCTCATTTGGGTTAAGGAGCAGCTGATGTTTGAGTTGTAGCCCCTGATGGGAGGTTGATGTGGCACCAGGACTGTTGGGATGGGGTGGGCTGGGGGATCAGTGCTGGAGGCGGGATTTAGTGGCTAAACTGCAGGACTGAGATGAGCTCTTAGGCAGAAGCTCTTCCCTGTGAGGGTGCTGAGGCTCTGGCACAGGGTGCCCAGAGAAGCTGTGGCTGCCCCATCCCTGGCAGTGCTCAAGGCCAGGTTGGACACAGGGGCTTGGAGCAAGCTGCTCCAGTGGAAGGGGTCCCTGCCCGTGGCAGGGGTTGGAGCTGGAGGAGCTTTAAGGTCCCTTCCAACCCAAACCATCCCTGTGATTCTATGATCTTCTCTCCCCAGTTCTCCCCTTAAGCAGTCTGTCCACTTAATGTAGCTGTTGATTGGGAATTGTTCCCCTGAGCGTCGGTTCTTTTATCTTTATGTAAATGCTGCTTCGTGCTCAGTTTTGGGCTGTATTTCACTGGCTCTGACTGTCACAAGAGAGGCTTCAGAAGCTGTGAAGAATTCCCTTGGTTTTCCGAGGAGGCATGTTCTGTTCTGTGGCTCTTGCACTCGCCTCCAGTGATGTGTTCCCCTTGTCAGCGTCTGCTCCCTTTGACTGACAGGGTGACAGTTCACGAGGAAGGCGCAGAAACTGCACAACCTGGGGAGGCTTTTTGATCATGGAGGGAAAAGTGTGATGGAACTGTAGTGACTGGGGGTTCAGATTGTTTGTTCGCACTGCCTAGGGTTTATCGCTTTCTTTGATCTTTCAGCTCTTTGTGCTTTCATTGTGTTTTATCTCAGGTTAGGTAGCTCTCCAATTTCCGTCGCCATCCAGGTTGCACCACTCATGTTTGTGATCTTCAGGCATCTGAGAAGTCCTTCTTGGGTGGATGTGATGTGCGACATTCCTTTTAGCACCAAACTTAATCGAAGCTCAGAACCACAGTGGCACAGGTTGGGTTTATCTCTGCGTTTGGAGGTGCAAATGGTGCCTGGCACAACACTTGGTTTCTCGCAAACATCCCTCCCATGCAGCTCCAGAAAGCAGAGTGCGGGGTATGTGCCCTGCCACGGGGCTGCAGTGACTTAGTCCTAGATGTTGCTGACACAAATGGGGCATTTGGGTTCCTCCACCAGCTCCTCGCACAAGTCAAAGTGAAAGGCAGCATCGTGTCGCTCCTCTAAAGCGTGGGGACGGATTTAGTCAGGGTGGTGCATTACTTTGGCCGTTACGTTAGGGGAACTTAGACCGCAGTTACGATGTAGGCGCCCATTGCTGCTTGTCTTGAAGGCCTCAGGCCACGTCCTGTGTCCATGTCACACTCTGTTTGCTCCCTCAGACCCAGAGCTTGAACTCAGAGTCTTTTGCATTCAGAGAGCAGCGCTGTCTGCTTCAGCAGGAGACGCGTGGTGAGCAGCTGTAGGGTAATCTGCTCCCAAAGAAACCTCGCGGTTTACATCCACTGCAGCTTATTTTGGTTCATTGTTTCCTGTTTATGTGGGTAATCTTCTTATCCACTGACATGTCCGGGCCTCTCTTTGAATCCTCGAGTTTGTGCTCCAAAATGTCCAGAAGCAAGAAGTTCCACAGGCTTTAAAGAAAGAAAGATTAAAAACTGTAATAGCCTCTTTAGTTCTTTGCGTATAAGTGACAAATCTATTCATATCATACGTGAAGGGATGAGTTGGTACTGTATTGCCTTTTTAATATCTGATTATCCTCATTTTCTGTCAAAGGCAAGCACTCCAAGTCTCTAGCTGTATTTTCCCCACATCCTTTGCTGTTCTTGTTGTCCTTCTCTGAGTTCTGTCCTTCTCTGGCAAGAATTCGGGCTCTTACCCGTGGTACCCTTCCTGAGATGGAGCGGAGATGGAGTGAATGCAGTAGCCCAAGGAATGAACGCTGTTGTGTTATACAGTTGTAGTTACACTTTTGTGGGCAGAAAAACAGTGGCTGCTTTACTGCAAGGTAGGAAATTATGTGTTAGGGAGAGCATCTCACATCATTAAAGGTCACTGACCACTGCACAGCATGGAAGGTTGCATGTGGCAGCAGCTTGGTCTAACGTACATGGAAGTTGGTCAGAAAGCTTCCACTGGTTTCCTGCTGTGGGGTCAAGGCCAAATTCTGCTGCTTTTCCTCTCCTTTATGTTTCAGTTCATCAGGGACCAGATGAAGGTGAGCCCTTTGTGGTGTTTACCGTGATCTGACTGGGAGGTAGCCTGAAATTTTTAGTGTGTCTTTTGCCGATGAGTGGAGGTTTAAGGAGGATATTGCTGGATTTGGACAGCAGGTTCTGGAGTGGGTCCGTGGATGCAGAAGCACATTCTGTACTGACACGTGGTCTTTTTGTCTTTTCAGGTGCTGGAAAATTACTCTGATGCTCCTATGACCCCAAAACAGATTCTACAGGTCATCGAGGCTGAAGGACTAAAGGAAATGAGGTTAGTATTGATGATCTTGTCTAGAACACAGCGTGGAGCATGGGGGAGGCTGCGTATGAAGCCTTGTGTTGCTTCGTGCAATTCTCCCTCATCTCCAGCCCCTTTTCTTTTTCCATTTCTTCCTCTTTCCAGCACAGTCATTTCAGATGACACCATAGACACTTCCATAGAGGTTGTGGGGTTGTTTTTCTTTGACAATAACTGGAAACTGTACTTGGGTTGTTTTTGTTTTTTTTTTTGTAACATACAGAGTCCCCTTCATCCATCTATTGTAAAATACGTGCCTGTAGCAGGTCAGGCTCCTGCGTTGTGTTGTGCTCAACGACTTGTATGGTTCTCTCGTAAGTACCTCCCAATAGTTTGTGCCATGGGGACTAGTTTGAGAACAGTTTTTGTCTCCTTTGATGCTTCATTTCTGGAGCAGGCATCATGTTTTAGGAGACTCAAATAAGTCATCTTTATATTACTATACTGGTCTCTGCTAAGAGTTTCGAGCACTATGGTAGTGTAGCTCACCCTGTTGTGGCTCCTGACATTGTATGGAGGAGATGCCCATCTCGATATGGGCTTCATATGGAAAAGTACCTGATACGGAGCCTTGGAAGCGAGAGGAGTGGGAGACCTTTTCTTGATTAACTTCCTGTGAGCACCCATCTGTTTCTGTGACAGTAGTAGAAGAGAAATACAGTGTCTTACAGATTGAAGAAAGTGGGTAACTGCGATAGTCCAAGTGCCTCAGTTACTGCTGCATGGCAAAAAAACCCACTTTGGCTACCAGAGACAGAAAAAGCAGTCTCTTGGCTGCTGCCCATTGATTGACTTCTGGGAAATCCAGGTGCATGAACTGTTTCCAGTCTTGCTTTCCCCTCACCTTGATTCTGTGCACCGTTTTCCACCCTGGTGTCTGCATCTCCTGAGCCTGTACTTTACCCAGCTGCAGAAGGTAAACTCATTTTTCTGGGACCTAACAGCTCAAAACATTGGCTTGTTTCTGTTCCTTACGTGTACCTGAGATCAGGATACAGCTGGGATTGTTTGAGTAGTGAAAACGAGTGATGCCCACAGAGGTGTCATGTAGGAGCTGGTATTGTTTGGAGAGGGGCGATGCCGATGCATGTTGCTGCATCGGTGTGGGAGCTGGTGGTCCTTGCCCAGGAGATCCTCACTGGTTTGGATGTGGGAGGTGGTTTCACAGCTCTGAGCAGAATTCAGACAGGCTTTTGATGAGGACCTTCATAGAGCTTTGCTTCAGTGATACTCTGCACCTTTCCTGCATCAGTCCTGTTACTTCAGCGATAGCTGAAGATCTACAAGCATAGGCTGTCCTCTGCTAAAGGTGATAGCAGGTCTGTTCTCACACACATAAATTACCTTTGTGCTCTCCCAGTTCTGACAAGTGGCCTGTCACAGTAGCTAAAGACCAGGCTTTGGAGCATGTGTCAAGTTGAATCCCACAGAGCTAAATTGCTCCTTTAAAGGTCAGTGGTTTTCCCTTGGGATATCTGCTTTTCCTTCCCCGGTCATTAATTCTCTGCTTTAAGAAAAGACTGTTTTCTTCAGAGCACAATTGTTCACAGGATAAAGGCAGTGATCCTGCCTAGCTAAACATGCTCGGGCTTCCCTGGGCCTTGTATAGAAACCCTTCCTGAAACTCCATTTCCTGAAGGAAATAGCTTGGTGGCTCAAGATGTTTCTCCCTTTGACTCAATACTGAGGCAGCATTCCCTGGTTGGGGGTCACACTGGTCTATTGGGAAGGGGCTGTGTTCCTTATGGGAGACACTGATGGTCCTGTGTGGCTGATGCTTGAGCCAGGACGCTTGGGCCCAGCACCATTGCTGAGTCTTGGCTCTGAGGAGTATATGAACTCTTTGGGTTTTCCTCATTTTGGGGAAAAGTCTTTGTTTTGCCATTTGAAGGAAGCATTTTCTGGCTGGTTACAGCATGCTTGGAGTGTCTGTTCAACACAGAAGGGAAAGCACTGTCTAACAGGACAGAAGGCTGGGAATTTTGTCCTAGTACCACAGATAGAGGGTATTTCTGTCTGTCGCCAAAGCTTGTGAAGAACCGTCCAAAAAACCCAAGCACAGTCAGGGTGGGAACAGAGATTGCTGTAAGGGTTCAGTTTGAGAATGATTTTCTTTGAAATAGGTTGTCTCAGGCCAGTTTTCGGTTTCACTTTTAATAACAACGGAATCGATACTGCTCTGATGGCTCTGCCAGGTGACTCGCTGCCTGTCCCTGTGTGATGTATCAGAAACCATGAGATTACAGACGTTCCATCAGTGAGTGTAGGATGGCTGCTTTAACCAGGGCGTTACACAGGACGTGACAAATGAGGGCATCAGACCTTTTATACCTAACTGGTAGTGCAGTTCTGTCTGCGGCTTGTCAGGGAGGATGTACCAGAAACACGTCTGGGTACAACCCATGTGGGTTTGGGCTGAATAAATCTGGAGTTTTGGTAAAGTCAGTTGAAGTCTGAAAGTTTCAAGCAGAGGAAGGGAGGAAATGGGTCAAACGTTGGAAACATCTAAAAATGGCTCAGAGTGACTTTCAACTGGCATCGTGTTTCCTGTTTGATTGCTTTGCTGTGCTGTTGGAGGCTGATGGTCACAAAGGAAAGCATAATGCTGTTCTGGCTGGAGTGCCCATCCGCTGAAGTTAATCAGTATCATCTCTGTTAACCTTAAAGATGCCCATTTAAACAGATCCTTCAGGCCATTTGCTTGCTAAGGCCATTTCTTAAAACTGAGCTGTTCTTTCTGTGTCCTAGTGGCACCTCTCCCCTGGCCTGCCTCAACGCCATGCTCCATTCCAACTCGCGGGGAGGTGATGGGCTCTTCTACAAGCTGCCTGGACGCATCAGCCTTTTCACCCTCAAGGTGAGTGCTCTTTACCCTGCGGAGTTCCTGCTCTTAACTGGGAGCCGAGGTGTGAGTTGTGCTTGTTGCATAGAGCTGAGTGTTAAACTGTCACTGGGCATCGTATGAGCTGAATGTGCCACATGTGAGCTCGTCATGTGAGAGTGTCTGGAATTCATTATTCCATTCGAGCTTGTACCTTTCAGCTATATTTATATGATAAATCCATTTTAAAAACAACTATTTCTTGAATTGCATAAGCAAGATAAATCCTCTTGTTCCAGTATTTTGTGCCCACCTCAGGGGGGTGCTTATCAGAACAGCCCATGTGCTCTTTTTCTACCAGCCACAAGGGAACACACACAACCAGTAACTTAAATTGGTCTGAGACCTTGTAGCTACAAGTAAGACCTTGATAGGAAAATGTATATTCATTCTTCTGGTGGCTTGTTTTGTGTTCAGCTGCATTCTGCGTATATTTAGCATCACCGTTTTCCTCAGATCTTGAAGTCTCTCTGGAACATTTAATTTATTGTCCCAGTAATCTTAAATGTTGAAAATGTTTCTGGTCTTCCTTTGCATTGTTTTGTACTGTTGGATCCCCTGATAAATACCAGCTTGACAGATAACAGGTGTCTCAGCTATTTCATTGGCATCTTTTTTTCCTGCTGTCAGGAAATATTGTTGAATTGCCATATTTTGCTGAAAATAGATGGCATTGAAATGCCTTTGTCTATACAGGTAGTAAATATATCTCTTAAGCTTACTATCTCGGTATTGGCTACTCTGGTGCTCCCTGTTGTTTCGTACTAAGAATGAGATACTTCTCTTTAATAGAAACTGCTTGCTTGCAGAAAATTGTGATGAGTTATTAACCCTGTGTATGTTGGATATGTTTGAGTTATTTGTTTAGGAGGTGTCTATGAAGTGTTCTAATAGTTCAGGTGACTTCTGTTCCACTGTGAGCCCAAATACACTTTAAAATATCTTTCTGCATCAAGGATAAAAATAGGGAAGATGAAAAAAATGAAGCCGAAGAACTATATCTGCTAAA
Organism: Lathamus discolor; assembly: GCF_037157495.1. Lineage (NCBI taxonomy): Eukaryota > Metazoa > Chordata > Aves > Psittaciformes > Psittacidae > Lathamus > Lathamus discolor. The sequence continues at coordinate 794,921 of NC_088894.1, read as the reverse complement.
CATCCACCCCTATTGGTGTATGCCTTGAGGCTGGCAGGGAGTGAAGCCATCCCTATTCTGTTTGCCCCTTCAGAAGGATGCCTTGCAGTGGTCTCGGAATCTGTCTGTGCCAGAAGGGGAGGAGCTGGAGGATACAGCAGACGCAGAAAGTTGTGAGTCCAATGAAGCAAGCACTGTGAGTGGTGACAATGATGGTAAGTGTCGAAGGATGTTCGTCTTAAACCATGGCATCTACTTCTATGTCTGACTGAGGGCCCATCTCTTTCAGTGTCTCTTGATGAAACCTCCTCTAATGCCTCATGTTCCACTGAATCTCAGAGCAAGGGACCCGCTACGACCAGGGAGAGCCACCGAACCTCATCCCAGGTAGGAGAAAGTGGGACTGACTGGAAGCATGGGGAGCTTTCACTGCTGCCTGGTAGCTGGGTAGCTGGGTTAGCGTTACAGGGCCTGGCTGGGCACAAGTGCCTCAGTTATGGGGAAGAGAAATTGTCCTTAGGTGAGGAGTTTGCAGTATCAGGATCATTGGTCATTGCAGCCAAACTAGCTTCTGCAACCCGTGTTGAAGAGTCCACTAGCACGTAGGTAGTTATAGGACAAGGGGGAATGGTTTTAAACTGACAGAGGAGAGATTTAGATTGTATATTAGGCAGAAGCTCTTCTGTGTAAGGATGCTGAGGTGCTGGCACACAGTGCCCAGAGAAGCTGTGGCTGCCCCATCCCTGGCAGTGTTCAAGGCCAGGTTGAACACAGGGGCTTGGAGCAAGCTGCTCCAGTGGAAGGTGTTAGAGTGGAAGGTGTTGCTCTGTGGCAGGGGTTGGAGCTGGAGGAGCTTTAAGGTCCCTTCCAACCCAAACCAATCTGGGATTCTGTGATACTATGGAAGGTAATTTTGAATTCTCTGCTATTCATAAATACACCTGAAGATTTACCTAGCAGCTAGGTAGATCTTTAACTAAGGAACATTCTGTTTAGAAGATTATTTTACCCCTCTATAACGTCTTTGTTCCTTTGGTTTCTTTCTGGGCTGCAGACTACCAAGCAAAAGAAAAAGACTGGTGTAATGCTGCCACGTGTTGTCTTAACACCACTGAAAGTAAACGGGGCACACATGGAGTCTGCCTCCGGTGAGCATTGCTTTTGGGGGGTGGTTTTCTCACGACTGCCCAGCAAGCTTTCAGTCAGTACTCCCTGCGCATCTGTAAGCTCGCCTGAGGGTTTCCTTAATGCTTCATGAGAATGCATGTGACTGTAGAGAGCTGTGGATGTGTTTAGCTCCAACAAAGCACTTGGTAACTGCGCAATACCCTGTAATAGGGGTAATAGCAGATAATTCTTATATGTAAAACCATTCTCCAAGTTGGGTTTCTGCTGTTCCTTGCATGTCTTTATGAGATTGTTTTGCTTGTAGGCTTCACGGGGAGGCACGCTGACGGGGAGAGCAGCAGCACGTCCAGCAGCAGCAGCAGCTCTCTGGCCCTGTGCAAAGCTACCTTGCGCAGCAGAACAGAAATAAACAGAGACCCTCCACAGCTTCTGAGGGGGATCAGGAAGCCCACGGCTGGTAAGTGCTTCTGATGGACCTCACAAGAATCACTGGCCGTAAAAGCAGGCGATGCTGAAGCTGTGTATGTCTGAGAAAAGAACATGAAGCTTTTTTTCCTTCAGAAAGCATATGATGACCTTAAGGCTCTCAGCTCTTCCTCCCTGAACATATGAGTGAGATAATTGTTTAAAGTTTGTCTGGTGTGATGAGCAGCATGGAGAATTCCACTTGAATATGACCTCCTATCAAAATTCCAGATGCAGATCTCTTAATTAGTGTGATTGAGTCTTTCTTCACACTTGAATACTGCAGTCTTTTCTCACATACCTTGCTCCTTTTGCTCTAGTAGTTTGACACGAATTTCTTGCCCACAGTGTTGAAATCCTTTTTGTACAGCAATGGTTATTTTGTTTGCCTGTCTTTAAACTCCAGGGCAAATGAAACGCAACCGGGGAGAGGATATTGACTTTGAAACACCTGGCTCCATTCTTGTCAACACAAACCTGCGAGCTCTGATAAACTCCAGAACCTTCAATGCGCTCCCATCACACTTCCAGCAGCAGCTTCTCTACCTCCTTCCAGAAGTTGACAGACAGGTACAAGGGTGCTGCACATGGGGGTCTGCCATCCACATTCCTGTGCCCCTTGGCTGTGGAATGGCTGGAACAAGCATGTTCTGTGTGTCCATTAGGTTGGGGCTGATGGGCTGATGCGGCTCAGCGGCAGCGCACTCAATAACGAGTTCTTCACCCACGCGGCGCAGAGCTGGAGGGAGCGCCTGGCTGATGGTGAGCGGCTCTGCCTGCCTGCAGGGTGGAGGAGAGGCACTCATCTAGTGGGATTTATGGGTTTTAACCTGGATTTAATGACCAGGAGTTTAGCCCAGCCTGGCAGTGTCTGCCCATGTTGCCCCCAACTTTTCTTCTTTTTTTTTTTTTCCATTAAAATAAAAAATGTGATTTCCTTTGGTGCTTTGGGACCTTCAGAATGAAGTGGTGGGGCTGTAAGGTAGTGCCAGGCTTATCTCTTCCTCAAATGGTGGTCTCTGTCTGGTAAAACATGATGTTTTTCAGACTTGCTTGAGGCTGTGTGACCATTGCCCTTAAGGAGTTGCAGGCAGTGTGTGGACCCATGGCAGGGTGGAGAGCAGGGTGGCAACAGAAAACCTGTCCTTCAGATGTATAGCTACTGTCCTATGAAAGTGCAGAAGGTTGCATTTGCAGAATTGGTTTTGTTTGGAACTCAGTTTCAGCCTCTTGCTTCCTTGCAGGTGAATTCACCCATGAAATGCAAGTTCGAATTCGGCAGGAAATGGAGAAGGAAAAGAGAGTGGAGCAATGGAAAGAGAAGTTCTTTGAGGACTACTATGGACAAAAGTGAGAAACTGCCTCATCTGTCCTGTTTTATCTGTTTACTATACAGGTAGCAGAGCGTGTTTCTGCTTTGCTGAGAAGGTGCAGCAGAAAGTCCTTGAAAGATGCAGGTTTTATGGGGTGAATCGTTCAGGCTGTTGCTCCAGGAAATCCTTATTGGCATTGGCTGGGGCACAGCAGAAGTTTGTAGCCCGTGTATTTTGTTTCCAAGTTAATTTTACTTGTTTTCCCTCACAGGTCTTTTCATTTTCTTATTATTCCCAGTAATAGTAACGTGGGATAGTGAATGTGTGGGTTATGTCACTGCAGAGTGACGTGATGAGATTTTGATGAGTCCGTGCTTTGTAATCTGCACATACATCAGTGGCATAGGGTACAGCTGTTAGTAAAGGATGGAATGCTTAAATGGGGTCAGGCTTTAGGTTTTACCTAGGCTGTATGTTTATCTCATAGGCTGGGCTTGACGCAGGAGGAATCCCAGGAGCAGAGTCTGGTGCAGGAGGATGCTGAGAACAGGACAGGGCTCTCTGCTAAAGGGGAGGCGCGGCTGCCGCGCGGGCCTTCGACACGGCAGAGGGACGGGCACTTCAGGAAGCGCTCCCGGGCTGACCTGCGGTGCCGGGCCAGAAGGAGCCTCTACAAACTGCGGGAGCCGGAGCAAGTGGAGGCTTCCAGAGAGACTGCGGCTGTGGGACAGGAGCCCTCAGCCCAGAAAGAGACAAAGCCTGAGGCAGACCTGAAGAAAGATGAGCCGAGCCCTTCGCCTGCAGCGCTGAAGCCAGAGAGCTCCGAACTGCCCCTCTCTCCAGAGACTTCCAGGTTACGCAGTAAATCGGAAGATCCATCGTTGGCAGCTGCAAACAGGATTCCCAGCTTGCCCCAGGAGAACTCTGCTCGGGAGCCCAAGGACCAGAAGAGGAAATGCTTTGAGGAGGCTGCCTCCGCGTCCTTCCCCGAAAAGAAGCCCCGGCTTGAAGATCGTCAGTCCTTTCGTAACACAATTGAAAGTGTTCACCCAGAAAAGCCACAGCCTACTAAAGAGGAGCCAAAGGTCCCACCCATCCGGGTAGGAAGGAGGGTTATAGCTGCTTGCTATCCCAGGGCTGTCATGCTCAGTACCATCAAAACATTATTAAAATGTCAAGTGTTGTCATCCTGGGAGGAGAAGTGGAAGGGTTTCATTGGTAGAGCTGCCTAAGTACCCCTGATTGCCACAGTGCTATCTTATTTAGACAGGCAAAGAATGGGAAATCGTTCCAAGGTCTTTGCACAAGAGCACACCATAACCTTGACTTGCTCTGTTAGTTTGCGTTTCTGTGGATGCAGAAATTGCTTTTCCTGAAGCTAGCTTGACTTGCTGCAAGAGAGACCGTCAGATGTGTTCTTTATCCTGCATGGTTCCTCTTCTTTGGGCAAAATCTTCATGTTCCCTTTGACATTCCCTGTTCTGACTGGAGGTGTCCATCTCCTTAGCCCCAGGGTCATCCTGGTGTAGAAGGGACCATTTTGATTCCTGAAGAATCACTTATTTGTCTGTGGGCTCTAGTCAAACAATGTGGTAATGAGCTCTACATAGCATGGGGCAGAGCATGCATGCAGAGATTATGGGGACTGTGGTGCTTCTCTCCCAAAATCAGTTTTTAAGCTGGAATTCTAAACTTTGATTGAATTCTTGCAGTAAGACTGATGACGAGCAGGTGCTAATGAAATGCATTTCAGTGAGTGAGGATGTGCGAGTGTTGGAGCTGACGGCTTTTCCCTTTCTTGCAGATTCAACTTTCACGTATTAAACCACCCTGGGTGGTTAAAGGTCAGCCCACTTACCAGATATGCCCCCGGATCATCCCCAGCACGGAGCCCCCCAGCCGCGGCAGGGCCGGGGCCCGGACACTCGCAGACATTAAAGCCCGGGCCCTGCACGCCCGAGCCCAGCGCGAAGCCGCCGCCGCCATCGGGGGTGGAGGGGGCCCTGGTGGGGGGAGAGGCCCCGATGAAGGAGGTGGAGGAGGAGGAGAAGCCGGCGGCCGCGCCGGGCACAGGAGGTCAAAGAGAACTCATGGAAAGCGGTCGGCAGATCTACAGCGAGCACAACTACTGCCGCCTGCCCGTGTGAGCGGGGCGAAGGCTGACCCCGGCGGGGCTGTGCGGGAGGCTGCTGCCCATGCCCTCCTCTCTGCAAGACAAGACTCCTTCTCCTCAAAGAGCGAGGGCCGTGGTGCTCGGGAGCGCGCTGCAGGTGCTCGCTCAGGGGCTGCTCCACCGGGGGATGGCTCACCCAAGGGGCAGTTCTATGGTGCTTTGACTGGGTCATCGTTGAAGGAGGAGAGCCCTGAGCAGCCCTTCTGTGACCCACGGACCGAAACCCCATCTTGCGTCACATCACAGGAGGGGCAAAGTGCAAAGCTGAAAAGCGTGGCTCCTGCAGTGAACGGTCTGTCGTGCTCTCGGGTGCAGGGAGCTGTGATCAGCCCTGCGGGCGATGGGGCTGTGTCAGGACTCGGGGGTGCTGCTGCCCCTGCCTTGCAGCTGGGTTATCATTCTGACGTAAAGGAAAATTCCTCCGGTTGTGCTGCTCGTCTGCCAGCATCGTCCTCGGGCGGCAGCGAGCGCCATGAGCCAGGGATGGTCTCGAGATTTAGATTTAATGGCTCTGAAACGTTTGTGGAAAAATGTGTCCCTGATAGAGATAGCTCCAAAGCGGGGACTGCTGGAGTGGAGGGGGCCAGCCCTGCGCTGGGCGACTCGGCACATCTGCAGGCAGAGGAAGGCAGCGATGGCAAACTGAGCAGTGGAGAGCAGAATGCAGAGTCTGCAGCGAGAGCCTCTTTACACGGTGACTTTGTTTCTCAGAACAGGATAGACACCTCTGAAACACCTGAGCAGCCGAGGGGGAGCAGCCTCCCAACAGGACCAGAAAACGCTCTTCAGCCATTGAGGGAGACCCAGGAGTTCAAGAGAAGCGGAGATGAGGAAGTGCAGAGTGCACACAGTGAAACGACAGACACTGCTTCAGACTTTGAAGGTGACGTAGCTGATGAGAGTGAGGTGATGGATGGATGCTTCCGAAGCACCAGCTGTAGGGAGGTGGCTGGGGAAGACTCCTCCTGCCATGGCAGCACCGGGATATGTAATGGGGTTAGATCAAAATCAGGGGCAGACAACCCGGCCTGTGTCGGGGACCTCCCTGCGCTGACAGCGATGGGCACTGCATCTCCATCCCAGAGGCAGGGACCACACACTCCACTGCCTCAGACAGCAGCTTCTGCTCGGCCCGTGTCCTCTGTTGAAACCAACAACCCTTTGGTGACGCAGCTGCTTAAGGGGAGCCTTCCTTTGGAGGAAGTTCTCCCAGGATCTCACACCAGTGTCAAGCTGGAAGCTGCGCAGCCACCCCTGGACAAGCCATCAGAAAACCTCTCCGTGAAGGTGGAGAGAGGAGGCAGTTGCTGTTTTGGAGCAGAATCTTCTCCAGATACAGGAATAAAGATTCGTGCCCTGAGCAGGAGCGATGACTTCCACTCAATGAGGTCTTCCACAGATCCCCAGGAGAACAAGTGTGGATCAGGGGCACCATTGCCTGGAGTAGAGGATGTGGAGGTTCGGTCTGTTCCAGAGAAACATTCCAAAGCTGGCTCAGCTTTAAGCTGCCAAGAGCAGCTGGCAACTGTGGGAAGTGCCTCTCAGAAGCCTGAAGATCCGGGCCTTCAGGAAAGAACCTTTTCTTCCTGTAGCTTTGAGGAGCAAAAGGAGTTGCCCAAGGTCCATCGGGTGGCACAGCACAACCCCTTAGCAAGCGTCACCACAAATACAAGCCCGGAGGGGTTGAACACCTCCACCGAGCCTCGGTTTTTGTCTGCAGCTGTAACTTCTCTTGGTCCAAATCAGACAGGAGGTGCCTCGGTCAACACAAACTATGCTGGAGTTCAAGGCAAAAAGCTCTTTGGTTCTGGTTTCCCTTGCAACGCCAGTGTTAGACTGCACCACCCCAGGGCTTTGGATCAAGCTCCGGCCATAGGAACCTTGTCCCCCAGCAAACAGACTCTGGACAAGAGCTGTGCCCCAGGGGAGGGAATGCCGGCTGCAAGGGAGGAGTGGGCTTCAAAGCAGCAGCCCAGCGCCCTGGGGGGAAGGAGGAATGAGAACACGGTGGGTGCCAGCCCAGGCAAGGGGAACGCAGAGAACCAGAAGGAGCTGAGTGAGCCCTTGCCGAGCGTCCCGCTGGGAGCGGACTTGCCGTTCCTCAGGTTTTCAAGGGAAGCAGGAAAAGGCCACAGTCACCCTTTGGAGCCTTCTTCCATCCCCTCACAGCTCAATATCAAACAAGCATTTTATGGGAAGCTTTCTAAGCTGCAGCTTAATTCCACCAGCTTTAATTATTCATCCAACGCTCCAGCTTTTCCCAGAAGTCTCGCTGGAAGCGTGATGCAGCTGAGCCACAAAGCGAACTTTGCTGCGAGCCGGAACTCGGCCCTGTCTGTGCAGATGTTTGCTGACAGCAGCAGCGTTGACGAGATCTCCTTCAAGTGCTCCTGCAGCCTGAAAGCCATGATCATGTGCAAGGGCTGCGGCGCCTTCTGTCACGACGACTGTATAGGACCCTCTAAGCTGTGTGTATTGTGCCTTGTGGTGAGATAATGAATTATGGCCATGGGACAGATTGTATATTCAGTGTGTGTATTTTGATAACGGCTGATGCTAAAGCCTGTACACAAAGTACTATTCTGTTTATAGTAGAAATGCTACTACACTTTGTTGCAGTGAGGAACGTTGACTTGCCTTCCCACGAAGATCTCCAGTGCAGAACCCTTTGGCTCATGGTTACACTCCGGTCTCGGTGGGCTGCGTCCCATTGGATCCATCCTCCTGCTTCCTGCTGTCATGGAGATGCTGACTGTGTCCTGGTGCCTGTGCTGAGGCGAACACCCGAGTGAGAGGCAGTTTGTGGCGACCCGTCAGCCCTCCATTGAGGAACTCGGTGCATCCAAAGGAACTGGAACAGGATGTTTCTGTTTCGGAGCTGCGCTAGGTGAGGCCCTGCAGTCTTCTGCTCTCCCCTTCTGCCGTCTCCATTCTCAGTGTGCTGGGAAGCACTGCTGGGCCCTTGGTGCAAGCGGAGCTGCTCTGCAGGAACAGTCCTCACTGGTCTTCAGGTGCTACAGCAGAGCGTGGTGCCCACCAAAGGATGCTGCAAGCGGCTGTGCAGTAACCAAGCACTGCACGGAGCCCATGGAGGGTGCAAGAAGAGGGGGAAACAGAAAGAAGTAAAAGCATCAGGTGCCAATCGAACACCTCTGCTCTGCGGGGCTGAACTCGTGTCCTGGTGCTGTGCCTGTGCCCTGAACTGGTGTGAAGCCGTGGGGGATCCCAGCAGCTGGGTCCTGCGGGCTCTGCGTCGAGGCCCCGAGCGTGTGAGCCCTTGCAGGCACCCCCGTGATCCGTGTGGGCTCCATCAGCATGGAAAGCAGTGGGGTCTCCTTTGTTTTGGTTTTTTTATATATTTTCATTCTTGGATGTATAAAGTGAATTCTTTGGCTCCTGTAAGTACCCTCTATGCATCTGTTTGATCATGTATTTATATGTTGTACACAGTACTGGGCAACTCTGTAAATGGATGTAATGTACATAGAACATAAAGGGTTCTTTTTGTTTTCCTTGGATTTCCAGGCTCTCGGCAGTATTGCATTAAAGTGGTGTTAGTTATTAACCTGCCCCTGGAGTCGGAGCCGCTGTGTTCTGTCCCCTGGCGTGAGGCTCAGCACGTGAAGGTGGCCCTGGGCTCTCTCTGGGCCGGGTGCCTGTGCTGGGCCGGGCCGTGCAGGCAGACCACGGGGTGCCCGGTGCCGGTGCCTCCTCCGGCTCCGTGCTGGTTGTTGCTGTGACTGATCTGGAGCTTGGCTGTAGCTGCACAAAGGGGAGCACCTCATGTCCCCACTGAGAGCAGACCCGGGACTCTTCCTCTTTGGAGCACTTACCTATTAAGAGAGAATTGCCTCGGCGCAGGGAGCAGTCTCTTGTTCCGTTCAAGCAGTGTTGTAGAAGTGTAGGGGTTTTCTTTTTCCTTCTGTCCCTTTTCCAGCTCTGTGCTACCTCCCTTGACCATGCACTTGGGTTTTACAGTGCAAGTCCCTGTTTGAGATGTGAGCCAGAGCGATGCAACGAGTTCAGTCTCCAGAATGGTTTTATCAGCCTCATGTTGTGGGATGGGGAGAGACCAAGGCTGGGGATGGCCGGGAGCTGGAGGTGCTGAGGGCTTACCAAAGATGGGAGCAGAGCCGGGGCTGGTTCGGCCGTGTCCCGGTGGCAGTGTCTGGTTTGCAGAGCCCTTGGGTCTGCTCATGTCTGTCCCTTGTGGTATGGAAAATAAAGACTCTGTAAAAGCTGCTCTTGTGGTTTCAATCCTCTTCTTCTGCAGCCGTGCCCTGCTTCCCCTCTCCTCTTCCTTAGCAGGGAGGCGGCAGAGCCCGGCTCAGGCAGGGGAGGAGCTGCCTCGGCTTCATTGCATGGATGTTGCACGCTTGCAGGGGACCGAGGATGCTGCGGACACCGAGAGGCCCTTGGAACCAGCTCCGAAGGCTCCAGAAGCTGCAGCGGGGCCGGGGGATGCTGCAGGAGCGAAGGCTGTGGCTGCGGGAGCCCTCGTGGTGATGGGGTGATGGTGATGGGGTGATGGTGATGGGTGGTACTGGTCTGGCTCGGGGGTGCCTGTGGGCAGCAGCACCGCGACCGGCCCAGTGTCACTGGGCAGCTTGTGCTGCTGCTGTCACAGCTTTCATGCTGCCAGTGCACTCGGTTGTTGGATAAATAGGTCTGAGAAGGGTTCTGAAGGAGGATAACAACGTGGCACCAGTTGCACTGTTGAAACTGCCTGTAAGTGCACTGTATTGATGTGTCCCTTCTCTCTTTTCCAGGTAGTAAGAACAATGTGAATTACCACATTACACATCTGGGTTCTGGGCTCATCGGGTGGATCTTGCACGAGGCAGAGGTGACCTGGTGGCTTGAGCAGCAGGGCTGGGCGAGTGCTTGGGTCTATCTGATAACCCCTGACTTCCCTGTGCTCCGCGGTGCTGCAGCGTGGCAGGACAGCAGCGATGGTCCCTCCCGGTCACTGATGCTGGTGGTGGTGCAGGAGTGCAGCAGCTTCATTTGCAATTCACGGTAAGGGGGCAAAACCAAGAACTGCTGCATCTGAGTGTAAAGGAAGCTCTGGCCCAAGCGTGGCTTCATGGTTTTAAGGCATCGCTCCCATTGGGAGTCAGGATTTATGTGTGTGTGAATGTCGGCCCCGGCTGCAGCCCCTGCCTCTGGCAGGGTGTCTGCAAACAGGGGTTGGAGGTGCCCAGATCATCAAACCACACTGAAAATAGGGAATGCAAGAAGTGGAGTTGTTACTTAGGGAAGATTTGAGCCTGAAGAGCCAACACATCTCTGTGCTACTGGTGTGCTGGAGGGTGAGGTCAGGAGCAGCTCCCTCTAGAGTGGGGAGCTTGGAGCTCTCCAGCGTAAGCCCTGTTCATGCCTGAATTCCTCATAGAGCAGCGCGCTCATTTCCTCCCTGACGGGTCTCTGACCAGCAGCAGCTCTGCTCTCTCAGAGGTTCTGCTCTTTGGATCCAGCCCCGTGGCAGAGCTGCCTGGGGATGGAGGGGTCTGTCCATGCCTGTGCCATGGAGATGAGGCAGCAACACCGGGTTGTTCCAGAGGAGGTGGTTCTGTGCGCTGCTGTGACCGCACACCAACACTCCCCACAGCTTCCAGCTGCCGTCTGAAACTTGGGATCGAGCTCAGCCGGAGGCTTGGCTGCTGCTGAACCCGGCTGCGTCACAGGCACACAGGAGATGCTGCACCCGCGCGTGCTGCAGAGCCCTCGCGTTGGGCACCCGTAAGTTACTGAACATAAGAGAACAAAAGAGGGGCTTTGGGCAAGGGATGTGGGGGCAGGCCAAGGGGAATGGCTTGAACCTGCCCGAGGGGAGGCTGAGCTGAGCTCTTAGGCAGAAGCTCTGCCCTGTGAGGGTGCTGAGGCGCTGGCACAGGGTGCCCAGAGAAGCTGTGGCTGCCCCATCCCTGGCAGTGCTCAAGGCCAGGTTGGACACAGGGGCTTGGAGCAAGCTGCTCCAGTGGAAGGGGTCCCTGCCCGGGGCAGGGGTTGGGGCTGGAGGAGCTTTAAGCCTGGGGTTCTGTGATCCTGTGGAAGGAGCGGGGCAGCCGCTGCTCCAACCCAGGAGGTTTTATCTACACAGCGCTTTGAGATGAACGTTTTACGGCCGCAAAGGTTTATTACACGTAGCGAATAAAGCTGATCAGGAAAACTCGGGTTGTGCCATGAGAGGGAGAAGCTTTCCACAGGCTTCAGTGAAAACTCCTTTTGGTTTTCCTCACCAAAACCTTCGCAAATGAACTTTGTCAAAAGAGGAGTTACGCAGCAAATCTGTGCCCGGCCCCACGGGTTGGTGCTGGCGCTGCTCTCTGGTACCTGCACCGGCTTACACCAAAAGTACTCACACGTGGAGCTGGATTTTACCTTTTAACACCTAAATTTAGGCCCTGCTTTGGTGGCCGCTGCCACCGACCCCTTGCACCGTGGGGCTGGGGAGCACCCGGTGCCGGCAGCACCCGCGGGCTCGACAGTGGAGGAGAAAGCCCTTCTTGTTATACAGTGTTTATTAAGTAGATTCAGTCTTATATATGATATACAGATTCGAAAGAAAAAAACCAAAAAAAGAAAGAAAAAAACCCCCAAAAGGATTCCACATACTTATGAAATCAGTGCATTTAGCAAGTAATACCATGGAGATAACAGCTTGATTAACAGCTCATTGGTCTTTGTTAAGTGAGGGGAACAGGGAGTTGGCCTGTGCTAATCATTCCACGAACAGAACAGAATTCAGTTGCATCACATATATAATAGACACACATCCTAAGAATTAAAATATTAAGCCACATTTACTGGAAAAATCCACAGTATAGAACACAAATAACTCTTATCAAGCTCGTTGAGGAGGAAGTGCTCATCTGCTTAAGAGCCACATTAAGTTGCATAGGTGCCTATCTGCAAAAATATCATTTCAAAAGGAATCCATCGATTAAGCAATAAAGTGTCACCTTAAAAGCCGGGTTAAGTGCCATATGCTTCTCCCCGAGCCTCGGGAAAGCGCCGGCTTTCCAAAGAGCCGCTTCCTTTGGGAGCCTCCCGCGGGATGCGCTCCCCCCCTCGCAACCCGAGCTCAGCTTGGCCGATCCCATGGTTCGGGAAAGGCTCTTCCCGATCCTGGGGGGGGGGGGGTACCCCCCTGCTTCCCCACCCGTCCTCCCCTGCGTGGAGTGACCCCTGCTCTGAGCTCGGCAGCTCTCGGATGGGGATGGGGAGCAGCGGGATCACCCGCTCCGCATCGGCTCCACCTGAACCGGCCCTGAGCTGGCTCTGGGGGACGAGAGAATCCCGTGTGCAAGCCCCACCGCTGCTGCCGGGGGTGGGGGGGGGGGGTCCTTCCTCGGGGCGGGGGCGTGTTGGGGTGAGTGAGGCTGTGGCTGGGTTAAGCAGACGAACTGGGTGAGGTGCATCTTCCTCTTCACGAGCAGGTCTGGCGGAACACACAGGGGCCGGGAGTTCTGTACATGTAAACAGGACACTTTCACTGAGTCCAAAAGAGGAGCAAAAATACAAAGGTTCACATTGGTCTTAGGTAGATACAGGCGAAGAGCGGGGCCGTGCGGCTCCGAAACAACCAAACAGAAGGTCCTAAAGCACCACTAAATGATATAAAAACCAGAGCCGGGGCGGGGCGTTGGGGGGGGACGGGGGGGGGTCTACGCTACCTTGTAAAAAGTCTTACAAAAACTTACAAAGGAAAAGTCTATCAACCCTCTGAGTTCAAAGCAGCAGCATCGGTTTGTCACGAACTGGTACGGGGCCGACGGCCGCGCGGGGAGGTACGAGTCACGGCTGCTCCCAGCGCCACGGAGCGACCCGGGGCAGGGATGGTCGAGGTTCAACTCAAATACAAGACCGTGAAATCAGGCTCTGTTTTCTCAAGCGATGTTAAGCTCCTAAGGAAAAGCCCGGCCCATCCAGACCGTTTGCTAACCCCGCATTCTCCTTCCACCTCTCAGATCTGCAGAGCCGGTGGATTCTGCTCCCGCTCATTCCTTCGTGATGGGGAACCCGGACAAGAGATTCCTGACCCCGTCCTGCCTGGTGGGAGCGCAGGAATGTGGCTGTGAAACAGTCCTGGAGCACAGAGGAGCCGCAACCGAGCTGGAGAGCACCGAGGTGTCTGTGGAGCTCGTGCCAAGAGGCTCGAAAGCCGCGGCTCACCCAAAGGAAACGAAAGAAGAAAGAAGAAAGGAAAAGATCCCTGACAGGAATTCACAGTCAATCCCATTGGAGTCGGAACTCGTCACAGACGAGGCTGTCACTGGGGCGTGGGGAATCTGAGCCTGTACCATTCAGCTGCAAGTTCTGAACATCAGTTGGCAGGACAGGACCGTCGGGTACCTTCCTATGCAACCACGAGCCTCGTCCGCCTTCTACAGCAGGTGAACAAAGTGTAAGAGCTACTTCACTACGTGCTAAGACAAGTTCAAAGGTGATCTGGGAACGCCAGCTAAAACGTGTCTAAATCAAACTTCAACCAGGCTGCAGCTGATGGAGGCCTCTCCGGGGTCACCGCCTGCAGGAAACGGGATGGCAAAGTTATGGCTAAAGGTTCCCCATGGCCTCTGCCGAGGGAGGCACCGGCTGGGGTGGGATGGGGCAGAGGGAGAATTCCGGGACAGCGATTGTCTCTGCCTCTGCTGCCTAACGCTCAGCCTGCCCCGGGCGGCTGCGGGCTCCCGTCTGTGTCAGAGCTTTGGGGCTTCGTGGTGCTCACACCCGAGTCAGTATTTACATCGATGCGGGGGGAGGATGCGGCGGCCGCACCGGGCAGGGAGGTGCTGGGGGGGAATGAGGCTGGGGATGGGCTCAGGTCTCACCAGGCCCCCCCATCCCTGCACAGACTGGGGGGGGGCCGGTCCCTTTTCTCCAGATGCTATGGGAAGGTTCGGGTTTGGGGAGAGCAGTCAATGGGCAACAACGGGGGGGTCCCTCCTGCTGCCCTGCAAGCGCGGCCTCAGCCCCGTGCTGGCCCCTGCTGTGCTGAGGCTAAACCAGGGCAGAGGCTTTGCTCCTCTTCCAGTGTGTGGGGACTACGATCGGGTATAAAGGCTACGGAGTGAACGGGCCGGGTCCAGCCGCTGCCGCCTCTGCCTGCGCGAGCCTGTGCCGGCGGCATCAGCCCCGGAGCAGGAGAGAGGAGCCCAAAAGGACCAAAGCTGGCTCCAAAGAGGGAAAACCTCGACCTTTGGAACGGGGTTTGCACTTAGCGAACGTCTGCCCCGGGGTGAGGGCTCCTGCCCGGGCTGGGAGCGGGCGCTGCTCTCTCCGTGGCTCCACAGCACGTTGCATTGCTTGAGCTCGGCTCAGCACCCCCGGCCTGAGCGAAGTCCCTGGGTTTAGCAGCACTGGTAGTAGGTATTGCACTGAGCAAAACGAAGTGCATTCTTGGGGGGTAGGGAGGGGTGGTAACGGGGCAGAATGGTCATCGCATTATCGGTTTTCCACACTTTGGGCATGGTGGGCTTGTTCCAGGGCTGTGAGCAGGGAGGGGGGAGGATCCTGGGCCCCAGAGAGGACTTTGTCAGTGCTGCTGCCGAGCGTTGCCTGTCTCCATCTTCCACCCGCGCTTCCTCCCCAGGCAGGGACCCGGCATCAGCTTTATTACACCCGTGCGGTTCCTAAGGGGTTCATGCTCCCGGTGCCGCCCCAGGGCTGGGCTCAGCTGGGGCCGGGGCTGAGGAGCTGCCGCCCAGCAGCAGGGCCCCGGCCGCTTCCAGCCTCCTCGGCGCGATCCCCGCAGCTGCAACACTCACCAGGACCAGCGCCGCCAGCCCTGGAAGGAGCCCACAACGGAGGCTGAGGTAGAGAACGGATGGTGCCCGCGAGGGTTCTTCCCTTCCTGCCTTCTCTTATCCGCCGTGCCTTCAGCGAGGGCCAGGCGTGCTTCCGGCCGGAGGCTGCCGAGCTTCGCCGAGTCTCTGCGGGACATCGAGCCCCCGCCGCTGCTGCGGGGCAGCCGGGGGCTAAGCAGGACGATGCTCCGGGGGTCCGCCGCCAGCTCCGCGCACTGGAGGCCGAGCAGCCTCGACGTCTGGGGCCGGATGGCGGCCGTGCTCCCTGCGAGACAAGGGCTCCCCAGAGAAACGGGCCGAGCTGCCTGGGAATTCGTAGTGTGGTGATATGGAATGTGTTATTTCACAGGAATCAATTCCTCCTGATCAGACAGACAGAAACCTGGCAATCCGTACAAACTCAAAAGAATCCATTTTCAGAAAAATAAATTACTAAGGGGAGAGGAGGGTCCATTTCTCAATAAATACGTGATTCAGCTCACCTAAGACTCGGAAATTATCTGGGGACGGGAATCTAACATTTGGGTCCACAAAGGTTATTCTAAATACATCTGCAGCCCCAAACCTCCCCAGGCTCCCTTCTGCCCTGGAAGTCCCACATCCTCCCAAGCCGCGGGTTTGGCTGTTGGTACGGTTAAAAACGTGTCCTTGTGCCTCAAGTCCCAGGTGCTCGGAGTGTAAAAGAAAAGAGGTCTTTTGGATTCCACCTTCTAAAACTACGGGTACCCGGACGGGAGGGCGATGATGGTCCTGAGCAGGACGCGCCGGGAGCCTCTTGCCAGCAGGTAGGAATTGTCTTCTCGAGAGAGGAGCGCGCCGGCGCGGGGAGTCAGTTCTGCTGTAAAATGAGGTTTTCCAGTTCGTCTGCCGAGCGGAGCAGGAAGGCCGCGGACTCTCGGTAGCCGGCGATGAGCTGCCGCACGGCGCTGATCTCCGTGGGGCTGAGCTGCGCAGCCTGCATTCCCCTGCTGGTGCTGTTGGACGGGGCCGTGCTCGAGGCCCCACCTTTCATGCTGAGATCGGTCGGACCTGAGGAGGGAAAGCAAGAGGGAAGCTCAGGGAGAGGCGCTTTGCGTCCACCCTGCCACGAGGGGATCCCCATGGGAAGCCCCTGCTCCCGGACCTCTCCCTGCAAAGCGCTGGACCGAGGGCGAGCTGCGGGCTCACGGAGCCCTTGGTGATGCTGCAGAAAGGCTCCAGGAGGGCTGAGCTCCAGCTGCGTGCCCCGGCGCAGCCACGGGACGCGAGGGACACTGAGCAGGGACTGCGCTGCAGGGATTTGCAAACCACCAGGATGGGGGAGTTCAGCAGCCCCCCGAGACCGGGGGGTCCCACTGGTGCCAGCGGCAGGGAGGAGAGCCCATTGCTGAGGGCAGGAGGGAAAGCATCCAGGGAACGCTGTGCTGGAGCAGAAATGCTGTGGGAGGAGCAGCCCCAGCAGAGCACTCGCACACCAGGGTAATCAGCCTGGCAGGGGAGGAGGAGGAGGAGGAGGTGGCTCTCAAGTGAAAGCAATTTCACTGGACAGAAAAGGCAGCTGTAAAGGGAGCCATTTCCCGGCTCACCGAGGGGGAAGGAGCTCCGGTGGGGACGTGGTTTGAGCAGGAATCGCCTCGGGTGGGGGATGGAGGGAGAAGACGCCTGTGGGCAGCAAACCCTGCAGGCTTCCTGCTCAGCGAGGCAGAGGGGCAGCTCCCCGCAGTGCTCCGGCCACGGCAGCACCATCCTGCCTCCGGAGGGCTGCGCAGGAGCTTGGGCAAAGGGGAAGTTGCCAGCGGTGAAGCAGAGGCTCAGAACACACCCGAAGGGAGCCACGTGCGGCTGTGCTGAGCAGGGCCCGGCTGCTCCCTGGGGCTGCTCTGGGGTGGTCGGTGCCTCACCCCCCCCGAGCCAGCACAGGGCCAGGGGTGCTGGTGCTGCCCTGGGCAGGACCCATCGCCGCGGCTCCAAGGATTAGGTCTCAGCAGCTGGAGGCCGGGGCGGGCTCTTTATTCAGGGTTAAGAAGCATTAGGAAGGGATGATAAGAGTTAATCCCAGACAGGCATCTCTCAGGGCTCCGGAAATCACATCCTTCCAAATCCTCACTCCTGTTGGGGTGGGCAGGGGCAGGGCAGGAGGCACAGCGTGCACCAGGGCAAGCAAAAGCCTGGAGCTTGCCAAAGGAGTGGCCAAGGGCCACCATGGCCTCTGTCCACCTGCTCCTAACCCAGCCAATGCCCTGCACCCTCCTCCTGCCGTCCTGCCCTGCAGCATCGGTCCTGTTTTCCCAGCCAGCCCCCAGGTACCCTCCCGAGCTGCAGCAGGAGCCCCAACTGCACCAGCCCCGTCCTGCCCTCCCAGAGCCACCAAAGCAGGCTGGGGAAGGACGGGCTCGTACCAGCCACGAGATGAGGGCAGCGATAGGCGCCCGCTCCCGTTAATCATTAACAGCTGGTGCAGATTCCCCTGTTCTGTGACGCTCCCTCCCTCCCTCCCAGTGCCACCTCCGGCGCCCCTCCAGGTTCAGCTCAGCAGGCAGCACTTGCTGAGGAGGCAATGCAGGTCAGGGGCAGGAGGAGAGGGGCTTTGGGAGCAGCCCTGTGCTCCAGTGCCCGGCTCGGCTGCCCAGCGCCGGGATCTGGAGCCCGGGATGGGGGCGATGGCCGGGGGGGCTCCCGGTGCAGTCCGCGGTCACTCACCGTTACTGTGGTTGCCCGTCTGGAGGGAGGCAGGCGGCTGCAGGCTGCCCCCCAGGGACCCGTAGCCACGGTAGCTGTAGTTGAGGCTTCCATTGATGTAGACTGGGTCTTGGGAGTAAGATGAAGCTGGCAGTGAGTAGGAGGAGTGGGTGATGGCTGTGGAGTCCCTGGAGTGCTGTTTATCAAGAGCGATCGGCTCGTCCTGCTTGGGGGAAACACAGACTGAGTCCAGCGAGGAGCAGGGATGCCTGGTCCAGCTCCCCATCCCGGCCGGCCTGAGGCTCAGGACGCACCACAGGCCCCTGCTCTGCTGCCCTCTCACCTCAGAAAGACTTTCAACGAAGCCTTGTCATCACTCACAAATGTCTCTCCTTTTCCCCACCACCACTGGACACTGCCGGCTCCATCCCTCGCCCACCTCCAGCCACCAGCACCGTACCTGGGAGGTCTGGTAGATCTCCAGCCGCATCCTCTTGGCTGCTTTCCGCGTCTCGCTCTCACAGGCAGCGGCCAGGATGTTCTCTGCCATGGCTGAGGTCAGGTGTGGCGGTGTGGGCCTGGTCTGCAGGGACACAAGCAGAGAAGACCCTCAGGTACCTGCTGCACCAGGAGCGGGGGTGCACGGGGGGCAGTGGGGTGGCCGCTCACCATCTCCATCCCGTTCTTCTTCATGCGGCGGCAGGATTTGAGGTAGGTGCGGATGCGCTTGCGTGCCCGCTCCTGGAACTCGGGGAACTGCCGGCTGCAGGACTCGATGATGGCCTGGATCTTCTCCTTGGGCTGCTTGGAGATGGGAACCATCCGGTCCAGGTTCTCATCCACGAAAAGGCGCACAAACATCTGCGAAGGAGAAGGGAGATGGTGGAACACCAAGATGGAGGCAGCAGGGCTCACCCTCCCCATGGAGCCCTCCTTACATTGAAGGCCTTTAGCCTCTCTGGGTCCATCCCCTCCGAGTCATTGATCTTATCGTTGTCTTCATGGTCATCGTGGTCATCATCATCTTCGTCGGCCGTGGGGGCCCTGCCGACGGTCAGGTCCTCGGGGCAGCCGCTGACCTCTGTCTTGATGGAGTCGTAGCTGCCAGAGCTGTATGGGGGGGACTGGGAGGACACAGGAATTACCGTGAGCATCCCTCGCCTGCCCGCCTCTGCCCGGGCTCACAAGGAAAGAAACCTTTCTCCTTGGTTCACTGCTTCTGCCCCTTTCCTGATGTTCCTGCACCCTGGGAAATGAACCCATGACTGGGCTTCCCCAAGTGCCAGCTCCTGCCTGCCTGGGGCAGGAGGGGACATGGTGACCTCATGTAGCCTGTGATGGCCCAAAGTGCGGGCAGCGCAGCTCTGCCTGGCCCTCTGGAAAACACTGCCTGGACCAAACAGGTTCCTCCTTGCAGGGGTGGGGGTGAGATGAGCCCACTGCCGAGCCCCGGCTCTGGGGCACGTGGGATGTGAGGGGTGCCCCCAGCTCTCCCAAAGCCTCCCTCCTCCTCTCTGCCAACCGCTCGCTCGGTGCCTGGGCTGAATTCTGCTGAGCAGCAGCAGCCCGGGGCCGGGGCTTGGCCAGGCACAGTTTGTCCATCCTCGTGTCCCTCCAAGGGAAAGCTCCCAGCCCGGTTGCCCCGCTCTGTGCTAGCCTGGTGCTGCGGCAGGAGCCACGTCCCTGCCTGGTTGCTCCCACTGCGCCATGCCCCGTGGCCAGCCCCGGCCAGGGACACCAGGCACACGGCCATCGTGTCCCCTGCCATCTCCCCCCGGCGCAGCAGCCGTACCTCTGCCGTGCTCTTCACGCCGTACTTGCCCCTGCTGCGCAGCCCGTCGGCGCTGCAGCCGTCCGCCTGGTAGGAGGGGGTGCCGTGGGCCGGGGCCAGCTTGTCGCACAGGTTGATGGGCTGCTCGTCGGCCGCGGCCGTGAAGTCCATGGGCGCCGCGGGGCCATTGCCGTTCATCTCGGGGAAGGCGCTGTCGCCCTGCGTGCTGCTCGAGGTCGAGGGGTTCAGGGTGGAGGAGCCATTCCCGCTGCAGCTCTCTGATGAGGAGTCATCTGCAAGGAAGGACGCGTGCTCACCCCGTGGTGCCCCGAGACCGCCTCCCGAGGCGGGCGAGCAGCTCTGCCACCACGGTGCCGACCTCCCCTGAGCCCACCAGCACATGCAGCATGGATGCACCCCTGCTTTGGAAGCCCCAGGGCTGCCCCGAACTCACTTAGGATCACCACATGTGCTGCCAGGAACCAGGCCGGCAGCGCCGTGCTTGGGGCACCGGGATGCAGCAGCTGGGAGCACGGACACCATGGTCACACGGCTCCGCTCCCTGGTCCCTCAGAGCACACCGGACCCCGCCATACCCTGACCAGGGCCGCCCGTCCCTCCCGCAGGGGACAGACCCTGGCCTCCACCCGGGGCTGCGGCGCCCGGGCTTGAATAAGAACTTTGGAATTTGGTCCTTTTCGGTTCCTGTTTGCATTGCAGGGAGGAGAAAGGGGCATTGCCGCTCCCCGCCGGCTCCTTCGCCTCCCTGCTTGTCCGCCTGGCCCCGTCCGGGGCTCTGGGAGGCGAGGAGCCCCAGCACCAGCAGGTCAGGGCCAGGCTGCGCCGCGGGGCGAGGGGACAACACATGAGGACAGGCTCAGCTGGGTGGGAAACCCCGAGCTGGTGCAGAACGGAGGCAGCGCGGGGAGCTCTGCTCGCAGGGGCCAGGCCGCCGGGCAGGGCTCCCCGGCACGATGCTGCAGGAGGGGCAGGGGATGCGCCATGTCCCTCCTGTCCCTCCCGGGTAACCTCCCGCACCCTACATGGACGCTCCTGCTCCCCTGTTCCACCCAAACCAGGCAGACCCCTGGCCCAGGGGCCCGCGCACGGCAAAGCCCAGCCCAGCTCCTGCTCGCATCCACAGCCCCAGCTCCCGGCCCCATCCCTCTGCCCATGAACAGCTCCCACCACGCCAGCCTCCTGCTGCGAGGAGCAGCCCGACCACGGCGGAGAGCGCGGCCCTGCCTGCGCCCAGCCCTGCCTGCGCCCAGCCCTGCCCGCACCCGGCCAGGGAGCCCAGCCCTGGGGCCAGGCGCGACCTTTCCGAGGGCTCAGCCGCTTCTCCCCTGCCCCCCGCCGCGCTCAATCCTTTATTTCATGCGGTGCCTCCGCGAGAGGGAAAGGGCGAAGCACGTGGGGAGCCGCTTCCTGCGCCAGCCTGCGCCGAACAAAGGAGCCGCCGGCAGCGAGGAGCAGATGGCGGCGGCTCCGCGCCCGGCCCGCGCCGCAGCACAATGGGGCCGGGCCGTGGGGCAGCCCCCGAGCACGGGCACCGGGGCCAAAGGGGCCAAAGGGGCCGGTACCCGGCTGCTGCCGCCTCCTGCGCCCCGCAGCGCGAACTGCACCGCGCGGCCCCGGGCGCGCTCCCGGGTCCCTGCGGCTGCCCAGGGCTTTGGGTCCCGTCGAACAAGCGCACTCGAGGACACCCGGGCCCCGGTGCCAGCGCTCGCTGCCCGGCCTCGTGCCCAGGCTGCTGCTCACCCCGCCAGCCTCTAAATGAGGAGGTCCCCACTCTGCAGGGCTCCGTGCCCCTCCTTTCCCTTGCGCTGATGCACTCACTTGTCTGAGCACTGACCACAGCTCACCCAGTCCCTGGGGTGCTGTCTATGGGTGCTTGGGCCAGCGGCAGCCATCACCTCCCCAGCACGGGGCTGGCTCCAGGCAGGAGCTCTCGCTCCCTGCATGGGGCTCATGGGTGCTCAGCAGCCAGCACTACACAGGGCACTCCCCAGGCAACCCCTGGGACCAGCCCTGGACTCCTGCCCTAGCACTGCAGCCTGACCACGGCCAGGGCTGCTGCGGGCTCAGCCATAGCTGTGGGTTAGGCTGACAGCTCTCCTGCCCCAGAGCACCGCGGGGGCTGCTCTCCAGCACGCTGCGACGGCTCAGCCCTGCACCAGCGCCAGTGCGTGCTCCTGGGGGCTCTGCCCCACACGCGCCTTGCCGGGGCATGGAGCCAGCCCCACCACTGGCACCCGGTGCCCTCAGCACGGGTGCAGGCGCGGTGCTGGCTCAGCCGTGCCCCCGTGCAGGTGGCCAGGGGCACCGAGTGCACAGGATGGCGTCGGGTCCTGTCCCTCCTCCTGCTCTGCGCCAGGGGAGACGGGGCTCCCAGAGGGAGGCTCCAGCCGCATCCAGCGATGCCTCCCGCAAGGATTAAGGGGAATTATTCCCAGGCAGGGAGGCACGAGCCGCACGCCAGGCCCTGCCCTCAGCCCGGGCACAGCACAGCAACAGCGCAGCACCAATCAGCACCCGTCCTGCAAGCCAGCGGCAGCGACCTCCTGCCTGCTCTTTGGGGTGCAGGCAGCCCCTGGCACAGCCTCGCCCATACCACCAAAGCCCTGCCAGGCAAGGGCACCAAGAGAGGCGTCACCTGAGAGAAGACTGAGGGTGCCCTGAGCATCCCCAACCTGCTCTGGGCATCCCTGCATTGCTCTGAGCATCCTCAACCTCCTCTGAGCATCCCCTCTGTGCTCTTGTCCATCCACCCGCAGCCCCAAGCTCTGCCCCAGTCCCTGCAGCTCCCAGCCCCATTGCAGTGCCAGTCCCACATCAGCAGGATGCTGGGGATGAGATCTGGACCCCCGACTTCTCAAGATCTCAGCCTTTCTTCTGTGTTGCACAAAACTCACACAAATCAGGTTTCTACCTGACCCTGCTGCATTTACTGATACTGGGTTTGCTACAGCCAAAAGATACAGGTAACAAAGAAGATGTCTCTCTCTGTCCAGGTGGAATAAGAAAATGAAATAGGAATCTAAAGTAAGGGACCAGCACCTACTAAAAGAACAGTTCAACCCAAGGATGAATAAACAACGAGGTCTGCAAACCCACTCGCTCCAGGTAATTGTCTTACTTCTACAGTTTTACAGCACACAAAGTGATGGATTAATTCAGTCCTGTGTGAGCAGGGAAATGACCACAGATCCACGCTGCCGAGGTCCTTGGGTCTGAACGGAAATGGCCTCAGCAATCTGAGAGCGCCGGTGTGCTCTGCCTGGTGCTGATGGGATGATGCCAGTGCTGCTGCTGCTCCCCAGGCAGCTTCACTGGGGTATCCAGCCCCACACCAGCAAGGCAGGACCAGGAGAGAGGGAGCAGGAGCCCTCCTGCTTTGGGTGCCAGGTTTGGGCTCCTGCCCTGCTGATGGCAGCATTGGCCACGCTCCCAGAGGATCCCATCGCAGTAAAACCCACCCAGCTCCTGAGTCCCAAACCCACGGCCGGAGCAGGGCTCCGGAGCAGCGGGGCGCGAGGCCAGGCTGTGCAGCCATCACTGTGTTCATTAGCAACCAGCACGAGCCCGGTGAGCTCCCTGCTCGCGGCTGGAGCTTGGCTGCACGAGGAGCCCCTCTAATGAGGATAATTGGGAGCCCCCCTGCTCCACCCCCGCGCCCTAATTGAAGCAGATGGAACTGTAAAAACAATGTCACTTCCCAACCGGTTTGATCTTTGCCTTGGAAAACGGAGCATTTCGTCCTTCCTTCTAATCCCCTCCATCGGCTGGATGCAGAGGAGACCCCGGCACCGCGTGGGGGATGCTGGTGAGGCTGCAGAGCCCAATGGAGGCTGCCTGGTCCCGAGGCCCCGAGCGCTGCCCTCGCAGGCATAGTGTGGAGGCCAGTCCATGGCCGGGTGAGCAGCGAGGCCGGGAGGAGGCCACGGGGACACCACATCTGCATCAGCCTCAGCATCTCCCCAGCATCCCCTCGGCATCCCCGGCGTGCCCGGCCCCAAGAGCAAGAAGCAAAATGGCTTCTTGGTCGGCGGCGCCGGGGAGGAGGGGATCAGTCACTTATTAAATGAATTAATCAGGGCTCAGCGTTTTCATTTGGAAGAGGCCGCGGGATTATCCTCGATTTCTGTGGTGCTGGATCTGAGGGGATCAGGAGGGGAAGGGGCGATTCCCAACACCTGCTCCCCGGGTGGTTTTCACGGCGGGGAAGTGGTTGGGTTTAACGGGCGAAGGCCACGGCCCGGCTCTCCAAAGGCAGGGTTCAAGATGAATGGGGCAAATTGTTCCTCCTCCTGTCACATCTCCAGAGCGGACACAAAACCTCTTTTGACTCGCAAACAATGAGCTTGTGTAAGAGCCCGCGGCCCACGGGAGCCTCGCCGCAGCCCCGCACCACGCGGTGGGCCGGGGGCCGCCCGCTCCTGCCCGCGCCCTGCCAGGGTGGGACCCCCTGCCCAGCACCGCCACGGCACCTCTTGGCCATTGCCAGCGCATCCTTGGGTGCTGCAGCCACCACCGGCTCCCACCATGGACCACCGCGGAGACACCAGCTCTGCATGGCCTGCCCATGGCCAGCGGGGTGATGGCAGAGGCTGCTGCTCCCACCTGAGAGCCCCCATCACAACCAGGAGGATCCTGCCCTGTTTCCAGCCCACGGCAGCACCGGCACGGGCTGGAGCATCCCACCGCCGCCCGCCTGCAACAACAGCCAGGAAGATGAAAAGTGCCATAAATTATTCACTCACAAAAGAGACGAGAAAGGGGAAGCAGGGGAGGAGGAAAGCCTGCGAGGAAGGGACACTTAATACAAATTGGAGAGACCGAGTGGGAATGGGGGCCCCGCGGGGGGCCCGGCTGGGCGGCAGCGCTGCATTCAGTGTGAGTGAGCAGCACCCCGGGGCTCCTGCACCCACAGCCGGCAGTGAGCAGGACGGGCCCTGGCTGTGCCGGGGCACCGCTCACAGGGCTGGAGCACGGAGCCCGTTCCCCCTAGCCCGTGGCCTCCAAGAGGCAGTCGGAAAGCAGCAGCAATGCTGCCGGGGGCCGCGGGGCGGTGGGGCTGGGCAGTGTCCTGTTCAGACGCTCTATTTCCTGTCTTCCCTCGTTAGTGCAAACCTCTTTATGTCCCAGACACAGCGCCCACCCTCCGCGCTCCCTCCCCGGCTCCCTGCCTTCGCCCAGCGCCCGGGACCAGGCAGACATCTGGCCCCGCAGGACACAATGTGCGTGCTCGGCCGGACAAGGCAGCGCTGTGCGGCCGCCCTCCCTCCTCGCCATCAGCGGTGCCCCCCGGCGCCGTCTCCCCCCAGCGCCGCTGCCCAGCCCGAGGGAGCAGCAGCAGCTCCCGCCGGCCCCGGGACCTCCCCACAGCCCCGCGGGGGACCCCTTCCCCCGCAGCAGAGCGCATCCGCTCCGGCCGCACAAACAGCCCGGCCACAAACACGCGGTCGCTCGGCTGCCCCTGTCCTCCTGCCCCCCGTCCCTCCCTGCACCGCTCCTGTGGCCACCTCGCTGCTCCAGGGGTGCTCGAGCCTCGGTGAGGAAGGACAAGGTGCAGAGCAAGCCCCTCCTTGTGCCACCGCCGTCGGCAGCCACCCGGATCCTGCCGCAGGGAGGGGACCGGCCACAGCCCCGCGCTGCCCGGGCACTGCCTCTCCCCACGCCAAGCAAACGGGTTTGGTGGCTTTGGGCAGGATGCACACGGGGCTGGTGCCTGCAGCACGGACCTGCCACCAGGGAGACCCTGCTGCCCACCCCGTCCTTCGGGCAGGGCAGAGCGGTTCTGTCCCCAAGCCACTGGGCTCTGCACCCCTCCCAGGCAAGGGACACGCTGTGGGGCTCACCCTGCTCTCTGCTTTAGATGGGGTGCTTCATCTGGGGAGGAAGGTGGGGGCACAGGCACCAGCTGCCCGGTGATCCTCTCTGCCCCAGACTGAGGAAGAGCCCCCCCAAAGCACGAGGCAAGGGGGAGCCCAAGCCCTGCTCCGTGTGAGAGACACCACATCCCTGCAGCGCCCGTGCTGCACCCCTCACCCGGCGCCAAGGGGAGGGTGTTTATCACCGGCCAAGGCCTTTGCTCGGGAGGAGCAGATGTGCCCCTGAAGAGGCGGCGGGGAATGGAGCCACCAGCCGAGTGCAGAGGCAAGGCAAGGACGCGCCTGCTGCCTTGTGTGGGGACAGCGCAGTGGGGGGGCACCCGCGGAGAGGAGAAATACAGAACTAAGGAAAACAAGATAAGGTCACACGTAGCTGTTGTAAGGCCTGGACGCTGGTCCGTGACTTGTCTGGGCTCTG
The DNA here is from genome assembly GCF_037157495.1 of Lathamus discolor. Taxonomy (NCBI): domain Eukaryota; kingdom Metazoa; phylum Chordata; class Aves; order Psittaciformes; family Psittacidae; genus Lathamus; species Lathamus discolor. Next base: position 769,310 of record NC_088894.1, on the reverse strand, counting down.
AGCCGGGGGGTCTGCGAAATCCAGTGGTGGTGGCAGAAGCCCTGAAGCTCTGCGGAACAGGGAGGATTCTGCAGCCTGGGTGAAGCAGGGGATGTGCAGCACATCATGAGCATCTCACCAAGTAACGGGGCTGCGACCCAGAGCTGCAGGACGTGAGCCATGCCAGAGAGAGAGGACGATGCTGGGGATGGTTCCGTGCTGTCCCTGTGTCCCCAGGGCAGGGCGTGATGTGTTCTACCTGCTCCTGGGGCAGCATCCTCAGAATGCCTGCCTGTGTGTCCTTGAGGTCCCTCCTTGGAGCGTTCCTGAGGGACATCCCCAGCACTCTGAGCCTTCCCAAGCAGCTGCCCCAAGGGATGCCCCCGAGGAGCGTGTGCCTGCACGGTTAAGTAGGTTAAGAAAGTCCTTTCTCCAAGGTCTGGATTAGCCACTGCTGCTGCAGGCAGAAGGGCTCAGCAGGACGCTGCCAGTCAAGTGAGGGCTGCACGCAGGAACTCAGCTGGAAGGAACCTGTCCCAACATGGTGCCATGCAGCAATCCCATGCCCCCCATGCAGGGAAAGCAGATCTTACACCCAGGAGCTTACCCAGCTCTTTAGAAGGATGGGGCAGAATGGGCTGAGAGCAGCAACCCCTGACCAGGGGCTGAGCACCGCTCCTGGGTGATGGAGCTGGAGGCATGGCCAGGGATGAGGCAAGATGTATCCTATCAGCAGGACCAACGCTCAGTGGGGAGCGGCACAGGACACCTCCAGGGACAGTGACAGGCACAGGGGACAGCGAGATGGAGCACACTCAGTGTTCAGCTGCTCGGACTGCGTGCTGGCTCCTGCAGACGTGGCCGTCCAGGATGTCCTGCACAATAGCTCCACTTGAGCAGCAAAGGGCTCGTGTTGATCTTGCTGTCGCTTTGGGCAGCCGCCGGCTTCCTGCGGGCCTGGGCGCTGTGAGCAACATCCGATGGGGAAGGGATGTTGCAGGAGCTTCACGTTTTCCGTGCTGGGCCACAGGGCAAGTAACAAAGGAAAATGGAAGGAGCGAGCGTGTGCTCAGAGCTAGCCGGTGGGTCCTGCATCCCGCCATGCACCCCCCATCCCAGCGGGAACCTGGCTCTGCTGCCGGTGCTCTCCAATGGTGCCATCTCTGTCCCTTAACCACCGAAGCCATTAGGTCTAATCCGCTCTCCCTGCTGCTCCAAGGGCTGAGGCTGGTTGCAGTGTGGCTATCACAGGCCAAAGCTTATGAACAAGGGGACAGACCAAGGTATTAAGGTATTGGCTTCCATTCTAGCTGCTTTTCAGCTCTGAAGATTCAGCAGGTACCTGTGTCTCAAAGCATGGGGTGATGGTTCCCTGCTCTCCTGCCTCTCCGGATTTCACACCACTCTGCTCACATGCCATAGGAGAGCACTGGCTCCTCCTCTGAAAGACCTGGAGTTGGTGCCTCGGTACTTTAAACAAGACCTTTTTAACAAGCCTGTCAGACGATCCCGCTCCCCTACAGGGCAGCTCTTCATTAAAACTTTATACTTTGTACCGTGTCTTACACTGCAGACACACTCCAAGCATCCCACCCGTCAGGCAGCAGCAGGCAGCAGCAATTTAGTAACTCAAGAGGATTTCCAGAGGTTGGAGAGTACCGAGTCCTGATCCAAAGGAGGTGATGTGTGAGCCCTCCACAGCGCTGGGCTGCCTGGAGCTGAGCCTGGCTGCAGGGGAGGCTCAGGGCTCGCTGCCTCAGCCGGTGGAAGGAGGCCGGGGCTCTGTGGGGCTGCTGCGGGGCACAGTGGGCAGCCGAGAGCAGGAGCTGCGGACACACGTCCTGGTCTGGCAGGGAGCACGTTGACCACTGCGCAGGGCACCTCGGCCAGTTGGGCTCCACGGAGCACACAGAGCCCACAGGCTGGTTTAGATGATTTCCTTGGGGAAGTCTTGCACGTGCATGGCCTTTAAGCCAGTGTGAACCCAGTAAAACACATTTGTGTCCAGAAAAAAGGAGCTTTTATGGGCTGAGAGAAAAGGAAACCGAAGAGCGCTCGACACTTTGATTCATGCGCATTCCCTTCCCGTGCCAGTAATGTGCCTTCCTCCTGCAATGTGCTCCTCTGCGACGTGCTCCTCTCCTCTCACCGCCCGCTGCCCTCCTGGGTTGCTCCATTGCTCTTCCCTTCTCAGCCACGTGTGCTTCAGTCCTGGGGGGGAGGCTTTGGCAGCAGGACAGGCACGAGGCCTCTCACCCCAGCAGCACTTGCCTGTATGCTCCAGTGCGGGACATGGACATTCACCACAGTGACAGAACCTCTCTTCAGTCCCTCCTGAAGTAGGTAGGACGGCCTGATGGAAGTCCCAGTCCCTGGTTTCTTCTTGATGGATCTTGTCAGTAACCCTGGGCTTGCCTTGCTTGCTCTTCACCTCCATCACTTCTGGTCTTCCAAAGCCCACCCAGTTAAGCTGCTGCCACCCCTGGGGACAGCCTGGGACACTGGCACTCCTCACGCAAAGCAAGGGACTATTCCTGCTTTGTTGCTCACCACTGAACCTTACAGGAGAAATTAAAGGAGCCAAGAAGGGCCCCGAAGAGGACACCGGCTTCTGAAGAGAAACCACAGGGCAGGAGAAATTGGAAGCATTTCCTATGAGGGCAGAGAGAAGGGATTGAGAGAACATCTTCAGTTGCCTAAATACGCAAGTCCCTTATAAAATTACTGTCCTGTCGAAGAACAGTGCTCAGCAGAGGGATGAAAACTGTGTCATCGTAGATGGTAAATGAGACTTGGGAATTCGGTGGTCAGGGATAAGCCACAAGCCTGAAGCGTCCTAATGGGAGAACGGTGAAGTTCAGGGGGACGTTGAGACCAGCCAGGCCGTGGGTACGAGATGAGGCAGCTCTCGCTCGGGGCAGAGGCTGCAGCCTGGTCACCAAGAGCCAAGCGCAGCTGATGTGGGCGGCTGGGCTCCCACCAGAGCCCCCTTCCTCCTGCCCCGGGCACGGCCCCACGGCGGGGCCCTCACAAGCAGAAGTGCCCCTGGGTGCAGCGCAGGCAGGTTTCACATCCCCCCGAGGCCGCCTGGCTCCGGGGCTGCTGCTAAAACCAGCAGCTTCTCCAAACTGCAGCTCTGCCGTAGGCTGAAGGGCCACGAGGCGCCGGGCTGAGCAGAGCAGTGCCCCTGCTGTCCCTGCTGCCCCATCGCTGGCCACACAAGCAGCCAAAAGCCACCCCAGGGAGACCGGACAGCACAGAAGCCCTTTATGTCCCCTGGGGTGGTTTTCCAGTCCCCGATCTTAAAGCAGCACTGACCCAGCCCCGGTTGTCCCTCAGCTCCTCCGCTCCCTTCCCGTTCTCTCAGCAGCCCCAGGCTGGGGACAATGAGGGATTCAACCTCTTGAGCAGAAGCCGGTAACAGCCCAAGCACCGAATCCTTCCAAGCATCACAGAGGTGAACCCTGACCCCAACTCGTACTTCTACCATTTATTTACTCGCTCTTTTACTTTCAACTAGCATGTTTCCCAGGAGCAACACTCCACCTCTCGTCACCAGACACTGCCTCCCACCCAGCCCACATGTGCCCCCTTCTCTCCTTCCAACCGCCTGCCCTGAGAGAGGACACACGCACATCCGCACCGCGCTCCCATCACTGTTGGCTATGGCAGATCACACACTTCTTGCCTGGGGGATCCAAGACATTGTCTAAGGAGCAGCTTTCCAAGCACAGAAAGCTGTGACCTGCACTGTGCAGCCTTGGCATCTTTCCTGCTGCAGGTCAGCTCCCACAGCCCAGGACTAACAGGGTCCTCCTCATCACACCCAGGGAACTACAGCCTGATGCCTTAGGAGGGGATTTGGTGACCTTTCTGGAGGAGCTGGGAGCCGGCTCCTGCACAAGGACCATCAGCTCAGAGCTGGAGAGGGCCCTGGCTGAGCAGGAACCCAGGGGCTAAATGGGAAGGACTGGGAGTCGGCACTGCTTCGAAGCCTGCAGGGATATGAAATCCATCCTGCAGGTGGGACACCTGATCAGAAAGGACTGGTTAATGTTTAATAGGCCACAAAGCATCCTGCAGCGGAGGCGCAGCGCGCTGCCCGCTCGCCCCGGCACTCACCGTCCTCATGGCCGGGCAGGTTCTGCGGGCTGCGCATGCTCTCGTCCTGGCTGGGGCTCAGGCTGGAGTTCAGGTGCTGGTCAGCTGAGATCCATGTGGAGTCGTTCATATCAAAGTCCTCGCTGCTCACCGATGTCTCATCCTGGAGGCAAGCAGGAAAGGGTTAACAAACCGAGCTGATTTCATCCTCCCTTCTCTGCCTTTAACATCTCCTCACCCAGCTCCTTCCTAACACCAACGTGTTGGGCAGCTCCTGCCCCCAGGATCACTCACTGGCCCCTCAGCGCTCCCCATGGCCACACAGCCCTTCCCCGAGGTGGCTGGGACGGGCTCTGCTTCCTGCCTGAAGACGTGCCTGAGCAATGGCACTGTCTCTAATTGAGGACAATTAGAAAGAGCTCGCATCCTGTAGGAGCGGATGGCTGAGCCCTGGAGTTTACCCTTTAATCTCCCTCCACCCAGCTTGGTGCTGGTGAGGCAGCGGCGTGTGGGAACTGAGGATAAGGGCAACTCCATTGAAACGGCTTCATAAAACACCTCGGACTTTTCTGAGATCACATCAGCGGCTGCAACGGGAATTCCCAGAGGATTGGCACCGGCAGGGAGCGGCAAATGGGGCAGGTCCAGAGAGCAGCACCCATCCCCATAGACCTGCACTGCCCAATGCTGCAGAGGAGAGACAGCCCCAGCACCAAGAGGCTGCTCCTCCAGCCCTCTCCAAAGGGATATCGCCTCTGTATCCACACCACAATGACAACACACACCTTGGGAAGCAGCTGGGGGAGTGAGGTCCCTGGCGAGGCAAGGACACCCAGCCTGGAGCAGCGCCTGCTCCCCGGCAGCATAGATGACATTCCTCTCTCCCACTCCTGCAGCTGAAAGGACATTTTCTCTCTCCCTCTCTCCCTCCTCGCTAACCTTTACAGTACTTCGAGACACAGCCCTTGGATTGCTTCCAGCGCCGGAAAGGTCAGCCACAGGATTTCAAAACCATCATCAGAAAGGCAGCACTGAGCTCCTGAATGAGAGGAGGGGCCGCAGGACCTCCCCGGCCTGAGCTCCGAACACGCAGCTCGGGAGGAAGCAGCGACGTGCTCCCGAATGAGCACGGTCCTGCTGCTGATCCCTTTATCCGCCTTCCTCTCCTCGCTCCCCTCCCACAGCAGCGACCGCATCCCAAGCCCTGGGGTGCAGGGGAGCACCAAAAACGTTTCCAGAGCCGCTTTCAACTGCGCTTCCCTTTGATTGAAGCATTTCAAAGGCTTGTAAAGTCTCTGCTCTTCTAATTCCTCTTCCCTCCCCCTGGTCCTGAGATAAAATCCAATCTCCGCTCCCTTTCCGTGTAAGAGGCAACTGGCAAGTGCCCCTCCAGCCTCCGCCTGTGCCTCACAAAGAGTGCCCCGGCCGCCCGCCGCTGCCTGCCAGCTCTTATTGTGAACCAACAAACGTGTTTAAAAGCCAGGTTTGCGCCTCGCCTCCCGCTCCCCGTCCCTGAAGACATCTGCAGGCTCCCGGCTCGCACCCGCCCCCAGCCCGCTCCCTCCATGTGCCTCCCGGGGAGCTTCCTGGAATTTACGGCTTGGGAAGCCCCGCACGCAGCAGCGGATGGAGGGAGAGGCGGGCGGACGGGGCTCGGCCGCCCCATGGGTGCCCACCAAGGCAATGGGGACACCCACACCCAGCCCTGTGCCCAGGGCGAGCAGGGCAGGAGCGGGGGTGGGAACCGCGGTGTCCCCAGCTCAGCACAGCACCGGTGCCGCCGCAGCCACGAAGCGACCCTGGCTCTCCAGAAACTCCATCTTGCACAGAGAGGAGCAGAGCTGCAAAGGTCTCCCCGTTGCACACTATAAATAGTCTCTTTATTGTAAGCATTTGCAGGGAGGCAGCCACCCTAATATCTGGCCTTCTTCACAAGGCTTACCCAAGATTACTGTCAGAGCTTAAGAGACAAATGCAAATGCCAAGGTCCTTGCTGCCCACAGGCTCTCACCTGTCCGAGGAGGAGGAGCTCTGGAGCAACCTGTGATGTTTTCAGGAAGCGCCCGGCTCGGGCACAGAGTCTGCAGGGCTCAGTTACAGCCTCAGCACCCCGAGCAGAGCCTGGGAGGCACCCAGGTCTCCATGCGCTCAGGAATGGTGGCAGTGACAGGAAGGCCACCTCACATGCACGCACTGTGCTAAGCGCTTCATAAAGGTGCATCCTCCTCTCGAGGTACAACAACATTCGCCCACTGTTAGAAATCCTGTGCCTATCAAACCACAAACTGGTAAGCAATAAATGACTCAAGTCAAACACGGCTGTTGCACGTACACCGGTCCAGGACCCAGCCACCAGCAGAGAGAGGAGGTGGTTACTGTGGGACCCTGCCGGGCGGCCCCATCCCCACATCCCCACTGTCACCCCTACTTCCCAGCCAGAGTTTTCCATTTTCCAGCACTAATACCCTCAGCCAGACCACCAACAGAACAAAGCTCCCAGCAGCACCCAGCTCCCGCAGCACAGCCCATCCCAAGGGGATGCTGAGCAACCCTGCAGGCAGTGGGTGAACCCTTCCAGCAGCAGGGAACAGCCAGAGCCAGCAGTGGGAACTGCTGGAGAGGTTCTGCTGCCTGCAGGCTTGGGGCAGCACCCACAGCTCTGCCCATGCCATGGTGCTCCAGGAGCTCCTCACACCTTTGTGCCTCTTCCCTAAAGCAAGAGAAAGGCCCTGACCTCGAGCACAGCTCAGTGGGACACGAGGCCACCAGCAAGCTCCCTCCTCGGGACACACCTTGGAGACCAAAGGCTCAGCACTTGGACCTCCTCATGTCCCCGTCATGCCAGGACAATCGCAAGGACCTGAGGCCCCAGCAGTGACACCCAGAGCCCCAGCTCTGCAGCCACGGCCCAGGAGCACCACTCATGTCCCAGCATCAAAATATGGGACACCAGAGTGGGATCAACATCTCTGGCTGGGTGGGCAGCTCTCAGTTTCCCCTGGATGCCAACACCCTGGCTGAAGGCTGAGCCTCAAAGCGCTTCCACCATCCAGCCAAACAAGGAAGCGTTTCTCAACAGCAGCAACAGCTCTGACTCGGAGCAATACGGTAAATCTAATCTACCCTTCCACCCTCTTTTGGCTTGCAAGTCAGGCAGCTCATTCTTTTCCTCTCTGAGTTCTCAGGAGAATTCTCTCTGCTAATTTCTTCTTTCCTGTAAACAAACTTCAAATGAAACTTTCATTAGAAAACAGAACGCAATCCATTACCAGCACCAGGCTCGGGACCCGCCGCCTTTTGCCCGCTTCCACAGCACTCGTGGCAGGGATGGAAGTGACAGCGGCCGCCCCAATGGGCCAGCCCGGAGCTGAACCCCAAACCCCAGCCCTGCCGCTGCCGCCCTGCTCCTTCCTGCCTCCCCAGCTCTCCGGAGAGCTCTCCTCACCCCGCAGCACGGTCCCATCGCTTTGTTTCCAGCGTCCACGGGACTGAGCGATCAAGGGTCAGCAGCGTGCGTGCGGCTCCTCTTCTGCGAGGGGAAGTCGGATCCTGCTGGTGCATTCACAGGCCACACCCAAGCGTTGGAGCAGGGCTCCCGGCTCCGCACAGGGTTTGGAAAACAACGTCCCTGCTCCTCTCCTTATCTGCAGCCCAACACTGGCAGCTGCTCTGCAGGCACCCGCAGGGGCCGGTGCGTTCTCCGTGGCCGTGGCACGAGCAGGACTCACACTCCGTGGGTCTGTCCCACTCCCCACTCCCCGGCCTTCGAGCACCGTGGGCAGGCGTCTGCTCAGCCTCAACTTCCCTCCGAGCCAGGAAAGGGTGATTGTTCCTATTGCAGAGCTGCCAACCCTGGCTCCCCACAGCCACCCCGCCTGCTTCACGCACACAGAGCATCACTGGCACATCCAGGACCACCAGCAGGACCTCCTGACTCCGGGGCTGTCATTGCCAGGCAGGGTTTCTTCTCCAGTGGCTCCTGCCTGGAGAACAAGCTCCTGTCGTGCAGCTGGATCAGGGCAGGGGGAAGTGACTCCCAGAAGCACAGCTCGTAGACGGATGCGAGGCTATCGGTAACCTGCTTATTTTACAGCAGGCTCAGTTTCTCGGGGACTGCCTTGCAAGCCTCTCTCCAGTCATTTACATGCTGTGCCTCACAGTACTCCAGGCTCCGCACCTCAGGACCGTTTGTTTTCTCTCTTTGAGCCCTTTAATTTTAAAACGTGTCCTTTCACGCCACAGCCTGCTATTCCAATGGGATTTCCTTCCACGGAGCGGGAACGGCGGCTGTGTGCGTGCAACCCCCCCAGCACACAGCCACGCTCCACCAGAAGCTGCCGTGTTTTTAGAGTCAACAAAAGGCAACACGAGCGTGCCAGCCCCGGCGCTGCTCCGGTGCTGTGCCCGTGCCCACCGGCCCTGCCCGGCACAGGCACCCCCAGACCTGCAGAGCACCCCGCGGCGCTGGGGGCCGAGCTCGCAGGAAGGCAGCCTCATCCCTGCCTCAGCCGCTGTTTAAAGCCAGCCCTCTGAGCATGCCAAGAAGGTATTGAACCAGATTTGACCCTAACTTAACCAGTTCAGCGCAGAGAAAGGCTTACTAATGGAAGATAAACCACTCCAGGTCAAAGATTGATGCTGCAGCCACAAATACCGGGGTGGTCATTGCTTCAAAGAGCCCGAGGAGCCTTTAAAAGCACACGGTGTTGGGTGGCTGAGGCGAGCGGTGCCGGCGCTGCTGCTCCTGTGTGCAGAGCACACCCCGAGCAGAACATCCCAGCGCTCTTTGTCAGGTCACTTACATCCCTATTTACCGAAATCCCTGCTCATTTCTACAGGACGCGGCAAAACCGAGTATTTGGTAGGTCCCCCAAACGGGCAAAAGAGTCCATGTAAAAGGCGAGCGGCGAATGGAAGAGGAAGGGGAGACCATCACCCCCCCGTCCCCCTTCCCCGAGGTGTCCCACTGCCCAAACAGAGGGTGCAGGGCAGGGGGTGCCTCCCCGCCGCTGCCCCACGCTCCTGCTGTTCAGCGGGAAGGTGCTGAACCCGGGGCCGCCGGACCGGGGGCACCGAGAGCCCCGGCCCCGTGTCCACCCCTTGCTCCCGGAGCCCCGTCCCCGCCTCCCAGGCACCTGCACTCGCCCCGGCCGGGCCGGTGCTTGCTCTCCCGCTCGAGGCGGGGGGGGTGTCCTGGCACCCACGGACCGCCAGGTGTTAAAGGGCACTTCGCTCTTGCAGGGGCACCGGGAGGCGGGTACCGGGGGTGCCCCGCTTTGGAGAGGCTCGAGCGGGGCAGCCCTGCGGGCTGAGCGCCCGGGGGTCCCCCCGCCGCCGGCGGGTCCCGCGGTGGGACGCGGTTCCTACGCGTGTCTCCCCGCAGCAGCAGCAGCGGCAGCACCGAGGTGCCGGTGCCGGTGCCGGTCCCGTCCCGTCCCCCGCCCGCAGGTAAATAAATACACCGCGATGGAGCCCTGCCCGCCGGGAGCGCGGAGCGGGGCTGGCGCACGGGGCTCAGCGACCGGCGGGGATTGACACGTAAGTAGGGCTTTACCTCCCGGGAGGCGGCTATTTCCAGCACAATCCCCGCCCGGGGCCGGGGCCGGGGCCGGGGCCGGGGCCGGGCGGGCGGCGATGGCGGCGCGGGGCCGGTGCCCGGGAATTGATGGGGCCGGGGCGCTCCCGCCGCCTCCTCCCACTTTCTTCTTCTGCGCTTTTGTGCTCTTCCGGGGAAGGGGGAGCGGCGCCGGGAAGGACGCGCCCCCCCCTCCCCTTCCCCTCCCCTTCCCCCGCCGCCGCCGGGCGACCCGCAACTTCCCGGGGACGCGGCGCGGCCGCTCCCCCCGGAGTTGGGGCCGGGCCCCGGCGCCGCCCCCCCGCCCCCCCCTCCCCGCCCCGCCCCGCATCTCCCCCCCCCCACCCCCCCCATCCTCCGCCCCGGGGGGCCCCGGGGCCGGAGCCCCGCGGGCGGGCGCGTACCTGGAGCGGGGCGCGGGGCCTGCCGGCCTGCGCCAGCCCGGCGGCGCGGCGGGAGCGCGGGGCGGAGGGGCGGAGGGAGGGGGCCCGGGCTGGCGGCGCTCCGGAGAGGCTGACAACCAGCTGCTGCCCGGGGAGAGGGGCCGGCGCTGCGGAGCGCGTCACTCCCGGCTCCCGGGGGGGGGGAGAGGCGGAGGGGGGCGAGCGGGGCCCGGCCGCGGGCGGAGGAGGCGGGGGAAGGGGAGCGGGGCGCGGGGGGCGGGCGCACCGGGCGGGGGGCGCGGGGAGCCGCGCCTGGAAGAGCACATTGTGGAGAGCCGGGGAGGGCCCTTCCTCCGGGAGGAAGAGACAATGTCCAGGGCCGGGCGCCTGCTGGAGAGCCGCGAGAATGCACGGCCGGAGGCTCGGAGCGGCGCGGCACGGATCGGTACGCGCGGCGCGGCCACACGCACGGGCATCCTGCGCTCCGCACGGCCCGCGGGGGTGCAGCCCACCCGCGGACCCGCTGCACGCCCGGCCCCGGCAGCGCGGTACCGGACGACGAGTGTCAGCCCCGCGGGAGCCCCCCGGCCCCGGCTCGGTGGGTACCGCGGAGCCCGGGCCCCGCCGCCGCTGAATCCTTTTGTCTCAGCCGGTTCTCCCGTGCTCGGTGGCAGCGGTGGAGGACCCTGCCCCGCCTGAACGGGGGGAGCTCGGCTGGTGGGGAACGTGGCTGCACCTCGGGCACCATGTCCCGGATCCCGCGAGGGATGGGGATGCCCCAGCTCTGGGCAAGCAGCCGTGGGGTCTCCGTGTACCCCAGGACGGTACCGGCTCCCGAGCAGGACCCCGAGGGCAACGGGTCAGTGACCTCCAACCGGCTGGGGATCCCACCATGGGCACCAGCGTCTTGATGTGCAGCAGCCTCTCAATGGGCACCAGCATCTCAATAGGTGCTGGTACCTCGGTGTCCGCCTCCCCAGCCCATCTCATCTCTTGTTCAATGCTTATGAAGGAGATTTTTAGGGAATAAAGCAAGTGTAAGGGACTGAGCGGCGGAGCTTGCAGCAGAGCCTGTGCCAGAGCTGGTGCCAGAGCTGAGGATGGGAACTGCCACATTGGTGTTTACGGCTTGTTAGTGCGGGTGTCCGATTATGATGTTATCTGCTCCCATTAACCACTTCCCTGCCAGGGAAAACGTGCAAGGGAGGAGGGGCTGCTCGGGAAGATCCGAAGCCAGAGGTGAACATGGGGATCGCTCGCTATTGTGTTTCCATGTTTCCATCTCCTCCCGGCTGCTCTATGGAGCCAGAGGTTGAAGGGCGAGAGCAGAGCCCCGGGATCTCCCGCAGGAAGCCCCAGCGTGGGGCCTGCTCTATGCTCACTTCCAGCTCAATGGCTGCTGCTCCTCCCTGGAGCTAAAATAAAATCCTGACCATTTAAGGTGAACAGGAGACTTGTGGACCTCGGTGGAGCGGGCTTTTAACCCCTTCCCATTGCTGGGCTTTGTTTCCCTTTGGCTTCGAGCTTGATCGACCAAAAAGCCATTTAGGAGAGTGCATCCCCCTGGGAGCAAGGCTGGGACATGGACTGGCTGGGGTGCGAGCCTGAAGCACAGCCACTATCCTGTGCTGCCTCACCATGTGGACACTCTTATTTTATACTAAGTGCCTTTGTGGGAGTTAAGTTAATCCACTTTGGAAATGGATTAACCTAAATTTCACATCGGGGAAACTTGGTGCTGAGCAGCCGCATCCACACGGGATGCAAGGGAGGAACGCACTGGGCAGTTGCTGCGGGGCAGGAGCTGGTCCTGGTGCCCGGAGGGGTCCTGACCTTTTGAGGGGGTCGCCACTGCTATAAGTGGGGTCACAAGCCCCACAGAAACACGATTGTTGGTGCCCAGGCTCAGGGTCACAAGGGTGGCAGAGTCAGAGATGGGGCTCACCAGTGGGAGCCTCCAGGAGCAGCCAGGGAGCACTGGGAATGCCAGACATGAAGCTCCCTTCCAGAGGGTGCTTTTCAGATTCAAATTATCGAGGGGGAAATAGCTGGTAATTGAATACAGAATTGGAACCAATACTTTATCCAGTTGTCAGGAACAGAGGAAAGTGCCCTCCGAGATCACACGTTAAAAATCCCGCACCACAACAAACCGGTACACTACTGTTATGATACTATATATAAAACACGTCAAATATATTACAAGTCACTTCCTTCCCTCTCCCCTCACGTGTTCATCACTTCTCATCCCTGCCAACCCCTTCACTCAGACACAGACCTGCCCATACAGAAATCTGGGGCTCCCTGTCAGACTTTGCTCCCGTCGGATGCCACCGGAGCAGCGGGTCCAGGATGAGCCGTGCCCAGGCTGAGCAGCCCTGGCACCATGCAGCCTGCCTGTACCAGGCAGTGACACGTCCAAGGGCACTGCTTATGCTGCCCTGACCTCATATGCTGTCATTTCCTAAGGCAAAGCTCCGCAAGAATACCAGGGCTGCTGTCAAAGCCAGGAATAAACGACTTTTAAGGCACTGCAGGAGCTTAATTGAATAGTGGTGCTGTTGCCGAGTGTGGGCACAGGGATCTAGTGGTGAGAGCATGGGACTGCAGGACGGCAGGATCTGGCCATCACGCCACAGGAGTCACTGACTCATGGGCGACCTTGTGCAAGTCACTTGATGTTCTTGTGCCTCTGGAAAGTAGGTTAAATAACAAATGGGAGCTCCTGCACTGGGTCCTCTGTGACCATCAAACCCCACCGGGTAATGAGCAGTAAAATGCGAATCTCGCAGGGACAAGGCAAGTAGTGAAAGCGGGGAGAGAGGGACGGCACCGAAGGAAGGCCCCGGTTGCATGGCACGAGGGGGATGAGCAGCTTTTATCACCATGTTTTAACTCATCTGCCAACCGGAGCAGAGTGGGGGACAAGAAGGAGAGTGAAGATTTGGGGAACTTTATCACAGAGCAGGTTTGTGGTGGGCTGAGGGCCCTATTCCCACTTCATCTTGGGCGCTCCTTCTGTACAAGCAGTTGCTGTCAGCACCTGGCATAGGCACAAATAAAAGGGCTTTTTCCCCCAGGAGCTAAGCCCAAGAGATGGAGAGGAAATACAGCTCCATGCTCCACAGGGAGCACCCGCCACTGCCAAGTGAAGGAGCAGGAAAGAAGTTTCTGTGGATGGACTTTGCCTTCCTCTGGGGTGCAGGGAATGGGTGTTTGAAGGGACAGGTCAAATATCCCCTAACGTTGCTTGCCAAAGCCTGAACCCGCAGCATCAGCAGGAATGTCTGCATGGCCCTTATACCACAGCAACCCTCACACCTCAGCTCTCCACACCTAACCCAGAATCGAGTCAGCATCAACAGAACCACCACTAACCCCATTTCAGCCATTCCCAAGCCACACCACGTGTGTCAGAATCCATCTTTGTGAGCAAATCAGACTCCTGGGAGCTACCCAGGCTCCCTCTGCGCACCCAGGGCTCACCACGTGGGTCCGGGGGGTGTGAGGCTGGGTGAGGTGTGAGCCTGCCTGCGCAGGCTGAACAGCAGCGGGAACAAAAGCGAGCACGGGAGTCAAGGTTAAGAAGCTGAACCACAGCTTCATCGTCTGCAATAACGGAAATCATTAATACCAGCTCGCTCGCAGCGCAGCTCCATCCACGCTCTCGAGGAGCTTTATTAGCGAGCGAGACCTCAGGAGCCTCTCTAAGGTATTCTGCCCTTTTTAAAGGGAGAAGGCAATTAAGGAACAGCCATTTGTGTGACTTGATCAAAGTCAACCCACAGCACGTGAGCACCCGAGCTCGGGATGCGACGTGAAACCTCCCCCTGCAAAGCTGGCCACAAGTGTGGGACAAATTTAACTGGATCCATGAGACTATTCCATGGATTCCACCCCGAGGTCCTTCCTTTTTCCCCTGGGAATGTGTCCCAGCCCCACTTTACAGGACCTGAACCAAACCTTTGTTCCTAGTTCGGCTGGGAAGAGCTGCCTCTGATGCTGTCACCGCCCAGGGCACAGGCAGCATCTCCCCTTCCCAAGTAGGAGGGTTCTTGGAAGAAATGATGAATTAAAGACAGATACTGTGGTTCCTGGCCCTGCTTGTTCAGCGCTCCCAGAAACAGGCTGAAGCAGCTCAGCTTTAGCAGGCTACCACAGCATAACATGCTCTGGGGGTAGATGTGTGTATTGGAGGGCAATTAGTCCTAATCACCACATATGGATCAGCCACATCACGGCTTTGCTGCTCACACGACCACCACAGCTCCACCAATAGCCAGAAAACTTCTCCAGGGCCTTGGTAACTGCACAGCATCACAGGGAAGTGAATGGATAGTGGGAAAGGCAACAGCTTCTCTCCATCAGTGCACAAAACGGACCTGACCAGTCACACACAGCAACTAAATACACCCGAGCAGCTCAGGAGGATGCACTTGCCTCACACCACTGGAGCTGGGCAATGCCACCTCCCTTCTCACAGAAAATAACAGGATTTTCCCCCGGAGTGCCAGGAGTCAGGGCCTTGCACCACATCTCATCCCAAGAGGAAAGCTCAGTGGCAGGATTCATCCCAGCTCACCCAAACCGGGGTCTCGAGGTGCTTGCTGGCATCGAACATGCCCAGAGCTCAGCCGTCCCACAGCTACACTGGGTTACACCACAGCGAGACCTACACAGCGGCAAATAGAAGCCCTCAGGGTTTCCCTCGGTGGGAACACCAGCGTTAATGCCACTCGCACCACTGGGTCGACCTTCGCTGAAAGCAAAGCATCCACACGCATTGAAGAACGGGGCATCACCTGCCCGCCCGCACCGCGTGAGCACGGCCGAGGAGGGAAGCTTTGCTGAGCCATCTCTGCCACCAGCGACGCCCGGCGCTGGCCCTGGCTCTGCCTGCCCCAGGTCTGTGCTCGGAGCCGGGTTTCAACGGCTCCTCCGGCCCCTCGTCCCCACTAGAGGGCTTTGCTGCTGCAGCTCCGCCAGCAGCCTCACGGCAGGGCTGCGATCCCCGTTTCAAAGCACCACGCTCGCGGTGCCCCCCTGGGTGCGTGGCCAAGCTTCCCTTTCCCCCCGTGTGTGAAGGTGCATTCAGGGAGCTTCCCCAGGGCTCCAGAATGTCCTAAAGAATAGCAGGAAACAAAGACCTGCCCAAGACAAGGAAAGGCCTCTTGAGTGAGAGTTCTCTTGTCAGGTTGATTAAGAGGTATTTATTTCTGGAGGTGCTTAACACCCTCTTTAATGGACTGGGAAGTATCTTATCATCCTCATGTGATGCAAATGCATCATCCCACTTCCTTCTAAATACTGACTGCGTGCTTCTGCCTTCGCTGCACCTCTATGAACACACAGAGACTTTCTTCAGGACCCCTTCACTCAGCACTCAACTAAACCCAGGTCCTAGATAGCACCCAGCAGCTTCCAGCTCTTCCAGGTTTGGTTCTGGTCTCCGGACTATGTGAAATGAGATGTCTGCCATTCTCGTTAGTGACCTTACAGACTGAAAACGCAATCCTTGTGTGCCCTTCTGCAGCCGCTCGCCCCACTCCCTGCTTCTGCTGTGGCCTTGGTGCCAGTTCTGCACCCTGGGATTAGCCTGGAGATGGATGTGAAACAGAAGGAAGCAAGAGAGCTGCTGGGAGAAGATGCACCTCAGCTGTCCTGGTAATGCCAGAGCCTTCTGAGACACTGGAGTGAGCAAGCACAGCAACAGGGCACCAGGGACAAAGGAGAATGGAGGGAGGAGGCCTTAACACTGCAAAGCGTGAGGCTCCATGAGCTCCCAAATCCTGCAGAGGAGGCTCAGTCCTCACCAGCACTGGACTCCTGGTGCATCCGAGGGATGTGAACCCCTGCGTGGCCCCTCTCGGGGCCATCCTGCTGTTGATGCTAAAACACTGCCTGAAATCATGTTCTGAGCAGCACTTCCCACACCGCGGGTTTACGGGTAAGTGCTGGATGGATGGAGGTGGGACGATGCAGGACCTGGCTCCGTCCTCTCAAACACTACTCGGAGGAGCAAAGCCATAGCAACCAGAAAACTGCCATTTCCCACCCACGAGCAGCTCCTGCCATCCCCTGGTTGTGTGACCTCCTGTCAGCAGGCTTTGAAGCAATCTTTGACAATGTTTCTGTATCATTTGAACCCGGTTTCTCACCCTGGCCTGTGGCTGCCAAGGCAGCAGCAGCATCTCAGAGCAGAGGGACAGCCTGGCCTTTCAGCACTGGGATTTGTTCTCGTACAATCCTCGTACCCCATCAGTGGAAATCCTGCCCAACAGCGTGGCATGAAAAAGAATTGCAAGGCTGAGTTTGAGGAAGACAGAAAAGATTGACTGGAAAATGACTGCGATAAACTCAAATAACCAATCACTTACAAATGCTAATATTTAGTGTTTGAGAATGAGGAGGAAGGATCATTACAGACAAATATCTTCTTTTCCATCCTTTCTTGCTAGATTGGGAAGGTTGGAAGTTCTGAGATGCTTCCATGCCTCAGAGGATACCCTGAAATGTGCCCGTTTCAGAGCTCTGTGGAAAGGGTCTGGGTCTGATTTTTCTCCCGCAGGTGAGAATTGGTGTCAAATGGGAGTGAAGGACAACTGACACCCCAGAGGCTCCTGCACATTGTCGTGAACCCAATTTAAGCAACATGGGTCACAGCTGGTTTCCATCATGCCAGAATAAATGTACCGCCTCCAAGAACTATATTGCAATATATTCTGCAAGAACTCTTCACTGTGGGAGCAGCCATGTAAAGAGCTCCTCTTCCAACTGCTTTTTGTCCCTGAGCAGAGATAAAATGCTTTCTCTAAGGTTCTTTTGCCTGTGCTTCCTTCTGGAGATGCTGCTGCCCTGGTACTAATGTGCTGAGCAGCACTAATATGTTGCAGTTACATGCACATGGCTTTTTCCCTGAATAATGAAGTTAAAAGGCCACTTTGGCATGAATTCATTCATTGTTACCCCTCCTGGTGCTGCCACACACAAAAACTTGCTTTTGGCAAAAGCCAAGTTGAGCACGGGCCTGTAGCTTGATTTGTTTCTATTACCACCACCAAAGGCTGGTGAGTGGAAGGCAGTTGAGGGGACATGGCAGCAAGGCTGAGTGGGAGGGCAACCAACAGCAGTTTGGAAGCATTGGTCTATGAGTGTGTATTTGGGTGGTGCAAACCTGAAGAGCTTCAAACTTCTCCTCCTGCATCCTCTCCAGCCTGTCGGTACCTGCTGGGCTGAGGGAAAGCTTTAATGCTTCAGAAGTGGGAGCAATAAGACCCATCTTTGGTTAGGCTGCTCTCAGGAACCAGTTTCAGGAACACACTGAGAAGCAAATTTTACTTCTTCCACATGGTTTTCCCTCTGCTGGTGCAGCCTGAAAAGCTGAGAAAGCTGCCCCACAGCACACCAGTGCGAGCGCAGGCAAGGAAACACTGCAGAGGCCGGCAGTACCATCAAGAGTTTGATTTATGAGCTAAACCAACCACTGCTGGTTGCCTCAGCTGGTCCCTTTTCTGTTCCCAAAGACAGATGCTTCTGTCCTGGTCTCGGCGAGCTCCAGGAGTATCTGTGTTAGCAGGATGCTCTATTTACCTACCCAGTGTCAAACTGCTGAACCAAAACTTGGGGTTAAGACTCAAAGCTCCAAATGACCAACCAAAGTTCTCCAAACCAGCATCCCCAAGCGGGCAGCTTCAAAACTCAGGGTGCAGCCTGCAGCCTCTCGGGGGGGTTATGGTGGAAGCAAGATCAAACTGCAAGGCCAGTTTTCTACCCCTGACCCTTTTCAGCCCAGCTCAGCCCCTGGAGCTGTCCATTGTTCTACCACCCAACCCGGCCCGAGCACAAACCCCAGCACGTCGCAGCCTTTCCCTTTCAAAAGCTGTAAGAGAACCTATTGCAAATGAAACCTTGAGCCCACCCAAGTGTCCAACATGAGCAAAGGAAAAAAGCTCCAAAACACACCAGTGCTGCCCGTCAGGTGCCATTCTGCCCTCCAGCAGGAAGGTTTCACTGTGGAAGCGATGGAGGAGCTCGATTCTGTCCAGCTCCTGCCACCAACCCACATCTGGCACGTTACACCGCGGCAGTGGATGCTTTAACCAACATCCTTTGAGGGTGCCTCTAGGTAAAAGTACCCATCGGGCACAGCCTTAGCATATTAATGTTAGCATAAAACATTAGTAATGTTTTCTACCGCTGCACAATACAAACTCTTTCACTTCTTGCAACTGGTAGTAATGTGTGAGATCAGGGTCAGGTTTCAGTGTGCAGGAACAAAACCCCAGCACTGGCTTCCAGTGCAGATTGTGGGGAGCAAGTAAAACAAACTTGTCTTTTTATAGCCTGTTTCCATGGTGCAAAGAGGTTCCCGTAGCTAATCCTGCAGCTGCACAACTGCAGAGCACTGCACAGCCTGGGTACAATCCTGTGGCAGTCTGCCCCATCCGTTCCCAGATCAAATCCAGTGGCTTAACACTGGCATCAAGCAACGGAGCCTTCTCCCACTCTGACACCAGACGGGGTGGCTGCGGTTGAACTTCCTCAAGCTGCTGATCCATTTGGGAGAGCACCGGAGCAGCCAAAGCAAAGTCTGGGTTTCAGACCCCAACTGCCCAAGCCCCCAGGCAATTCAGAGGAGGTAAAGAAACAGGTTCCTATTTGATGTATTTACTTTTAAGGCAATTTCTTAGAACTGTACATCTGAAGGACGAGCAGTAACTGCATCAACCCCTCTGCTCCTCTCACTGGCACAGTGAAGTGGTGCTGCTCTTTCTCAGAGGCACACCTGCCCTCCCCACCTCCACACACCAAAAGAGAGCCCCAGAGCATCCTCCAGACCCCAACATGCTGAGCACCAGTCACTCCCTCCACCCCCAGCACGGTGACACCCGCTCTGCCCCCGGAGCACAACTCACCTGCTCCTGGGAATTCATCACCCGCAGCTTCATTTGCTTCAGGTAAGTGGAGGTGAGGGGCATGTTGTAGTCAATGATCCCAGAAACCAAAGAGGAGGGTGGTTCACTCTCTGAAGAACAGAGGGAAAACTTTATTTAGCTACGGGGCTGTGGAAGCACAAACCTACGACGTGTTCATAACCATCAAACATACAGATTTAGAGCACTTAAAGTCCTTAGTGAGAGCGGGTGCCCGCTGAGCTGAGGTTCCTCTAAGAACACGACCCCACCAAGAACATAATCACAGGACAGATGTTGGTTTACAAGGAAAAGCTCAAAGCATCGCTGTCACCTGCGGAAGAGATGCACCTCATCCAGAACGTGCCATGCTCCCAGCCTGGGACGTAGCAGAGGAAGAAACCGATGCCTCAGAAGCCCTTCCAAGCAAACGGGACTGATGCAGAGGCTGATGAGCAGGAATAGATTTGCAGCTTGCTTTAGCATTGCGGAGTCTGGCCAATTTTGCTGGGATTCCCTCAGGTAGGTGTTAACATTAAGGCAACTTATTAAGTATCTCTACGTGGCGATGAAGATTATTTTTAACACCCTCATTAAAACACAAACTTCATTTTAAAGATCTTTAATTTAAATTGTTCCTGTTGATTCCTCTGGCTGCCTGCGATTGAGCTCCGGAGATCTCTCTGGATTCAGAGCGCTCCTGCAGCTCAGGCCCCACAACGCACTTCCTCCATGATATTCCCGAGCTCTCCAGGATTTGCCAGCTCTGCCATCAGCACTGTGGGACCCGAGCTCCCCCCAGGACACGAAGGCTGCTGGAGTTCTCTGTGCTAATGCTGAATTTACAGCCTCGTGCCACGGGGCTGCTCAAGAGGAACACCGGTTCCTGCAGGGATGGCTGCTGGCTAGAGGGGAGATTTCTTTGCCCTCAGTGCAGGTGGATGCAAGTGCAGGGAATTAATCCAGCCTTCCAGAACACTCCAAAGGGATGTGTGGTGTCCACGGCTGATGGAGAAGAAGGAATTCCAGGAGCTGAAGGTGAACCGGTGGCAGGAGGTTTCCATTGCTGCTCCTGACTCCCCTTGGCTGGCCTGTGTCTTTGGGGGTCACTGGTTTCAGAGGCACCTCTGACACAGCAGCCCCTTCACAGAATGTTTTACAGCACCTTTGGAAACCCAGCAACCCAAACACAATGGGGCTGCTCCTCAGAAATCCCGAATATCAAAAAGTCCCAGTGGAAGCAGACCTGAGGACACCTCACACCTCAGGAAATACCAGCTCTGTCGGGTCTGGTTGAGAAATGACCTGACCCAAAAACTCCCTGTAACTGACTCAAACATCACATTGGGTTTTGCAGCTCTTCTGTATCAAGACACTAACTGGGTTCATGGAAATGCTTTTTTCCCAGGTTCACCGGATTCACCCCTGGGCATCTGAAGCATTCCTGCCTGAGGATGCAGGGAAGGGCAGCCAGAGCTACTCAGGCTAAAGCTTTAGGAAGCTTGTAAGCTAACCGCACACCCCGCCCCCCCCTTCTCATGGCTCTGTCACTAGTTCCTGTCACACTTTGAACTACAGATTAACTAAGAGCATTTCTACATCTCTGTATTTACCCCAAATAACCCACTCTTCTACTGTGCCAGGGTGTCACTTTGTGATGGAAAGATGCTGAAGCCCCAGTGCAAGGGGGCCTTGTGGCTGCCTGGGCCTGCAGTGAAAGAGGAACAGCTTCCAGGAACAAAATCTGCCACCTCCCCAGGCTGGCTGGGGCCAAGATTTGAGTCTTTAGGAGTTTCGGAAAGCACTTGCCAAGAGCACCAATGACAAAGTTGCTCCTTCCTTGAAGCGGAGGTGTGGGTGAGGTGAGCCTTGCAGACCTCTCAGGATGATACGCCGCTCTCCTGCCATCCCCCATGTAAGAGTTCATCACTGCCGAAAGGAACGAGGCTCAGCAGAAGCAGCTCAGCATCCCCACAGGAGGAGGAAGAGTGAGGTAGATGAGTTTTGGTGCTTAGATTCTGCCTGAAACTGTCCTGATGTAAAGCTGGACTAATCCCATTAACAGCCTCAAATTTACTGTGAATTTGTGCAACTGCAACAGATCTGAGCTGAGCCCAAGAAACCAAAACCTTTATTCTTTATGAAACCGGAAAAGAAAGCGAACCTTTGCTTTAAAAGGCCTGGGGGACTCCCCTGGAACACTCCTCGTACCCCACATGTCATGAGAAAGGGCTCCTGGAATCCTTGAGCTCACTTTTCATGAAGCTATCTGGATCACATGCTGGACACACGGATGGAACAGGCAGGATGGTTTAAAGCAAAATGGGTTCAATCCTAATTCCACACTTGTATAACTCCACTGGAACTAGTCCTAATTTAGTAAGAGTGGAAAGAGATGCCAGTGGAGTCCAGTGATGTCCCAGGTTTCCCATGAGCAAGACAATTTGCTTTTATGAATGATGTGGGTACGGGGCAGGGTTTGATGTCAGATCTGTTTATTTCGGCAGTTTTGTGATCACAAATGAAACGCGTTGGGATTTGCTCAATGGACAAGAGAAGGAGGAAGAGATGGGAATGACTCAAAGTTTTTCATCTTGCTGAGTTAACCTTTGTGTGCCTGTGTGTGTGTGCAGGTGCTCCCACCCACGGAATTCTTCTATGACCCCACTGGTTTTTTAGGTGATTTGCTCCTGATTAATTCCTGACCCTGTATTAGAGAAAGCAGAGACTCTTCCCCAGTAAAAGTAACATTATCTAATCTGCTCTATGCATTTTCACAGGTACTTAGTCACTATTTAGGTACTATTCAGGGCAGAAAGGCACTTCTGTCCTGTTCCTGGTGGAGATCCTTTGTTTTCCTGTTTGATATATTTTTAAGGGAACAGCTAAGGGGGAAAGCTTTACTAAAATAACTTGGGAATCTGCTCAGAACAGACAGATCCCAGCCCTGATCGTGGTTTCCATGGCTGGAAGCACTCTGCAGAGACACCCAGCACCTGGTGCTCCCTGAGGTGCCTCCAAGTCGGGATGGTGCCATGTCCCTGGAACAGGGAGACATGAGGCTAGTGGGTGGGCAGGAGGGAGCCCCTGAAGGAACAATGACCCTTTTCATCAGCTGCCTCCTGGAAAGGGATCCCGAGCTCTGGGGCTGACAGCTTGGCTAGAGCCAGGCACTTGGTGAAGTGTCCTGGTTTGGCTGACCCAATAGGCGACATCCCTGCCTCATCCCACCGTCCGTCCAGGCCCTGAGCCGGCTGCTGCAGCCACAGCACTCGGAACGTCACTGTGATGGATGCGGCGCAATCAGTGTAAAGGTCACGTTTGCTCCCAGCGAGGCCAAAGGCCAAAACTTCTCCTGACCTAATCGGAAAGAGGGATCGGGCCCTTCGCCAGCAGGGTGGGAAGTGCTGCAGGAATGGAGCTTGGGCTAATAAGTGTCACACACCATGATTTGGGAGGGTTTCTAAAGCACAAGCGCAGAGCCTTTCCGTGCACGGCTCTGCAGAGCTGGCACATGTAATCCACTTAACCAGAACTCTGGGCAGCCCTTGCTCTGCGCCGAGCGCTGAACAGCTGGGAATTCGTATTTCAGATGGGAAATTTTCTATTGTTGGGCCCTTTGTTCTGCTCCTCTGCTTGGTGAGAGCTGCCAAGGGAGCCTGGTGGCCTCACCAGGGTAGAACCAGGCTCCCTGCAGCCTGCTCATGGGTTTTATAAAGAAGCAGTTTGGGGTGAAACTCCCTGGGGCAGTTTGCTGGTTTGTACTTGAGCATGAAAACAAGTTTGTAATCCAGCGAAAAATAGGCAAACATCAACTTTAACCGCTCCAGAGAAAACCTGGTCCCATCTCACCCACCATTTATATTATAGCTGCAGATTGGTTCCATTTACAAAAGCACCATAAGGAGCCAGCCACCGCAATGGCCACGCTAACTGCTGGGACACAAAGGCTTAATGCAACTTTGATTACACAAACGCTTTATCAAACACGGGATCATGATGTGCGTATCTATTAATTCTGTATCAGAAACCTCAGTTATTCAGATATATTCAGTCTCTTTGAGCAAAAAATTCATAGTTTAAAGGACAAATTTTAGGTCATGGTTTTGGTTGGTTTTTTTCTCCAGAAACCAGGTTTAAGCATTTCTCTCAGCTTGGCTACAAATATGCATGAAAAAATAACCCAGGTCCGGAAAACCATCACGTTAAGGAGTATCTCACGGATGGGGCAGTGTCCTGACAGCTCTCGGGCCTACTGCACTGGTACAAAATGCTGTGTCAGCTCTGCTGGCAGAATTCATTCGCCTTTACCTTTGGGCTCCAGGCCGTTGGAGTTGAAATGCATCCTCTTCTGGCACTCGGTGCAGCTCATCAGGAACCTGGTCACGGCTTCTCTCGGCAGGAACGCGTAGGTCTCCGCGATCTGGGAAGGCAACGGGACAGCTCTGCGAGGGAGAACTGTGCCTGGCAGAGGGCACCAGTGACCACGGGCTCCTCCCGCCCCGCCTGCTCAGCCTAGCCCAAGGGCATCCACAACCCACAGCAAGCCGGGAGCCCGGAATCCCTCCCTCCAGAGCAGCTGCTGATGGAGGAACATTTTGGGAAGTACTCAGTGTATCAAAGAGGTGCTGACACACAAACAAACAGACCTTTGGACTCCCAGCACGGGAAACCCTCCCAGAAACTCCTTCCATTCCCCCTCAGAGCCTGTGAGGAGCAAAGCCTCAAACGTGTGAGAATCAGCTGAGAAAGGGAGGGCTGAGCTCTGTTTGCATTGTTAATTGCATCACACCAGTAACCTGAAGAATCCATTAATCTTCAGTGAGGGCAGGTCACTTTTTCCCACAATGACAATCAATTACTGGTAATACTTTGCACTTGTGTGACATAGTTTATCCAGGGAATTGACAACATTTTTGCAAACAGCACTGTTAAGTCTCCTGAACCTTCCTGGGATATTGGTATTTTACAGATGAGGAAAAGCTAAGGATAAATATTTAAAACTTGGATGCTTGAAGTTAAACACTAGCTCCAGACCTTAGCACCCACAGAAGGTACCTGGCTATCCCAGAGTCCTCCTGCTCCAGTTAATCCCTGCCAGCAGCAATTCTGCAGCACTTCTAAAGACCAAGACCAGGTTACTTGGAGCAGGAATGAGGCAGTTTCAACATGGGTTTCTGTAAGGCCATAAGACACCATCAAACCGTGGAGCCTGACCTCCTGTGCAGCGGGAGCTGGGGAACTTCACCCAGGTTGTGCAGCCTGTGGTTTGCCTAAAACATCTTCCAGGAAGACATCTGGTCTTAATTGGAGGCATTAAGAGGTGCAGAGCCCACCTCTTACTTCGGGCTGGTTCCTCCGGTTAATCACCCATCCTGTTTGGTCTAAGTGACTTGTCCCAGCACGGCGGTTCCCCAGGCAGGGGCCGCGACCCCAGCAGGGGTCACAGCCCTTACAAGTGGGGTCATAGAGCAGACAGAAATTCAATTGTTCGTGCCGCTCCTCGGGGCTGGAGCACGGCAGAAGCGGGGCTCGGGACGGGAAGCGCGGCTGCAACCAGACACCTCGCTGGTGACAGGGCCAGGAGGGCAGCCCGGGCCGGCCCGACCCCTCCCCGGGCCGTGGGCTCCGTCCTCCCGCCCGCCTTTGTTAACAGCGACCGAAAATACCCAAATTCCACGAATTTTTCTGCCCCACAGGAAAGGGCGATGCTTGGGGCTTGGGATAAACCCATGCTCCTGAAGGAGCGCGGAGGGTTTGCTCGGTGATGGGCAAAGGCGCCCCGCCGCTGCGGTGGGAGGAGAGACATCCATCTCCACTGAGCGGCAGCAGAGCCCGAGCTTTCACACGCCTGCTCATGCCAGATGGGCGGAAAGTTCAGGCAGGGACCTTGTCCCAGCCGCTCAAATGGAGGATGCAGTGCCTGGTCCTCATGGGATTCTCCTCCTATTTAGCCACAGCCCCGCCGAGCTCTGCTGTGACCCAGCGGATGCCCAGCTCAGCCTTTGCCTCTGTGCCGTATTTATCAGCGCACAAGCACGAGGGACTCTCACAGAAACACTGAAATTAAGGGCCTGAAAATCACTGGTGGCAATTGGGGTATTGTGGCACAGGCAGGGTCCTGTCCCTCGGTGCTGCCCGCGGGGCTGAGCCCAGTTTCCGCCTCCTTTGCTCCAGCAAGCCCATAGTCTCTGCTGCAAATGTTCAGCTAATTTTAGCGATCCAGTTGTTATTTCTCAGCTGATTTGATGCTCTGCAGAGCAGACAGCTCCCTTGATGAGTTATCTCCCATCCAAACTCCCTTTCTGATTGCCTCCCTCCGGAGGTCACGGACAAGGGCAAACTCTCCAGTGCCTCTAATCAGAACCGCTGGGGAAGAGGAGAGGGAGGGAAGCGCTGGGGACCCGGCAGCCTCCCGAGCTGACCGCCAGCAGCAGCCCTTTGTGCAGCGAGCGGCGGCGCGGGGCGTGCTCTGCAGCGTTCACCTTCCAGCCCCGGCTGCAAAGGCGCTTCCAGGGAGACGGGGCATGAGCGGGGCCAGCAGCGCAGGCAGCAGCGTCCTGCCAGGTCAGGAGGGGATACACGCTGCTAATGTGATGATCTCAGCTCAAGAGGGAGACGGGAGGGGTGGAGCGTGAAGCTCCCTGGCTGCTGCGAGCAGGCCTGGGAAAACAGACGGATCCAGCCTGCTCCCCCGGGGCTGTGCAGGGCACAGATTAGTCCTCCAGAGACCTGAATTGGAGGAATTAGGGGAGGCTCGGCGTGGTCTGCTGGGGAAACGAGCGGAAAGGCTTTGAACTGTGGTCACGCTGATGGGACTGCATCTTCTCACAATATAAAGGGGTCACTTGCCCCTGGCCAGGGGGTGGTCAGCGTGTGCCCCAGCCCTGCTTTGCTGCAGGGACAGGGGTTGGGATGCGAGGCACAAGCGATGCCTTGAGCTCTGGGTTCAGAATGTGGCTCCCCGGGGGCTCCCAACACCCATGGGGGGCTGCAGGGCACTGTGCTGCTCCTCCAGCACTGCCAGCACCAACAGCAGTGGATGGATCGTGGATGGACACAGGCAGGACAGGCTCCACCCCTGAGCCAGCTCCAGTAGCACACCAAGCCCTGCATAATCTCCAGCATCATCACAGGGAGCAGGGCAGCCCGCAAAGACCTCTCCAGGATGATGTATACACCAGAGACACGAGCTGCCAGCCAGCCACTTCTGTCTCTAAGCGACCTGGTCCTTAGGGCTGTAGGA
Source organism: Lathamus discolor (assembly GCF_037157495.1). Lineage (NCBI taxonomy): Eukaryota > Metazoa > Chordata > Aves > Psittaciformes > Psittacidae > Lathamus > Lathamus discolor. Next base: position 743,114 of record NC_088894.1, on the reverse strand, counting down.
TGCAAGGGAATAGCTCGGGTTTGGACAGTAAATTCAGCTCTTCATGTAAAAGGAGAGCCCAAAGGTTTGCATGGAAGGGCTGTGCAGAGTCAGGAGAAACAGCAAGCTCCCTGGAGAAGCACACTTCAAGCTAAATTATTCCTGACCTAACTAGAGAGGTTTCAGGATGGATAGAGCTGGCTCTCAGCATCCGTGGAGCACCTGATGAGACTGAGCTCCGTGCCTGCCTCCATTTTGTAACGGAGGAAACCCAGGGCGGGCTGGCAAGAGCATCCACCGGCTGGGGGAGAGGGGCGGGCTCCAGCCGGCCCCAGCCCCCCTTGCTGCCTGCTCCTGCCCTTTTCTGCCTGCTCCTGCCCTTCAAGGCCCACGCAACACATCTCCCTCTGGCCAAGGGAGACAGGGAGGCAGATGGCACAGAGCAGAGCATGCAGGGGACTGGGCAAACATCCCCTCGCCCATCAGTGATACCAAACGTTTCTCTTTCTTTCCCTCAGACACATACAGTTGTCTTTGTACAATTCACTTGGTCTTTCCCCCTCTCCAAGCCACCACACTGCTGTGCAGCTGCTGCAGGTGGGTCTCCCAGCTCCCCAGCCCTGCTGCTCAGCCTTTAACCGATTCCCCTGCCTCCCTGCACAGGCACCAGGACTGCCCTTCACCTCTGCCTCCCACCAGCAGCTCTGCTGGTACCTCCCCTTGTGGTCCCCATCCCCGTGGGACACCCCTGCTCCCATCCCCTAGCACGCGGGGCAGGACTCTCACCGCTCGGTAGGTTTTCTTCTGCCCGGCATGTTTGGGTGCTTTGCCCGGCTCCGACGAGCTCTCCACATGCATCGAGTAGATGATGTCAAAGAAATCTTCCACCACAGCCACGCGCTTCAGAGAGATGCCCTCGGGCTCCGTCAGTCCATCTGCCCCCTACAACAGTGCAGGCAAGCTGAGTTAGTGTCAGCAGTGGGTGACAGGGGTGACAAGATGGGCCCGGGGCTAACGCGGTCGGAGGGGGCAGCGCCGCAGTGCTGCTGCCTTGGGCACAGGGGATGTGGGGGATGAATTAAACAGGGCTCCAGGGAGGATCCTGCTGTAGCCAGGGCAGTGGAAGCTGCTGCTGTGCTGCTAAAGCTGCCAGTGAAATTGGGCCAGGAACAAAAACAAGGGAAGAGTCCAGAGTGCAGCCAGAAATTGAATTTTCATAATGTGGGGTGATTTTGCTAAGCAGGGAACAGGCAGGGAAGCTCTTTGGACCTGCACATGGCACTAAACCACCCTGGGAAGCCCTGTGACATTGGGCTGCAGACCCTGCGGACACAGATCAGCTGCTGGCAGGACAAGGTTTCACTGTGATGCCAGGATACGGCCCCTAAAGGAAGGAGACAGCATCTCCCTCCTTCCCCGCACTGACCTTTCCAAGGCACCCTCCCTCTCTCACATACGCAGAGCAGCTGAGCGCTGGCAGCAGCAGCACAGCTCTTTGTGTGTTCGGATGTGCTGGAGAGCAGGAGGCAGTAATTCTGCCACACGGCAGTGGTGACAGACTGATGGGAGTGGGAAGTGTGGGGAGCAGTGCTCCTCCGAGCCGACTGGCACCACCGGTGTCAGCTCCCGCTGGCAGGGCGTGCCGGGGAAGGGGATGCAGCCACTGGTACCCGCAGCTGCTGCTGGTGCCCGGCACAAAGCACCGGCGCAGGCAGGGCACTGGGAGGTAGCCGGCGGTGACTGCATGGCAGCAGGCTCTGAGGAAGGGCCAGGCTTCGGGAGGTCACCCAGCTCGCTCCTTGAATTGATGCCATTGTTGCTCAGAGAGCTGTATGCATACCAAAACCTATATATTATATATACATATCCATACAGATATATACCCAGACCACGTCCCTTTGAGGCCTGCCTTCCTGAGGCATGCATCGATGCTATCCAGCTGGAGCACCCCAGGCTGCTGAGCAGCAACCTGCACATCTACATAACCTGCAAACTCTCTTTTTCATGTATATTCACACAGCAGGAGTGCAGGCAGAGCCTGGCAGAGGTCTGCATGCAAAGGGAACACCCAGCATCCTAACCTTGATTTTTGTTGTTAGTGGTGGTTGGGCTCTGGGTATGGTCTATATGCTGAACAAATGCTGTTCTTAATCAATCATTTAGAGGGACAACCTTCTGCTAGAGACTACCCAACGTCTTCCTGCAAAGTGCTGCCTGTTAAAGCTGGCTCCTCACCCCGGTTTGGGAACAGACACTGTGCTGGGCACAGACTGCAGTGGGCTGGGGCGGTCCAGCACAAACCACCTCAGCCTTCCCGAGGGAGTCCCGAGCCCTGCATGAAGGTGGCTGTAACAAAGAGAATGCAGAGAGCGAACACAAGGGGCAGGGTGGCAGCTCGGCCGTGGTGGGGGTCGGGAAACTTGGCCCGCGGGAGCGTCTGTGAGGAACACAGACCTAATTCCTTCTGTCACCGTTCGGGGAGTTTCACTGCAATCGAGGGCACGGGTATTCCCCTGCCAGGGAGGAGCGGGCATTAGGAGGCTTCCCACTGACCAATAATCCTCAGAGCAGGGTTGAAATGAGGATAATTACAGAAACAGGACAAAGGAAAACGAATGCAGCAGGAGAAAAGCACAGTCAGACGCAACAAGCAGAGCCCTCAAAATTAAGGTTGTTCCCAGCCCCGTACGCAAACCACTATTTCCAGGGCCATCCCAGCCAGCTAACACCCTCCTCCCTGCGCTGCCTGTGGTTCCCTGCTCCCTCCTCGGTTTCAAAATGAATGCAGTTAAGGTCTGGGCATCACCGGAGCCGCTCTGCTCATCCTTCATACAGCCTGCCTCTCCGTCCTGGCCGGATGCCGGAGCTGTCTCCTCGACATCCCTCCCCTGCCTCCTCGTGGCTCTCCATCCCCCCTCAGCCTTGTGACTTCTCTCTCTGCGATGATTATTTAGCTCTGGGAAGCAGGTGAGATCCAAGTGGGATACAAGCGGCTGGATCAAGTCAGTGCTTCCAGGATTACAAGGTTTCTATCTGCCAACATCACCCAAGGTTGACCTAGGATGCAAGGGGACACAGGCGCTACACACTAGCTCTGAGAGGGGCCCACGCCCCCCCGGTTCCACACCCAGCATTGCTCATGAGTATTCAAGGCATGAGTCAGAGCCCACAGTATCTCAGAGCGGCTTAAAACCCCCTTAGGTTTAAAAAGCAACAAAAATTCATTTGGGAAGGATGGGAATAAGGGATGCTTTCACCTCCTCCTGGTGTTGGGGCCCTATTGGAAGTCACCTGCCCCCAAAACGAGTAGAAGATTTCAGGAGTGAAGCTCAGCCCCGACAGAAGCGCTTGGAACCAGGCAGCATTTCAGGTGCTGAGGGGAGGAATTCCCTTTGCCACCTCACAGGCACCCTCCTTCTCCCGACATTTGCCCAGCATCAGTCTGTCTGTCCCCCTTCCCAGTCTCTCCTCTTCCCCCGCTGCATGTCCCATCCCACAGGGATGGATGCGCCTCACCCCCCTTCTCCCACCTCCTGCCCGCCTCCCCGCACCCCCTCTCCCCCAGGTTATCCATCGGGTCTTTTCCCTTCCCACTCTCCTTTGTTTTCCCCATCTCCTCCAGGCCCACGTCTCCTCTCTCGCCTCCTCCTCACGTCCCCGTGACCGCGGCAGCAGCTCCCGGCAGCCACCCTCGGGCCTCTGCACCCGCATCTCGCCCGCATCCCCCCTGCCCCATCCCGCCCGCTGCTCCCGGGCCGCCAGGCCCCGCTCATCCCCGGGAGCGGCGCCGGGAGGTGGCTGCGGGCCCGGGGCCGGTGGGGAGCGACGGGAGGCGAAAGCCCTTTCAGGTGGCCCGGGCGGGGCAGCGCTGCCCCGCGGCCCGGCCCCGGCACCTTTGTTCGCGGCCCTGCCCCGCGCTCCCCCCCGCCGCCGAGGGCACGCCAGGCCCCGGCCCCCGGGACCCCGCCGCGGGGACCCCTCCCCTCCCCGTCCCCCGCAGGCCCGGGGCCGGGCCCTTCCCCTCCCGCTCGGCCGGGGTTGCCGGGGCCGGGACATCTGCCGCGGCGGCGGGAGGGGAGGGCGCCCCCGGGCCGGGCCGGGCTGAGGCCCGCCGGCAGGTAGCGGGGTAACCATGGCAACCGGCGGGGCCGCGCTGCCGGCGGTAATCCGCTCCCCCGGGCCGGGCCGGGCCCGCCGCTGGCTCCTCCTCACGCCCGCCCCGGTGCCCCCGCAGGGCCCCGCCCGGCACGGACCGGCCGCGGGCAGGGCCCCCTCGGCGGGGGCTCGGCTGTGGGCAGGCTCCGACAAGCCCGGCCCGGGCTGAGGGCACGTCCGGGCCGCGGGCGCCCGGGCTCCCGCACCTCAGCCCCCGGTGCGGGCAGCCCCGCGGGCAGCGCGGCCTCTGCCGCTCCCCTCACCGCGCCCCGCTGTGTCCCCAGCACGGGCCCGCCGTGCCTCGGGGCCCGGCAGCGGCCCCCCCGCACACGCACGGCGGCCTCCCGCAGCCCGGCCCCGTCCGCTCCGGCCCCCGCAGCCCGTGTGGAAGCTGCCATCGCGGGGCACCGCGGCGCTGGGCAGCGCTGGGGCTCCGTGCGGGCCGGCAGCTGCCACCCGATCCCCCGCGCGGTGACCGCCACCCCGAGCCCCTGCGAGCCGCCAGCGCCCCGTGCGAAACCGGACTCCGGCCGGGGTCAGCCCCGCAGGGAGGCCAGGGATGAGCAGCGGCCTCCCTGCGAGCCCGGCCCCGCCTCGGCCCTGATCTGGGACAAGACGGGAGGGTTTAAGCTGAGCCGCGAGCCCAGGAGGCAGCGTGGTCCCAGCTCCTCCACAGGAGCATCCGGTACCTGCCCGGTTGGGCTCAGCAGCCTGAGGGTCCTGGCTCTGCCCTGCACCGGCTGGCAGGGGCAATCTGCCCCCTCCAGCGGGGCCGGCAGCTCCCCTGGGGCCGGGGAAGCTGCTCCGCAGAGAACCCTCCCTTTTCAGAGCGGGGTGGACGGAGAGGGCCAGCGGGCAGGGAGCACGGGAGCAGCAGTGGGATGGGAGGGAGCGCCGACTGCTTCCCCATCTGCTGCGCTCACCAACAGATAAGGCGCTGCCCCGGCCTTCGCGCGAGGGGCTGATACCAGCCGAATTCAGCTTCCTGTGAGTCAAAAGCCGCTTCCTGCAGGCAGAGCTCTGCCTGATAATGGCTGCGCTCTGTTCTCTGCCCAGGGAGCAGACCCTCTGCTCGTACCTCTCCTTGGGCTTCCCACATGAAAGCGTTCGTCTCTGTATCTCCCAGCCACAGCATCTCCCCCCACCTGCCCCCCGTGCAGGCTCTCAGCACGTTCAACGCTTACATTCCTGTGGCTGGCTGGAAGGGCCGCGGTCACCCTTATCCCTGGGACACCCGCACGGGAGGTTTGGGGCCGGCCCTATCGAGCTGCCCCTCAAGGTCACCTCCCTTGCAGGCAGGAACGAGGCAGCGGCGCTCGCTGTGCCTGCGTTCCCTGCGGAGCAGGGCACGGCTGCAGGGCCCCAGCCGGGGGTTCCCTGGTCCCACACTGCAGCGGCTGCAGGTTCCACAGCCCACGCTGCAGCGCTATCTCAGCCGTCCCTCAGCATCCCTGCAAGCCCTTGGTGCTTCCCTCTGCTGCATCCACAAAGCTGCTATCACATGCCTGTTTCGAGATTAGCAAACCTGGGTTTGTGCTTTATCTGCTGCTCTCTCCTCTTTCAGGTGCCTTCCTAATTCCCTGCAAGTTGTGGTTTGTTCTAAGGAAATTTTTGTTCTGCAGACGAAGATCAGCTGCAGCACGGCGCGGATGGCAGAGAGAGCAGCTGGCACCTACAGAGGCCAGAAACCACGACACACGGCGAGGGAGGAAACCCTGCCAGAGACATCCCCGACCGGTGCGCCAGAGATGGAACCTCCGGTCCACCCCCCCGGCCAGCCGCGGCACCACCAGCAGCACCCCCACCTCGGCCATTGCTCCTGCTCAGGCTTCGGCACCAAACCAGACTTTTTATTTCAATATGGACTCTTACAACTTTTGATCAAGAAACTGTTCCTGGTACTTCTCATCTCTGGGAAGTCAGCCCTTGATTGGCTTCTATATTTAGACTTCTCCAGGGCTTTAGGAAGTTCACTCCTCTTGGTATTTAGGTGTAGGATGAAAGCAGCTTTTGCGGGGGATATGTTAAACCACAGCAGGCTCCCTCTGCTAATGCTGCGAGGAGAAAGAAGAGCTAGATTCCTCGAACTTCCCTCTTCCTCGTGTCCCCCATGCCACAGGCACGGTGCGCGCCTCAGAAACAGGCACTGGGGACAAGCCAGGCGGAGAACAATATCAGCTGCACAGCTCCTAATAAAAAGAGCCCACGAGGAGAAGATGGGAAATGCTCTCACTTATGGATTTTGCTCTTTTTTTTTCTCCTGGAAATATCTTGCTGGGAATTTTTTTTTTCTGATCATTTCTGCTTGAAAAACAGGGAAAAGAAGGGTTGCTAAAATGTTGATGGTGTTTCTCAGCGCTAAGCAATTATATGTCGCTCTGCACGAACCACCAAGCAAACATGAGGCCCCATCCTGCACTGACAGCTACAGTCCCACTTACTGCAGCACCACCAGCCCTGGCTCTGCCGATGTGCTGAGCCTCATCCAGGCTGCGTTGGTGCATTCACATTGTTCCTCTGCCCAGAACTGTACACAAGAGGATTTTTCCTCCTTGCAAAGCAAACACTTCCATGTGAGGGGCAGCGGGGGCAGTGGGTTTAGACAGCAAACAGAGCTGAGGTGGATCTGTCAGTGGGGCACCGGCGCCATGCACGAGAGAGCTGCTCTTTCAGCAGCCACAGCTGAGCCGGCGAGGTGGGTCCAGGCCCTTGCTCCAACCTTGGCTTATTCCTCTCCCAGCTCCCAGGCCTGGGAATGAAAACACGGGGAGCCTGGAAAAGGCAGCCCTGCCTCCAGCTGCAGAGAGGGTGGGCTGTGGGTCTGCTCCCCTGGGGATGGGGCTGCCCTCCATTGCAGGCCTGCCTTGGACAAGGGAGGAGAAGCCTGGCAGACCATGGGCTTGCCCGGATGCAGGCTCTGAGGTTTGCTGGGATGCCTGCTCCAAGGCTTGCTGGGATGCCTGCTGTGCCCAGGAGGCAGAGGACATTTTGCACGGTGCAGGAGAGCAGAGCTGCCTCGCTGCGAGCCGGCAGGGAAGCTGCAGGAGCTGCTGGATCTGGCACACAGCGCTCCCCAATAGATGTGACCCCGCTGCCCATGGGCCTGGAATGAGCAGGGAGGCAGCACTGCCCTGCCCACAGGCAGGGTTACAGGGCAGGCGAGCAGGCTGCTCCGAGGTAACAAAACACCGGGTGCATGGAGCAGCCTGAGCTGCCGGCTGAGCGCCGTGTCTTGGGCTTGGTGAGAGATGCTGCTGCGACCTCGTGAGGAGAGCACCCCATTGCCCTGCCCACAGCATCCCACTGCCCTGCCCAGGGAACAGCTCCCTGAGGCCTTGGGCATCCCACCCATGGACTGGGGACTGTGGCATGCCGTGACCCGTGCGGGGAAGCATCATGCCATGGATCAAACAGGGAAGGTATCACAGACATTATTATTAGGGGATTATTATAACATTGCAGCATCTCTTGCTATTTTTAAATGGGCAGAGTTAAAATGTGAGTTTGGGTGGGTTTTCTTTAATACACCTGCAAAGATGGGTAGCAATTTCTTAGTGTCATTTGGAACTTGGTTTAGGTGATGGGGAGACATGCTACCGGTGTGGAAAAAAGGGGGGAAATGGTAAACTGCATTTATAATGACAAGAGTGTTTATATTCCATAGCATCCTGAAAGAAAGCTAAAACTAGAAATCTATGAGAATCTGAAAATACATCACTGTAACACAAACGCAGGACGTGTTTAGAGCTGGCTCTTCCTTGAAGTTATCACCGTGAGCCATCTCCCCAGCACCGAGGCACTAATCTGATGGAGATCACCACCAAAGCAAAATCCTTCAGGTTGGAGGGGGACGAGGCATGGTACGAGCGATGAGGCTACCTGTCACAGCAAGGTGACCCCCCTCTTCCTGGGAACAGGCCCAGCAGAACAGGGCAGCCGGCTGACATCACCGCATCTCCAGCGAGGACACGGTGATGACAAAATGAAACCGAGGAGGAGGAGGAGCAGAGCCGCAGGTTCAAGCAAAACTATGTAAAACAAACTACAGATGCTGCTGCAGTGAGCCAAGGTCAGGCCGGGCTGAGGGGCTGAGCCGGGGATGCACAGCACCCTGGTGTCAGCTCCCCACCTCTGGCAACTCCGAGTATGTGGGTCACAGGAACAGCAATATATGCCTCTAGGAACACGCTGACAGCTCAGCGGCCATCCGAGGTGGTGAAGCGGCTGCACGGCCTCTCCTCCCCTCCCCTCCCAAAACACAGCCTCCTCGCCAGGTAAGGGCACTGTAGGGCTCAAGCCATGCCATGCCATGCTGTGCCACAGTGCCTTCAGCTACTATCCTGCTCTACACCTGAGCACTACCACCTCGCTTGCTGCTGCTCCCCCTGAGCAAACACTGGGCTTAGGAGCACTGCACTTCAAATGCAGATGGTGCTGAACCATGTTGGTCATACTGGACTCCATTACCCCCTTTCCCAGCACAGGAACCCAGCGAAAACAGCAGCTACCCTTGGTGAGAGCATTTATTCTGGGGGCACAAATGGCTCTGCAAGGGTGGAGGTGCTGTACGTGGAGCTGGGGGCCAAGGGGAGAGATATTAATGGGTATCTGCTTAGGTCCTCCCTGCGCTCCAGTAAACCCTCTCTGTATTGTGGCTTGTTTCCATCATAACCACACTAGGTGGACCCCAACCCTTCCAAAAGCCGAGCTCTGACATGTAAATAACACCTGGGATGGATTCCTCCATAACCTGGGACAACCAAGTGGATCTTTTTGAGCTGGTGACTGAGAGCTGTTGACGTGGGGGGAGCAGAAGTCAAGCATGTTCTTTAACGCCCCGTCACGGTAATCCCTCCTCAGAGACTCCTCTCCCAGGTCTAACACAGCCCAGCGACATCCCTTCACATCTGGTCTGACTGACGCATCACCACGGGCTGCACACATGGGTCGTATGGAGCAGCCTCACATCTGGGTCCCCCCGGTTTCCTGTGAGCCTGCATCTCCAAACAGGGCTGCTGCTGGGAGCAGGGAAAGGGAGGGCAAAGCGAACAGGGCAGGGAAGGCAGACAATTAATATAACCTGCCCTCTGCGTGAGGAATAAATTGGCAGCTGACAGGTTATAATCTGTGCAAGCAGGATCTTCACGGGAGAGGTGAAGGCTCCATTGGGGGCCAATTGGATGGTTAATTAGGAGGCCGAAGCAGAGGATTCGTGAAAATGTTTATGAAACAGTGCCTGGCAAGGGAGCCTCTGAGAAACGCTCACCAGAGAGGAGCTGCTGCTGGTTCGGAGGAGGGAACGCGAGGGTGAAGCAGCAGAACCGAGCACGGGGAGGGAGCAGAGCGATGCAAATGTCTGAGAGAGGGACGGGGATTCCCAAGAGCAGAGGAGTGCGGGGAAGGACCCTGTGACATCGAATCTTTCTAGAAACACACGGGCCGTGTCCTCCCTCTTCCTCCTCCCTCCCTGGTCCCCACCCCTGTGACCAAAAGCCAGGGCTGTGTGAGCAGCCTCCGAGGCAGCCGCTGCAGCTCCAATGGCTGTGCAGAGCCGGGCACAGGGAAAGCAATTAAAGCAGAGCTTTGATGAGGACTCACAGACGCCTGCTCGTGTTAGAAATGCGCGAGCTTCTCCAAGCACCTTGGTGGTGGCTGGAGCCGGCCTGACCCCCGTCCCCTCCTCATCCCCTCCTCATCCCTTCCTCATCCCTCCTCGGCTCGTTGCTGCTGCAGCGGGAGCGTGACTGATGCTCTCTGTCCCACACACGGCTCCGAGAGCTCAGAGGTAGGAACCAGTTGCTAAGAGACAGGACTGTACTTTCCAGCCCACATCCAGACCTTTGTCACCAGCTCAAGGGCTTTCTGCTGGATCAAAACACCCGGCGCAGGTGAGCCGAGCGGGCAGGCCTGGTCCCAGCCCCCCACAGACGCATGGTCCCAGCTCGGGGGGGCTCAGGCATCCAAACCCACGATGGGAATGACAAGCCCAAAAGCATCCCAAAAGCATCCCCAAGGGACCAGCTCCTCTGTGCTGGCTGCTTGTCTCAGTGCTGTGAGACCCCAAACTGGAACGCCCTGTTAGTGCAGATGAGTGGATGACTCAGGGTTTGCTTTGAGATTCCTCCTTCAAACGCAGCCAAGAGGAGTCCCACACCTTATCCTCCTTTTATTTTTTTTGAGGGGTGCCTGATGAGCCTGGATTCATTTTTAGCCCAGAGACCCCCCTAAGAGAGACCCATCCCCAAACCTGGCAGGAGGAAAGCCTGAACTCTGAGACACAAAGACTGAATTTCCCTGCCTTCCCCAGGACATCCCCTTCCCTGGTCCATTGGAGCCACTGCCATTGCCTCCGCTTGTGTGTCAGAGGAGAAACACATCCTCCTGGGCTGCTGAGCCAAAGCAGAGCAAGGACAGGGAGAAACCACTCACACGGCATCTCGCTTTTGCAACTGTCACTCCACGAAGGGCCCTGGACCGCGCTGGTGAGAGACAACCAGCCTCTGCTCCACTCCCAGTGACCACAGCCTTCATCTCAGGTGCACAGCAAAGAAACCCTTACACCAAGCCCCTGCTCTTACCATCTGCTCCCCTACACACGCACATGGGCTGCAGCTATTCCTCCTCACATAAATTGCTGTTCTTTGGCACCAGCAACACAAGTGGAAGTCAGAAGCATCCCAACAACAACAACGATTTTGGCCAACAGGTCCCTGCCCTCACTACAATCAGCTAATTAAACCAGACGCCAAAACTCAGTGTGGCTTTGGCTCACCTCGATGCAATTCTTTCGAGGTGGGCACAGCTAACATGAGATGAGGGGAGAGTAATTGCTAATTTGCACTAAAGAAAGGGATGTGAATATGCATTCCCCGGCCACAGCAATGCAGAGCACCCGTGTGGGCCAGGGGAGCAGACACCCCAGCGATGCTCCCCTGTGCCTCTGTGGTTTCCCCACCATTTGTGTGCCCACAGCTGAGTTCACAGAATGCTCAGATCAGGACTGAGGTAGCAGGCAAAACCAAAACTATAGAGATGATATTAACAGGGGGTTACTGACTTGAGAAAGTTCTCACTGAAGAGCGTGGCCACCTCTTACTCAGCGACTGAATTCCCCTGCCCGCTTGTGATCAGAACCAGCCCCTCCGAGCCATGGCGAGGTCAGAGCGACACCCACTGAGACCCCCAAATCTGAAAGGATTGCAGGGTGAGGGAGGTACTTCATGGGTGAAAGCCTCAGCTGGCAGTGATCAAGGCCAGGCTGGACACAGGGGCTTGGAGCAACCTGCTCTAGGGGAATGTGTCCCTGCCCGTGCCAGGGGGCTGGAAGTGGATGAGCTCTAAGGTCCCTTCCAATCCATACCAGGCTGGGATTCCAAAACCTGCTGTTCCTCTCGGATCAGCAATGCCATCAGTGTTTCTGGAACCACGCAGGATGTGCAGTGTAGATGGTACAGAGATTATTCCTTTAGAAGCTGTTCAATCAGACACACATGAAGGGAGTGGGACCAGCAGGAGCAGTGGGATGTGACTCCAGGTTGCCTCTGTGCTGGTGACCAAAGCCAGTGCCCAGGCTGAGGCTGTCTGTATCTCTCTCTGGAGCTGCACCCATACCGCAGTACTAACCCCCATGGAGGGGCTGCCTGCTGATCAGGCTTGTACTCTTGGCAGAAAGAAAGCGGGGACTGAATGAGACGCCGGCTTTCCCCCCTTATCCCTAGAAGCAGCTTCAGCGAGCTGTCCCGCAGGGGTGGGAGAGGGCAGGAGCTGGGGATGGGCTCTGCTGCCACATCTCCTGCTGCCGGCTGGGCGAGGAACTTCATTCTGCCAGTCTGTAACTGCAGATTGTCAGAGCTCTTTAAATTCACCTTGCCAAGGTACTGGGGGCTTCTGGTGCTGCCTGGTGAGCTCCAGCCAGATCCCAGGCCCAGAGGACTGGGGTCACTGCTGTGACTCCTCCCACGAGCAGCTTCAGGAGGAAAAACCGCAACGGATGTGCAAGCTAGGAGCTGAACCCCAGCCTGGTCTGGGCTGGAAGGGACCTTAAAGCTTGCCCAGCTTCCACTGGAGCAGCTTGCTCCAAGCCCCTGTGTCCGACCTGGCCTTGAGCACTGCCAGGGATGGGGCAGCCACAGCTTCTCTGGGCACCCTGTGCCAGCGCCTCAGCACCCTCACAGGGAAGAGCTTCCATAGCTGTTCCATAGCAGGTGAAGGCTCAGTATGCTCCAAGGAAGCCCTGTGCTACGGAAGCCTTAGACAGTTTCTCAGATGATATCCCCAGGCCCATTTGCTGTGTCTGAGCCTCTTTTGAATGGTCTTGATTTATTATTTGTCCCTCACTTGAAGTGCACACAAAGTCTCAGTGGTTGTTCACATAGTGAGAACCGTCTGTTGACATGTTCTTGGAGGTTATAGATGTGCAGCTTTTTGGGCACTGAATATGGGCATTGAAGGGTACTCGTACCAGGAAAAATGTGCCCTCTATTAGCTGTGGGAACAGCATCTTTCCACCATGCCTGGCCTCGCAGCTCAAGCGTTGTGCTGCTGTGCTCTGCTGTGCTGTGCTGTCCCAGGGCCTGGCACCGCAGCTTCCACAGCACAACGCTCCCTGTCTCTGGAGCTAAACCATATTCAGGGGTAGGCTGTATTGCGAGATTTATCCTGTGTCCCATGTGATGCTTTCCCTGCTGTTGGAGAAAGGCCTCCATCCATTTTCCTTCATGGTCTCAGCAATTCCCACTGTAGGCTCCCCCCCACTACAGGACCTTTCCTTGGGATGAGCTTCACCAGGCACGACTGTAAAATCATTTCAAACGCCTGTCTCCGGGGGGGCAGCACCAGTGACCTGCACTCATCCAACAGCAGCACCCACACAATGTCCGCAGCCTTTTAGCCATGCCCAATGTCCGCAGCCTTTTAGCCATGCCCACAAGCCCCGCAGACCCTCGCCTCGGCTCTGCAGGGGACAGGGAGAGAGCAGGGAAGCAAACCCCAACGTGGGCAGCGCTGCAGAGCCTGCCCAAGCCCCGCGCGGTCCCCGAAGGGCCAGGCTGAGGCCAGGCTCCCCAGTCGCATCCCGCAGTCCCCCGCCTGCATCACCCCTGCCAGGACAAACCTGCCCCGCGAGGCCGGAGTTGTGACGAGCTCCCACCACGCACTGCCAAGGACAGCGCTGATGTAGGGAGCGTGTGTGACCCTCCCGCAGCAAGGGCCCAAGCCCAAGTCCAGGGCTGAGCCCCCCCTGCACACCCCACTGCTACAGCCGAAGCCAGGCGCATCGCCGGTTGTCACCAAAGCGCTGCACCACGTCTCCATCTCACTCTACATTTGTATGAGAAAGGCTGTCTAAATGATGCTAAATGCTTAGGACAAGAGGGACACGAGATTATAATGAACTGCGTCTTAGCACCTTGTCACGAAGGAATTCTCCCACAGTTCATAGCAAATCTGGGGAGAAGGGAGCCCGTGGCGCATCCGGGGCCGGGCCGGTCACCGGGTAATGAGGGGTTTTACACCTTATCCCCGTGAAGGAAGGGCAGATCTGGGCACTTTGGGCTGTATCCATTGTCTGTGCTGCTGCAGCACACAAAGATGCCCTCCTCCTCCTCCTCAGTACAGCCTGAACGCGTTTTTTCCCAACTCCCTGACCTGAAGGATGCAGCATCCAGCCCGTACATGAATAGGGCTGTCAGACAACAGTGTCCTGCACAGCAGAACCCCACGGGTTTATCTGCGTAGGGTGTTTTAATTGTATGTGCTAAATGTCCAGCATCTTCGGGACGTTCATCTGGGAAAAGGAAATGCGAGCGCTCCCCGTGCCAGACATCCGTCCGCACTGCTGTTCCTATTCCCAGTGCATTCTTTGAGAAGACCACCATCTGCTCTGACCACCACCTAAGGCAGATGCCCCTCTCAGTGCACAGTCCCAGCTCTCAAGCCACCCAAATCTGATTAGGCCTGTTCTGATGAGAGGCCTGGAGGAGGGCAAGGGAAAGTTACTCAGGAGAGAAAATAATAACCGCATGTTAATTATGTTTTCGCTACAGATATGCAGAAAATACAGCAGCCAGCTCAGGATGTGTGAGCCAAAAGCAGCAGCAACACCGGGCTGCTGGAGGGGGGGATTATTTGGGGGGTTTGGGATTATTGCTTCTTTATCCCAGTAGAGGAGTGGCCCAGCCCTGTCAGGGAAAGGCAGGATCTTATCCCCACTGCTGCCCTCTACACGCTCCTTACACCGCCTCTCCTCTAGCTATTGCTCCTGGTACCTCATGTTCCTAGCAGTGACCCGCAGACACGGCAGCACATCATGCACCCCCCTGCACCCTCTGAGACCCCACTGCATCCCGGCTGCCTGTGCTTCACCCATCCCTCCAGCCACGGGACAGTCCCAGCACGGAGCTGCCCCAGCAGATGAGCTTGGAGAAGGACGAGCAGCCGGGATGGGACGTGTCGGGTTGCTGAGGAGCACAACCAGCAGAAAGCAACCGGAACGCTGCTCCAGAAGTGTTGGGAAAAGCAGCTGAACGGGCACTGAACCAGAACACACGCTTCACCGTCCAGCAAGAGGCTCCTATCAGCTTCCCTATTTGACTGCATGCGTGAGAGAAATGAAATACACCCACAGACCCAGCCCAAAGCACCGAGGACGAGGAGAGCGCTGAATTCTGAGAGCTGAAGGAAATCCCTCTCAAGTTATCTCTATATTTGAGAGCCCCTTCAGGCAAAACCCAAAATGCAGCAACTGCCTTAAAGGGTCCACGGGACTCCCAGCAGAGCGGGGCGGTGGGGCTGGGATGGTGCAGTCTGGGGGCACCCATAGACCCTGAGCTGGAGGATTTGGGAAGCATAGTGCCTGGTCTTCCCTACTGCCAGTGGCTCTGGGAAGCACTCCCAGCCCTAACATCCATCCGGTTGGGAATAAGCCGTATTGCCCCTTGGAAAATGCAGTTGTCCCCTGAGGGCATGGCTGCTTTTTGTTGGGCTCAGGGAGCGGGGTGTATCTCCTGCCTGCAGCCTGCAGGGACTCTGCCTGGGAAGATGCGGGGCCTGGACACGCTCCTCGCTGAAACTTCATCTGGGCAGAAGCCCTGGGGGACCCGCGGCCTCGCACCGGCCTCACCGAGCCACCGGCCCCGGGGACCCTGCGGGACAAAGCGGGGGCAGGCGGGCGAGCAGCGGGGCCCGGCTCGGCCTCTCCGGGGTACCATGACTCGGCAGCATTCGGGAGATGTGGGATAGAGGCACCGGCTGGAGGGATGGAGAGGACCCGGGCAGGGCTGCATGTGTGAGAGCAGAGGGGTACAGCTCCGAATCCGCCCCGGCTGGTGCTGGGGGGGGGGGGGGAGGGGGGGGGAGGAGGCTGCAAAAAGGTCTTAAAAAAAAAAATTGCAAAGAATTTTTTTGGGGCATGGCATGGGGGAGGGGGGCTGCGAGGGGAGAAAGAAAGGAGCCTCTGAGCACCACGGAGGGAAAGGGAGAAATAATGACCCTTCCCCCTCCCCCCAATAATAAGGCAGACCAGATGGGAGGTAAATAGTGCGTTTAGAAGCATTTGCCACAGATGGGCTGCCCTCAATGGAAGCATCCTCCAGCCACATCAATGCTGGAGTCTGTGTGTGCACAGAAAACACTGCACCCTTCAGAGCAGCGGCAGCAGCAGCAGCAGCGGGAGAGGCGGGGAGGGACGGGGGGGAGAGAAAAAAAAATCCCTCCCGGAGCCCTGCGGAGCCGCCGGCCCGAGGAGCGGCCCCGGGGGGGCGGCGGGGCCGGGGCAGCCCCGGGCGCACCCTGCGCCGGGGGCCGCTAAAGTTGCGCGTTTCCCTCCGCTCCGGGGAGCGGAGCGCGCTCGGGACGGGAACAATGGGGCGGCGGGGCAGCCCCGGGCGGCGGCGGGGCGGGGGGGGCGGCGGGCAGCGGGGAGGGAGGCGGCCGGTGCGCCCGGCGGGGCGCCGAACAATGAGGCTCCGGCGGGGGAGTTTCCCGGGACGGCGGCCCGAGGAGGGGAGGGGGAGGCGGGGGGGAGCTGCCCTAATCCGGGCTCTGCCGCTGCCCGCACCCCCCGGGGCACCGGCTGCAGCGGCCGCGCCGGGGCGGGCAGCGCCGCGGGACGCCGGGGCCGGGCGAGCCGCAGCGGGCCGGGTCCCTGCGCTCCCTCCGCTCGGCGCGGCGCGGCGGCCGGGCGGGCAGGGCGCGGCGGCGGCAGCGGCGGCGGGGAGGGGGGGGGCACCGGCGCCCCCTCCCCGCCGCTCCCTGCCCTTGACTGCAGACCTGTCCCCGGCCGGGGGGCGGATGGGAAACGCCGGGCGAACGTGATCGGACGGGGCGAGGGGGGGGGCAGCGGGGCCCGCACCGGGCGGTGGCGAGGCCCCCCCGCGGGGGGCAGGTGCACGGCGGCGAGCGCGGGGCACCGCCGCCCCCCCACACCTCGCGCCGGCAGCGCCCGGGGACGGCGGCCGCACCGGATGGGACGGGGACGGGCACGGGGAGGGGAGGGGAGGGGGGGGCGGCGGAAGGTGCGAGGCTCCGGGCGGGCGCCTCTCGCCATCCGCATCCCGGGCGGGCCGGGGCGGCGGGGGCGCGGCGGCTGCCCCGGGAGCGGCGGGGGCTGCGGGAGCGGCCGGGCCCCGCGTCGCGCCCCGCATGGGGCATGCGCGCTCCCGGCGGCCGGCGGCGCGGCGGGGCTGGGCCGCCCGGTGCTGACGGGACAGGGCCGGCGCGGCGGCGGTGGGGACAGGGGGCCCCGGGGGTGCCCTCCCCCGCCCCGGGATACCCCCCCGCACCCCTCCCGCCCGCACCCCCGGGAGGACAGACAGACACGGACAGGCAGGCAGACAGACAGACACAGAGCCCCCGGGGCACGGAGCGCACTAACCGTTCCCGTTTTCACCGGCACATATACCACCACTTGACCCATCTTCGTCGCCTCCCTGGTGCCGTTTCCCAGGCGGAAGCCCTTGGACCGGACCCAGAACTGGAACTTGCCTTTCTCCCCCCCGCCGGAGCCGCCGCCGGAGCCGGATCCCCCCTGCAGCACCTCGGCGATGCGCTGGTACTTGCTCCGGGTCACCGTCTTGGTTTTAGCCGAGTCCCCGTAGGTGCGCAGGCACCAGTCCCGGAACTGCCGCCCCAGCTCGCTGTCCCCGGGGCGGCTCCCCCGTAGCAGCAACGGCGGCTTCGGCATCGCCCGGCCGGTAGCGGCGGCGGCGGCGGTAGCAGCAGCAGCAGCAGCAGCAACGGCGGTTCCCGGCCCCGCGCCCTGTCCCGGAGCGTGCGGAGGGGGGCAACCGGGGCGGCGCGGTGAGCCCGGCCGGTGCTTGCTCAGCTCGGGGCGGCCCGGGACGGGCTGCGGGGCCACCGTCCCGGATGGAGCGGGGATGGAAGAGGATGGAGAGGAGCGGGGGGGGATGGCCGGGGCTCGGACAGCGACCCGGCTCTCCGGGCGGAGGGAGGCACCGGCGGCGCCAGCAGCAGCAGCAGCCGCTCCTGTCACAGGATCACAGGCGGCTCCGGCTCGTCCCCCTCCCTCCCTCCCTCCGCCCGCCCGCCCGCCCGCCCGTCCTCCGCCCCCCTCCGGCCTCCTCCTCCTCCTCCTCTCAGCGGGATCCCACCTGTTAGAGCGGCCGCGACGACGGCGACGGGCCCCCCCCTCCCCCGGACGGGACCGCCCCGGGGCCGCCGTTCCCCCCGACCCGGGCCTCGTGTTCCGCGACGGTTGCCCCCCGGTGGGATGCGCTCCCCCGGCTCGGTCACCGCCCCCGTCCCCGCTCCCACGGCCCGAACGGGGAGGGTTTACGGGGGGGGGGTAGCGACTGAACCGGCCGGGGGGGTCTGTTCACGGGTCCCGGTGCCGGTCCCAGACAAAGGGCCGGCGGGCGCACGTGTGCGGCGGGACGGGACCGGGGCGAAGGCGGGCACCTGCCGAGCCGCCGCAGAGCCGGGGAGGAGCCGCGGGGGTAGCGGAGGGGTCTCCGCCATCCGCCCTCCGGAGCGGCCTGGAATGGAGAACGGGACAGAGCCGGGAGCTCGCCCCGCAGCGCCCTCGGTCGGGGCTGACCGTAGACGCGGCTGCGGCTTGTCCCGCCTGACCGAGAGAACCGCACCCCGCCCCGGAGAGCGGCCCCGGGGCAGCACCGGAGCCGGGAGACAAAGGCCGGACCCCGGCCTCGCTGCTTCGTTCCGCTCCCCCGCGGCGCTGCCCGGGCTGAGCATCCTCCCCGCCGGCCGGCGGCAGGGGGCTGAGGACCGGCACCGTCCCGCGGCGCTACCGAGCCCCGCCGCTGCGGGATAACGGGGGGGCTCCGACACAGGCGGCTCCGGGGGCGGCCCTGGGCCCTGTCCCGGGCGGTAGCTGCGGCTCCCCGGTGCTCCTGGTGATGCCATACGTGTGCTCCCTGTCCTGCAGTGCCATGCGTGTGCTGTGTGCCCAGCCAGCAGTGCCATGCGTGTGCTCGTGGTCTGTCCAGCAATGCCATACATATGCTCCCCGTCCAGCAGTGCCATGTATGTGCTTTGTGCCCACCCAGCAGTGCCACACATGTGCTCCTGGTGCATCTGTGGGTGCCACAAGTGCTCCCTGTCTGTCCACCAATGCCACACGTGGTTCCATTCTGTCCATCCATCCCACACGTGCGCTCCCTGTCATGCAATGCCATGTATGTGCTCTGTGCCCACCCAGCAGTGCCACACATGTGCTCCTGGTCCATGTGCGGGTGCCCCAAGTGCTCCCCGTCTGTCCATCAACGCCACACGTGGTTCCAGTCTGTCCATTGGTGCCATACTTGTGCTCTCTGTACAGCAGTTCCATGTGTGTGCTCCAAGCCCACTTGGTAATGCCACACATGTGGCACTGCTCTGTCCATCAGTGCCATGTGAGTGTTCCTGGTCTGTCCACCGGTCCCACACACATGCCCACTGTCCATCAGTACCACACATGCTCCCAGCCTGCCCACTGGTGCCATACATGTGCTCCCTGCCAACCTGGCAGTGCCACGCATGTGCTCCTGCTCTGTCCATCAATGCCATACATGTGGTCTTGGCCTGTCCAGTGCCATGTGTGTGCTCTGTGCTGGCTGGGTCACAGAAGTGGTGCGTGCTGGGGGTTCCTATCCTGTCCACAGAGGTGGGGCTGGGATAAGGATGTAGCAGCAGGAGCCTGTGGAAACCTGGGAGAGGGATTTGATGTGGCAGGGAGTTGTCTGAGGCCAGGACTGGAGACAGGGTGAGGGTGAGGGCGCTTCAGTGGCCAAAGGGCAGTTTTGTTCCCTGCCCCTCACCCGTGCTGGCCACACTGCGCCCATCCAACAGGTCCCCAAGTTGGGCATCAAGTGCTGCAAGAGCTGATCCACGGGTTGGCCATGCCAGAGGGAGCACGGTGAAAGCAGGGGTGTCTGTGACACCAGTGCGTTGAAATCAATTATTGCGATGCACCACTGTAAGTCCCTCTGTACCGCACTGCATGTCTGGATGCCTCTCCAAAAATTCCCAGTGTTCCCATCCAGTTTGGGCCCAACACAGAGAGGGACTTAAACACAGGTCTGCCCCAGGTTGGGTTTTCTACCCAAAGGCACGTAGTACAGGCTGCCTACAGGAACTGCGAGTGCACTGCAGTATTTCTGCTGACCACTAAAACCAAGATGGACATCCTTTCCAGCCTCAGTCAGCCATGGAAGCGCGGCTTCCTCGGGGAGCTGCGTGAGGATGCTGGGGGATGGAGAGAGCAAAAAAGAGATGGATATTGGGCACCGCTGGGCCTCGTGGGGCAACTTGCTCACCAAGACTTGGTGGATGAGTCCAGGCTCAGCTCGTAGCCTGCTACAGCACACGGGCACCCTGCCACTGGGCTGCAGAACTCTCTGGAACGTGGGGTGGCCATGGGGTGGGATTCCCTGGGCGGACTCTGTGAAGAGGCTTTCCAGGAGGTGTTGTGTGAGGAAGGCAGTGACAGGACGCTGCTTTTGCTGGGGAGCTGCTCCAGCTGGGGCTGCTTCCTCCTTTGGCTGAGGGAGTCACTCAACTCCACTCCTTGCAACTCAACCACTCAGGAGCCAAGAGGAAAGGGAGCAATATCTTCTAGGCATGGACAAAAGTCTCCTACCTCTGCCCACCCATCTGGAGCTGAGGTAGGATATTGCATGTCCATTATAGTTGGATATTTTCACAGGAACAGCACCAATTTGGGGTTTATCACTGCCAAATCACAGTGGCCATCAAACATCCTTAGCTCCATTGGTGCAAAGCAGAGTGATAAGCATTAAATATTCTGTAATAACTACTAGGTCTCTCACCCATCCTCCACGTGGTTCGGTTTGTTAATAGCTGCTGTTAAGTGTCTTGACAGCTCTTTGAAAGTGAATCCCTCCAGATTTTCTGTTAAGAAGGTTCGGGTTCCCACCTAGAAAGCGATGCAGAGGTCACTCGGGAGAGCACCAACGTGTGCTTGGGACGGCAAAGCCAGCCAGACCACCAGCTGCTGTCCTTGCAAGGAGGCTTTGGGGAAGATCTCGAGGTCCTTTCCATCCCTAACTATTCTATGATTCTATGATTCTAAGACCACTCACACAGGGACTGAGTGTTCAGGTCAGTATTTAAAGTCCCAGTCCAGCATGGATCCAACAAGGGTTTGACTTGCACTGCATCACCAGTCACAGAGAGCCATGGAGTCCCAGACTGGTTTGGGTTGAAGGGACTTTAAAGCTCATCCAGCTCCAAGCAGGGACCCCTTCCACTGGAGCAGCTTGCTCCAAGCCCCTGTGTCCAACCTGGCCTCCATCACTGCCAGGTAGAACACAGGATATTGAGGCCACTCTTGGCCTTAAAGATAGGGGAGGGAAAAGGGGTGGGAAGGTTTGGTGGCACTGGCCCATCAGCTGTGGGTTCTGGGTGACAGAGACTGGATTCATTCAGCGCAGGGTGTCTGCTGCAGGCTTTCTTCTAGATGAGCACATGATAACTGTAGGTCCATTGCTATTTATATGACAAATAAAAGTTGTTCTTAGAAACTTCCAACAGATATAACCTGGACGTTGTTCTCTTTGTGACAGATCCTTGGGTACGGGAACCCCACAGCCTGGACCATTCTATTGGCTCATGGTCATTCCTTCACATACATAAACGCAAGGAAATCAGGAATTAGGGATTGTAATACCTGGAAAACGATGAATTGGGAATACCAGAGCAGCTTCCCTGGGATGGGAACCTCTGATGATGGAAGGCTCCGCTGCCTCATGGCATGGTGAGAGTCTGGAGAAGGTACCTGGTGTGTGCAGAGCTCCCTTCTCAAGGTACAAGACAAAGGGAAGATCGACACCGGCATGAGCCATGCACAGTGATGAACCCAGATCATCTCATAGCCAGCCGGTGGCATTTACCACACACTGTTTGTGTATGCAAGAGGACCCCTTGCCTCTGCGGAGCAACAGCGCCCGGGAAGGCACAGGTTTGAGAAAGAGAAGGGCGAGATAAGCGCCCCTGCTTCAGGGGATAAGCCTGAAACCGATGGTCAGGAGCGAGAAAGATGCTTCCTTTGTGGATATTTCCTTCCCCCGTTTTCTCCAGCGCTGGGGCCTTCCTTTGAAGTGCCTGATGCTTATCAGGGCAGGGGCAGGCAGCGGTCTGGAGGGACTGATTCAGCCTGGCCATATTCCTGTTTCCCACAGCGCTCGGGCCTCACCAGCACTCTGCTCCCAACCTCTGCTCCGGGCCCCTGCTCCCTCCGGAGGAGCCAGGTTGGGACCCGTTGGGCAGAGGGGAGCAGTGACCGTGGCAAACCATGCCAGGACCCTGCAGATCCCACCCTGGCATCCCCCGGTTACAGCTTCCAGGGGAAAGTGATAACTGGGAAGCACCTTCTCCTGGAGCTGCTTTGAACGTGGTTCATCAGCTGGGCTGGTTCAGCCTGGA
Organism: Lathamus discolor; assembly: GCF_037157495.1. NCBI lineage: Eukaryota > Metazoa > Chordata > Aves > Psittaciformes > Psittacidae > Lathamus > Lathamus discolor. Next base: position 721,082 of record NC_088894.1, on the reverse strand, counting down.
GAAGAGAAGGCTCCAGATCTTAGAGCAGCTCCAGTGCCTGAAAGGGCTGCAGGAAACCTGGAGAGGGGCTTTGGGCAAGGGCCTGTAGGGACAGGCCAAGGGGAATGGCTTGAACCTGCCCGAGGGGAGACTGAGCTGAGCTCTTAGGCAGAAGCTCTTCCCTGTGAGGGTGCTGAGGCGCTGGCACAGGGTGCCCAGAGAAGCTGTGGCTGCCCCATCCCTGGCAGTGCTCAAGGCCAGGTTGGACACAGGGGCTTGGAGCAAGCTGCTCCAGTGGAAGGGGTCCCTGCCCGTGGCAGGGGTTGGAGCTGGAGGAGTTTTGAGGTCCCTTCAACCCAACCCGTTCCATGGTTCTATCGCTGGAGCTGCTGTGTTCTTTCTGTCAGACACAAAGGGAGGCTGAGCACCTCGCACAGTCCGTGCCTGAGACATTCACCTGCCTGGGGCTGGAGGGGGCCCGGCTGTGAGCCACCCAAGCAGAGAGCTGCCATCCACCAACGGGAGGCAGCCAAGGAGAAGGGGAATGATCCCGAGATGCCTGCAGAGATTCCTTTTAGGAGAGGTCCAGCAAAGTGTAGAGGCTCTGGTGAAGCCTGGGGCTGCTGCCGGGTTCTCCTCAGCCGCTCTGAGGGAATTTAGGCCGAAAGTGGTGCAGGGAGTTTGCTGGAGGGCTCCGGAGAAAGGCGAGAGCCTCCGAGATGACTCAGCTCCCTGATCTCAGCCAAAGGAGCGCTGAGGGAGGGCACGCTTGTGGGCAACCAAGAGGCAGACACCAGGGAGGGACACGGGTTAAACCCCAGCACCTCCTTGGCACAGGCATGAGGAGTAATAAACAGACTGGGTATAAACCCACGCTTGAAACGAGGAGATGCTGACCCAGCACCAGAGACATTGGTCTCTACAGGAGGGATCTCGGTGGAGAACGGAGGAGAGAACCTGGCTGTTGGGAGAATGGAGCTGGGTCACTGTAGAGGGGACGTGGCACCACCTGAGGACCCTTCAGGGTCTCCGTCCTCAAAGTGAGAAATCAGTTTGCATCCTCTGTGGTTTTTGCTGCCTCTGACCCTAAACAATGAGACTTTTCCAAGTTGAATTATTCTTGCCTTTAATCAAAACCTCACTTAGATCCGGGTCGGACAAGTCCAGGCAGTGAAGGGGAGTCAGCGAAGTGTGAATTCCGGCTGGAGCCTCTTGGCTGGCTTTTGGTGTCACAGCCTCAAACCAGGGTTTGGTGCGGCTTTCTCTTTGGAGCAGCCCGGGGCCGGTGGGAGCGGGGGAGCCGGAGCTCTCCATTGAACAGGGACTTGTGGAAGTCATGGACATTTTTCCCACTTTCCCTTTCTGCCTCCAGCTGGAGGGGGGGAATCGCACCACGAGGATGCCCCATTGATGTGCTTGGAGGAAAAATCCCAGGAGTGCCGGAGCCTGAGCGCTGTGGCAGGGACCGAAATACCCAGCAGCTGCCAGGGCTGTGTGGGAGCCCGGGACAGGAACGCCGGGAGCTGCAGATCAGGGCTGAGCTACATTTCCAGAGCTGCGTGGGGAAGGCTGATGGCACCTGCCCACATCCTCTGTGACTGCACACGATGCCACGTCTCCCTCAGCTCCGAGATCAGCAGTTTTACCCTTCCCTGCTTTTTCCTCCTTCAGGGGGAAGCAGAAGAAGCCCACAGGGAAAGCGCAGATCCCAGCGTGGGCCGTGCCACCGCGCTGCGAGCTGTCACCAGGCAGGATGCCCTCTGCAAGCTGGAGTCCTCCCCTGTGTGGCAGAGGACAAGGAGGGAAGTCCCCTGACCCGAGAACAGCCTCACGGTTTGGGAAGTGAAACCGTGCCCCTGTGACCCCTCACATTGCGCAGGGCAGTGGCTTGTCCTGCTCCAGGTGGAATCCGTCCGCTGCCCACCCTGCTCCCACAGCCCCCCTTTGGAATCCTCACCATGGGTGCTCTCCGGTAGCATCTGCAGCTGCAAACATCTGCACGAGGCTTTCCCATGCGCCCCTTTATGCTGCTCTGAGCTGGGTTTATGGTTTTGGTGTGCTGGTGGGCACGAGGACGCTTGTGACGACAGTTATGGGGGGAGATGTGGAGAGGGGCTTTTGATAAGGGCAGATAGCGACAGGGGAAGGGGCAATGGTTTTAAACTGGCAGGGGGGAGACTGGGATTAGACATTAGGAAGAAATTATTTACTGTGAGGCTGTCCCATCCCTGGCAGTGCTCAGGGCCAGGTTGGACACAGGGGCTTGGAGCAAGCTGCTCCAGTGGAAGGGGTCCCTGCCTGTGGCAGGGGTTGGAGCTGGAGGAGCTTTAAGGTCCCTTCCAACCCAAACCAGTCTGGGATTCTGTGATTTAACAGACTTGGGCTGAATCCTGGAGACCTGTGCAGCAAAGTGCCTCTATTCTTCAGTCTGGCTGCATCCCACCTCTGAACTCCTCAAGCTCTGTTAGCTTAGCACTGGACACTTGTCCACATGGCTCGTCCCTCCCCATCCCTGCCTGGTGGGTGCTCAGTGTGCTGTGTGCTGTGGGTGCTGACTGCAGCCGTGTGCTGCTCATCACCATCCCTGAAGAGGTTCCCTTGTGCTGAACATCTCCAAAGGCTCATTACCAGCAGACCTGGAGAGCTTCGCCTGCAGCATTGCCCCAGAGACACTGAGCACGAGCAGGGCTCGTTTCCCATGCGGAGCCAAGGGGCACATGGCAGCACCAGGCCAGCAGCCCGCAGGACACTGCAGCTCTCCAGCTCGTGTCAGGCAGCGGCTGAGGCACTGGGGCGATTTCTGCTGATTTCATTTCGGGGGCTGGCTGGTTCTTTGCCTCATCTCCTCCAGTGCTCTCAGGGATGTGGAAGCCTGGTCTGGGCCCAGAATAAAGCGGATTCAGCATCGTCCTGGGGCTGAACGGGTTAATTTTTGTGCTTCTCTCCCCAGCTCGCTGCGGACTCTGGCTGGGACAGAACATCTGTCTGTTGCTATGGCTGCGGTACACTTGAAGGGGATGACTGGATAATTATTGCAAACATCCATCCTGCCTGATGTGCTCCGGGCCCGGGCGCAGGGAGCGGCTCCGGCCGGGTCCTGCCTGGGGAGGGGGCCGCTGGCAGCACCTCTGCATTTCCATAATGAATGAGGCCGCGGCTGCAGCGCTCCCGGGAGATGCGGTGCAGAGCAGCAGAGATGAAATGGCACAGAGGGCTCCAGCCTCTGCTCATGGAAAACACCCCGCGCAGAGCTGCAAGGGAGCTGTTCTCCCATTGCCATTAATTCACCACCCACTTCCATGTGAACAGATTGCTCCAGGCCCGATTCCATGACACCTCCTGCCAGGCACAGGCCGCAGGAGCAATCCCATGCCCTGGTGCATTTGCATCTCCTGGTGCAGCCCCTGCAGCACTCGGGAGCCTGGGTTGCTGCAGGGTCCTGGATCATGGCACGGACTTGGTCATTCTCCTGCTTCTTGCCCTGGCCAGGCTGCTGCCCGCAGTGCTGCCCGCACTCCCTGCCTGCACTGCTGCTGCCTGCAGCTCAGTGGCTGCCTGGATCAGGCTGTGCCCGCTGCTTACCCCTGCAGTGCCTGGGCACCGTCCTGTGTGTGCAGCTGTGCCAGCACCGGGATAGGCATCACTGGGAAGAGATGGGCTGCTGCTCTGCAGGGCGAGCATCACTGCTGGTCCCTGCTGCCAGCCACTGCCTCTTGATCCCCTGGGATCTCCAGCCTCACCTTGCAGCTCCACGTGCTCATCCCCAGGCCATGACATGCCATAACCCCATACACAGCTCCTTCTCCAGCTCCTAGGAGTCAGGCTGCCCTAAACACCCACACATCCCCTTTGTTCCTGATGCTGCTGCTGTTCTGTTGCTTATTGAGATTTAACCCTGCCCTGGATCTAACCCTGGGGGTGTTCAAAAACCCATCCAGCCCCTGTGTCCTGTGGATTGTCCCTGTCCCAGCAAGTCCCACCTCTGAATTAATAGAGCAAAAAAGAACGCAGGAGTTCCCCCTCTGACCAGACACTGCTGTGCCCTGCTCAGCCATGAACCTCAATGCAGCCATTGTACCCTTTCCCCTGTTTATCAGCACGTGGTGGGGAAGGAAGTTCGACTGGAGCCGGGACCAGGATGAGCACAGACCTCTGCACCAACACACAGCACCGCAGCCAGGACCGGGTTCGCTCTGCGGAAGTCCAGGTAGGATGTGCAGGACAAGGCTGCCCCTTGCTTCCCCTCTAACACTGGCAATACATAATGAGGTTTTCATGCAACACTTTGCATCTGCAGAGCACCCACAGGCACATGGTGCCGAGCATGTCCAGGGGCTGAGGACCTCGCTGGAGGCTGGGGGCAGGTAGGGATCAGGCCAGGTCGTGGGACTCTCCATCAGGCAGAGCTGCCTCTTTAAAGAAGGCAGGAGGGTGGCACTGAGAGGGAGAGAAGGGTGGGCTGCTCCAGGTCCTATTTGATCCTCATCCTCCCTACACTTTAGTGTATGATTCAATAAACTCCTTTGCTTGCACAACTTACTTGACTCTCATTGGTGTGACTCAGGTGCGAATGAGCCGTTCACATTAGCAGGAGATTGAGCCCCATGGCTACAAAAGCTTCCAGAGATCCCAATTTTGATTCAGTTGGCCTGGAGGGCAAAGCCAAGTGCTTCTCCTTTTAGGCTTTTGTAGAGGGAATGGGGCAAACAAGGGTGGCAGGGTGGGGAGGGACCACACTGGCTCTCCCCAGGCTGGCATCTGCTTGCTCAACCTGCAGAAGGTCTGTTAGAGTTTGGGGGTTCCTGGAGCCCTTCTTCCCCCAAGACTTCACCATATTCTGCTGCTGAGGAAGCTCTGGAATCTTTGTCCCAGGTCCCAGTGCTCACAGCGGTGTACAACTGCTCTGCAGAGCTGGCTGCAGGCAGATTGCGGGTGCACAGCACCTCCGAAAGCCCAGCCATCGGGATGCCCAGCTCTGCTTGGAGGTATCTCCCTTCTGCGTGTCTGTGTTTGGAGGTGATTTGCCTGAAAGCACACTGGGCATCCATGAGCTGCAGGTCTGTGGGAGGATCCAGGCAGGAGCATTTCTATGGCAGATGCCATAGAAAAGCACAGAAAGGCAATGCCACTCTGCTCACAGCAGGGTCCTGTATCTGTGATGTGCTGGAGCTGTGGGGCTGCAGGGGCTTTAGAGCACAAACTGGCTGCTGCTTGTGGTCCCGGGGGGAGCACAGCAGGACGCATGCTTGTCCTACGGGTGTTATCTCCTGACTGCCCCAGTGCTGCTCCAGCCGTGGCTCCAGTGTCCCCAGCCCTTAGAGGATGAAGCTGTGGTTTCCATGCTTCCAGCACTGCGGGCAGGGAGGAGGGCAAGTGAGTCACTGCGCAGCCATGGCTGACACGCAGAGCTGTGCCCGGCAGCCCCGGGAGCAGGGCAGTGGCTGCAGGAGGAGGAGGAGTGGGTGCTGAGGAGGGGGTGCTCTGCTCCCCGGGGCCAGTGTTGGCCTGGGGCTCGAGATGGGTCTGATGTGGGGCTGGAGGTTTGCCATCGCCCCTACCTCCTGGGCTTGGCCCCATTTCCAACGTGTCTTGGCACCATATGGCGTTTGCTTTATTTGTTCTGCTGCGACTTGGGAAGGAGGGCAGTGTTTCATTGTCTGGCAGAGGAGGTGGGACGCAGGCACAGGAACATGCCCACGTCCCATGGGATCACCGCCTGAGCCAGGCGCTCTGCATCTCTCCTGAGCTGAGGGTCAGTGTCCTCATCCCGGCACAGCCCTTTGCTTCAGCACGGATTCCCTGGAGCGCCACCCACCCACCCAGCACCGCATATGCGGGAGCATCCCGGTGCGGAGCACGACCGACCCACCACGGGACGCTGCCTGGTAGGAGGAAAACGTGGCAGTGCTGCTCCTGACTCATCAGAGCACAGGCAGCAATCCTGCGACAGCGATGCCGGGCTTGCCCAGCACCAAAAAGTGACAGCACGCTCCACCCACCCTGCTTGCAGGAGCAGGGGCTGCTCTGCGTGCCGCGGTCTGGAGGAGCCGCTATCCCGCACCCATCTCCCCGTCCCGCGCCATCGCATCCCGCATCTCCGGCTACAGCCTCCGCTGTGCTCCTGCGCTTCCTCTGGCCCTGCCTCCCCCTTCCCGCTGCTGCCCAGGGCCCCATGAGCTGCAGCGCTGGGGCAGAGGCTGCCCCGGAGGCCCAGCCCTGCGTGGTTTGTACCAGCCCCTAAACAAGGCATCTCTCGGGGGAAGGGAATGCATCATCTTCCGTGCCCGAGGGTGCTGTGTGCTGGGGCAGCAGCCGCCGCTCATGGAGGGCCCATGCTCTCGCACCCACCGCGGGCTCGCTGCAGGCTCCCCCCACGAAAAGCTGTTTTCTCAGCGGCTTTACAATTGAGGGGGTTCAACAGCGCTGACCCGGGAGCAGGTCCCGTCCCTGCCCGCTCGCAGGCTCCTGGAGGCGGCCAGGCTGCAGCCGCCCGCACAGACCTGCGCGGGTTTATTTTTTCCCTCGGATTTCCAGCATCTCCCTCCTCCCGGGTATAATTCAGTCGCATGAAAAGAAGCCGGGAGGAGGAGGAGGAGGGGGAAAGAGGATGGGGAAACTTGCAAAGTCAGCCATGGAGCGGGAATGTGTGTCAGGGAGCGTTACAAAGGGAGCTGGGGACCCGCTCCTGTCGCCTGCTGCTTCGTGCCAGCCCCTCGGGAGCTCGCCCAGCTCCAGGCGCGGCTCTTTCTTCCCCGGCGCCCCTCTCCGTGCCTTCATGGCGCTGCGGCCCGGGCTGGGACAGCCCATCGCGGTTGCTATGGCTGCAGAGAGAGGATGGGGGGGGCTCACCCGGAGCAGCACCGGAGCGGCACCGGAGCCCTCCCCGCCCCGCGGCGCAGCGCAGCCCGCCCGGGGCCCGCTCCGCTCCCCCAGCCGCAGAGCGGATTTTATTCCCGTGGGATTAGAGAGGGCTGCGCCCGCCCGAGGGAGGGGAGAGGAGGAGGAGGAGGAGGAGAGCGGGGCAGCTCGGGCTGGGCGGCAGCCGGCGGCCGCGGGGGGGGCCGGGCGGGCGCTGGGCAGGTAGCGCGGGCAGCGGGCGCGGGGGAGCCGGGGCCGGGACCCCCCCGGGGAGCGGGGCGCAGCCGGGGCGGAGCGGGGCGCAGCTGAGCCCCGGCCGCAGCGCGCAGCTGATCCCCCCGCCCGGTGCCGCAGCGCGGGGGCCGCCGAGGCGCAGCCGCGGTCCCGCGTGTCCCCGCCGGCACCGCGCACCCGGTGCCCCCGCGCCGTGCGGGGCCGAGCGAGCCCCGGCGGGCAGCGCCCGCTCCCTGCCCGCGGCCGGGCCGGAGGGGGCGGAGCGCAGCGGGGGGGGGCTGCGGTGCAGGCAGCGGCTCGGTGCCCGCCCGCCGCGCGGCTGCTCGATAGCAGCGGGGCTCTGCGCGGCCGGGGCTGCACCGCGCTGCTGCGGAGGGGGGGTCGATGCATCCCCCGAGCCCTGCGCTGGGATGCGGGACAGCGGCATCGCCCCAGCCCTGTCCTACGGGGTTTGGGCCCCAAAGCCCTCACATGGGAGCCATCCGTGCTGCACACCAGAGGGGCTGCTCCGGGCTGGGCTGCAGGGTGACCCCCCCCGAGGCTGCACCAGAGCTGTGGTGTGTCCCTGCCATGGGTGCCCTGTGCCCAGCTTCTCACTCCTCTGCAGCCAGCCCAGCGCCCAGGGCTGTGCGGGCAGTGGTCCTGCCACGGCCCCGGCACAGGATAAAGGCAGAGCAGCTCCTGCAGGCCCCAAGCTCAGACGTGTGGGATGAGGGGCATCAATCCCCAGCAGTGTTCAAGGCCAGGCTGGATGGGCTCTGGGGGACATGATCTAGTGTGAGGTGTCCCTGCCCATGGCAGGGAGCTGGAAGTGGATGATCTTAAGGTCCCTTCCAACCCAAACCATTCTATGATTCTACAAGGGGGCAGGAGGACTATTGCTCCCACTGGACACTGCAGTCCTGCAGTGAAGAAGCCAGTGCCAAGGCCTCAGTAGTGCCATGGTGCCAAACCCCAGCGCTGCCCACCAGCGCCCATTGTGCAGGCACGGTGCAGACAGGGAGCAGGCAGGGTGTTGGGCAGGGTGCCTCCTGTGCTCAGTATTACCATCTCCTTTGGAGCCGAGGCAGCGGCTGTAATCTGATGCTCTGAAGTTGGTGTTTACAAGGGACAGGCAGCCATCAGAGGGCTCTTCTTGTTCTCCCAGTGAAAGAATATTCCTCTCCCGGCAGCGTGCGGCCGCTCCGTGTGCCAAGCAGTGCCCGGGCCATGTTGAGCATCTCACAGGGACACCCTATGGTCTCAGCACCTCCAGAGCCACCGTGGTGCCCGGGGCCTGGACTGGGGACCTCACACTGGGGTATTTGATGGGACAGTGGGTACAGACCCTCTGCCACGGGCGCTTGCTGGGGCCCAGCCTGTTCTCGGGGCCCTGCACCCTCGGGAGGTGGTGCTGGAGGCGGGTGAGCTCCCGCGGGACTCATCAGCTCCCTGTTGACAAATCCTTTCAATCAGGAGCAAGTGGAGCGGGACGGAGCCCAGCACGAGGCTCCCCAGCACCGCTCCAGCCGCACCACCGCTGTGTCCTCCCTGGGACACACTGGTGCTTTGCTCGCTGCTGGGGCACACACGGTGCCCACATCCCCAGGCTGCCTCCCCCCGAGCCCTGGCACCCCCCCCACTGCCCCACAGCCCAGAACGCACGGGGCCCATCTGCAGAGCCAGGGAAGGTGCTGCTGGCGTCCATCCATGCCCTCATCCTTTCACCAGGGCTGGGAGCTGCATCGGTCACCGCACTCAAAGCCTGGCTCCCGTGCGGGTGCCCCAGCAGGGTCTGGGCGCTTTGGCTTGGCTCCCGCAGCACAGCGTGACACGGGGCTGTGCCTGCAGAACAGATGGCACCAACCGCAGCCAGCGCCGCCGCCGCAGCCGGTTTTGGTGATGGAGGGGGACCCGCTGCCCTCCGGCTGCTCTGTTGAGGGGAGCTGAGCCCTGGCCCGGCCGAGGGGCCCTCGGGAGGGTGGTTTGCCAAATACCGGCTGCAAGGGCAGCCTCTGCTCCAGGCAGGTCTGGGGGAGCGGCGCAGGGATCAGCCGCAATAAAAGCCCTGCGAACCCTTTGTGCTGCACTGTGTTTAGGCAGCTCTGCCTGTCACAGGACAGCAGATCCCCCAGCTGGGGGGGGTGTGCCCCCAGCTCACAGGGTCCTGCTGGGAGGAGAGTGAGTGATAAAAGACAAGCCAGCTGCAGGAAGAAGTGTTAATGTGGGAGCCTTTGGGTGGGAGGGATGGGGGATTGCTGGCACCTGGGCCGGGCAGGGCTGCAGGCAGGGAGCTATAAAGCAGGTTGGAAATAGGGGCACATCATGGCAGAGAGCAGTCTTGGGCAGGGCTGAGGCTGGAGCTGGAGGCAGAGCAGGAGCGCGCGGCTGTGGTGAGTGAGCTGTGGTTATTCCTGGTGCCATTATTGCAGACACCCGTTTCTCACACCCGCGGCAAGGCGGGAGCGTGATGCGCTCCAAGCAACTGCGGCTGCTGGTTCTGCCCCGTGGCCCGGTGCTTGCTGCAGATGGAGCTGGCAGAGCCTCGCTGCTGGGAGGGCCATGGCGGAGGGGAAGGCAGGGCTGGTCCTCGCGGGTGCGGGCAGGCACTGACACCATGGGGGATGACGATGGTGATAGGGAGAGGCCAGGCAGCCCCTGGGCGTTCCTTGCTGCATCCCTGTCCTAGCCAGGAGGGCTTCTTCCTCCTTCCATGGAATGGAAGGAGCGATGGGGCGGACCTGCCCTTGTTGATGCTGTGCTTTCATCTGTGCATCTCGCAGCCCCCTGAGCCTGGTGTGGGTCTGGGCTTGGCCTGGGTTATCCCTCTGATCTCTGCTCCTGGCTGTGAGGTTGGCTTCTAGGCAGAGCCTTAAACCCAGCATGCATATGAGTACTAAAAAAAGCATAATTTTATTCAATAACTGCATTGTGTGCTCAGAATTCACTTATACATGAGCTGGATCAAGTAGGAAAGCTGGTGAGAAGGCGCCTGCTCCCCCTCTCTGACCTGCTCTGGCAGCACTCGGCACCCACAGCTTTGCATGGGGGCTCTGGGCACCCCCCCCAGCTCGATCTTGGCTGGGCCAGCTTGGGGAGCTCTGCCTGAGCACAGGGGTGCCCTGTGCTGCACCAGGGTGACTGCAGAGGGTCCAGCATCCTCCATCCCACTGTCCTGCTGCCCTCCCCAGGGCCTGGCCCTACAGAGGTCACTTGCAGCTGAGAAAGAGCACCTGCTGTCTCCATGTGACACACATAGATGGTGAGGTGGTGATTTTTAGGTATATATATATATATATATATATATATATATATATACACACATGTATGCAGTCAGTTCCTTGGTAGTGGAAGCTAAAAATATCGGCCAGCCCGGCTGGGTGATGAGGTGGCCCCAGGAGGCAGTGGGTTGCCTTGTGGTTGTTATCATTTTTAATGTGCTCTTAGCAAAGCTGCCGTGGCTGATGACCTGACCCAGCACATCATGGGGTGCGGGGTGGGATGTGGCACACTCGGGCACCATCCATGGGTGATGACAGGGAGTGGGGACGATGGGGGCTGCGGTTTATTGTGACTTGAATAAATCTGGAATGTGGGGAGCAGGGGGGTGGGTGGGCCTGAAACGGCTCCTGTCCCCCTGCCCTGGGCTGGTGGTGGTGGTGGTGGGGCTCTGCGTGGTGGGCAGGGGCAGGATGGGGGGGTCCCGGGGCAGAATGGTGCATCCCAGCCCGGCAGTGTCTGGGTGTGATGTTCGGCTTTGGGGGGGGCCCGGATGGCTCCCGGACTCCCGGCTGGGAAAGCGCAGTGGGGAATGCGGGGGAGATGGTGCTGGGGTTGGGGGGAGGGATGGGGCAGGGAGGGAGGAAGGGATGCTCGGAGGGAAGGGGGTGGCAAAGGCAGGGAGAGCAGGCGGGATGGGGTTGGGGGAGGGATGCAGGGAGAGATCCCGGAGGATGGGGGTGGGATGCCCCGGGGAGGGAGGACAGGAGATGCGCGAGCGGTGCCGGGGGGGAATCGGGGCGGGATGCGCGGGGGGCGGGTTGCGCGGAGCTGCTGCGCGGTGCTTTGGCGCCCCCTGCTGCTGCGCGCTGCGCACCGCGGCGGGGGAGGTTTGGGGGGGGGGGGGGGGAGGCGGCAGCGCCTTGTCCCCGCGGTGCCGTGGGTTTGCCCGGGCTCAGCAGCGATGTGAGCGGCGGAGGGAACGGGGAAGGGGGGTCCGGGGGACTCCAAAGCTGCCCCGCGGCGATGCTGAGCCGAGGAAATGGAGCTGCCCCTGCCGGTGACCCCTTGAGGGGGCTGCTTGTGCCCACCCCGAGCGCACGGAGGGCTCTGTGCAGGGGAACGTGCAGGGATGGTCCCCAGCCCGGGGGTGGCGTGAGGCAGGGTCCCAGCACGGGAAGGGCCCTTGGCCTTGCGTGCAGCCCCCAGATTTCACACAGAAGCATAAGCAGTGCTGGGGGTAGCCGTGCTCCAGCTGCCCTGATGGAGTGTCGCCTCCTGCATGGGCTGGCTGCATCCTGGTCATCACCCTCCATCCCACCCACTGGCACGAAACCACCTTTAGGAAGTATTCAGGCTCAGCTGCTAATGGAGACACATGGGCTCATGCCCCAAAGCCTGTCCCGAGGGCACCATGCACAAGGGACACGGCGTTATGGGTATGGAGATGCTTTGAGAGCAGGGGTGCTGTTATGCTGGTGGCATAGGGTGGCAGGAGGGTCCTCACCTGGGTTCTGGGACTTGTTCTGAGCACACTTTCAAACAAAGCTCCTCCCCAGTGCTGGGCTGTGGCAGCAGCACAAGGGTTAATCCTGCTTTCCCTTTATTTCCATGGCGGATTCGTGGTCGGGGTTAAACCTCATTAGCGGCTGTGCTTGGCAGCGATTCCCCTGGGACTGAGCAGCCTGTACAATGGAGCTGGGTGCTGGGTTCCCTTGGTGCCTCGGTGGGTGCTCCCCTGTCACATGCGATCCTGCTTGGTGTGTCATGGACGGGAGCAGCCACACCGGGGTGCTGGGGACATGGCAGCCTGTCATGGCGGGGCTGGGTGCTGGCAGTGAAGCTGCATCTGCCAGGGAAGGAGTTGCAGCTGGTGCTGGGTAGGGCTGTCCTGAGGGTGCTGGGTGCACACAGGGGCCTCGGCACTGGCCATTGGGACACCAGTGCTGTGCCAACCGCTGCAGCGGGGTGTGGGGAAGCCCAGAGATCCCCTCCTGGTTCTCCAATGGGCTGGTTGAGCTCCCACTGTCCTTCTCAGGGCTGGTGCTGGTGCCCGGCAATTGTTCTGCCTGTGCCGTTGTGCCACAGGCCCTGTTTCTGGTGGCCACCTCCCCGTGCTGCTGCAGAAGATGGGTTCCGTATGCTGGAGCATTCATTTGCTCGGCTGATCGACAGCCTGCGGTCTGGCTGAGCAACCCCAATTGTTCCCAGTGTGCCTGGACAAAGGAGTGCCTAGAGAGATGGCAAGGCTGAGGAGAGGAGGACATGCTAGGAATATTTCCACTGCTTTGGACACCAGCAGCATTTCCCTCCCTCCCCGTGTGAGAATGGGAGGCAGCAGCTCGGTTTCACAGGCAGAGTGGGATGGGATCCCTCCCTGTCTGCCCTAAGCAAGGAGAAGCCTGTCCCAAAGCAGGCTGAGAGCTCATTCCTGGGACATGGTGCTGCTCTGTGCGGGATTAACGCCATGATGGAGGCAAAGCCTTTTCCTTTCCCTCCAGGCTGTGCTCAGCAGGGCCAGGCACGATGCTGGACCCTCACTGCAGTCAGTGACTGGGCTGAGCTCAGTGCTGCTGCTGTGCCTACTGCCTGCAGCTCTTCCCTCTGCTTGTCTCACCTGACATGGCTCATTCCCAGCTGGAAATGGCTCATTCCCAGGCTGGCCAACCCCAAGATGTGTTGCCCCATTTTGCAAACAGGAAAGCTGGGACACGGATAAAGACCAAACCTTCAAAGCATGGAGCAGCTCCCATTGAGGTCTGAATGCAGAGGGATCCCGTGGGAGCTCGGCTGCTTCCACACGACCTGCTCAAGGTCAGGCAGAGCCAGCAGCAAGCCCTGGTTCCTTCCTTCCCTGCTGGCCGCGGGCTCGCAGGCGGGAATGGAAGCAGAGCCTGTGTCTGAGCCTTTTGTTCTCGGGGCTCTGAGGGCTCCTTCACACGTGAAGGGAGCTGAAGCCGTGTTTCCAGCGGGGAAAAGATGCTGCATCCAAAACCATCCCATCTCCCTTGGTCATTAGCATCTGACACGGCTGAGAATCACAGCAGCATCGCATCAGTGCTGGGAAGTGACAGACCCCGTGAGCACAGCCCCTGTCTCCCTGCTCTTCGCAGGAGGCTGGCGGGGCTGCGTGCGACCACGCTGCTGCACCCCGGGCTGCCGGGCCCAGGGATGATGGCAGAGGGGTGCAGCGTGCCCCCTGCTCCCCACTGCGGCAAACGGGGCTGTGTGAGCATCTGAGCGCGCCGGGAGGTGCCTGTGCTGCTGCTCCAGCACCGCTGAGCACCGGCGGTGGGGGGGCTGCGGCACGGCCGCCCCCGAAGGAAATGGGCTGAGGGAGCCCCCGGAGGGGCAAACCGCGGCAGGAGCACGGTTAGCATCGCCCCGAGCCGGCAGGAGGCCCCGCTTCCCCCGCGCCCGCTGCCCCGCCGAGATTAGCGCTCGCCTGGCTGGGCTTGATGGGCGGCCGGAAGCCCCGAGCCCCGCGGGGCCGCCCGGAAACCGGGGCAAAACGGGCACCGCGGCTCGGTCCCCGCTCCCCTCGCTGCGGCTGTGCCAGGCTGCGCTCGCTGCATCCCGGCGCAGGGCTCTGGGTGCTCGCCATCGCGCCGTGTGCTGGCAGCAACGCCGTGGCCGTGCTCCGCACGAGGGGCATGGCTGCAGGGGGGCCTCCCGGGGCTGTGCTTGTCCCTGGCCAGCGTGGTCGGGAGGGTGACCCAGTTCCCCCTGGTTGGCGTCGCCCCGTGCCAGCGCTGGCTCCATCCCTGTGTTCCTGCCCTGCGGGGCTGCCGGCTCAGCTCATGCACAGCCCAGCGTGTGGGATGAAAGGGTGCTGCTGGGCACGGCTGGGGGCAGCGTGAAGCTCACGCCAGAGATGCCCCTGGGGGTTGTGGAGCTGCATGGAGGTGACCCCTGTTCTTGGGGTCTGTGGGCTGCAGCGTGCATGAGTCCTGAGCGTGTGGCTTCATCCCAACGGGCAGGGCGAGGAACATGGCAGCGAGTGACGGAGTCTTCACCCACAACAGATCCTGGCAGCTTCTCCAGCACCGCTGTGGTCACCTTGTGCTGTGACTGGGCAGGGTTGAGGGGTGCCGCCCTGGCACCAGGTGGGCAAGGAGGTATAATGGGAACAGGCAGCAGTAAACGTAAAGCAGAAATATTCCTTTTGTTCCGAGAAACCCTTCAGACCTTTTCTTCCTCCCTGAAACAGCTTTTGCTGCCACCCAAAAGGAGACGCAATATTGTGCAGGGCACTATTTCTGAGGATTTTTTGGGCTTATGTGTTTAATTTTGACTGGAATCGTGTGCCAGAGCTCGAGATGCTTGTGAATGGCCTGATACATGGGAGAATAACCCCTCAGCCGCTGTCCCGCGTTTGCCAGCAGGATTCCCTGAGCTGCTTTCCCTACACAGGGTTCCGGCTGTACCCGTTCCTGGGGCTGGGCACTCACACAGGGCGCCATAAACTGCTGGGTTTCTGCAAGCTGAGAACCTGTGGGTAGAGCTGAGTCACAGGGGGGACTTTGTGACGCCTTTCTCACCAGAGCTGCCTGTGCGGGGCTTTAACTGGAAGCAGATGTGGGCACAGGGGGCTGCAGCGCTCCTTGTCCCACAGCAGACCTGCAGGATGCTGCAGGACAGGGCATTGCTTCAGGTGTAGGCTGGAAATGGAAAGCATCTCCCCAGGGTCTGCCCCAGTGCTGCAGTTCCGTCTCTCCTCTGTGACCACCGAGTGTGTCAGGACATGGAGGTGCCTTGGGAAGCGTCAGTGGCAGAAGGAACATGTTGTAGGAGGGAGCTCGCTTCTGCTTTGTGCTGTGGGAGGAGGTGACAGCGAGTTCAGGCTGCTGAGAGGTGGTGGGCATTGAATGCTCTGGACACGGGTGAACATAGCAGCTTCCACTGCCTGTGTCAGGTCAGGAGCACCCCTCCGCTTCCCGAGGGAGCTGGGCGACCGAAGGGTCAAGCTAATGGCCCTTCATGGGGTCTGGCTGTTACATCCATCAGGGAACAGGCTGGGTCTGACTGTGCAGCACCACGCAGGCTGCAGCCTGAAGAGTGCTCGCTGCAGCTCAGCACAAACTGGATTTCATCACCCCCTGAGATGCTTTTCCCCCCTAAGCACAGAGGCAGATATTTGGTTGTTTGAGATTTAAAATCTACTTTTCCATAACAGGGCATGATTGGGAAGAATGTAATCAACCCGTTTCTCAATACAAGAGAAGTGAGAGGCCTGGGAGAGAGTGCTAAGTGATGCATCAGGTTAGATGCTCTCCTTGCTTCCCTTGTCATAGCACTATAGAATGTTCTGGGCTGGAAGGGTCATCTCTCCCTTAATTCTTCAAGTTTGGAAATGATTCTCTGCTCCTCTTTCTCCTTCCCTCACAAGATCAGATTCTGATACAAATGGAGTAGGATGCGAATGGGTTTATTTGCTATCTCAATACAAGTTTCCACATATTTTGACCACAGTTTCCTCATAAGAGTATATAAAAAAATAAGTGGGTTGCAGCTGCTTGAAAACACTTGCTGAGCTTTCAGGTTCTGAGGGACTCATGGTCCCTCTGGGCCATGACAGCACTGCTCCTCGCACAGCCTTGTCTGCTCTTATCAAGGTGGCAGGTCAGCGGGGAGAGGGCAGACCTGCCGGCCCACGAGGTGAATCCCACTGGATGGTGTCTGGCCAGGCCTGTGCTGCTTCAGCTGAAGCTTTCCAGACTGGTTCTGATCCGTTCCATTTCATGCAGAAAGCTGTAGAACTGGGGCAAAGTCAACTCTGCGGGAAGACAACAGAGAGGCATCGAGTCTTGGGTATCGGGTTATGCTCCCCATGGGAAATGCTGCTCTGGTGCTACCTGCCTAAGCTGGGCAGGATTAGACACAGTGACCCTCGGCAGCTGTTTCTGCACACTACAGCTGAGCTGTGTGGGGTTCCAGGCTGGCATTCTCCTCACGGTGACCAAACCCTGGGAATGGTTTACTTCCTAACCCTCTGCTGCTGCTCCGGCTGCTTTCTGCAGCTCCCTGGCAGAGGTAGGTTTCTTCAGGACGCCCGGAATGCAGTGAGCATTCCCAGATACTGCCAGAGTGACTCTAGGGGAGCAGCATCCTCCAGCCCTGCTCTGGCACCCACCCATGCTGGGTTCTGCGCCCAAAGCTCCCCTGCCTCCAGCAACCCCAGAGCTGCTGCTTCCCCAGAGCCGTTAACTCACCCAGATACACGTTTTCCATTCGAGTCCCTTGTTTAATCACCAGCTTCAGCTTGGGGGTAGAAAAAGCAGAGGTGTTAATTCGGAGTACGCCGCGTCCTGAGCACCATGAAAAGGCAGAAGTACCAGGGGTGCGCTGTGAGTTTCAGACCGCGGCAAAGCACGCATTATTTGACAGGCCTGCCAGGAAGTGCCACTGTAGGAACAGATCCCTTGGGCATTGGGAGGCTCTCTGGAAGTTCTTCCAAATGATCACCCCCCCGATAACCTTTGCAGGACTGAGCTTTCTGAGGAGCTTTTCGGAATGGGCTCTGCTGCTGTGACACAGGATGTCTTCAGAAGGGAAAGCTGGCAGCTGCCCTTGGAAGGTGAAGCAGAAGGCCAATTGCAGGGCTTGCACCATGAGACCCAGCTTTGCCCCAGCCATAGCCAGTACTGCCCACATGCCTGGTTGTTGCTTGTCCCTTAACTGCACATTACAACCTGAACTCTCTGATGTAGATTTACCTGTAAGAAGATACTTCCCACTTTTTCCAGTTCACTGCTCCCAGCAGTCACTGTGAATCGGAAAGAAGGGAGATAATCTGTTAGCTAAACAGTGGAGTAAGAGGTTATTTTAGCAGAGAGCTGGTGGTGGGTTTCCCTCCCCGTTCACTTCCTGATTTAGCTCCATTACCTCCAAACTTCCACTCCATATCTATCAGCTGGTTGATCATCAGCGTCTGACCAACAGCCAGGCGTGTCAGCGTGGGGGAATTCGCCTTCCACTGCAAAGACAAAAGACACCCCAGCAGTCAACCCCCAGAGGTCTCTATGTTACCTGCGAGTTCAACATCAGTCAGAAAGGAGGCAGAAGCTCAAAGTGGAGGTGTGCAAAGGTTGGGGGGGGCTTTCACAGACGCGGAGTCCTGCCAGGGTTTCCCTCTGCCTCGTCCCTTCCGCCAATGCAGCTCGCTGGGCTTGTTTCAGCGCTGCTTTGCTGTAACAATATCTGCCCAAAAAGCCATGTGTTCACGTAACTGCATGACCCTGGGGCTCAAAGCGTGCAAAGCCAAAACCAACCAAGTGAGAGGCACCCACGAGAGCAGGAGCCACAGAATGGATGCGGCAGAGGCCGTGGCTAGAATTCTCATTAGGCAAAGTGCTCCTCGTCACTTATCTGAGCATCAGTTCAAATCCCTGAGCTGCTCTGGCAGACAGCACCCCAAGTGCTGACACATCGCGGCGGCAGCAGAGTGGGGTTTCGCCAGCTCCCGCTCAGAGGCTGTCATTTTGTTAGCTCAGAAACGGATGCATACCTGTTCTGCAAAGTAAGTGGCTTTCTCCTCACTGAGGCCTGCGCGAGAGAGCAGAGATTACTCCATGTGATAAATATTCATTATCTTTTATTTAGGGGAAGTCAGGTGACCCACCTAGAGCAATGAAATCTGCTCGGACTTGTTCCCAAGACAAATTCCTCTTCAGGGCACCTGAACCAACAACGCAAAGAAGCAAAATCACTTTTCACTGCGCCAAACCAATCTTTACTGAATCCCATAAACCCCGGGATGGAGGCGCTGCGCTGGGGAGCTTCTGTTCTCAGCCTGTGTTTTGAAACAAACCACAGCTCCTCGGGATAGGAAATACGCTTGTGCCTGCCGCTATCTTTGCAGATGCCCGGTGCTTTAAAAGTCCAGGCTCTGGGAATGCCTGGGAGAGGGGGAGATTTCATTGCAGGTATCCATGGGAACTGCAGCAGCGGTTGTGTTTTGAAGCTGCTGCTTTCTCTCCTATAGAAGCTTTGCTTGTTAAAGGGGAGCTGTTAAGGCTGGCAGGCTACTAATTTGACCTACCTGCTGTGTTTTGGATTATGGGTGTGAACGTGTGCATATAACACTTTCCCCCGCTGCGCCTGCCTCCTTTGTTCTGGGGCACCGGCAGCACATGGAAGTTTACAAGGATTCTGTTCTCTGAAGCCAAGAGCAGGAATCTCATAAATTCAAAGAGACTGCCGGTCCCACGTGGCTTTCTGCTCTGTAGCACACAGGCAAAGTCATCTGCTGGAGTCCTTTCCAACACTGTCTGTGGCATCCCAGCACTAAGGAAGAGTTACATGGGATCGGAGCCAGTGCACAAAAATAGCAATGACAAGGCTCGAGTGCACCTAGGCCAGAAAATCCCAATTCCATGTTAAATACCCCCAAGACAGTTGTAGGAAAGGACATTATTCACTGCTACTCCTGGCTAGAAGAAATGGCTTTAAGTAGCATGATAAGTTTAGACCAAATGCAGGAAACAGTTGTGTGAGGCTTCAGTGCTGGGAAGAGAGCTCCAGGGAAGCCAGGGCTGAAGGATAATAGCAAGGGACTATTAATAACAGGAGGGATCAATGGGATGGACGTGCAGTGGAGGTGTTTGATGCATTATCATGTCAAACAGCAGCCACAGTATCACAGCCATCCCATAACGTGCTGGAGCCTGCGGTATTCAAGGGGAATCCCTCTGCCCCTCTTCCCCATTACTTATGACGTCAGCTTTACATAGAACTAAACTGGTTTCCAGCCCACTTTAGAGGGGTGTTTACACTGTCTTATGTATCTTAAACAGCACTTGTCCTTGTAGGAATTACAGTACTGGGTCACTTTATTAGTGCTCTATTAGTCCACTAAATAAACTGGTGGAAGCTCCTGCAGAGACCTGGTGCCAACGCAGGACCGGCTGGTCTGACAAACTGGTTTACAGGTACTGGTTACACCAAGCACTGTCACAATACTGTGCTTGCATTTAACACACATATATGTGAGTCGAGTTAATCCAGAGAGCTGTGCCTGCAGGTGGGGTATAAAGAATACGAAGCCCAAGTCACCCAACAGGGATATTTCAATGGGGGGGATTTTTGATTCTTAAATACTAAGCCTTTTATTTGCTACCCTTTGCACTTATTGTGCAAACCAAGGGCACTGCAGTTCTGAAGACCCCTCTGGCAGCATGCAGGAATGGACCCAAGAGTCTGGCCTCGGGGCAGCCTGTGCAAATGTCTCGCTTACCGCTGGGTACCAGAAGAATACTTTTGACAATGTTTTTCAGGGGGCCCAAGCTGATTTTATTCACGGTGGCAAAGTCAGAGAGCTGAGCCAGAAACCTTTCCACCTGCACAAGAGAGAGGCACAATCTTATCTCTGCACGTTTCTCACCAGAGCTGCATTCACACATCTGGTGTTCTGGACGTGCCTCACCTCCTTGGGCTCTGTCAGAAAGCGGAAGAGCACTTCAGTCAGTGATGAGAATTGCTGTGGAGAAACAGGACAGTGTTATGGAGCCAGGTACGAGCATCTCAGCATCTCGCCCCCTCCTCCCATCACCACCATGACCTTGATGTAGCCCTATGTGACTCTGGTACATGGGTCCCAGAGTTCCACCTGCCATGCCGGGAAGGTACCCCCATCCTCGGCATTACGAGATGCCTGTGGATGGGGTTTACTCATGGATGCTTCTGAGAGACTCTCAAAGGGTTTGTGCAGCTCGCACTGCACAGGGCTTTTGTGACTTGTGGCTAATTGAAACTGCTGTTCTATCCCGTGTAACCCCAAATGTGTGAGTGGAAAAAGATGTGACTGCCTAATCTTATGTTTCATAAACCCCATGGGGTAACCAGGCTAACTCGGGAAAGGAAAAGAACTGGTTAAGGGTCTAGTAGCTGCCTTCACTGGGCAGTGGCAGGGCTGCAGAGCCTGCCTGCAGGGCAGAGCACCACCGCCTCCCTCCTCTGCAGCACCAGTGCTGGCTGTGCGGCAGCTGCAGTGCCTTATCCTGTCCTCCCCCCCTGTAACAGAGGCTCTGGGCTGTACCCACGGCGCTGGCAAGCTGAGCTAAAAAAGCCTCAGCTCCTCCACCGACTCCATCGCAACCTGAGCCTGCAGCTGGGGCGCTGTACGCCCAGCGTGGCCCGGACGGAGAAGTGCGCTGCCGAGCAGAGCACCGGCCTGGGGCACTGGGGCACTGGGGCACTGGGGTGGCGAGCAGAGCCCGGCCGCTGTGCAGTCCCACCGGGAAAAAGCAGAGCTCGAGAGGTCCCTGCTGCCCACACGGGGCACGCTGGGCGCCCCTTTGCCAGAACGCGTTACAGCCCCAGCAGCCGGCTCCTGCGGGGCTCGGGGGATGCCTTGGCCCTGCCTCTGATACCGGAGAGCGCGGTGCCCTCCTGGAGCAGGCTGAGACCCGGCGGGAAGCCTGGCGCAGGGACCTGGAGGCTCAATGGGGCCCAGTACTGGGGCTGCTCTGCAGACTGGAGGCTTGACTGGGCTCGGTACCGGAGCTGCGGGCCCCGGAGACCCGATGGAACCCGGTACCGGGGCTGCTCGGGGACCCGTCGGGCCCGGCCCCCCGGTGCTGCCTCGCCCCGGCCCGGCTGTGCCTGCCCTGCAGCCGCCGGCCCCGCGGTCCGGGGCTGCTGCCGCGCCCGCCGCCGGCCCCACCTGCGCGCTGAGCTGGCTGAGGTTGTGCATGTCCCCGCTCACCGCCTCCGGCACCGGCTCCCGGGTGAAGTTGAGCAGCCCCATGGCGGCGGCCGCGGCTCCGCCCGCCCCGCCCGGCCCCGGCGCTGCCGCCGCCGCCTCAGCCTGAGCATTGGCGGCCGCACTTTCCGCACGGCCGCGGCCCCGCTCCGCTGCAGGCGGCGGCTGCCGCCACCCGTGCGGCCCCCCCTGCCCGGGCCGTGGTGCGCCCCGAGGTGGCCCCTTCGCCCCTGCAGCCGCAGCCCGAGCGCCCGCCCCGGTGCTGGGGGAGCTGCTGGTGCGCACCGGGCACGTGGCCGGCGGGGCTGGTGGCAGTGGGGTGGGTGCCCAGTGTGGGTGATGCCCAGTGGAATGGGTGCCCAGTGTGGGTGATGCCCAGTGGGATGGGTGCCCAGTGTGGGTGATGCTCAGTGGGATGAGCGTCCAGTGTGGGTGATGCCCAGTGTAATGGGTGTTCAGTGTGGGTGATGCTCAGTGGGATGGGTGCCCAGTGTGGGTGATGCCCAGTGGGATGGGTGCCCAGTGTGGGTGATGCCCAGTGGAATGGGTGTTCAGTGTGGGTGGTGCTCAGTGGGATGGGTGTCCAGTGTGGGTGATGCCCAGTGGGATGGGTGCCCAGTGTGGGTGACGCTCAGTGGGATGGGTGTACCATGTGGGTGATGCTCAGTGGGATGGGTGTCCAGTAGGTCGCCATGCCCAGTTGCCCACCCCGTGGCTCACATCAGTGTGGGTCACAAGCTCTCCAGGCCCCGTGGTCCATAGGTTGCACCCATGCAGGCATGGGAAACACGGCTGGGTTCACCTCCCAGCACCCCTTCACATGCCATGAATTGCTCTTATAGAACAGTTAGTTTTGATGGGGAAGTGTGGGACAGCCTTTTGCTTCCCTACCCAAAACTACTCGGTAGGACCCCCGAATCAGAGCTGCAGTACACGTGTGTGTCTGTGTGTTCTTTAAGTTTCATTCCACTAAGATCTCCGTCCTACGGGTATTTATTGTTAATTATTGTTACTAACGTTTCATTTTATCACTTCCATCGAATTACAACGTGATTGTGGTCAGTGTGCAGCCCAAACTACTGGCACAAAAGGAGAGAGTTGGAGGTACCCACTGTGTGGGCAGGCTTAAACTTCTCCTGCAGGGTGGAGGTTTGGTTACAGCTCAGGAGTTGTTTTCCTGTACAAAAGCCTCAAATAAATCAAAAGAAAATATCATAGTCTATAGGGGGTGGGGGGTGGGGGGGGAGGGAAGTATTTTTGCCTGAAAATTCCACTTAGAACCCAAAACTCAGCTGTGATTTTCCTGCTCCGGCTGCTGCTCCCAGCGCTGCCGCTGTTGAGCCCGGCACAGACTCATGGTGACGGGGGCCGGTGGCCCCCATGTCCATGACCGGGCTCCCTGCGGTGGACGATGTCTGGTGCGGAAGGAGCCGGCCCAAGGGCAGAAAGTGTCCGGATGTCAGACGGAGCCCGGAATTCACAGGGATGTTTAACCTGATTCTCGCCATGACCCATCAGCGGGAGCTCTCCTTGCTTCAGAGGCGTGGGGAAGGCAGGTGAGCTGTAAATCACCTTCCCACCCTCTGTTGCATGGCCTTGATTCTGTTTGTGCTCGGGAGGGAGGCCTTGATCCAGGGAATATTAGAACTGGATGTATTCCCGCAGAGGACAATGGAGCTGATCGCATCCTTAAAGACTCCTTTGCTTTGCTCTGCTATTCCGCAGCTTTCCAAGCGCAGGAAAATAATGTCTCCCGCAGTTTTTCACTATCGGTGTGAATGTGTCTGATCTATTTTATCAGGAAAGGTGCTCGCTGGCTGCCCGGGCGGGCGGACAGTGTGTAAAAGCCTTTGTGGAAGGTGAAACAGCGGCAGCCCACAAAGCTGAGCCGTTTTATTACCCACACTTTCAATTGCAAATGAGAGCGTAGAAATGTTATAGCGCCTTTCATTGTGAAGATATCCCAGCAGTGGTTTATAAACAAGGAGCTAAGCAGCAAAGTACCACTAATGATGAGGAGTTAAGAGATATTTACTGGTGGTCTGCCTGGAAATAGCAGCCAGGCGTCCTTTTCTTCTCCCAGCTGGGAGGTTTCATATACACAGGCTTGAACCGGGCTCCTCGGTCGGCTGGGATTGTGGAGCTGAAACACTGCAGGTGGAGATGTTTGCCGGATTTCACCCTCCGTATTTAGGACACCTTAAACCAAGGTACAGGTTTGGAAGAATTGGTCAGGTTCTGCGGTGAACTGGCCCCGTCGGCAGGTTTAGAACCATAGGACGGGCTTGTCGCTAGAAAAGCGTTAATGCGAACTAAAGCTTGCTCAGGGAGATGCAAGGAGTGGGTAGCAGGGAGCACCGCTGTCCGCGACCACGGTTCTCCTCTGGCTTTGAAATGTCGCACGCAGGTTTGGGTAAGTTCTCGCAAGTGTACACGAACACTTGCAGCTGATTATTGCGCATTCGATACCCACCAAAATTCCTTCACCCGTGCTGTGTGGCTGAAAACCGAAACAAAGAAGGAGGTGATTTTCTGCCTGGTTTGTGTGGTGGGACGAGCTGCGCAGGAGCAGCCTGTGCCTGATCTTTACATCCCGGTGTCTTTCTAGGGAGATGCTTTAGGAGCTAATTAAGGATGCTCTCAGCGTGAGCACGCAGGAGGCACGGCAGGCGGGTGAAGCTAACTTTGCTGAACCATGTCCCAGGCAGCAAACCAAAATCTTGGGGAAAGTTGAGTGACAGAATCCAAGAAGCTGAATTTAAGTGGAGGTTCGTGCTCGTAACATCCTGTTCAAACAATCACCAGGAAATTCGGCATCCTGGGATGCCGGTTTGGCTGCAGTATGCGAGTGTCACCAGCCCTGGTATGGCCTGTGCTGGCTGGCTTGGCCCTTTGGGTAGGATTTACTCAAAAGAGAAGGTTGCAGGGTAGGTTTGGGATAAGTGGGTGAGGTTTGGATTAGTCGCAGGGGTGCCAGGTGGAGGATGGTCCCCGGAGCCCCCAGGGTGCCCTGCCTGGTGCCTGGCATCCTCACCCCTGGGTACCTCCTGCTAGGCCATTCTCATGCAGAATGTGTCACTGATTGACTCATTAGAGCTGAGGACGAGCTGGACAGCAGTTCCAGGGATGTGCAGGTATTCGGAGTTGCAGTCATGTGCTTGTTCGCCACAAATACCCGAGTAAAAGCAGCAGCAGAAAGCAATGGGGCCACACACATATGAAGTAGGGTATTTAAAATGGTGCACTCCAAAATGAGCTGGAGGATCAGTGTGCCCTCCGTTGGGTATGTTGTTCAGCTTCATTGGGCTGGTTCAGCCTGGAGAAGAAAAGGCTCTGGGGAGACCTTAGAGCAGCTCCATTGCCTAAAGGGGGTACAAGAAACCTGGAGAGGGGCTTTGGACAAGGGCCTGTAGGGGCAGGCCAAGGGGAATGGCTTTAACCTGCCCGAGGGGAGACTGAGATGAGCTCTTAGGCACAAGCTCTTCCCTGTGAGGGTGCTGAGGCGCTGGCACAGGGTGCCCAGAGAAGCTGTGGCTGCCCCATCCCTGGCAGTGCTCAAGGCCAGGTTGGATGGGCTTTGAGTTTCTTGCCCTTTCCGCTCCCCCATCACACTCTGCACCACTGCTCCAGGGCAAACATTGCTACAGGAGCAAATTACTGCAAGCTGTGTGCGAAGGTTGCAGTGGAGCTGGCAGCACCATTGCTGGTGTGCTCCTGCCTTGTGACCACGGCAAACCTTTCCCCTGCCCGCATGGAGGGGGCTCTGCCGGCAGCCGCCCCCCGGGAGCTGTATCTCTCCCCATACCAGTCTATATACTCTGGAGGGTGGCCTGGGGAGGCCTCGCCACTGCAGATTAGGCAGGAGCAGGCGTATCCTGTTTTCTAGGAAAAAGAGGATTTTGTGGCCAGCTTTGTTAGGGCCATTGAAGACTTTCCTTTGTGTGCCTTTGCGTTTGAAGCTCGCAGGCTGGTGGCTGCAGACTCGCTGGATGTTCTGGTTACACAGATGACATTTTTAACCTTAGAGGTTTGTGCCATGTGGTCCAGGCCAGCCCACAGGAAGAGCCAGAAACTTCATGTAGGAGGGATAACACTTCCTACCTCTGTGTAAACAGCAGTCCCCCCCAGATGGGAAAAGCCGTCCCAGCTGTAGCGGAGGCAGGGGCCATATTCCTGCATGTGGCAGCAGGATGAGGATTTCCCACAGACGTTGCTTTCAGCAGGCAGAGCCCTGCTGCTGCTCCGCTGGGTAGCACGGCTCTCCCTGGCACAGGAGGGATTCTGAGGGCAGGAATGCTTCTGCAGGGAGCAGTGGTGAGGAAAGCCTTGTCACTGGGAGCTGTGATGGAGCTGGTGGAGAGGAAGGTGGCTGGTGTGGGGCTCAGGCCACGGAGCTGCTCATGGAAGAGGAGGGGACGTCCCACGGGATGTGTTCCAATGGGCTCCAGCACTGAAGAATGCCAGAAGATGGTTGTTCCTGCGGGCTGGGAAAGAGCTGCTGTGCCGCGTGCTCACGGCCATCGGGAGCCCCAGAGCCTCAACTCAGCGTTGCCACCGGCTTCAGCGAAAGGAAAAGCTCCTCCTGCTCCCTGGGTCACTGGGGCAGCTCACAACTGTGTGACTGTGGTGCTCCGTGGATGTTGCAGGTCCCGACTCAGTTGTGATGGCGACAAGAGGATGGCTTTGGTCGCCAGCCCCGTGGATTGAAAGGCTGCCTGAGGGTGGCCAGCCAGTGGTGACAACGGCTCTTGCTGAACGACTTTTTGCAGAAACATTGGCCATTGGAACCCCCTGTCCATGTCCTGCTGCTTCTGCTGCTCATCGGTGCTGGAGAGCCTGGGCGCTGATGGGGAGGGTGGCAGGTTGCTCTGGTCCCTGCCTGGCAGAGGCTGTCACCACCAGCCCTTGTTAAGGGCACTGGGAATGTCTGTCAGGAGCCCACATACAAAATCCTTTTTAGAGGCACCTTTTTCCCCATGAGATGACACAGATTCTCTTGACCATTAAGAAATGAACTCACAGCATCAATCTGTGGTCATGTGCAGCTGAAACAGGGAAAAGGGTCGGGATTTGTCTCATAATCTGCCCGGATCTGCTTTGTTCGGTACCAGACCCTTTTCACTACCAGTGTGTGCAGTCGTGCTCTCCTGAATTAGATGATAACTGAGGGGAAGAGAGAGAAAGAGGCGTTTCAGTGCCGGGAGATTGATGGCAGGTCAGTGGGGCCAGCAGAGGCAGGAAGGTTTCCGTAGAAAGGGAGAGGAGCTGCGGATGCTTGCAGCGAGGGCTAATTCCACCCTAGCTGTGCCCTGGCAACTCTGAGGAGCACAGCCTGCAAACGCATTGTGCTTTCCAGGTTTGGAAAACCAAACAGGAGTGAAATCTATTTGCTCTGGTTTAATCCGCTTGACGGAGTTGCAAATTAGCTTCAGGCTTCCGTGGGGTGTGTTTATGTGAGCTGTAATCTCCAGTGCTCCCCAAGGCCTACCCAGGCCACATTTCTCAGCTCCTCTCGTTCACTTGCAGGGTTATTTTTGCACATGCAGCCCCATTTTCATGCTGGGATGCTGCAGGGATGGAGGGGTGGGGTGGGGGGAACCTGCTGTACAGGTCTGGGGCTGGCCCCAGGCGCATCCCGCAGGTTTCGGGTACTTTGGCTAACTCACTCCTTTTCCCTCCTGACATTGAGAGCTTATTTCCATCGCACTGGGACAACCATATTCCTTTTCTTACTGTTAGATGGTTTTCTGCTGGACCTAGAAGTAATAACAAGCGAGCAGAGAAGATTATACCCCACGTGGAGCCCTGCTGCTTTGTCTTGGGCAGAGAGGTGCAGGCCTTTCCCCGTCCCCAGCACAGCCCTCCAAAGGTCTTGCTTCCGTACGGGAAAGCGGAAGAACCACCAGAAACTGACTGTGGAACTTGCGAGGCTTTGTCTGCCCGTGCCACGCTGCGAGGGGCACAGCCCGCTGAAAATCCGGTGGGTAGAGGGGTAGCTCGGGCTCTGCCTGCTCTGGGTGTCCCTTCACCCCCGTGGGAGCTCCGAGGGGTAAGCCCCGGGGTAAGCCGGCCACTGGGGGTGACACCGGGTGCCGGTGGGTACCAGGGGATGAGGAACGCCGGGAGGCTGTGAGACACTGGGGTACGGAGCGCCGGGATGCTGAGCCCCGGGGAGGGGATGCGGGGTCCGGGGGGGGTGATGTGTGGGTCTGGGCAATGCGGGGTCCGGGCCGTGCGGAGCAGCGGGGCAACGCAGGGGCGCCAGGGATGCGGAGGCCGGGGGTGGGGGGGGGATGCTGAGCCCCGGGGGTGCGGACCCGAGGGCAGGCGGTGCGGTGCGGGCCCCGCGCTCCCCTCCCCCGCCGTGCGGCGCGGCGGGCGTGGAGAGGAGGAGGAGGAGGAGGAGGAGGGGCTGCCCAGCACGGGCAGGGTTAAAGCGCCATGTAACCGGAGCGCGGGGCTGTCGGGGGCCGGCCGGAGCGCGAGAGGCGGTGAGCGGCGGCGCGGCCCCGCTGGACGGCGCGTCCCGCCGCGGCGCAGGTGAGCGCGGGGACGGGGGGGAGCCGGGGTTACCGGGGGGAGCCGGGCCGGAGCCGCGGCGCATCCTCGTGGGCGGCTTTGTTGTACGCGGCGGTGGCGGCGGGGGACAATGGGGCGGGCGGGGTCGCGGCACCGGGGCACCGGAGCGCGGTGGCGGGAGCGCCCCGGGCCCGGCCGATCGCGCGGCTCCGCTCCGTGCTCCCGGGGTCTCGCCCCTCCGGTCCGGGGGCGCGGCGCGGAGCGGCCCCGCCGCCACTTGTTGCGGGCGCTCGGTCCCGGGGCGGGTTCTGGGGTCGGGACAGCCGCGGCGCCGGTCCCGGTCCCGGTCCCGCCCGGCCCCTCCCGCTCCTCCGGCGCTTGTCGCAACTTTCGGGAGTTTCAAGCGGAGGCGCCGCTGCCGCGTGTCCCGGGGGCGCGTCCCGGGGCTGTCACGGCGGGGTCGGGCCGGGCTGGGGGCACTCCCGGCGCCCCGGTACCGGGACGGGCACGGGGAGCGGGGCGGGGGCAGAGCCCGGAGCCGCAGCGGGAGCACAGCGGAGCCTCGGGTTCCTTCAGTGAAGCGGCGGCTGCGGGGCGGGGAGGGCTCGGGGGGTGTTCCCCGGGGCCGGGGCTCGGTTTCGGCTTCCGGGGACCGGGATGCGGCGGCAGCGCTGCCGGAGCTGAGCACCTTTTGTTTTCGGTTTGGGGTCAAGGATCTGTCAGCGCATCTTCTTGCTTCTCTGTCCGCAGGAAAGCGGCTCTCGCCGGCGCCTCGGGCGTGAAGCGGCGCCTCCCCGGGGCGGAGCAGAGGGGGCGGCCGGGGCCCGGGCTCAGTTGCTGGGGCACCGGCCCAGCGGCAGGTACCGGCCCGGGGAAGCTCTACTGGCATCATCATCCTCACCCGGGCAGTGGGGGAGGCAAGGGAGAGACATCAAGGAAGAGGTCTGAGCTCCAGCCCGGGGCAAGAGTCCCTGGAGCCGGGAGAGGAGCAGCGGTGGGAGCAGGTCCTGGGGCTGCACCGCTCCCCGGGAAAAGGGGACACAGGAGGAGCTGAAACGTGCTGCCCCTGCAGCAGGACTTGTGTTAACTGCCTCTTAACTGCTTCCACTTTCCTAATTTTTAGTGAAATGAGGGGGAATGAGCCAAAGGGGCACCCTGGGGAAGATGGGGGGAGCTGGAGGCCCTGCTCTGCAGAGGTACATTATCGCTCTCTGCAACTACCTGAAAGGAGGATGGAGCCAGGAGTCTCCCAAATATGAGACAAGAGGAAATGGCCTCAAGCTGCACCAGAGGAGATTCAGACTGGAGATTAGGAACAATTCCTTCCCCAGAGGGTGCTCAGGCATTGGAACAGGCTGCCCAGGGCAGTGGTGGAGTCACCATCTCTGGAAGTGTTCACACACCGTGTAGACGAGGCCCTCAGTGACATGGGTTAGTGGTGGCCTTGGCAATGCTGGGGACCGGCTGGTTGTGATGATCTGAAGGGTCTTTTCCAATGTGGTTGGTTCTAGGATTCTCCAGGGCCAGGCAGGGGGCACGGGGACAGTGAGGTGTCATTGTCATCACTTTGTGTCCTCTTGTGCAGGGGAAGGATGCAGCAGTAAGTGCTCCGGACAGGACCTGCCACAGCTGAGACCCTCCCGGCCGGCGCGGAGCCCCCAGTGCCCCCGGCCCGGCCGCTCCACACCGGGCACGTCCCGGGGCAGGGGCTCGGGGGAGCCGGCGTGGCCCCTGGCAGCGCGACGTGGCCGAGATGAGCATGGTAAAGAGCCTAGAGCGGCTGGAGCAGCGGCTGGCTGTGATGGTGGCTGCCCAGGAGACTCCTCAGGCCTGGTCTTCACGGGGAGAGGAGGGGCCGGTTTGTTTTTTGTTTCTTTTCTTTCATCCGAGCTCGGCTGAGAGGCAGCGGCCGCTGAGCCCGGGGGTGGCCGCGCAGGGCTGGGGCAGGGGGGCAGAGAGGAAACAGGGGGAAATGGAGGGAAGTGCCGGAGCGCGGGAGAGCCGGAGAGGGGCCAGGCACAGGAAACGGGCAGGGGAGGGGAGAGCCTGCCCTTCTTAATGAGCCAAAATGGGCTCCCTTTCTTGCTGAACTGCCAGCCCAGCAGCTCTTTTCTTCCCAGGATTAGAGGGAAATGCTCAGTTTGGGGAGAGTTAAAGGGCATTTGTGTGGGGGACAGCCCTGAGCCAGCCCGGAGGGAGCGAGCCCTGGCCATTGGGGTCCTTTATTTCTTTTTGTTATTCAAACAGGGCCTGGGTGATGGCTGCCATCCCAGCCATCCCGTAAAACTTCCAGCCTTTTGATATGCATGCCCCTGTCTGGAGGCAAAGTCCGGCTGTCTCCCTGCGAGCTCCCCACCTACCCGGAACAGCACCTGATAAGGGCCAGGCTGTTTTCTCAAGAAGGAAAACTGAAAGTGGGCCCAGTCCTGGGCTGAGGAACAGCCCTGGGTCAGGGGCAGCGGGGTTCAGGGCAGTGGGGTCCTGAGGCATGGTCTGCGGGGCAGGATGTGATGCCTGGTAGGTGAGAGCAGCCCCCCTGCCCGCTCTGCCTGCACTGGGGCACTGGCTGCTCCCCAGCCTGGCTCTCGAAGCAGTTAATGCTGTGGTGTGGTCCTTAACCAGTTTGGCAAACCTTAAAGAAACTGGTATTGCAAAACTAGGGCGGGATCCGGAGTCAGCGGGTTCATTGTCTCGGTGGGGTATGGCTGCAGGGCACAGCCCGGGCACCAGGCAGAGCCGGGCGACCACTAACACCGGTCTCTTGGGGAGCTCGGAGCATCCGAGCGGGAATCCTGCACGGTTCGAGTCCTGGTGGGTTCCCGTAGGAAGCGTGCGGCTGCAGCGCTCGCCTGTGTGTTCGCAGTGCATTGAGCAGTGCAGACGCTGCGGTGCTGGTTTTCTCCTCCCGTGAGACGCAACATGTGAGGGGAGTGCTCTGGTTCTTATTATTTTCGTAATGCCCTGTGCACATGTTGGTGTGCGAAGGGAGGCGAGGACAAAGAGCTGAGCCTCCCTCCCGAGCGTGGTGAGGCTTGTAGGGATGGCGGCTCCAGGGGGATCAGTGGGAAGGACAGGATGGTCCTGGGCATGCAGCTTCCTTGCTTGGTGCTAAAGCAACATAAAGAGAGGGGATGGGAACTGCAGTCCTGCTGTCCCGGGTCGGTGTTTGTGAGAGCGAGACTTTAGCTTTGCAGTTTGGGGCTGCTGTGATGTGATGTTCCCTATCCTGCTTGGTGTATCTGAGGATGGTGATGGGATGTCCTCAAGTGATCTGGGGTGGTGCAGCTGGAGAAGTGCGTGGTGTGATGCTCCTGCGGGTGCAGTACTTGCTTCCTTTAGGATTGGAAGAAAGTCAGAGCTCCCAGAGCATGTGGCAAAGCTGAGCTGGGCACAGCGGGTGCTTGGTCCTGGCTTGGGGAGACCTGGCTGTTGTGTCACCAGTGTCACCAGTGCAGGGCTGGTGGGGATATATCACCCCATTGCCAGCCAGGGCACAGTGGGCACCAGGCAGCTCCAGGCTGAGAAAGGACAAAGCCATTCTGAGGTGCCGGTTTGAATGCCCTGGGCTCTGTCTCTGCCTGGGGCTGCCACTCAAAGGACCAGATGCGAAGGTCCCATGAAGGCCCTGGTGGGATGCGAGGATGCAGATCGCAGGGCTGGGAGGTGGCCTTGCCTGCTGCTGTCCTCCATGGATCTTGCCAGGCTCACACTGCCCCGTCTCCCATCCTCAGCCTCTCCTCTGGGTCCTGCTCATGCTAAGGGAGCAGCGCATCCTCTCGCACCTCACTGTGTGGGCTCCCAAGGGAGATTCTCTGTATTTTGCTGAGATTGTCCATGGCAGCATTGCCGCTGGTGATTGCTGTTCACCGCAGCCTGGAGAAGGGAGCAGAGCCCGGAGGGGCTGGTCTGCCTGCGCTGCACCGCACCGGGAGCATGTGGGGCCAGGACCGGCTGCCCGGGCCGGGACAGCCCAGCGAGTCCGGGCAGCTCCCAGGAATTGTTCACTGGGTCTGGAGCAGATGTGCTGCAGCCGTGGGATTTCTGCACACAGCTGTGGGGCTCGGAGCGCTTTTACACTCCTGCTGGTGCCGCTCCTCCTGTCCCTTTGTCGGGCAGATGTGTCTGGGGAGGGGGCAGGATGCGCACCGGGGGCTCTGGCTATGGAGGTGGGTGCTGGTCACCTGCCTTCCTTCGTGTCTGGATGTTACCAGGGTTTTAAGGCTGCCTTTGGCATCTGGAACATCAGACCCCGACTGGTCTTTGTTTGCCAGAGGTGCTGACAGATGATCGGAGCAGAAATCTCAACTGTTAGGGAAGCAGTTGGAGGCGATGCTGAGCGAGAGCGGCGGGAGGGGGCCGGGGCAGGAGCCCGGGGTCTCTCTGGGGCTGGGGGGATTGGTTGTGTCTGGTTCCAAACAGGGCTTTGGACGGGTTAAGCCTGGCTTGCTCCTTGCTCGCTGAGCTACGTGCGCCTGCAGTGACGGTGCTGGCGGAGGGGCAAGTTGCAGCACAGACCCATAGCCCAGCAATGAGGCAGCTTCGTTAGCGCGGTCCCGGGGGCCTCTGGGAGAGCCTGGGAGCTTCCACTTCCGAAAACAGGATCCAGGGAGGGCAGAGGCCTCTGGGTGCCGGTGAGGCGCCGGGGACACGTGGCCGGGCTCTGCGCTGCAGCAGCTCCCGGTGCAGGGGCCGCCGGCACACGGGGGTGCTGCCGGTGCCGGGGGTGCAGACCCCTGCCCTGCCCTGCCCCGGGTGAGGCCAGGGAAGGGGCAGGAGGAGATTTCTCCCTTTGGGGGGGAGTTCAGGTCGCTGCAGGCGCCAGGACTTTGCCCCCCATGGCGAGCTCTGCTGTGTCCTGCTGCTGTGAGCGCCCGCCTGCTGCTGGCTGCAGGGCGCGGGGATGGTGGATGCGGCTTCTGTTTGCTGGAGCTGGTGGATCCTCAGAGCCACCCCTTAGCCCCCGGGGCCGCTGCGGATGCGGCTCCGGTCAGAGCCCTCCACAAAGGGCAGGAGAAGTTGTGGCTGGATTGCAGAGCTTGCAGCAGGGGCTTTGCCAGCCCTGGGGCTTTCTGCATTCTCCATTTCCTTTCTGCTCTGGCTTCCACAGGCGACCATGAAGAAGGACAGCAGCCCCGGCCAGGAGGAGGCAGACTGCAGGGCAGAGCTGATCCTCCTCAACGGCGCCTGTACCAGTCGCACCAGTGACACCCCCCCCATCATACGGGAGACAAATGGGAAGCCCAGCACTCCCGGTGAGTCTCGATGTGCCCAGGGATACCCAGGGATACGTGAAACCAGGGATGTCCCAGCCACTATGCCAGGGTTGCAGCACAGCGCCCAGGTTCCCTCCATGACTCCGCTGGGTCTTTTCTTCCCGGCAGCACATCCATGAGTCCAGGCCACAGCAACAGCAGTGGTTGTGGAAAGGGGTGCCACGCTGGGATGCCGGCTCTGCCCCTTGATGGTTTAACTGCTCGCAGTGAGGGAGCCCTCATCCTCTCGAGGAATGCCTGGGGATACTCAGGTCATGGTCCCCAAATCCCACCTCTTGTACTCATAAGGTCCTGCTTTAAATGAAAAGCCTGAATAGCAGGAGTACAGTTTGCTTATGGCTCAGGAACAAAACGATGCATAAGAAGGTCCCTCCCTTCCAGCCTGGGTGCAGGTGGGGGATGTGGGACTGCTGCTGTTGGCAGCACCGCGATGGGCAGCCTCGGGGATGCTGCTTGTCTCCTGCTCTCGGCCTCATTTCTCCAGGATGAGGCTTTGGTGTCTTCCTCTGCTGCCCGGAGGAGCGGGGGTTTGGGGTGCGCTGGGCACGGCTGGGGAGGCTCATGGAGCCTGAGGCTGCTCTTGTCCCTGTGCAGATGCTGGGGGCCTGGGGCTGCCATCGCTGGAGAACAACAAGAAGGTGAACAAGGGAGACCCGGCCAAGGAGGAGGAGGGCCTGTCCTGGCCGCTGGCTCTCGCGGAGGTGCAGGAGGCAAGTGCTCAGCAGGACCCTGGAGCCCGGGCTGTGCTTGGGGACCCTTGCCCGTTCCCCCGGGGCTACGGGAGCAGCCCAGAGGCAGATGCGATATTCATTTACAGGCAGAATATTTGTTTGCATTGTTCAATTCCTGCTGTGCTTTATGTCAGCAGCAGCAGTGTGGTGGGGGTGATGCAGCCATGCCCGGGACGTGTTGCAGCAATATGATCACTGTTATGCTGATATCGTCTTCAGTTGATGGACTGAAGCATCCCACCCCCTCCTCAGGGTGTCCTGCTTTTGGCTGCTTTGGGGCTGGGTCCCAGTCCTGTGTTGAGTAGGTTGAAAAACCCCCAGGGGATTTTCACTTGCGGAATCTCACCTTGTGCTGATGCTCTCTTGTGCTGCATGCAGGAAACCCCCTTGGGTTGTGCTGTGTGGAAACTGCAGCTGCTGAGCCGCAGGGGAAGGGCTGCCCTGGTGCCTCTGCAGGGCTGGGGCAGGAGGGAGGTAGAGGAGGGTACAACTGA
Source organism: Lathamus discolor (assembly GCF_037157495.1). Classification (NCBI taxonomy): domain Eukaryota; kingdom Metazoa; phylum Chordata; class Aves; order Psittaciformes; family Psittacidae; genus Lathamus; species Lathamus discolor. The sequence continues at coordinate 687,094 of NC_088894.1, read as the reverse complement.
GGAGGGTACAGTCGAGGATGCATGGGATGGCTGGAAACAAAGGTGATGCCATCGGCTGCTGGTGGGATGCTCTCGCAGTGCTGGGGGCTGCAGCAGTGTGAGCTCCTGAGCACCTTGCCATCCTGTCCGCAGAGATGCTGTGAAGTGCAGCTGCCTGTGCTCACCTCGCATTCCCCATCCATGCCCAGGGCCCTGGTGCTGCCGGTGCCAGCCCCAAGGGGCATGGGCTGGGGGAAGGCGTCTGTGCCACATCCACGCCACGTCCTCTCTGCCCTGGTTGCAGGTGCGGCCCCGGGGCAGCGCAGGCTGGGAGAGCAGCCTCCGGCAGAAGCCCCCCGTGCGCCTCATCTTCCAGGCAGGGCAGACCCGCCAAGAGATGAAGATCAAGGAAACCAACAGCGTGGAGCCCCCACGGGACCTGCCGACCCCCCTGCGGGTGAGGGTGCGTGGGGCTGGGGCTGCCCTGGGATCGGGAGACCTGCCCTGCTGCCGTGCCCTGCCCAAGGCTTCAGGCACACTCTGTGCCTCAGTTTCCCCTGTGCGGTCGGGGGGTGTGGGCTGCTGCTTGCCATTGCTGTGAACTGGGTGCTTTGGGGTGAACTGGGGAGAGGAAAAGGGAAGAGCAGAAGCGTTGTTACATTTTCTATGTGTCTTGAGAGCAGAAACAGAGCACGTCTCCTTCAGGTACCCCGGTCCAGGGCCTTTCCCTCCACTCCTGGTGCCCCCCTTCCCAAGTTCCTCTTCTCTGATCCCTGGATACGTGGCTGGGGGTGGCGTGGGGCAGGTTTCCGCTCACCTTCCCCTCTCCCCGCGCTCACACTCCACTTCTCCACCATGCAGAGCTCCAAGCGGCGCCAGTCCGCACCTATCCCCATCCCCACCATCGACCTGACGGAGGAGGATTCCCGGGACTCCTCCCGGAGCAGCAGCACGCTCTCTGGCAGCAGCTCCCAGGAGGGCCAGAACGGCTCCACTGAGCTGGGGACTGAGGAGACCGAGAGCAGGGATGTGGGGATGGCGCTGGAGTACCAGGTACGGATGGGTCCCACTCTGCTCCTGCACCTGGGATGCTGCAGCTTCTCCTGCGTGCCCTCCCCTGTGTGCCCAGGCTGTGATGATGCTGGGCTGTCCCCATCCATCGGGCTCTGGTCCGGGGCTGCAGGCGGGAGCTGTGCAGGGACCGGCCCTGCCCGTGCTGCTTGTGGGGCTGGAAAAGCCTCCAAGGGCCCCGGAGACGCGCGCGTGGCACACGCCGGGCTGGCAGCGCGCCGTGCCCCGCCGAGACACGCAGTTGCATGTGCAGGAAACGTTTCTGGGGGGGATGCTGGGTTGGAGCGGAGCTGCTGGAGCTGCAGAGGGTGATTCAGTGCCTGCAGGCAGCGGGGCAGGGCCCCAGGATTGCAGGAATTGGGCAATTGCATCTTGCTGCACAATTGGGTGCCCAATTGCGGAATGAAGCTGGGAAGGAGGGCTCTGCAGGTCAAGGTGACTGCTCCTGCGTGGGGAGCATGGTCCTGGCGCGGTCCCTGTCGGGCTGCCTGATGGAGGCCCTTGCTTGGCACGGTCATGCCAAAATTCCCAGCTCTCCCTTTCGTTGTCTCTGTTTTGCTCTGCTCCGTTTCCCCTGTGGGTGCCCTGTCCCTGGGGTGCAGCCGGATGGGCTGAGCTGTGAGCCCCATGGAGGGGCTGCCCTGTGCCAAGGAGCAACCTCAGGGAGCCCAGGTGGGAGCTGGTGGGAGTGGGGTGCTGGTGCTGGTGCCAGTGCCGGGGGCACTGTGCAGGACGCAGCACGCACTGCACTGTGCCAGGCACTGCTGATGCTCAGACCTTCCTGCACGGCGCAGGGCTGGCTCTGGTGCTGCCGGGGTGTGCTCTGCTGTTCTGAGGCAGGGGATGCAGCTCCGGTGCATCCCTGTGCAGAGCTTCACAGGTGAGCAGCGATGGGCACACGTGGTGGAGCAGCGGTGTGGGGTGCTCCATGGCCACGTTCCGGGGCTCTCTGCCACAGCTGCTTGGACGAACCGGGGAGCTCACTCTGTGGCTCATCCGTGTTCTCCTCTTCTGCCTTCAGGACGGGAAGGATTTTGGAATCGGGGAGCTCGTCTGGGGAAAGATCAAGGGTTTCTCCTGGTGGCCGGCGATCGTCGTCTCCTACCGAGCCACGGCCAAGCGCCCGGCAGCCTCGGGCATGCGCTGGGTGCAGTGGTTCGGAGATGGGAAGTTCTCTGAGGTGAGCTCCTGCCTGTTCCTGCCTGTCCCTGGCTTCTCCTGGGCTGGAGCCCTCATCCCTGCCCAGCTGCTGCCTGCCCTGCTCCCGGGGCTGCCTCTGGGAGGGTCTGTGTGTGCCCGGCTCCAGCCTCCCTCGCAGGGACCCCGGTGGCTCCGGTGCCAGCAGCCTGGGCACCATAGGCTGGTGACAGGACCCAGCAATGGGAACGGCCCCGGGGTGCAGGAGGGAGGGAAGCCCGCAGGGCTGCGCTGGCAGAGGTGCGGTGCTGGCAGAGGTGCGGTGCTGGCAGAGGTGTGCACAGCCCGTTCCATGCGTGCAGCGCTGCCGCTGCTCATCCCCTCCTGCAGCTGACGCTGGGCTTCCACGGCCCCACAGCCCAGGCAGAGCCCTCGGCTCTGGTGTGAGCGGTGCCGCGGGGCTGGGTGCGTGGCACGGGGTGCATGGTGCTCCGGGGACGTGCCCGGTGCAAGCTCTTGCTGCTGTCCCGCAGGTTTCTGCAGACAAGCTGATGGGGCTCGTGGCCTTCAGGCAGCATTTCAACCTGTCCACGTTCAACAAGCTGGTCTCCTACCGCCGAGCCGTGTACCATGCACTGGAGGTAGCCGGAGCGGAGCTGGGGCTGGGTGAAGGAAGGTGCCAAGCGAAGCAGCTGGGGCTGGGCTGTCCCTGCTCCCATCGCATGGGGCTGACGGAGGCAGCCGGCTCATGGCAGGGAGGGGGGCACAGGAGGGTGGCTGGGAGCATTCCCAGCACTGGAATGCAGCAGCTGCCGCCGGGCTGAGCCCTGTGCACGGTTGTGTGCTGGGGAGAGGGCTCGGGACATGGCCCTGGCAGGCACGTGGGCCACGCAGCTGCGGCCGGGCTGCTCCATGCATGGGGGCCAGCCCCTGTCCCGTGGTGTCCCGTGGTGTCCTCTGCTGTCCCACGGCGTCCCGTGGTGTCCCATGGTGTCCCATGGTGTCCTATGGTGTCCCATGGTGTCCCATGGTGTCCCATAGTGTCCCGTGGTGTCCCCCAAGGTCCCTCCTCTTGGCAGGTTGCCCGGAGCCGGTCGGGAAAGACGTTTTCCACAGCCCCTGGGGAGTCCCTGGAGGAGCAGCTGAAGCCCATGATTGATTGGGCACTCACTGGCTTCAAGCCCCTGGGCTTCAAGGGACTGCGGCCGCCCAAAGCCTCAGGTGAGGAGGTGCCACGAGCCGGGCATGGGGATGGCGCCGGCATTGCTGGGCCTGCTGGCTTGGAACCGAGGTGGCCCTCGGGCTCCTCAGTGCGGTCCCTGCCAGCAGCATTGCCAGAAGCCACAGAGTAAAGCACCTCAAAGCCATCGCCCCTGGATGAGCCCTGAGCCATGCTGGGGAGCTGCGGTGCTGTCCCCCCGCGCCCCGGGATGCTCCCAGGGCTGGCGGCTTGTGCCCATGGAGCCACCTTTCCCTTGCAGAGAACGGGGTCCTGAGGAACGGGACGGAGGAGGTGCTGTCCCTCGAGCAGTGTCCCCCCACCAAGAGGCTGAAGACCAACCTGTGCACCAGCGGCAAGGAGCAGCGCGTGGAGGAGGAGCAAACCCGAGGTGCGCAGCGGGGAGAGCTGGGGAGCACCGAGCATCCTGCGGCGCTGGGCAACCGCCCCGGGAAGGGCTCGGCGCTTCCCGGGGGATGTGAGCTTGCTTTCCAAAGGCCAAAGCTTTTCTGGGCCTTACAAGGCACCAGCAAACCCAACTGCGAGACACAGGCTGGGCCCCATTGGTTGCTTAGCTTGGAAATGATCTTTGAGCTCTAGTTCTGGTGAAGGACATGGGGTTTGCACCAACATTCCTGGTACGCCTTTGCTGTGCAATGCCCAACGGAGCAGCAGCAGTTTTAATGAAGAAAGAAGGCGTCTGTACGTGGAGGGTTTTGTTCGTTACTTAAGGACTGATAAATACGTGTACTTTTTATTTCCTAAAGAGCAAATGGTGTCGGAAGTTACCAACAACAGCGGGAGCCTCGAAGGTAACGGGTGGTCCTCTCTTGGGAAAGGTGTGGGGTGATGCGGGTGATGGGCAAAGATCCTGGGTCCTCTTTATGGCTCCAAGTGGAAGGGAAAGGTGCTGGGGTGCTGGGTGCCGATCCCGCTGTGGGGCCTGATCCTGGGGGAGCCTCGGCCACCTCCAGACCTGCGCGTGTCTGCGGCACGGGGCAGTGGGGTCCCTGCCTGCCCCGGGCTCAGCAGAGCTCTGTCTGTCCTGCAGAGAGCTGTTTGTCCTGCGGGAGGAGGAACCCGGCCACCTTCCACCCGCTGTTCGAGGGGGGGCTCTGCCAGACCTGCAGGGTAAGTGCGGGCAGGATGGGTGCAGGATCCAGCCCTGCTGCACACGGGGCAGGAGGGGGTGACTCTGCCAGGTCCTGGCTGTGCTGTATCCACTGTGGGGCTGTTCCTTGCTGTGTCTCTATTTGAAGCACCAAGGATGGGCGTCCTCGAGCTCTCGGTTAGCAACTCCACATTCTCTCTTCACTCTCTGATGACAGATCCTGATCCCTTTGTACTTCTCCCGGTTCTCCTTTCGCTAGGATAGATTCCTGGAGCTCTTCTACATGTACGACGAGGACGGTTACCAGTCCTACTGCACCGTGTGCTGCGAGGGCAAGGAGCTGCTGCTCTGCAGCAATGCTGGCTGCTACAGGTGGGTCCTGGCTGTTTCTTGGGCTGAGCTCCCAGCGATGCTCATGGGAGCTGCAGGGAAGCGGGGTCGTGTGTGAGCCTGGCAAGGTGCTGGTGCTGGCTGCGATGCAGCGCAGCCTCCCCATCCCTGCTGAGCCAGGCTTCACCTGAATGACAGCCCCCGGGGGGCTGGCGGGAGCGTTACCCACACCTGGGGCACCGCTTTGTGCCAGCATCCCTAGGACCTGGGGTACTGCCCGGCCAAACCTCCTGCGAAACATGGCGGGGGCTCCAGTGCACGGCAGGGGAGACCCCGGGAGAGGCTGGGCTGACGCGGGGGGATCCTGGAGGCGATGGGCACGAGCTGCTCTGGTTTGGGCAGGTGCTTCTGTGTGGAGTGCCTGGAGGTGCTGGTGGGCAGAGGGACGTCGGCCAAGGCGAAAGAGCAGGAGCCCTGGAACTGCTACATGTGCCAGCCCCAGAGGAGCTATGGGGTGCTGCAGCGCCGGCAGGACTGGAACACGCGCCTGCAGGACTTCTTCACCAGCGACAAGGGGCAGGAATACGTAAGGGCTGCGGCCATGGGAGCCCAGAGCGCTGGGAATGGGGGGGAGGCTGCAGTGTGGCTCGGAATTCCCCATCCGTCTGCCTTGGCCCCGCTCCTCCACCTTCACCAAGGGTGGAGCTGGGCTCTCGGCCATGCAGATGCTCCCCTGAAGGCAGAGGTGATTCTTGTGTTGCAGCACTGGGCCTTCATTGCTGGCTTCCTTGCAGGCTGCACCCAAAATCTACCCGACGGTGCCACCAGCGAAGAGGAGACCTATTCGAGTGCTCTCTTTGTTCGCTGGCATAGCCACAGGTGAGGCGCTGGAAGAGCAACACCGCACATGGGGGGGATCAGCTTCATGGCCTCAAACCCGTCTCTGAAGGCTTGGTGGGGAGAGGAAGGTGAAGGGCAGGGGGATCCCCACCAGAAGAGGATAAGGGCAGGGGCTCCCATTCCTGGTGGATATGGCTGCAGAGGAGGGAGGGCAAGGGGATTGCTCAGAGGTTCCTGCTGCGCTGGGCGCTGTCAAGGGGCTGGTTTCGCTGGGCAGCGAGAGCTGTGGGAGCTCTGGCAGCACCGGTTTGACTCCGCTCTGGAATTCTGCTTCCCGGGTTTCCCGCACCTGCTGCAGGAATGGGTCAAACAAGTGGTTTGCTGTTCCACGAGCCCTGTGTGACTGCCCCCTCCTAGGACACGCCAAAACGGCCACGTCGAGCGTCTCTGCTGACGAAGGAGACCGGGAGACAAAGGAGAGCAGCGCAGCCTCAGACGTGTGTCCCTTGGCAGGGTACCTGGTGCTGAAGGACTTGGGCATCCAAGTGGAGAAGTACATCGCCTCGGAGATCTGCGAAGAGCCCATTGCCGTGGGCACCATGCGGCACGAGGGCAACATCACCTACGTGCACGATGTCAGGAACATAACCAAGAGAAACGTGAGCTGGGCAACGTGGCACCGTGGCCGTGGGGGCTCACCCCAGCACCCCTGGGGCAGGATTTCCCCCTGCCCTGTCCAGGAGGAGGGAGCCACTTCCCTGGTGTCTCCTAACGGGATCTGTCCGCTCTAGATCGAGGAGTGGGGTCCTTTTGACCTGGTGATCGGTGGAAGCCCCTGCACTGACATCTCCCTTGTCAACCCAGCCAGGAAGGGGCTCTATGGTAAGGCTGCTTTGCCTCTGCAGGGCTGGGTTTCCCTGGGGACATTCCTGGGGTTCGGAGCCATCTCAAAGCACAGGGAAAAGGTTCAGGCCCAGTCTGCCTTGGTGGTGGCTCCCCTCCGAGCTGCAGCCCTTGGGCTGGCACCTGCTAAGCACAGGCTGTGTCCATGCTGGTGGGGAGGCAGCCAGGGCCCCCAGACCCCCGCTCCCCATGCAGCAGCAGATCCCAGCCTGCAGCTCCTTCTTTCTCCCTTGTAGAAGGGACCGGGAGGCTGTTCTTTGAGTTCTACCACCTGCTCAACTACGCTCGTCCCAAGGCCGGAGAGGAGCGTCCCTTCTTCTGGATGTTCGAGAACGTGGTGGCCATGAGGGTCAATGACAAGAGGGACATCTCTCGGTTTCTGGAGGTGGGGATTGCGGCTTTAGGAAGGGCGTCTGAGCCGGAGACACCTCCTGTGCCATGCACACTGCGCTGAGCTGTGTGGGGCTGGCTCTGGTTTTGTGTGGCCCCTGCCTGATGCGCACCCAGGAATCAAGCTTTCATCCTTGGCTCTGGGTCTCCTGGGGCTTGCAGCAGGGTGGTCCCAGCACCTGCTCCCTGGGGCAGGCTCTGCCTTGCAGAAAGATGTGCTCAGGGCAGTGCCCGCTGTGTTATTTCTAGGGAGAGGGAGGTCAGGGACTGGAGAGGATTTTTAGCTGTGCTGGCCGTGGCCGTGGTGTGGGAGCCCACAGGGCCAGCCAGACCGTGCTCTGGTGTGGAGCAGGAGTCTGGGGGGGCTACATCCTTAGGAGGACTTGCTATTCACTGCTGTTGCAGTGCAGTGGAGAGCGGCACCATGCAGGAGAGGGCTGAGCCCAAGCCTCCTCTAACCCTGATTTTTGCATGTCTTTTGCAGTGTAACCCGGTTATGATCGATGCTATCAAGATATCAGCTGCCCACCGAGCGCGCTATTTCTGGGGTAACCTTCCAGGGATGAACAGGTAATGAACCCTTCACTGTCCGTTTGAATCTCTCGCTGCAGCTTTGCTCTGTTTCATGGTGCTTGTACGGTTCTTCCCTCCTTGGCCCTGAGCCCAGCTCCCGGGAGCTGAAGAGCTGCAGTTCCCGTATGGTGCAGTTCCCTGCAGCGATGTGCACATGACAAAGTGCTTGTTAATGAGCAGGGATGAGACTGGGAAAAGCAGCAGCATCCTCTGCCCTGGGCCTGGAGCCTGTGGAGGGAAGAGTGATGGGGTCAGTGCAGGATGCTCTGTGGTGTGTTTAGCTTGGGGTTATACATGACATGCACATCCACCAGCCTTTGTTTAAGATGCAGGCTAATGTGGGGTGCTGTAGGGCGGCCCCATGCCCAGCGAGTGCTGTGTGGGGTTTGCAGGGGCAGCGGATCAACCCCAGCAGCCTCCTTGGCCAGGGCTGCTCAGTCCAGTGTGGTGCCTTAGGGAAGCTGCTCCAGGCTTTGTGCACACCTCGGGAGCACCCTGAATTGGTGGTAAAACACAGCAGGAGGACTTGGAGTAGAGTAAAACCCTATAGCTACCAGGCCTGCGCACCAGCTACTCCTAGCAACAGAACCGGGAGATTTCACCAGGGAGTGCCTCAGCCAATAAAGAGATGGGGTTTAAATACTCCGGATTGTTTGTATTTAAATTGCCAGTATTTCTTGGAGTTAAAACTAATTAAAGCGGAGCGAGAGGCATGCAGGAATTTGAAAGTGAAATAGCAATTACCGAGGCTTTGTCATGTGAAATGGCACTTGGAGAACCTTCCTCTGATGGAAGCCTGGGGATGAGCTGTCTCCGCGATCTGTCCTGGGGCGATGCTTGTGGAGGTGCCTTGCTGAGCAGAGTGGGCAGAGGTGTGAGTTCTTGGCTCCGTGTGGCTCCTGGGACGGTGCTGTACTGACCTCGGCCATGGCACAGAGGCTGTGTGAGGACACAGCCGTGGAGCTGGGAGGAGGAATTTTCCATTGTCTTTAGCGTTTGCTTTTTGCTCCCCATGCTCGGTGCTGATTCCTGGCTGGAGATTGCTGGTGGCTCTTGGGTTTGTTTTTCCTTTTATTTCTCCTAATCCAGCTTTAAAATGGAGCCAGCACAGGGGGGGTCTCAACCCCTGCCAGCATCTCCCTCCAACTGGGAGCTCTGCTGGGGTGTGTTCCCAGGGGCATCAGCCGCTGGGTGCACTGGTGGTGGGCTGGGGCCCTGGGGCAGCTCCTGGACAGCAGTGCTTCTGTGCCCAGGCAGATGTGCTTGCATGGATACACGAGGGGTGGTTTGTCTGTGGCCATGGGAGCGGGGCTGCGGGTGTGGGCTCTGCTCTGCTGCCCCTGGGCAAGTGCCTCTGGCTCTGGGCAGAGCAGGAAAGACTGTGTCACCTTTGCCAGATGCTTTGGGTAGGAAGCAATGCACATTCGCTTGCTGCCACTCTGGGAAAGGAAATCGGAGCTGGTGGGGAGCACTGACACACTGCTGAGGAGCTTCTGCTGAGCAAGGCTCTAAAACACAGGCTGGGGCTCGAGGGATGCAGGGATGGATGCAGATGGGACAGAGAGATGCTGTGTCCTGGCTGCATCTGGTGGGCACCGGTGCAGTCACCAAAGCTCACCCCCCCTCCCCTGCCTCTGCTCCACAGGATCTTCGGCTTCCCCCTCCACTACACGGATGTCTCCAACATGGGCCGCGGTGCTCGCCAGAAGCTGCTGCGGTCGTGGAGCGTCCCCGTCATCCAGCACCTCTTCTCCCCGCTCAAGGATTACTTTGCCTGCGAATAGCCAGCCGAGCAGCCCTCGTCTCTCTGGTAAAGATGCACAGCTCGGCTGGAGGCGGGAGAGGGACGGGCCCATCCCTGCTCTTCCCTCCTGCAGGGAGGCAGCCTGGCCCCGCAGGGAGAGCCGAGGAAATGTCTTTAACCAAAGAACCTGGCAGGGTAACTTTTCTTGAAAGGGACTGATGGCAGTGATAGAAAACACGGACAAAAGAGCTTTAATTGCCCAGCGCAGGAAGCTCTGTGCATGGCTGAGACCATGGGAAGCCTCCTCCAGAGCATTAAATACCCAGTTTAGCCTAGAGCTGAAAGTCACAACTTGCTGAGCAGTGAGCGCGGAGGCAGCTGCCGAGGGGCGCGGGCAGATGTGAACTGCAGCGAGTTCCTGCTTCTGACCAAACAAACCTCTCCTGAAGCAACTGCCAAAGCCCCCCCGGCTGTGGCAGGAGGTGTAAGGGACCCTGCTCAGGTACATACACTGAACACGCAGGATACACACACCAAATCGGTTTTATTGTTATTTTTTGATAAACTTTTGTGTTGTTTAATGTCTATTGCTGCTTTAAGGCATTACATATGAATGTGGAGATTCCTAGACCTGAATGTAGCTGAAACTGAACTGTGAGGTGATAGAATTACTTTTCTAGCTAGAACTAAAGGAATACTGTTTTATACGTTTGGCTGTAGTTTACAAATACTCACTACTTCCTTTTTAAAGCATCTACAACCTTTTCCTTCCATTTTAAAAATCCTGCTGAGTGGTTTGAAAGCTTACACAGGAATTGGAGCAGGGAGGATTGGAGCTCCAGTGTCCATAAAGGAAAATGTTCTCTGAGCATCCATTATCCCCAGTGAATGTGGTGCATGGGCAGGAAGGGCAGTGCAGGGGTCAGTGTGGTCCTCAAGCTGCAGCCCCCATGTGTTGTGAAGCCGAGCAGTATTGGGAGCATGTTGGCTGTGGTGCAGGAGCTTCCTGGCAGGGAAGATCCCACCGGACCCCAGTGGGATTGCAGGGTCCCGGAGCACAGCACCGGTCTCACCCGCGCTGATCCCACTCCATGGGCAGCAAGGTGGGAAAGCTGCTGTGGCTGGGGGCTGTGCGTGTTCCCCCATTGCGGGCACTGGTGCTGGGGCAGGTCCTGGGTCCGCAGGCAGGGCTCTGCTCTACCTCTCCTTCCCTGCTCACCCATCTCCCCATGCACAGGGAGGCTTTCATGCTCCTGTGCCCATCCTGGGGCTGGACCAGGAGCTCCTGCAGCCTCTGCTATGCTCACTTTATTGCCCTCCTGCTCCCTGACTTTGCCGGGGTGATTTCCCGCTGTCCGTAAAGTCCCAGGGAGCCCGTCCCACCTGTGCCAGGTTTTCCGTAGCCCCCTTAACTCCAATGCACATTTCAATGCACTGAAGCAACTTGTGGTGTCCCCCCATTGTCCCTCTGTCCTCCCCTACCTCTGCTGTTCACTACACCCTGTCCGCAGCGTCCTTTGGTGCCTTCTCAAAGTGAATCCTGTCCAAACCACAGGCCAGGCTGCTTCATGAGGTGTCGTACAGCATCAGTGGGGAATGAGAGCTTCTCTCCCAGCTCCTTCTACCTCTCTGACACATGGGGGCCCTCCTCACCCCTCTTACGGGTGGTGGAGGACGACAGCCTCCTTGGAGGAGGGAGCCTCTCACTTTCCACTCTTCTGTGCCACTTTCCACCCTGGGCTTTGAGGACCATCTTCTCTGGGTCTCCTGCCCAAGGCTGCACTCGGGAATGGGCAGGAAGGGCAGCCCAGGGAGCTGAAAGGCTTTTCCCCTTGGTCCTGCCCAGAGGTCACTCTTTAAAGTCTTCCCAGTGGGGGCTGTTCTTGGTGATGTGTTTGAGCTCAGGAATGAGTAGCACCCGCTCACCTCCTTTGTCACCAGCCCCTGGCTGGGAAGATGGTGGGGTGGGTGCTGGGGGTGCTGGGAAGCCCCAGCATCGCCACCACCAGCTTTGAACCCATCTGCAGCCTCTGGCACCCAGCCTGGACCTGTGACACAACACTAACTTGTGCGCCCAGCCCCAGCCAGAGCCCCATGTGGAGCCACAGGGTCACGGCCACCCTCTGCTTTGGGACCCTCTGATGGGTTCTATGTTTCCAAACGGGGCTGGCACGTAACCTCCGCTCCCCAGCATCTCTGATTTCGTACTCCAGGTCTCACATCCCTTCCCTACCTGATCAAAAGAAAAATAAACGGAGGAAAAAAAAAGGACTCGGGGAATTTACACAAAGATGAAAGAGGGATGAGAATTGTCTTGGCATTAAGCTTACTTGATAAGAATTGTAGTAGACAAGTCTTCCTTGAAACGGTTTTCCCTGTAAGAGCTGCCTTTTATTACGTGTTTATAAGATGTAAGGAGAGGTAGATTCAGAAATGCCTTTTTAACACTTTTGTAAAGGTTTCTAACTCTCCCTGGTGCTATTTTTTTAGGTTAAGGATTGTTGATGTTGAAATTCGTGCGGGTTTTTATACAATCTTTTACAAATAAAAGAAGTGCATCGTTTTGCTGAGCACATTTCGCCTCGCTCTTTGTACCGAGGAGCGTGAGAGCTCAGACGTGCGCGTCCACACAGTACCGTCGGGTCTGGGGTGGGGGAGAAAAGGGGATCCACATCAGCCGTTCATTGCTGTCCAGTTACGGATCAGTATTTCCGCATGACCGGGCAGTCCTCCACTGGCAGGTTCGTGTGGAGATCACCGCGCTTCACACAGGGGGGTGCCCCCTCCCTGCTGCCCACGGAGGTGACGGGCGGGATGCGGGATCCGGGTGGGGGACACCGGGGCACGGCCGGGGCCGGGCTGGGCTGTGCCGGGACCGCGCCGCGCGCCCCCGGACCGGAGCCGTGGCAGCCCCCACGGGCACGCGGGATGCAGCGCGTGTGGGCGGGGCTAGCGGCTCAGCCAATCGCAGGCGAGTCAGTGGGGGAGATGGGCGGAGCCTCGCCTTAGAGACGCGGCGGGTGTCCCCGCCCCTTAGCAACCGCCTTGCCGGTGAGCGGCGCTCTCTGCGACGGCCGTGACGCGCGCGTGACGCAAGCGCGTAGCGAGCGAGTGACGTGGTCCCCGGGCAGGCGGGCGGGGCCGGTTTGAACGCGCAGGAGACGGGGCGAGAGCGGGGCAGGTAACGGGCCGGGCCGCGGCGGGGGCGGCCCGCGGGCCCGGGGCGGGCTGGCGGCGGGTCCCGGCCTGGGTCCGGGCTCGGGGAGCGGGCGGGTGGCGGCGAGCCGGGCCCGGCGGGCGGCGAGGGGATCGGCGTGAGGCCTGCAGGGCCGGGCCGCGCCCCTCCGCGGGTGCGGGGCGCCGGGGGCCTGGCGGCGGAGCCGGCGGCCGGCGCGGCTGTGGCGGAGGGCGGCGGTGGGCGCGGGGGTGGGTGCGGGCCGTGCCCCGCCCGCGGCGGGCCCTGCCCGGCGGCAGCTGCACCGGGGGCTCGGCGGCGAGCGAGCGGCTCCGCTTTGTGCTGGCGGGGCTGGGCCCTGCGCCCTGGGGAGAGCGATAACCGGGGCAGAGCAGGAAGCGGTGGTGCCGCGCCCGGTGAGCGGGGTGGGCGCCGGCCGCGAGTGCCGTCGTGAGCGCTGCCAGGACAGTGTTAGTGGTGGTAACGGGGCTTCAGAAAGCCCCAGCCGCGAGGTCACCCCAGCTGTGAGCAGCCGCCCGCAGCGTGTCCTGTGCTGCTGAGTGAGGCCTGTCCCGACAGGGGCCATGGGAACGCTTGGTGGTAACGTGGTACTAACGCCTCTGGTTGTGTCTTCCAGAAAATGGCAGTTAATGTGTATTCTACTTCAGTGACCATCGAGAACTTGAGCCGACATGACATGCTGGCCTGGATCAATGAGTCTCTGCAGCTGACGCTGACAAAGATCGAACAGCTCTGCTCAGGTGAGGGCTCAGCGCCGGGGTTGCCGCCTCAGAGGTGCTCCCCAGGTCTGCAGGGGTACCACTGTGCTGTGTGACTGTGCTGGCCCTCAGTCGCCGTCCCAGTGGCTTCGTTCCTGGTCTGAACAGATCCATGGTGACTGTTACAGTCTGGTTGTGGTTAGGGCATTACTGAAATGGCTGTTAATAATGTAACCATAATGAGAAGGTATATTCTTCTGACTCACTGCAGTTTAGATGAAATAAGAAGGAATGGGGGTTAACGTGAAAAAAGACCCTTAGGAGAGGGTCTTTTCCAGTGAGAAATTAAGTAGTCTGAATGGATCAAGTAAGTCTTACAACTGTAGTAACTAGAGTAAATAAAGGGGATTTCTTATGGAAAAGAAGCACTGGGAGGCTGGGCAGAGGGAGTGTTGTAAGGAAGGGATTCTGGTGACTCACGTTCACCTTCTGGACTTTATGACTCCTGTTGGTGAAGGAGTGTGCCAGTCCGTGTCACCTCAGCTTGCTTTGGGTTGAGCTGACTTAGCACAGCTGGACCTTGGTAGAGTCGTCAGCAGAAAAGGGGAAGTGATTGTGGTACAGAAATGAAGTCAAGTGTCATCACAGGGAGGAGTGTGTGTGGGAGGAGGCTTGTAGGAACGAACACAAGATAATGGTCTGTGGAGTAAGAGCTGAAAGAAAATAAGGCTAAAATGCAGCCTTGGTAAAAGCTGGTGATTTGGGTAACTGCAGCAGGTAGGCGAAAGGCACTTGGTGCATAGTGGAAGTGCAGCTCTTAGGGTGAGTGTGAGATATGGCGCTGCTCATGGAATGACAGATGGGGAATAAAAGGAGGAGGGAGTAAATTTAAACTAAGTTTGGGACTGTCAGTATTGGATGTGGCTGAGTGTGTGGAAGAAACATTCACAGAGATTATGGAGAAGTAAGGGACTTATAACAGACATCTGACAAGTATTTGTAGTGGCTTTTTTGTAGTAAAGTGATGGAGAAAAACTAAGAGTGAAGGCACTAAAGCTCCACAAGCACATAAGTAAGGGAGGTGATAAGCATTCTCTTGTCTGCTTTCAGATGGGTGGATTAAAACCCTGCTTTGTGCACTGTTGATTTATACAGCTGGGAAGTTGTGCTTAGGATTGGTGTGAGCCTCGCATGCTGTGAGTGCTCTGTCTTGCTGTGAGGATGGTTTGTACTGGCTGTGCCGTATTTCAGCTCACCTGTTTTTGGGACAAGCCTGAGAGCTGTTGGTGTGGTGTGTGCTGAGTAATGTCCTTGTGTCTGCAAAATGCCTCATGTTTCTTCAGGCATGGAAGTGGCTTTCGCTGTTGGTCATAGATGTGTGAAAGGAGCTCCCAAGCTGGCTCTGCTGCCTTTGGCAAGGGCAGAGGTGACAGCAGCAAACTGAGCTTGCATAAATCGCAAAAGACAACCTTTGGCCTATGCTGTGATCCCTCTATTTTTGTCACACTTGTCACTCTGACTACTGATGGTGAGCAAATCCCTGATTTCTGGCAAGTGACCTGGTTTTGAGCTGGGTGTTGGAGTTCTTCAGCAAGTGAACTGAAAGCCAGGAGAGATCAAACAGCATGGATAAAACCAAGATTTTATTTATTATATCTTGGTAGGAAGTGAACAAAATAGGACTCTGTGGTTGAGATGAATAGAGTCGTTTAGAGCAACGCCATGGTGTGTTACTTCGTGGCCTTTACATAGCTCAGAAAATGTGTAGCCATTTGATGTTTGAGGTCAAGGTTCCCATTACTCTCTGTGTGCACGTAATTCATTGATGGTGTGAGGGTAGCAGTGCTCAGAATGTCGTGTTTGAGGTTTTGGGGCACACAGTTACATGTTGTCACTGCAGAGTGAGGGTACAAGTTAAATATCTTTTTTTGTTGAGTGTGTATATTCTACAGAAGAATCTTGGAGGTGATCATTTGCTCTGTGCCTGAACTAAATCCTTTATTTGCTCTTGTTACAGTAAGAACTGAATTGAAGGACATGAGAGATTTAAAATTAATAGTAAGAAACTGTGTTATTTCAGTTCTTTAAGGCTGGATTTAAATATAGTCCATCTTAATTTGGCCTCTTGCCTTGGAGGGCACCTTGAATTGTGTGCAGGTTCTGTTTATAGGCAGTAAATGTATCACAATTTCAATAATGATTAAATGTAGTGTTTAGTTATTTTTCTGGTTTAGCTCTATTAGTGTTGATAAGAGGTGATTACAGGCCAGCGAGACATGTGTAGCAGCTCTGGTCCATACTGGTATCTGTGAAGAAAGGAAAGTTGGGTGACTCATTGGATATTTGTTTTTTCTCTTGGAATTCTTGGAGCAGGGTTGCTCTTGTTCCCAAGAGCTCAAGGCATGAGACCAAGAGCTTCTTTCTGCAGCTTGTTTAAGCTTATTTACAGCCAGGCTGCCCCAAAACAGGAGACTGAAGGTTCCTGTTTCCTCCCTTTTGTTGCCGTTGGGGGATGGTGTAGCTGAGGGATGTCCTGGGTTCAGCAGTAGCAGTTGTTTTTCTCCTTCTTAGTAGCTGGTGCAACGCTGTGTTTTGACTTTCGGCCCTGGAACAGAGTTGATAACACCGATTGTTTTTAGTTGTTGCTAAGTAATATTTACCCTGACCAAGGACTTTCTGAGCCTCATGCTCTGCCAGGGATGAGGGGAGGCTGGGAGGAAGCAGAGACAGGACACCTGACCCAAGCTAGCCAAAGAGGTATTCCATACCACAGCACATCATGCCCAGGGAGGTAACTGGGAGTTACCTGGAAGGGTACGGGCGCTCTTCAGGGGGATCGAACTTGTTCGACGGTGGTATTGTATTCGCTTCCCTTGTTATTTTCTCTTATCAGTATTATCATTGGTAGTAGCAGCAGTGATTTGTGTATAAGTTTTTGAGTCAGGTTGGTTTGCTGATCTGATAGAGGTGACTTTACACTAGTGGGCTGCCTCGATTCATCCCAGGGTTTGTGTTCTCTTTCTCTTGGCAGGTGCTGCATACTGCCAGTTCATGGATATGCTCTTCCCAGGGTCTGTAGCGCTCAAGAAAGTGAAGTTTCAAGCAAAACTGGAACATGAGTATATCCAAAACTTCAAGGTTCTACAAGCAGGTTTCAAACGAATGGGTGTTGACAAAGTAAGCTGGGTTGTAACTGATTCACTGTGCTCTTCATGGCAAAGTAGGTGGAATGTGCTTTCAAATTTAGAGCTGAGTAAATCTGGGAGCGGAGTTTCCTTTTGGTTTGTAGATCTCAAAACTTGGTTTGCACTGTGCCCTTGCGTGATGTAGGACACTACCTGCTTTATGCCAGCTAAGGTCAGGTTTCCAGGTCTTAATTCTGAGATTAATTTTTCCATGTGGTTCTGTGCAGCTTTGGTAGCACAGACTGATACTGACATTTCTATGTGATAAGATTTACTTGAGCTTTCTATTTGAACCATCTCTGTTTTGGTGTGTTCCTATAACCTGCTGGTTTGATAGTCCCAAGGATTTCAAATTCTTCTTTTCAAGCATATAGAATGGTTTGGGTTGGAAAAGACCTTTAAGATCGAGTCCAGCTGTTAACCCAGCACTGCTGAGGCCACCATTAACCATGTCTCTAGGCACCACATCTACACGTCTTCGAAATACATATTTTAATACCTGGAGGGAATTTGAAGCTAGTGAAAATGAGATCTGAAATTAATAATTTCAGATTGAATGATAGTTGTACTTATGGAAGGGTGATTTATGCAGGTAATAGTTACTGACAGCAGGTCTGGTGCAGAGGATCTCTGTGTTAAAGTCTTCTTTCTTCTCTAAAAAGACATCTTGCTCTGTGTTGGCTGGTGGCTTCAGCACAAACTTGATTGGTGCTGAGCTTGAGGGCAGCAGCTTGTGCTGTATGTCTGGAACTGGACAGCCTGTGGTGCCTTCACATACCGAGTGGTAATGTACTGCTAGTGGCTTCTGGCTCCTGTCAGGGCACAGACTCTCAGCTCATGGCCTCACAGACAAGGCTTCACAATTTGCTGCATCTGTTTAATAAAGTTCTGCTCCTCATTCCAGAGAAGCTGTAACTGTAACCTACTGAAAGGTGGTGTTTAGGTCTCACAGTGGTGCTGTCTCTGCTCTGCAGTTCAGGTGCGCGACACCAGATGCTGGCTGAGTTCAAATTTACAGAAAGAAGTTTCACGTTGAGACTCGGTGTAGCAGGAACCTTAAAAATTATTTGGTTCCTCACAGTGAAAGCAGGATTTGTTTTTAATCCCAGTTACCAGCAGAAGGCCTATTCTGGGACGTACAGTTGTTATTAAGGAGGAGTTTCTCTACACCGGACAAAGAATTGCATTTGCGGTCTTTTGAGTGCACTGATTTTAAAACAAGGGAGAGGTTTTTTTACCCTTAACATGACTTTGACTTTTTTTTCCCCTCCAGATAATTCCCGTGGACAAATTGGTGAAAGGAAAATTTCAGGACAACTTTGAATTTGTTCAGTGGTTCAAGAAGTTTTTTGATGCGAACTATGATGGGAAGGAGTATGATCCCGTTGCGGCTCGACAAGGCCAAGAGACAGTAGCACCAAACTTTGTTGCTCCAGTTGTGAACAAACCCAAGAAATCTCTTGGCTCCGGCTGTGCAGGTAGAGAAAATAGTTACAAGATTATATAGGTCATTAAAACCTCCGGGGAAAATAAGACCGAGTTGCTATTTAAAATCAGTGTATGAGATGAGAGTAGTTTGCATCTCTAGAGGTATTAGGCTGCAAACACTGAGTCACTCTGTAGTGCCCAGTTATCTGGAAACTACAGAAGACAATCTTCTCTTTTAAAGAGAAAAGGGCAAAGGTTGGTGCCAACACATACCAAAACAAAATAAAAATGGAGATGTCACATGGAGTCAAACAGAAGGAAGGAACATATCTTCAAACTCTTATGGGCCTGAGCATGTTTGGAAGGGGAATAATACCTTTATAGATGGAAGAAAGGTGTTCTGAGAGGAACTAACCCTGAGTTAATCTTGCAGCCCCACAGAGGCCCATCGTTGCACAGAGAACTGCAGCAACTCCCAAAGCTGGGACTGGGATGGTCAAAAAGGCTGCGGGAGACAGTGAGTCGGCAGGATTGATTGAGCAGGTGTGTGACCAAACCAGCCCTCTGTTACTAGTTTTATCTGCAGATTTATTCTTTAATAGCATGAAATGGCTGGGTCAGGCAGATGGAATAAAATTACCTGAATCTCATTTAAAATCACTTAAAAGCCTCTGTTGTAATGGACTTGCTCTCCTGTAGGAGCAAGCCCCCTCTTGCAGGACATGAGTACCAGACATTCAAACCCTGTGCCTGTCACACATAGCATTGTTTCAAGTATTTCCACAGCTGTGTTGCAGCTATCACAGCATTCCAACCGAGCTCTAAGCAGCTGCTACTTCACTGAAATGCTGAATGTAATACAACTAAAACTGCCATCAGCATTAGAGTTGTCTTGAAAGAAAATGTTAGCAAAGATGACTGCAGGCAGCTAGTGCTTTACCTATTCCATGGCACTTTCCAAGTGGTATTGTGTGCGTTGGACTGGGTGTTTGTTGTGGTAATGATATTACAATTTGGGAAACAGACCTTCTCCTCCTCCTGCAGTCCCCCTTCCCCCCATCTTGGTTACTTCTGAAGTGCTTTGCATGTTACCATCCTCCTGAGAACTATGGGGACCCTGCCTTCAACATAGATCCTGCTGAATTCTGTCTTTGGTGGATGAATTATTATTGATGTCTTTTGGCAGATCAATGTATTGAAACTCACTGTTGAAGATCTGGAGAAGGAGAGAGACTTCTACTTTGGGAAATTGAGGAACATTGAGTTGATCTGCCAGGAGAATGAAGGGGAGAATGATCCAGTTTTGCAGAGGATTGTGGAAATTCTTTATGCCACAGATGTAAGTGATCTGGTATAAATTGCATTGCATAGTTCCTCCCTCCCTGCGTAACTGCGAGCTGGTTTGCTTTCTAGGGCTCCCTCTAGTTCTGCCTTTTCATTTTTGTCTTTAGGTTTATGGCCTAGCTATTCCCTCTGATTAAGGATCAGATAACATAACTGTAGTCAGGCAGTGAAGAAGGTTAGCCTTTCTTGAAGAGAATGTAGCAAATAGGTCAAAGATCAGGAAAATAACTCTCCTGGTGATATGTCTTCACACTGTAAATGGTGACTTAAGGGGTGTTTTCCCTGGTAACAGTTAAAGAAGAGCATACAGAATAGCAGGGAACTGGTTTGGTAGCAGATTTTCATTAAAGCACTTGTTTTCTTCCCCTTCAGGAAGGCTTTGTGATACCTGACGAAGGAGCACCGCAGGAGGAACAAGAAGAGTATTAACAGACCACATACTGTACCAGCAGAGCAGCAACATCAGAATTCTTTGCCCCAGATCATGTGCTTAACTGTAAAATACTCCACTTTATTCTTAGAGGACTCACTGGTTTCTTTTCATAAGCAAAAAAGTACCTCTTCTTAAAGTGCACTTTGCAGAAGTCTCACTTTTTACAGCGGGTTTGAGTTAGGAGCTCTTTCTCACTTGGTAGCAGAGCAGTATTCACATTGAGATGGTATATTTAGGGAGCAAGAGGCTGAACATTTGGAACTTGTTGCAGAAAGGTTTGCTGGTAAAACACTGGTTTGTGGGAAGACTCTTTGTATGTAAGGTGGTGTGTAGTAGAGAAATTAAAGACTGACAGAAAGATTGAGTTAATGTGAAAATGCAGCACAGAAATTATTATAAAATGCCTTAAGAGTATTTAAAATATGCCTCCATATGCCAAATTGAAGTAATGTGACAGGAGATTTTATGTGCTTCATACTGGGGTAGATGTTTGACTCCGCTCACTGCTGGCTGAGAGGCCTTGCGTGGCAGTCCTGCCTTTTCAGCAAGTGCTCAAAAGGGGCTATGAAAACAAAACTCCATTCCTATGGAAAGCTGCTTACTAAGTGATTAGTTCTCGATGGAATAGGCCTCAACGTTGCTTGTCACAAGATTAGAGGGAGTATGAACAGCTGAGACACATAAATTACCTTGAAGAGTGCTAAAGCCTTTTTCTGTGGCATTGTGGCTAATGACCTTGCTAAAATGTACTGTGTTTTCTGTAAGAAATAACAAAATGGCAAAAAAAGCAAAGGGCATCCAGTCCTACTGCCTGAAGTGTTCTTCAGAAGTAACTTTTTCCTTCCTGGCTCTTGGTTCTATTTGTCCTGTTGCTTTTCATTTTTGTTGATATGCTTTTTGATCTCTTACTTGTTCTTTCCCCTTTCCCATCCCAAGGAATGCTGAGCAAATCCAACAGTTGTAACAGGGCTTGTGCTGTGCAGTTAGTTTAGAATGAAAGTGAATCGAGCACATGAGGATGATGACTTTTCTGTCCTTTTTCTTTTTCCCCGTTTCAAGCCAGGGCATATCTGATACTACTTGCCAGTTCAGTAGTCTTCTGGGGTAAAAACTAAGAGGTGCTGGCTAACAGAGCTAATGTTATTGCAGAAAATACAGTACTGAGACTAACTTAAATATTAATATTTAAAGTCCTTTCCTTACCTGTCCTTTTTTGCTACCATGCCCCTCATTACTGTTGTGTTTGGCAAGATCCTGCAAGACTTCTGATCCCCCTTCACTACTGAGATTGATCAGTCCTGTTGTGCTTGTACTCATTTGTTTCTGGTGGTAGCTTGTCCTAAAATGTGTGTAGGAGAGCATCTTATGGTAATTGTTGTGTAGTGCATGAATCTTCGTGAAATTCAGAGAAAAACCCAAATTCAGTGAATGCCAAAAATGCAAGTAACTAGCCATTGTTTAAAACTGCAGTGGTGCTATTTCTCTGTGGCCTTTGAGACTTTCGTTGCCCTAAACCTCCGTTTTACTGAGAAACCGTATTTGACTTGGATTTTTCTTGACAGGGTTTTTCTACTTTAAGCAGTTTCTAAATAAAGTTCTGTATTTCAAGAGTGTCACGTCTGCTGGAGTCTCTCGTGCTTTCAGATCCCATTAGGCGAAGCTGAAGTTCGTGAGGAGGAAGCTTGCAGGCCCTGGAGTATCAGCTTTCATTCTCCAGTCCCAGTTAGAGCTGTTGCTCGCTGGAGTAGCGGTGATGTTGAAACCTTCTTTGGAGTCTGCTGGGGGATACCATTGCTTGAATTCTTGGGTTTTTTGCCTTACTCCTCCTGCAGCGGATGAAAAGTGAGTGTATTGTTGGCTTCCTTCTCCTAATGTGACTTTATGTCTGTTTAAAGCGATTTAAAACTGCTACAGCTCTGGTTGTTACTTCTAAGCAAGCTGTGAGTTGGGTCTGTCACCAGTCTCTGAGCAGGTCAACTGCAGACTTAGTTGGTGTTTCATTTGAAGTGTGTTTGGTAGAGCCCAAATGTAACTGCCCCGGATGTGTGGGCAGAGCAGCATCTTCAGAGAAGTGCTTATGTGATGCATCTACCCTGGAGTCGAAAGCGTTCCCAGCAGGCTTCTTCCTGCCCCTGCTTGGTGGACACTGTGTTCTGCAGAGCAGGCACTGCTGGCATTGCCCACTGCTGTTGTGAAACTGGTGTTGGACTCCAGGAGTGCAGATGTAGAAAGGGGGTTTTGATGCACATAAAATCTTCATTACCATTACTTACTTGCTTTGAGGTTGGAAGCATGTTTTTTCAACTCTGAATACTCCATCATTCCAGCTGCTGAGAGCAAAAGATGGCAAATAGTATGTGCCTGGATTTGAAGGTGACTTCCTGGGTGTCTGCTTTTGCAGTCCAGTTGTGTGCTGGGACCTGGTTGCTTCAGGTCTCTCTAAGAAGCCTGCATGTGTGGAACTGCAGAGCACCCAGGTCATCAGATGAGCGGCATTAGGTGGATTTTGAGCTCTGCTAGCAGAGCAAGCAGATACCCTTTTATGCTAAGAACATGTTGAGTAAGAAATAGTGCTGTCAGAATAGCCCTGTGAGACTGAGTGTGTGGAGCTATTGGACATGGGTTGTGGAATGAAACTGAAACTCAGATTGTAAGTCAAAGGCTGCTAAGATTTCCAGTTGCTTAACATCATGTCTCTGCTACCAAGATGAGTTAGAAATAGAAGGGGGACAAACTTATGTAGTCGGCTTATGACTACATTATAGATACTTTGGCATAATCTTTTTTTAATGTCCTTTTGGGGAAGAAAATAACAACAAGAAACCCAACTCAAACCCATAGATGTAACATAGCTACTCTGTGACACTGGTACAGTATCTGCTGTTAAATGCTCACCTGCAGGAACAATTCCAATAGCATCCAGCCTTTCTTAGTATCTTAGTTCTATCAGAGATCTGCAAAGCGATGGGAATGGAAGCAGCAAAGCTCACGTCTCCTCTGTACCACCATGTCTTACTTGCAGCTGGACTCCTGGATGTTTTTTTAACTTTTTATTGTTCATTTTTTTAAAAGTTCCTTGTTTGCAATGACAATTCTTACTGTAACTGTTCAAAGCCTTCCAATAAAGGCCAAAAACTTCCTTGCTGTTGTATATCACTGATCAAAGTGACTGCTTAAGCGCTCGGTTGCCTTGTAGCCTGTCTAGTTGAATGTTCATCACAGGAATGTGTGTCCTTCGGGAGTGTGAGTTTTTCTTTCTTAGAACAGCCTGTTAAGGCTGGAATCTACTTATCACAAGAGAAAGATATTGTTTTGCAAGTCGGTGTGTAAATGTAATGAGGACTGTAATGCAGATTTCAAGCCACCCTGCTGGCATGCAGCATGGGCCTTGATTTCCATACTGGTGCAAGAGCTAGGGGGGATAATCATACAGGCCTAATGTATGGGTGCTTACTGCAGGGGCTGCAGACAACCCGGTTCCTGCAGGAAAGAGGAACATGCATCAGGACCCTGCTTTGTTAGCAGGACAGATGGAGAATTCACTGATCTTCTAGTGCAGAGAGAGCAAGGGGGGGATAAAGTCATTGCAAATTTGCTGGTTGGTTGGGAAACATCTCTCAGTATTTGATGGGAGGTTTCCTCGCCTCCTAATCAATCATGTTCTTATGAAAAATGTCCCCTTGCTTCCCTTCAGATGTTCAATATTTAAAGGCAATAACACAAGAGACTTCAATAGCAAGGTAAGAGCTGCAACCTGTGACTCCTCTTTAAACACTTTAGGGAAGTTTTGACCAGTAACTGGTTATTTGCAACACAACTTTAATGCTTCAGTGTTAGGTAGAGGTTTGCTGTCTGTGTAAAAGCACTGCAGATACATGTGCAAACTGGGAGCCAGCTTGTGTAAATGGCCAGTTCAAGCCTAGCTGTGTATCGTACCTGTCTGGGTGTGTGATGGCTGTGGGCTGCGCCACTTGGGCTTCCATAAATGTGTTTGCTGATTTGGAAACTGTAGAAATGTGCTGGAGGGTTCTTTTCGGGTTCCCCTTCGATGCAACGCTATTGCACATGCCATCGTGATGATGTTTCCTTGTTATGAATGATCTGGTGGAGTCTGGGTCTCCGTTTGCTGTGCTTGTTTTCACAGGTTTGAATAAGTTCTGCATGCAACAAGAGAAATTATAGATAATATTGGCAATAAAGACACTGATGACTTGTGAAGGCTGACACCGGCTGAGATGCTTCATAGGCTGGGTAATGACACTGTCCTCTGCAATGAAGGATGAGGACTGAGGAGCAGCAGTTGCAAAAGTAATTTCCTGATTTATTTAAAAGGGAGGAGAAAAAGAAGAGAGAAATTGAAGTCCATTTGTTCTGGTACTGGAACAGTGCTTTTTCCATAGCTCTCTTCCCTAGTTCTTGCTCTGTCAACACCACAGACCCTCAGGTAGTTAATTCTACTCTCCTTTTGGTACTGTGCAAATGAAATCACTGTCTTGCAGGAAGGGTACTGGGAGTTTGTGCAGCCCAAATGCAGGAGCAATGGTACCACGCTGGGAAGCTGGGACTGGAGGGGATTTGAGGAGCAACCCTGCCTTGAGAGCTCCTTGTATTTGTCTTCCACTTAAATGGTTCTTTGTGCTGCCAAGAAAAATGTCTGCTATTAAGTGTTCAATTTCTCAAAATCAAATGGGAAACATGAGCATCCTTCCTGATGAAACTGGCTTCATAACCCAGCCCCTCATCTAAGAACAGCGTCTGCTACAGGGTAATAGACTTGGTGATAAACGACTCTTGTAAATGGGTTCTCTTTTGGGTTTAATCAGCCTGGTTTGGCCATTGTATGTAAACCATGAACTGAGGAGATTGTGCCTGTTCCCTTGTATCCTGGTTTGCCTTTGTATGACAGCTATTCTCCTTCACGGGGCTTAGATTTACAAAGGTAAACCATCCCATTTAGGAAGATTGAAAGTACTGAGGTTAATCTGTCCTAGAGAGGAGACCGTGCTGCGGGTGGAAGCAGAGACTTCAGTCTCTGTATGTGTGAGAGGCTGTTGCAAAAGAGACTCTGGCCATGTCCATGGTGAAACAAACTCATGGAATGAATTCCTTATTAGACAAACAACTTTTTCCTGTCTAATGCTAAAGGCAGGGCAGTAGCAGAGCCTGAGTTTCTAAGAAGAGTGCAGAAGTGACAATGTTTAGCAGAAAGACGAAGATCCTGCCTCTCTGTAGGCAGGGGTTGGATTATACCCCTCTGTCCGAGGACCCTCCTGCTTCCGTTCTCAATTCTATGATCCAAATAACAAGGGGCTCTGATTCTTTAGGGGCTATAGAGGTGAAACATGAGGGACTTGCTGGATATGTTTGCCTTTGCCAGTCTGTGATGTCTGCATGGGAGGCTATTGCCAGCACATCCAGTGCTGTGTGTGCTTGGGAAGCGTTCTCAAAGTGGCTGTGGGTGCCCCAGGTCAGGAGCGTGTGAAGCCGCGGTGCCACCAGTGAGCGTTAGTCCCATGTCATGGGATCCCTCTGCAGACCTGGCACTGAATTCCTTGATACTGGTGACAACAAATGTGACGGGATCTTGTGCCTTGTGGGATGGGACAGCTGTGATGGCCTTGGATTCCTGGTGGGATGCTTCTCTGGGTGGGGAATGGCTTCTTTACAGCAGGACTTTGGATCAGGCTCTGTGCCCCCTCCTGCAAAAGGGGTCCCTGCGGGGGGGAACCGCAGTGCCCACAGCTCTGGTTACATTCCCAGGGGTGTAAGGTGATGCTCCCTGCCCCGGGCTCTGCTCCTAGCGCTTGGAGGTGATTCTGCTCAGCACTGGGAACCTCTGCTTCCAGCCCGCACGACTGAGCTCTGCACTGACCGCGCTGCAGTGTCCAGGGCGGCCGCTGCGTACAGTGGAGTCAGTGGCAAACTCCAGGTAATTCCTGATTTGTAGCTCATGGATTAATCAAGGTTCCCATTCACTGCTCATTCACATCGTGTAAGTCGTAAGGCCTTTTCCTGTTTCACTTGGGTTTTCGCTTCTCACTGCCACATGGCACAGAAACAACCAACCCCTGCTTCTGCCATTTCAGATGTGTTCTTCGACCACGTGCGACTCCTCCAGCTCTCCAAGCAGTGCGCTCGTTCCTGCCAGGACCCCCCCTCTCAGCTCAGTACTTTACAGAGGAGCCCCCGGAGGCCGGCCTTGCCGGGCAGCGCTGTTGCTGTGGTTCAGTACCTCACCTGCGCACTGCACCTCGTGTGTAAAACTGTTCTTGGGCATCTTTGTCACTCACAAGCTTCTGGCATGATAAGAACACAGATAACGACGGCGCAGCAGCTTCTCTCCCTGCTTGTACCTCCCTGTGTTGGATGGGAATGACACGTTGCTGCGGATGCCCCATGTTTTCCACGTCATGGGAGATGGCGGCTGCACCTTGTGAGCAGCTCCCCGTCTGCACCCCCAGGGCCGGCTCCTCACTTCCCATGGCCAGGGCCCTCCTCTCCCCTTGTGTTCAGGCTTCATTGCTGTGTTCCACGAGACTCCTTCCTTTCTGAAGCAGCAGTGAACTGAACTGATTTCGTTACGTGATATCTTTCCTCTTTTGCAGCTCCCCGGGAACTGGTGCTACCAGATGAAGCTCATCCCTGAGCTCCAGCCAGTTGCCTCCTGCTCAGCTGCTGATAAGAGCCCCGGTGCTTTCCCTGCTGCCATTAAAACAACACGGGCAGGCTCCGGTAAGACAGGTCTCTGCTCTGTTCTGTAATTTACCCATTGCACAATGCTATCTGGCAGTGCTGCTGGTGCTGTAGCGTTCTCTTCCTTCTGAATAGAGCTTAAGGTATCAAACTCTCAGGTGCTGGGAAATGTGAGGGGAGACTGAGCTGAGCTCTTAGGCAGAAGCTCTTCCCTGTGAGGGTGCTGAGGCGCTGGCACAGGGTGCCCAGAGAAGCTGTGGCTGCCCCATCCCTGGCAGTGCTCAAGGCCAGGTTGGACACAGGGGCTTGGAGCAAGCTGCTCCAGTGGAAGGGGTCCCTGCCCATGGCAGGGGTTGGGGCTGGAGGAGCTTTAAGGTCCCTTCTAACCCAAACCATCCCTGTGATTCTATTCCATGAGTTCTCAAGAGAACGTGGAAGGGGCTCCTTTCTTTTGTGATTTATGGTTGGTTTTTTAAACCTGTACATAAATAAGGGTTTTGAAAGCTGCTTTAGGCTGTATGAGAACAGCTCCTGCAGAGGGGGTGCGACAGGGTCAGTTCCTACAGGAAAACTCTAAAAGCATTGCCCTTTGGGGGCATCTCATTCCTCTTTCATCCTGTTCCTCACTTCCCCCCTCTCCTCCTGTTCTCCACGCTGCTTCGTTGCCTTTCCCCCTGCAAAAGCCGTTTCTCTGCTTCTGACAAACTTGTGGCTCCTAAACCCGCAGCTTCTCTTGTGCGGGACTGCACCCTGGTGCTGGGTAAGGTCTGGCACGGCTTAAAGCCGGCTTGGTTCGGTATCCTGGCTGGATCTGGCACGGATTCAGCGATGTTCTGGCTGCAGCAGGGGGTTTCCAGCAGGTGGTGCTGTTGGGCTGCGAACAGCCGGTTGCCAGGGCTGGACTCGTGCGCTGGGATTAACCTGGGACATCCCCGCGGATTCCTTGCCTTTTGCTCGTTTTGCTGTTTGCGGGTGAGCTTTGCAGATGAGGAATGTGCTGAGCATCCTGCTCCAGGGCTACCAGGACCTGGAAACCAGAGGAACCAGCACCCCAGAGCAGACGGGGGGCCCCTGCTCCTCCTTCCCAGCAGAGGAGCGCATCACCCGGGCTGGTCGTTCCTTTTCCTGGGCAGTGTCTGCTCCAAGGGGCTCCCAGGCTTCCCTGAGCGCCATCACTTACCCTGGCAGGCTGTTGGTTTTCTATCAGAGCTATGATTTTGGGCTGTAAATCACTGTTGGTTGCCAGAGCCCACTCTGGCCGTTGTGCCCTCAAAGGGCTGTATGGGGAGCGGTTGTACCTGACTTCTGCTTCCCGCTTGCAGGGGGAGCCATGCTGGATCCTTCTCCTGAGATGCTCTTTCCCCATCTTGTTTCTCTGTTGCTGCCAGTTCCGCATGGATCACGCCATTGCGCATCTTTGTCTTTGCCTCCCCTTGCAGTCTTTAACAGCTTCCAAAGCCCTGCACCAGCCCTGGAGTTCCTCTCCTTCATCCAGGCTCTGTCAGGCAGATCTGTCCTGTGCAGCCTTCCCTGAGAGCCCGCGATGTGTTTCCAGTGACCTGCTGTGCTTTCCATGCCTAGCTGTATATTCCCTCTGCTCATCAGCCATCAGCAACTGCTTTAGAGAAAGGCATCTTCTGCTCTGATGGCTCCCCAGAGAGGAATTTAGTGGCAAGATAACATAAAAGTCCCTTTCCCTGCTCCGTGCTGCAGCTGAAGCCCTGCACGCTTACGATGGCCGTTCCTGCTGACACTGGCTGCTTTATTACTGAGATTGAGATTTGTGTCTTCATCAGGCAGTGGGTGCTGGTCTGGGGTAGGGCAGAACTGTGAGGGGCTTGGGAGGCACTTCAGCAAAGGCTGCTGCGTCAAAACGTGTTCTATTGGGATTCTCCTTTAACCTTCACCACAATTACGTGGCATTCCTGCCATTAGAATACTCCTGGCTCCCAGTTCCCCATCGGTTTGGCCTCACGCTGTTTGCTGCATGTTAATGTGATTTTACTGTGCTGTTCTTGATGGATCAATTTTGCCTGCAGGCCATTCCTGGCAGGAATCTCTTGAGGGATCCTTGTCCTGTTGCTGGTGCCTCTTGCAGTACAGTAAGGAGCCGCCACCTTCCTGGTGGGAGAGGGGTGTGGGTGAGAGGAGGAAAATCCATCCCAATGTACCTACAAGGAGATCATGATTTAGACCCTGCTTGACAGGGTACTCCGGTGTCTGCTGGGCTCTAATGGTGCTCTCACTGCTAACACAGCAACGCAGATGTCCTTAAGGCATTGCTTCCTTCCTGCAGATTGTTACAGAGCCTTCAGTTCCAACCAGCTGGATTTATGGATCTCCTAATCCAGTTACATTTGTCTTGTAGCGATCATGTCCTGTCTCCAGCAAGAGCTGGTAACGAGTGCAGGAAATGTGGAGAAGGGGCTTCTTACACTGACATGTAGTGACAGGACGGGGGGAATGGCTTTAACCTGCCGGAGACTGAGATGGGATCTGAGGAAGTTCTTCCCTCTGGGGTGCGGGTCAGCCCCTTTCTAGCGGCACCGGCGCATCTGGACCTGGGTGTGCTCGGGGCTCAACCCTGCCTGGCCAAAGCCTTTCCTGGGCTGGGCTCCTGGTGCACGTTTGCAGGGGTGTTATGGCTCTGGAGAGGGGCCCGCTAGGAACCAGCTGAGGAGCGATGGAGAAGTTACCCACACAAAGCCCTGCCCATATCAATAGCAGCTCCAGTGCTGAAAACCAAGTGGGATTAAATGGACCGTATTTCTAAGACGTACCTTGGCCTCTGGCAGGCCGGAGCATGAGCTGAAAGCACATGCACATCACAACGCAAACAGCTCGATGTGGAGCACATCTGCCGCATCGCTGGACCAACTTCAGGTTAAGGCTCTGATCACGGCTCGCTGCTCTGATTTATGTGCTGGGGGTCAGGGCCTCTTCCGGACAGCACCTTGGTTGTGTGCTTTGCAAATGCACCGTGCTCTTTATCTTCAGTTTCCCAAAGCAGTTCATTTGGGAAAGGAGGGAGGGATTGCAGTATCCTGATGAACGTTGTTTGGACATGGAGCCTATCCTGTGCTGATGGCTCTGCCCTGTTCTCACTCGAGCTGTTTTAAGTGGTCTCCAGTGGAAGTGCTGTATCCATCCTGCCAGGCCTGTCTCTAAACAAGTGATTTGACTTTTCCAAGTGCTTCTAGTAGTGAATAGTGGTTTGCTCGTAGCGCTTTTGGAGCCAATGAGTGGTATTAAATACAGCATGATAGTAGCAAACCTCAATGGGGGCATTCATGAGGAAGTGTGGCTCACTTCCAGTGGTCAGACATTTACTGGGAATCGGGAGGAATCCATGAGCATGCAAAAGAAACAAGAAGTGTTTGTGGCAGCTACAAGTGAGGCTGATGAGAGGGCATCGCGCTGTGGGGCAGGAGCAGTCAGTCCTTGGGGGTGCCTCGAGGTGCTCGGGTGACTTTTGCTGCCTGTCACAGAACAGCCCAAAGGAGAAGAGGCTGCTCAAGGAAAAGGGCATCAGCGAGCGTGGTTCTGGGCTTTAGGGAAGAACTGCAGGTAAGTCAGGCGTGATCCAAGCTGTAAGCGCTGCTGTCTCTGCTCCCTGAATCCTGCTCCCAAGCAATGGATTCCTTTAGAGATGAGGGAGCATCCCCCCCCCCGCGTTCTGCTGCCTCTCTCGGCCTGTCTCGCTGGCAGCATCACTTTCTAGTTCTGCCTGTTTTGTATCTCGGTGAAGTTGCTGCAGAATCCGTCTTTACAAGACATTCTCTTGTGCTTCATCTTGACAAGAAGCGATGCCCCTTCAGAAAGCGCTGTCACAGCCTTCAAACACGTGGCGTGTGCTTCAGAGGGAAGCAGGACTGTGATGGTCTGTGGGTACCACTTGATGTGTGGGAGCCTGGGGCGTGTGATGCTGCTCCTGACATTTGCAGGCAACAGCACCGGCAGAAGGCGAAATGTCAGGGTTGGTGTGCATCCCCCCGGGGACCCGGGGAGCTGCTGCTCCAAGTTCAGGTTTAGCACAGGGGGAGCAGCAGTGGCAGCAGGATCCGTGGCGTGAAGCAGCAGCAGCGGCACTGGAGGTTGGAAGTGCTGGTCCTGCCCTGCAGCCTGCCCATGGGTCACGGAGGAGGGAGAGCGGGCGATGCGTGGGGCTCAATGTGCTCCTGGCTGGGTGATCCCACAGCAGAAATGGGAGCAAACTCCTGATGTAACCACCCCGATCACTGGTTGTGAGGGGGCTGCGGCTGTGCTTCACCAGTAGGTAAGGAAGGAGGGATGCTGGGGCTGGTCTGTGCTGAGTACAGGTGAGCGCAGCTACACAGATGATGTCTATGGATGCTAACGACTGGATCCTCTTGACTGGGCATTGAGGTGAATTAGAGCATCCTGAGGAAGAAACCGGACCGAAATCCTGACCTGTACTGAGTGCAGGAACATGGTCCAGCAGGGCCCTGTCTTTACATCTCTAGACAAGACTGTGCTCAACTGACCCATGCGGGGCTTACGAGTCAGGGTTTGCTCTCATACCTGCTGCGATCCACCAGACCCTACAGGCTGCTTGTGCTGTCGCTGCCCACATCCCGCAGGGGTGAAAGTCTCCCTTTTCCTCTGCTTGTTTTCGCCGGTGACTTTCCTGCAGTTTCTCAGTGTCACAGTGGCAGCTTCCACAGGAAGAATTTAGGCAGGGGGGAAGATGTAAAGGTTAAAGGGACAAGAAGCTCCCTGAATTGTGGAGCTCGTCCTTAGTGAGAGCCTCCATGAGCTGATGTGTTCAGCAGACTGTGCAGGGTCGGATTTCATCCCTGGGCCCTTCTGAGCTCCTGCAGGGTCGTTTGGAGAACAGAGCTCACAGTTCATGTGTGGAAGGCCTCAGGTTTACCGTTACTTCCGCAGCGGCTGCAGTGTCAGCAGCTCTTGGGGGCACGGGTGGGTACAGCCACATGGAGGGCTCAGGCGTTGATACCAGCTGGCCTGCTGTGGAGCGGGTCCGTGGTTCTGAGGCACACGAACCCCATCTGAGCACACGGAGGGGCTCGTTCCCAGTCCCTCCTCTGAGCACTTGGTCCTTAAACCGCTGGTGGTTTGGTGCTGCCTGAGCCCCGAGCAGCAGCAGCTCTGGCTCAGGAAGCTGGGTGCTGCCTGGTGCTGCGCTGATGTGTTGGGCACGGCGCGGTGCGGTGCTGATGTGTGGGGCATGGCGCGGTGCTGCGCTGATGTGTGGGGCACGGCGTGGTGCGGTGCTGATGTGTGGGGCATGGCGCGGTGCGGTGCTGATGTGAGGACAAGATGTGATGCTGTGCTGCCGTGAGGGACACGATGCGGTGCTGTGCTGATGGCGGCCGGCCACAGACCCGCAGCGAGAGAAGCAGCCGAGTGCCCGAGAGCCCTTCAGCTGCAGCCCCCTCATGGCCAAGGACACGGTCGTGTTCCCACACGCGATTTGGGATCGCGCTTCCGGGCCGCAGCGGGCACCAGGGAAGCCTGAACGCGAGGCAGCTCCGTGCCAGCACCGCGCAGCCCTCGCCGGCGGCTGGAGGAGCCGTGCTGGGCGCTGAGCCTGGGTTTCTAAGCTGGGCTGGGTCTGTTCCTTGCTTTGGTTTTGTTACACAAAGAGCTGGGGTTTATCAAGCAAACCTGTCCTGACCGCCGGTGGAGGTAATGGAGGGGGTGTCCTGGGCTCAGCAGCAGCAGTTGTTTCTCTCCTCAGCAGCTGGTGCAGCGCTGTGGTTTGACTTTCAGCCTGGAGCAGCGCTGGTAACGCCGATGGTTTCAGTTGCTGCTCGAATGTTTGGTCTGGCCAAGGACTTTGTGAGCCTCGTGCTCTGCCAGGGAGGAGGGGAGGCCGGGAGGAAGCACAGACAGGGCACCTGACCCAGACTGCCCAAGGAGGTATCCACACCACAGCACGGCATGGCCGGGATGTAACGGGAGTTACCCAGAAGGGCTGGGGCTGCAGGGTTGGAGGAGGCATCGGTCGGTGCTCGGCTGGGGGGAGTGGGGCGAGTTATTGGTGGGCTGGTGCTGAGGTGTTGTATTCTTTCCCCTTGTTATTTCCTTTATCATTATCATTGGTGGTAGCAGCAGTGATTTGTGTTATACCTTAGTTACTGAACTGCTCTTATCTCAGCCCGTGGGAGTTGCATTCTTTTCAGTTCTCCTCTCCGTCCCTCCAGGGGTAGAGGGAGGGCAAGAAGGGGGGGAGTGAGTGGACGGGCTGTGTGGTTCATGGCTGACTTTGTTTAAACCACAACAGCGGGGAGAAGAGTTCGGCAGCAGCTCAAAACCCCGGCCTCCCACCTGATCCGATACATTGGTCCCGCTGCTCTTCCGTCCGTAACCTCCTTCTGCTTCGGTGCAGCTGCAATTGCATCAGAGAAAAGGAAACTCGTGTGTGCCCAAGGCACCCGAAGAGCACAGTGACTCCGTGGAACCCCTCCCGAGGTGAGTGTGAGCTCTCCTCCTCGCGAGCCTGAAGCTCCACAGCAGCTTTCCTGCTGCTTTCCGTGAGGAGCTGCTCTTTGGTCGCTGGCTCCTGCTGACACGGAGAGAGGTGCAGAGCTTCCTACCCATGACAACGGGCAGGGCTTCAGCAGCGCCTTCCCCTGCCTGACTGCAGAGGTCATCGTTTGTCTTTCAGCTCAACCTTCTCCAGGATCCCTTGGGAGCTTTTGGTCTGGAAACCAATTGTAAGGCCACAGAGGCCTTTTCTTCCCTGATTTCTCATCAGTCAGAACCCAAATCAAACAGGAGCAGAGGGGTTTGGTGCGTGTTTGGGTTTTGGTTGGTTGTTATGTTCCTGTTCAGGGTTTTTGCCCTTTTCCCCACCCTTTTGGAGCAGTTCAAGCCCCTGTTCTTTGCTGGAGCATTTGTCTGCTCTGTGTGTGTCTGCTTAAAAGCCAGGCAGGGTCTTGGGAATCTTGCACATACCCAACCATCAGTTCAGTTCTCAGACTGCACTGTGTATGTGTTCAAGCAAAGTGTGTGTATCTGTTGTATGGAGATGTTGCTGTCTGGGGGCCAGAGCAGTAACATTCAAAGGCCCTGATGCATGCTTCTGCCTACATCTGACTTAGGTTTGTTTCTCTCCGGGTGCATGTGCCAAATCCATCTGTTCCTTCGCATGGTAACGAGATGATTTTGCTGAGAACTGAGTAAAGGCAGCGCTCGTCACTGGGGGCACGTTCCTGCACTGCAAACGCGCATCAGAATTTGCAAATGCGATGGAAATTGGTTAAATATTTGCACCGACCCTTTCCGGTAGCTCCCTTCACCCCACATCCCCGCGTAACCTTCCTGGGAGCCCGGGCAGGGGGAGAGCTTTGTGGTTGTTAACCCGGCACTGGTCGGTTGCTAATCCAGGACTGACGCACAGACACACTGCCCCCGGCACCGAAATCCCCTGGGATTTTCCTCTCCCCCTTCCCACCAGCACCTTGGTGTCCGGTGGTTTTTCCAGCACCAGGTCCAGCCGAAGCAGCACAGAACCGCACACCTCTGAGGAGGCACCTCCTGTCCCCGCACAGCAGTTGGCCTGTCCTTGTCCTGTGCATTGCAGCCTGGACATGGCTTGCAGGAAGCCGGTGCTGTCACGGGCACCGGTCCCCTTCGTCTGTGCCTCCCCGCTCTGCCTGTGAACCCCACGGCTCGTGCAAGGACACGGGGTTAAACGGGCCTGCTCCCTGCAGCGCCAGGAACAGGGCTCTGGGGAGGCTCCGGTGTAAATCCCGCCGTGGGCACCCGCAGCTGCAGTGATTTGTGTGTTCCGTGCTCAGCCCACGGCTCCGGCTGCAGGGCGTGCTGCAGGGCAGCCTGCGCCCCACCGGCGCAGCGCCAGCCAGGCTCAGACCTGCTCCCGGTGCCTCCGTGGGGCCCGAAAGGCCTCTTAAATTGTGTGGATTTCATACAAAGGAAAACGGATCTTTTCCTGCCCACCTTAGCAAGCCTGTGGTGATTAATGCTGCAAAGGAAACCCAGCAACAGCAAATCCAGGTTTATTATGGGCTGTGGATTCCAGGAGTATGAAAGATGCGCGCTTGGTAAAAGAAATGTTTCCTCCTCCTCGTGCTCCTTCAAAAATATCTCCATAAACCCCTTGTCTCTGCTGCATTTGGATGCTAATGGGATACAGAGCTTCATAACTCCTTGTCTCTCTTCTTGCTAAACTGTATTGCAGAGTAGGTGTGTTCTACTGGGGGAAAGCTTGGCAGAGGATGGGATTCACTCTTTGGTTGTGGAATTGGTCGACTTTTCCTTCATCTGTTGCTCTCACAGAGAAAAGTAGAGGAGATCAACTCCCTGTGAGCACAGGTAGGTCCCTGCAAGAGGCTGGCCCAGAGCCTTCCTGCAGGGCAGGAGCTGGGGGATACGAGGCTGCTGCTGGGTCTGGGGCCCTTGGTGTGGGAAGCGAGCAGGGGATGGGGCAGGTCCCATCTGTACCTGACCAGCCTGTGGGGCTTTGTCCCCAGTCCCTGGGTCCGAATGCAAACCTGAGGGGTTCCTTTGAGCGAGGGGTCCCAGAGGCTCCGTTCCCAACCACAGCAAAGCCTCCCCACTGCTCGGAAACAAAGGCCCACTGTGAGTCAGGATGTTCTTCCTGCTCGAAGGTAGCCAGGAATTGCAGATAGGGATTACAGAGTTTGAATGCTGCACTATTTACGATGTGTGCTCAGTCACCTAAATCAGGTTGGCAGTGTTTGAGCTTTGCCTGGATAATTGATTCAAATGTAAATTGAATGAATAAATCCTTTACAGCTAAAATATGCTCTCTTTTTATCTTGATTCTCTTTCTTCCTCTTTGTCAAATGGCATAGAAAATAGGTAGTTATAATCTCATGAATAGATATTTGACAACCTTTGCAGGAGGGTGGGTGAAATGAGGTTTGTGTGGTCTGGTTTGAGATGCTCTCCTGCGGTGCTCATCGGATTCCAAACCTGTTCATAACTTGGCTCCTGTGCTTCTGGTCAATAATCTGCTTGTGCTCACGCTTGTGCCACTCTCCAGTGGCGAGGCCAGGTGGAGATTTATGTCTGTGAGTGCACATTAGTCAAGGGCAAAGCATCAGAGGATTTTCTGTTAACAGCCATGGAATGAAATCCTGGGGTGGACGCGCGCCCTGCTGGCATCAAAGGGCTCTTTGCTTTGGGAATCTGCGCAGAGAGGCTCGGACTGGCACCAGGACAAGCCTTTGTGTGCATTTTGTGGGTGTTTTAAGCTATCTTCCCTTAAGGCTTCCTGACGTTTCAGTAGGAGCAGGGCTAGCGCGCTGACTCCCAGCCAAGCGACCCGCACGGTGTGAGCCTTCATCCCAGCCCGGCTGTGTTTAATCAGCAGCTCCACAGATGATATTCTTGGAGCTGGTGTGTGTCCAGCGCAGTCGGGCTCCACATCCCTTGTCCTGGCAGCATTCCTGCTCCTGGAGCAAGCATCAGCTGGTGCATGGAGTCGGGCACTTGGCATTCCTCGGGCTGTACCTGTCTGGGTGCTTGTCCTGCCTCGGGGCAGGAATCCCAGCGTTGAGCACCGGGCCCTGGCTGCTGTGTCGGGATTTAGCTCTGCCCTCGTCAGCTTTTCATTCTGCTCTGGCATCCACATGGTTCAAGTACCCTGAAGGGATCATCCCTGCCCATGTGTGACGGTGGCGGCTGCTGCTTTCAGCTCCTTCGGACGGAAGTACCAGCACCCACCGGCCTCCCTGCATGGCTCTGGGCTCCGGGAGCTGGAGCCCACCAAGGTAACGTGTTACTGGGCACCGCAACGCTTCCCCGGGTCCTCAGTGCGGGTAAATGTCCGGACTTCTTGAATCCAATCAACTTCCTGCCTTTGGAGACATCCTCCGGCACAGCAGCCCCTGTTTCAGCCTCCTGTGAAGACGCATTTCCTCCTGCCACTTGTGCAGAAGCAATAGACCCGGCTTGAGCTGCCCGTGCCACAGCCCCGCTGGATGGAGCTCTTGTGTTGGTGTGATTTCTTCTCTTATTTCTGTCTTACAGAGCCACAGGAGGGTCTGGGTCAAAGGGGCCTTAAAGCTCCTCCAGTTCCAACCCCCTCCACTCCTTCCTCAGCCTCCTGTGTGCCTCAAACACCCTCCCTTGCCTGCCTGCTGGACCAACAGGGACCAGGTTGCTTCTGCACTTGTGGAACAAGAGGCTGGTTTGTGCCCTGTTTCTTTGCTGCTGCTGTTGAGCATCAGTATTTAGGGGTTTTATTACGCAGCTTCTTGCATTTGTGTTCTGTTCATAGGGGGAAAACAGCAAATAGAACGGTTCATGCCCAAACTCACCACTATCCGGAATCTGAATTTCTCTCTCCCTGTCTCTGTGTTGGGCTCTTATGAACAGGAGATTTTGTGACTGGTTTCAGAGCCCGACTTTGGCTATGTAGAAAGCATCATTCAATAAATCATAGAGGAGCAGCTGCCGCTCTCTGAGCCCCGGCACAGCACATAAAATATTGCTCATTTATTTGGTTTGGGAGAAATAAAGTTGCTGTAGTGGAACATCATTACAGGCTGTTCTTAATTCACCTCAGGGCTGTGTCTAATAGCACACAATTCTCCCGTGACAGTCTGGGTGAATGAGATGGGTGTTTTGATGTCAAGCTGAATGTAAGAAAGGTTCTAGGACTCAAAGCTTTGAAAGAGAAATAACCACTGTTTGTGCTCGGATGCTGGGAGAGGTCCCCGTTTTGTTATTAACACTGCAGCTATTGAAAATCCTGACACTTGTTCCTCGGGGATTTGAAGCAATTCAAGCCATGAAATACTGTTTCGGCTCAGCCTTTTACAAGCTGCTGCGTGTTGGTGGAGCCGAAGGTGGCTTTGAGAGCTGGGGGGGCACCCAGGGCCGGTGTTCACCTAGTGCTGGGTGCTGGAGCTGTTGCAGCCGGGGGGAGCTGGTTGTGCCCAGCTCTCAGCAGGTGACCGCTGCTGCCCAAGCAGAATGGCTTGGGAAAAGCTGCGCCAAGCATTGGAATTTAGAGCTGCTGCTTTGCGCCAAGGCCACCAGCACAGCACCCAGCGCTGGGGCCGTGGTGCCTGCAGGTGGGCTGCCCACGGAGCGGGGAAGGGGCCACAGGCTGGTACTTCCGAAAATGTAATAGAAGAAATCGAGGGCGAAGAGGTGGGAGGCCGGAGTGTTGCGATGGAGGCACCGCGTGTGCTTCTCATGGCCAGGAACAGGCAGCTAACCAGGATCCTGCTTTCTCCTTAGGAAAATGGAGCCTCAGAAAGCCTCATCTCCTCCTTGCATCACAGCTGGGTGGCAACGAGCAACAGACTTGCGTGGATCCGGAGCTGTTACCGCATCACAGGCAAGACAAGTGGCTGCTGGGGCTGCTTCCTGGGGGCTGCATCTCTAAACGCCCGTCACCCCTCTGAGCCGGTTGGTGTTTCATGCACAGTGTGGGTGCGGGGAGCTGCAGAGGGCACCCTGCATCCCGCTCTGCCACAGCAGCCGCTCTTTGCCCTTCGTTGTCTTCATTATTCCCTGCAAAATAGAGGTAACAGGCAGCAAACGCGTATCTGCCGCAGCTCCAGACAGGCAGCTTGTGTTGCTGAGAGCGATAAAGCCAACAGCAGCGCTGGATGGTGTTTGGGCTGATAGAACAGATGCTCTTTGCTGCTGCTGGGGTCTGGGTGCTGGATCACAGGGCTCCTCACCCAGCTTCCGAGGGATGCAGTGTCACAGGCATGCAGGGATTTGGTGTGAGACAAGATGCTCGTGGTTCCTGGGTCAAAATGGACAGCAGGAGAACATGATTTACAGGTCGCTGCTCCTACCCGAGTGCGTGTCTGAGCGGCAAGGCTGATTCCCGTGCAGTGATATTGCTGATGCCCAGGGTTGTATTAAACACGGTCCCTCTCCCGGCAGCCAGATAGATAACCCCTGCTTAACAATAACTCCTGCTGAAGGAGAGACAAGGGTTGTATGCTGAAACAGCAAAGATCTCTTGCTAACTGCTAGAGATGACCTTGATTCGGCGTGTGAGGGCTGCGAAGTACCATAACTCAGTGAGGTGCTTATTGAGAGCTGCGCAGCACAAGCTCAAAGAATCCCAATTCCTTGTTTTCTTCTGAGTGACTTCCTAGGGCAAATGGGGGCGTCTCTCTCCAAATCCGGGTGCTCTGTTCCAAGTGAGCCTCCGCAGCGCTCATCTCCCCTACATGAGAGCTGCTCAAAGTCCGAGTGCTGGAGCTGTTCTGTTGGGCTGCGTTTCCAGCTCTCGGTGGCTCTGTTCAGCAGCTGCTCCCTGCAGACTGCTGTGCCTTTGATGCTACTTGGGGTATGGCGCGTTAAAAACCCCCTCAACTTCTTTCTAAAGCCTCACTAAAAACCCCGCTGGGACTTTGATGTTGAGAAGATTCCACTCAAAGTACCCCAACTCTCTGAAGCTCGCCCGGCCTTATCTTGAAGGCAGAGCAGTGAGTGGCTGCCTCGGGCAATAAAGCATCAGTGGCAGCAAAACTGTATGGTGATTATTTATGGTCTGAGCATCCGCACTCAGGAGAGGCTGCTGAAGTTACCAGAGCCTGGCGATGCCTTCAGGAACCCAGCTCTTCATTTTGGAGGTGATATTGACGGCTGCTTGCTATGGTTCAGCCATTTCCTTGTCTGACCCAGCTGGAACACCACAGCAGAGCGCATGCTGATTTCATTCATAAATCCCAGTTGTGAGCACCTGTGCCCCAAATGCTTATAGAGGGGATTTCCTGCTCAGTGACAGGATCATGAAATCCCAGCCTGGTTTGGGTTGAAGGGACCTTAAAGCTCCTCCAGCTCCAACCCCTGCCCCGGGCAGGGACCCCTTCCACTGGAGCAGCTTGCTCCAAGCCCCCGTGTCCAACCTGGCCTTGAGCACTGCCAGGGATGGGGCAGCCACAGCTTCTCTGGGCACCCTGTGCCAGCGCCTCAGCACCCTCACAGGGAAGAGCTTCTGCCTAAGAGCTCAGCTCAGCCTCCCCTTGGGCAGGTTCAAGCCATTCCCCTCGGCCTGTCCCTACAGGCCCTTGCCCAAAGCCCCTCTGCAGGTTTCTTTGTAGGCCCCCTTTAGGTATGGGAAGACTGTCAGAAAGTTTCCCCTGAGCCTTTTGCTGTGTGGGTGAAATTGCCCCCGAGTCAGACTTTTAGTCCCTAACTTTGCGCTGTGCGGTGGAATGCTGGGGCCTTGCTCCACTGCGCTGGGTTTGCTTTCACCCCGCGGATCCTTACTTCTTCGCAGTGTGTCCGTACACATCGAACTGTTTTCGGCGCTGAAGGGGATTCAATGACCTCTCTCTTTTGCCTGTGTCCTGTTTCTGCGCGCAGGAATCCGCCCGGCCCTGCCGCGAGCAGCTTCGCAGGAGCGGCCCCCCGGTCTTGGAGGTGATTTTCCACGCGATGCTCCCACGCGGTTTGTGCCCGGCCCCAGCAAAGCCCCTCTGCGCTGGCCTCGCACCGGCTTCTGCTCCCCGCAGGGCTGCGGGACACGGGGGGGGCCCGTCCGCCGCCCCCGGCGGTGGGGCCGGCCCCTGCCGCGGATCCTCAGGCCGCCAGCAGGGGGCGGTACAGTCCGAGCGGCCGCGGGTTCGAGGCCCGCCCCGGCGGGGTGCGCGGGGCTCTTTCCCGGCGCGGCGCCGGGAGCCGCTCCGCTCTTGCCCGCTGCGGTGCACGGGTGCCGCTGAGCAGCCCTGGGGAGGCCCTGCGGAGAGGGCCCCGTGGCAGCGCGAGCCCCGGCCGCTCGCTGCCGTCCGCTGAGGGGCGAGCTCCTCGCGCATTTCTTGCACCAAAACTGCCCCCGGTTTGGGAGCCGAGGGGGGGGTCTGAGACCTGTGACATCTCCCCACCGCACCGGAGCCGGGCAGCGGGGGGTGCTCAGGACCCTGTAGGTGTGAATCGGGGCGCTGAGCCCCCGCGGTCGGGTCAGGATCGCTGCCTGCCCCGCCAGGGTGGCCGCATCTGCATCCACCATCCTGCCCCGGGTCTGATCCCCTCTTAATGCGCCTTTGTCTGCTCCTTTCTGTGTCTCACTGATGTCCCGAGGCTTCTGCCCCGGCACAGGATCCTCCTCGTGCCCACCAGCACCGGGCTGGCCATGGGAGGGAGGTGGCACAAGGATGAGCTCTGCCTTGGTCCTGCTCCTCAGGGTGATTAAGTCATTAACCAGCTTTGTCTAACATGGACGCGCTCCCTTGGTTCAGGTGCAGCTTCTTTCGAGCAGTTGGTTTCAGCCTAGAAATAAGCACTTATTTACATAGTGCTGACTCCAACCCCCTGGCTGCCTGTAAGGACTCTAATTTCTCCCCTGAGGAACACCCGGACAAAGCACAGCACTAATTCTGCCACCTGCACTGATGATGTGTCCAAGGAGACCCTGCCGAGTCTCTATTAAAAGATGAGAATAAGAGAGAAAGCCTAAGATCTTTACTTACAGAAGATGTATGTGTGTAATATAAGGCTGCTGCTAATTCTTCCCAGGGATTAATAGAGACGATCAAGGACAATTTCGCTCAATACTGCTCTTTTCTTTGTAAAGCAAAGCTTCCCCAAACCTGAGGCAAGGCAGAAACACGGCGCTGAGCCTGTGGTGCTCTCCTTCAGTCAGATGGAAATAGCTGTCTTTATTTTAAAGTCTCTGTCGGCACCACAGCGCTGACACTTCCGGAGACAATGCAATGGGCAGAAATCCATTTTCCAGCCTGGGAGGAAAGCAAGAAGTAAATTGGGAGAATGAAGAGTGAGGAGGAACTGAGGCGTTCACAGCGCTCGTGATGGAACGAAGGCAGAAAATGGGTTCATTCCTTTAAAATACAGGACTAGGTTTGACTCTGAGTGCGTGTTGCATCACTCAGGAGCCCAGGCTGCCCATGCTGTGGGGCTGGCTGCAGACATGGGGGTTCCTCTGAGTGCACCCCCCAGACGTGGGGCAGGGTAGCTGTGTGCGCCCCATAGCCTTTCAATGGGGGGTTCTGCCAGTCTTGTGTGGGGCCAGGAGAAAAAGGCTGCCCTGGGGAACCGTGGGCCGTGCCAGCCCTGGGTAAGTCAGGATGCAGGATGTCCCCATGGGAAGATGCTCGGGGGGATTTCAGCTCGGTCTCTGCAGGCTGATGACAGCCACTGACAAAACACTGCAAAACCCAGTGAAAATGCCCAGAGCGGCTGGGGAGGGGTTTGGGGCTCCCCAGGCTTCCCACCCATGGTGGGTGGTTCTCCCGGGGGTCCTTTGGCCAGCGCTGCCTGCAGCATCACTCCTCGGAACACTGGGGAAGGGCTGAGGCCGTGCCTCTTGCACCGCAGCTCCTCACGCTGCATCTGGCTAATGAAGTTTGTCCCTTGCTCCGTGGCTGATAACATTGCGCTCATTCCGCTTCAGTTCACATCTCGGAAGCACAAAGTTTCCTGTCTGTAAAATTCCTGGGCACATTGATTTGTGGTTATCTCCTGGCAGGGATTTCATCTGCTCCTGCTGTTTATGCGCGGCATTGCGGATGCACCCAGAAATCAATGCTGCTGCTCTCGCTCCTTTTGACAGGCAGCTCCTTAGAACTCTGCCTGTGAGCCTGATGTTCCCCTCCCCGTTTCTCCTGCCTGTGCCGTCTGTGTGGCCCTCACCCAGGGCCACGCTCCTGATCTCAGGTTCCTGTGTCGGGAGCTGCACGGGTGAGCGATCAGACACGAGTGCATCTGGAAAGATGCTGCTGACGTCTGTGCACGCACAACACCGCGAGCCCCTGGTGCGTGCAGGAGCAGGAGCCTGGGTCAGCGTGAGCCTGGGATGGATTTGGCACGGCTGGCTGTTATAGAGAGTGATTGGTATTAATTAAGCTGCTCTGCCCTTGTGCGCTGCTGACAAAGGCAGCTGCTGGACCGGCTCTAAACCTGGCTGTGGGGACTGGGGGCTTCTGGCGATCCTGGGCTAAAGTCCAGTCCCAAAGCTTGAAGAGGTTTTGATTCCATTCTAACTAAAACCCTTCAGCTCCTTTCGAGGAGATTTTGGTTCGAGTTTTAACAAATCTTGTTGTTAGAGATCAGGTTTTGAGGATTCATCCATCCCAAACCAAGCAAGAACACAGGTAACTGTACAGAGATGCTCTGCTAAGGCAGCATTTCTGGATAGCGTGATTCAGTGTGCTACGGGGAGTTCAGGGAGGGGTTCCTCCTTCCCCTGAGTGATGCCGTGTGCAGTGAGGTGGAGGGAACACAGCATCAAGAGACATTTGTTCTCCAGTCTCTGTCAGACCTGTGGCAGCGCTGGCCCAGCTGCATCCCCATCCCCATCCCCAGCTGTGCTCCCCACTGAGGGTCAACAGTGGGGAAAGCAGTTCATAAAGCTGGGCCTCAGCGCTGGGGGAGCCAGGCTGGGAGCTCCCAGCCCGGGGCAGCCGTGGTTTGAACTCCCTTCATTTTCCCACTTCCCTTTCCAATCCGTGTTCCATCAGCCTCATTCCTCTGAGGTTTGCTGTCCCATTTGCCATGCTATTTGCTGTCCCATTTGCTGTGCCTTTTGCTGTCCTGTTTGCTGTCCCATTTGCTGTGCTTTTTGCTGTCCTGTTTGCTGTCCCATTTGCCGTGCTATTTGCTGTGCTGTTTGCTGTGCTGTTTCCCCACCTCAGTGCTTTCTCCCTTCCCTTACCCTGGCTGCTGCTGGTTGATGTCAGGGAGTTTCCTTTCCATCAGCGTTTGAGCCGAGCAGTTTGTTTCATGTTCACAGCATCCATGTGGAAGCAGACTCCAGGAGGTGCCCATGTGAGAGGGCAGCCTGGGTGTTTGTACAGGGAGCTCCATCACAGGCTGTGATTCATGTTAGGGTTTATCCCCTCCAGAGACAGGATGCAGTTCACGTGTGTCCTTAGGAAGGAGTTGCTCTTTGCCCACTAGGGAAGTTTCACAGAGGTTCCTCTGGTTTTTAACTCCCCACGTAACAATGAGGAGATTCAGGGTTCCTGCAGCCTGCAAGGCTCTGGGACGTCTCAATCACACTTGTCATAAAAACCTGGTGGTGGCTTCAAACTGCGGTGGACCAGTTCTGATCTCTTGGTGTTCTTCGATGTTGCTCCGCATCTCAGCCGGAGATGAATGGCAGTTCTAAGCTTTCCCTGGGCTTCTGTGGTTCTGGATATTAGAGAAAAAGTATCAGTGAATTTAACAATATTGAACACATTGTGATATTTATTTAGTTCTATATCACCCTCCAAAAGTTCCTGTTGCTGTTTAAGTGCACATTGGTGTTCAGGATGCCGGAGGCTGCTCCGGAGCATCTTTCCTCTGCGGGTATTAGTCTTTCCATAAACCCTTCCACTTTCCAGCATTTGTGTTGTGATAATCTCTCCTAGCATTTCTTGCAATGCTTCATTTTAATATACATTCCCTTGTCACTGCAGAACTGGATTCAGCCTCCAGGTAAATGCTATCTAAATCACTGCTGCAAGGGGAGAATGAAATATGGGTGTGCGAGAGGAGGCAGAGGAGAGGAGTGAATAAGAACACCTCACAAAGCAAGAAGAAATCCCTGCGATGGTGTGTAGGATGTGCTGCTTTCCTCATCCTTATGGCCTCTGCTCACTGCTCTGGGTGCGCGGTGTGGGTCAGGTAGAACCTCAACATTCAGCCTCATGCACGTGAGGTTCTTTAAAGGGAACAAAGAAGGAGAAAGATGGGAAGGGTGTCCCTGGCAAGCAGTGGAGTCAGCAATAAAAGCCGTAGGTGTCGATCCCGCTGGTACCCCAGGGGAGGAGACGGGGAAAGCAAGACTCAAGCTGGCGGCAGGATGTGGGCACTGCAGGGTGCTGGTGAGGGATTGCGTCTACTGGGAGATGGTTTTTCTCTTGGTGCTGCGGCTCCAGCCTTCGCTCCCAGGTTGTGGGACTGGGCCGTTGTCAGCACACCAAAACCAGCCCAGATTGAGTGTTTCCTGTGGGAAAGCAAGCCCAAAACTCGCCATGGTGGTGGCAGCTTTCTCCTGCCTTCAACCCGAGTGCATTGGCTTGTGTTTGTTCCTGTGCATTGGCTTGTGTTTGTTCCTGTGCATTGGCTTGTGTTCGTTCCTGTGCATTGGCTTGTGTTTGTTCCTGTGCATTGGCTTGTGTTCGTTCCTGTGCATTGGCTTGTGTTTGCTCCTGTGCATTGGCTTGTGTTTGCTCCTGTGCATTGGCTTGTGTTTGCTCCTGTGCATTGGCTTGTGTTTGTTCCTGTGCATTGGCTTGTGTTT
This sequence comes from Lathamus discolor, assembly GCF_037157495.1. NCBI lineage: Eukaryota > Metazoa > Chordata > Aves > Psittaciformes > Psittacidae > Lathamus > Lathamus discolor. Next base: position 642,624 of record NC_088894.1, on the reverse strand, counting down.
GTTCCTGTGCATTGGCTTGTGTTTGCTCCTGTGCATTGGCTTGTGTTTGTTCCTGTGCATTGGCTTGTGTTTGCTCCTGTGCATTGGCTTGTGTTTGCTCCTGTGCATTGGCTTGTGTTTGCTCCTGTGCATTGGCTTGTGTTTGCTCCTGTGCATTGGCTTGTGTTTGCTCCTGTGCCAGTGTTGCCCTGAGCCCAAGGAGCAATTCCCTCCCTCTCCCGTACCTCGGCTGGGCCGAGACCAGGCTCCTTGCCATGCCCAGTGGTCGTGGCAGCCCTTCGCTGCCCGGTTTCCACTGGAGTCTGTCCCTGTCGAACATGGGTGACCAGACCCGAACAAAGACCCCAGATAAGATCTTCCCGGGGCTCTGCACAATGGAAACTTCCACGGAGCCCGGCCAAGGCGGCTGCTGAGGGTGTGATTTCCCTTTGAAACCCCCGTTTCTGCTGCTCTCCTCTAGCTCACAGAGTTGCTGCTTATTCAAAATGTTTAGTGCTGCGTTTCAACATTGCAGCACGATTTTGACGGGCAATCCATGACGGTGTTTACAGGTGCAACCAAAATCAATTTGAAGCTTGGTCTTCACAAAGCCAGCATTCATCAGGTTTCTGCAGCCTCTCTATGCCAAGAAAATCTTTTTGCAGCGCTGCATTTGAAATAGGAATGAGCATTATAAGTTCCATAACTCCTCGGGGATTGGGAAAAGTAGATTGTTTCCTACTGTAAGCTTCCTTGAATCCGTGCCCATGTGCTCTGTGTGCTGCTTTCCCGTACAGGCAGCTCCATCAGCCTCCTGCCAGACTGAGATGCTTCAGTAATGTTTGTGATTCCCCACAACATTGGTGTCCTCCGAGCATGGGGACCCCTCTGAGCTGGGGCCACCACTGCAGAGCATCCTTTTAAGACAGGCTGGGGAGGGGGGAAGGAAAGCGGCATCCGAGTGATCCAGGCCGCAAAGGGAGATGGCAACCGGTCAAGCCAGCGCTGACGTTGCCTGGTATAAATCAGGAGGGGTGGCAGCTGGGTGCTGCTTGCAGAGAGCACGGGCACGAGGGACCGCGGTGGGACGTGGAGGTGGGGAGGGCAAGGTGTGTCTGGTGCTGCGGGTTTATATAAGGGAGACTTCTTCCATCTCTGGTGCAGGTAAAAAGGAGGAGGACGAAGCAGGGTCTCGACGAGTTCCAGGAGAGCCGGAGAGGATCCGAGCGCCGTTCCCAGCCGGCTGCTGCTGCTGCAGGTAATAACATCATCAAATAACTGGGCATCAAAGTGAAGGCTGCACAGCGGCAGGGAGCGGTGGTGGCAGTGTCGCTGCTCTGGAAGGACACATGTACCGTGTGCTGGCTGCTTTCGTCTGAGATTTTGCTGTGCGCCAAGCTCCGAGTCGTTCTGTCACCTCAGACTTATATTAATATTCAGTGCATCATGACCTCGGCGTTAGCTTGTTTTAGTCACCTGAGCTCTAGTTTATTGCTTTGGAAAGTGAGAAAGAACAAGGACAATCCTCAGCTGCTTCCCGTGGCAAAGACCCTCACCAAAGCCCGTGTAACTTTTCACCTGTTACTGCAGCAGTAACAACAGCTTTAACATCACTTCAGGGCAAAGCAGCCGGGTTTTCTTTTGCGTGAACACACAGAATATTCTGGGCCAGTACAAAGGAGCAGGAAAGGGCTTTTCCTGACCCACACTTGAAGTCACCCCACACGTGTGGGCATGAACACGGTCCTGCTGCCCCAGGCTGGAGCAGGGTCTTCTTGAGCTCAATAAAGAGCAGAGGAGGGATTTCCCTCTTGACCTCATCCCTTGTAAAGACACTGGGATCGCTTCCTAGAGGCTCTTCCCCCTCTCCCTCTGTCTCCCTTTCCAGCAGCGGAATCTTCCGGAGGTGACGATGCTGAAGCTTTTTGGAATCATCTTTTTCTGTGGCCTCCTCTCGCCCTCTCGGGAAGTCTTGTCTGGTCTGTCCTGCGCCGTCAGCCCGGGGGCACTGCAGAAAGGTAACCAGAGAACACGAGTTATGGCTGGGGGGAAAGCTCTGTGGAGCCAGGACGTGGAGCAAACCCTCCCCTCTAGTTTGCAGCTCCTCAGGGCTGCAGGCTTTGCTCAGAGCTCCTGCCACCATCGCTGCGTCCATGGGTCAGGGAGGTCTCTCTGCTCCAGACCTGGGGCACTTTTCTGCACCAAACAGCTGTGGAACTTCAGGGCTGGATCTGGATTATTTCCTCTTAGCTCTCATTTCGATACTGGAGCAGCCGATGTTTGGCAAACAGCGCTGGGAAGTTCAGCAGCTGTGTCAATATTTGCAATGCTCCAGCAAAAAAAGAGATACTTGTTTCGAGGTGCTTCTGTCAAACAAAGAAAGAAAGACACAAGCACCCTTCAGAAAGGCAAAGCGAGCTGTGAGCGAAGCCCCTGTCACTGCTGGTGACAACCGCACTGTCAGCTCCGAGTCAGGGGTCTGGGATGCTCTCCTCTGCCGCTCCTCCTGGTTAAGCCACGGAGGGTGGCTTCGGCTTAGTACGTGGTGTCGACTATCATCCCCTGTGTGATTTGGCTGCATTGAAGCAGCTGATGACTTGAGGAGTTTTGGGGAGCAATGGGGCTTTGTGTGTGATGCCTTTGCCACGACAGACCTGACTGAGTGGGGAGAGGTCCCTGCTGCAGGTGCTGGTCCTCACATACAGATGTTTTCCAGTTCTCTCCGATGCCATACTGCAGAACGGGCTCCTCCAGCAGCACCTGCAGGGCCTCGTGCTCCCAAACATCATGGGTGAAGGGGGTCTGCTGAACTCTCCCACCAGCATCACGGGGTAAGTGATGGCACCATCGCTGCCCATTCTGAAGCAGCAAAAGCTGAGCTGCAGTTGGCACAATTGGCCCAAGAACTTATCCTTGTTTTATCTTGATACTGAGATTCTGGCCCCATAAAGGTCCTCTGTGTGGTAGTAAGGTGGGTGGTGAAGCACACTGCAGGTTAGGCTGCAGAATGATGCCTCTGCTGCTGCTGTTGATATCAGGGGCACTTGACAGCACGAGAGAGGGGAGAAGGGGCCACAGAGAGAAGGTCACTGCTCTGTGAAGTTGGCTTCCACCCCAGTCTGGTGCTGGGCTGCCTCCTCTTGGCTCTCAGCTGCAGACGCTCCCATCCTGGAGCTGGTGGCTCTTGCTTGCACCACTCGTGCCTCCAGCAGAGGTGGCTGTGGGGCTGCGGGTTCCTCGGTGGGTGCAGCTGCTCAGCGCAGAGGATGCTTTCCACGTGTGCAGCCTGTGCTGTTGTTCGCAGCCTGCACCTCGTCCAGGTCCGGCTGCCCAAGCTGTCGGTGGTGCTGCTGCCAGGGATCGGGGTCCAGCTCAGCATCGCCGCGAAGCTGGAGCTCGGCGGCAACTGGTGAGAGCAGACAAACCCCAACCCCTGGGCTTCCTGGCGGGCACCATTCTGCACCTTCCTTGGGTTTATTTCTCACCTATAATAAAGCTACGGAGCAGAAAAGGCACGGAAAAGTGGTTTGTGCCGTTTGCACTGAGTTGCAGGATGCGGAGGTGCAGTTTGTTGCTGTCTGCTTCGCTGAGTTTCTCTGGTTAGAGGCCAGGAGCTGAAATCTGTTCAACCCATGCTCTGGTTTCAGCTTGGTTGGCCTCCTTTCAGAACTAATCAATGTCTTGGTGGATGTGAACATTACTGCAAACATTAAATGCACGAATTTCGAGTCGGGCACAGTGCAGGTGGTCATTGAAGACTGCCTCTGCATCCTCGGTGCCATAAGGATCAAGCTCCTCTCTGGGTAAGTGCTGTGGGTTTATGTTTTCCATTGCGTGCAGCCCTCTTTATCCGGTGATCTAAACAGTCTGCCAGGACACAGACGGTGCTGAGCTGATGCAGAGCCAGGCCTCGGGGAAGTGATTTCTTTCCCGTTGCCAAAGCCGGTTGCTTCAGTGGAACTGGCAGCAAATGTGCTGGTTGGAAGATGAGGGTTAATTTGCTCTGCTTGCCCGGGGAGGTTTTAAGATCCAAATACGAGGTTTGGTGCCTCTTCCAACTTGTTTTCTTCAGGCATAACCAGTGAATTGCTATCCCAAGGGCAGGAGTAACAGGGCAGGGAGTGTTCCAGGAAAACAGCACCGTCGCCTGCCCTGGTTTCATTCTCTGCCCTTGGCTGCTGCCGCAGAAAGATGCTGAGCATATGGACCTTGGGCCTGACCGCTGCAGGCATGGGTAATTCCACACAAATGCCCCATCTCTTGCCCAGTGTTTCTGAAATTCCTGGCAGAAGGAATTCGCTGACTTGTGTATTGATGGATGCAGCAGTAAACTGATCACGGGAAATATTTTCTTTTATTGCCTTTGAATTACTCACTTTTCGGGTCCATTGAATTTCGCCTAATTAATTTTTGCATTATGCATTGTATTTCTGTCAGCAGCCGGTTGGAAGAGCCTGTGTAAGTGAACCGAGAATGGGGCTCACGCGCTCTGGGGGCTGTATCTTAAGCCTGAACAGGATTAAAGTGATCCTGTGCAGGATGCTGAGCTCCCCGTGGGGCAAGGGGGAGTGTGGGTGTACCCGAGTGGCTTCATGGCAGTTCCTCGGATGTGTGTGTAGGCAGAACCGGGGCATCGATAACGAGGTGTGTTATGAATTCCTGCTGCCTGTGGCTTGCCAAGTGTGCTGCTGCGTGTTCTAACCCAACAGCCCAGAAATGTATCGATTATCAAAAGTAAATGGCTCTGCGCTGCCTGCAGGCACCACCCATCCCCGAGCGATCTATTCAGCAGCAGCAGTGAAACGTTACCCAACAGACTTCTCCTCTTGTTACTCCATACACAAATGGTTCATTTCCAGTAACTCAGAGGCAGATATTTCATAACAGCCCCACCTTCCCCTACCTACGGCACTGACTGAAATCCCAGAGGGACGCAGCCGAACTCGGGTGACACTGGAGAGGCTCAATCCTTTCCTGCACCCCCCAGTGCTGAATAAAGCCCGGTTCTCCCCTCGGTGGGATAGCAGCCCCCTTCCCTCCTGCCTCCTGCACAGCCCCTGCTCCTGCCAGCATCAGCTGCAGCAGTGCTCCGGAGAGGATGGCCGGGGATGCAGCAGGGTGAAGTGAAGGCTGGAGACCCTTGCGCTGTGGTTGTAGTGATTGGAAATGTTTTTTCTTTCTTTCCTTCCCAGCTTACTCTCCCTATCAGTGAATGAGATAGTGCTCAAGCAGCTGACAGCCACCCTGCCCGCTTTGGTAAGCCTGGAGATTGCCCTCCTTTCACAGCCGATGTGTGGGAATACCAGCAGGAAGCTGCAGCATCTCTGTGCTGCTTTCCCACATCACCAGAGTGTGCTGCTTGGCCACGATGCCTATGACCAGACCAAAGCAGTCCCCTCTGGTGTGGTACCACAGCTCCAGGGATGCTCCACTGCCCCCAAGTCCTTTACAGCATCCCAGCTGCTGCCTAACGCCACACAGCATTTTTCCCCATGGGGTTTGGGTTGAAAGGAGTGGGTCGGATCAGGCTGGGGAGGGGGCAGTGGCTGAGCCCTCACATTTCTGCTTTGTGTTGCAGCTGTGCCCGGTGGTTGATATCGTGGTGAACCTGGTGAACATCCAGCTCCTGGGCACTCTCAATGGTGTGTTTCCGGTGGAGAATGGGTGCTGCTTCCCCGTGTTCCCTGCACTCCTGCAGTGGAAAGTGCCCTTTCCTACATCAGTGCATAAGTGCATCAGGGAGGATGCGCATCCATAAGTGCATCAGGAGGAGCTGTGCTGCTTCAGGACTGTTGAGCCTTGAGTTCACACCTGAGCAGCCCAAGTGACCTGCTCGCCCCTTGGCCCCCTTTAAGCCATGTTTTACATCACTCTTGGATTTAGCTTAGCTTTGCTCTCCTGGGGCTACGTTCTAACGGCAGATCCCACAAAGCTGGATTTGGAGCATCACCCAGCAGTGAATGCTTGGATCAGGGCTGTGGGTGTAGGGTCTGGCTTGGGGCAGGGTTTGTGTTGCTCATTCCCTGGTGTTGTGAGGACCCTTCTCCCCGTGCAGCGGTGATCCCGGTCGGCACGGCAGGAACCATTCACTACCAGCTGGCCAGCCTCCCCTTCACCTCCGGCTCTTTCCTCGGCCTGGATTTGGACGTAAGTTAATGCTGGGCGACAGGACCCTGGGAGGTGCCCGCTCACCTCATCCCAAGGGAGTTGTCCTTTTCCAGTACAACCACGTGGAGCAGCTGCTAATGACTTGCTCAGATCCTTATCTAAATCACCATTAAGTGACTGCTGTGCTTTTCTTCAAGCCTTCTCTTGTTCCATTCACAAACTCATCCCCAGGCTGCTTGTAACTGTTGGGACAAGCTGTTTCCATCCTCTCCCTCGCCTTGCCTGCGGACTGGGTGTCACTGCTTTTTGCCTTTGCTATTCGGTCTCTGTTCTGGGTGAATGCTAAACCAAGCTAATGGATGGATTCTTTACCTCTGCCTCACTGGAAGGAAAAAACAGCAGCAAGAACCAACCAGGACTTTCAAACAGGAGAGCTTAGAGAAAGTGGCTGGCGAAAAGCTCCTGGGACACAGTGAAGAAGAGCAAGGGCTAGTAACAAACAGTGCACAGGCAGTGCTGCTGCTCTTGCTTTAGTGCAGGTCCTTCTCTGGGATTAGTCTTCGCCTCCGCCACCCCATGTGCTCAGAGCTGGCCTCCTGAGCAAGCAGTTGGTGTGGGTGCAAGTTTGTTGTAGGTCCGAGGCTGGCTCATGCCTGCCTGGGTGCTGGAGGTGGGGAAGGCTGGGCTGGACCCCAGCTGGCAGCACCCTCACCATCGTGTGCTCTTGGAGTGAGACCTCGAGGGTGAGCTGAAGCAGTGAGCTGTGACTTGGACAGTCTGTTGATAGCTGAAAGGCCTCAGTTGTGCACTCTGGTCTTCATCAGCTCCTTTCACCTAGGAAACAGAGGGAATTGCTCTGAGTCCAACGCTTTCCCTAAGCTGAGGCTCTTTCAGCTGACGCAGGCCCCGCACTGTCCATCTCAAGGACTGGATGTGTCATGGCTCCGGAGGGTCGGTTTCATGTCCCTGTTGCCTCTCTTCCCAGGGTGCAGTGAAGCAGGTGGGAGGCAGCATCATCCCCCATGACTCCTCCTCCTCTGCTTTGCCTCCGCTGCTGGACAAGCTCCTGGTGCTGGGACTGCGCCAGAGCTTCCTCAACGCGGTCCTGTCCCTGCTGGTCCGGATACCACCGCAGACCTTCACCTGCACCCCTGAAATCGTGAGTGCGGCAGCACCCGTGTTTGATGCCAGGGGAGGTGACGAGGGACACGCTGCAGCCTCGGCTGGGGAGCGGGGTCTGCTTTGTCTGACCAGGAGCTGATGGGGAGCGATGGGGAAGGTGGGGGGCTCAGGGGCTGCGTGTAACTGAGCTTCCCGGGGCTTCCCTTGGGACAGGGAGGGAGGGAGAGAGCTGGAGCTGTCCCCAGGAGCACAAACAGGGCTGGGAAGAGGGGCATGAGCTGGAGAGGGGTGGCCCTGGTGGGATGGGGTCAGCAAAATCAGCTGGAGAATTCACTGCTGCTGCTTGTGCTTCTGTTCCCTCAGTTCTCCAGTGCCGGCGACCTGCAGAAAGCCATCGCCAGCCTGCTCCCCACGGGGGTGAGTGACTTCTGCTGCTGCCAGGGTCTGTGTGGACCTCGCCAGGTCCAAGCACATCCAAGTGATGAACCCGGATGTGCCAGGCTCCGGTCTCCTGCTCCCCTCCTCCTGGCCATGGGGTGCTCAAGGCTGCCCCACTGCCCTTTCCCTGTCCGCCCTGCAAGCAGCGCCGATCCGTGCTGCTGGGCCTCTTTGCTCTGTACATTGGGCTTGTCCAAGGTCTGTGTGACCTTGGGGGAGGCCCCGCAGAGTTTTGGGGGGTGCAGGCGCCCACCCCCATGTGTCCCTGGTCCCCGCAGTGCTCTGCCTGCCGTGGCACCAGCCCGCTGAGCATTAGGCTAACGTTGGCTGGCAGCCCGCTCATCCTCTTGGAAGATAGGAAAGCCACCGTTGAGCTTTCGGTGCTGGTTCAGGTGTTCGTTAGGCCTTCAGATGGACCCATCCTCAACGTCCTGCTGCTGAAGGCTGTGAGTGTGCATGGAAACCCCTCCAACCGGTGTCATACGCAGCTGGCCGGGTGACTGGCAGCTGGGATGGGGACATCTCCAGGGGCTGATCCTCTTCCCTCTCTGCTTGCAGGATCTCGCTCTAAATGTCCACGTGTCGATTGCTGGTGGCCGGCTGGTGCTGGGGCTGTCCCTGGGCAGGTAAGGCTGTTCCTGGGCAGGTAAGGCTGTCCCTGGGCAGGTAAGGTTGTCCCTGGGTAGGTAAGGCTGTTCCTGGGCAGGTAAGGCTGTTCCTGGGCAGGTAAGGCTGTCCCTGGGCAGGTAAGGCTGTTCCTGGGCAGGTAAGGCTGTCCCTGGGCAGGTAAGGCTGTTCCTGGGTAGGTAAGGTTGTCCCTGGGTGGGTAAGGCTGTTCCTGGGTAGGTAAGGCTGTTCCTGGGTGGGTAAGGCTGTCACTGGGTAGGTAAGGCTGTCCCTGGGTAGGTAAGGCTGTCCCTGGGTAGGTAAGGCTGTTCCTGGGCAGGTAAGGCTGTCCCTAGGTAGGTAAGGCTGTCCCCGGGCAGGTAAGGCTGTTCCTGGGCAGGTAAGGCTGTCCCTAGGTAGGTAAGGCTGTCCCCACAGGCTTTCAGGCAATGTTACAGCAGCTGGAAAGCTTTAGGGGACTGGAGGCGAAGTCTGTGTCAGTTTTATAACAAGGAGAAATGAGGTAACCTGAAGAATGGTGAGGCTGTCAGCTTGACTTTGATCCTGGGCAGTGTTTCGCAGTGTCTGACATGGGACAGGAGTGATAAAGGAGGAAAGTGCTGTCATTAATGGCAGTCAAGGTATGATTAAAGATTGGAAAGCATTCCTTCAAGTGTGAGGTTTAAGGATTTCAAGCCATTTAGCTTGTCAAAGAGCTAGATTTAGAAGCAAAATTGGCATAGCTTGTATGCAGCGATACAGAGAACAGAAATGCATCAAAGAGCTTTTAATTCAATAGACAAAGGTATAACAAGATTCAGCAGAAGCAGAAAAGAGAAATTCAAAGTGGAAATAAAGCATGTGTTTTAGCTATGGAGGAAGTTGTGTGGCTGCAGTGATGGATTAGGGGCTGCAATGATGGATTAGGGGCAGCAGCAAGTTCTCCAGAGCTCATGATCTTGACATCCAGGCAGGATGCTTCTTCTGGAAGCTTTCTCTCAGCTAACAGGAGCTGCCTCCTTCCGAAGGTCAGTAACAGTGGGAGAGGGCAGGGGAAGGCAGGAGCCACGTGTGCCCTGCCTCAGCGCTGCTTCATTTACAGGCAAATAACAGTCAGGTTCAGCTTTTCCTGTTTTCTCCCCTCTCTTGGAGGGTGGCACTGCTGCTGTTCATGTGCCCTGCTGACCCCCTGGGTACGCCCCAGTGATGCCTCACAGGGTGCCTTGCCCATGGGTTAATGTTGCTCTGGAGGCGGCAGGGCTCTTGCTGTGACCTCTGGCAGGTGCCTCAGTGCCTGACGTGCCCTTTGCTTCCCTTTCCCACAGCACTTCCCTCTCCTTGGAGTCCTCTGACGCTGGCATCAGTAACGTAAGTCTCGTACCAGCCCAGGCCGAGTGGCTTTGGGGAAGGAGGGGTGGAGGCGCACGGTGCTGTGTGCTGCTGTAACCTGTTCTGGCTGTGATGGATTACAGCTGCCGATGGTCTCGGCTGTTTGCTGCTCTATTTTGTAGCTCTTGGCAATTCTTTCTCTGCTGTCTTTTTTTTTTTCCTTCTGCCTCTTCTAATAATGCAAATGTAAACCTCAAGTCTGGTTTTTCACCCCTGCACGGGCAAAGCTGGCACGGAGCTCCAGCAGGAGTTTCACCTGGAATAAGGTTTCCCAAAGGAAGCACCAGACTCAAATCAAGGATGAAAAGTAGTTTTGCTTTAAAGAAAAGAGGGCGATTTGTGCTTCAGCTGTGTCAGTGGGAAGGGGTCTCCAGCCCCAAGGCCGGTACCCAGCCACAGACTGGGCTGTGCTCGCTGCTGTCCTGTGCCAGGCAGTGCTGCTCACACACTTGTCCCTTCTCTGGTGCAGATCTCCAGCCTGAGGCCCCACTGCAGCAGTTTGCTGTCCGAGACCCTAGTGCCCCTCATCAACGGTGGGTGACCGGGAGAGCCGGAACACTGGGAGTGCTCCGGCCAAGTGCTGGGAAGGAGGGGAGAGGGGATGTGCACGTGTTGGAAAGCTGTGGCAGCAGAGCAGAGGTGATCAGCCATTGGTATTCCCATTTTAAGGCTGCAGTTAAATTCCCAGCCTTATTCTTGCACCATCCCACCCCAGCTTCATCCGAAGGGCGCTGGTAACAGTGACAGGGAACATAAGGAAAACCAGAGCATGCCATGCGTGGGGAGCTGTGGTCTGTGCATCCCGAGGGGTTTTGTCATGGGTGGGAGCCGGGTTCATCCCCCTGGTGGGATGTGAGGACCTGTCTGTCCCCTGCAGGTGCTCTGAGCATCGGGATCCCGCTGCCAAACGTGCTGGGCATTCCCTTGATAAAGGTGGACATCCAGATCCTAGCGGTGAGTGCTGGGCGGGCGCTTTCCTCCTGCCTGTGCTGGTGCAGGTCCCCGGGGCCGTTCCCACCCTGCCAGAGGTGGTTGGGTGGGCAAGAGCCTTCCAGTGCTTCCAAAGGGCGCTGCGCCCTGCTCGGTACAAATCCGACGTGAGGGTTTCCATGAGCGGGTTTCCTGCTCACTGGGTGCTGCTGCTGCGCCGTCGGGAGCCAGCGCCCCTGGAAGCCGGGGACTGACGTGGTTGTGTCGCTCCTTGCACCCCAGGGCCTGCTGGTGATCCTGGTGTGAGCTGGGCAGTGCGAGGCACCAAGGGCTCTGTCTGGGCAGAGGGCGAAGGAAGAAGCGCGGATGGAGCCCCAAGCCCAGCGTCCCCTGCTTTTCTTCTCTAAACGTCAAGGTTCTTGGTGACATTTAGGACACTTTCAAGTTAATTGGGCCAGGGAGTGCTGAGGTGCTCCCATGGGCCAAACCCCCATAGGCGGCTCTGTGCGCAGGTGCTTATTTAGAGGCAGGAGCAGGGTTCGGGTGGCAGTCCCAGCCGTGCTGCGTGATGCTGCAGCGGAGGTGTTAGATCTGTCCTGAGGGAAATTGTTCTTGATATAACAAAGAGGGAACTTGCTGCATGTGGCTTTCGGAGGAAACGTCACCGTCCCCGTGCAGAAGGAAACACTTAGAATCATAGAACCATAGAATAGTTCGGGTCGGAAAGGACCTCAAGATCATCCAGTTCCAACCCCCCTGCCATGGGCAGGGACACCTCACACTAAACCATCCCACCCAAGGCTTCATCCAACCTGGCCTTGAACACTGCCAGGGATGGAGCACTCACAGCCTCCCTGGGCAACCCATTCCAGTGCCTCACCACCCTGAAAGAATTTCCTCCTTAGATCCAATCTAACTTGTCATGTAACTCCTAATAAACATTCCTCCTTTTGTAGTGCTGGAATGAGGTTCTGCTTTCTGGCGCCTCTCAGGGAGAGCATCCGCCCTGCCCCAGCTCTGGGCTCTGGGTCCTTTGTGACCACTGAGGTTTTGGGGTTTGGTTTCCACTCTCAGGACAAAACCCACTTGGGTTTCCAGTGGCTGCTCCCGGCCTGGTCACCCCCGCACACGTGCTAACCTGCCAGCAGAAGTCAGAGTGGAACTGGGTGTCCACAGGTCATGAAGTGTTTCCTAATGGAATCTGAAGGGAAAACTCCATTACCTGCTCCCTGGGCAGCGCGGTCACAGCAGAGCACACCCGTGTGCCTGCGGCAGCCCACGCCTGCTGAGGCGGATGTGACAGTCAGTCGTTCCCTGCACGTCACAGGGAAAAGAACGCAGGCACTTGGGATTTCAGGGTAGAAAAGAAATAAATCCAGGTCTCCAACGGCCTCTCAAACACTTGTTTTCCTCAGCACCAGACGTTATTACCAGTGTGCTATTTATTGCTGGTGTCCCCAAAGCTGGTGGTGGTATGTCAGTGCTAGAGTGCGGAAGAGGACCGGCGCTGGTCAGGTAATGGACAGGGGCAAAGCCCTGTTCTGTGCTTCTGCCTGAAGGTGAGAGCAGTTCAGTGTCTGCTGGGTCACAGCCCTCAGCACCTTGGCCTGTCCCTGGGCAGCAATGATGCTCCTGTGCGGTGCGGGGGCTCCCTGCTTGAGCAGCGCCAGCAGCAGCTAAAACACACGGTGAGGAGCCACTGCAAAGGGAAGTGTGAGCACGAGCGGACCGTCGGGACCTTCGGACCCTGCTGCCTGGGCTCTGTGGCACTGGTGTGCCCATGGAGCTGGTGGAGCGGGGCTCTGGGGGCTCTGTGACCCCATCACCGGTGAGCAGGATGAGCAGCTCCACTGCCCTGCCCCAGCTCCATTGTGCCACCTCAGGGCTGCTGCACTGATCGCGCTTGGCTTCTCCATCCATCCTCTCTGCCCTCGGGTCAGCATTAAGGGCTTTGTTTGTCCAAGGTCTTGTTCTGGCTCCCGAGCAAGCACCTCCCGTACGGTGAGTGAAGCTCAGCACCTCTTTGCGCGCTGTTTTAGCCAGCACTTCCGTGCACTCGGGTTTGCTGCAGGGGTTCGTTTTGCTGTTACACAATAACCTGGGTCCTGTCGCTGTCCCAGGGGTCTGTTTGGCTCGAGACAGACAAAGCAGAGGGAAGCGGGTAAGGAGAGCTCAGCGCAGAGCTGGGGCAGGGCCTGCGTGAGCCTGGGGTCACAGAACAGTGGGGAAGTCATTTTGAGCATCTGGAAATGGCTTTTCCTGCCAGGGCCTGGCTTCCAATGTGCCATTTATTGCACAGGGCTCAGTGGGAAGGAGCAGAGGAAAGGGCAGCATCTTCTGAAACGTGTAAATGTAATGCTCCGAATTGCTGCTGGGTTCAGGAGGGAATGCAGAGCAGGAAAGGGCAAGTCAGAATCGATAAGGACTGGGATGATCCTGTCCACAGTGGAAAAACCTCTGAACAGCAGTTTTCCATCATGCTGGCACCTGACATGCTGGAATATCATCTTAGGGGTGAGCAGTGGGAATGGGGTGCGACAGGCTGGCTGCTCTGCCCAAGCTCCCGGACCTCCTGGGGCTTTGGGATCTCCAGTTCCTGCTCCAGGAGTATCCCTGGCGAAGCTTCACCCCTCTGTGGCTCCATGGGGGCTGGTGAAGGGGCTCGTCTCTTTCTCAGTGGCTGAGCCATTGGCTGTTGCATCCACGTCCCTCTGGCAAGGGAAGCCGTGCACTGCCCGGTGGCTTTTCCTGTGGGACCCTGGGGCACCACCCAGGGAAACGATGGATTTTGTCAGTGCCAGACACTGCAATACAAAGCCCTTTTCTGTGGTTCTTTTCCAGGTGAACCCAAAGCAAGTGCTGGGACCACAGTGGCCCCCTTCTGCAGGTGCTGCGGTGCTGGATGCTCGGTGAACTGGGGGACGGGGGGACGGGCAGAGGACCCAGCTCCCCAGTGAAACCCAGCTCTGCTCCACATAGGACACATGGGGCTGGGAGCGGGGGTGCAGCTCCGGTGACCCCACGCTGGAGGTGCAGACCCATGCAGTTAAGCCTTCAGCCAGATGCCCACTGGCAATGAATACATCTTTTCACTGCTGCAGCTTATTCCTGTTGGGAAACTGGTTTAAGATATATTAGTCAAAGAATAATGGTTGCAGCTCTACCAGGGAACTTTTATTAGGAGCAGTTCCCACTATTGCCAACCTTGGCCATTCAAATCATTAGTCAGGTCCCCAAGCTGGGCATATAAACCTTCAGGGTTTTTTACTCTTTACAATAAATCAACCTGGCTTGCTTTGTTTGCTTCCCTATTTCTGAGCCACTGAAATACGAGGGGTTGAAGTGCTTCTCAGAGGCTAGAAATGAGGGGTAACAGTTGTTGTGAGTGCAAGCAGATGTATGTGCAATGTGGTTTCATGGCTGGGGTGCTGTGTGAAGTGTTGCTATCAGAGAGCTCACGAGGGGTGCAGCCCCGTTACCAGCCCCTCTGTCCCTCCTGGGCACCCAAGGCTACTGTGGGGTTTTTCCCCCTTTATTTTCCTGAGCAACCTCTCGGGCCTGGAGCTGGGTCTGGGCAGTAGGAGGGAGCATCCCAGCACTGACTGAGGCACCCTTGGGTGGGCGCCCGGCACCGTCCGTCCGGTGCAGCCGCGTTTCCCTCTTCGTTCGCTCCGTGCTGAGCGCTGTCCAAGTGCGCTTTGGAGCGTGGAGCATTCCTCGGCTCTATAATTAGAACCCCCTGTGCAGACCGATCTGGTTTATTGCTGTTATTTTTCTCCTCCTTCCTGACCCGGGGAGAGGCACCAGCCGCAACGTTCCCATAGTAACACCGGGGATGGAGGAAAGCAGGTGAGGGATCTCTTGTTGGTAGGGGCCGTGTCGTTCTGCAGTGAGAGGCTGCTTTGCATCCTTATAAATTGGTGGAATGTTCATGCTCCCTTAATTAAATGTAAGGGCTGGACACCTGTACTGGTACCAGTTCTTAGCAAGAGCGATCTCATCTGTCTCCAGGTACAAATGGTCAGGGGGGTGGATCAATAGACACACCGGAAAATGCAGTGTTAAAGAGAAATGTTTAATTAAAGCATGGGACACAATTACAATCCATCCTCTTTGTGCAACTGTCATACCAAGAGCAGGACTGGAAGGAAAAGGTGTTAGTGCAATGCTGTTATTGTCCTAGATATGAAAAAGTGCTGTTCTAGTAAGGAAAGAAAGGAGATTCTCAGCATTTCAAGCTGTGGCAAAGCACAAAGTAAGTGTGATGCAGGAGTCAGCAGCTCAGCCCCTGTTTTACTCCAGATGTCAGCCCACAGTGGTCTGTGCTCCAGTCCTCGCCTGGAGCTGCAGGTTGCAGGGCACCAAGACGTAGTCCTAGGCAAGGGGAGAACAGAGGCTGAGCAAGGTGCTGCGGTGGCTCTCAAGAGCCTGCTCAGGGCTCCCCATGGGCCAGCAGCCCCTCCAGCACAGCCCCTGCTGCTGTCGGGGGGCTGGAGAGGAGCTACGCCTGTGTGGAGTGATGGGGCTCAGTTCTGCGGGTGAGCAGGGCTGGAGGAGCGAGCTCTGATTTATTCTGGCGCCAGGAGGTGAGCATTGCTCCTGCGCTCCCTTTAAATCAGACACAGCAGGAGCAGTTTAAAGGTCTTATTTCTTACCTTGTGAATCACGACGTTGACATCGGTGTAGGTGAAGCTGGAGATGTGGGGCAGGACCACGCCTTCACTCAGGACCACTAGGAAAAAACAGAGGGAAAGGAGCCAGCTGGGTGCTGCCTTCGTCCTGGCTGTGCATCCCCTGGGGCAGCACCACACAGGACTCCCGGCTCCTCACCATTGATCTGAGCTGGTACCTCCGTACGGATTGTGGGCAAGAAGAGCTCCTCCAGTAAGGCATCCTGCCAAAGGGAAGTCCATGGTCAGCTCACAGCGTGGCTAAAGCAGGAGGGGGACCAGGACCAGCGGGAGAGGGGTCCTGGTGCTCGCAGGGTGCAGCCAGCACCAAAGTCAGTGCTCCCCTGCTGATAACCACTGCTCAGGACGGCTTAGGACCGCCTAAGCTGGGAGGTGCAGGACCAGGTTGTTAGATGATGCTAAGGTGCATTCACTGAGTGGGTGCAGCACAGGGCAAGGAGGGGATGTGGCTGAGCTCAGTCACTGGGGGGTGCGGGGCTGGGGGGCACCTACCGGCACGGGGCCCACGTCGGAGGCAGCCAGGCTGAGCTCAACGTTCCTGGAAAACAGAGTGGAGCAGGAGGTGCTTGTAATGAGCAGCGACTTCCCCCAGGGACCACGGGTGAGGGCAGGGCCGGGGGACTTGGTGCCTGGGTAATGCCTGAGCAGGTGGCTGGAGCCTGACTTCCCCTGGCCACGGCAGTGAGGGTCTAGGGATGTTTTGTCCCCAAGGATTCAGCCTGAGCAGCCTTCCTGGGTGCTGCTGACGTGGGCCATGGGCTGGGGCGAGCGGGCTGGGATGCAGGATGCTGCGCTTTTCTCTCTAATCACAGTGAAACTGGAGTCTCACTGGTTCCCTCAGGACAGAGCTACCTCTGCAGTGCCCAAACCACACAAGCTAAGAACTTCCCTGGATCATTTTGCCTCTCCTTTCCCTTTATGCCTGGGACACATCCCCTTCGAGCACTCGGAGCATAGCGGGGTTCATTACTCTATCACCGGTGCAGAGATTATCATCCTCGTGTTGGTGACGCTGAGGAGGAGTCCTGCAGACATATCCTGCATGGCAAAAAGAGAGGCAAGGATCAGAGGGATCCAACGGTCCTGCTTCAGCTTTGGGCAGTGGGATGAGCTGAGCCCGTCGTGTGCTGCCACCTGCACTGTGCTCCTCGCACCCTGCTCCGTGCATCGCAGGCAAGCGCCGCTGTGGCTCGCAGGACGCACTCACCACGGTCGCGCTCAGGAAGCTCTGGAATGCCGGCGCTCCTGCCCCGACGTGGACGGTGAGGAAGAGCTTCAGGACTGCCTTGCCCTCCTCCAGCACCACCCGCGTGGAGCTCCTGAACACGGCTTGCAGCACCACCGGCAGGTCCTCCGGGAACAGGGAGCCCATCTGCGGGGCAGGGGTGTTACTGGTGGCCGGGGGCACTGCCCGAGCCGGGGCCGTGCCTCTCGGTGCCATCGCAACGAACCTGGGCGATCTTGGGTGCCAGGGTGGCGGTGGTCAGCGGGCTCTGCAAGGCAAACACAGCCCGTGGCTGGCTGAGCTCCAGGGCTAGCATCCAGCACGGCCGTGCCGGCCCTGCAGCAAGCAGCTCCCATGGGTGCTCAGACACGCTCCCATTTCTTCGCAGGGAGCACGGCTCCTCCGAGCCGTTGCTGGGGCAGGGCCGCCCCTCCAGTGTGTGCCTTCTGCTCCCTTGCTCTTTGCTCTACTCACCAGGATGGTCATGTTGAAGGCCCCAGCCATCTCCAGGGCAAAGAAGAGGCTGGTGAAGAAGTGCTCAGAGAAAGCCAGGGTGAGGTGAGCGGGGCTGGAGCTCTCCAGCTCGGGTATGTTGAATGGCACGGGGCTGACTGGCAGCGGGATCGCCATTCCCGCCACCTGGAAAGTCGTCTGCAGGGACACGGGCAAGGAGAAAAGGAGTGTGAGGTGTCTCAGGGCGCTTAGCACTGGGAGCTGGGATGTGGGTGCTGGAAAGTGGGGGTTTACCTGCAAGGATATGGTGATTCCCTGCTCGGAGAACATGGGTGCAGCCAGGGGCAGGTACTGGAGCTGGCAGCTCGGTGTAAAGGGGAACTGAGCTGCAAACCGAGCAGAGGGATGCTCAGGAAGAGGAGGCGATAGTGATGGGAAGTGCCTGTGTGGGCCTGTTCCATCTTGTGAGCTGCTCCAGAATGAACCCCAAAGCCTTTAGTCCATGTCAAGGGTGAAAGCCCAACACTCACCTGTCAGAGAGATCAGCTCTTCATTCGGTGAAAGCAGCAGTTTGGAGACTTCCAGGCAAACCTATGGCATAAAGAACAAGAAGAGAACTGGCAGATGAACACAGGAGTCTGCTGGCATTGGGTGTCCCCATCGGCCGGCAGCCTGGAGACGGGGATGGAAGCGTTCAGGAGCATGGGGCAGTGCCCTGGCCTGACTGAAAGGGCTCTCGTTCCTACAGACCTGCACAGCTTTGTCTTCTGTCTCACACCTTTCTCTTACCTTATCGACGTTAATCTCCTTGTCCAGCTCTGAACTAGAGGACTTGCTGGATGAAAACAACAGAATGGAAGAAGTTAGGTGAGCCCCAGCTCAGGTGAGTCAAGGGCAGGTGAGTGTCTTTTATCTGGACCGAAAGGCATCCAGAGGCGTTATTACCACTACTTTCTTATCTATTTAAACTGCAAATACAGGTCAGAATCCTAAACCACTGAAGAACTGCTGTTGGACTTGTGTTACAAATGTGGCTGCTGCTCTGCTTTCAAAGATCCCTTATGAGAGAAAGAAACTCTCTTGGAATGGGGAAAACCAACCCTGGAAGCAGAACAAAGTTCCTCCTGTGAAGGTAAAGCTTTTGTTCTAACCTTTGTGAGCAGCTCTCAGTCAAAATCACCTTCCTGCCTAGAAACGCTCATGCCTCAGTTTCTTCTTTTCCCCGTTACCCACATCCCATAACAAGGAAAACCACAGGACCGACCTCTCCGCCTCCTCAGTGCTCTGCCCCTCCTCCATGGTGGGTTTGCAGGCAGAGGTCACCACCTCCAGGTTCCCCTCGGGGTTCATTTCCACGTGGAGGTTCGCCCGGATGGACAGTCTCATCACCTTGGTGCTCGAGCTGTGCCGGCGGAGGAGAAGCAGAGGCTGGAGCACAGGGGCTGATCCTGGTCCTGATTCTGGTCCCACTCCCCCCCGGCCCCCCTGCTCCCGCAGGCAGATGTCAGGAGCTGGATGCGGCCCCATCGCTCCAGACAGGAGCATGAGCCCCAGCACTCACGGGGCGGGTGTGATGCCGAGGTCCACGTCGACGCTCAGCTGCAGCCCCGAGTCGGGGATGAGCGACAGAGAGAGCTCAGTGACTTTGACAGAGCTGATCTGGGTCCTGCGGGAGCAGAAAGGGAGGTGTCAGGAGAGCAGCCCGGGCTGATGGGCAGTCCCTGCCTGCTCTCATAGTGGGCAAACCCCAAAAGGAGTGTGCATGGATAAATCAGTGCCGCAGGGTGGCACTGGGGCTGCTGCCCTCAGAGCCCAGTGGAGGAGCCAGGAGCTCATTTCTAAACCCCTCTGGCACAGAGCTGAGTTGGTGTCCAGGAGGATTTTTGCCCTCACTGGCCAAATACCTTTTGGGACGATATTCATCTGAACACCAGCATGAACCAGGGCTATGGCAGCAAAGGCAGAGCCAAGGACTCACCTGCTGGGCTTCGTGGAGCCGACAAGCGGGTCGGGATCTGTGGGAGCCATTAGGTCCTGCCTGAGGACTGCCTCAGCGTGTGGCTTTGAAACTTCAGCGACTGTGAAACAGGGCACATATTTTATGAGACCCTCTGGGGGTTGTGGCCAGATGGACAGAGTGAAATGCACCGGGTGACACGCTTCCTTCCCTTCCTACCCCTCCTGTTACTAGCTATGGAGAGAGGACACTGAAAGAGAGCTGATTAATGGCAGAAGTTAATGGTGACGGTGCTTGGTGTCTCATCGTTGGACCGAAAGACGCTGCTGCCTCCCCTCCCTGCTGAGAGGGGCCCAGACTTACAGTAGCTCAGTCCTAATGGCGTGAGGATGCCCCCGCAGTCCGGTGACCGGGTGCTGTGCACAGGGACCAGGAGGCTCAGGAGGATGCTCAGGGTGCGGAGCTTCGCCATGCCGGTGCCTGGAAGAAGAGAACATCCACAGCAGCCCGGTGAGAGCAGCCCGGAGCCATGGATCCACTGCTGGGGTCAGGTTTGTGGTCCTGAGCTTGGCAGCATTTGTGCAACAACAACACGTGGCTCTTGTGCCGCCTGGGATCTGAGAGCACCGTGAGGAGGCTCAGCCCTGAAACCCCCCGCCAGTCTGGGTGCTGGAGTGGTGCTCGCAGCGGTATCGTGCCTGCTGAAGAGCTCACCATGACCCACTGCTGGTGTAAAGCTGGGAAATAGAGGAGCTGAAATGAACTGGGGAATGAATGGGAGTTATGGAGAAGGTAAAATCGAACAAAAAGGTGGGTGTGTTATCTCCCCCTCTGGAAAACCTTTGGGAATTGGTTAGCATGCCCGCAATGCCCCTGCAGTACTAAAACCCCAGTAATTCAGAGAGCTTAGCCTGCAGAAAACATTCGTGTTTATATCAGTCTTTGCAGAAAGTGGATTCCGATGAGAGCTGCCCTTACGGGGACACACCAAGGGAAGTCCAAGCAATGCCCACATCAAGCTACGCAGTTTGCAAAAGCTTCTTTACCTTTCCTGGCCATTCTTCCCATCCTTCTGACTCAGCCCGTGTCTTGCCGTGGCCGCAGCAAGGAATCGTGCTGGCATTATATACCCTCACACACGAGGCTGGTGGGGCAGGAGCTGGCAGGGGGCTGGAAACCGGGACATGGGGAGGACGCTTTGATTTATACATCATTTTTATTGTTTCCCTGCTTATTTGCTTACTTTGGCTGTTGCCCGAGCGAGGTGAAGCACTGCACAGCCGGTGCTGGGGCAGCGTGCCTTCATCCGCTGTCGCAGGGGAGCACACGGAAAGGGCTCTGGGTGGAGGTGCCAAGAAACCAACCATTGTTAGAAAGCAGATGTCTCTGCGGCCGTGCTTTCCTCACAGGGCAGCCAGCACCATGCCCACACGAGCAAGAAGCTGCTGTGGTTTGTGTCTGTCCTGGCTGGGCAGCTCCGACCAGAAGGATGAGACCTGCGCGTGTCCCACTGAGGTTGTGGTGGCCCAGCAAGGGTGCCCTCCATTCCCATCAGGCCTGGGTAAGTGTTGAAGGCAACAGGAGTGTTTCTGTTGGGTTCAGTGAGTTTCAGACCAGACAGAGGATCAACTTCTTTTAAGGTGTCTCCTGTGATCTCCAGGATGGCCCACGCGCAGCAATTCCTTCCTCTCTTAACCCATTCCCAATCCAAAGCCACTGGCAATATTTGTTACAAGCGGTAGAAAAAGTGGTGAGTGATGCTCACCCTCTGATCATGTCTCTACAAGCAGGGAAAGCTGTCATGGAAGGCAGTCAGGGTCCTTCTCCATCTCACGCTTGGGGTCCATCGCGTTCTGGCTTCTTTTGGCCCGGAGGACGGAGCGGGGACCTCCTGCAAATGCCATGTAAGCACATCCTCCATGGTCTCACTCAGCTCTCCTCAGTGCTCCATGTTCTGACATTGCCCCTGCCCCCGGTACTCATGATCTCAGCTCTGAGGCATGCCCAGCCTTTGCGAGGACTGAGCTGCCCATTTTGGTCCGGATCCCTTGGCAATGGGATGAGGTGTTCAGAGCTTGTTGAAACACCTGGAGCTCGGGGAGGAAACCATTGTCCTTTGTGCACTGATCAAGTAAGTCATTGGGTGCTGGTTCCAGGTGCATCTTGACATGTTCAGAGCGCTGTGCTGCTTTCCCTCTTGGAATGACACAAACACCAGGAGAAGCAGTTTCAGCCACGTTGTGCATTCCCACTGAAGGCAGTGTGAAGATGCACATCCAGCAGCCTGCCGGGGGAGAGCAGGGCTTACTCACCCACACTGACCTATGCAGCCCGTTTAGAGTCAGGAAATGTGTTAGCATTGAGAAGGCTGTAACCTGCAGATGAGTCCCAGGGTGATTTGTGGCTTCAGAAGGGACATGGACACAACCTAGCAAAGTCTCTGGCAAACAAGTCTTTACTGTGTTTTAGAGCAGCAGATGGAAATTCAACCCTGCTCTACCTTGTTCCTGCCCAGGTAACATCAGCAGCTCTTCCCAAGCAGTACCAGAGCTTTACCAGTGGAGTGTTATTGCCACTTACGGCAGTGCAGGGGGCTGGGGATAAGCTGCTGGGATGAGATTGCGCCGTGGTGATTAGAGGTAGCTTTTCTGCTCCTCAGGAGCTGTTCTGGACTCAGTGATCCCTGTGGAGGCTTAATTAGATGTCAACTTATAGCATAATGATGGATCAAGCTACCAGCACAAAAGCGCCTTTCTGACATGATGCTTTCCTTACTGGGAGGTATCTGTAAATCTGACACTCCTGTTAGATAAGATGTAAATCTCCCTGTCTGGGCTGAGCAGAGACAGTGAGTGCTCACTGGAGGGAGGTAACGGCAGGTTAAACCTCCTGCCATGTCTGATGCAGAAATGAGGAGAAGCAGCACATTACTGCAGGACCCCATGGGGAGAGCTCCCAGAGCTGGGCCCTGGGGGTGGGTAACAGGAGGGGACAGGCGAGGACACTGAGGTGGTCACCAGCCCCAGCGCAGGCAGGGAGCTCTTTGAGCATTCGGGCCGTGTTTTGGCCACTGCGGCTCTGCTGGACTTGCATGGAGCCCTGCTTGCTTTCCTTTAGTGGGGTGCAGCGACCCTAGTGGCTATCCCCATTTACACCATGTGAAGGGTCCTGCTGGTGCCTGTGTGCTGGAAGGGGAACATGTTAATAAGGGTGTTTTATAGGGTATGATGGGGAGCACTGAGTCCCCTTGCCCTCCGGCACAGGGAGATTTTGTGCTAAACCTTGTGCAAACCTTCCGGCACCCTCCTTTGCTCTGAAGGGGGGAGATGCTCTGCAGAAAATGACAGAGGAAGCTACCAAAGGGAAGCAGAACACGAAATCCATCAAAGGCGTGTGGGGCTGAGCGATGAGCTGCAGCTTCCAGCGCCAGCCTGGAACCGAAGGAGAGCAGCAGAAGGTTGCGAGGTGTCAGCCTGGAGGCAGAAACAAATCACTCCCCGCTAACAAGTGTGATATTAAAGCCGGTGATTTTCTGCATGGCTGTGTCCACAGATGCATGGGGAAACTATAACTTAAAGGCAACAAAGCGCATCGGCTCCGGCTCCTCTGTGCCGGGGCTGCGGCATCGGCTCTGCAGCACTGCTGGGGTTTGCTCTCCAGGCTGGGGGTGCTGGGCTCGGCAGTGACATCCTGAGGAAACCCCTGAATCTCGGGGGCCTTCATCCCACAGCTGGGGAAAGCAGGAGGTGCCGGAGCCCCAAAACACTCTTTCCCCAATTTTCCTCAAAATTAAGCTGTGTGATTTTGGTGGGAAGAAGCAAGTTTCTAAACTGAACAGTGATTTTAAACGGGGAGTTTAAACTAAAGATGGTGATGGCAATATCAGTGATAGTGACTGACGGAAGCAGCCCGACCTGGCTGCTGTGGGCTCCTTATTCCCAGCTCTTTTATCCCAGCCCTTTTCCTGTGTTTTTCTTCAGGCTGAAAGGGAAAGATCTCCATCTCCCATTGATATCGCTGCTGCTCTCACTGGGCTCGGGGCTCCTCATGGTCCAAATGAACATCACTGGGAAAAGGTGAGCTGGGAGAAGGAAGCCGGTGCCTGCGGGGAATGCTGCTGGGATGGACTCTGGGGAATTGTCCCACTTTGAGCTTTGCTCTGAGCAGCTTTACAGGAGGAATCATGGGCATTGCCCTGGCCGCGAGCCTGCGGCTGGATGTGGCAGGACCCCGCGGGCACCCCCAGGCTCTGCTCCAGGAGCTGCCACATCCAAGTGGAAACCGACGTCCCAGGGGACAGCGTCCCTGCTGTGTCAGTATCAAGAGCTCCTGAGAGGCAGTGACAGCGGTGCTGAGCCTGCCGGCCTCCAGGTTTGCTTTCCTGCAGAACACAAACACTTTTCGCTGTTCCTTTTTTTCCACTAAGAAAACCCAAACGTTTCATGGACAAATTCAGGCCAGCTCCAGCTGTGCTGTTCCATGAATGTCCCCCTTTGGCATCAGTCCTCGTTTCAGTGCTGCCCTCCGGGGATATCAGAGCTTCCTTTAGGCTTGGAAACCTTTAGCTCTCTTTAAAGCCAGAAGATGGCATTCTTGAGAAAAGGTTTGTAAAGAGGGAAAACATCTTCTATTAGACACTGGGCATGTTTTGTCCTAACCCACACCAGATGGGTTTGTTTAGCACTTGCCTTTTGATCTCTAGTAAACAATGACTGCTGTGTGCATACCGGTGGATGTGTTTCCTCTGCCCAGATTGCAGCCCAAAGGCAGGAGCAAGACTGTGGACAGCATCCTTCAGAAAGTGCTGCCAGGTCTGGTAAGTCCCATCCTCCTCCCAGCCTTGTTTCTCGGAGATCATCTCCTCCTCCCCCTCCTCCTGCTCACTGAGCTGTAATGGGTTTCACAGTTTTGCTACACAGAGCAGCCTGCGGGCTGCTGAAAGGGAGCATTTTGAGCAATTCCTGGTTTTATGCAGCCAACGGCCACAGCGAAGGCGCTGTCACTGCCTAAAGCCTCCTCATCCCAGCCTGCGGTGAGGGATGCGATGCTCGGGCAGAGCTGGTTGTGATGCTGAGCACGCTTGTTCCTGAAGGCTTGTCGAAGGACAGACCTGCAGCCTCCTACTGCATGTCATAGCATTGGTCTGGTTTAGTCAGACAGCTGGGGGGGTCTGGCCTTGTTCTTTGCTCAGCTCAAGGCAGGCTTATTTAACCTGCAAGACCCACAGCAATGGTTGCAGAGGGAGCGGGGAGGGTGCTGGGCTGCCCAGGGTGATTCTTCCTCTTTCCTTCACTTCTCCACAGTTTGACTTCACAAGCTGAATTGAAAAGACCCCATCACCCACAGGAGAGGGGTGATGCTCCCGTGCTGCCAGAGATGAGAGTGCATCTGCAGCCCTGTAAGGGATTAGCGTTTCTCAGCTTGATTTAGAGCCAAGGGTTTAGACATCTCCATGTGTGTTTCCATCTCTCAGAGGAGCCCAGCACCGTGGTTTATCGGCTGCAATCGCAGATATGGATCCCAGGCGTACAGTTCACTGATTGCTGCATTATTACCTGTCATTAGGAGGTCACTAAACAGCTTCGATCCTGATCTCATCGAGCCAGCAGGGTTGGGATGTTGTCTCCCGGTGGCAGGAGCTGGGGCAGAATTGAGGGCAGCTTTGGGAAGACCATTGTGTTTCTAGGAAACTCTCCCCAGGAGGGTCTCTGCACAAGGCAGGCTCCGAGAGCTCCCTTTGTGTTCCTGTGTGTGCTGCCAGCCCCAGCAGGCATCTGCTCCGCAGCGCGTGTATGGAATTGTCCTCCTCAGGAGTCCTAAGCAGCGAGGGAAGCAGCAGTAAAGCCAGCTCCCCGCGAGGCCCCGTGGTTGTGGAGCCTTCCCTCCCCATTCCGCTGCAAACACTGCCAAAGCCCAGCAGCTTTCCAAAGAGATTTCCCCGCTTGTGCCTGCGCTTGCTAATAACCAACGGAACAGCTTGAGCCCGAATTCCCGGGAGAGCAGCGCAACATGAATCAAAACCGGTGCGCAGCCCGCCCGGGAGGCACCGAGCCTGGAAACCTCCCGGGGCACCGAGTTGATTTTTCACTTAACCGGGCTGGAAGCTGTGCTGACAATGACTGGTGTTTGATGCCCGGGGGTGCTGGTGGAGGTGCAGGATGTGTGCAGGCACCAGCACTGTCCCTGGAGCTCTCCCAGCAGTGGGAAATGAACCATTCCCCCCAGTTAATGGTCCCAGAGGCAGGAGAGAGCAAACCGTGGCTGCCCTGGCTCGGGGGTCCCCGAAGGGACGGTTTCCTTGGGAGAAGGGCCCCGTCTGGATGATGCCATCAACAGCAGAGCAGAGCAGGCTCATTTCTCAGCCAGGGTTTACACATTTCCCTCTGCCCGGCCAGAGCCTGCTGCCCTCTTGCTCGTGTCAAGGCCTCCAGCGCTTCTCAGGGTATGTCCCTCTTGCTGCCTGCCCTTACCCCAGTTCCCGAGTGAGCGGAGCACCAAAGCAGCGTCTGTTCACGTCAGTCCTATTCTTCTCCCTTTGACCAAGTCCGTTCTGGTTTTACTCCGTGCTTCCGTTCTCACACAGTGATTTGGCTTCATGTTCCTGGGGCTTTGAAAGTTGCTTTAGCGAGACCTGGACATCTCAATGTCATCGGGACCCGGACATCAACGAAGTCATTCTCTTTATGGGAATCTGCTTCAGTTTATCCAAAATATTTTGTTTTCAGAGACCTCTGCATTCAGCAAGAGCTGGTGAGAGGCCAAGTTACTGTCGTGCCTGAAAGGTCACTGCTCAGAAGCTATTCTCCACCATGCCAAGATGCCCCTTTGCTGTGTGCTGACCATTATTAGGTCTGTCTTTGGTAATTCAGGTTTCTATAGTGACTGCCCAAAGTATAAATTGATACAGGAAGGATGATAACATAATACCAGCTTGGTAACACCCACTTCCACCTTATCAAATGTCATGATCTAGCCATGACAGCGAGGCTTTGTGCTCCTGAGGTGTCTGGCTGATCAGGTTGCAAGGAGAGTGACAACTCCTTAAGTACTTTGGCATCTTTGCCATCCCTTCCTTGGCCTTTAGCTGAGATGTTCTTTAAAGCCGGAATCAGTGTGTGACCAAAGCTGGCTAATCTGCTGGAAATGCGGATTCCCAAGTTTGCAGAACATATTAACTCCAAGCAAGCATTTTCTGGACTATTATTCTTCAGTGCTGGGGAGCAGCCCTCCCACCCCTGTCCTCAGGGGCACATCAGGGGAGTGAAGAGTTCATGCTGTCCCCTTGATGCATCGTCCCTTCACCTTGGACAGCTTTCACTGACCCTTCACATCAGGATGTGACCCACTCACAGGGCCTACGCTTGTGGTCCTCAGAAGAGGGTTTTCTTTGTCCTGTCCCAAAGAGCTGCTGCTCTGGTGCAGCTCGAGGCAGCAGCTCCACAGCTCCATGTGAGCAGGTGGTATTCAGGAAGTGAACTGGCAGTAAATGAGCTGTGATGGATCAGCTGGGACACAACCTCCCAGCATGGAAAAACCCTGGCCACAAATCTGAGTGGCAGGGGCCTGGACCGAGCTGGGATGTGGAGGCAGGAGACCCCGGAGCTGCAGCACACCGCTGCACCGGGTGGTGCGGCACGGAGGCCACCTCTCATTTGGACTCATTCTTCAGTCAAAACCTCGATTTTATTTAAAAAAGAAGCATTTTACCAGGGCCCCACCCTTCAGCCGTGTCCACATCTTGACACCAGCAAGCCCAAAGGGAGGATGTACCAAACCCGGCAGGGGTGAGCTGGCTGCGTCTGCTCTGCCCCTCCAGGTCATTGCTCAATGATTTACCTGACTCCTAACATCTCTGAGGAAATATTTGCAGTGGAAATCACCAGAAACCATATATTGTTTGTTTTGCTCCCCACCAATTGCTCTGGATGTCCTCAATGACATCACTTGCCTGATGTAAAGCTCTATATATGAAGATGCCTGGTGCGGGTCCTTCTCAGAAGACAGGGACATCGGCTGGAGAGCTTCACACTCTTGAGCTTGGTCAGGTAAGGGTGAGCTTGTTCCTCCAAAAGTGTGCTCTTAGCTTCTGCTCTGCAAACCAGAATGCTTCCCAAAGAAGAACCCTTCATGTTCACTTGGGAGTGTTGGCTTTCCAACGAACACTGTTATTCCTGCCTGCTGCCTGCCTAAATGATGCTCCTACAAGTAAAGCGTGTGTCAGCTTTTCACTAGGCTTTTCCCAGGAACAGACATGCATGTTCTTGGTATTTGCAGTCCTTGAAGAGTAAAAGGGATTCCATGGTCTTCATAAGAAACATTCATTTAAATGATTTGTGGTATAACTCTATTATCTGAGATAGGCTTTTAGCCAGAGTGAATTAGACCTCTCACACTTGCTTTGATTCCTTTCTGATGTGCTATCTCCATTTAAATAGATATGGGGATGTTCATTATTATTCTTTATAAATAAAAAGCTGCTCCAAGTTGGAGGTCCCTCTGAAATGCCAACGACACTGAAACTTTATTACTGATTTTCTCTTTCCTACAATCCTCTTCCCCCTCCATGGCCTGTGCTCAGTGCCCCAGCGCTGCACTGACACCGACCACTTTCCAGTTACCAGGACCAAAGATGTCTCCGTTCTGGGCTGTATTCCTCCTCTGCAGCCTGCTGACCCCTTCACAAGGATTTAGAATCGTGCCCTTGGCTCCCCAGATGGATGTAGATGGTAAGTGTATGGAAGAGACACGACTCACCTCTTTGTTGAGGCCAGCCCTGCTCTTCCTATCTCTTGATCGCACTCAGTAAATCAGAGGCTGGTCCAGCCTGTGCAGCAGTAGAGGCAATGCTGGTAATTTGCCTTTATGAAGCCCTTTGGAGATGGCGCTTGAGATACTTTACAGTGGCTGATGCCACCAGCCCTACTGCACGAAGGAGGAAATAGAGGGACAGTGGAGGGGAAAGGATCAGCCAGGCTGACGCAGATGCTTGTGTTGAGCCCATGTAGCTCACAGACACCTCCCACCCTTTGTTTTTCAGATATTAAAGATTCTCTGGCCAAACGTGACCTCCGGAAACATAAAGGTGGTCTCCTTGGTGGCAACCTGCTCGGTGGTCTCCTTGGAAAAGGTGGTCCTCTTGGAAAAGTCCTTGGAAAAGACGGTGCTGTTGGGGGTCTCCTTGGAGGAAACGGTCTCCTTGGAGGACGTGGTCTCCTCGGTGGTGTCCTTGGACAAGATGGTCTCCTTGGAAGAGAAGGCCTCCTTGGTGGTGTCCTTGGACAAGATGGTCTCCTTGGAGGAGAAGGCCTCCTTGGTGGTGTCCTTGGACAGGATGGTCTCCTTGGAGGAGAAGGCCTCCTTGGTGGTGTCCTTGGACAGGACGGTCTCCTTGGAGGAGAAGGCCTCCTTGGTGGTGTCCTTGGGCAAGATGGTCTCCTTGGTGGTGTCCTTGGAGGAGATGGTCTCCTAGGAGGAGAAGGCCTCCTTGGTGGTGTCCTTGGACAAGATGGTCTCCTTGGAGGAGATGGTCTCCTTGGTGGTGTCCTTGGACAAGATGGTCTCCTTGGAGGAGATGGTCTCCTTGGTGGTGTCCTTGGACAAGATGGTCTCCTTGGGGGTGTCCTTGGAGGAGATGGTGTCCTTGGAGGTCTCCTTGATAAAGATGGTGTCCTTGGAGGTCTCCTTGGCAAAGATGGTGTTGTTGATGGTCTCCTTGGCAAAGATGGTCTTCTTGATGGTCTCCTTGATGCTGTCCTTGATATTCTCCTTGGCGAAGGTGGTCTCCTTGGCAAAAATGGTCTCGTTGGCAATCTTCTTGGTGGAAATGGTGATCTCGGTGGAAACGGTGATCTCGCAGGGTGAGTGAGAGTGGGAGAAGGGTGTCCTTGCACAGCCCTCGCTGTGTCTGGACCACGCTGGGGAAAGGAGGCTCTGGAGCCTGCTGCCTAACACAAGTTCCCCCCCCTCCCCTCCTGGGGCAGGTCCATAAAGCAGGGTTCAGCTGCTGGGAGTTTCTGTAGGTGCCATCCAGCTGCTCCTGGCTGGTGGGGTCCCCACTGGCCCGGGGTGGGGAGGATCCAAGATTGTGGCTCTGGCAGCGGCCGCAGCGCTGGGGCATCGCTGCCCGATGGTGCTCTTCAGCGCTTCCTGTCCCACCGCGCAGGCTGAGGATTCTGAACAACACCCTCCCCAGAATAAGCCTGCGCTCGCTGCCCGGCTTTGGGCACCAGGTGGACTTCAACACCCGGCTGCTGATAGACAGCTCCAGGTAGGGAGCGCCCACGGGGGCACGGCTCGGGGGGGTCTCTGGTGGGCAGCGTGTCCCTGAGCCGCCTCCGCTCCCCGCGCAGCACCCCGGGCTTGCCGCGCTGCGTGCAGGTGGAAGCGGATGTGAGCGCGTTGGTCCAGGACAAGTGGGCAGCTCCCCAGAGCACCCAGGAATGCCAGACTGTCGATATAAACGTCAGTGTGAGGTAGGCACCAGCGTCGGGTCCCATCCACGGGTGGTCACGGGAAGCTTTGGTGCTGCGGGGATTGCAGGCAGGGCTTTTGTGCCTGATGCCTCCTCAGGGGCTGAGCCCCCCCCGGCTGCTGCTCTCAGAGGGGAACTGCTGAGCTTTCTTCTGAAGTTTGGGTTAAAGAACGAGTATTTCTGGGTTGTGCTGGGAACCAAGCGCTGGGCCGGATTCAGAGGGCTGGCGTTTGGTAATATTTTGGCTCTGAATATGTAACTGAGTTTGGCAGTGAATACGGTGAGGCCTCCTCTTTCTCTTGCGCAAAGTACTTTAATCTTCCAGCCATTCATCTGCACCACTTTTTATTTCCTATTTTCCTGTTCCCAGTCCCAAAGTGCCTCTCCTGGATCAGGCTTTGAAACGCCTCCTGGGTGATGTCCTGCGGGAGATGGTAAGGCTGCAGAGCGACCTGCATGTGAGCTCGGCACAGGCAGGTGCAGGCTGTGCCATGGCAGCGGCTGTTTGCACAGCTGCAGGCTCAGCGCAGGGTCAGCCCGTCCGCACACCCGTGGGCACCGGTACCGCACCGCCTTGGGGTCACAGCGAGCAAGCCCTGGAGCCGGAGCCCCCGGCTCAGAGGGGCCGCTGCAGTAATGGGGTCCCACCAAACCCTGCCCCACAGAGGCTCCTGCCACCCCGTGCCCCCCAGCAGAGGCAGATTGCCTTGTTGTGATCGTGCACCCTGTTATGGGTCACAGAATCACGGAATGGTTTGGGCTGGAGGGACCTTAAAGCTCCTCCAGCTCCAACCCCTGCCCCGGGCAGGGACCCCTTCCACTGGAGCAGCTTGCTCCAAGCCCCTGTGTCCAACCTGGCCTTGAGCACTGCCAGGGATGGGGCAGCCACAGCTTCTCTGGGCACCCTGTGCCAGCGCCTCAGCACCCTCACAGGGAAGGAGGTTTTGATGCTCCTTTCCCTCCTCAGGGGTGCAAGATCGTCAACACCAGGCTCCGTGTGGTGAGCTCGCTGCTCGGCTCCAGGACCCGTAAGTGCTGCCCCCTCCTTGTCCCCTCCTCCTGCGCGGGGTCCCGCACTCGGGGTGGTTGGTTTGACCCTGGGCGCACACAGATACTTAACACCGCTCCACACCCCCAGCTCGGCTCAAGCACGGTTTCAGTTGCCCTCACCCCAGCGCAGCAGCGCAGTTGCTTCCAGCAGCACCATTCCTGTGCTTTCTGGCAGCTCATCCAGCTGGGAACGCTGTGAGCAGGAGCCACCGTCAGTCCAGACACCTTTTGGGACCGCGGGATTTGGGAGCATCCCCTCCCCTGGCAGCTTAACAACTTTCCTCCCTCCGTCCCACAGCCGCGCTCCCGCTGGGGGCTCTGGGAGATCTGCCCAACTTTTCCATCCTCGGTGCTGACGCCGTCCAGCTGGATCTAGATGTAAGTGCCACGTTTCCCTGCCCAGACCCCCCTGGCTTGGTGAGCTGGAGTAGCTCGTCTCAGTGCGGTGCCTGGTTTGCCTTGGTCCCTGCCTTATCCTTTTACTTGTTAACCCTGGAGGGTAGCGCGAGCCCATGTGGCTGACACTGCCGAATCCACATCATTACAGCTCTCTCATAGCTGTTAACCAGGAAAGCTCAGTTCAGAGCCCAGCAGCAGTGGTCGCTGCTCACAAGCAGGTTCATTTATAAGCAGGTTTAAAGTTTGGTACGTCACTGACAGGGACCATATGAGGCCAATATTATGGGCTGTGTCTCTCTGACCAGGAGATTGGCAGTGTTTCAAAGGGAAAGCTGTGCCAGATGCAGCCGTGGCCTGTGCTAGACCATGCTGAAGCAGCCCTACCTGTATTACAGAGTCCATTAACCCCACGTGTTCCTCTGCACGAGGTCCACTGTGGGCAGGATGCCCCCTGTGAGCCCCGCCAACGTCGCTCCCCTGCTCTGTCCCCTGCAGCTCCCTGTCGGGGACACGGAGGGTGCAGTGGGGGCCCCCACCACGCAGGGACCACCGCTCACTGCCAACCTGCTGCTGGCCACCGGGCGCCAGCCCCAGCTCAGCCTGTCCCAGCGTGCCCTCGGTGTCCTGCTGGAGCTGGCCCAGGAGCAGGGAGCCTTCAACCGCAGCATCACCAGCTCCATGGTGGGTCCCTGTGCCGCTCTCTGGGGCCGGGTCAGGGTCCCGCTCACCCTGGGGTGACCCAAGGGTGCTCGTCACCGGGTGCTTGTCTTCGCGCGGTCCTGCTCTTTGCACAAACCTTCCTGGTCACCGGTGCTGTTCCTGCAGGTGCCCAACAGCATCTCGCTGTCCACGTCCGCCCTTCTCCCGCTCATCCCCCAGGTCAGTCACCTCCTTCCACCCCACCTCCCACCCACCCATGCACAGACCCCTGCCCTGACGCCCCTGCACTCTGCAGCTCGCCAAGGTCCTCCCCGGCTCCCTGCCAGTGGAGCTGCGCGTGCGGGTGGCCAACGAGCCAGTGGTGGCCGTGAGGGACGGGAAAGCCACCGCCACCCTCAGAGCCTCCATCGACGTCCTCAGCCCTGCCCTGCAGTCTGCCCAGAAGCTGCTCTTCTCCCTGGATGCGGTGAGTGGGTCCCGGGGCTGATCGCTCTGGATCAGGGCAAGGGCTGACACTGGCTCTTCTCTGGCATCCCCTCGGCTTGTCCTGCCCTTGTGCATTTGAATTTACCTCATCTTGCAAACGGTGGTGCCCAGTGCTTTAAAACTGCTCAGAATTGAGCACAAGTGAAGTTTAAGGCGTAACGCAAAATAGAGACAGATAGGGTGAACCCTGGGGAGAGATGCACGATGCCATCCATCAACAAAATGTGACTTCTAGGCCCAGGCAGGTATTCTTTCTCAGGATGGGTTATTTACACATACTGTGAGTTTTCATTGCTGGAGCTGTGCAGGTGATAACCTCATTTCTTCCACTGTTCCACTCAGGACATCGTTCTGAGCATCACCCCATCAGTCTCTGACGGCAAACTCCAAATCTCCCTGGCTCTGGACAGGTAGAGCTGAGCTCCAGGGCTGATGCAGGCTGGGGGGGCTCTGCCTGGGGACGCTGCAGAGCCTGGTGGGAGGTGCCAGTGGTTGGGATGGTGATGGAGACCTGTAGAGATGTGAAGGAGGGCAGCCCCAATGCACCCCGACTCTGCCTTGCTTCTGTCTTTTATAGCATCAACCTGACACGGACACCCCTGAGGCTCGACCCTCTCAGTGTAAGTGCATGGTGCTTTGGATGGTGGCAGGGCCACAAGCCCTCAATGACCATGGGCTGTGTAGGGAGGGAGAACCATGTCAGCTCCTCAGTCTTCATGTTCCTTCTCATGGTAGAGGCCAGCTGCTGCCGCCGATCCTGTCCATCCCATGTACCCTATAGCAGTGACACTGGGTGTATGTGCTTGCTTGTTGACTGGGGATGCTGGGAAGCGGGGGAGGGACAACCAAGAAGGAATTACCCCAAAAGCACATCCCTCTGTAACCCCCACCCTCAGTCCTGGAAGCGTTTCACTGACAGAAGCTTCCCAGCATTTGATTACACAGCTCAGAGCATCCTGCAGGGACAGACCGTGATTGATAACCTGGATGTGGCTGGTTTCATCCCATAACCATTGTTCTCTTCTCCTGATCCTGACATGTCTTCTTCCTTTGCAGGTCTCCCCACTTGCAGGATGGCTCAAGAGAGTCCTCGCAGCTGCGTATTTACCTGCTGTCACTGGTAAGGCCACATCCAGCTCCCTGTTCTCCCAGACTCAGCTGGATTTGGGCTCTCTCCCTCCCCTCTCTGCCACCTTTGGGGTGTCCCCCCCATGATGAGGTGCTTCCTCTTGCTTCTGCAGATGCATTGAGTGTGTCGGTCGCTCTGCCCAAAGTTCCCAGCATCAGCCTCAGGAATGCCAAGGTTGACATCACCGACGTAAGGATCCCGCATCCCACAGCGCTGCCTTCCCGGGGAGCTGGGGATGCGCCCGCCCGGGGCAGGGACCTGCCGAGCCCCAACCACGCGCCCCGGCCAGCCCCGCTTCCCATGGGCTGCTCCCGCGTTCCAGGAGGTCCCACAGGAAAACCTCACCAGGGGAAGGGGGGAAAGCTGGCGAAATGTGAATGCGAAAACTGAGGGGTTTGTGCTGCTTCTTGCAGGCAGACAGCTCCCCCGACCAGACCCGTCTGGATGATTCCTGCTCCAACGGACCCTTGTCCCTGCTCCCCTTCGGAGGCCAACAGCACCTCATGAGCTCCAGCCCCCTGCTTGCCTCCATGTTCCCTTGAGCACTGCCCTGGCTCATTGCTGCGGCCCAAGAGGGACGTGCAGCCAGCTCCAGTCAGTGGGTCCTGGCATAGCCTGGCATCAGGGTAGGGAAAACTGCTCCGCTGGTGGATGCTGGGGGGGGTCTGCGGCCACTTTCCACATCCCCGGTGGGGAAGCAGAGCTCTGCCTTGGCTGTAAAGGCTGCTCTCGTACTGCTCTTCCAATAAAGCCTTCCTCTGCCTCAGTGTCTCTCTCTCCGAGGGTTTATCCCCACACTCTCAGTGCGCCCTGTGCCACCGGGCGGGCAGCGCAGCCGAAGAGGCGGCCGTGCCCAGAGCAAGGAGCCGGGACCGTGCCCGGGGTGGTTCTGAAGCTCGGGCTGCGGCACGGGGTGCGGAGCAGCAGCTCACACACACGGGAGCTGGGCTCTGGAGCACGGGGGTGCCGGCGGGTCCCTGCCCGGCTGGGGGCTGCGGGTGCGCAGGGGGTGCTCGCAGCGCAGTGGCAGTGCGGGCTTGGCAGGGGGCTGGCTGACATCGCCCGCTTGGAGCCCGTGGTGCAGCGGCTGCAGGGGCAGCAGCTCCTGCCAAGGGCTCGTTTGCAGCACGTCCCACACGGAGCTGGCTGGGCAGGGCCCTGCAGGGAGCCAGGCCAGGTAAACTGAGCTCACACACCCTCATCTACTGCCTGCTTAGGAGCTCGTTATCACCTTGTTATCGCCTTGTTATCACCTGCACCAGGCTGATTGCCACACCTTGTATCTCACAAAGGTATTAAGCGTCGAGGGCATCAGGACAGAAACACCCTCATGGCCACAGAGCAGCGTGTTCCCCCCTGGGGCTGTGGAAATACCCTCTGCTGCGGAAGGGTGGGATGATTCCCAGGAATCCTTACTGGGGTCAGCACTAAAGGAGATTAAAATCCCCCGGTGCTTTGCTAAAATATCTCCAGGCTCTCTCTGGAAACTTAGCATAGCCCTGATACAGTGGGGTGTGTGAGACACCCTGTTTGTGGGCGCTGGACAGCCTCCGTGCGGGTGTCAGCAGGGATTTGTCTGGGATAAGCTGATGTTCCATCATGGATCTTGGGGCCATGCAGCCCTCAGGGTTTCAGGCTTCTCCTTTGCTTTAGCTCTTGGGTAACAGCACTTACCCGATGCCTGGGTGTCCTGTAACCTGCTGCTCAAAGCTTTTCCCTGTTTGACAAATCTTCCTTCACGTTGGAATATATTAAACCCACAATCCTGTTCTATACACTCAATCCACTAGCCCAGCTTTTACAGTTTAGGCATTTTTCCACATTTCTGCATTAACTTGGCTATATGAGGACCCGAGGCTCCTCTCTGTTAGAGCAGAGGTGCCTCTGGACAGAGCAAAGGTCTCCCCCTGACCAGAAGCTGAGCACTGACGACCAAAGCCAGGCTTCGGAATCCAGGATAAAGCCAGGTAAGGAAAGAGGATCAAAACAGTGGCACAGGGTGCTGTAACCTTGGGGAAGCAGAGGCACCATTTTACCTGCAAGCCCTGCAATGTGCTCTGGTGAGCAAGAAAAAGCTATGGGAATAATTCCAATAATGGTAGACATGCAGGCACTAATTCTGGTTTATATTTAGTGACTAGCCTGAAAAATCAGAACACAGGTTGCTGTAGTAAAATCAAACCCTCCTCTGAAGAAGAGCCATGTTCATTTGACACAAAAAGTTAACCCTTTTAAGGTTGTTAGTATTATTTTTATGGATGCAAGGTTCAAACAGGCCATCTTAAAGAGAAAGGCTTTATTCCAATGAGAGTTCCTTGTAGCACTGCAGCATTCAATTGTGTAGCTACTCATAGGGTGGACACTAGCGGGGGCAGCTCGGTGTGGTCCATAGGTGATGGGTAACGGTTTCATACTGTAAGTTGAAAATGCTGTTGGGGTGCCCAGGAACAGGAATAAGCAAACAGACACCGGAGTGGTGCAGAAGCTGGCTGCTGCATAAGCACATGCTCCTCTTCCCCCTTTCTGTGTGTGTCCAGGTCTGTTTGCTGAATGCAGCTCTAACTCGGAGCTGCTTTGGTTCTCCTCAAGCTCCTGGTTTCAGTCACTGAAAAATTTCACGCAGATGGAAACATCCAACTCATCTCCATCTCCATGACCAGCCCCTGCCGCAGCTCGCAGCCAAGCAGAGGACACCACGGCACCGGCCCTGGCATTGCCCTCCTGTATGCTCTGCTGACTCCATCTCTAGGCCAGCCAAAAGATGCCATCCTCAGGCTCAGTCAAGGAGTTCTAAGTGATGGTGAGTCCCCTGCCTCCTCGAGGTGGGACCCTGGGGAACACGACCCAGCAGTGGTCCCTGGGGGTTGATGCTCTTGTGCCAGCACAGCCCAAGCAACCCATGTGTGAGGTGCGGGCAGGGGGCAGGCAGCTGCCTGCTGGTCCCCACTCGAGGGCAGCAGCAATGGCCAGGGTCAGCTCTGCAGGCTCCCTGCAGCAGAGCAACGATGTCCTCCAAGGCGCCCTCAGAGAGGTGCTGCTCTGAGGCAGGCATCCTGGCACAGATGGAAGTGAGGAGCTGCTGGATGGCCTCGAAGGAGGTCTCCTTGGTGGTGCTGGTGCTGGTGGCCTGCTTGGTGGCATCACTGGTGGTTTGCTGAGTGGTGGTGGCAGGGGCTGACTGGGGGCTCCTTGTTGGAGGGGTTGATGCCGGCAGCAGCTTGCTGGGTAGAGGAGGTGCTGGAGGTGTGTATAGGGGTGAGCCCAGAACCCCCCCAGGGACCGGCCAGCAGCTGGTGGCGATGCCCCCAGGGAGGCCATCCCCATGGGGGGTGCTGGAGGAGCCATGGATCAGGGACATGTGCTCGGTGATGGAGATCCCCTCAGCACAGTTGGGATCCTTGGTGCCCCCCCTTAGCAGTGGAGGGCTGCTCAGCAGCTTGCTCAACACCGTGCAGGGGCTCACTGGGTAAGGCCAGCACCAGCCAGAGTCCTTGTGGGGGGGCCGCCTCAGTGCTGGTTGTGGGGAGCAGTGGTGATGCTGCAGGAGGTGCTCTGGTTTGGAGGTGATACTTTGAGATAAACGGCTCTGCCACTGCATCGCTGGCTGCAAAGAGCCTCTTGAGCTACACAAGGTCAAGGAAACAGGAGTTGAAAGCAGCTCGCCCATAGAGGGTGCACCTTGCACACCGAGCAAGGGAACACTCACAGGCTTGCAGCCACCCCATTTGAACTCTTATTTGAAGCCCAGCACCAAGCAGAAGTAAAAGCAACAATAACACAACTAGAACAAAGCTTCTGGTGAAACTGGAGAGTAACTGAACCAGGAAGCCAGCAGAGAAAGCCCGGTGTCGTTTGTCACTTCTGGTCTAAGCAGCCCCTGAACAGCAGCTTTGTGTGAGCAGCCACACCAGGGCTTGGGGTGCTGGGCTCGGAGCCCTCACACGTGGTGTCCCCCTCGCTGTCCCTGCAGGCTGAGGAGCTGACCTCACAGTCCCCAGGGTGTCCCTGCGGCTCCTGCCTGGCATCGGCATCCACCTCAACCTCTACACAAGTGTGGCCCTCAATGGCAAGTGCTGGTGCTGGTGCTGCGGTGGCAGTGCCGGCCGTGCCCTGGGCTCGGGGGGAGCATCTCCACGAGGGCTGTCTCCCACGGGAACGCTGCTCCTGTTCCCTGGGAAGCGGCTGCTCCTCCGGAGGTCGCTCCCTTCGCCTTGTGCAGCCTCCCAGGCTTGCTCGACATCGCGGTGGAAGTGAGCATCACAGCAAGGGCCAGGCTCACCATGGACGGCACCGGCTACCCCAGGCTGGCAATAGAGACATGCGGCACCCTCCTTGGTGGCAACAAAGCCAGACTCCTGTGAGGGTGAGTTACGGATATGTCCTTGACTGGCATGGGCCACCTCACCTTTGGCTTTGCTGGCCCCAGCCTGCAGCCACGGAACAGCAAACACACGAGGGCATCTCCCCATGGCACGGCTCTCACTGGTGACAGTCACCGCTGGCCATGTCACAGGGCTGGCGGTGGTGGCCCCTGCATGCTCCATGTAAATGGACACGTTGTCCAAGGGCTGCACAGCCCCGCAGTGATCCCAGAGGGACATTTCTGTCCCACGTGTCACATTCATGGGTCATTGTAACTGACACTGCACAGCATCTTCTGAGATGGGAGCGTGTGGTGTGTAAATCATAGAACCCACTTGGGCTGAGTTTGGTTCTGCTCGTTTGAGGAGACACTACAATGGTAGATAAAAGGCAGCAATAAATTACCCACTGGCTCTTTTGGGGTGCAAATCACACTTATCTCATGCAAAATCCAAGCAACCCGAGTCACTTTGCTGCTGCAATCGCCTTGCTCCGGGAGGTCCATGCTCCGCTCTATTCACAGGGAATTGCTTAACAAGAGCCATTTCCTTTGCAGCAGGATTTTTCATCGTGCTCCTTTATTTTTCCATAGCCTGCTCCCACTCGTGGATAATTTCTTGGCAAGCGTCCTGAACAGACTTCTTCCTGATCTGGTACGTTGGGATGAAACTTCCACCCTGGAAAGGAGCAATGAGTCTGCCAGGCTGCAGTGCAGCTCCTGAGGCATCGCTGGTGTCCCAGAACGGGAGCACGGCCATGGGCTGGGATTAGGGGGACACACGCCGTGTCTCCGTCTGCTCGGGAGATGCTGCTCCCTCCTTCCGAGCTCAGCGCGCCCAGCGCAGGGCTGCCCGAGCGCTGGGAGTTTCTGAGGATTCTCTGGACCGTGTTAGGGCCTCACTGAACCTCTCCTCCCCGCTAAAGCCCCAGGGTCTCTGCTGCCGTCCCACATGGGCCCTGGGACCCTGCTTCTCTGAGCAAGGACGAAGGTGCCCAGGGGCAGGTCCGGAGCTGGGGCAGCCCCAGCAGCACTGGGAGTGCTGCCGCCCTCGTGCCTGCTGCTCCCATTCCCAGGCCAAGCGGGGCTGCGAGTCCTTGTCCGGCTCTCACCATGGGTCACCCCCTGTCCCCCCGACTCCGGCGGCTCTGTCCGGTGGTCGCCATTGCCCTGGGACTCGTAAACAGCAGCTGGGTCTTGTGAACTGGGAGTACTGGTGTGTCCATGCCCTGCCCTGCCTTGTCCCCGCCACCTCTGCTCTGGCTGCCTGAGGACTGTGATGCTTTCCCCTCTGCTGCTGCAAACCCCTCACTTCACCCCATGGACCCCTCCTCTCCCTTCCCCTGTCTCTAATGACGGACAGAAGGACCCCTTGGTGCATAACTGGGCACTGCTGGGGCTGTGAGCCGGCCCCTCCATTCACAGCAGTGGCGTGCGCTGCTCCTTAGGGAGATGACATCTCCTGGAGCACAGAGTGCAGGAAGCCAGGGTTAGGCGCCTGCCCTGAGCATCCCCTGCACACCAGGGCTCCTCTGGGAGGAAAAGAGCTGCTGGGCTGAGGAGGGAGGATTTGCACCTGAGCCCAGCAGGGGATCCCTGAGCCCCATCCTCTGCCGCCAGCGCTGGTGCCCCTGGGAGTGCTGGGCAGCACTGAGCACACCGCGTCCAGCCTTCCCCTGGTAACCGGCCAGCTCCTTGAGGTAGACTTGAAGGTAAGTCAAGTCCTGCATCTTCTCCTGCCACCTGTGCGCGAGGGTTGGGGTATTGGGTTTGGGAAGGTTTCCTGGGGCCACCTGAGCAGTGGGTGCCGAGGTCGCTGCGGGAAGCTCAGGGAGATCCCAGCACATTCCCTGCTCCCACTGCGGCCGTCATGGGAGAGCACCGCGGGGTTTGCATCTCGTGAGTGCCTGGAGAAGGAAGCGCCACGGGGGCTGGCTCGTGGTCATGCGTGCAGCGATTGCACACTCCAGGAGCACGAAGTTAACCATGAAGGCAAACACTGCAATGTCCTGGCCTCGGCTTCCTTTCCATGGAACTCCAGCCTGTCCTCAGGAGCGTGGCTGGGGGCCTGGGGGAGCATCCGCTGGGAGAGCCAGGAGCTGTCCCCACGGCCCCAAGGTGCCCGTGCCCCTGCTGTCACCCATGGCAGCCACCGGCTCCTCACAGCTGGGCACCTCCATGAACCTCCTGGGCTTGGTGCTGTGTCCTGCAGAAGCCGCCCTGCCCTCTGCTCTCTCTCTGACCACAGGAAGCCTCTTTGCTGGCCCCGTTCTCAGTCGAGGACAATGAACTGAAGATCAGCACCGTCTGAAGAAGTAGGACACAGGGGGGTGGCCATGGCCACGGCTCTGCAGCGATGCGGGCAGCAGGACTGGGTCGTCAGAGGCACTGCTTGGGTTTTACTCACCTCTGGTTCCTCCTGCAGGGCCGATCTCTCCTTGGTGTCCCCGTCCATCGGTGGTTTTGATGTAAGAACACGAGCAGCCTCAGCAGCACACAAAACCCACTGCAGAAAGCAAAGCGCTGATGGATACTGGCTCAGGAGAAATGAGAGCCAGGAATGGCTGTGCCCTGTTTTGAACAGCACCTTCCTGTCGCCTCTGGAGGTGGACTTTTTTCATGGATGATCCGTGAGTGATTCTCAGACAAATCCTCACTGTGAGGTCCTGGCTCCATGGTGAGCCAGAGGACATCCCACACGTGCCCTCAATGTCCCCTTGGGATGTGCCCAGAGATGCTCATCCCTGTGCCTCATAGGGGACAATGGGAAAAGCCAGGGGATCCCGGGCTCCGCTGTGGCAGGATACCTGCGGAGAGAGCACGTTTGGTTTCCAGGGGTGGTTCCTGCAGGACCAGCGGTGGCACTGAGGGACCCCTCTCCCTGCTGCAGGTCTCCCTCCAGGACACGCTCAGTGGCCAGATCCTCGATGTGGTACCTGCAGTGAACAGTGAGAACCTGCCCGCTCCCCATGGTGTGTGCGCCATCAGTGCCTGCAGTGAACTTCACCCCACTGCATGGAGCAGGAGCCAGCGGGACCTGCACTGAGGGGGTTGGTTGGGGTGCGAGGGCTTTGCTGGGAGGTGAACCCTCACACCCTGAGCAGCCTCCCCGGTTGCTTTGCTTGCAGCAGCAATGGCAGGATGCTTTGGTGGCAGCAGCAATGGCAGGATGCTTTGGTGGCAGCAGCAATGGCAGGATGCTTTGCTGGCAGCAGCAATGACAGGATGCTTTGGTGGCAGCAGCAATGACAGGATGCTTTGGTGGCAGCAGCAATGGCAGGATGCTTTGGTGGCAGCAGCAATGGCAGGATGTTTTGCTGGCAGCAGCAATGGCAGGATGCTTTGGTGGCAGCAGCAATGGCCGGATGCTTTGCCGGCAGCAGCAATGGCAGGATGCTTTGGTGGCAGCAGCAATGGCCGGATGCTTTGCCAGCAGCAGCAATGGCAGGATGCTTTGGTGGCAGCAGCAATGACAGGATGCTTTGGTGGCAGCAGCAATGGCAGGATGCTTTGGTGGCAGCAGCAATGGCAGGATGCTTTGCTGGCAGCAGCAATGGCAGGATGCTTTGCTGGCAGCAGCAATGGCAGGATGCTTTGCTGGCAGCAGCAATGGCAGGATGCTTTGCCAAGTCCCGTGGCACAAAAGCCTTTCTGGAGAACCCTGCGGAGGGGGGCTTGCACACAGGGAGGACGGAGCTGGGGACTGAGGTTTGGCAGCAAACCCTGCCTGGCACTGAGCTGGGCTGGGCTGTGCCCCACAGAGGTGCTGGGAGAGGGGGTTCCCCTCCCCAGGCTGCTGAACATCGACTTCTCCAACACTGACATCGATGCCATTGAAGTGCTTCAGATGTGCCCCAGTGTTCCCTGACGGCAGCCCCGCTCCGGGGCTCTGCACAGAGGATTCCGAAGGAAAC
The DNA here is from genome assembly GCF_037157495.1 of Lathamus discolor. Classification (NCBI taxonomy): domain Eukaryota; kingdom Metazoa; phylum Chordata; class Aves; order Psittaciformes; family Psittacidae; genus Lathamus; species Lathamus discolor. The sequence goes on along the minus strand of NC_088894.1, from coordinate 601,257 downwards.
CAAACCCCTTTGCTTCCCCAGGATCTCCTCTTGCTGTCAGTGTGACCCAGGGACACCGGGCTGGGAAGGGAGCCCTGGGTTTCCCTGTCTGCCCCCGGAGTGACGGGAGCTCAGCCTGCCCAGGGAGTCCCTACCGCATTGCTCTTCATACCCACCACAGCAGCTTGGTCTCCTCCACGCAAACACTGCGTCCCGCCTGCGCTGCTGGGAGCAGGACCACGGTGGGTTTTGCCTCTGAACGTTGTGTTCTGACTCCTTTGGGGATGCTCAGAAGGATCCGGGGGTATTTTGTGTTCTCATGCTTGGGTTTAACAAAGTCCATCCCTTTCTGCAGCCGCCATGGGCGCTCCAGCCTGTGCGTGTGTGTGTGGGGGGTGGTTCCAGTGAACCCCAGGGCTCAGGATGGTCCCCAGTTTATTTATGCTCAGGCTCTTCCCTGCTGTTCAGCTCCTGTTGGAGCACTGAAGCCTTTGCTAATTTAATGCTCTAAAGCTGCTCTGGGGAGAAAGGGGAATAGCTGGGACAGATGTAATGTTGCTGCCTTAGAGTCTGTCCTGCCCCTGTCCAGTCCAGATCCACCCCGAAAACCACCTCAAAACAGGTTTTTCCTGTCATCTTTCATGCTTTTCCCCTTTCCCTTTATATTCATTTCCCCATTTTCTTTTATTTGCTGTTTCTCAAGCCTCATTTAAACTGTCGAGATCTTTCTTGGAGGCACAAAGCATCTCCTGCAGGTTTCACAGCACAGCTGCTGTACCCTAGATCCACGCACTCCCAGTGTGTGATAACTTTTCATTTTAATCTGCCTTGTGCTGTTTCTGTGTGTAATTAACTTGCTGGGAGGTAACTGCTCACCTCTCGCTGTCTGTGGTGAATATGATGGAGCATCCCCTGAGCCATTCCTGAGACCCTCTATTTAGCCAAAGGAGCATCCCCAGCTCCCTGTGGCATCCCCCTGCACCCCAGCATTCTGAGGTGGCTCAGAGTAACCGTGGTGCTCTAAGGATGCTCAGGGGTTTGCACGCAGAAAGAAGAGGGGAAGAAGGAGGAATCACAGGTTTCCACCTTGAGCAGCATTTTCTTGCTTCACTTTGGGAGAGCAAAGCAAGAGAGACACCAAGTAGCCATGAGCAGCAAAAGCCCATGCTGGCCATGGCCTGTGTCCCTTCTGTGGCCATAGCCATGCCCAGCTTCTCTGGACCATGTGCAAGGAGCCGCATGGCACTGGGTGGGATGGAGCCTGACCAGAGCATGCCCTGCCCGAGGACACGAGCTCCTGAACCAGCACCCAGGGGTGCATTTCTGCACCTTCACTGCCTGTGCTGCTGCCCTGGTCCCAGGGGGCAGGAGGAGAAGCCCAGGGAGCGGGATGCAGCGTGTCCGGTGGGAGGAGAGCCGGTGGGCACCGCATCCAGGCTGAGCTGCTGGCCAGGGCCCAGCACGGCTACGTGCGGTGTGTGGGGTCAGGCTGGTGCAGGGTTCACACTTCACAGCCAGCGAGGAGGAACTGTCCCGCTTCACCCTTCCCTGGCCTTTCCTGGTTCCTGCAGCTCGGGTATATAAGGCTGCTCCTGCCAGCCAGCCCCGTGGAGAGGCCACGGGCAGCAGCAGCACTGCAGCAAAGGGCTCCAGGTAAGTGGTGTTGTGGTACAGCGGCCACAGAGCAACTGCTGCCGTTGGGTGACCTGCAGCAAAGTGTGACTCGGCTTTAAAAGCAGGAATTTTAATGATGTTTTCCTTTGATTTCTGTAGCAGCATTTAATAATTGATGAGAATTAATTTTTAAAGCCAGCAGAGCTCTTGCTTGTCAAATTCCATGTTTATTTTTGTCGTTACGTTACGACCGAGCCGGCAGAAGTGACTGGGGGTTGGTTTCTTCATGCTCTTGGTGACCAGAATTCAGAGCCATTTTCAGCTTATCAGGTCTCATCGGAGCTGCAGTAAAACAAGCCTTCATCTGCAGAGCCATGCATGAATTTTGCATGTGCAAGATGTTCGGCTTAAACGTGTGTGACCAAGGAGACAGCAACCTGATAGATACCGTTAATAACTGCAGCGGCAGTTGTGCTCTCTCTAAGAGCTCTTCTGCGAGACCCGAGAGCCATGGGGGGAGCCTCTTGCAATGCTGCACACGTCTTGCAGAGACCCTCCAACAAATCCCCCTGATTTTATTTGACACGGTTTTCAAGAGGAGCTGCCCGAGCCTCCCTCCTCCTCTCCTGTTCAATAATCACAGCTCCAGGAGCTGCGCATCGCCGCGTGCTGATCAAAGGGAAAATCTCAGAGACAGACCAGTGAATTAAAGTCTAATTTAATTGTGCCAAGAGCTGCCATGGAGGGATTGTTTTCAGAGTACCTGGAACTGATATCGCAGTTGTTCGGTCTGACCTCAATAGCGACGTTTCTCAGTGCTGAGGCTGTGCAATCCTCAGCCCGCACACTGCTTTTCTCAGAAGGGAAAGCTGGGACAAGGCCCAGGACATGGGTGCTGCAGGTGGGTGCTCCTGAAACGGGGACCCACGGCAGCGCTTCCCTGGTTTCCTGTTCTCACTCCTTTAGAAGCACCTTTCTGTGCCTGAGCAAACACTGCACAGTGCTGGTTGCAACCCCAAGGTGCCCAGAACACAAGGTCCTTGAAGGTGCTTTCTTCTGACTGGAGGCAGATCAAATTCAGGGAAAAGGGGCTCTTTTCATAGCCTGAATGGCGCGAGATGAGAAGAGCAAACAACCTGCCCATGGAAAAGGGAGTGTGGTCTGGGTGTGCTGTGAGCTTTGATAACACGGTGTTCTTCACAGCAGGGAGAAGGACGCGGCTTTGGCACGCACCGTTTTTCATCCGGCCGCGTCCCTTTGAGTGCTCTTCTTCCAGGGCCATTTTGGAGCGGTGGGAAGCCATCCGTCTCTCCGTGCAAGGTCCTCCTGCCTCATCTCCTTCCTCGTGCTCTCTTGAAATGGCATTTTGTCCCTTCAAGCTTCCCTGCAATGTCAGGCACCAGCTCTGCAGAGAGGTAGCCCATGGGCATGGACAATGCGGAGCAGCTCGGCACCGTGCTTCAGTGGCTGCCTGATAACCGGGAGCAGTTTGACCTTTCTGGGTGGGAAAAGGGTGCAAACCTACAGGTCTGGGCTGGCCCCTGGGGGCTCCGTGTCCAGTGGGAATCTGCCCCACTGCCGGGGAGCAGCGCACGTGAAGGATGGAGAGCCGGATCGGTGCCCAGGCTGCCCATTCCTAGGGGATGGGACTGGTGCCCGGGCTGATGTGGGTCTCTCCACAGGTGCCGGCTCAGGAGATGCTGCGCTTCTGGTGTCTCGTCCTTGCCATGGGCCTCCTGCCCCCGTCCCAGGGCCTCCTCAACCTGGGCAGTGTCCTTGGGCTGAGCCCAGCGCAACCCAGCAACGGTGAGCTCCGCGGTGTTCCGCGTTTCCCATCGGAGCGTCCCGGCACAGGCGGGAAGTCTGAGCAGTAACCGGGACTTTCTTGTGCAGGTCTGCTTGGAACTGGTCTTGGCAGCGAAGGTCTCGTCGGCAAAAAAAGTGGCTTGCTTGGCACAGGCCTCTTTGGTGAGGGTGGGCTCTTCGGTACCGGCATCCTTAGCACGGGCAGTCCGAGTGGAAAAGAAAGCGGAGGTTCCAGTGATGCAGGAAAAGAATCCAGCAGCTCTGGGATCCTCGGGACGGGCCTCCTAGGTGAGGAAGGTCCAAGTGGCACAGGAGTGCTTGGGAGAGGAGGGCTGCTGGGCGGTGAAAGCCAGGACAGTAACGGAGGTGTGACTGTTACAGGAGGACAACCTGGCAGGAGCGGTCTGCTCGGCACTGGCATCCTTGGTGGAGATGGGCTCCCTGGCACTGGCATCCTTGGTGGAGATGGGCTCCCTGGCACTGGCATCCTTGGTGGAGATGGGCTCCTTGGCACTGGCATCCTTGGTGGAGACGGGCTCCCTGGCACTGGCATCCTTGGTGGAGAAGGCCTTGGCAATGGTCTCCTCAGCAATGGCCTCCTTGGCAATACGAGCCTTCTTGGACAGAAAGGTTTGCTTGACACAGGGCTGCTTGGAAAAGGAGGCCTCCTGGGCAATGGAAGTCTCCTTGGTCTCGATGGTGTGCTGGGTGCAGGAGGACTGCTGGGCAGTGGAGTCCCTGGCACACCAACACACTTCTCCTGGTAAGTGGGCATCGAAGCACAGGGGTAGTGCTCGGTAGGTGGGTGCAGGGTAACGGAGCAGTCCAGAGGATGGGTTTCCCTAAGCGGATGCTCCAGGAGCCAACTCCTCCCTCTTGCACCAACCACCAGTCCTGGGCTCATATGAGGAGCTGCGATAGGGAAATTCCAACCAAAGATGGCAGAAGTCTTCCCCATGGGAGTGATGTGACACTGTGATGGGCACCCTGGGAGCTGGGGGTGCAGCCCCGAGCAAACTGACCCTGCTTTGAAGTTGTCCCTTCCCCACCTTCACTTTAACTGGGAATACCCACATAGGTAACAGGTCATGCAGTGAAGAGGAGGAGATGGGGCTGTGGGGTCTGCTCGGGCTGACCCTGCCGTCCCCAGCTGGGTTTGCTTTGCTGTCGACCCAGGCTGAATGTGCTGAACCTCGAGAACGTCCGGGTGTCGTGCAGGGTCGTTCGCGGCAGCGAGTTTGTGCTGAACCTGTACTCGAAGCTGGTGCTGCGCTTGCCAGGGTGAGCAGGGCTGGGGGGAGGCGGCAGAGCGGGGCCAGGGGTGAGGACGGGATGTTCCCGGGTGCTGGAGGAGCATCCCCAGACGCTGGTGGCACTAAAGCATCGCCCCGGCCAAGCCGGCTCCAGCGGCCCCGGCGCAGCCACGGGCAGCTCCGGCACAGCCATGTGCAGCTCCAGTACAGCCACGTGCAGCCCCGGCACAGCCACGGGCAGCCCCGGCACAGCCACGGGCAGCTCCGGCACAGCCATGTGCAGCTCCAGTACAGCCACGTGCAGCTCCGGCACAGCCATGTGCAGCTCCAGTACAGCCACGGGCAGCTCTGGCACAGCCACAGGCAGCTCTGGCACAGCCATGGGCAGCTCTGGCACAGCCACGGGCAGCTCCGGTTCCCAAGGTGCTCCCCTGTCCCGCAGGATTTTTCGGTTTCTGAGCGGCTCCTCGGTGGAGACGAACATCACGTCCCACTTGGCGCTGACCCAGGACACCCCCGGCGACCTCAAGCTGGTGTCTAAGGATTGCAGCAACCTGCTTGTGGGCTTCAACATCAACCTGCGGAGGGGGTGAGCCACGTCCCCCCCGGGCTGGTCTCAGTCACTGGGCATGAGGTGGTTTAGCAGGGACGGACCCATCGCGCAGGAGCTCAGCCCAGCCCCTCTGTGCTGCTCACCTGGGGCTCAGCCACGGCCGGGTTGGACACAGGGGCTTGGAGCACCCTGCTCCAGTGTAAGCTGTCCCTGCCCGGGGCAGGGCTGGAGCTGGATGGGCTTTAAGGTCCCTCCCAACCCAAGCCACTCTGTGGCCCTATGACTATTCTATGACATAGACCTACTGATCTATGTGGAGCAATGCATGCGCTGGGAAAGGGTTAAAACAAGAGGCAGGACTCGCAGCTCTTTGCAAGTCTGCAGAATTTCAGCCTCCAACCTGGGCACAGGTTTCCTCCTTAGCACCCGGATTTGGGAAGCAGGCAGCAAAGTCCCGAGCTTCAGTAATTCCTGCGGAAGCCTGGGGGAGCTGTGGGCTTGCAGCATCTTTTAACCCAGAGACAGGAGCAGAGAACGGGTGCTCCTCTCCCGTGCTCAGCGGGGCAGAGCTCGGGTTTGCCTTGATGCCGAGGCCTGGCTTTGAGACCTCCCCCGGCAGTTTTTGTGCTCCCTTCCCTCTCCAGGTTTTTCACCACCATGGTGAGCAACTTCCTGAACAGCTCCCTCCGGTCGCTCATACCCGCGCTGGTGAGTGCCTCAAGGCCCTTCGCTCTAAGAAGCTGCACTTACTGCGGCTCTTGCCACAGCTGTGCAGCAGGGTTACTCACGCAGACACTCTCCATATACATACATGTGCACGCACAGCCACACAGCCACATCCCGTAAGTGAATTCCCAAACTTCCTTGATCTTTCTCACAGCCCGGAGTTATTTGTTAGGAGCAGCTCCAATGGCATCGCTCAGTGGTGCGGGGCAATCTGCACCCATGGGCTCTGTGAACGGCCGGTTCCGAGGCGCTGCGCGGGGCTGGCAGCCTCACTTCGAGAGAAGGGGCTTCTGAGAAAACCCTTTATTCCGTTCAATGGAACCGGTGCCACGCGGAGAAAGGGCCGAGCAACTGAGGTTGCTTTTTCCGTGGAGGGACCCGTGAGGAGCCGATTGTTCCGTCTTGAGTTAAACCTGTGAATCGCAAGCAGTGGTAGGGAAGCGCGCTGCTACACCCATGGTGTTCTCACCAAGCCTGTGCCACTTGTTCCTTTGCAGCTCTGCCCGTTGGTGAACATCTGGGTCAGCATCATCAACATTAAGCTTCAGTTCCTCAACCGTAAGTCATTAAATGCCTTTTCTATACTAATTTTTAGAGGGACACTTGAGCTCTGTCTCCAGTCACCTCCATGGGCCCTGAGGGGCTCAGGAGTGCCGGACCCACTGGAGAAGGAGTTGCTTTGCTTGGCAAAGCTGCTTGGGGGGGCACATTCCTGGCTCATCCCTGGTGCCTGACGTGGCAAAACCATCCCTGCCCTGCTGTCCTCCGGTGCTCAAGGCCGGGATGGACATAGAGGCTTGGAGCTCCCTGCTCCAAGGTGTCCCTGCCCGTGGCAGGGGTTGGGGCTGGATGAGCTTTAAGGTCCCTCCCGCCCCAAGCCTTGCCGTGGTTCTGTGCTTCTCCGGTGCTGGGGCCGTGCCCGAGCTCCCCAGCCTCTGGCTCTGTGCGCCAGCACGAGCAGGGCACCCGGCAGGCTCCTGGGTCAGGAGCCGGCTCTGCCCAGCCCCATGGCCTCTCCTCAGGCATTGTCTCCTTTGGGCTCCTGGGGAAAATCCACTCGGCCCTCTCCAGTTTGCCGGTGTCGTCCGGGCACTACATGGAGCTGGACCTGCAGGTACGGCCGCACCCAGCCCCGGCCCCCCCTGCCCTCCCTCTCCCCCCCCTCACACCTTCCTCTCTCCTTGCTTGCTGCAGAACTACCCATTCCCAAGCGCCTTCATCAACTGGCTCCTGCAGAGTAAGTCCAGGCACAACGGGATCCCCACTGGGAGCCAGACAGGGGCAGCAGCCCAGGCTGGGGGGATGCTCAGGGTGATGCAGCCCTGGTGCAGGTAGCGGCCAAGAGTGGGTCCCCATGGCCCTGGGGTGCAGCCGAAGCTTCAGGGCGCTGATGCACCTCAGGATGGTCCCACAGAGCGCTCCCACCCCGCACAGTGCTGCTGGGGGTGGTTCATGGTCCGCAGTCCTCAGGGGCATCCCCCCAGCTCAGGCCCTCGGTGGCTCCGGGTGTGCGGTTGTGAGACAAAGTCTGTGCTCTCCCGCACAGCCCTGGAAAAGTCACCTCACCTCTCATAAGAGGATTTAATAATATTTACTTAACAGGAGTGAATAATGGTCCTCGGGATGCTGCGAGGATTAATTAATATTTGCAGAGGTGATTGGAAGAGCTTTCGGCCTCATATGCATGCAAAGTTAATATATAGAGGAGGGAAGGAAGAGCTGGACGCGGTCCCAGCTTCCCCCGAGGCGTGTTCCTCAGGGCACTAAATCAGCTCTGCCCATGAAGCTGGGGGATCTCAGGCCATCGCTGTGTTCGGAGCCAGCCCCATAGATGGGAGCTGGGGGGCTGGGGGGCACTGACCTGGGTCTCTCTCCCCAGTCACAGGCATCAATCCCGGGAGCACTCCATAGCCGTGGGGCCAGCAGCGCTGTGGGGTAAGGATGGTTTGCTGGGACCTTCCAACCCTTGGGATTCTGTGATTCTGTGATTCTGTGACCTGGCTCAGAGCCCCGGTGCTGGTGCTGGTGCCGGGGCTGGCTGAGCCGAACCCTCCGGAGCTGACCCTGCACTGATGGGGAGCACGGAGCTGCTGCTCCAAGCTCCTGCGCTGCCTGAAACCTCAGCTCCAGCATCCCCATAGGTACCCCACAGCCATTCCCACTGCTCCACCATGAGGAAGAGGAGGAGGGAGGAAGATCACTGGATATATGGAGAATAGACATGAAAATAGAGAAACCCACCCAAGAAAACTCACTGCTTCTTCTGCGTCACGTTTCAGCCTGATCACTCTGGTGTCTCAGTCCAGCCCAGGGTTAGCAGTGCCAAGAGTTATCTTTGCTGCTGCTTAGGTGTGCCAACGCACTGCTCCCACTGGATCCAGGGCCGGGAGCCTCAGGCCGTGCCACATTCACTCCCGGTGCCACAGCCGTAAGCCACTCATTAGGGCACCCACTAATGAGGGTACAGCCCGACCCCAGCCCTCCCTCAAGCACCCCATGTTCCGCCTGGCCCCGGGCTGTGGTTTGGGCTGGGAATTGCTCGGCACGGAGGAGCCTTTCCTGGTGCTGGACCAAGACCCCCTGGCTGGCATTGGGAATGTCATCCCATGCGGCTGCCCCATGGGAATTCTGTGAGTTTGCACCAAATCCCTGTGAAGGGAGAGAAAAGGACAAGCCCCAGCGGCCTGTGGATGCTTTGTCTTTGCTCTCCTTCTGCTCCGTGACGAGTTTACCATTTCAAAAGGAAATGTTGCTGCTTCCAGCAACTTCAGCCTGTCAAAAAGAAGGCAGAAAAAGGCCTAATCCAGCCGGTACTCGGCTGACGCATCCCCGTGCGGTTGTGCTTTGAGCGATCAGAGGAAACGCTCTCCTGTCTTGTGATCTGCAAGTGGAGCTGGGTGCCGCGCATGGTGGGGGAGGCGGATTCACGTCCCTTCTGTTACTGCTCACAATAAAAGGAGTTTCTTCATCTGCATTCCGCACGTGACTTGGTTCCTCTCCAACCTGCCACCGGGTTTCTGTGTTTGCGAGGGGTTTGGTGTTTATCTCCCCATCAGCCCCAGGAGTGACTCACGGCAAAGAGCACTGAACAGGTACATCTGCTGGCAAGGGGGGAGCCAGGGCCAGGCCAAGCCCTGCCAGCTGAGGGCACACAGCCGTGGTCCTCGGGAGCAGTAACTGCTCCCCTCATTTGTTTTTATGCAGATTTATTCTGCCCTTGTCCCTCAGCTTCTGGTTCTTTTATTCTCTGCTCCTGCTCCCCATGCGCTGCCAGCAAGCCGGGAGCTGCTGGACATGAACAAACACGTCCCTTGTGCCCTGCTGGGGCTGATCCCCCGGGCTGGGGCAGGGACCAGGACCCTGGGGATGCCACAGGGCACTGCATGGCATCAGCGCCTTCCCAGTGCCGTGGTGGCTGCACTGCGAAGCACCAACACCCTCCTCTGCCTCTGCCCATCACCAGTCCCTCTGCTCCTGCCCATCCCATGGGCACAGAGGGGATCCCGGGAGCCAGGTTTCCAAGGAGCATCTCCCCTGGTCCCCGGAGCCCACTGCTCACCCCACATTTACACTCAGCTTTGCCACCAGCTGCGGGATTCGGCTCTTCCTCACTGAGGGCACTCGGGAGCGGAGCTGAGTGGAGCAGCACGGCTGAAGGTGCTGGGCAAGGGGGCCATGGGGGTGCCCCTGCAGCCGGCACCAGCCCCGCTCTGCGGCTCCACTCCTCAGCTGGGTTTGCCAGAGGGGGATTTGTGTTAAAGGGGCCCCATGCAGCGCCCACGGCTCTGCCGGGCAGCAGCAGCGCAGGGGAGCAAGGGCTCGACAAGAGCAGCGATGAGGTCCTTCGGAGCTGAACCACAGCCCAGGTGTTTCAGGTCAGGGTCCCCCCAGAGTTATTTGTGCATGGGAAAAGCTGCCAGGGTTTTATTGTTTTGAAATCAAAAGCTTTTCACCATTTCCCCGTGGTCAGGAGGCTGAAGGGGTCAAATGCCCACCACGAAAACAACTTCTGAACACACAGTGGTGAAACGTGAGGCCTGGGCCAGCAGGTGGGGGTTTGCTTTGGCCCCTGTCCATGCAAAACCAAAGCCCTGAAGGCAAACAACAGCCTCGGCTTTCAGTGGGCTCTGGTGCCTCTTTCGTAAGGCGCTTTGTTGTACAAGAGCACCCGGCCCAGCTCTGAGCATCTCCCACCCAACAGGGGAGCGAAGAGCCCTGGGAGATGGATGAGAGCCCACTGCTTGCAGCCGGGCACTGCGGATGCTGGCCCCAGTAGGGTACCACTGCTCCCAGCAGGTCTGTGCTGGGCTCTCTGCTGAGCACGGGGGGGGGGTTGGTGGGGGGGGTGTGTTGGCTTTCCCATCAGCAGCTTTTAAAGATGGAGTTAAATGAGGAAATCCTGAGCAGAATCTTTACCTCAAACGTCAGCACGGTCCCTGTCTCGAAGGGAAATGTTCTGTGAAACACCCGCTCGGGTCTGACAGCCTCAAAGCTCCCCCCGGCCTTCCCGAGACTTCCTGCAACTGCATAACGAAAAGATGCTGTTAAAAGCAAAAATAAAAGCAGCCGGAATCACCCAGAGGGGATGGAGCCGCTTGCCCAGGCTCAAACCCCTGCAGCGGGGCTGAGGTGACCAAAGGTGGTCTCTGGTCCGGCTGCTCCTTGCCGCGGGGCTGTGGTGAGCACCAGGAACCGGGCACCTTTCGCCTCCCTGACACAAGAAGCAAGGTTTGGGGTTGCATCAATCCTCTCCCCCCACGTCCCACCCCTGCCCTGCCCCCTGTGATCGACTCCTGGAATGAAGCCCAGGGATGCATTTTCCTGGTCTTAGGAAGGAGATGGAGGAGATTTGGGTGTTTTCAACACCAAGGGTGAAGATACAGTGAGACAATGCCCGAAGCCAGCTCCCTGACTGCCCGGAAGGTGCCTCCAGCAGGAACAGAAACCCCAGGCATGGCCCTTGAAATAATGGGGAATCATTCCCGTTCACTTCCAGTTTCCTAGGGAAAGTTCTGCTAAGAGGGGTGAGAATGTCCCAGCGCCCTGTCCAGCCGAACCTGAACAGTGTCCAACACCGGGGAATCCAGCACTTCCCTGGGGAGGTTATTCCAATGGCTGATGGTTTTCATTGGGAAAACCTGTCCCCCTGTGTTCAGTCAGGCCCCGCCAGGAGTGACCTGCGCCCATCACCGCCCGTCTGCCCCATGGGGCTCCTGTGAAAAGGGACTCTCAGACAATCATCCCCTGTTTTTCCCAGCCCGACCCCGCTGTCCCCATGGACTGCCCCACCTCGGCCTCATGGAGGCATTAGAATTACTCCATGGGCTCGCGGGAGCACCGGGGTGGCAGAGCTCAGGCTGGGATTAGAGGGGAGCAGGGACGCCCCAGTGCCACCTCAGCTCTCGGCACTGGCCACCCTCCCCTCACTGAGCCCTGGGTGACTCTGGAATAACTCAGGCAGCAGGGAAAAAGACTTGAATAAAAATATCTGGAAGATACGGAGCCATTAATGAAAAGCATCGGAAAACAGATATCAAGTAATGACACCATGGTGAGAGCTTATTAATAGCAAAGGCTAAAGATAAAGCTAATTTAAAGCTGATGAGACAGGACAGCTCATCTCCAGGAGAACAAGAAGTCAATAGCTGGCTGTCAGTACAGGAGCAAATTGCTCGCAAGGGAGGAGGGAAAGGCACGGGCCCCAGAGCAGCAGTTGCTGTGACAGACGTGTGAGATCCACTCTGCATTCACAAAGCCCTGGAGAGCTGGGGGTGCCGTTCACATCCCATCGGAATTCCAGGCACAGCCAGCAGCACTCCGGGCTGTTGCCTGGATGGAAATGCTGATCCTGGTGCTGGGTGGGCTGTGGAGCAGCTTGGGGCTGGTGGGAGGGCACTGGGACCCGGGCACTGCCCGGTGCTGCGATGGGGAGCACCTCGAGTTGCCAGCACAGAGGAGTTCAGTGTCTGAAGGAGCCTTTAGGAGCAGCCGTTCCCTTCCTGCTGGAGCCCCACCACAGCCCGTTCCAGAAAGGAATGAACTCGAGGTATAAATGAGCTTAGAAATGGAAACCCTGTTAAAACGTTCTCTATGATGCATTAAATCCCAAAGCTTCATGCAAACACCTTCAGCAATGGTGATGAAAACCCACCTAAGGAGACCCCCATGGACCCCAGCCCACAGCAGAGGCTGTGCAGGAGGAGGAGGCCGGGGGAAAGGGCTGGCAAGAGCAGAAGCCTCTCTGCCCGAGTGACATCCCCTGGGCACGGGGACGGAGCTGCTCAGAGCCCTGGAGACGGGCACAAAGCTGGGCAGGGGTAGAGCAGCCAATGATGGGATCTACGCTGAGGCTGCCTCCAGGCTGGTGACTGCTGCGGTGAGCAGAGGAACACGGCTAAGAGCGCCCGCTGCCGCCGTGAGCCCAGCCGAGGCGTGGGGACAAACAGGTTTGCTCTGCAGGGCAGCGATGGGCTCCAGCGAACAAACCGGCTCCTGTTCTCCCTGACAGAGGCCTTCCTGCCACGTGAAGCTGTTTGCGTGCCCGTGGCGATGCCCCAGCGCACGCTGCGAGCAGGGGACCACGTGCAGGTTGTGCTGTGAAACCCCGGGGTCAGGCGATGCCTCGGGGTGCAGCGAGGGCCCGTGAGCAAACGTCATCCCCGCACCTCGGGTCCGTGCTGGGCAAACCCAACCGCCGGGAGCCTGCTGAGGGGTTTGCCCACAGCTGGGACCGGGCAGGGGTGGCTGGAGGAGGCACAGAAGCGTTCGTGCGTTCTCAGAGGGACCGGGGCAGGGGGAGCCGCTGGGCAGGGCTCTGCTCGCCCCCAGAAGGCCTGGCGGAGCCTGCAGGATGCCGATGGAACCCCCCCCCCAGCAGACAGGGAGCCACAGAACTCCTGACGCTTGGCAGCAGCGGCACAGGCTGCAGGGAGCAGCGTGCCTTGTGGGAGGGGGCTGAGCGCTGGCACTGCCCCTGCCGGCGGCGTGAGCTGCTGTGAGCACCCACCCCTGTCAGACACTTACCCCCAAACCTGGCCCCGTCCCGCTGCGAATCAGGAGCTGTGGAACCGAGAGGTGTGAAGGGGAAGGGGTCCCCGGGGCCGCTTTGCAGAGGCTGTGTTTGGAATGAGCCTCTGCTTCAATCAGAGACCCCATTAACCCAAATGAGAGGCAGATGTTCCAGGGCAGGGGCTGCAGAGCCCAGCTGGGGGCACCCAGGACAGCACAGACCCATTCCCAGCAGCTCTAAGGCTTTTATCACCATGTACTGGTGATGCTGGGCCGGAGCCATGTCCCCAACCTTTACTGACAGCTACAGCAGCAACCAGGCTCGGGGGCCTCCCTGGCAGTGCCACAGCCCATGCCCAGTGCACAAATCAGTAGGAGAACATGAACTTGGAACCAGATGCATCTAAAGAGCAGAACGAGCAGATAACCCCAAACCCGTGCCCATAAATACCTCCTTTGTTCTGATCTGCTTTTTTTACCCCTGACTTCTGGTCCCGTGGTGTTATTTCTCACAGTTTCCATCCCAAGCGAGTGGACACAGGGAGGCTGAGCACACAGAACGCTGGGCTGCAGAGAGGAGGGGTCTAGGATGGAGGGCTGGACCCGAGGACTCCTGAGTCATCCCTGAAACAAAATCCCACCCAGCATCCAGCCCATCGTGGTTTCCTCTGAGGAACGGCTCCTGCTGTGCCCAGGAGCAAGCAGAGCCTGGCAGGGGCTGCCTCCAGCTCTTCTCCAGAAGGACAAGAGCAGCTTTCAGATTGTAACAGGGCTGCTGCCTCCTGGGAGCCCTCAGGAACACACCAGAACTTGTTCTGAGCACTTGGTGAGGACTGAGCTGCGTTACAGGATGCAGCTCATGAGGATGGTTATGGAACTGGTTGAAATTAAGGCTGGATAATAAAAACCTGGGAAGCCTCGTTACTGGTAACACAGCTCAGATAGTCCTGTCAAGCCTGGGTGCTGGTTCCTGGATCTGTGTTTCTCTACAGAGCAGGTACAACCCATGTTCACACTAACCAGTACTCTGCTCTGGACCCCAGCTGCTGTACCACAGCATTCCCAGCAGAACCAACCCCCTCCCATTGCAGAGGTTTGCCAAAATACCACAGCCCTTCAGCTCCCAACAGTAGAGTGCACAGGCCCAAACCGGCGTGGGGGAGGTAAAGCCCCATGGAGCTCTGGGCTCTCCCTGTTCAGGCTGGCAAAAGAAACACACAGGAACAGGTATGAGGCCCATGTTCAGCCTCCCAGCAGCCGGATTTGGGGAGCAAATCTTCTGGCAAGTGACACATCCCATCTGTAGCCCCTGAGAAAAATCACATTCCTGCTTCCAGGCAGCACCAAAGAACTGACCCAGCCGCCAAGGTCACCGTAAGCACGTCCTAACAGAGGCTCCACTGCCATAAAACCGCAGCCCTCAGCCCTAAAGCCATTAAAAACCAAGAGGCGAGGTAAATGTTGAGCACTGTGGCTCCTCGGGGAGCCGGCGCAGTGAGCGTGGTCACTTCCCCATCAAAACCCAGCTCTCCTCCTCATTAGGCTCTTGCTCTTAGAGTAATGACTGTAAAACCACTGGAGCTGGCCTCATGGAGGGCACCCTGCAGCCACGCTTCCCACTGGAAGAGGTGCCTGTGGGGAGGAGGTTAGAGCAGGGAAAGGTCCGTGTCAGCCTTTCTGAGGGCCAGGGACCTGGCTGCACAGGGAAGTGAGCTGAAAGCAGTGCTGCAGGGCACTCAGCCTGGGCTGCATGAGAGGAGGTGACCAAAGCCAGAGGCCAGCCCTACAGCACTGCAAGGGCAGGCAAAGCCTCAGAGCAAGGGAAAATACAGCATTACGAAGTACTGGGTTGGGCAGCTCACACACAGCTGCCACCCCTTTCGCCTACAAACTTGGACAGATCAATGAAGGGCAGAGTGTTGCCAAACCAGAAATATATATATTTATTATTATTTCACACACAACATATCCGATATACATACATGTCCCTGATCCTACCCCACCTCCTGCCCAAACCTCCTCGTTTGCTCCTGGAGAAACGTGCTGCTTCTGTCCAGCAGCAGCAGGGAGAGCTCAGTGACAAGCTGCAGAGCGGGAGAGGGTTGTGCGGCGGAGTGGAACTCCCCTCAGGGTCTGGGAGCTGGCGGAGGTTACCTGAAAGGAACAGCACAAGAGCAGAAAGTGAGGAGGATCTGTTCCAATTTAAGGCTCTCCTGGCAGCAGCTGCTCTGGAGAACAGCAAGGAAAAGAGGAATGAAGCACCGCAGTCAGGTCACCTTCACCAGCACGTAGTCCCCTGGCTGGGCCCTGGCCGGAGCCTGGCACCCGGCAGCATCCTCCACCTCAGCATCGGGGAAGATCACCTTGATGTTGCCGTCGTTCCTGCCACACAGCTCCAAGGCAGAGCGCTTGCTGGGCTGAAAGGAGGACAGGGAACATTACCTGCCTGGCAGCAGCTCTGATTCACTGCTGGGTTCTACTACCTCAGGAATTCATGGAGCACTATTGCCAGCATTAAAATCCCCGTTGCACACTGTTAAGCTTGCCATGTTAGCAAGTCCTTTGGCTGAGCTGCTGTGCTGACACCCATACACCAAAGCCAGTGTTCCAAAGCCTGCCCTAATTCAGTACTTGGCCAGAGACATGTCTCTAACCTATCCCACCGCCTGTGCTCAGCTCAGGACTCCAGAAAAGACAGGCTGTGTGAAGCTTAAGGGTGAAGACACAGTTTTGGAGTCCTAGGATTGTGCGGGGAAAGCAAGAAGGGAGGGCAGAAGTGATGATTGCTGTGTACAGCCTAAGAGGGGGGCAAAGAGGACTCCATTCCAGGCACACTCACCCCCTCCACCAGCACCAGCTGACACTGGCCCACCATGGCCTCGTTGGCCCTTGCAGCCTCCTCCCGAAACACAGTGATGAGCTCCTGCAGCCGCCGCTGCTTTACCTCTGCGGGCACATCGTCCTGCAGGCGGTGAAACGCCCGGGTCTTCTGTGAAGAGACAGAGCAAGACTGGCCTCAGCAAGCGGAGACCAGAACCTGGTCTGCCCCAGCCAGCTCGGCTGCTCCTCCGTCAACAACTCTCCACACGTGACAGTTTGCATTTACAGCCTCAAGGAATGTTTTCAGGTGCTAAACACCAGCAACGTCTCAGTTCCTCAAGTTCTTTCTGCAGCACCTTTTTGGCAGAAGGTTTGATGTAGGGCACTGAGCATCAGTGGCTGTGTGGAGCAGATCTGCAGCTTAGGAGCTGTTTGTCCACAAGGACAGACAACAAATTCTGCTGCTTCTAGTCCCATGTGATGAAAGCCGATGCATATTCCTTACATTTCTCAACCTCCTGCCCTCTAGCCCATCAGCATCGCACACTTTGGAGAGGATTCTGATGGAGACCTGTCAACTACCCACTCTTCCCACAGAAATGCCTTCTGAAAAGTCACCACTTCTCTCCAGACTCAACTGACAGAGCCTCTGTTGCTGGGCTCCAGCCCAGCTCCATCAGCACAATTTCTCATTGACAAATAAGAACATACCCACAGCCACGTCTCCGCAGGACAATGTCTTATGGTGGGAAACAGGACCCAGGAGCTGGGTGAGATGCCCAGAGGTAACAAGTCTGCTCCATCAGGTCCTGCACTCACCTCTCTCATGCTGTAGGCAAACAGGAAGCCCACATTGTAGCGGACGTCCTGCAGCAAAGACACGGTCTGCTGGTGATCTTCTTCTGTCTCTCCACAGAAGCCGGCGATGAAATCACTGCTTAAGCTCACCCCTGTAACAGACACACAGCTTTACACCTCCTCAAAGAGAGGAAGGATCTGCTCAAGGAAAGACAGTAAGATAGAGCTGTGCTGAACTCAGACCAGCCAAAGGGAACACATACCTGGAATGGAGTCACGCACGTGGTGTACAAGCTCCAAATATGCTTCTCTTGTGTATCTGCAATGAAGAACACATGGATTCGCCCATCAGAAACCCATGACTGGTGAGGAGAAACCAGCAGCCAGAATCAGAGGGCAGGGCACAGGACTCACCCCCGTCGCATGGCCTCCAGGACTCGTGTGCTTCCGCTCTGGGCTGGGAGGTGAAGCTGTTTGCAGATGTTGTGTCGCTCCTGGATAAGCTGCAGGACCTGCAATGAGCAACAAGGAGGCAACATCGCAGAGAGCTCAACTCTACCAGGATGCCAAGGGGAAAGCCAGCAGACTGCAAACCTGACAGCTTTAGCACAGACATTCCCCCTCCCAGGAGCTGCTGTTCCCATTCTGGGGTTCAGCATTCCCTTTGGGAAAGAAGCACAGCCCGCATGTAGCAGTTCAGAACCTGCCCACAGCAGCCCAGGTGTTCATTTTACACTTGCCTCATCAGGGAAGTCCTTGGGGTGTGGGGAGGTGAAACGGATCCTCATTTCTGGATCAATCCTGGACACCTGGTCCAGGAGATGTGCGAAACGCAAACCTCCTTTCTTGGCTCTGTAGACTGTGCTAAAGCCGCGGCTGAGGCCTGGGGCTGCCGCCGACTGAAACTGCACCTCAGACATGTCTCGGAAGCTGTTGACGTTCTGACCCAGGAGGGTCACTTCCTTCACCCCCTACAACAATAAACAGAGAGAAACCACCATAACCCGGTCAGGATGGCTACACTGCAAGCAGGCATGGTTCTATTCTTACTTCCAGGAGCAGCCTCCAAAGGAAGCCCTCCCTTCCCTGTCTGGCTCAGAGTATTACAAGAGGAATCAAAAAGCTGCTGGTGGAACCCTATGGTAACCTCATCTCTGCAGATAAAGGTGGTGCATTCATCAAAGGTACCACTGAAAACACCTTCACTGAGAACCAGCCCTTGTCCCATGGCTTGGGACAGGAGGGGGGGAGGCTCTGACACACCTGATCCGAGAGCATCCTCACTTCCTGCAGGATGGACGCAATGGGGCGGCTTCTTTCCCGGCCACGGGTGAAGGGCACGATGCAGTAACTGCACATGTTGTCACAGCCCCGCATGATAGACCTGCCAAGAGCAAGTACAGTCATTCCACCATCGCTCCAGAAGAGTCATCCCCAGTGCATCCAGCCCTGCTTCATCAACCACTGCCTTTATCAATGCCCTCAGCGTGCAGCACATGCAGCACCAGCTCTGGACACAGCTCTCACACACTGCTCCAGCCAGCTCTGGCTTCTGCTCACCCTCAGCCAACACCTCCTCATTCTTCCTGCACGTTTCCAAGAAACTTGGAAATTAAGTGCTGAGGCACAGACTTGCACCACAGCCTGGCAGGGATAAGAGATCCCTCTGCATCCTGCTCCTACAGAGGGTGATACCGTCCCTCTGTCTCTTTGGCCACGCTGAGCAGAATCTGATCTCAAGTTTAAGAGTCTTATTATCAAAACTAAACAAATGGAAATGAAGCCAACAGAAGTTACAACTCATGGAGGATTAGAAGAATTAAATAGCAGAATGTGTGACAGGACATGACAGAAGGGAGAAGGAGAGAGAAGTGTGGGTGTCAGAAAAGTACAGACAGCAGTGGGACAGAAACCACTCGGTGCAGTGCCAGGCTTAGACAACCAACACTCCCCAAGGAGAGCATGAGCAGCCCACAGCCAGGCAGAGCACGGGCAGCCTCTCCAGGGCTCAGTCACACAGTGAAGCAGCAGCAAACACTCAGTCTGGTAGGCTCACGCTTCTGGGCTGCTGGGGGCGAGTGCAACCAGGCATTACATCTCCTGGGCAGCTGCTGCCACTGACGTGTCTGTTCCGCACAGCAGCATTTCTGAGCCAGAGCCACAGAAACACACACAGGAAAAAGAGGTACCTACACAAACGCTGTCGTGCCACCTGCGCTAGTCTGGACAGGCAGAATGTCTGCATAGGTCTCATCTAGTGACAGCAGGACATTGGCAGCTTGTTGGCCAGACTCTGCCACAGCCAGCAGACGGGGGAGGTCACGGTATGCATCAGGGCCTGCCACAATGTCCACCAGCTTCTCTCTGTGCAGAATCTCCTCCTTAAGCCTCTCAGCCATGCATCCTGCCAGCAAAGGAGAAGGGTTCTTGTGAGGAAGTGCCCACCCTCCATCACACTCCTGCACCCCTTTGCTGGCTACTTTCACCCCACAGCAAAGGCTTGGTGCTGCCAGAGGGGAGGAGGAAACATAGCACAAGGGGCAGTGGCACCACGAGGGGCCAGGGCACACACTGTGTGCTGCTCACTGCTGCACAGGTACCCAGGATGCCGATGCGCAGGGGGGAGCCAGCCTGCTGCTGCCGCCGGGCCTTCAGCGCTCTGAGGTGCCGCAGGCGGTTCCAGATGGCCTGCTCTGCCTTCTCCCTGGGAGCCAGGAAAACAGCCGTTATTCCAACCGCTGCACTTTAACAGCCCCCCGGCCTGAAGCAGCCCAAGTGCTTTGAGAGGAGAATTCAGCTAAACCCAGGGAACCATCCACCACATGGCAGTGTCATCTGTGCTGTGTGGATTATGTCTTGATTCTCTTATCTACCATGGTTTTTCTCGCTCAGCAGCACCTGCACTGCAGAAACAGCTCAGGGACAAAGCTCTTGTGGAGAAAAAGCCTGGCTGAGCCAGCCAACACGAGCCACACTGCAGGCAACAGCGAGCACGGTGCACCTTCTGCATTCAGAAAAGACAAGCAAAGTTCCCTAGAATTCACACCCCAAACTGCCCCTAAATGGGTTCCCCTGTTTCTGAGGTACAGACCCTGCGCCAGAGGCAGTCGCTTGCAGAGAAGACAGAACAGCATTTAAAAATAATGATCATTAAAGCACCAAACTGTGCAGGTCTGCACCTGCCCATGGCCTGTTCATAGGGCTCACAACACTGAAGAACTTCTTCCCACTACACAGAAAAGCAGTTCTTGGCACAATTCACATTACACATCCCAGCGTAAGTCAGCTCTACCCTCAGCTACCCAGGTAGTTTCCCATCTGCATCCTCCTCCTCTCGCGTAACACATTCATCAACTTGGTTTTCAAATGGCAGTTCCTCAACCACTGTCCCAAAGCAGCAGTCACAGAAGCTTCCTTACCTGATGGAGCAGGTGACCAGGAGAATCACATCTGCCTGGAGTGAATGACAAAAGAGGGAGAAGAATCTGTAACAGCCAGATGCTAACTGCTACCCCCTGCAGGGTAACCTGAGGCGGCAGAGCAGAAAAATCACTTAAAGCAGTGGCAAGGATCTGCCCAAGTGTGTGGTGGTTTCAACAAAAAAGGTGCAAGAAACTACCAGGAGACCAGCAGAGTCTTCTACTTCATGAGAGAAGCTGCCTCAAAGATGAGTCAGGAGCATCCCACTGTGTCCAATCCCTCTCCAACTGAGAGCGAGCCCAGCAGTTCAAAGCAAAAAGCCAGCCCACAGCTTTCAGCACACTTATTAAATGTTTCCTTCACTCTGCAGAAGTTCAGCTACAAAGATCCCAACACCCCCCAGGGCTCTGCTCCAGACGAAGGCTGGGACTGGCAGGTACGGCAGCAGCGCGCTGCCAACGGGCCTCACCTCATCCAGCTGCTTTGTCCTGGTGTAGCCGCTCTTCTGCAGGATGGCCCAGGCGATCTCCGTGTCATTGACGTTCATCTGGCAGCCGTACGTCTCCAGGTACACTGCAACACAGGCGCTGTGACGCTGGAGCCTGCCTCAGCTCCCACTACAGCCTGCTCCTGCCACCTTCCCTGCAGGCAGGCACCTTCAGCCCCACCACTGAGGGCGGCACCGAGGCTGCCTTCACCTGCGGCCCGCACCGCAAGGATAAACCAGGGGCAAAGCTGAGGCTGGGAAATGCGAGCGCCCCAGAGCACGGCACCGCCACAGGACGGGTCGGGCCGCGGCCGGCAGGGCAGCAGCAGCTACCTCGCTGCTGGGACACCACGCCCAGGGCAGGAGCAGCCCTTCCCAAAGCACCACAGCCGGGAGGCGCTGCCCCAGCCCCGCACCGAGGCTGCAGAGCAGCCGGGTCCCCGGCCCAGCTTCACAGCGGGGAGCCACCGGCGAGCCGGGCTCGCCCACCCCCTGCAGGCCCCCGCAGCACCCGCTCGCTGCCCCGCGCACGCCGCACGGACTCCTCGCTCCGGGCACCACCGGCCCCTGCCGCAGCCTCGGCGGGCCCCGCAACACCGCCGGGGGAGCGGCGGCCCCGCAGCCGCACAGACCTCTCCCGGTGCCGGGGGCAGGGCCCGGCTCCAGCGGCGGCGGCTCCGGCGGCCGCTCCCCCTCGGCGGCTCCCCTCAGGAAGTGCCGCAGGTCGGGCCCCGCGGGCAGCGCGGCCCCGCGCCGCTGTCCCGGCCCGCAGCGCTCCGGGCGAGCGGCCCCGCGCTGGGCAGCGGCTCCGGCCGAGCGGAGGAGCCCCGCGGCCCGCAGCGCCCGGCGCCAGGGCAGCATGGCCGTGCCGGGGCGGCGGCGCCTGTAGCGGGACGGACCGGTCGCGGGCCGCCATAAGCGGTCCCACCCCCGTCCCTGGCCCCGGCGCTGCGTTCCGCGCTGCCGCGGTTCCGCCCCGCTGCGGAAACGTGAAGTGACGGTGCAAATACCGTTGTTAATAACGGTGTTTGTTTGTTAATAACGGTGTTAACGGCGGTGTTTGTTAATAACGGTGTGAACGACTGCTTTAGGGCTTCTCCACGGCCGCGGCGCTGCAAGGAGCCGGAACGGGGGGTACCAGCCCCGACAGACACCGCTCCAGCACAGCCGCCTTTATTGCCGCCCGGGGGGAAGGACGGGGTGGGATGGGGCCAGCGGTGGGACGGGACCAGGGACCCTGCGGGGGGATGCGGGGTTCGGCCCCGGGTGCTGCTGCCCGGTCCAGGCCATGAGCTGGTGTCTTCAGCCCCAGCAGCAGGGCCCACGGGGAGGGAAGAGGTGAAGGGAGCAGGGCTGGTGCTCGAGGTCCTTCTCGCGGCTCTATCTCCGTCCCTGGGGCTGGTACTGGACGTCTGCTCCCAGCAGCAGGAAATTCTGGGAGGGAAGGAATAAAAGCACGAGGCTGTGACGGGCCCCGGCACTTGTGTTCCGCAGCACAGCCCCAGCGCGGGGGGAGCGTGGTTCTGACAGCCCGCAGCCTAATTCTAGCCCTGGAAGGGCGCTGGAGACGTTTCACAGCCATGCCTTGCGATAGGGCCACTCAGCACCCCCATCGCGGCACCGCTCTGGGGTTCCCCAAGGCCCCCCACAACAGGGGCTTCACCCCAGGACCCCGCAGGGCTCCTTCCACCACATCTGGCAGGCGCTGCCTGACCCACGCAGGCAGATGTGTGCAGTGGATGCTCACACACGGCATCCCAGCCGCACGGGGCTCGGGGCTGACACTGCTGCAGAGCTGTGTGTGCCGTAACAAGTGTCATGGGTAATGCAGACCCTGGGTTTAAGAACAGGAGAATGATGCTGCCCACCATGGGGGGGCGTGGGGGGGGACAGGCTCTGCACCCCAAGTGCTCCCCTCACTCACCTGGTGAAACCTCACGAGGATGTTGGAGAGCTGGATCCTGTCCGGCAGCGGCAGAGGGAAGCCCTGCGCTAACCTCTCTGGAAAACACAACGCACGTGGCCATGCTGGGATGGGAATGGGAGCAAGAGGGAGCACGGGCTGTGCAAAGCGGGCGGCTGCCCCCCCCCAACCCTTTCTTCACCCATGTTGCTCCCAGGGCAACAGGCAGAGGAAATTCCCCCCAAGCTCCATATCCAGCCTGGGGGACACTGTGCCATTGTGCCAGGCCTGGACACCAGCCCCGCTCTGGCCTGAGTTGCTGGGGAGTCACGAGAAGCAGCAAGCGGGGCAGAGGGGCTGGAAAGTATTAGGATGTGCATCGTGCTCCTGTCTTCCATTGCGTTCACTGCTGGGCGCACATCACAGCATCAAGAGGCTCGTGACACCGCTGCCCGCAGCCCAGGCACTTGTTGTGGGCTTTACCCATGGATCGGGCTTGGCAATGGGGATTTAACTGAGGTGCTGGACCTGCTTGGATGAGCAACGTGCCTGCCCGCAGCAGGTTCTCACCGTTAAGACGTGGGAGCAGGATGTTGGAAGCCAGGACGTTCATGATGGACTGCAGCATTCGTACCTGGGGAGCAGGGAGAGGGGAAGGAGAAGAGCTTTAGGCTGCGGGAGAGCAGGTGATGGCACGGGAGGGTAATCAGGGAAAGGAAAGGAGACGAGGAGCTGGGATGGGCACACGCTTTGCCAGAGACCAGTGGCTTTGGCCATGCTGGCGGGGTAGGAAGTGTAGGGGTGAAGGAGGCAACAGCATCTGGCTCTGCACCCTGGGTGCACCCCAGCTCCCAGTGTTGGGGGGCAGAGGGGAATGAGCCCTCTCCTTGCCCCCAGCAGGCTCTCACCTCCATGCTGGGGCTCTGCCCATGGTCAGGGATGGTTTACCTGGAAAGTGCCCACATCCGAACGCTTCAGAGAGAGCTTCAACCTGCACAGGGACAGCAGTGGTGCTGTGGCAGTGTCCCAATGGAGGGGGCACTCCCTACCCATTGATTGCACATGGATCCTGCTCCCTCCAGCCCCAGCCCATCCCCTCCACACCAGGTCCACATTCCGGGATCTCCCCACCTCACCTCTGTCCCCCGGAGCCCAGAAGCACCCCCAGGCCCCCCCGGCTGCTCCCCCTCCGTACCTGCCCACCTTCAGGCTCCCAACTATGTGGCCAGATTTCACGTCGATGACCGCGGACACGTTGCCTGTCTGGGGAGAGAGCGGAGCTCTGGCAGTGCTCCCCCCACACCAGGCACCCAGGGATGGCTCTGAGCAGCCAAAAGGCAGCAGGATGCTGCCCATCCAGGGTGCCTTTCCCATAGCACTAAACCTGGCTTGTGTCAGCTCGGGTCTCTTCTGCTGGGGACATCCCCATTACACCAGGACCGGGCTGGTGTCAGGCAGCACCTGGCACCTCCCCGGCAGGAGCTCGCAGCAGTGGCTCAGCACTGCTGAGCACAGCAGGGGGATGCTGCACAGCCCAAATCTTTGTCCCACTGAGGTGCAGGGCAGGGCTCATGGGCACACAGCAGCAGCTAAAGCTGCGGATGCACCCTGAGCTGCCCCAGCAGGGCCTCAGCCACAGCTCACCAGGCTGAGGAGGAAGAGAGGAGCCAGGGTGGAGTTGGGAAGGATGGCGTAAGTCTGGATATCCACCACAGGCTTGAGTGAGAGCCCATCCGGTCCAATGGTCAGGAATGGGGCGGAAGGGGCGGACAGCCTGACCTTCATCTCCATGTGCGGGTACATCTCCTCCAGCTGCAGAGGGGCAGGGAGAGGGTAGGGACAGCAGCACAAAGCCCCATCCCTGGGGGAGACCACTTTGCATGGAGCAAAACACAGGAGCTGTGGGGAGGCAGGGCCGGGCACTCACCTGGGGAATGAAGGCTGAGAAGGTGGAGGTGTTCAAGTGGAACTCAACGC
Source organism: Lathamus discolor (assembly GCF_037157495.1). Classification (NCBI taxonomy): domain Eukaryota; kingdom Metazoa; phylum Chordata; class Aves; order Psittaciformes; family Psittacidae; genus Lathamus; species Lathamus discolor. The sequence goes on along the minus strand of NC_088894.1, from coordinate 576,913 downwards.
CCTTTGGGATCTGTGGCAGGAGAACAGTCGTGCCAGGGCAATGTGGCACAGCCGAGCCCACGGTGGGCTCAGCGCCCATGGCCCCCGGCAGGGACAGCCCCGTCCCACTGTGCTGCTCACCACGGAGTTGGTGATCTCGAAGACCAGCGCCCCGGCTGCGTGGTAGGCGAAGCTGGCTGTGTTGAAGAAGTAGCTGGAGGCTCCAAAGTAAACCATGCGGTCGTGGTCCGGGGGCAAGGCCAGCGCCAGCGGAGGGAAGGGGACGGCGGAGCGGTGAGCCAGGGAGAAGAATTCACCCTGGTGAAGCAGAGAGCAGGGGGTGGTGGGACTGGCGCTGGCAAACAAACAGGAGGTGCCTAAACCTGGTCCCCACTGCTTGTGTGAAGGCATTGGCTCTCCCAGGGCAGCCTCTCACCTTCAGGTCCACGTCCAGCGACTGTGCAGTAGCAGTTGGAGGTGCCACCAAGGAGTAATCGATCCCAGCCATGGCATCAATCTTGGCTGTGACTGTAAAACACGCAGCTTCATGTGTGCTTGCTTCTATTCAAACCAAAACCTCCCGTTTCCCTCCTGGCATTCTCAGCCGCTGCTGCACTGAGGGATGCTCTGGGTCCCCCGGGTACGGCAGCTGCATCCCCAGCAGTGGACAAGGGTAAAACCCTGTCCTCATGGCCGGGACATGCCATGAGCTGCCCCCAGAGCCCCGGTACCTGGCAGGGTCTGGGCGTAAGGCTGGAGCTCGCTGCGCACAGACTTGGCCACGCTCTCGCAGACCTGCGGGAGGGAGAGGGCGAAGCTGGGCAGGGGCCGGGAGCACAGCCCAGGCAGAGCCGCAGCTCCGCTGCGCTGCCCAGGGCTGGCTTCATCCCTTGCAAAAGCTCATTAATAAAGAGCACTCGGTGGTGCGTCTCTGTTCGGCAGGCAGCACGTTAATGCAGTGTCCATGGCACAGGCAGGGTCTGTACCTGCAAACAGCTGCTTGCAGCAAGCTCCACACACACAGCCCAGCTCCATGGGGCCCTCAAAAGGAGTCTCCCCCGTGCCCTCACACTCTTCCTATGGCCCATGCTGGAATGGACTGTGCTGAGCAGCCAAGACTTGGCTGAAGCGGAGCAGCTGAAGAGCTGACCCCCCCGCAGGGGCAGGGGCACTGATGGCACTGACGAAGCAGCCCTGTCCTGAGCTCCTGCAGCCAGGACAGAGAGCAGATCCCTCTGCCGCTCTCATCCACAGCTGAAGCCTCATCATTGCAGCGGGATTTAATTGCAGGCTAAACACTAGCCCAGGAAACTCACTGCAGGGCACAGTCCTGCAGCAGGAGATAATCTGCACAAGGTCTCTTCCAGCACTTCCACGTAATGGCACAAACAGCCCAGCGTCTGCCTGACCGGGCATGCAGCCCGCAGCAGCGGAGGGATGCGGAGCTCCGGAGGAGCAGTGACCCCGCTGACAGCAATGCAGCCACTGGCTGCGGGGCACCGGGGAGGAAGAGGAGGGACGGAGCCCCAAGCATGGCATTACTGACATGTTGCTGCTTTTCAGTGCCCAGACGATATTCCTCTGTCTGTGCCAGAAACACCCCATCGCTGGCCGGGAGCACAGAGCTCCTTTGGAGACCCAAAGCCCTTCTTCCATGAGGCAAAACAGCAGAAAGGGCCTTTGAGCTCTGGCTTTGCTCCTTTTGCCAGCCCATCTGCTGCTGCAGCTCCCGGGGGCCTTGGGAATGCCAATGCGTGGCATCAGGAATAGCGCCCAGGCAGGATGGGATCTGCTGTGGGAGTGGGATTTGCCTGTTCTCCAACTGCTTCCTTCCTGAGCAAGGGTCGCATCCAGGGAGGCTGTAGCTCGTGCCAGTCAGCCTTGTAGTAATTACAGCTAACAGCTTGTTCCTTGTCTTGTTGCAGGACTCCCGCATGTAGGTTTGTGCACTGGTTCTGGGGCCTCCCCATTAAAACAAGATGGGAAGCGTCTGAAGTCCAGAATGAGAATTTCCCCCCAGTGCCCCCCAAAGCAGAGTGCAGGCGTTTAAAGGACAGCTCTGACCAGGTTTCCTCTGCTGCACTGGGCTTGGCCAAGGCATAAGATCCAATTAACTGACCACATGGAAAGAAAAGTCTTTGTTAATTAGGAGCCAATTACTCCGGCTTTGGCAGCAGCTGCAGGTTTTGGATCCAGCCCCAGGCACACGATGCTGCGGGGGCTGCAGTTAGAATCAGAGAAGGGTTTGGGTTGGAAAGAACCTTAAGATCACCCAGTTCCAACCCCCTGCCACGGGCAGCAACGCCTCACACTAAACCATACCGCCCAAGGCCCTGTCCAGCCTGGCCTTGAACACTGCCAGGCATGGAGTTAGCGGTGCCCGTCCCTCTGGTTCTCACCAGATGGGTAGCATGCCTGGGGGCTCTGGCTCCAGTCACAGCCCTGCATGTGCTCTGGTCCCTCTTACACATCAGCTACAAGCAGAGGCTAAAGACGACCTGAAAACCAGGAGCTCTGCCCTCCTTCCCTCACCTACCTTGCTTTCCAAGATCTTCCGGAACCTGGACTCAATAGCTTTATGGAACAGGTTGTAAAGCCACCTGCAGAGAAAACCAGAGAGGAGTCCTGCTTTATGCAGCTCAGAGGCTGCTGCAGAAGTACTTGCCCAGGAAACAGGCACACTAATGATGCAGGACACTGGGAAACATCATTCCCACAGCAACCTGGCATCTGGCTTTGCCTCAGGGTGTATATTTGCAAACAGACTTGCTTGCAAACCCCCTGCACACACGTCTAGCGACTGCCCTAAATCTTCCCTAAACATGCAGGCCCAGCAAGGTAAATTCGGGCCAGATTTCAGTGCGTGCAGCTGCACATTTGGATGAGGACAGTGCAAGAGGCCAGAGCGGGCTGGTGCGGGCAGCCTGCAGGGCAGCCCCCACGGCACCGCAGGTATTCCAGCACCCTGCTCCAGGCACCAGGGCCCGGCAGCCCCGTTCCCACAGCGCTGTCACGTACCCAAACTTGCCCGAGAAGTGCACGTGGATGCTGGAGATGCGGGTGCTGCAGGCGGAGGTGTCGATGGTGGGCTTCCCGGAGGCCCCACTGCCCAGCCTCAGGTGGATTTTGATATAGATGTTCTCCAGCCTCAGGTCAAAGGAACCGTGGTCCCGGCTGCAGGGACGGGATGAGAAAGGGGCAGTTCTCAGCGCCTGTGCCTGGATAAGTGGCACCAACCTTTACCCACCCCCTGTCCCTGCAGGTGCTCAGGAATGTGCCCCCAGTGCAAGCAGGTAGGAGGGACCATCCCTCACACCCCAGGTGCCACAAGAGGGGAGATGGCTTCACGTTGTCTCCCCAAACGCTTGGCAAGCAGGATAACCACTGCCTGGGCAGCTCTGAGGGCTCCTGCCATTGCCTCTTGTCAGGAATACAGCGGCTGCAGGACAGACTCTGGAGAGAGCTGCCCGAAACACCAGGAGAAGGGAGAGGAGAAGGAACCTGTCCAGACCCAGGGCAGGGAGCGGAGGAGCCAGGCACGCACATGAAGTGCATCTTCACCCGCCAGTTCCCATCCAGCTCGGCAAAGGCATTGGAGATGGAGACCTGGAGGCCCACACCGGGGACGAGCGAGATCCGTGAGTAGGGCAGGTGGAAGCTGCGCAGGGACAGCCTAAACAGAAACCAGTGACAGGCACAAGTCGCGTTAGAGGGGGGCTCATGCCTGGGCACACGGCAGCATCCCAGCTCCCGTCCTGCCAGCACAGCGATGCCTGGCAGGGGTGCACAACACAACGTGGTGCCCTTAGAAACGTGGTCCCTGCAGCCACCCAAACAGCAGCTCAAAACCCAACGCAGCAGGAGCTGAGGGGTGCAATGGGGCAGTGAAGAGCTTGGATCTCCTCAGGGGCTGAGCTCCTCCTCCCATGGGCAAAGCCACCTCCACCCACCGGGCTTCAAAATCTGCCCATCACCCTCATTCCCCTTTCCCCCTTTGGACAAGGGGTGAAGCAGGAGAGACGCTGCCTGCCCAGAGGACAGGGCCAGCAGCGCAGGGGGCTGTGGAGGGGACAGGATGCTCCTCATAGCTGTGAGGTTCCCCATCCTCCTCATCCCTCTTGCCCATCGCAGAGGCTGGGGTGCAGTTTGCTGCTCCAGGCACTGGCAGAACTCACCTGGAGATCTCGTACTGCACCTTCCCCACATGCCAGATGCGGAAGTCACCTGAGATGTCCGGCAGCTTCAGCTGGGCCAGCTCCTTCTCCAGGACCGTGATCCCATGCTGATGGGCTGCAGGGGCAGAGGGAGAGCATCACCACCACACACTTCCCATGGGAGCTGGGAGCACGCACAGGGTGTAAAAGGGTTAAAGGAAATATGCAGGTGATGCCCTGGCTGCTTTCCACCTCCCAGGCTACCTTTAAAGCTTATCTGGGCGCACCGAGCCCTGTGAGCACATGGGCAGCGCTGCTGAAGCCCCAGAGGAAGGTGTTGGCCGGGCACCGGAAGGGGAGAGAGGTCCCAGTCCTCGCTGGGTGCGGGTGAGGTGTGCAGGAGCACCGTGCCGCTCCATGCCCAGCGCGGGCAAGCAAAGCTGGATGGAGCACACACCCCAGCTGGATGGAGCAGCACAGCACGAGCGGGAGCCGCATCCCTGCATCCGCCTGGGAAGGGGAGTCACGTCCCCGCTCCCGCACAGCTGGGATCGCTGCCGGGTAAATGAGCCGTTTCTCGTGCAGTGTATTTCAATCCATAACAGCGCTCCAGCGGAGCCGGGCTCTGCCTGCCTCAGTAACACCAGCGCGGGGCCCATCCATCTCTGCCAGAGCCCCCCTGCAGCTCCCACCTCCGCAGCTCGCTCCTCCAGGGCTCAGGGCTCTGCTGCCCCAGCACTTGCCGGGAGAGCAGCACCCTCTGCCCTGCGCCTGTCCCAGCGGGGGTGCTGCAAGGAAGCACGGAGCAGAGGTGCCTTTGGCACCTCCGGCCGAGGTTCCTGTCCTGCCCCAGGACCCTGCCCACAGCTCCATGCCTCAGCCCCGGCACACCTGCAAGGAGGGAAATGAGCAGCCAAACCCACCATAGTCCAAGCCCGCCTGGGTGATCCTCACCACAAAGCCGGGGTTGGCGGCCCTGGCGAGTGCCAGGCACAAAGCCAGCGCCCTGCAAGCCACGGCCAGGCTCTGCGCTCCCATCCCGGCTGCCCCGCGGTGCCGCAGTGCCCGGCTCTCCCTGCCCGCGCTGCCTTTATACCGCTGCCAAAACGGGAACCGCGGGCGAGGGAGGCGTCGGAGCTGCTGCCACAGCCGGTGCGGGACGGCCCCGGAGCCCCACAGCTTCCTCCTCAGCCACCGCCCGGCTCCTCTGCACTGCTGGCACCCGTGCCTATGGCACGGCGCGATGTGGAACAGCACAGCACGATGCGGCACAGCGCGGCACGATGCGGCACAGCACAGCACGATGCGGCACAGCACGGCACGATGCGGCACAGCACGGCACACCAGCACCATGCCCAGTGCCTCTCCTCGCAGGCGGGGAAATCCGGGAGGCAGCAGCTCGGTGCCCAGCTCTCCATGGGGCGCAGCCCCGCTGCGGGCAGGGTTTGGCTCTGCCAGCACCACTGACGGGGCTGTGCTCTCGCTGCCTGCTCTGCTTTTGCCAAGCACAGGCTGGGAACGGCCCCCGAGCCATCCGCCAGCCCTGGGGCCTCCTCACTCCACACCACAGAGCTCGGGTCTGCCCTGGGCTCGAGCTGCTGCTGTCAGCACAGACCCACCAAAGGCACCGGTGTAACCAGAGCAGCGCTGGGGCACAGCAAGGGCTACAGGAAGCAAGTTACGGTCTCTAACCCCACAAGGGCAGACCCTGGAGTCCCCCCACACCCAGCAAGGCTGTGAAAGGGCTGGGCACTGGGGACAACCAAACCATCAGGGTGCCCAGCACAGGGCAGCCGTGCACAGGAGGAGACATCCAGCCCACCAGGGTCACATCCCAGCGGCAAAACCTGTGGGGCCCTGGCACGTCACAGCTCGTGGGCTGGGGACGAGGGCAGGAGCTGGGGGCAGGCAGGGGTAGGGGGGCACCCTTGGGGTCCCCAGCAGGGAGAGCTGGGCCGGCCGGAGCCTCGCACGGGCTGCGGGATGGAGCTGGGCAGTGAAGAAATGATTTAAGTGACTTTCATTTCCCGCTGGGGAGGAGGCAGGACCAGGCACAGGAAGCCCACGGCTGCTGATGCAGGCAGATCTTGTGCTGCATCCAGGGAAGCTCTGGCTGCTGGAGGAAACATCCCTGAACCAAGCGCTTGTGAAACACAGCTATTGCTCAAGCGCTCCTGTCCATGGCACCACCTCTCAGCGGGGCTGTTTCAAAACAGCATTAAGACATTCGGGATGAGCATTGAGGAACCAGAGCCTCTTCCATGAGGAGAAATGAAATTTTATAGGCAGCGGCACAGAGGAAGCAAAACCAGAAAACCTCCTTCTGGGTCTGAGATTTTTAAACTGAACCAAAAACCCCTTCAAAGAGCACAGACCCTGAGCAAATGCTCCCGTGTTTGCACAGGAACAGCCAAAGCCACATCTAATGCTCACTGCACTGGCTGGACCCGGAGTGCTTTGTGAGCAGAGAACTGCGCGTGAACTGGGCTGGGGGCTGCTGAGCCGTATGTGCAGGAGAGGACCATCACAGGGGAGCGAGGGCAGGGAGCTACAGGATGTTCCCTTTCTGTGCCACCGCCTGTCCCCAGTCAGGCTGTCCCCTGCCCCAGCTGCAGGTCAGGACCCACTCTGCTGTCCCCTGTCCCCAGGTCAGGGCTCGCTCCAGCCCCACATGCTCCTTGGCACGTGCGGGCAGTTCCTGATCCTGCCCACAGCCCTTTCCGCATCTCTGGTGTGATGCAATGGCCCAAACCACGCTGCACCCTGTGCTGGGGCTCTTGGGGGGGCTCTGCCCCATCCCCAGTGCGGGTCCCCTGAGCTCACTGCCTCGAGCCCCTTCTCACGTGAGCACCTGGCAAGGGCTGGCAATGGGTACATTGGCCTTCGGGAAGGAAAGCAGCCACATCCGCTCCCTGCGGTGCCACAGCTGGCCTGGGAATTCCCCAGGGACCGGGCAGCGGGTGCTGGTGGCATCGCTGCGGGGCTGGCAAACACCGCAGGGGAAAACCTGGGGACTGGGCAAGGAAAGCGAGAGTGCCCGGGCTGGACGGGGAGGACCCTGGAAAAGAGAAGTCCGCAGTCAGAGATAAACCCCCCCGGTCTGGTGCCAGCCAGGGCAAGCTCAGTGCCAGCCACAGAACCGGGCCCTGCCCTGTGGTCGGGGCTGTGGCTGTCCCCAGGCTGCGGGGCCTGCACCCAGAGCTCGGTGAAATCCCGTCAGCGTCGGGATCGCTGCCAGCCCCGCGCTGCCGCGTCACCTGCGGGCCCCCGGCACGCTTTGATCCGGCAGCGCCCGAGCGCAGCCGGGGCCGCGCCGCGGTTCCGCCGCTGATGTTTTCCCAGCTGCAGGATCACCGTGACCCGGGCCGAGGGCCCTGAGCCAGCGCGGGGTCGCTGCTGACGCCAGCCCTGACCCCTGCATCGGGACCAGACAGCCGGGAACGCCCCGGACCGGGGAGCTCAGCGGGGCACAGGCAGATGAGGATGCAGCCACGAGGTCCCAGCGGGAGCCCAGCGCCAGGGTCCATCCCCAGTGCCGGGCTCGGCACCCTGCCTCCACCCCGACATCCCGGGGTACCCCCGGGACCAGCGCCGCAGCCGCTGTGCCTTGTCCCCCCGCCGAGGGCTGCCGTCAAGGCCAGACAGGCGGGCTCCTCACGCAGCTCGTGACACGAGGGCTGCTCTGGGAGCCTCGTGGGAGTCAAAAGGGGATGCAGAGAGCGGGGGGGGGGGGGCATCTGCAGCAAAGTAAAAATAAAAATGCAGGAATGGTGACCTCGGGCAGAGCCGGGGGGATCTGAATGGGGGCTCTGTGCCGGCGGAGGGGCAGGGCACGAGGCCGCATGCAGTCTGTCCCTGCAGCTGCTCGGGACAAACAGGACATGGAGAAAGGGAGCAGAAGAGGGTGAGCTCATGGGGTCAGGGCCCTGGAGGCTCACAGGAGCTCTGCCTTTTGCTAGAGAGAGCTCGGTCCCCAGCACACTGATCTCACGTCCAAGCTTTGCTGTGTCTGGGTGGCAGGAGGAGCTGCTTTGGGGTGCTGCAGGGATGCAGAGCAGGACCCAGCCACACTGGGTGCATTTGCAGGGTGCCTCAGTCAAGCACAGCCCAAACAAAGCACCCCATGGTGCAGCCAGGGACCTGCTGCTGTCAGGCACCCACAGTGCCAGGGTGGTGGGGTCCCTGGGGCTCAGGTTCCCATCCTTCCCCTCCTACTCACCAGTGCTGCAGAGGGACCCTACCTGCCGGCGCTAGACCTGGCCAGTCACACTGCCTTCCTCTGTCCACAGCCTCCTCACCCAGCCCCAGTGCCCAGCAGAAGGGCACAAGACAGGGCAAGTTCTTGGGCTCATTTCTCCAGTGACCACACGAGCAAATAAAGGGCAGCAGAAGCCGATGCTCCTCTCAGTCAGGGAATATAAAGGCTGAAGCAGAGTAAGTGAATTAACACAATTAAAGAAGCAATTGGTCACTGGGAGGGAGGGAGGAGCTGGCCCAGCTGGTCCCAGTTTGCATTAGGGGTCCTTAGGGGTCCCAGGCAGGCAGCTTGGGTCGGGTTTGAGCCAAGGGGCTGCGCAGTGCCCGTGGGTCCGGAGCTGGTGGTGGGCTGCAGCCCCGCTCCCATGGCTCCCACCGGCACAAGCACTGGTGCCCGAGCCCTGGAGCACTCGTGACCTGGGGGGGCGAGCACAGGGCTCCACTGGCTCCCAAGGAAATGGGAAGCGATCGCATGGTGCTGGCGCCGTGCTCTGTCGGGCTGAGCCAGCAGCGCAGCTGGACCTCCTCCCGTCTCACCGTGTTTGCACAGCGTGTCCTTTGGCTGCTCGCTGCTCCCTGGACAAACGTTCCTTATCCAGACTGCCCCAGCGGCCCATGCTGTGGCCATCCCACCCATCCCTGGTCCCATCCCAGGCCCAGTCATGACAGGGAGAACGTCCAGCCCAAGCTGTGCGAGCAGCGGTGCTTTGCACTGGGATAGACCAAATCTGTGGCTTTGGCTCTTGCGCTGGTTGTTTTTGTACAACTTCTGGCTGCTAAATCACACGATTCTGCCTTCGAGTAGGTACTTTCCACCGCTGGAACAGCCCAAAAAGCCGTCAGAGCCACTTTTAATCTGCTGCGCTTTGGGCCAACTGCGAAACGCGAGCTGCGAGCTGTGATTTGAACACAGACCAGCCCCGATGGTTCCCATCAGCACCGGCCTGTGTTTGTTTAACGAGAGGGACCCGCCGGGCCCTGCACGCCCACTTGTGTGCGCACACTCACGCACACGCAGCGCTGTGCTCTTCCCGGCGCTGGGAAAGATCAGGGGAGCCGGAGCTGCCCCCCCGGGGGTCCTACGCATCCCCCCCCACTCCCGATCCGACCGGGAGGACGGAGCCGGAGCGGCGCCCGCCCCATCCCGCCCGGGGCCACCGGCAGGGTCCGCGGGGGACCCCAGGAGGAGCCGCCTCCTCGGCTGCGCTCCTCGGTCCCCCCGCTCCCCCCGGGCCGGGGCAGCCCCTCCCCCGCTCCGCCCCGCCGCGCTCGCGCTTTCTGCGCCTTTTCTTTCTTTTTCTTTCTTTTTCTTTCTTTTTTTCCCGTCTTTTTTCCCCCAGAAGGGGCGCGGCCGGGCCCGGAGCCGGCCCGGGCCGGGGGGGCCGGGGAGGGGGGACCGGGGCTGCCCGTCCCCGCCCGCAGCGCGGGAGGAGCCGCCGGGGAAGCGGCGAGCGGCAGCACCGGGCCGGGGGACACCGGGCTGGGGTCAGCGCTCGGCCCCGGCGAGGACCAGGGAGGGGGCGGCCGGTGCCCGGCCCCTCCGCCGCTTCCCACTCAACATGGTAATTCCTTCTCTTTTCCTATCCTTCCCCTTGCCCTGCCCCGCGAGCACCCACGGGACCCTATGAGCATCCATGGGCACCCATGGGCCATATCCTCTCCTGAGCCATGGGGCCACTGGGGCAGGGCACTTGCGGGCGGCATCCCGGGATGCTTGAACACTCCTGTGAAGTCTGGCTGGGGAATGGGGTGCAAGAAGCAGGTGCTACCACGTGAACCGTGCCCGGTGTGCAGGTACAGGATGCTCAGTGGGTCCCAGGGCTTGTTCGTCCCCATTGCTGTGGGCTCATGGGCGATGCTGTGCTGCATTCACTGTCTGCATCGTGCCCTGCCAAAGTTGCTGCCAGCGAGAGCTGTGGGAGAGCCAGGGGAATTGTTATTCAGAGCTGGTCTCAACACTCAAACCTCACTCCTTCCTGAGAGGAGGGAGAAGGGGGATGGAGCTGAGTCACCCCATGTATGAGTTAAGCAACTTTCCAGCACCAGAGCACCAAAGCTCCGCTGGCCTTGTTGGTGTAAACCACTTTAAAAATATGGGTATTTGGGGAGAAATATCAATCTCTATTTAACAGCACTTTGGCTTATTAAAATGGAAATAGCTTTGCAAATGTAAATCTCCTTATGCTCCCTAATGCCTTTTGTTTCGGTTCTGTGCTCGCTTGCAGCTGGTGGAGGGACCTGGGCTGATGGTTGTTCTGGCTGGTCTGGATTTCCAGCACTCCCTGGCAGGCCGGGGCCGGCATCTCCCACCATGGTTACCCCTCAAGCCTCCCCCTGTGGTGAAGTGCTTTGTGACACTCAGGGAACATTCCTACTCATTCCAGGCCAAACAGTTCCCCAGCACAACCCAGGCTGTGTCTGGAGCCTCCATCAGCCCGCAGCTCCCTCCTGACGCTGGCTCACGCAGTCCCCGCTGCTGGATGAAGTCCTGGGCAGTTTTGTTCCATGGACAAGGAAGCGGCTTTGTTGACTCAATGGATCCATCCTCCGCATGCTGTGGGGTTCTGGTGATGGCTTGGAAGATCCTTTTTCCCCTGCAGTGGGACTGTCCCCTCCCCAGGCACCCCAGGTTCACTTTACCCAAGGGAGGGGACCAGTGAGCTGGGATGCATGTGCTGAGGCCAGGGAGGCTGCTCAGGGTTGGAGGGGCCGATGTCACAAGAGATGATGGAAGTGGGCTGGGGCAGCTGGAAGTATGTGCCTTTGCCTCATTAGAGTGTGGCTGAGCCAGGGAACGGCCGGGTTTGGGGCTGCCCATCACCCTGTGGTGCAGCCCGCCCTGAGCAGAGCCGTGGCAGCCCCGGTCTCAGAGTTCCTGGCTTTTCCTTCTGGTTTTGTTGCTTTTTTATCAGTGCCACAGGAGTCTGGTTTCGAGAGAGCTGGTTTTGTGTGTGCCAGGGCTGTGTATGGGTGACCCTGGGCAGGGCAGGCAGGACTGGCTCATCTCCCTGGGCAGCATTAGGAGCTGAACGGGTCGCTGTGGATGGTGACCCTGCAGAGGCAGAGCTGGAAGCTGGGCTTGACCCTGCAGTGGAGCTGTTCCAGAGCAGGCCTCCCGTGCCTCCTGGGAGCTGTGCAAGGCAAGAGCAAACATGAGAAGACCAATGGTCCAACAGCCACCAGCCTGGCAGGGGAGTCCACTTACAGCCCATGGCCCTGAGAAGGGACCTGCTCTCCTCCTGCTCTCCCACCAGGCCCAAGGGCAGGAGATTCCTGCGTGGAAACACAGAGAAAAAGTCAAGAAGAATTGTCCAGAGCATGACTGCAAAGTGCTTTAGCTAAAGCGCATTAAAGCTAATTAAGCTGAATTAACTGAGGCCACTATCTCTGTATGGGCTCACAGGCCAAGGATTAGCTGCCTGAAACTAATGCTCACCTTCAGCTCATCCCACCTTCAGCTCATCCCTCCTTCCCACACCACAGTGCAGGGATGACAGCAAGCTGTGGCTGCCCGAGGCACAGGACCTGGCTGCAGCCTGGCTGCCATGAGGGTGCTCATCCCTGTGGTGGCTCCCCGGGGTCCCTCCACTGTTAAATCCAGAGTCCAGCCCAGGAGATGGGCTCGGCTGTTCTCTGACTGCAGGCCGTGGCAGAGCTGATGGCTCCTTGGTACTCAAAGGCAGAGGCACCACGTGCCATGCTCTGCAGGAGGAGGATTGGTGTCCCACTGCAGAGGGGCAGATGCCCATCCAGCCAGGCTGGGCCTGACCCTGCTCCACGCAGACCTGCACCTCTCCTGCTGCAGCTCCACTTCCAGCCCCTGGCACCGGCACAGCAGATTTGTTGTGTGTTGGAGCCTCCCCTGCAGAAATACTGGCCAAGGAGCTGGAGGAGTCTCTGTGCGTCCCGTGGCTCGTTTCAGCAGCCGTGTCTGCAGTCACCCAGCACTGCCTGCAGCGTTGCTGGGGTTTAACATGAGCCAGCTGATGGCTCCTCCACACACTGGCTGGTCCAGCCAGGTCTGCATGGCTGATGTCTCCTGCAGGGCTGGGAGAGCCAGCTTGGAGCCCCCAGTTTACACATGGCACGAAGCAGTATCCTCATCCTCATCCCAGTCTGGAAGTGCAGGGAGGGGGCTGTGACCCAGCAGAGCAATTCCCAGAAAAAGCCTGGAGAACCAATGTGGAGTTCAGTGAATTCAGTGATGAGACTGAACCAAAACACCCAATCCATCTTCCCATGTTTGTCCTTCCTCCCATCTGCTGCATTCCTGCAGCGCTGCTGAGCCCGGCACATCCCCAAGCTCTGCTCCGCGTCTGGCTCAGCTTAACCCCTTGGCTGCTGCGGCTCCTCCGCCTCCGCATGGCTCCATTCCCAAGCTCCTTTCTCAGGCTCCTTAAACCACAGCCCGGCGCTGGGAACCAGACCCGGCCGCGCTCCTGCCCCTGGGCTGTGCAGTGCTTTGGGTGCTCCGCGCCCGGCTCATTCCCAGCTTCCAGCGCAGGAAGGTTTGGAGCCCCCAAGCTCAGCACGTTGCCGGTGTGGGCACAGAGGGACCCAGCCGAGGCGCAGCACACGGGATGGTGGGCACGGGCTCTGCGGGGTCAGTGTCCCATTGCGGGGCTGCTGTCCCCACCGGTGACACTTTCCTCCCGCAGGATGCCGGCTCCCTGGATGCAGCGGTGCAGGGCGCCCTCCAGGCCCTCTACCCGCCCTTCGACGCCACGGCCCCCACGGTGCTGGGGCAGGTCTTCCGGCTGCTGGAGACCAGCTACCAGGGTGATGGGCTCTGCTGCCTGCTCCAGTTCCTCATCCCGGCCAAGCGCCTCTTCGAGCACGTCCGGCAGGCAGCCTGCGTAAGCCTGGGCACTCCCTCTGCATCTCCCCTCCTGCCCCCATCCCCTCCCTAAAGGGGATCATGGTGCATCCAGCTCCCTGGGATGGCTCCGGCACTGAGCCTGGCACATGCAGCTCCTGCAATAGGGGCAGAGGGACTCTGGGGTCACCTTGTCTTGTCTTTGGAGAGGCTCTGGCAGAAGTTTTCCCTTTGTTAGCACATGGGGAGCATGCAGCACCGGGTGGGCTTGCAGGGCTCTGCTATGGCTCAGCCTAGGGATATCCCATTGCGTCATGGGGCTCATCAATCCCTATCATGGAACTGCAGAGCTGGGTAGCGAGAGTGCATGGGGCTGGCTGGGAGGGTCTGGAGCTGGGGGGGGGTCTCTCGCTCACGTGCTCTGTTCTTCCTCCCTCCCAGGCTCCCTACTTTAACTGCATCTTTCTCCATGAAGGCTGGCCCTTGTGTCTGCACGAGAAGGTGGTCGTGCACCTCGCGCCGCTCAACCCGCTCCTGCTGCGCCCTGGGGACTTCTACCTGCAGGCAGAGCCATGCAAGGAGCACTCAGCGCGCATCATCCTCAAGCACCTCTCCCAGGACCTGTGCACGGTGGAGGAGATGCCGGTCCCCGAGGCTGCCTACGCGCTGCTCTTCACCAACGAGTGGCTGGAGGAGATCAACAGCGACCGGGCTGGAGCCCCCCTGCAAACCTGCCTGGTGGCCACTGAGAATGGCATCGCCCCGCTGCCGTGGAGCAGCATTGCCACACCGGAGTTCATTGACAAGCCCAAGGCTGGAGCTGATGGGACGTCTGTGGACACCCAGCATGACCCTGCTTCTGAAGCTGCAGCTGAGTCAGCAGCACCTAGTGTGCCCGTGCCCCACGGCATGGCAGGCACCCCCGTGCCCTATAGCAATGTTGTGGGCACCATCCCGGGCTGCAAGGGCACCTCTCGGAAGTCGAGCCAGGGAAAATACCCGGGACTGATCAAGGTGGACCAGGCTGGGCTGCGGAAGAAGCCGAGCGCGCTGGCCATGCCCAGCCTCTGCGAGATCATCAGCCAGAACCTGGAGGGGGAGTACGTGGACCTGCTGGAGCTGTCCCCGGAGCAGATGGGCCTCCTGGCCAGGTCCCTGCCGGCGGGCGCCGGGGACAAGGCTGCGCTCCCCTGTGTGAATGGGGGTCCCTGCGGGGCGGCACCGAGCTCGGAGCAGGGTCCCTGCACCCCGTGCCTGGGGCAGGAGCTGAGCCGGGAGCCGGGGCCACACGGGCCACGGTGCCGCCACCGAGACTCGTACCTGGCTGCGCTGCAGAACCCGGTGAGCTTCGGCGCTGGGCTGATGGCAGCCATCCTGGAGGAGCCGGACGGCCCCGGCCCCGAGCCGCCCCCCACTGCTCCCCGTGAGACCCCCGCACAACGCGGGATGGGGGCCGGCAGCCCCACGCTCCTCACCCCCCGAACCCAGGCAGTGGCGCGGCAAAGCAGCCCCCGGCTGCCCCAGGGCTCCGGCCACAAGTTCTCCTTCCTGAAGGGGCCGCGGCTCGGGGCAGCCCCTGGGGGTGAGAGAGCCAGCAGCCAGCAGGAAGGGGCCTGGAGGAAGGTGTCTGCCATCTACTCGCCCAGGATGGGCAGAGCCAAGGCAGCCGGGAAAGGTACCGTCCGAGCGGGGCTGTGGTACCTGTGCAGGGGCGTTGCATTCCCTGCCTCGTTGCACATCATCAGCTCCTCTCCTCTGTCCCCATGGGCAGGTTCAGATGTGGCAGCCCCTGCCCCTCCGGAGGAACGACCCGTGGAAAGCTCCGGCTGTAAGAATGGTCCCTCCATGCCCAGCACCAGCACCGTGGGCTGGGAGCCGCCGGCCTGGCAGGACCTGCACACGGGGCTGCTGCACTCGGGCATCGTGTGCCTGCCAGGTACCACCAGCACCGTGACCCATGGATGTTGGGATTGGGCTCCAGAGGGAGAGCACTGAGCTGCTGGAGGCAGAGGGCCCCCAGGGGGGAAATCTTTCAGCTGGGCAAAAAGAATGAGAACCATAAAAACAAGCAGCCTGCTCGGAGCAGCTGCCCCGTCCCCAGCTGCACCGAGCCCTCCCACACCATTCCTCACCAGTGAAGCTGCTCGGCTTTAGCTGCCAAGCACTAAACATTTGGCTTGTCCCTCTTCCCAAGAGCTGGAGAACGGTGACAGAACCGTGTTTCCTTCGGGAGGAGCAGCCCCGGCAGCTCTGCCCTGGCATTTCCAGGGCTGGTTCCTGTCAAGAGCCCTCCGGAGGGCTGGGGCGCAGGGGCTGCTGCTGAGCCCCCGAGCCCAGACAGGGCAGAGCCCGCTCCTGCAGCCACCGGCAGCCCCGGCCCCTCGGGCTGGAGCCCGCAGCGGCTCCCGGGGGGTCACGCGCCCCTTTCCCCGCAGGCAGCTCGGACAGGCAGGGCAGGGCCCTGCTCCAGGTGACCACCGGCGGCAGCGCCTGGGGGGCCGCGTGGTGCTCGGCCGCTGAGCTGGGGGCGCTCATCCTCTACCTCTGCTCCATCGCCAGGTAAGGGCTGGGGGAGCTGCCATGGACCCCCCGGCTGCTGCCCGGCTCAGGGTCCCAGGCAGCCCCTGGCCAAGCAGGGATGGACACCCAGCATCCAGGATGTCCACACAGCCCCTCCTGCCGCCACCCTCCGGGACCCTGTACTGTGCCTCTGTCAGGTCTGGCCCTGCCCTCGGCTCAGCCATCCCACAGGGACAAGGCCATTGCCCGCAGCTGCCAGTTCCTGCCCGCCCAGAGCCATGGGACCGGGCTTAGAGTGGGTCCTACCCGAGGACTTCGTATGCTGCCTCCTGCTTTGTCTCCCCTTGCCAGGCAGGACATGAAGGACGTCGGGCTGACCGTCGTGGTGGATGCCAGGAAGCAGCCGCCTGCTCCTGTCCTGTTCTCTGCCCTCCGCTCTGTCCAGGTACTCCATGCTCCACACACCCATGCACAGATGTGCTGGGGTGGGGGGGTCTGTGCCTGGAAGCCAGTGCTGCTGGGGGGCCCTGCGCTCTCTTGGAGCTGTGGGTCCTCCCTGCCAGGGCACCCTTTGCCTCTGTGTGCTCAGGGCTTGGCTGCAGCCTGCCCAGTGAATCCCACACAAGCCGCAGTGCTCCCTGTGTGCAGAAGCATCACTGGTGCAAGCAAAGGGCTTTGCTCATAAGGTTCTTTCTGTGGGTCCTTTCTGCCAGGGAGCTGGTGGCTGGGACAAGGTTATGGCCCGAGCGACTCATTTCCATTCCCTATAGCAGTGAGCTCAGGAGCCTTATCCTTTGTAACTGACTCACCAGCCTCAACTGACCTGGGCAGCCCCGGGGGCTGCGCCGTGGGGTTTGTCATTTGAGGTGGTGACTCTTCCCCGCAGAGCATCTCGCCGGGCTGCATCCACACCGTGCTGCTGCTGGCCGAGAAGGAGCCGGTCACGCACCGCGAGAAGCTGCCTGGCGTGCAGGTGAGCCTGTCCCTGCCCCCTCCTCGTGTCCCCACGTTGTCTCCTGTGGGAAGAGCGGAGCGAGGGTCAGCGGAGCCTCCTGCCACAGGGGATCCTCAGTCCCTTTACCTGGAGGCCCCAGGTCCCAGCTGGGGGACCCCAAGCAGAGCAGCACCTCAGCGGGGCTTGTCCCTCTATGGGACAGGCAGCTGGGGTTCACCGGGCTCCCAGCAGGCAAAAGCTGTCCCAGGGCAGCCACTGCCTTCCCTGTTACCTCCAGGGGCTGGGCACAGGCACTGGGATAATAAACCTAGACTTGGAAGGGTTTATTATTCTTTCAGTGCTGCTCGGGTTAATTAATGTAATGTGAAATATTACTGAGTGTGATCACCTAGCTGCGCTGTCACGGCAGGTTGTTGCGGTCCCGGTGATCTCCCGTGCATTCAAACACTATGGAGAGGCCGGGGGATGCTCTGAGTGGAGCTGTCACATGCGGTGCTCGCAGGGCCAACCCGCTGGTTACCAGGACAGGGGGCTCAGGGCAGGAGGGGCTGTGCCCCTGCTCCGGGCTGTCCCTGGGGGTGTCCCTGTGTCGGTCCCGCAGCGCTCACCAGCCCCGTGCCCGCAGGTGGAGTCGCTGCCATCGCTGAAGGCTCTGGGCCGTTTTGTCGACAGCTCCCAGCTGACACCGGAGCTGGACGGTGCCTTCCCCTACAGCCACGGCGAGTGGGTGCAGTTCTTCCAGGTGTCTGTTTCCACGCCATGAGCCACAGCCTCGCCTCCCCACGGTGCCCCTTGTCCCCACCTCTCCTCCCCACCCCTCACCCCACCACCCCTTCCATGTCTCACATCCCTGGAAAAGCAATGGGAAAGCCCAGGAGAGGGGAAGGAAAAGGAGAGCTCTGAGTGCAGGAGGGCAGCCCCCTCCTGCCTTCTCCTGCCTGCAACTGCCCATCCACCTCCACGCTCCTTTCCTCCTCAGATTTAACCCAGTGCCCCATGGCATTCCCTGCTCTGGCCTGGCACTGCTCCTTCTCCTCCTCGCAGGCAGGCTGCCCTCCTGCCCCACTGCTTGCCCTACTGACCTGCTGTGTGTCCATCCACAGAAACTGCATCCCTTCATGGCCAGCCTCCGGCGAGCATCGGAGCTGCTGCGGAGCTGCATCCAGGAGCTGCGGAGCGGCAATGCGCTGGTGGTGACACAGGTAAACGAGGGGACGCAGGTAACGGCGGGATGCAGCACTGCCGGTTGTAGTGCCCATCTGTAGCCCAACACAGCCACGTTTCACCCCGGTTGCTCAAAACTCGGTGCAGCCGCTCCCAGACCAGCCATGGGGATGTCCCTGTCCCTTTTGCTGGTGCCTGCATGGGGTGGGAGCTGCTGTACCCCAGGTGAGAGCGTGTCCAACCTTCCCTTGCAGGATGCGGGCGCCTGCATCGGGAGGCACCGGGAGCTGATGCGGAGGGTGCTGAGCGATGCGCCGCTGGTGTGGGTGCAGCGCGAGGGGGGCGCCGTGCTGGCCAGGCTGCGCAGGGAGGCCGCCCGGCTCCGCACCTCGGCCCACGTCAGGTAGGACGGGATGGATGCGCCAGTGGAGAGCGGCCGGCACCGGGGACCCCGGCTGCCTCCCGGCTGCAGAGCCACGGCCACGGGGAGCCCCGTGTCCCCAGGAGCGCCGGCTTCTCGTGTCTGGGACCGCCCGCTGGGGGCCTCCCGGCCCCCCGGTTCCGGAAGGTGCCCGGGTCCTGCTCTCCTGCCCCGGGGCCCGGCGCTGGGGCTGCTCAGCGGGGCCGCTGCGGGGCCTGCGGGCTGCTCCCGGGCGGAGCCGCTAGATGGGGCCCGGCCTCGGCGGTGCCGCGCTCGTCAGGCAGCCCCGGCATGCGGACAGCGTTAATCCGAGCTCCTTCTGCGCCCTTCCCTCACCGGGGCGCACGGGCAGCCAGCGCTTTCCCATCCCATCTTCCCCAGCCTTCGCCTTGCTCCATGGATGCGGAGATGTCAGGGCACGTGAAAGGCCATGGTGCTCCCGGTGTGCAGGGCTGGAGATGCTGCCCAGCACGCAGCTGGGAGTGGCCTCATGTCCTAGGTGGGCTCCGGGGATATGCGTGGCAGATCCATAGTTGGCTCCCAACCCAGGCACCTGCCGGCATCTCTCCACCTGCACATGCTGGGTCATTGCACATCTGGTCCTGGCTTTCCGCATGGCCACATGCCCGCTCCCAGGAGCTGCCCCATCCAGAGTCCTGCAGGCAGCACCCAGCACTGATGGCCCCCCTCTTCCCCAACCACCAGGACCAGCATGGAGTCGGCCGAGGCGCTGTACAACCAGCTGGAGGAAGAGCTTCATGACCTGGTGTTCCAGTCCAACAGCTCCCTGGAGCGCCTGGAGTTCCTCCGGAAGGTGCGGGAGCTGGAGGCTGAGTTCAGCAAGGTGAGGTGGGCGTCCCTGCGGTCCTGCTCTGGGTGCAGCGAGCTGCATTGTCCTCTGCGGTGTTCCCATGGCTGAGCACTTCGGGCACGTTTCCCTGGGTTTTGCTGGTGAAGGAAGCCCGGAGAGCAACAGGATTGCCTGAGCTTTGATTTTCATTAGGGGCGACCGGGGTGGGATGCTCCGGCTGGGAAGGAAGGGGCGGTGCTGCCTGACCCAGCTCTCTCTTGCAGCTGGGGCTGTGGCTGGACAGGGAGGCAGCGGCGCGGCTGCAGGAGATGGGTGCTGAGGAGTGGAGCCCCGAGAGCTTCCTGGGATCTGACGAGCAGTTCAACGAGTTCCTCGCCCAGGCAACAGTACGTTCGAGAGGGCTCTTCTGGAACACGTGTCCCTGGGGCAGCTCCGGGCCCGGCCTGGTGCTGGGCAGACACTTAAGTCACCACATTAGAAACATTTGGATGTCGTTACAAAGCTTGATGGGGTCAGCCCAAATCCCCCAGCTCTGGCAATCCCGGCTGTGCCCAGGCTGGCTGGGTGAAGGTCAAGCTGCAGTTTTCAGGCCCCACTTTGCCAGGGTCTTTGGGCAGCCTTGTTCCAGTGAGAGGGGAGCTGTGTGGCTCCTTGGTGTGCTTTGGGCTGGGGTTGCTGTCCCCAGGCCCTGCCATGCTCTGTCCTTCACAGCCCCCATTGTCTCGCAGAGCCGGGGTGTCCATCAGACAGCAGATAACGTGGTGACAGGCATTTGCTCGTCCCGCTGGCTGCATGCACCACAGGGAGGATGAGGCAAAGTGACTCCACTCAGGACAGGACAATGCACTTGGTGCATTCTAAGGCGAGCAGAGCTCAGGCTCAAGGACGGAGCTCAGAGCTCCACTCAGGACAGAGCAGAGCTTTGGAGAACCTGGTTCTTTTTGCTTCTTCTCACTTGCCCAGAAACCTTTGCAGTGCGGCCCTGGTAGTGACACCAAATGATTTTCATCATAATCCTGCTCACCCATCCCATCGTGGGGCCAGCGCCATTCCCAAACATGGAGCTTGCTCTTTCCTACTGTCCCTGCAGGCTCAGTACCGGCTCGGCCTGGCGCTGTGTCAGGAGGCAGCTGAGGTCCAAGGCGCAGCTTTCCCAGAGGCAGACCTCTTCCAGGCGGCCGTGGCCCTTTTCCGGACGAAGCTGACGAGCTTCCACAGGCAGGTGGAACGGCGCCAGGCGGAGCGGGACCTGCTGCGGGACCTCGGATGCTTCTCCAGCAAGGTGGGAGCTGGGGCCCCGCTCCGGTGGGAGCCGGCGCCGTGGCACAGCCCTGGAATGGCCCCAATTCCCTTCCGTTCCAGATCGCGGGGCTGAAGCTGGGCTGCGGGCAGTGCCTGGTGCGGGGCAAGCGCGAGGAGGGCCGGGCGCTGCAGGGCCTGCAGAGCTCCTTCCAGAAGCTGTTGGTGGAGTTCGCCCTGGAGAAGCTGCAGGAGATGAAGGCTCAGGTGCGCAGGATGCGGAGCAGCCCAGGGCTGGCAGCCTGGACCGAGGCACGGCACCGGTACCAGGAGACACGGCAGGTCCTGGAGGAGATGCTGGCAGAGCTGCAGGAGGCCTGGGGAGCTCAGGCTGAGGGGCACGGGGACTCCTTCAGCCGCCCCGGCTCGGGGTCTGCAGCCCCTTGCGAGGGAGCTCCAGGCGCCAGCCCTGAGCCAGCGGTGCCGGGGGAGCAACCGGAGCCTGGTGCCGGGCCAGGAGAGCCCCGGGCCAGGAACACGCCCAGCCCCTCACCGGGTGCGGAGCCGAGCTCCCCGCAGCCCCGCGGCCATCAGGGGCCGGAGGGTGACCCTACCTCTCCCCACCACCCCTCTGCCAACCACTCCCTCCCCAAACCCGAGAGCGGAGCCTGCCCGGGCGCTGCAGGGCACCTCACCCACAACAGCCGGACCCTCCAGAGACATCCCCTTACCCTGCCGGCCCGGGCGCATGTTCCAGGCACTGACCCTCCGTGCCCCACCGCTGCGCCCCATAGGGCTGTCACACGTGGTCCATCAGCACGGGCAGAATACTTCCAGGTTTCCAGCCAGAGCAGCTTCTCCTCTGAAGACTCCGACTCGCAGAACTCCACCGAGGATGCCCCAGCACCGAGCCTGGCCTTGTCCTGGGACCTGCAGAGCCCAAGACCACGTTGCCCCCCCGAAAAGCCTTCCCAGATCATTTACCTGGAGAACCACCACACCGAGAGTCCAGCTAAAGCAAATGCCAAGTAAACCCAGTCCCAGTCGGGGCTGTTTCTGCCCAGTGGTTGAGGTATCGATCACCAACTGGATGGGACATCCCATGCTCGGAGGTGGGGTCTGCTGCTGTTCCAGAATCCTTCAGTTTCCTGTGCTTTTTCCCTCACCCCACCGTGGTGCAGCACTGACTCCATGGCTACGAGGTCTGTTAATAATCTACTAGATGTGTAGTAACCCTCACCTAAAGTGCACTTATCACCACAAGCAGTTCCTGGGACAGTGGTTCCCCGCAGGCAGGAGCCAGGCTTGGAGCATCCATGGGGAGCAGACCTGGGCTGGGGTGCACTGACCCCACCACGCTCTGCCGGGCAGTTTGCCTGTCCCTGCACCGCTGCTGCAGCCCTGGCCGGGTGACAGCAACAGGCATTTTGTGCGTGTGCTCTCATTAACATGGGACTAACGATATTAACGCTAATAAACCTGAAGAGAAGCACCCGGCGTGGTCCTTGTGTCCTGCCGAGAGCCAGGCACTGGGCTGCTCGCCCGGGCTCCTGCCGCTGCCCCAGTGCCAACAGCAGCCAGTGGCGCGGCAAAGCCTCCCGGTGCCACCGCGCAGCTCTGCCCGCAGCCTGGCTCTGCTGCCAGCATCCTGCTGCTGATGGATGCTCCTGCTCACGCCGCTGCTGGCTCATCCAGGCCCTGCCAGGCTGCTCCCATGGGCACGATGGGTCCCTGTTCCTTTTATGGGGGTTAAATGCCTCCATCTCCTGTTCTCACTCCCGTCCTACCCCCTCCCCAGTACACGCGAGGGTGGCGTCTCCTGCCCAGCCTCCCCACTCACTGGGAACGCGCTGTCCCAAAGCCTCGGGGGATCTGGCTGAGCTGGGAGCGACTTCATCGATCCATCACCATCCAAACCAGGCCAGGTCCCCGGGGGATCCCAGCCCCCCGGCACATCCCGCCTGTCTGGGCTGGATGCTGGGATGGGGACAGGCTGTGCAGGCCAGGGCACGGTGCCACCACCCCCCGGCAGCACATCATGAGCTAATCGAGGGACACTGCAGGAAAAGCAGCATCTCCTGTAAAGGCCACTCCAGAAAAACACTCTCCTCCTCCCAGCCACGGCACGGCCATGGCTCGTGGCCCTGTATGATGCTGCTCCTCGCAAAGGGCACTTCCCCATCCCAGTGTTCGTGAGCATCACTCATACCCCCCTCAGCCTTGTTTGTGCCAAATCTCTGGGCCAAGCCCCACTGAGCTCCCCTCGGAGGCTGCGGTCCCCGCACCCCAGAGCCTGTGCTCCTGCCCAGGTCATTAGCCCAGTATTAATGAAGGCTGATCCCAGCTGCTCCCTGGCTGGGGTCCTCCTGCCCCTCACTTCTCCCAGTCTTACTCACTCTCTGCTCTTTGCTCCTTACAGTTCTTTCAAACTCCATCTTCTCCAGCACAAGCCCCCGTTTCCCTGGCAGCACTTCCATCACTGCTTGACTGAAATCCCAGTGTCTGAGTCCCGTGCCATCCACCCGAGCATCACTGCTCCCCATCCCCACACACACTGGTGAAATCCATGCCCGTCTGCATGGCACCCAGCTCACTGCGACAGCCAAAAGTCTGTTCTACCTCCAAAAGCATTTAAATCCCAGCCTGGTGGTTCCCTCACTCATTTTCTGCTCTAGCAGCAGCTGATGTGCTCTATCATCCCATTACACTCTCGCCTCTGCAGTGCACTGAAGCAGCAGCACACCTCCAAATTCCTCTTTGGACACCAACTCTCTCCTGGCATTTCACAGAAACCCTTGGCTTTGGAAGGCCTTGTTCAGGGCTGAGCTCAGCCCCTGTGACCAGCACAGCACACACATCCCAGCCAGGGCCTGTGCCAGTGCCGTGCTGGACACATCATTCATGTTAACTCATGTCCCTAGGAAAAGGCTGACCATGCTGGTGAGGAGCTGCATCAGCTCACCCAGAACCAGTGTGGGGAGCATCCCTCCCGCTGCTCCTGCCGTGTCCAGGGAGGTAGCAAAGGGTGTTCAAGGCCAGGTTGGACGGGGCTTGGAGCAATCTGCTCCAGTGGAAGGGGTCCCTGCCCGTGGCAGGAGTTGGAGCTTTAAGGTCCCTTCCAACCCAAACCATCCACGATTCTAGGATTCTAAATAGACAGGTATCAAGAACGAACCACTGTGCACATTGAACAAGAGCAAGGAAGAGGGATGAGAACAGTGCTGCCATCACTGCATACAAACCCCCGGCTGCGCTGTCACTGGCTAAGCATCCCCATCCACAGCTGAGGCTGCCCTTCATGGCTCTGCGATGCTCCCAGAGTCACAGCGCTGCCAGGCTGGGCAGAGACTAAAGGTGCTAATCAATACTTTTGTCATTTAGGGGATTGATTATTCTAATTACTTCGGGAGCCGTTCAGCCAGGCTGCAAACAGAGCTGCTGGTCCACGGGGTGCCAGCCCGATCAGGATCGCGTTTCTCCCATCCTATCATTCAGGAGAAGAAATCTCTCCAACGACCATGAATAAAATGTCTTATTGATTCCAAAGTGCTTTGCCTGTTTATAGGAATAACACCTGCAGTGACCCAGAGGATGGTTTATGCTTTGCCATTCTCCTGTGCTGTTTCCAGTGGTGATACAAGGTCAGAGGCTGAAATGACCCAAACCTGTGAAGGGTAAAAGTGGCCAGGGCTGAGCCTTGGGCTTGACAGCCCTATGTTTGAAGCTGCCTCTTAACTGGGGCAAGCAACGCCTGCTTTAGCTTCCACACTGAAATGAAGCGGGTGCTCACCACCTTTTGTTTTACCTGTGTTTAAATAGCCAGGAGACCTTTGGAAAGGAGAAGTTGGGACTTTTTCGGTTTCTAGGAAAGGAGGAACAGCGCTTGCCATGGAGAAACAGAATCATCTTCCAGCGTGGAATTCCAGATGGAATTCACATTTTCTGACTAAAGCAAACAATTACTTTCCTGTTGTTTTTCTTCTTCCAAAAGAAAAAGAAAAGGATATTTTGCAAATCCTGAGATTACCCGATAACAGAAGGAGAATTTCCGGCCCCTCGCTGGAGGGTGAAGCGTTTCCTGGCGGAGCCCTTGGCTGCCCCAGACCACGGCTGATGCCTCCCACCAAAAAGGGGTTTTGCAACAATATTATTACACAATAATCGCCTTATCTCTGCTGGTCCTTCAGCACGTAATTTATGGCTCCGAGTCTGCCCAATTAAGCTGTAACCTTTCTGGAAAGGCAAGTGCGGGAGTTAATCAATGTCTCCTTCCCACCAAATGGCAAAATCATTTGTCATGGCTGGGGTTCCAGCAGTGCCAGGGCGGGGGCACCGCAGCCAGTCCAGCCCCTCGATGGGCTCTGCAATGCCCCAGGAAAGGCTTCCTTCCGAAGGAAAAGAGGCAATAAATGATCAATGCAGAAGATGCCAAAAGCTGCCTGGAGACAGGGGTGGGCTGTGGGTCAGGGGAGGACCCCAGCTCCAGGCACTGTCCCCCTCTTCTCGGGGGCAGCTTCCCCCCGCAGCGCTGAGCAGGCAGCTCTGTCCATCACTGGCAACTCATAGAACCACAGAGTGGTTTGAGTTGAAAGGAAGCTTGAAGCTCCTCCAGCTCCAACCCCTGTCATGGCAGGGACCCCTTCCACTGGAGCAGCTTGCTCCAAGCCCCTGTGTCCAACCTGGCCTTGAGCACTGCCAGGGATGGGGCAGCCACAGCTCCTCTGGGCACCCTGTGCCAGCGCCTCAGCACCCTCACAGGGAAGAGCTTCTGCCTAAGAGCTCATCTCAGTCTCCCCTCAGGCAGGTTAAAGCCATTCCCCTTGGCCTGCCCTTACCTGCTCTTGTCCAAAGCCCCTCTCCAGGCTTCTTGTGAGCCCTCTTCAGGTACTGGAAGACCACTTTCTTCTGCTTCTTCCTCTTCATCCTCCTCCTCACTGCCAAGTTCCCATCAAGCCCTGCCCTGCAGACTGTGGGGGCAGGAGAGACACTGAGTTATCAACCACAGTGACACAGAGGGAAGGGGAAGGAAGAAATGGGCTGGACAAGAGGCACTGGGGCAGCCACGCTCCCAGCCACAGCCGGGGCCCTGCCTTCATCCCAGGTAAGGAGGCAGGCACAGGTGATGGATGGCACAGGTACAACCACAAACAGGACATGAGCTCCCCATCCGGGCCCCCATCAGCTCTGGTGCCAGCGGAGCTGCCACGGGCCCCTTCCTGTGATAGCAGCTCCTGGCACGGGGCTCAGCTGCAAACAGCCACGGGCACCTCAAAGTGCAGGCTGGAGACTTGGCCCCGGCGCAGAGGAAACGCCATCGTGCCTGGATCTGCCCTCCCGGGGGGTGACCGGGACACCGGGTTCCAGCAGGTAAACACAGAGGGAGCCCTTGGGGCAAGAGGAGGCTGAACAACTGCAACGTGAAGCAGCATCCTCGGCTCCAGCAGGGGCCTGGAAGCAGCTGCGGGCACAGGTGTCCCAGAGCAGCTTCCTTATCTCCAGGCTCCTGCTCCAACAGAGCAAACTCAGGTCTCGCCCATCATCAAGCTCCTGGGGAGCTGCGGGGTGGCCATAAAAAATGAAACCCCAAAGAAAGGAGCAATGCTTTGGGAAAACAGGAAGGGTGAAAGGTAACGCCAAAGGGTCGAGCTCCGAGGGCGGATGGTAACTGCAGTGTGCTCCGAGCTGGGCAGGGCCAGCCCGGCTGCTCTCCGAATCCCAGCTCTGCCCCATCCCGAGGGACTGCTGGAAAACACCAGTGTGATGGCGCTGACAGGACAGGCGGGCGGGGATCACCCCCTGCACGGGGAAGTGCATCACTCGCGTGTGAGTCCCATGGGGATCACAGCTTCAGGCACTGACATCCGGACCCGTGCGCTCGCAGAGGAACCCGCACTCGCGATGCACCATGCTGGGAAGGGCAGACCCCTCTGGTTTCCCTCCCACAACACCCACCGGAGCCTGTCAGCAGCCGGGCGGTGGAACTGGCACCACAGGAGCAGGGGAGCTGGGTGGGGTCCAGCAAACTGCTGGGAAATGACACCGGGAGACTGGAATTCAGCTCGCGCCAGGTTCAACCCGCTCAGGCTGCCAAGCACCTTATCCCTGCTCACAGCTCCCCTGGCAGCACCCTCCTGCGCCGCGGGACACTGCCACGGGACTGGCCTCATGCCCACCCTGGGGCCACAGGCACCCATCTCCCCTGGTCGCATCACTACTGATGCCTGCAGGTACCTTTGCCCTGGGGCTGCGGGATGGGGCTGCCTCATGCCTGGACCAGGGCAGTGGGAAAACCCTGCCCCAGCCGAGCTCAGGAAAGGATTTATCATGAGACACGGGAGGGGTTTGTGGTTCTTTCTTTTGAATAAAAGCACAGACTTGGCCCAAGAACAAGGACGGGGTGTAACAAATTCCTCCTCAGCTCCCCTCGGAAGCGCCTTGCCCCAGGGCTGTCCCCACAACCTGGTTATCAGCCTCTGCCCCTCTGGGTGATGCTGGTTCAGCTCCTTGGCTCTGGCCATTTCTCAGGAACAGCCCCTGCCTCGGTGCATGCCGAGTGCCATGAGCCAGCACCAGGCCAACATCTGCCACCACCAGCACATCCCTGCTTGTGAGCAGAGGATGCTCCAACCCTGCCAGGACACCTCCACCAGACTGCAGCACCAGAGCACACCGGGCTACCTGGACCTGCCTGTGGGGCCAGCTGGAAAAGCCATCTGCTTCTCCTTGGAAAAGCCACTCCTCCCATAGGAAAAGCTCCTCGCTCCACGTGCGGTGTCCTCACAGACCCTGTCTGTGGCCACTGCCCTCGGTCGGTCCCTCCAGGTACACGCAGCTGCGGGTTTCCTGCAGGGTTGTGCAGTACTTTCCATGCTCACAGATCAGAGCTGCTCCAAGCTCCGGTGTGTGAGGGGTCACTGCCGCATCCCCCGTGCAGGACCCCTGTGGTCAGCCACGAACGCCCCCACCGGCGCCGTCACCTCGGGCAGAAATCGCTTTCTCACCCTTGAACCTTCCCCCGGGGTCCCAGCCCAGCCCTGCTGGCCCCTTTCCAGACCCATCCCCAGCACGAAGCAGTGCGGGGATGGGATAACGCCGCGGTCCCCACCGAGGGCTGCAGCTGCCGAGGGCTGCGAAGGTGAGGGCAGGCGGGGCCCCCGTCCGTGCTCTGGGAGCGCTCCGGGACGGGAGCAGCGCCGGCAGCGGGCAGCTCGGAAGCCGCTTGACGGGAGGGAGGGTGACAGGGACGAGCCCGTCCCCGCTGAGCCGTGTTTATCTGCCGGCACAAGAGCCTGAGTCAGGACGTGCGGGCGCTGCCGGCTCCCGGCACACACCCAGCAAAGCAAACACGGGCTCTGCCGCTCGGGGCCGCGAGGGCAAAGCCAGCGCTTTGAAACGGCTCCAGGACGGGGTGGGTGCGAGGGGAGGCGCAGTCCTCAGCCCAGCACCTTGAGCAAATGAGGTATTTTGGGCATCCAGCAGCACAAACACCCTCTTAATGCAACCCTGTCCTACTGAGGAGAGTAAAAATAGCACCACCAGCGTGGCTGGCCATCCATGTGCAGCATTTTCCAGGGCCTGGGCAGACAGATGCCTCCGCATAGGTAAAGTGGACACTAAAACGGGAAACAAGGGAGATTTCCCGTCGCTGAGGTGCTGGGACACCCCTGGAGACAGCCGGGCACTTGGCCCCTGCCTGTCCTGACAGGATGCTGGAGCAGGGACAGACACTCTCAGGTGTTCCCACTCTGTGCTTGGCCAGAAAATGGGACAGAAATGAGTCCCTGCAGCCTGAGCAGCACCAGCACCCGACTCGCCTGGCCCCAAACACCCAACACCCCTCACAGCAATGAACCAACTCCTGCTGCTGATCCGAGTGGGAAGAGCCTCCTCGCAATGGCTCTGCAGCAGTTGGTGCCATCATGGGCTGTTGGCTGCGCGTTACCCAGAGCAGATTAAACACGTCCCGTCTGGGACACGAGGCCAGGTGTGCACACCAAGCACATCCAAGGCTCACGCAGGATAAGGGAGGAAGCACGGGCTTGTACAGGCAGGGCCGGACACTGCACCCTCCAGTGTGAGCTCAAACAAACCAGCGCATCACCACAAAGGCTCCTGTACCCGGGAAGCAGCGCTGGGAGCGGGGCCAGCTCGGGGCTGGCAGAACCGGGTGCTGGTGGGGCTGGGGGCTCGCTCGGCCCCAGCAGGGCAGGGGATGGATGCCTGTGCCCCTGGTGCCCGGGGAGCCGGTGCACAGCACGGTGGAGCAGCGCATGGGCAGGCTCTGCAGCACCACCGGCTGCCCCAAGCCTGCCCCCGGCGGGGTTTTGCTGCACTGGCTCCAGCCTCCCCCAGAGGTGGTGCTGCAGGAGCAGCTCCCGGCCACGGCTGCGGCACCGGCATCAGCTCGGCTCCTTCCCAAGAGATGCTGCTCTTCCAGAGCCCCCCTGCCATAACACAGGGCAGCACTGCTGAAAATCAGCCGCGTGCCCCATAGCATGACCCACACCGGGAGTGCCCAGCTCATGGGGCTTCTCCTGGGTGTCTGCTCTCAGCATGCTCAGACCTTGCTGTGACTGCGCCCATGGAGGTGTGGGGTCTCTGCCCCTGCTAGGCAGTCCCAAGCATGTCAGGTCACCCTTGGGGGGGCACAGGGAGGGACAGGCCAAGGCAGGCAGTCCCAAGGGTAGCACTGGTGGTCCCATGGGGCCAGACACCAGCGGCTGATGTGGAAGGTGAGAGCTGCTGAGGGAAACATCAGCCCCTGCTCCCCGCTCACCTCCCCACAGCACCGGGCCCTGGAGCAACTCAAGGTTTGCAGCACATTTTTCCATCAAACAGCAAAGTTTCCAGCACACTTCCCCCCGGCCACTGCGTCTTTTAGGGATGCATTTACGGGAAGGGGGACTGGCCGCTGCAATCCCGAGCAGCTGTATCCGTGCCAGAAACGGCCGGGTATGGAGATAAGGCACGGAGGGACGGAAACTTTATAAGGAGAAAACATTCCCCAAGCTCTGGCACCTCGGTGCGGACGGCGCACCCCTCTCCTCCCTCCGCTCGTTTTCCCCTCCTCTCCACCGGCAGCGGGTCCAGCCCGGCCCGGGGGCGGCTCCGGGGGCCGGCGGCGAGGGGCTGCGCCCCGGGGGGGCCGGAGGGACCGGGCGCTGGGTGGTTCGAATAGGTGGGACCCACGCACGGCGTTTCCTGGAAACTTTGTGTTCCCTTTCTTCCCTCCGCCGTCCCCGGCCGCGGGGGTGGGCGCAGCGGCCGCGTATAAAGGGAGCGAGCGCCGGGCAGGGCGCGGAGGGGCACCGGGAACAAGACTCGCATCAGGACCAGGAGCAGAAGCAGCACCGGGACCATCACTGAGACCGGCACCGGGACCAGCACCGAGACCAGCACCGAGACCAGCACCGGGACACCATGGCCGAAGGTGAGACGGACGCTCCCCCCTCCTCGCAGGTTTCCCGCAGCCGAGCCCGCCGGCACCTTCAGCCCTGAACCGCTGAACTCCCAGCTGGAGCGAAAGGGGACAGGGAACGGGAAAGGCTCAAGCAGACAAGCGCGGGTTTGTGCAGGGTCTGCTCCAGTCCCTCCCTCCCCTGCGCAGCTCCAGAGCGCCGGCGGTGTTTGCACAGTGAAGTTCGGTGCTATTTAAAGCTTTCAGTGCTAATGGAGCCGAGCGGGGCACCCTGCTTTAGGGGGGTTTCTGGAGGCTCAGCCACAAGTAACGCTGCTGTCCCACAGAAATGCCGCCAGGAGGGCGGCTTTCCAGAGCTGCTGCGAGGGGCAGAGGCACTCCCCGGCCCCCCAGAGCCGCCTGCGAAGTGCCAGGAGACAGGGCTGAGTGACACCGATGGGCATGGAGCCCTCGGGCGAGACGGCATCGCCCTGCCCCGGTGCCCGGCCCTGTCTGCCGTGCCCGGGGCCCCTCTGCATCCTGCACACCCGCATCCCGCACGGATCACTTTGGGAAGAGGCACCTGCTCTTTAAAATCTGCCCTTTGCTGAATCCACTCGGGACGATAACCCTGGGACGAGGAGGAGCCCCGGTCCTGCTCTCTGACCACACTCATTGCAGCACACTTGGCTCAGTGTCAGTGAGGTTTATGCTCACACAGTTCATGTGCAGTAGCAGAGTTCTGCTTCTGCCTACCAAGGGAAGGGAGCTCTCTGTGCCATGTCCCTGCTCCAGGGTCCCGATGGACCAGCTGGAGGGACCTTGCCCTTATTTATGGCCAGTCCCACTCTCACAGCAGCTCTCACGGTGCAGTGGGGACTGGGGATGGGCCTGGCTGCCCCCCTGGATGCACACTTGGGGTCCCCATGCATGGAGAGCTGGAGCAGGGCTTTCATTTACCTCTGGAACAGCGACGCCAGGGCCAGCTGTTTCCATCTGGCAGTGGCCCGAGGAGGGCTCAGGCACCACTGCTGCTGGCACCAGGAAGGGCTCAGCCAGGGAGAGCCACGACTCGGGGCTCATCGCCCCATGTGCCCCACGGCCAGCACCGAGCTCCCCTTGTGCCCTGCACTGAACGGTTCTGCTTCTGCTGGCAACGCACCCGTCTGCTGGCAGAGCCTCCCGGGGTCACTGGTCCTGAGTGACAATGAGCACCATCACAGCGCCTGGCGCGGCGGGACGCGGCTGGCAGCCGCTCTGGCGTGCGGGACTGGGGGGCAGAGCAGGGCAGAGCGCTGGGGCCGGCCATCAAACACCCTCCTTGTGACCGAGTTTACAGCCGGGCTCGGCAATGGGTCAGCAGGAGCAGAGCACGCTGCCAGAGAGCTACCAGAAGCATCCCTGGCATTCTCCATCTCGGCAGCTCTCATTTGGACTGGGGGCTTTGCTCCAGTGCAGGATGCCAGGAGCCACAGAGCTGGAACAGCTCGGGCAGCACGCGGAGCCCATCCCCGGGGGTGATACTGTGGAGGGCAGCACCATGGAGCAAGAAATAAGAGCCCCAAGCTCGGCTGGGAGGGCAGCTCCAAACCCCAGCACCAAGGTCAAACCCCGGGGCTGGGGGGCCATAGCAATCCTGCCCGCCAGCACTGGGCACAGGGAGGAGCTGAACCCACTGCTGCCTTTGCAGATCTGGTGCTGGAGACGTGGGACCTGCAGAGCGAGCGCAACGGGCGGGAGCACCGCACGGCAGAGATGTGCGGGCAGCAGCTGGTGGTGCGGCGCGGGCAGCCCTTCACCATCACCCTGCGCTTCTCGGGCAGGCCCTACGAGGATGGGGTGGACAAACTGGCCTTCAACGTGGAGACGGGTGAGTGGCACCGGGCCCCGACCGAGCTGCCCCGGGATCACAGCGCTGAACGGGGGCACCTGCCCCATCTCACAGCCCCTGTCCCCCCATCCCAGCCTAGTGCTGAGCGTGGCTTTTGTACCGAGGCAGAGAGGTGAAGGGAAGCAATGCATAAACCAAAAAGCCTCCTCCTCCCACGGCCGAGCCAGGTGCGGGGCTGCACCAAATCTCTCACCCTGCTGAGAAACACCAGCAAAAGTAAATCTTATCAGGAACAGGATTTTTGCTGAGGGTCTCCTGACGCAGCCGCCCCGGCCCCCATCACTCAGACATCCCCAGAGCCAGTCTGCTCAGGAAACAGGAAACCTGGCGTATGGAAGCATTCCCACTGAGCCCCCAGGCACCTGGCCCCGCTTGCAGCCCCCGAGCGGTGCCAGAGCAGGTATCCAGGAGCAGCATCCAGTGGGTCCCTATGGACCCACTTCAGGGGCTCCTCCTGCTGCAGCCCCAGTGGCAGCAGTGACATCTGGGGACATTGCTCCTGTGGCCAGAGCTGGGCACAATGAGCGGGCAGGGGCTTGGCCTCCGCCAGCGCAGAACAAGGGGAGATGAAACTCTTCCTTAGGCAATGGTTATTTGGGAGCTGCAGCCAGGCCAGAATGCAAAGTGAAACTGCTCCTGGGTTTCCTCGCTCCAGTCCCACCCTGAGGTGACGGACATGAACCTGAACCTAAACCAGCAGCTCCCTGTTGCCCCCAGTGCCAGAGCAGCTGTGCAGGGCTCTGTGCACTGTGACAAGGTCGTGCTGTGCCCCGGGCAGCCCCAAGCTGGTTTTGCAAGTGAGAAGCCCCGTGATGCAACAGGGGCAAAGGTGCTTTGGCTCTCACACAGGCGCGTGGTGCCACACCGGAGGTGATCCCAGCACATCCCACCCAGTGCCAGACCCACAGCCCCATCGGGTCAGGGGCTGCCAGGCCTACTCCCCCAGGACAGTGATGCCACTGAGGCCAAGTGCCACCTCCCACAGCAAAGAGAGGAATGGCTCCGTGCAAGAACAGAGTCCTTATTTCTAAAGCAGTGCTTGAAGAGCCCTGCTCAGGCTCCTGGGGCCCTGCAGGGATGCTGCTGGCTTTGCAGGCAGGGAGGGGGGAGCCAGGAGAAGGAAGAGAAGGAAGAAGAGGAGGAGGAGGAGGAGGAGGCAGGTCTCCATGGCAGCCCATCCCCATGACGGCTCCAGACTGGCCCTTGCAGAAAGGACGGGGTTTGCTCAACTCAGCCTCCCCAGAAGGAGAAACTGTGTCACCCTCATGAGCTCATGAGTATTTTTGGTGCCTCGCTGGCGCCCGGCCCACGCTGCGGCCAGGGCTGGCAGGGGACCAGCCCCGGGCGTGCTCGGGCGAGGGGAGCAGCACCGCGGGCCCGGCCGGCCCTGCCCGCGCACCGGCCCCGCCGGGAGCCGCGCTTGGCCGGGGCCGGTGTCACCCCCGGAGCAGGGCTTGGAGCCGGCGGGGCGCAGGTGGCTTGGACGGGCGCGGGGATCGCGCTGTCCTCGGCTCCAGCGCTGGCCGCTGATGTAATCCCCGTGTCTGCAGCAGCGCCCGAGGCGGTGCGCACCGAGCGGGGCCCCTGCTGAGCGCATCCCGCGGGCGGGCTCGGGGCTCGGAGCCGGGGGGTGCGGCAGCAGCGGGATGCACGGGCCCCGGGACCTGGCAGCTCCCCTCTGAGCAGCAGGGTCTGTGCTCTCTGGCCCTGGAGCTCCCGTGGGGCGAGCCCCTCGCTCTGTCCCTTCCCAAACAGCAGGAGACTCGCAAGGGCTTCCCACGGCCGGGCTGCCCGTGCCCCAGGTCCTGACAAACCGAACAGCA
The DNA here is from genome assembly GCF_037157495.1 of Lathamus discolor. Classification (NCBI taxonomy): domain Eukaryota; kingdom Metazoa; phylum Chordata; class Aves; order Psittaciformes; family Psittacidae; genus Lathamus; species Lathamus discolor. The sequence goes on along the minus strand of NC_088894.1, from coordinate 543,486 downwards.
AACGCTCCCGGGTTTCAAGAGCGCACCTCAGGGCAGCCAGCACAGGGTGGAGGGCACGGCAGTACCATGGGGTGCTTGTGGGGTGGGCCCCCTTGTGCAGCATGCCCGGTGCAGGGCTCCCAGGGCCCCTGGAGCACCGGGAGAGCTGACATCGTGCTTTCCTGGCAGGACCCTGCCCCATCGAGACGTCGGGAACCAGGTCCCACTTTGCAATGACCGACTTCCCGGAGGAATCGGGCTGGAGCGCCGTGATGCAGCAGCAGGACGAGGACTCCCTCTCGGTCTCACTCTGCTCCCCCACCGGTGCCCGCGTCGGCCGCTACAGCCTGACACTGGAGGCCTCCACCGGGTACCAGGGCTCCAGCTACCTCCTTGGGGACTTTGTGCTGCTCTTTAACCCCTGGCACCCAGGTGAGGCCCCACCTCCGATGCTGGAGGCTCCCACATGAGCACCCCTGTGCACCTTCCACTGCTGCAGACCAAGAGCCCTGCCCTGAGCTTGGGTCCAAGCAGAAACCCACACTCTGCTTCCACCTCTACATGGCCCCTGCAGCAAGTCGGGGGCCTCGGGCCCCGACCCCCACCCCAGGACACGTGCAGCCCCTTTGCCAGCACCCAAACACCCAACATCCCATCCCGGCAGCCCCAGTGCCCCGCAGGAGCTCACCTCTGCAGTGCTGATGCCAAGCCCTGAGCAGCCTCGGACCGCAGCTCCTGGGTGGGTGGGGGATGAAAAGCCTCTCATTGCCCTAATTGCTCCTAATTGCCCTCACTTGTCCTGGCCCCACCACCCCGGGTTGAGCCCCCGCGGTGTGCTCAGGGACCAGCACTGGGTGTTCCCCTGTGTTAAGGATGCAGTGGAATGGGGGCATCCTGACAGAAGGGCAGCTCAGAGCTGCAGGTTTAACGGCCCTGGGCAAGAACCAGCGGGGTTTCCATCTGTTCACATCCTTCCTGTGCCCCGGGGAGCCGCCCGGTGCTCCCACCTCTCCCGGCCGGTTTCCTGCATCCCAAACGCTCCGAGCTGGCTCCACAGAGATAAGGGCCTTTAGGAAGCTTCGCTCGCCCAGGGCTGGTGCTGGGATGCACGTTCTGGGCTTTGTCCTGAGAGCACTTCCAGTAAATGGGATTTTTCCCAGCAGTAACGGCTGTGCTGCAATCCCAACCAGTGCTCCTGGTTCCCATTGCCAGCTTCTCCCACCAGGGAGGTTTCCCCTCCCGGGAAAAGACCTGACTCCATAAAACAAAAGCGAGGAACGAAAGCGAAGGCATGGGAAGGAAAGCGCAGGCCTGCTGACCACTTCCTGTCAGCTCAAATCAAACTGCACTGAAATTCTCCAGAAGCTTTTTCAGACGGGAGCATTTCCAGCCCCTGCTGCCCCATTTCCCACCAGCTCCATCCCCAGTCACTGCCCAGCACAACCCTGGGGGGGGGACGGACCTGTGCAGGGCCGGGGGGCACGAGGCAGGGCCCTGTGCCCACCTCTCGCTCCCCCACAGAGGACGCGGTTTTCCTGCGGGATGAGGACGAGCGCCGCGAGTACGTCCTGTCCCAGCAGGGGCTCATCTACCAGGGCACCCGCGACTACATCACCTCCACCCCCTGGAACTTCGGCCAGGTGAGCGGGACGGGACCCCCTGGCACCATCCCTGGCACTGCAGGACGTGGGGGCTGGAGCACCCCAAAGGCAGCACCCTGGGAGGATCCAGCCCATCCACGGGACAAACAAACCAAGATCTCGTTTCCAAGAGGGGACGCGCTGGGTTCAGAGCGGGCAGCGCGAGGGAGCGTCCCTGCGGCTCCTATCGGAGCTGTGCCAGGAGCCGGTGCCCGATAACGCGCTCCCGGCGCGGTGCCGGCTGCACCGATAAGGCAGCGCCAACGAGGCAGCGCCTGCGCCCCGACTGCAGCCGCCCGTTGCTGGGCCCCAGTGCAGGGGCCCCGGACACCTCGCACAGCTCCAGCTGTGCTGTTGGGAGCCGGGGGTGCTCACGGGATCCACATCTCGGTTCAGGGAAGGGCCATGAGCCACCACCGTGGGAAGTCATCGGTTTTCCTGGAGGCCCGGCCCGTGCCTGATTCCTGCGCGGCGGCTGCAGGAAGCAGGATCCAGCCCCAGCCCTTGGGCTTCGCCACCCCCATGGAGGCGGGAGAGCCGCCGTCACCATGGGGACCTCACACACCTTTTCTCCCTGCCCTGCACCAGTTCGAGAATGGGATCTTGTCCATCTGCCTCAAGCTGCTCGACACAAACCCCAAATTCCTGAGGGACCAGAACAAGGATTGCTCCCGCCGCAACGACCCCGCGTACATCGGCAGGGTGGTGAGCGCCATGGTGAGTCCCGCCACAGCCCCTCCCCTCGCTCTTACATCCCATAAGCGCGTAAAGCCTTTTGAGAGGAGAGAATCGGCAGAAGTGCGCACACAGCACCCCGGGCAGCCTCTGCTCCGCGCTGGCGGCTGCAGGTGACAGGCACAGCCAGACCGCCGGCAGGAGGACGTGTCTGTAAAGTCCATCCCCACTCAGTGCATCCCAGTTCTGCCCTCTCCATCCACCTTCCTATCGCCTGTGCAGCCCCAGCACACCGGGATGCAGGCGGCTGCAGGTGAATGCATCACTGCACGCTCTTGTACCCTGGCTGCCTGCATCCCAGTGAGCTCTTGAGGGCTGCAGAATGGGGTGACAGCGTGTGCGAGCTGTGGGGAGGCACCAGCCGGCTCCTGCCCCTCCGTGCCCAGCACCCATCCAGCACTTATCCATCACCATCCACCACAGCCTCTCTTGTCCTGCCGCAGGTGAACTGTAATGACGAGGACCGGGGGGTGCTGGCAGGGCGCTGGGACAACCAGTATGAAGATGGGATGAGCCCGATGGCCTGGATCGGGAGCGTGGACATTCTCAAGAGGTGGAACAACTTCGGGTGCCAGCCGGTCAAGTACGGCCAGTGCTGGGTGTTCGCTGCCGTGGCGTGTACCGGTGAGAGCAGATGTCTCACATCCCCCCTTCCCCGCAGGACGGGGTCACCGCGTCCCCCCGGCCCCTGCCCTCCCCTGTGCTGCAGCAGGCGCTGGTTGCCATCAGCCTGCAGCGGTGCTTTGCAGTTCAGCTCTGAGCTGTCAGGAAACGGAGGGAAAACAAGATAAGAAGGGCTCTGGCTCTGCAATGAGCGCTGCCTGCGGAGCGGGAGGGCCGGAGGCTCGGCCGCGGAGGGGAAGTGGCTCTAAGGTCAAGTTGCAACAGTCACGAACCCGCCGAGACGAGGGGGTTTCACGGCCGTGGGGCAGCCGGGCTGGGGCAAAAGGGAAGAGAAACGCCAGGGCTGCTTCTGCCGAGCCGTGCGCGCGCACTCGTGCAGCTCCGCTCCGAGCAGGGGGCTGCGCTCGTGGGGCTGCGCTCGTGTGTGAGCGTTCAGACATCACAGACGCACGAGGTCCTGTCGGGGGGCCAGGATCAGCAGAAAACCGGAGGGGGTTCACCGGGCTCGCAGCCGTCTGCAGCGTCCTTTGGAGTGTTGCACCCACCCCTGCCCCTGGGAGCCCCGCTTGCAGCACGAGGCAGCTGCGAGATGCAGGCCTGGGCGCGCTGCTGCCCGCATGGGGTCCTGCGTGACCTGGCTCATCCCGGGAAGCCCCACGGAGGGGGAAAGGGAAGGGCAGGAGCTGCGCAAAGCTGGGGCTCTGTGGGACGGGATGCACGTAACCCCAGGGCCCCCCTCACCCTGCCCTGCTCCCGCAGTCATGCGGTGCCTGGGGGTCCCCAGTCGGGTGGTGACCAACTACAACTCAGCCCACGACACCAACGGCAACCTGGTCATCGACCGCTACCTCAACGAGACCGGGGAGGAGGACCGGCGCTCCAGGGACATGATCTGGTGGGTCCCCCCCCGCCCACCCCCGGGGCAGCGTTAGCCCCTGCCCTGCAGCCCAGTGAGCGATGGGGGAGGCTGAGACCCCTTTGACCCGGCTTCCCTTGCAGGAACTTCCACTGCTGGGTGGAGTCCTGGATGGCCCGTCCAGACCTGGCACCCGGCTACGATGGGTGGCAGGCACTGGACCCGACACCACAGGAGAAGAGTGAAGGTACGGCGTGCACCGCGCCGGTGCTCCCGCCAGCCCCGCGCTGCGGGGCTCCCCCCACTGCGGCCACATCGGGTGGTGATGGTGGCCCCGGTCCCCGCAGGGGTTTTCTGCTGTGGGCCGGCTCCCGTCCGAGCCATCAAGGAGGGCGACCTGCGCCTGAAGTTCGACGTCCCCTTCATCTTCGCGGAGGTGAACGCGGACGTGGTGTACTGGGTGGTGCAGCGCGATGGGTCGCAGAAGAAGAGCATCCACTCCTCGGTTGTGGGGAAGAACATCAGCACCAAGAGCGTGGGCAGGGACAGCAGGGAGGACATCACCCACACCTACAAGTACCCCGAGGGTACGGGCGGCACTGGGGGATGTTGGGAAAAGGCGCGGGGAAGCGATTCCTTCCTGCAGCTGCACCAGGGCCATTCCCTCCTGGAACCACAGTTTTCCGTGCCCTGCAGGGTCTGAAAAGGAGAGAGAGGTGTTTGCGAAGGCAGAGCACGAGACGAGCTCCCTCAGGGAGGAGGACGAGGGCCTGCACCTCAAGATCAAGCTGTCGGAGGGTGCGAACAACGGCTGCGACTTCGACGTCTTCGCCGTGGTGAGCAACAACACGGACACGGAGCGCGGCTGCCGGCTCCTGCTGTGCGCGCGCACGGCCAGCTCCCGCGGCGCCGTGGGGCCGCAGTGCGGGATGAAGGACCTGCTCAACCTCAGCCTGGAGCCCCGCGCAGGTGAGCGACTGCCCACGGCCAGGGCAGGGCTGCGGCCGGGTCAGCGACGTCCCCGTGCTCTGCTGCCGCCCCGGGGCACGGACACGGGGCTCTCCATGGGCAGGAGGAGCGGGAATGACCCCGCTCAGGCTGGGCCCAGCCGGGGGAGCTGCGGGCGCTGGTGTCAGTGGCCAGGAGGTCGCCGCCGCGCCGGGGCTCTCGGTGGCTCCTCCCTGGGTGGCCCCGGCGCTTCCTTTGCCGCAGTCACAAATCGGCGCGACCGCCTCGTGATTTGGTTTATGTTGGTTTTCCACTGAGCCGTCAGGGCTTGGAAGCGGGATCCACATCTGCTGCCCGCGATCAGCCCCGCTTCAGTGCGGTGCCAAGATCCCCTCAGCCGGGCCTGTGACAAATGCAGTGCTCAGCGCTGCGTGTTCGCTGAGCTGGATTAAGGGAATAACGAATGTCCCTGCTCCACTAAATCCAACATCACTTTCCCTGAAGCTTTAATCCAAGCCCCTGAGGCTTGTCCCCCCCAGCTCCTGCCTTGGAATACAGACCCCAGGGCCCCCAAGCTGCAGCCCTTAGGGAGCCCCTGCGCCCAGCTGGAACAGTGCTGGACTCATCCCTCCCCCTGCAGCCTCAGCTGATGCTGAGCACTTCACATCCTGCCCTGGGAATGCTGGGATTCTCTTCCAGCAGTTGCGGCATCCCTAGGGCCCTACCCCAGGCTCTGCAGCTGCCTCCAGCCGCCTTCCCTCTGCACCCAACAGCTCCGTCCCCAAAAGTGGGGTAACCACTGCTCAGGGCTGAGTGCAGGAGGCTGCCAGGGAATGGGGCTGCAAAGGGCTGGAGAAGCCCCTGGGGTGCCCACCCCATAGTGCCCCTGCCCCACAGTTCTGCAGGGACCCAGCTCCACCACGACCTTGCGAGGCACCTGGAGAAGCTCCTGAGGAGCCCTGAGCACCCCACTGCAGCCGGTGCAGGGCCATGGGTGAGCCCTGACCCCGCTCTGCTTCCCCTCCAGAGAAGAGCGTGCCCCTGCGCATCCTGTACGAGAAGTACGGGGAGAGCCTGACCCAGGACAACCTCATCAAGGTGGTGGCTCTCCTGACCGAGTACCAGACCGGCGACATCATCGTGGCCGTCAGGGATGTCTACATCAAGAATCCAGAGATCAAGATCAGGGTAAGGACACAGGCGGGTTTGGGGGGACATTTCCTATTGATGGGGTTGGTCCCAGTGACCCCAGTCCTGGTGCAGCAGGGCCTGCATCCGCAGGGACCTGCATCCGCAGGGGCCTGGCTCAGCCGCACCAGGCGCAGGGCATGGGGAGCCCCACAGCCCCCAGCCATGGCGGTGCTGGCTCCAACCCCTCCTGCTTGCAGATCTTAGGGGAGCCGATGCAGAACAGGAAGCTGGTGGCCGAGGTCAGCCTGGTGAACCCCCTCGCAGTGCCCCTGCACAACTGCGTGTTCGTGGTGGAGGGCGCCGGCCTCACCAGCGGGCAGCGGATCAAGGAGCTGTAAGAGCTTCTCCTTCCCACTGGGAACGGGGGCGGGTGGATTTCTGCGCCCAGAGCCCTCCAGGGAGGGCAGCCCTGGGGCCTGGCTCTGCTATGGGCACAGCGGGAGCTGCGGCTACGCTGGTCCCTGGGGGATCTGGGGGTCAGAGCAGCTCTGCTGGGGAGCGGCTTGGCCACACCATGGGGGGCTCAGCTTCCCAGCATTGGAGGCACAGGGTGGGTGATGGGGAGCAGGGCGGGTGACGGGGTGCAGGGAGGGTGAGGGGGTGCAGGGAGGGTGAGGGGGCACCCCACTGACCCCTGCCCTCCCCAGCGAGGAGCCCGTGGAGCCGCAGGAGGAGGCCAGGTTCCGGGTGGATTTCGTGCCCCCCCAGGCGGGGCTGCACAAGCTGATGGTGGACTTCGAGAGCGACAAACTGATGGGGGTCAAGGGCTACCGCAACGTTATCATCGCGCCCCAGCCCAAGTGAGCAGCCCCAGGGCACCCGCTGCAGAGACCCTGCACCCCCAGCCCGGGGCTCGCTGGCCCCCAACTCGCTTTAGCTCAAGCCGGTCCCAGCGGTGGAAGGACGGACGATGGCCAAAGCCCAGCCCAAAGCCACGGCTCTGGGTGCTGCAGGAGATGGGGACCGGGGGCACCAGCCTGGGCGCAGCAGAGACCCCCGAGCCAGCCCCTTCCTTCTCCTCCTGCAGCACCAACAGCCCCGGCCGCAGGGCTGATCTCATAAACCGAAGAGCAGAACAACCCTCTCCAGCACTGATGGCACCTCCGGGTGCTCACACGTGCCGTTGCAATCCTCTGAATGCAGTTGGTACAGAAAGATTGTACACTGTGAGCACAAAGCTGTTTATACGCTACGTACATACATAACAGATCTATTTATAGCTCTAGGAATATATACTGCAGATAACCTACTGCATAGGTAAAGCAAGGTATTGGCTTCAATAACCGTTCCTGTCGCTGCAGCCATCGTGCAGTGAGGGATGGGACGTTACCTTGACATGAGTTAACTGTGCAAGCACTGAATAAAACCTCTATTTTTCACTTTTAAAGCCAGACCCGGCTCTTCCTGAGCACCCCCTCGAGGAGAGGCACCAGCAGCTCCTCACCCAGCACCCAGAACCACACAGAACCACGGAGTGGTTTGGGTTGAAGGGACCTTAAAGCTCCTCCAGCTTCAACCCCTGCCACGGGCAGGGACCCCTTCCACTGGAGCAGCTTGCTCCAAGCCCCTGTGTCCAACCTGGCCTTGAGCACTGCCAGGGATGGGGCAGCCACAGCTTCTCTGGGCACCCTGTGCCAGCGCCTCAGCACCCTCACAGGGAACAGCTTCTGCCTAAGAGCTCATCTCAGTCTCCCCTCGGGCAGTCCCAGTGCACAGAGAGCCTCGAGGAGCAGCGGGGCCCGAAGGAGTTAAAAGCACAGCCCCAGCACTGGGCCGTGCTGCACAGCCCCACGGTGCGGAGCATTTGTCACCGAGCTCTGCTGAGCCAGGCTCCACGCTGCTCGATGCCTGGTTAAAAATAACCCTCAGCTCTGCGGCTCAAAGCTGGGCCCTGGTGAAATAAACATTAGCACAGCTATTTCTGAAGGTCGCTCCCATCCATCTGAGCTCGGCACAGCAAGGCTGCCCTGGCGAGGAAGCAGCTCCTGACAGCCGCCAAACGCTGCCGCTGCAGGCTGGTGCTGGGCTCTGGCTCTCTGCGGCTGGTTTCTCCCCCATTATCCAGCACACTTCCATACTGTTTGCAGAGCATAATGAACTACTCAGCGCCCCTCTAACAAGTCCAGGTTAGACGGGTGTCTGTCTCACACACCTCCATCATCCCCTAAGGACTGTGAGAACAGTGTGACCAGGCTTACAGAACAGGCACCTCCACAGGGACATCTTCCCTGCATGCATCCTGCACTGCCCCGTGCTGCCCTGCACCACCTCCCTGAGGCTCTCCGACACTTTTGCCATACCAGAGATAAATTACAAATTGAACATTTACAGCACCCATTGCACGGGAGAATTTCCAATCCAGTATTAGCCCAAGTGCCAAGGTGATGTGAGTGTTTACGTGTCAGGGAGAGGTTCTTAACACCCATCGGCTGGCTGGAGCTGCTGACTTCAGGAAGCCACTGTGAGCTCATTTCAGACTTGAGGACCTTTACCTTACCTTCTGTGATGGATCGAGACTGGAACAAACTCCCACAAATCAGAGCACACACGAGCAGGATGCAGTGGGAGTTTCACATCCCATTGCCTCTGCACAGCTCCGAGAACACGGACGTTTTACACCCACTGAACCAACAGGACACCTGAGGCACCAGGAGACAAAGCACACAGTAACACCCAGCTGGCAGAGCTCCCATGGGAAGCCATACCCCCTTCCCAGGGCCACAGGAGACACCACGGAGAAATGCATCCCCCAGGGTGGCCACCCAGCAGTTACAGCTCCAACATCCTGTCTGGGCCTGCTCAGACCCTCACACAGCCCCAGGAGGGACCAGCACAGCCACTGGGCTCAGTCCTGGTTCTGCTGCTCCGCAGGTCCTCATCCTGCTGGGGCTGGACTCACACACAGAGACCAGCGAGGGGAGTGGTGAGAGCCAGCCAGGCACCCGCAGCAGAAGGGGCAGCTTTTGGTCAGTGCTTGTCTCTTCCCACAAGGAAGAGACGAGGCCCTAAACCTCTGGACGTGATAGCAGTGCCTGCACTGATCCATTTAAGCAGCCTTTCATAAACCTGCTAAGGGCAGCACGCGGAGCCCTGCGAACACACAAGTGAAGAAACAGCTTTGCACCTCCTGCTGCCCTCCAGCAGCCTGCTCAGTTTGGCTTTTGTACTCTCCCCAGGAGTCATTATCCACATGTCCCCCGTATAACCCGAATTCATTATTTATGAACTCAGCAGCTACTCCGCTGGCAATGGGACTGCCCACGGCAGCTCCAGGGATCCTCCATGTCCCCAGCCACCCCAGATCCAAGGGCAAACCCCAAGCAACGCCTGCAGGGCAGAAAAAGTCAAAGCACCACTCAAGGACACCCTCTTTATTCAAAAATAGATATCTATGAGACAGTTGAGAATATACTGCTGCCACAACAGGCAGCCTATATGTCTAAATTAATTCCTACATTGGTTCATATACAGATTGAAGCTTTTGTTAAAAAACAAAAACAAGACACAGCTTGGGGGAATCTGTTCAACCTCGAGGCTGCCGCCAGCTCACCAGAGGCCCTTTGCCCAAAAAGGAAAACGAATAAAATTAAAACCCATGAGACTTCATTTAAATTAAGCAAAATAAACCACACACATGTACTGGGGGAAAGAAATCCAAGCATTTCAATTAAAACCCAACTCCCACAGACCTGCCCAGGAAGGAGCCCGCGGTGCCAGCGCCTCTGCCTGTCTCATTGTTTGCTGACAGCTTTGTTGTCCTCAGTGACACAGGTTCCATCAACAGCTGAAGTAATTCTTGGTTCAAACAGCTCCGGGGTAGCCCTGGCAGCAGGGCTGAGGCGCTGGGTTGGGCTCGCGAGGTTTGGGGTTTGTTTCTTCCTTTTTGGCAAGAGCAGAGGACGCGCTGTGCTTTACCTACATCGCTTTGGACCATGGGGGCTGCACAATCACACGGACTCACCGGGGGAACAGTCCTGCCACTGAAGGATTCCCTGTAAACTGAAGAGAAAAACCACGTTTCTGTGCTGGGCCGTGGGGGGTGAGGAGACTCAAACAAGGACAAATGAAGGGTCAGGAGGGAAAGGATGAGAGCTTCTGACCAGCTTCATGACCAGCAAACGCTGCAGTACCCATTTAACTGAGCACTGAGCGGGCTACAAACACCCTGTGAAAGAAACTGAGGATGCAGAACCAGCTTTGCATTTCCACAGGGCTCCTCTCCCCTCCTTGACAGGGAGGTGCAGACACAGCCTCACCTCAGCCACCAAACCTGCACTCCCAGGTCCAGCGTTGCCAGAAACTGAAAAGGTTTTGTAAAGGTTTCCTAGTGAGGGGTGCTAAACTGCAATGGAAGCGTTATCCAGACCGGAACAGAATGGTTATCCAGATTGGAATGGTTTTCAGTGATCACAGTCCAGCTTGTCAGACCTAACACACAAACCGAACTGGAACGCCAGGCACCGCACGAAGCCATCAGCCAGCAACAGAATGGAATTAAGTATTTTAAATTTGCCTTTTCTCCTTTTTTTTTGTCTTTTTTTTTTTTACTTCTCCTGATTATAAAACTCAACCCACGATAATCTGCGACACAAAATTAAGTACATCCGTTAAGTACATCCTTCTAATATCTACACGCAGGGACATGGTACATGTGCATACAGGGTATGTGCATATATATGGGCCTATGTTCTATATAAATAAATATTTATACCACATTTAACTTCTGTGCATCAAACAACTTCACTAAAGCTATGGAGAGAATTAATAGAACAGTATTTTCAACGCAGCCATTCCAAGAGTCAATGAAGGTGCTGGTCACAGGGCCACCAGCAGCTGCAATGCACCCTTCCAGCCTCTCCAGTCGTTAAACCAAAGCTTTGGGAGCATCATATTTTGCGTAATGAAGAGGAAAAATGTGGTATAAATCTAGGGCAGCTAGAACAGACCTTCCTTCCCCTCTCACCAAGGCAATACCCAGCTCTGCGCTGCTCAGCTGTGTAAGTTTTGAAGCTATCTCTAATTCACAAAGAAAGGCTGCTCATTTTTGTTGCCTGTGGTGAGTTTCAATTTCTGTACAAGCCAAACAGGAAGGATCTTCACCTCAGTCCCACAACACTGAGGAACTGCAGGCTTAAGAATAACATTGCTCTGTACCACTGCTCAGCAGAAGCCACCTCTTCCCGCGGTGCAGCACACGCACTCGGCCCTGGCAGCCCATCAGCCACTCCTGCTCCAGAGACCAGGCTCAAACCCAGTGAAAACAGGCCAGACTCCTCCAGAAACAACAGGATACTTCTACAGAGGAGCAGCGTGATGGGTCAGCCTTCCTTTGGAAACATCCCAGGTATGTATGTACATGTTTCACACAACTTTTGTGGGGTAACGAGTGCTAAGAGCAAACAGCAACTAAAGAGTATGGAAAAACAGGATTAAAGTTTGCCTAGATGGGACTGTCCCCACTCGCTGTGGAGCTCACAAAGCCTCGCTCTTCGCTCTCCCCTCAACATGAGCCAGGGGAGCACGAGCAGCCAAGGGGCAAAGCAGGGTCTGCAGGTTCCTTCCCACTGGAGATCCTGGCGGGCCAGAGTTCCAGTCTACACCAGTCTTCTCACTTCTGCTGGTAGTATTGGGAACTGGGACACCGTTTGTTCTAGTCTGTTGAGAACAGGTCACCAGCAGACGGCAGAGGTGCCAGCCCCCCCGTAACATTGGGCAGCAGTGACAGATCGGGAAGGCTCTGGATGTGGGATTTCAGCTCCTTGCGGACCTGGGTTACCCGAGCAAGCTTCTGTTTATATTCCTGAGGGAGAGAGACAAGAGAATGGAGATTAAGCACAGGTCCATTAACAGTGCTTTTAGCTAAGCCATGAGTATCTTCCAGGTGAGAATTCCAAGGGAAGGTGGTGGGGAATTAGCTCTCAGAGCAACCATTGGCATGACCACAGACCCTGTCATCCGTGCTGCTAAAATGCTCTTTTTATGTTAAGCCTGATCAATTTTGACTATTTAAATAATCAATTTTTCCCTTTCAGGTCATTAAATCAAGCCCGAGTTTGGTTGTGAAATGGGGTCTCCTCCACAAGCTGTTGGACAACTCACATCAGCAACCCCAGCAGCTTACCATGCCATTGGCATGCCAGCAAACACTGAAACACACGCACGATCATTGCATGTAAACCAGACAGACTCATCCACGCTGGACTGAAACCAAACAAAATGCAGAGACCAAAGTTTTCAGAATTTTATTATAAAGGGGAAAAGCAGGAACCCCTTAAGAGGAAGCTTGCAGTGGCTTTTCCACAAATGAGGCCTGGATTGAGCATTAAAAAATCCAGCAAGAAATACCGATGCAGCTTCAGAAACCTCTGTGAGCCAAGAGACACAGCTAACAGTGGCTAGTGTTTAGTAATGGGAAGACAGAGGAAGAGTTTGGACCCTGAAACTGAAAGAATGAATTGTACATTAGTGAGTTCTGGTTAAGGCCATTTCAGAGCAGATCCATGTTACCCAATGCAGAAGCTCCATTAAAGACTGATTTTTAGGTAACTTACATAAATGTTTAGAATCACAAAACTTTAAAACAGTCTCAAAAGCCAGGTTTTAATTAAAACACAGCTGTTTAAGTAATAAAACCCCAGTATCACATCGTGTCTTTTGGAATGCTCCCATCTTTACCCATGGCCTATTTTCCATGGCAGCTCCAGAATGCAGGAAAGCATGAGCTTAAAAATCACACACAAAAGGGGCTTCTATAGAGTCTGCTGTAATATTCACTCACTTTTCATTTCTTAATTACTTGACAAAGAGAGGAGTTTATCTTTGAAGATCAAACAAAACAAGGCACACATTTAATCACATCTTTCTGAAGCGTTTACAGCTTTAATCCAGCCTTTCTGACCTTCTCAATGACGGAAAAGTCTCTTCACCTTCCCCAAATATCAAAGCGCAGCAGTTCCTGTGGGGTTACAAGCAAGGAGTTTACACTCGCTGTGTTTCATGACTTTGAATTAGAACAGTGAGAGCACAGGCAGCCTCCACAACTCGCATACCCCTACACCACAACTCACATACCCGCAACAGCTACAGAAATAGTCCATAAATTCCTGCCAGCACCAAGTAAGGATGTTCTGTAACAGCCTGTTTCAAACTTGAATCCTTTTATGAGGCTCAGTGAGTTAACTCACCACCATAACAAACACTTCTGTAATGTGCACAGGATACGGTCAAGTTCAAACAAAGCTCTACCAGCTCTTTAAACCCAAGTGCACTGTTCTGAGGCTGGAGGAGGGCAACAACAAAACCAGCTCAGGAGAAGGTGCACCCCTTCATTTAGGATTGTGAGGATTTGATTTAGTGAAAGACAAAACCAGGATCAAACTAATGACGCCTGACATCCCTGGCCATTCCATTTTGGGAAATACATAAACAGGGAGACAAGTCAAGAAAGTCACATTATGAAGACAGAACAAAACCAGGAAATCACCCCAGATTTTTAAGCATGAATAGAGGGTGAGAGCAGGTAAAGAGGCAAGCCAGGGCAGTGCTGCATTCCAACACCTTCCAGGAGAATGGGGAAGCCAGCGGAGGGGGAAAAGTGGGCTGGTAACAGGAGTGTTCTGCTCCATGTGGGGCAGGGAGAGAGCAGAGCACCGGCTCCTGCACACATGGGACAGAGACAGCAAAAATAGTTACTGTATTATTGTATTCCAAATGCTCACAGAGAGGAGGTGGAAGAGGCTGGATCAGAGACCCCAGAAAACTGTCTTAAAAGAAGCAGTAAACTAAAAGGCCGTAGTTCAGGACTGTCAGGGAGTGATGGATATCAAGCCAGGAAAGAAAGGGCAGCACTTCCTCAAGAATGCCAGTGTCAAGAGTGAGTAGCTGCAGATTGGTTTTGTTGCAGAAGAACTGGAAAAGGAGCAACAACCCCCAAACCACTAAAGCCTCTGGCTCAGAAAAATGTCCCTGAATTCAGGAATGGGAACGATGTTCTAAGGGAGTAATCCAGGAACCAAGATTTCCTAGAAGAGATGAGCTCTTGCTGGATAGCTTGGATACACAACACAGACTGCTCTGCATGCTTAACACTTTCCATCTGCTCTGGTATCAAAACATTGTGTGATTTGTGGCAGAGCTGTTGAGAACACCACAGCCCAAGAGCCAGAGCTTGGCCAGACAGTGCTGACCATGCTGGAGCCCCACCACACAGCATCCAGCAAGGGAAGCATCTGAACATGGGCATCAGGGCAGAGCCTGGAGACCTCCCAACCCTGCTGGACAGCTGCTCTTACCAGTGAGGAATCCTGAAGTCCTGCTGCAACACATAAGCAGCACCTACGAGGACGTGCAACCCTTCGTAGGAGGTGCAAGGCCCGTTCACTTGTATTTGCCATCTGCACTCTCAGTAACACACAGCTGCTCTCGAGAACAAGCAGAAGCAGACACACGTAACCCTCTCCCAAGCTCAGGGGCTTTGCTTTTTCCAGCTGTGGCCACATTCTGCCACCACGGACTCTGGAAGCAGATTTCATGGGAATCCATGCTCTTCACGTAGCCCATGACATGCTCTGAAACTGTATCTTGCAGATCCCTTCTTAAGGCCCCTCTGTTCTATAAAGCGGAAAGAATATGAAGTGTACTTGAAAGCAGTCACTGCCTCCCACGATCCTGTCTGTGCCCCATCTCCAGCTGATGGCCTTGCTGAAGGTAGGCTTTCATTAAGATTAATAGTACTTGGATGCTATTTGCTTCTATTAGACAAAATAATGAGATCTTTGCTGTAAGCAGGAGCTTGAGGATGATACAGAAATACTCTGGCGCTGTGCCACATGAATGCTTTTGTTAATCAACATTCCCTTCCCGTATGCAGCATCCTACATCCACAGCAGCAAAGTGACAGATCCCAAGTCCTCAAAACAAATGCAAAAATCAGAGTTAAACCCCACTGAATGAATCTGACAGAGTGTTTCATTCACAGGAAGCTTTGCTTGAACCTTATAAAACTGACTAATGGATACGACAGGGAATTCCTTCCACACGACTCGGTTCACCTTGTCCAGTTACACAGCACAGACTTCATCTTATTTTAGCTTAGAGTGTGCCCTGGACACTTCCATTCCTGTGCCAGGTCAGGCAGTAACATGTCGTAAGTTATCACAGGAACTGCATCAACTGAAAACCAGCTGGCTGGGTGTTAATGAGGATCTAGAAAGTGAAGAGGAAGAGCAGCCAGTCCATCTGCTCTGCTGTGCTGTTGCTTGAGCTGGATGTATGAAAGGGAAAGACCTCACAAGTCAGGGAAAACACACCAGAGGGTCAACAGAGATGGGAAAAAAAAGAGAGTGAAGTTCGAGAGCAAAGAGGGATATATGCTCATGTAAAATTTCTATTTAAAACCATGAAACACACAGCTCTACTATAGCAGCTCGCTTGGGTACCCCTCAGCTTTCGCTGCTTGCTTCTTAGCCTAAAGTACTTCTCAAGCGCACTCACTAAAACATGTTAAATAAGAATGTCCCACTGACAGTGTATTTACAAGAAATGACCAATGCAAAGAGTACTGGGAAACAATTACTAAAAATGAGAAGTTTTGTAAAGCAGAGAGTCACGACCCTCTCAGTGAGTGCATGAACTGCTGCCTGGCTCCCACAGCTCCCTCCTGCTACCCACATGCATGAGAAACACCATCAGTTTCCTTTCCTGGCAGAAAAACTAAAACTTCACCTCTTGATCCCTGCCTAAACCACTGAAATGAACACACCAGAGCCCAGGAATTCTTGAGAGGAAAGCTGCAGCCATAAAGGCATCCAACATCGACATGCAGCAAAAGCTGAAGCGGTGGAAGAAGCACAGCAATAAATTGCACATTAACCCCCTGAACTACATCATATGTCAAGAAGATGTGCAGGGCCCAGAAAAAGCAGCTCAGTGAGACTGCACTTCAGCCTGCAGAGATGCACTGCCAAAGAGGCCTTGCAGGTTCCTATGGGCACAGTTTTAATACCTTCTTAAAGGTGCCTTGAAGCCATGAATATTAAAAGGCCCCAAGATGTGAATGCCCCACAACTCCCAGCAGGATTCAAGTCACAACCTGTCAGGTGCAGTCAACAATCAGGACATTTCCCCTAACCTGGATCTTGGATACAGCATGCTCTCCGCATCTGCATACATATGCACACACACAACACAGCTGTGTACACACACCCCCGCCACAATGCACTACACAGAACGAACTGTACATGCTGAGTATGCTCCTCATATCACCTTTTACAAAGGCAGATCCAGAAGGTATTGGGAGGACATGGGGAAGAACTCATCAGCACTAACTGCAAATCAAAACAACTCCAAAAGCACATTCCCCTCTATTTTACTTTTTCCCTCTTCTCCCCATTACAAGAAAATAACTCTCCCCAGACGTCCTGTCATTACTGGTCATTTCAGATACAGCTTCCACACAATTTGCCTTTTTCCAGCTCTACTTTCAAGTGGTGGTTCTAGTCCCATCTATTTCACTGACTTCCTTTTGCAGTCACCTGGTACATGGACATGGGAATTCTCCCCTGCATTTCCTGGATTTTTCCTCTCGCCTGCCATGCATTCAGGACGAGCACACAGAGGGCTTCAAAAGACAGCTCTGCAGACTCAGGTGCTGAAGGACAAAACCCCCCCTAGCTGCTTGTACCCTAAAACAGGGGCAGCCATGGCCAAAAATAACCCAAATCAGAGAACTTCCACTGGCAGGTAAATACCTGTGTGAGATGGGAAGCCACCTCACCTCATCCTTATGAACACCAGTTCTAGTTTCTATGCCTGTCTGAAAAGGGATTTTATTTCCTGACACCTACTATTATAAAAGTCTCCGATGCTGTCCAGGCCATGGAAGATCACACAGCAGCTGCCCGAGATTGAAGCACATTTAAACAGAAATCCAGTGTTGTGAACAACAGCCCCACCACACCTTTCAGTGAGTTAGCCTAAGGAACAGTCACCCTTAAAAATATGCCCTGTCACAGGCTGTTCAGCATCAGCTTTGGTCCTGCTGCTTTTGCTGACTGTCAGAATTAAAAGAACTCTGCCTTCTTGTTTTACACTACAAGCACATGATCCCGATCTCACCCCCAGATAAAGTAGTCCCAATTACTATGCTTTCCATTGCTACCCTAAAAGCAGTTTCTCTGTGTCATGATCTTCAGGCCCTGTACCACCTCTCTCCCTTCAGATTTCCAGGGCTTCCCAGCACTATGCTGTTGCAACCCTTACACACCCCTGTCTGTATCCATGCTGAAGTGTATGTAGCTCCTTGTCCAACAGCACCTTTCTCAGCAGTGTCCCTCAACTGAAGAGCTTTTCTCTGTGTCCTGGGGTTTGAGCATTATCCCACCAGACACACAAGAGACTGAGTTTATGCATGTTCTGAGAATCTGCTGTGTCAAGGGACAGCATTAACAGGATTAGTAAGCAACTGCAGCTCTTTAGACTGCAAAAGCTGCTTTTCAAAAGACACAGATTAGCTACTTCCATTGTTATCACAGTGAAAGACTTTGCTTTTTGAGTAAATAAAGTACCAGAAATATTTAGGGATTTCCAAATGAGACATTTTCATATCTTAGTTAAAGCCCTGAGCCACGTTACTGACAGAAACTCCTCTCCCCAAGCAGAGCCTTGGCTGGACTAGGACAGCCAAGTGAACAAACCACCTTCCACCTAGAAATGCCACCTCAGCTCAGAGCCAGGGAACTTACTGCACAAAACTCACAGTCAGAAGCAGCAGAGATTCTGGAAGAGATCCCTCGAGAGAACAAAGCACATGCTGAGGAGATGTGTATGATTACATTGGCTTAAGCTGTTTTCTTATTTCAGCTTTTGCCTGAGTAAATGGTTTGTTTTTTAACACGTTCTTAATTGCCACAAGAATTCCAGCTCCTTCTCATAAAATACTTTTCAGCACTACAAAGGACAAGCCAGGCCTATCAATAACGGTATGTGCTGCCAGCACATCAAAGACTCAGACAAAACTGATGAGCAGATAGAGCCTGTCACATCTGCAACCCACATCTTCCTCCATTTATTAACCCTCTACAGCCCAGGAACAAGGCAATGCTTTCATCAGGCAACAGCCCTCAGCTGGGATTTGACAGGAATATGAATTGTGCCTTCATGTCAAGTAGGAGAGTGGCATTTCCTGTGACTCATTTGAGATTTCTATAGCACTAAGGCCACCCTGGTTTGGCAGCATGACAAAATCCAACCTAAATTGGTATTTAATCAGATCCAGACAGTTAATCAGATCATTCTTTAGTTTTCAACCTGGTAAAGCACTTGTTCACACTAAACAGTGGGCCAGCAGCCTGTCCTGCTGCCATCAGCAGGATTATTCCTGCTGTAGCTCAGCCTTTTCAGTATGACATTCCTGCCTCTGCCACGGTTACAATTTTCAAGTAACATTCCTTCCCAAAAGGACATTTTCCGAAACATAGCCCAACACAACTGTCACAACATTTCAGCAAGTGCATTAGAAATTTTATTTCAGCATTGTCATGATGAATGTCTCCATTTCACACTCTCAAACTGACTCAAATTTATGGCTTGTTCTGGGCTTTTCAAACACTGCTCTGCAGCACTCTGCTGCCTGTTCCTGCCTTTTTGAAAGGGTAAACAGCAATAGGTCTGGCATTTATAGATTTATACATATACTTGTGTTTCTACTAGACATGTGTCCTCCTTTCAGCAAGGGGAAAACCCCTAACACTTCCACTATATTCTGCTCATAAACCAGGTGCCAAACAGGATTTGGGTTCATAGCACCTTCCATACCCATGTCTGACAGTGCCTTTAATGACTCAGTTGTTACACAGACGCTCCGCCTGAGGAAATTCAGGCTAAACCAGCCGAGAGAGTTACCAACTACTCACTGCAATCCTGAATGCAGAGTCAGCACCTGCCTGGCTGATTTGGAAAATCCAGCTCTGGAAAAGTAGCACGTTCGCAGTCACAAAACACTGAGGAAATCCAGCATAAACACACACAGGGAGGAAAACACTCAGAATGAAATCTGCCCCAGCACATCCTGCAGGGCTGCCAGAGGATGAGGTTTGTCATGGCAGCAAACAGCTTGTCCCCGGCAGCAGCTCACACTATCACAAGCTGCATGAGTGGCTGTGGCTCTTAAAGGATGGATACCAGAAGATCTTGTTTGAACTCCATCCCCTTATCAAATAGGGTCTGGGAAAGCAGATGAAGGGCACCCACCAACAAACAAGCAATACTAATAAAAAGATAATTATGGCAAAGGGAGGTTGTTTTTTTTGAAATGGGGATTTCATAAAAAGGATAGGGTAAGTCTGAAGAAACTGAAAGAAAGATGAGCCTTTCTTCTTTAATAAGAACGGAGCTCTGGACCTTCCACGTCCACCTGAATTAAACCTACTAGACTGAATGTCAGAACAGATTTGCCTTCTCCAGATTTGTTTCACCCCTTTCTTAGCCCTGTTTCACTCCATATGGAAAGACAACACCCAGAATTATCTCCCTTGAAATACCCAGATCAGGAGACAAACGGGACCGTTGGCACCAGTGCCAACAGGCCACCAGTACTCACTTCCAGCTTCTTCTCCTTCTCTGTGAGGACATCCTTCTGGTTCTGGGTGTACTCGATGAGCATGCGGGCGAGCTGGCGCCGGTCCTCCAGCTCAGCAGCCAAGCGGCCGTTGTACTCGGCCAGCAGCAGGCACGCCTCGTCCACCGTCTTCGAGAGGCGCTCGGCAGCCTCCTTGTCTGCAGGCACAAGCGTCAGGACAGTTAGAGGCAAAGCGTAAAACCTTCTGGCTTGGACACTGCCACACACACAGCAACATCTCGTTCACAAACACACTGTGGGCTTGACAGGAAAATAGGAGTTCTTATCACAGGGGATATACAGGAAACAGGCAGCACCAATAGCCCAAGAGCAGTGGTTGTAGACACCAACCTGCCTGACTGCATTTATCCTTGCAGAGATGTCACTAACAGGGCACGAGGGGGGATCAAATCTATGAAGTCAGACCCTCTGAAGAGGTTAATTACACTAAACCATCAGGCTGTACTTTCAGCTGAACACACCAGGTGGGTTTCACATTTAATCATGGTGTGCACTTTTGAGATTCCTCTTTTCTCTGAGGAGCTCATGATGCATGAATACAAGCAAACATGAACTGCACAGTGGTCTGCACAGCTGGATGCTGCAAGAGTATATAATAAAAGGACTGAATAAGTGACAGCTCCTTGTATAAAGAAAAAACCACTTTGATTTCTAAGTTATTGCACCCAAATTCATTCACCTGCCAGTTTCATACCTGTTATTTTCTCCAATAACGAAACATCCTGAACTTCCTGAGGCAGGGAAGCAATTTTCTGACGCACGGTGGCATCTCCTGACGCTGCATTTTCCAGGTCTTGCAGGGCTTTGATCAAGTCCTCAGTCTAGGAGACAAGTTGGCCAACATGAAAACCAGGAGCCACTAACACCGCTCCCTGGGATGTGGCCACTGCATGCGAGGTCACCCACCTCTGAGAGCAACCGCCTTTGGAATATTTACTCAAGTAACTTTGAACCTGTTGCTTCCAAGCTCACAAGAACCCAGTGCTTAGGAACTTATGTGGAATTCCAGTAGAAACATCCTTTTTAAGACTCTGCAGTGGGAAACTTCTCATTTCAATGAAGAGAAGTGGTCACTGCAATCAAAGCTGAAGTACTCAACCACACATCAGCCTGTTGTACTGCATCAGCTGGAGCTCTCAGCTGAGCACCCCTGATGCTTTCTCTCAGATTAGCAGGAGCTACATCACTATTTTGTTCTGCCTCAAAGGCACATTCTGACACAGCAAAACCAATCCAAACTCGTATCAGTCCAAACTGTGTCAGGTTTCCATGGTCAGAAGATTTAGCATGGTCACCTGCCATGAGCTCTGATGCCACAACAGCTATCCCAGCTAAAACAAACCCTGTCTTGTCCTGATTGCAGCTAGCCTGAACCCCACTGGACCCTTCCGCATCACCCCTCTGGTGGGTTTAGCACACTGAGGAAAAACGAGTCACCTTGAATGAAGATACTTGGAACATCATAACCTGGCTTAAATTGAAAGGATGCAGATGAGCACAGCCTGAGGAGGAGCTCCTGACTCACCACATCTCCTCCCTGCTCAGAAAACAAAACAAGGGAGAAAGAGACTCCCTGTGCAGGAGAAAGAGGTGCCCTTGTCCTTGAAATGGGACCCCCAGCCCTGCAAACACCCTCACTGATGTTTAAACCAGATCTCAATAGTTTGAAACTAATAAAAACACAGGGAAAACAAAAAAGTTAATTATTTTTTAGCTGAAAACTCTGGAAGTCCATAGCGAACATTTACAGCTTCTCTGCAAACTGCTGATGGTTTCCAACAGTAACAAAGACAATGCTCATCATCAAGAGAAACCATAAGCTGTGAGGCCTGTGGAGGTAAAAACAACAAACCCCCTCAACTTATTTCTTTGACAACTGTTATTTATTGTCATTTTCCAGTGTTTAGTTCCCAGATGGATGGCGTGTTTTCTCAGCCTGTTCAAATATGCAAAGGTTTAACATATGCGTATTTTTTTGCCTCAAGTAGGGTCAGAATGACCCTCTATTTCATCCTGATTCTTTCCACACCACTAACATCAGCCTCAAACCAAATTCCTCAGAACTGCTTTTCCCATTCTATTAACAGTTGAGCTTTTTAATAGATCATGGAAAGAGATGTCCTACAAAAAATACTCAAATTTTAGCCCTGGTAAAACTCTGGGTTTGAGATCACACACTGATCTTGCAAAGAATTTAACACAGTCTGATGTCCCAGCAGTCCTCTGGGACTCTTCACTGGCAGTGACCCAGAGCTCACTTCAGGCTCCTGAAAGCACCCAGAGCAGCACCAGACTTCAACATGAAGAAGGATCTGTTCCATTTCCCACGGACTTCAACCCCAGCTGAACCTCCCAGGAGCTTTGCCCTTGCTGGCAGCCCCACCTTGTGGCTGCACCACAGGAGGTGGCTTTGGGAACTGCTCCCACCCAAAACCCGTCCACATACCAGCAGTGGCCCAGCACTGGGGTCTTGGGGCGAGTAGCTCCCGGGGTAATCATCATCTTCCTCCTCCTGTATTTGCTGAAATGTCCGTTTCAGAGACTTCTTCTCCTCTGTAACTAAGGACATACATGCGCAACTCATTTGGATGCTGGATCTACCCACCTCAACCATCTCTGCTTCAAAACCATGGTAGCAGATGCTCTGATGGTTAAGCTCTCTACAGAGAGGGATGACCACAGGTGGCCTCTAATGTTGGCATTGTATTCCAAACACGCACATGCAAAACAGCAATAAAGGTTGATTTTGCCATATACACAATGAACTGGCAAGGAGGCAGCAACAGTCACACTCATGGAAAGGCCTGAGCTGTTCCCTCATGCAAGAAATACCACATCAGTACCTCCTATGACCCTGATAAGAATTAAGCTTCTCACCAAGTGAAGTCCTGCACAGGGCAGTTCTTGAAACATTTGTATTTCTTCATTCTGTTTCCCACAGGGAGAGGTCTGTTACCTTCAGAAGGGTTCGATTCTGTGTAAATGTTCTTAAGTTGCAAAGGTAACAGTAGCAGGGCTGATTGATGCCAAAGGGAGGAAGGGACAGAGCAAGGGGAGGCGGCCAATCCCCCAGAAATCCCTGCCTGTTCCTTGGACACACAGTATCATTTCTGTAAATTACACCTTAAACACTTGGGAAACTCTTACCTGGATACCTTGAATTAACAGTTTCAAATCCCCAATTATCAGTTCAACAGGAATTTTGGCATGTAAATCCTCCTCTTTCACGGCAAGAGGCTCTTATGCACTGCTCCCAGGCCACAGGGAAACCTCAACACCAGCTATTGGGTGTAGACAGGTACAACTTGCACCTTCCCCTCCCACCTTTCAGAACAGAGACTTCCTCTGTGCTGTTACAGAGCAGACAACTCACTGGTCAGCTCAGCTGGTCTCCAGCTTAACCTGAAGGCCTCAGCAGTAACTCTGCTTGAAGCAGCATGTGAAAACCCATGAATCTGCAGCCACAGGTGTATGTCTTCACATGCACGTCTCATATTAATGCTAATTTTCACATTCATTCTGTATTAATTACCATCTCCAGTAGACACATCTGCCTCTTTTCACCACCTCAGAGCAGCCCAAGAGCACTTCACTGATGCCTGAGCCAGCTCTCAGTATACCACACCTCCATGGGGAGCACAGCAAAACGTGGTCAAAGCAGCAACCTGATTTCAGCTAATCTGAAGACACGGACACTTCCTTCAGCTACAGAGTAGCCGAATATCCCCTTGACCAAAACACTCGATTTTCAGTGACCCTCCCATAGGTTACTCATCTACTCCCCCCTTCACTACAGTTCAACCAGTTAAACCCCTTCAGACAAGAGGCAGGATCTGCTGCAGCCGTACAAAAGCAGAGTAAATGCAAGAAGGTTCTGCTCAGTCCCTCACATCTGTCTCATGCAGCAGTAAGGTTCCAACCACAATTTATAACAATTTTAAACGATGCAAAGCTCTTGTCTTCCCCAACTGACATCAGCTGGTGTAAGAAAAGTGCCCAGCCCAGCTCCTGGGCATATATTCCAGCCTTCAGTTACTAAAAAGTCCTTGAAGAAACGTAATAAAATATAGTAACTATGCAAAATAAACCAGGATGAGAATGAAAGCATCAACAATAATGAATAACCCATTATAATGACCCAGCTGACCACTCTCAGAGGCAGTGGGACACTTTCACCTCTCAAGGTGGACACAGCAATTCCCTTACCCGTGCTCACACCCCACTCACCGTGCTCACACCAAAGGGCGGCCCTGGAGCAGTACGGCTGCAGAAGCAGCAGCAGACATAAGCTTCAGTTCAACTTACTGCCACTCACAAGTCACAAGACAACATATCTGCAAACTGGAACTGCACGTTTAAGGAAAATCAGCCTCCTCTGAAGCCAATCCTGAAGGTTCCCCATGAGCAGCTCTGGCAGCAGCTCAGCTGCAGGAGCCTTGAGCTCCATTCCTCACAGAACATCCACTGAAACATGCATCAGTATAAAACCAAAGCACACATGAAAAGCAACACACATTTACCTTTAGTCTGGGGGCTATTGGAGTCTTCCATCGAGAGCTTCAGCTGCTGAATGAACTCACTGCCATACACACTCCTCTCCTGCCAGATGTTAAGCAATCGTTCCAAGGGCTTTTTGCAGCCCTCATCTGCTTCTCTGTTCAAAGATTAGAAAATAATTATGATTCAACTCAGAAACATTCCTTATGTTTTAAGAGAGCATCTTCTAAACCAGCAGCTGCATCCGCTGCACTAGCTGCATGTTTGGAGAGAATTTCTCATACTGTCCAAGACAAACTGTGCAAAACATATTTGTGGCCAATTTTCCTTTCACTGGAACCAAAGATTGCCTGAAAGTGCCCCACATTCCCACCCAGAGTAAGGGCAGGGAAAGCGTTGAAGGAAGAACTTGCCATCATTCAGGATTCACAGGAAGAGATATAAACCACCCCCAAGTTGACATGTTTACAAGCCAGAGTATTAACTTTAAACAGTTGTTTCAGTCACTAACATCCCAATTAAAAGCAGGTTGTTTGGATCATTAGGCACATAAATACAGCCATACAGCACACTCACCCAGAAAGCACACCACTAAACACCCCAACACAGGACTGTTTAGCTGAGATAATGGGAATTATTGTGCCATTTAGAGACAATCTTAGCTACAGCACAGTCCATTTCTGACAGGCTGGAAGCTGCATCACTGCTTGCCTTTTAGGCACCAACTTCTTCCTTCCTCTAGTGAGGAGACTGATGAGCAGACAAAACGGTACAAAAAGCCACTGCTCAAACCAGATGAGTGAGGAAAACCCAGTGACCCAAAACACCAGCTCCTTCTGACGATGGGGAGAACCGTTCACTACGTGGCTTTAACACACACCTGCAAGTACTCAGTTTCTGTGCCCACAGCACACCTGCAAGAGCCTGTGGTAACAAAGCACACTGAGCTGCATGCAGGGAGCAGCGGGGAAGCTGTGAGGGGCTGAGTCACACCCAGAGTTTGCCCCAGGAGGAATATTAACATTAAACAGTTCCTGGCCACAAAGCAGTGAGAATCCAACCTCCACTGCACAGACAGCACCAGCATCCCCGAGACTGAAACAGGCCAACAAAATCCAACTGAATTCAACTTTGATTAACAGGAAAGCACATTTCTAGAGAGACCAGATGAAAAAATACATAACCCAGCAACACACCTGGCAACGTGAGAAAAAGCATCCACAAGAACAGACTCGAATTCCCGGGTAAATTCAGGGCCTTTCCTCTTACTGTTCTGGATGACATCGTTGGCCAAGTACAGGAAAGTGAGTTTCCTACTCGATTTTGCTGGGAAACGGAAAAAAAAAAAAAGGAGAGGGGAGAAGTGAGAGAGTTTGCATTTATTTTTCACTTTCACCCAGACCCGTTAACATGGTTTAAACAAAGTTGCTGAAAACTTTTCAGCGTAAAAACAAAGTTCTAAATATTTCCACATTCCCAAGGCACAGCCCAGGCCGTGAACAAGTGGTTCTTGTCCCCCTTATTTCTGCTGTTCTTTGTTTTTTTCTGAAGAAAGCCATGTACGAGGTAAGTTTTACACACAATTAAAACAAGATGCTGTAACCCGCCAGCAAGTTCATAGAACAATAGACTTGCTTTTTCATCAGCTAACTTCAAGGAAAAAACCTCAGTACAGAACCACTTGATTCAGAGCAGAGCGAAACTGCAGGGGAAAGCCATTGGAGACACTCAACAACGTTCCAGACAATGCTGGGTCAAGGCAATGTGACAATTCCTCCACATCCCATAACTTTTCCCACCCTGGCACCACAGTTTGCACTGCCCCGTAGACAGAACCGGTGGGAGATGCTGCTCTCCGGAGTGCAACACACACGAGACAGAGAACAAAAGGCTCGTTTTCACCGCAGGCCTCGCTCAGCTCTCTCGGCAGTTCATTTAATGTGCTGTAACTGTAACGACTGGCAACTGCACAGAGGCTGCTCCAGGACTTCCTACAGCATCACCTGCGCCAGGGCTGGGGACGGCGCCTGCCCCTGGGCACTGGCACCAACACGGGCACGAGGCACCTCCTGCCCTCCTCAGGACTGAGAAGTTACCAGCCGTTAACTTCAGTTAAGTGAATCTGCACGGGATAAAGCACAAAATGCTCCTGGGCGACGCTGCCACACGGGTGCTAGAGATCTCTGCACCGTCCTTTACTTTGCTTGCCTCGAATCCCTCAGTGCAACTCCGTAACGGATAACACGAACCCAAAGATACCAGGTAAAAGCAGCCAAGGCCGCGCATCGA
Organism: Lathamus discolor; assembly: GCF_037157495.1. Taxonomy (NCBI): domain Eukaryota; kingdom Metazoa; phylum Chordata; class Aves; order Psittaciformes; family Psittacidae; genus Lathamus; species Lathamus discolor. The sequence goes on along the minus strand of NC_088894.1, from coordinate 517,091 downwards.
GCACGGCGGGGATCGGTACAGCTCCGCCCCACGGCCCGGCCGACCCCTCCGGCGCTCCCAGCCCTGCGCCCGGGGCTCATTAAACCACGTCCGACCAACAGCCACAACGGCGGCGAAACGGGCCCGGGGCCCGCCCCCCACACCCCCCCCCCCCCCCGGGGGGCAGAACCGGCCCCGCTCGAGGCCCGGGCCGTGCGTACCTTTGCGGAGCTCCCGGTGCCACACGGAGACGATGGGCGCCGCGTGCTTGCGGTGGTGGATGAGCCACAGCGAGAGCGTCTGCACGCTCTGCTGCGAGTTGCTGAGCTCCGACAGCTTCTTCTCCAGCGCCGACTCCGAGAACGAGGACATGGCCGGCCCGGGCCGCGCTGCCTCCGCCTCCGCCGCCGCCCGCCCGCACAAGATGGCCGCCCGGCCCCTCACCCCGCCGCAGCGGGTCGAAGGGCAGCATCCTACGGATCGCCGGAGGGGAACGACGCGGCCGCGCAAGCCGAGGTGGGGGGAGGCGTACGGCGCATGCGCGTACTCCGCGGGCTCCGCTGCGCGCATGCGCGCAGCGGAGCCCGCGGAGTGCGCGCATGCGCACAGCGCCCGGCCGCGACTTTTCTCTCGACGCGTCCCCCGCCGGACGTTTTTAGCCTCGGTGACAGCGCCGGTTTCCTGACGTCACGTCCGGTCCCGGCCGCGGCAGCGGGCCATGGCCGTGTTCGAGACGCCGCGGGCCGCGTTCGGGGCGCTGCGCCCCGCCTGCGTGCAGCTGACCCGGGTGCAGACGGCGGAGAACGTGTGGCGGCTGGCGGCGCGGCTGGCGGCCGTGAGCGGCCCGGCGCTGCAGGAGCTGCAGGAGTACGTCCTCTTCCCGCTGCGCTTCGCGCTGAGGGCGCCGGGGCCGCGGCGGGAGCGGGTGGTGCAGAGCGCGGTGCATTGCATCGCCTCGGTGCTCGCTGCCACCGCCGTGCGCAGGCCGGAGCTCCTGCGGGAGCTGCTCGCGGAGCTCTGCGCCTGCCTCGCCCCCGGCCTCGCCGCGCCGACCGAGGACGTGAAGCTGGCGGTAACCGAGGCGCTCCGCACGCTGCTGCACTCGGCCTCGGGCGACGTGATGCTGTCCCTGTACCAGCCGTCCACCCTGCCGCTGCTCGGCTGTGCTGTGTCCCTGCTGCTGGGCCTGGCGGAGCGAGAGAGAGCGAAGCAGCTGAAGGTCTCTGCGTTGACGTGCTTGCAGGTCCTGCTCCTGCAGTGTGACTGCCCGGAGCACCAGCCCCTTGGCGATGACGAGGCGCAGCATTGTGGGGATCTGTTTGCTTCTTTTCTGCCTGGGATTTCCATTTCCCTGTCCCGGGTTGTTACCGGAGACATCAAACAAGGGCACAAACCCACCGTTGCTGCCATCAGACTCTTTTATCTGATTGTTGGCTTGGTGATGGCCGATGCACAGCTAGCCAGAATCCCAAAGAGCAAAGAAAAGCTATCAGAAAAGCAAAGCAAAGTATCAGAACTAGTGGTCCATAGAGGACCTGACTGGAGCAAAAGTACAGCCGAAAAACTCTCTCTCCTCCTGCATAAAATGGTTGAGTTCTCCTCAGTTCACCCGCACTGGAAAGTGAGACTGGAGCTGGTGGAACTGGTCCACCACTTACTGAGGAACTGCAGCCATTCTCTGGGGAGCTCCTTCACTCACCTCTTGAAGGCCTTGGTGGGGCTGGTTAACGACGAAAGCAGCAAAGTCCAGAGCAGATGTAACGAGGTTCTGCAGAGCATTGCAGAGCAGAGGATCATAGCACAGAGCAGGGCTCTGGCTGATGTCCTCTCCGAGAACCTCCACTCCCTTGCCACAGCGCTTCCTCGCCTGATGAGCTCTCAGGATGACGCGGGCAAGGTTTCCACTCTGAGCTTGCTGCTCGGCTACCTGAAGCTGCTGGGCCCCAAGATTAATGTCGTCCTCAACTCCACATCCCACCTGGGCCGCCTGTCCAAGGCACTGATGCAGATTCTGGAGCTGGACGTGACAGACATGAAGATAGTGGAGGATAGACGCTGGGGCTGCGAGGGCTCCCTGCAGCCTGGTGTGCACAAGGGCAGATACCAGAGGAAATACTTCCGCTTCTTCACAGAGGAGAAGGTTTTCCAGCTCCTTCGGCAAGTGTGTCGTGTTCTTGGCTATTACGGGAACCTCTATTTGCTTGTGGATCATTTCATGGGGCTGTATGGCGAATCTGCCATGTACCGAAAGCAGGCGGCCATGGTCCTCAATGAGCTGATTGCAGGAGCTGCTGGAGTGGGAGTGGATGTCCTCCAGGAAAGGGAAGTGTCACCAAACATGGACGATCTCAAAGGGTCCGTAACGTCCATTCTTGACGAGTACACAGACCAGGCAAATTGGTATTTGATCACGAGCATTGATACAGAAGAAGTCAGCCATGAGCAGCACCCTGTGCACCACACAGGACTCCCTGCCCACCCAGGGGGGACGTGCAGCACCATCCTCCTTCCATCCCCGGAGCTGCACGCAACGACCCGCACCATGAACAGCAACATCTGGCAGATGTGCATCCAGCTGGAAGGGGTCGGCCGTTTTGCTGCTGTCCTTGGGAAGGAGTTCCAGCTGCTCCTGCTGACGGCTCTGTACCCAGTGCTGGAGAAGGCTGGGGACAAGACCCTGCTCATCAGCGAGACGGCACTGGGGACGCTGGCAGAGATGAGCGAGGCCTGTGGCTACAGCTCTGTGCAGCATCTGATTAACGACAACTCTGACTATCTGGTGAACGGGATCTCCCTGGGCTTGCGCCAGCTGGCACAGCAGCCACGCGCCTCCCGGGTGCTGGACACTATGCTGAGGCATTCAGATGCCAGCTTGCTGCCACTGGTAGAAGACGTTATCCAAGATGTCCTGTCAACGCTCGATCAGTGTTACAACAGCCAGGCTTCCACCTTCCTCAGGGTCCTGCACTCACTAATGACAGCTTTAGGTATCTAAACAACCTTTACTTTGTGTAATTCAGTCTAAGGGGACTTGTCTTTGGCCTTTTGACTTGCCATGGGAGGTTTCAAGTAGCTGAGGTGGTGGCAGCTTGGCTTTGCTTGGTGGGCCAGCTCTCAAGAAAAGGTGGCAAATAGCTTCCCCTCTCCACAACTGGTTTGTGTCTGGCCTGAAGAAACATGGCCTTTAGTGGTCGAGAAAGGATGGGTTTGCTGCTCCCATAAGTGTTCTGCAGAAGCACATGGAGTGTATTCCTTTTTATAGCAGGGTTTTAATGTTCTCATCCCATCAGGAAGGTCACAATGATGTGACAGCAGGTGCCTGGTTCTGTAGTTCAGTCCCATGGGACTGGAGAGTCCTGTTTGTCCGCAGGAACCTGCGGTACCTTACTGGCTTGCAGGAGGGGATCGCAATTGCTCAGTGACATCTCAGCTCCTCTCTTGCAGTCCAGTGGTTTGGCTCATCCTGCAGTGAGGAACAGCAGCAGCAGCAGAGCACCGAGTGCCAGAACAGGACCTTGTCCCCAGCGCCACAGGCGGTGACAGCACGAGACATGGAGCAGTTCTTCCTGGACTACATGAGGCAGAAGCAGATTGCAGAGGGCGATGTTCTCGACTCAGGGGATGAGGAGGCAGGTCAGTGCTGTGCCTGGTGGGAGAAGAGTGTGTTAGACTTGGAGAAAGATGGGGACCTCTGGGCTTTCCTTTTGTCACACGGGTAACCCAGGCCCAGGCTGAAGGTCTGGCACCCTCCTGGCAGTCTCAGGTCTGCTTTGAGCTGACCTTGGCTCACACACAGTGCTGCTGGGTGCTCTTCCTGTGCTGTGTGCAGGGGGGAGCGCAGTGGTTGCAGATCAAGGCTTGGATGGCTCTAAGACACAAGCACACTACAGTTTTTCCTTACCTCATAACAGGTCATTTGGGTTCAGGACCCAGCGTCTCCTCTTCCCAGGATCCTGCTGCATTTTCCTCGCCCTCCCTTGGGAATCCGTGTGCCATTTTCTCTGGCTAACGATGCTACCACTCCATTCTCCTTTGTCCTTGCAGACACAAATACAGGGAATTTTTAGTCTTTACTGGGCTGTGCTACGATCCTGACCTTTAAACACTTCAGCTTTAAATACCCAGGCTTTTCACGTCTCATAAAAATCAATGGCAGACAAGTCCATGGTAAGGAGAGCCTGCAAATGTCACACCAGCTGCATTGTCCAGTGAAGATAGCAAACCCTCCTGAGTCCCACACTCAGCTGAACCTGACACTTAGCTCACAGAACTCAAGCATGGACTTGCCTATATCGAGATGTGTTTAAAAAATGCCAAAGGCCTCACGTGGGAGCCCGCAGAGTGGTTGTGGGTGGCTGTTGTGATCTTCCAGGGTTTCCAAGTCACTTGCATGGCCTCAGTAATGGTTTTGCCTTCCAGATGAGGTTCCCCCCCTTGCTAAGCCAGAGCCAAACTGTGAGACAGAAGAAGCTCCCTTGCCCAGCCATGCTCAGCTGGCCAAAGATGTGCTGGAGAGGTGCATCCACTTGCTGTCTGACAGGAGCCTCCGTGTGCGGCTCAAGGTGCGTGAGCACCAGCGCCAACTGGATGGGTGGTGGCTGAGAAGGGGCTGGTGCTTGTCAGCACGTGCATGATGTGTGTGGGGCTTCCTGCCCTAGGGAGGTCAGTGCTGCCGTGGGGAGTCTGTCCTGGATGGGCCTGAGTCTGCCAGGGGAATGGGGGACAGTTTTCCAGGAGCTGTCTGGTTTAGGAATGGCAGCCAGGGTGGCTTCATACCAGCACCCTCCCTTGATGCTCGCGATAGTCAAGTCTTACGCCTCAGCCTTGGTGGAGGAAGCAGAAACATCTTTCTCCCATCCCCCTTCCTCAGCCTGCAGTGCACAGCCAGGATCAGTTTGGAAGGTGCAGGGGATGATAAGCAGGGCTAAAAGCCTGGGGTGAGGGCTTTTTAACTATGAAAATCCTTTGAAGGTGGCCTCCTTTTGAACTGCGAAGCGAGACAGAACATGCAGCAGTGAGGCATAACCCAGATTCTTGCCGCCAGGGCCCCAGCCCTGTCAGGTGATCCTGCTCCCATTCCCCAGGAGCAGGGTCCTCGGGCACAGCTCAGCCTGCAGAATCAGGCTGGGTTCATGCCCTGGTTCCAGCCCATCCCCATAGCCCAGTACAGGTTATGTCACTGTGCTACTTGTCCCTTTCCTACCAGGCCTGTGCTCTGTGTAACTGCTCAGTTATCCCAGCTCATGCTTAGGCAAAGCTGTACCCTTTTGTATTAAACCCTCCTTTCTCCTGGCATGTCACTGGGGATCCACCTGGGTGCCTGGAGCTGCAGTGCTCAAGGTCCGTTGCCTGCTCCTCCTGCCCAGGTCCTGGACGTGCTGGAGCTCTGTGTAACTGTGCTGCATCCTCATGGAAACCATCTGCTTCCTATGGCTCACCGTGTCTGGCCAGCTCTCGTCACCCGCCTGATCAGCGATGACCCTCTGGCAGTGCTCAGAGCCTTCAAGGTACAGCAGCGAGTCTGCCAAGAGCCTTCAAGCTGGTGCTTGGAAGCCAAGTGCTCAGGCATTGCTCTGCCCGTGAGAGAAGCACTGAGCCTGTGGAGTGATGTTAGCTGTGGCTGGGAACACAGGGCCACCACCCTGCAGTGGAAAGGCTTGTACCACTCCCACTGCAGCTTGTCCACAGATAAAACCTTGACACTGTTCCTGGAGGGAAGAGCAATAGTAGTGGGTATTGCAGGGAAGAGGGAAATGATTCTTTTACAGCCTAAGCAGCTGTCAGAGGCACTGTATAGTGCAACTTGCCGTTGCTGGAGCCAGCACCTGCACCCCCTTTGTAAGTGTTAAGACTGAAAAGAAGGGATTTTTTTCCACAATCGAGGTACTGGGAGAGGAGAGGTTAAGCCAAGACTTAACCTCATAATTACATTATTAAAGAGCTCCCGACCATGTCAACTGACTGCATTCTCTTCCTGATTCACCAGCTAGACAATAAAGCATGTTTCCAGAGGTTACCAGCCCCAGGGCTACACAGGGCTTACTCTGCTGTGCAGAATGAGATGCGTTTGGAATCCTTCAGTGTGAATAAAAGGAAAGTTTTGATTCCCCAAATTCAAGAAGCCATACGCTAGTGTTTCAGAGTAGCCACACCTCACACTGCCTGCCCTAAAAGGAGGGAGAGATCACTACACAAAAACTAATTAAGTCTTGAAAAGTTGGAGGGATCATTGCAATTAGCATTGAGCTTGGGTTTTGTGTAAGGAATCCCCCAGGATGTCTTCCTTCCTAAATCTCAAGACAGGAGGCATAGTATTGGTGTAAGCTAAGCACAGCATGACCAGCATCTGTCCTGCATGCTAAGACCATGAGCTTAGGGAAGTTCTAGGAGGGAACAGTATTCTGGCCACATAGGTTGGGCCCATGGATCACTCCTTCCTTTTCACATGTATTTAAGGCCATTCTCTAGGCCAGTTTGGCTTCTCTCCTGGGCACACACCCATGGTGCTGGGTGCCTGGGCTGTAGGCAGTCAGCATTTCTGCTCACTGCCATGCTTGTAGAGATGGGCTGTTTCCACTACAAAGGGGATTTATATCTTAATGGCATCTTCTGTCAGAGGCTCCTCCAGCAATTCTGAGTGAGACTTGACAAGCTGCTCCTACCTTTACTGTGCTGGTGCGAGAAGGGCAGTCCCAGGAGGTGGTCAAGTGAAACCAAAGCACGGTGCAGGTCTCTCAGCCCCTCAATTGAGCATTCATCTTCTGCTCCCTGTGGAAAACCATGTCAGGTGTGGTTACACTGCCCTCAGCTGCAATAAAACTACCCAGGGGAAGGAGTACCATGTCCCCACACTGGTCTGGAATGCTGGGCTCCTCCCAGACCTCTGTGCACTTATCCTCCAGTAACTGACTTCCTCACTAGGTGCTGTGTACCCTGGCTCAGAAGTGTGGGGACTTCCTGAGGCGGAGATTCTCCAGAGATGTGCTGCCTAAGCTGACCAGCTCCCTCCTCAGCCAGGCCCCAGCAAGTGCCAGAGCTGGGCCTGTGTACAACCACACGCTCGCCTTCAAGCTGCAGCTGGCTGTGCTGCAGGGCCTGGGCTCTCTGTGTGAGAAGCTGGACATGGGTGAGTACCGGGGAGGTACAGGCTGTGCGAGATCTCTGCCAGACTTACCTCTTCTCCTTTCAGCTCCACTGACCAAGCCTGCAGTTGCTTCTTAGCCCTCTGCTCCTCCATGGGATTGATTTCCTGATTTCTCCAGCGTCATCCCATTCAGGTACTTCATGTGTCCTCTTTGAGAGCTCTGTAAAGAGTGGTTGGTTGCTGTTTACTCCCCAAGAGACAAATGGGAGAGAAGATTCCCAGCACCTTGCAGAATGTGACTGTTCATCTCACTTGTGCATGAGAAGTGGGTACAAAGTGGAGCTCCTGGATTGCTGCAGCTGGGCCTGTTGGGCCATGCTTTGTTCTCAGTTAACTGAAGAGCTGGAGCCCAGCTAAGACTTCTGGCTAACCTCACTGGTTCCATTTTGGGGCATCTGTCTGGGTGACCCTTTAAATGCAGCACATTGCATTCTTCTACAGAATGAAGCCCTCCGAAATTCTTCTAGGTTAAACTCCTGGAGCTGACTTTGATGAGAAAGAAGGTTTGCTGGGCAGTTGCTCTTTTCCTCTCTCAATGCCCTTGATTGCTTTCCTAGCTTGGCTGCAAGATGTTCAAAAGGCGAGGTCAGGAGAGCTCTGGGTCAGACAGTTCAAGGGCTCAGAAGCCTCTTGCTGCCAGTTTAGAGCTGATGCTGTCAAGCTGCAGTGGGTTACCTCCTACCCTTCTTCTCTGTTCCATTTCTGCAGGCGAGAGTGACCTGAATAAAGTGGCAGATGCCTGCCTGATTTACCTCAGCGCCAAGCAACCCAGGAAACTGCAAGAAGCTGCCCAGAGGTAATGTCTCATAAATGCCTTTGTATCAGGTGTACAAATAATGAGGGACAGAGGCAGCAGAGTTGCCCCTTTCCCTTAGCACTTTTCCCACTCCTCCCTCTGGCACGTTGGAGTCCTGCACAACAGGATATCATGGAAGTTAACCCCTTTCTCTGGTTAAGTACCATCTACTAACCAAAATGAGCTAGAGGGTAGCGTGCCCACAAGCCTCAGCTTATTTTCAGATTTCTTTGCAGGGCATTTGGGAACAGGGGGAGAAGATGAGCTACTTGCTGTTTTCTAACTGCCTCCTATGTGGGAATACTTGGGGCTCTATGCCCACTGGTGGCATAAAACTGCAGAGAAGATAACTATGCAAGCAGATGTGCCAGACATTCCCATGCATTGTATCATGTAATACCTTCTGCAGGCTGGGGATTTACTTCTGTTATCCTTCCATTTTCCCTGGCCTCCTGTGAAGACGTCAACTGGGGCTCTGCCAGGTGGATGAGAGGTGTTCGGGAAGCTGTCAGTCTTGGCACCAGTCTTGCTCTGGGAGAGGTTAGAAGAGCACAAACAGTTTAGGTGAACACACATCAGCTCTATGAAGTGTTGACAGACATACTTTGCTGCTTGGTGTACAAGATCCTGCTCAGCGTGTTCCTGCTGTCAGGATAAGAAATTGCTGTTGTCATATGTTGTCACCTGGACACAGGGCCAGAGATTTCAGCAGACAAAACGAGCCCAGTTGCAGAACATGAATAGGTGAGCTGTGCCTCTCTGTCCCTGCTGAAGGACAGAGGAGAAGCCCCCCCTTTCTGTGTGGGCAGCCTTGCCTATGGGCAGGGAGCCAGCAGGGAGCAGGTTCAGCGGGTGTGGAGACTTCAGAGGGCAAACAGAAGAGCTGCCTTTCCCTTCCCCAAGCACCAGCCTCCGAGGTGCATGGGGTGAAGGGCTTTGTGTGGCTGGGCAGCAGCTCAGAAGGAGAGTGCTCAGAAGCTGTAGCTGTGCCTTTGTTTGTATTCCTGCACTGGGGAGAGCAGGTTTATTTTTACCTTCGTGGCTTTCATTGCATCGCAGCAGGCTTCGGCAGCGTTTGTTCTGCTGAGAGGCTCGTCACTGTAGGCTTGCATACCCTTAGCACAATAAAGCCTTCATCTGTGTAAGCAATGCTGGAAGGAAAGCAGAACACCAGGATCCATCTAGATATTTGGAACCTTAAGCTTTCAAAGCATTAACAAAACAGTCTGAAAAGCTGTGCAATTTCCCTCCCCAGTAGGGCTGGGGGGAAATACTGCCTGAGCCCTGTGATGTGATGGGGTCATTAGAAGCTGTACTGTGAAGGATGCTCATGGCTGTGGGAGGAAAAGGGCAGTAAAGTTCAGGGCAAGCAACGTTTTTCTCCTGTATATTATTTTTACTCTATTTTAAGAGAAATGCCACATGTTACGCTGCTCCCCCCTGCCTCTGATGCACTGCACATTTCACTGAACAAAGAAAGGCCTTTGTGAACAGCTCTCTCTGTGCAGCTGTGTTGACCAGACACATACATGCTCTGAGGCACGCATTGTATCTGGCCTGATACTAACCATGGCTATGGCAGTACCTGTAGTTTTCATTCCTATTTGTTTTAGTTTAGTCCTGTCTGATCCCTGGTCTTGGAGCCTGGAGGGATCAGAGTTAAGCATAGCACAATCACTTCTAACTAGAATACATGATACAAGGCTTCAGCCGGATAAGAATCACTTCTCAGCCATTCCTCAATTTCCTTTCCCCAGCAGCTCAAGCACCACATTCCTGTAAGCTCCAGTCCTTTCCCTTGCTCTCCATGTGCCTGAAAGCAATCCTGCAAATTGACACAGGCTGTCACATGTAAGGCCCTTTCCATCTAGGCAAGGGCACTTATCACCTGATACATGAAGAATTCTGCATTTTAAATGCTTCTAAAAACAGATGGGCCAGAACTAATCTTAGCCACAGCCTGAATGCCAGCATACGTCACATAACTCAGCTTTATCACTGCAGAAATCACACAGGGTAAAAAGATGTTTGGAACCAGCTTGCCATATTGATTTATACTAAGTGGCCTTTGCTCAGCTTTTTGGATTCTTATTCAACTCATGAGTTGTGACCTGCCAAGAACAAGGTCAGGTCTTACAAAGTCAGTCATAGCTCAAATAACTCCCTGCACTGAGCGGGTGAGGAGCCTGCAGGTATGCGAAGGGCTGCGCAGGAATTTTAGCCAAGGTGCTGGAACCATAAGAGAAAAAACCAAGGGAGTTCTGGCTGTCATCCAGGGATGTTATCATGCCCCAAGGAGGCTGCTTAATCCCATTTATGGAACCCTGTAGTTTCATTAGGTGAACTAGTGGGAGTAAGTGAATTTTGTAACTGCAGCTTCATGCAATACTCACCAGGCAAAAAGAGACACTGGGGAAAGAAAGGAAAAAGGACTCCAGCATGGCTGAGGAGGAGAAAAATGGGACAATGGGCTTTGTTGTAAGATGACTGCTGGGAGTGTTCCAGGAGAGGAGTGTTTTCCAAAGCCTGAGAAAAACAAAATGCACCAAAACAACCTAAAACACACTAAAAAAAAAAAAAACAACCCAAGCCTGCTGCTGGGAAGCCAGGGAGCACTGCTTGTGTCTGCCCTGCCATTAAGAATAAGCCAGTGCACTGCACATACAGTGACCAGGACCCCTGACCAGCTAAGGGAGCATGTGGGGCCCAAGCACTGGAACAAGGGGGGAGATGGTGCAAACAAAGTCACCATGTGTAAATCTGAGCTTCTCATCAGTCCGTTAAGTTGTATCATTCCTGACAAGCTTTTCACTCCAGGGAAAAAGAAACTGAAGGGAAAGGGTCTAAGGAGTTGTCACTGGCCTGTGCCAACTTCTAAGTTCTGCATTTTGCAGGCTGTTTGGAAATTCACACTCCATTCCTAATGCACCCTCAGAGCTTTGGAGGTTTTACCATTTGACCCTTGCATTGACCACCTGGGTAGGAATGGGGGCTTTCTCCTGGTTTTCTCCAGAAATAATTTCCCCAGTGCCTACTGAAGCCTGTTAGTTTAATGTTCAGCAGAGATGCAGCAGTCAGGCTTGTCCTTTGCCGGCCCATCCACTGTGCCCTGGCTTTGCTTGGAGCTTGGGAAAAGGTAAGAAAATAGCCATGCTCTGCTTTGTGCTGGTAGAATAAGTGGTTTAGCACAACAGGAACAAATAGGAACTATTTTTGGACCTTTTTAGATCTGGGAGTTGGTCAAGCAGCGTACCTCCTTTGGTTTGATTGTGTAGTTCACTGCCTACTGATTGACAGCCATCAGTCTCGTGCTGGGCTCAAGTACACTGAGAGCCACCTGCACAAGCAAAATCCAATAAAATTATATTTAAGTTAAAAAAAAAAAAAAAAAGGCAACACCGGAAAACAAACTTGGATTAACCCCAGGATTCTTTGCCATGGCAACAGGTTGCTTAGAAACTACCCCAGCGTTAGTCTGAAATGTGGAAGTCAAGTTGTTCTTTAAGCTGCACAGCACTCCGGGTTATCGGAGATAATCACACACCTCAGGCCATTGCGGCACCAGAGGCTGTGGAGTTCTCCAGGGACCACCAAGCTCTTGGGGGTGGCTCTCTGCAGAGCAGCTGATGGGGAGAGGCTGGGGAGCAGAGGTCTTCTCTGGGAATCAGAACCTCAGCCTGGTTTGGGTTGGAAGGGACCTTAAAGCTCCTCCAGCTCCAACCCCTGCCACGGGCAGGGACCCCTTCCACTGGAGCAGCTTGCTCCAAGCCCCTGGCCTTGAGCACTGCCAGGGATGGGGCAGCCACAGCTTCTCTGAGCACCCTGTGCCAGCGCCTCAGCACCCTCACAGGGAAGAGCTTGTGCCTAAGAGCTCAGCTCAGTCTCCCCTCGGGCAGGTTAAAGCCATTCCCCTTGGCCTGCCCCTACAGGCCCTTGTCCAAAGCTCCTCTCCAGGTTTGCTGTAGCCCCTTTAGGTGCTGGAAGGTTACGAGAGGCCAGGTTGTGCCCATGCTGGAGAAGCAGAAGCCAGCTGAACAGTATTCCCCATTCCTATGTTTACTTCACAGTGATTCATCTTGCCTGGCCCTATCCGCCCCGCCATACGGAGAGAGGATTGCTCCTGAGCAGCTGCCCAGCACCCATCCTGAGCTGGGGAAGCCACTGGGACCTGCTGTTTGCTGGCAGCAGCATGCTCACGCTGCCGCAGCCAAGCGAGCACCAGCAGCTTGGAGAGCTGGTGTGTGGCTGGCAGGGGGTGCCAACCCTGCCCCTGGGGCCAGGCCTGTCCTGTGTCCCATCAGAGAGCTGCAGGAACAAGCCAGGAGAGCAGGAGCCCCGTGAGCTCACCTACATCCAGCCGCTCCCAGGAAGGAGGCTCATTGCCAATGGCTTTGGGGCACGTCTAGGCTGGTTCCTCCGGAGCAGACCCATAGGAACCACAGCACCCACAGCTGGGGACGCTGCCAGCAGCTTGCAGGGACGTCTCCCCTCGTTGCTCTGCAGAGACCTGCGCCAAGAGACAGGCGAGGGGTTAATGGCAGACAGGGAAAAGCAACAGCTTTGGCTGCTCATGGTGTGCAAGGGTCACACAGCGATGGAATTGTTGTGAGGTGAGGGAGCTTTCTAGTGCCTTCATCTCATTTCTGTGCTCTCCCAGGTTCCCCTCAGCACTGTGCTCCCTCTCACAGGAGAGCTGCTAAACAGGATTCCTGCCTGGTTTAGGGAAGAAATGAGCTCACTTGAGGGGTACAGGTTCTTCAGGGAGAGTTTGGACACAGTGGAGTCTGCATTTTGTGTGGCTTTTGTAGCAGGTGATCTTTGATTTTAGAAAGGGGAGCTCCGTCCGGTGCTGCTTGTGGGGACAGACAGACCCACCTCTGTGCCTCCCATCGCCTCACCCCACTGTTCTCCTCACGGCCCTGTGATTTCAGCGGACGCCACTTCTCAAACCCTGAGACAGGCCTGGCTGAGCCCAAAAGTTACCACAGAGAGAGCTGGCAGGGGAAATGAGCAAGTGCAGGTCATGCAAACCAGCCCTTCCCTCCTGGGAGCTTCCTGCTCTCCAGCAGGACTGTCCAGAGGCTTTGTAATGAGGCTCACAGCTGGAGGCAGAAGGGTGCTTGCTCAGAGATCAAATCCCCTGGCTTACCCGAGGTATTGACATTCACAGTGAAAACCATCAACAACACAGTGTAAAGCATTAGAGGAGCTGCCATTCCTTGTCCATTCCATTGTTAAGGAAGGAGGTGTGGGGTTGGTTTGGTTTTAAAGAAAATCCTGCTCTGTGAAAGGTGCTGTGCGGAAGGAAGACAATTTGGAGGCAGCAAATAAGGATTAGGGTACAATGCCCTCAATACAGCATTTAGCCTTACCTGTGGCAGCTGCCCAGGAACCCCCTTGTGTTCACCACCCAAAAGGGAGAGCAGTCCAGTGGGCTGACCCCCTCATTTGCCAAACCCAGAGAGGGTGTTGACCAACATCCACACCTTGCTTTAGGAGCGCTGCAGATCCAGAGCATCCTGCGTGTAAGCAGCACATGCGTACGCTGCAGTCACCTCCCAGTGCTTGGGACAGGCTTTTGCCAGACCAGAGCCTGGGTCAGTCACTCAGCAGCTGCTGGGCTGATGTCTGTGACTTGCTGTGCAGAACAGTTCTTCTCCCACTTGCCAGTAGCTGTGGTACAGCTGCACTGTCTTCTCTTGCGCACAGGAGCCATTTTAATGGTGCTCTCTAATGCGCCTCCGTTCAAGCTGGCAGAGTGCATAAGGGCATCCCACAGCTCTGCTGAGGGCCCTGCTGGGTGCCAATCAGAAGCCCTTCTCACTCGTTCCTTTCTTCCCACCGTTTCCCAGTGTTTTCCTCCACTTAATGGCTGTGGACCCTGACCGGACATGGCTCTTGCTGACAGAGACCTGCTGCCCACACGGGTACGAGCCCCCCCACGCCAGCCTGCGGCCGGTGAAGCTGGGAGGGATGGGGAGGCAGCGGAATGAGCTGACGGACAACGTGCGGCTGCTGCTGGAGCGGCTGCGGCAGCGGGAGAGCGGAGCACAGGAACCCCCTCCTTGACTGAGCTGTGAAGTGGCTGGTGCGGGAGGGGAGCTGCCGGGATGGAGCTCACCCTGGAAGAGGCTGGGATCTGGAGCCCGGATCGTGCAGAGCAGAGGAGGGGCTGCCTGTTCTAAACAGCAGTTGAGGTGAGGTGGGTACATTGCTCCGATTCCTCCTGGCCTGGTGCTGGGCAGGGCTCCGAGGGTCACAGCACATCTGCTTCAAGGGCTTCAGTACCAAGAGCGAGTCATTTTCCAGAAATTACTTCCCAGCTCTGGATCCTTGGCCAGGGCCCCTACAGCAGCCACCCCACTCCTCTGACCTCCTCACAACTGGGATCCTTTCTCCTGTTCCCAGCTTGACAGCTATTGACAACTCAAAAGCTCATTTCTGGCCTTAACCCTTCCCAGAGAAAGAATCCAGTTTGGGTGCGTTAAAGCCATTTTCTTTGTAAAAACCAGTTGATAGCAGAAAAGCTAAAATGCATTTCCAGTAAATCCTCACTACTATTCCCGGCAAGAACAATGGATCCTCTGAGGAACATCGAGGCTGCTGCTGAGACCAGGCGGCTGCACTGTGCTCTCGAGTCCCACCACAGAGCAGGATTAGCGCGTGACCAGATGCGCCAGTGAAACCCAGCCCTGGCTGACAGCGCGCAGTGAGTGAAGGCTCCTCTTGGTTCCCCAATCCCCTGCCATTTCCACAGGGCATTTCTGAGACCTCTCCATCGCCCACCTTGAGGAGAACTGGATGAAGTACCTACCTGCGCCCTGTGCAGCCTCCAGGGTGGGTGCAGACGTGGGCAGAGGTGGTGACAGGAGGTGTGAGTGCGGCAGCACCATGGTTTGCAATGCAGTGAGCGGAGGGGACAGCCGGTCCCTGGGATCTGCTGCTGGCCCTCGGAGCACACACAGCTCACAGGAACCCGCTGCAGCTCCGGGTCCTCCAGGCTCCATCGCAGACAATCTGCAGCCGCCTGTTCCCAGACCATGTCTCCTGGATTCAGCTCCTTCACCCCGAGTGGCTCCTGGCAGCTGCAGCACCCACAAGAGTTCTGTGATGGGAGAGCAAAGGGACCGACTGTGCCTGCGAGTGTGGGAGCAAGCTTAGAAAGGCAAAAACCAAAGCAATCAACTGATTGTGACATGGCACAAGCTCCGAGCATCACTGCTGGGGATCCTGGGTGAGCATCCAAAACTTGCCTTGGTGGTTGGAACCAAGGGGGCTGCTCCTTCAGGAAACACACAAGTCAATGGCTTTTTACCAGCTAGGACAGGGCTGCAGCTCAGCTGCTGCCCTTTTGTGCTTTGTGGATACAAACATTGTTTAACACGGGGCTGGATTTTGCACAGAGGTGCCCTGCAGAGCTGAGCTGATGGGAAGACAGGAGAGGCAGGAGAGGAAGACAGGAGAGGCGGGAGAGGAAGACAGGAGAGGCGGGAGAGGAAGACAGGAGAGGCGGGAGAGGAAGACAGGAGAGGAAGACAGGAGAGGTGGGAGAGGAAGACAGGAGAGGAAGACAGGAGAGGCAGGAGAGGAAGACAGGAGAGGCAGGAGAGGAAGACAGGAGAGGCAGGAGAGGAAGACAGGAGAGGCAGGAGAGGAAGACAGGAGAGGCAGGAGAGGAAGACAGGAGAGGCAGGAGAGGAAGACAGGAGAGGCAGGAGAGGAAGACAGGAGAGGCAGGAGAGGAAGACAGGAGAGGAAGACAGGAGAGGTGGGAGAGGAAGACAGGAGAGGCGGGAGAGGAAGACAGGAGAGGAAGACAGGAGAGGTGGGAGAGGAAGACAGGAGAGGTGGGAGAGGAAGACAGGAGAGGTGGGAGAGGAAGACAGGAGAGGAAGACAGGAGAGGTGGGAGAGGAAGACAGGAGAGGCAGGAGAGGAAGACAGGAGAGGTGGGAGAGGAAGACAGGAGAGGCAGGAGAGGAAGACAGGAGAGGCAGGAGAGGAAGACAGGAGAGGCGGGAGAGGAAGACAGGAGAGGAAGACAGGAGAGGTGGGAGAGGAAGACAGGAGAGGCAGGAGAGGAAGACAGGAGAGGTGGGAGAGGAAGACAGGAGAGGCAGGAGAGGAAGACAGGAGAGGCAGGAGAGGAAGACAGGAGAGGCGGGAGAGGAAGACAGGAGAGGTGGGAGAAGAAGCCTTTGGGCTCCAAAGCACCCCAGCACTAGCACAGAGTTTTGGGGGGTGTTCACTTAGTGGAGCTCACCCCTCAGGTTCATGTGGTGCTCACACCAACCCTCTGCACCTCTGCGGGTGGTTTGAGCTGGTCCCTCCGGGAAGCAGAATCCTTCTGGATTCACCTGCACTGAGACAAGCCCCCCCCCCCCCCCATCCCGGCCCCATCACAACCCAACTGCACCAAGGTCCCCGGTGCCCTCATCCGGTGTCACGGCTCTCCCAGACACCACCACCACCCCCCCCCCGCCACGGTGCCGCCGTCACAGCCGCCTGTCACGGCTCTCCTCAGCTTCGTTATCACCCCTGCTTTATTACAGGCAGAGTAAATTGCTTTTGTCTGAAGCAGGATAATGGCCAGGAGAGTGACTGCGTGAAAATGGCATTTTCATGAGGCTGGTTCCTCCCCAGCAGTGACTTGCATATTAAGCTCAGCCCGTTCACAAGCGAGCCGGGGGCTGCTCTGCTGCCCTGCCCAAAGCCCCTTCCCCAGGGCAGGCACCTGAGCAGCACCCAAAGTACCAGGACCAGGGACCGAGCTGCGGCAGCACCCAGGGTGCGGAGGGTGCCCAGCTCCACTGAGCACCCTCAGCACCCCGGAGGATGCGGAGCTGGAGGGGCTGCACAGGAGCTCAGTGCTCCCCAGGTGCAGCGAGTGGGGCTGCTCCAAGCACCTTCCCCAGGGATGAGGGGCAGAGAAACCCGTGTCCAGCCACGTCTTGCACACACGGACCCAGGGCAGAGCCCCACGCACAGCCCGTGGGTCAGGTGCTGGGTCCTGCTCCCACGTCCAGCGGGTCCCTCTCCTTTGGCTCCAACTCCAAAGATTTCCCATCAACCCGGCAAAATCAATCTCATCCAATAAAACCCGTGCTTTTTAGAGCTCGCCTCTGGGTTTTGCAAGCGACTCCTCCACACAGCCATTTGTTTACTCCCCATTGGAGCTGATTTGCAGCCTCTCGCCCTCCCCGGCGCAGCCCGGGCTCTTCCTTTCCCTCCGAGGCAGACGGTGCCTGCCGCTCCCCTCCTTCCCCCGTGTCGCGGGTCCCTGACCAGGAGCCCAAGTGCAGCACAAGCCCCGCGGCTGTTGGTGCCTGTGGCAAAGCAGAGCTGCCAGCCAGAGCCCCCCTGCCCTGCAGCTCCCGACCCCAACCGCCGGCAGCACCTGCGGGCTCAGCGGCCCCGGTGCTGCTTCCTCCGCCGGAACGGGCTCTGCAGCGGGGACCCAGGGCGGGCACAAGGGACACGGTGGCTCTTGTCGTGGTCGCCAGCAGCACCGTGCCCGTCCTCAGCCCCCGGGCAGCGCCCGGTGCTTTTGTTACTCGAGCACTGACAAACGGCTTCAGGTGAGCAAAGCAGAGGCGAGGGGAGCGCTGCCGAGCCCCAGGGAGCAATGAACTGCAAAGCAGCCGGGGGGCTTCCGGCAGATGGGGCCGAGTCAGCGCTGCCAGTGCCGGGAGCTCCTCAGCCAGGGCAGAGCCTGACCCAACGGCAGCCCCAGCACCCCGCTGCAGGGACCCAACCTCCTGCCTGGCCAGAGACGAGGCCTTTGCTCTGGTGCCCAGGCAGGGATTGAAGCTGGCGCCCTCAGCACAGAGGGGCCAGAGCCCAGCAGCCCACCCAGCCTCGCCGCAGCACCCAGCTCCCCATGGCCGTGGTGGGGGCAGGCCCAGCTCACCTGGGACCTGGTTGTGTCCTGCACCCGTGGGACAGCAGCACCCCACTCCCAGCCAGGGCAGAGCAAGGTATGGAGCTCCCCAGCTGCAGCTTTTAAATGCTCTGAGCCCTCAGCTGCAGGTGATGATGAACATCATCACCCACACCCCAATCCCATCCCATCCCCACTGTCCACAGCCTGCCAGCCCCAGGGGCAGCCCCAACTGTGCCCCTTTTAGCCAAGACAGTGCCAAAGCCACGTCCCCTCCCTGTGCCAGGCACAGAGACCGCAGACTCGCAGAGGCTTCGTTTAAAGAGCTTTATTAGCTGCAGCAGGTCTGGTGTGGCAGGGAGCAGCACCCGGCACCCTGACAGGGACACCGGGACCCTCCCATCCCTCCCCACTGCCCCGTCCCCAGCAGTGGCGTTTGCCCACGTGCCATTGGCAGCCACGCGGAGCCCGTGACCCACGCCAGTGCGGTGCTGCGGCGCAGGAGGAAGGGATGCTCGGCCAAGTGGCACCGGCACGGGCAGTGGGGACAGAGTGAGGGAGGATGGGGCTCATGGCCAAAGCCCCCCTTCCTCCATGGAATGCAAAGGGCCGGGAGGAGCAATGTGTGAAAGCGGGGCCAGCTCCCCTGGCACAGCTCACATGGGGGCCGCGGGCGGTGCCTGGCTGGGCAATGCCGTGGCACAGCCCATGGCACCACAGCCGTGCCGGGAGCGTGCCGGGGGCGTGCTGCGCCGTCCTTCTCTGCTGAGCTCAAGCCTTGATGTGCTGGGGCAGCTCTGGGGCAGGCGGGGGCAGGGGGAGGTGGTTCACACGGTCTGTAAGATGGGTGCTGGAACTTATACACAGAGCGGGGCTGAACGGAGCAACTAAACCGGGGCTCCTACGGGAACAGGAGGAGGTTTCTGCGAAGCACGAGGGAGGGCAGGGAGGGTCCCAGAGGCAGAGGGGTTCCACCGGGCACCAAAGCTGGGGCACAACGCGGCCGGTGGCACCACGGTGGCCGCAAACAACAGGGCACCCCCACATGGCACCAGTGGGATGGGGACCATCACCGGCCCCAGTCACGGACATGGTCCTGCTCCCACACCGAGGCCTGGCACCGCTGCACCAGCGGGGCTGGGGAAGAGACCGACGCGGTGCCGGCTGGCGGGAGGAAGAGGAGGAAGAGGAGGAGGGCGAGGGGGTCGATGGGCAAGATGGGCGGCGGGGCCAGTCTCTGGCAGGGGCGCGGGACCCCCGAGGGCTCCGCTGAGTCCGGGGCTGCGGCGTCCCCCCGGCACCGCCCGCCTACAGCGCGCAGGAGGCGTCCGCCGAGCGCTTCCTCAGCTCCTTCCCGGCCTTGTGGTGCTGGTGCTGGTGGTGGTGAGCGTGCCCCGAGCCGGGCTCCGGCAGCACGGCGCCCCGCGGCCGCGTGTCCTGCGGGTGCCCCGTGCCCCCCGGCGCCTCCACGCGCAGGTACGCCTTCACCTTGTGGTGCCGCGCCTGGCCGTCGCTGGAGTCGATCACCCGGCACTCGTAGGTCCCCTCGTCCTCCGGCTTCACCCGCGACAGGCGCAGCTTGTGGGAGATGTTGCTGCCGACCACCTTCACCACCTGCGGCGGGCACACGGGGGTCAGGCGCCCCCCGGGACCCCCGCTGACACCCAGAGCAGCGCCCCCTCCATGGGTCCCAGGGGGACGTGGCAAAGGTGGGGGACCCCGGACCCCGGGGTGACGCCGTCCCTGGCGCGGGGCTGGGGATCGATGCGCATCCGCGCCGGTAATTAGCTTTTCTACCAAATTGATTCGCTCTCAGCATTTATCACCCCATGAAATTTAAGACTCACTCGCCAGAGCCGGGGCTGCTGCTGGGCCGGGTCAATAAATCACATTTATGACCCGCCCCGAGGCCCCTGGCTCTGTTCCCTACAATCACGCTGGACGGCAAAGGCCATTTTTCTGCTCACCGCTGCATTTGTTAGCTGAAGATTTTATGGTGTTTAGAAACCGGGCACAGGCCGAGGCAGGCTCCGAGCCGTGCCCAGGATGGGGCAGGGGCTGTGCACCGGGGGAGATGAGCTGCGGGTGCTGGTGTGAGCAGCTGGGGGCTGAAGGAGCTTCAGAAAACGCCTTTGTGTCAGCAGAGCCGGGGGGCACCGAGATGAACGGGTGGGAAGTTTAGAACTAGTGCAAGAAAAGCCCAGTTTGCCGCTGGAGCCGCTGCCCCGCAGCTCCCCCAGCCTCAATCCGCGCCTCGGCTGTGGCAGGGATGAGTTTGTGGCCTGCTGTGATGCTTGTGGCTTCCTGCTGCCCTGAGACACCCCCGCACCGGGCAGGCCAGACACTGCAGGGCCCAGCCCCAGCTCAGCCCCCAACGTGCCGCGCTCAGCACCAAAACAGGGGTTAAAGAATGCGAGCTGAGGTGGGAAATAAACCCAGACCCACGGTGTTTGCTGCTCCCAGATCTGGGCAGAGCCGGCGCCGGCCTCTCCAGCACCAAGTGTGTTTTGGCAGAGGAAGCCTGGCCTGGGGCTGCCCGACGCGGCGCTTTCTGTGTGATTTACATCGCCTCGCACCGCCTGGCTCTGCCGTTTGCTCTCAGTTGCTGCTGTGGCTGTAACGTGGGGTTTATCAGAGGGGCTCGTGGTGCCTTTGCCCATGTTCATTTATCGCCTCCGTTTGGAAGCACTTCAGAATCAGGGGCATTTAAAACAACAGAACGAAGCCGGTTGGACACTCAACGCCTCTCGCTGGATCTGCAGGAGGCAGCAGAGCTGCTGCACCCCGAGCACCTCAGATACCCCCGGTTACACTGCACCCGCATCGGCTGCACCGGACACAGCGGTGGAGCTGAGCCGAGCCCAGCGCCCGCCTCACCCCTCCTGCCGGGGGGACCCCCTGTGCCCTGCAAGGGCAAACAAAGAGCCTGCAGCAGGGAGGGTGGGAAGCACCTTCTGATGCTGCTGTTCCTGTGGCCCCCCCAAACACGGACCCCACGGGGGGGGGGGGGTCATGCCTGCCAGCGGGAGGCCGGGAGCAGTTTCTGTATTGAACTGAGCGTCTCCTCATTCTGCCCACACGAACCCAACCGGCTTTGGGATGCCAATCCCTGACTAAATTAGATTCATTTTCTCCTCAGCACCAGCGTGCCCCTGAGATGCCGACAGGAGCCGGTCGGGGCTCACACCCAGGCTGCAGCCCCCAGTGCCGGGGGTCCCTGACACCCCCCAGCCCCAGGACACCTTGTCTGGGGCACCGGCCTCGCACAGGCACCAGCCCTGGGGACCCTCCTGCTCCCCTGCCCCGGGCAGCCCGGGCACCAGGAACCCTCCCACCCCGCTGCCGGCGCCCCCGCAGGAGCCATTATCCCCACTCACGCTTATTTTAGTCGCGTCCTTGCCAGGCTCCTCCTGCGGCGAAGCTTTCAGCTGCTGGAAGAGCGCGATGGGAGAGACCAGGGAGGGAAGAGAAATCATCAGCTCGGCTGCGAGGAGGCAGGAGCCCAGCGGAGCCCGGGGTGGCTGCTCCGCGGAGGAGGAGGAGAAGGGAGAGGGAGAGGGAGAAGGGGAAGGGGCTGCTCAGCCCTGGCAAACTCGGACCCCCTGGGCAGGTGGGAGCCATACAAGGCACATGGGAAGGGGAGGGAGCACTTCAGCGGCTGGAGGACACAGGGTGCCTGCCCGTGGGTCCCCACTGCATCCAGCTCCATCAGTGGGTGCTCCCCATGACCTGGACTGGGCTCGATGCCCGCTCCAACCACCCCTCGCCCTGCAGCCCCTGGCAGCTCTGAGCCAGCGGCAGCTTCCCCGATGCTGCTCAATTTATGGTAATACCAGCAGCAGCTCTGCCAAAGACACAGTAATAAAGGCTCATTAAAATACCTAAAGCTGCCTTCCCATTATTTGGCCCTTATCTCTGTGTGAACAGAAAGAGAAATAAAGAGACAGCTGTTTGCCGAGACCAGTACACACGGAAATAGGGAGAACAAGGGAGGGCTGGAGGGGGAGGATGAAGGGATGGGACGGATGCAAGAGCAGTTGTGATGAGATGAGAGAAGGCAAAAGCACCAGGGCAAAGCCTCTGCCTCAGTCAGTCCCCAGGGATGGGATAACTGGAAAGGGTGGCCAGGACAGCCCAGCCCCGTGCGCTGGAGCATCCTCAGTACAGCGGGATGCTGTGCACCCCGCACATGGTCCTGCAGGACCGGTCAGTGCTGGTGCTGAGCCTCAAATGCTGCTGCAAGGGAAGTCCCATGAGAGCTCTGCCTCTCACTGCTGCTGCTGGATGGGGAGGACGAGGGGCATTACCTGGTTGGAAGCCCACATCTGTTTGTCCGCCCAGTCCTTGTGGTTGCGGACGTACCACCACTGTATCTCCAGGGAGTAGGAGGGGGAGCCGGTGCCGCGGAAGGAACACGCCATCTCCACGTCCTCGCCCGCCTGCGCCGTCATGTCGTGGGGGGTCTCGGTGAAGAGGGCTGCAGGAGACAGAGCGAGGGCTGCGGGGATGTGCCACTGTCACAGCAAGGGGCGATGCCACCGCCCGTGCGAGCAGGGCCACCAGGAGCACCAGGACCCGTCCTGGGCAAGCAGACCCAGCCCTCGGCCCTTTGCCAGGGGCAGTGGCAGGAAAGGGAGGGAGCAGAAGCCTCTGAGCCCCTTCCCTCCACACCTCCCCCTGGAACCTTGCCCCAGGGTGGCAGGGCCCCAGCGCACCTCCGAGGTGTCACAAATGAATACAGCATCCGCTTAGATCAGAGCACAAATGAAAAACAAATCCTCGTTTAATGTGGCCCCAAACACTCTCCCACATGCCATATGGTTTGCTTTCCTTGCTCAAAACAAATATTGTTCGGAGATGTAATTAGAATTCTTTTCATCTCCTCTGGAGGGATCCTTGCTCCTCTGTAACAACGGCCCCAGCGTGTGGGCCGCTGGCAAATGCCATCCCCCCAACCTGCGGCGGCCTCTCCATGGCACGGCACGGGGACAGGGGCTGAGCCTCCAGCACCAGCACAGCCAGGCCGGGGCTGCCAGAGCCCCCCCGTGCCCCTGATGTTGTTTTGGCCACGGAGGCAGTGGGGCTGGGACAGGGCCCTGCCGGATCTGCCCTCCCACCTTCACCAGCCACCTCGTGCCACCGGCACTGCCGGTTCACAGCCGCCGCGCAGGTGCCTCCGGTGCCATCGCAGCCCCCCGGCCCGTTCGGCAGCAGCGCACAGCTTCCCACCAAGCCCTGATCCCCTCTGAAAAAGAATTACTATCAGCCCAGACGGAAAAGTTAATACCTTCAGTACCCCCGGTCCCTCCGGACGCACGGAAATCCCACACTTATCACTTTCCTTTAATCCATCTTAGCAGGGGAACTGAGCGAAATACCCAGCACAAGGCTCCCACCAACCTGGGGCTCCCACCGGGTTCCCAGCACGGATCCTGCAGCCCCTTTGCCCAGGACCCAGCACCAGCTGGGGTGGGGGGGGTGTCTGTGCCGGGGGGAATCCGGCCAGGAACAGCGCCAGTGGTCAAGGGTTGAGGGAAGGGCAGGAGGGCCCGGCACTGCCCGGCACATGGCAAAGGCATCTCCAGCCGTAGCCAACACTCACCCACCCTTCCCCAGCCACAGCCCAGGATGGGGATTCTCCTCCACAGGATTCCCAATGGCAGGAGCAATGGACAAAACCAGAGGGTCCTGGCAGAGCCTGCGCCAGCCCCTGGCCCCTGTGGAGCAGAGGCACGGGCAATGGCTGGAGGACTTCCGCCGTGTCCAGGTTACTCTGAACACGATTGAAGTCTGGTCCCACTGATGGGATTTGGCAGCTGAGCAAAGGCCTGACTGAATGAGGCGCCTCCCTCCTTTCGGGTTTTAATTGGGAAGCGCGGGTATTAATTAACCCCAGAGCGCAGCCAAAGCAGGGCAGGGCCCACCGGTGGAGCTGGCTGGACACCCCCCCCCCCAGCACTCCCGGGACCCCATTGATCCTCCCGGCCCTTCCTCACCTCCCCAGGGCCGCAGCTGTGAGTGACGCGCTGGGAGCTCGGGACAGACAGGGCATAAAGCGCCTGCTGATGGATGGACAACAGGGTCTGACAGCAGGAGGGAAGGTGAGGCCAGTTCCTTCCTCCCTTCACATCCCGGCTCTTCATCCTTCCCTTCCGCCCCACTGCCCACTCCCTCCATCCCAGCTTCCCACACAGGGCTCCTCTGCGGGAAGGGGCTCCAGGACCCCAGTGCAAAGGGAGACCCCAGCAGCCACCCCAGGACACCCGGATTAGGGGCAGCGGGGCCACCACCAGCCCCAGATCCACATCAGGACAGTTCCCACTGTGAGAGGGGAGCGTGGTGGTGCCATGAGCAGCCCCATGGCTGGGCACAGACCCGGCTGCCACCGGCACCGCTGCTGGGATGGGGCTTTGGTGCTGGAGCTGCTCAGAGCCATCCCTCTCCCCACCGCTGCCATCGGTGCCGCATCCTGGCGGCGGGAGGGGGGCCGGTGCTGGGCTGGCTGCCGCGTGCTTTATGGCCTGGTACCTGTCATAAACTGGGAAAATCAGGATCAATAAATCTTGCAGGAAACAAAAATCAGGGGAAATAAAATGAACTCAATGGGGAAACAGAGATAAACGGAATTGAAAACGCCTGCTGGGACAGCTTGGTGCTCTCATAAACCGGAGATAGAGAGGCTGCTGCTCTCCTCCCCAAGCGGGCAGGATTCATTGCCACGGCCCCGCACGGCACGGGCAGGAGGGCGGCGGGGAAGGGGTGTCCCCCCCAGCCTGTGCCAGGCCGTTCATCACCCCGGGACCTGGAAGTGACGGCCCGGCCCCTGCGCTGGGCCCCTGCAGCCCCTGCGAGCCTGGCCGGGACCCCGCTCACTGCCCAGCTTTGGTGCAGCCTTGCAAGGGGCCGTGCTGCCTTTCTCAGCCTCCCCAAGGCATCAGCTGCAACAACCACGACTTAAACGGCGCCGTGGGCATGCACTGGGGTCGGTGTTTGTGTAAATATGGATTGGAGGGTGATTAAATACGGGTTGGACATTCGCAAATGCCTGTGAATCACCCGGTTCGTGCCCACGCCTGCTGAGTTGTGAACCCCACTGAACCACGGCAGCACGGGTCACTCAGATGCTTCTGTCTCTGCCTGACAGCACAGCGGCCCCTGGCAGAGCCATGGCTGCGCTGGAGGGGTGGCCGGGCAGGGCTGGGGGAGGCTGGGGAGCCCCTGGCCCCAGGGGAGGGGGATGAGGAGGAGGAGGCAGCCCTGGCAGGACGGTGTCACCGGATCAGCCTCTGCCGCCCCTTGTCCCTCCCTCCGGCTGCCGCTGTTGTGCCGTGGGCTGCCATCAGGGGTGGTTTATTCTCCCCTCCGCAGAGCTCTGGCCGTAATTCCTGGTTCATCACGGTTCCGGGAGCCAAGGCTCTCATGGACTAATTGTGGGCTCAGCCTCGTGCGCTGGAAGCCCCCCTCTCCACTCCCCGGCAGTGGGATGGTGCCGTGAGGCACTGCAGGAAGGAAGCGGCTCTGGAGGTGGCCACTGCAGCCGTGGGGCGAGGGGCGCCTCAAGCCCGCATGGAGCCTGTCCCCAGGCACTGCCATCAGCCCTGTCCAGGCCAGCGGGTCCCCTCCAGCACCAGGTGTGGGACCCCACCAACCCCCAGACCTGCCTCCATCCTCCCTGGCACAGGCTGCCTGCGCAGGAGGGGGCAGGAGGCATCCCCCTGACTGGATCCAGGAGCAGGAGCCCGGCTGCTGCCTGGACACGGGGCTGCTGGCGCGGCTGCTCCTCCCTCCTCTTCCCGTCTGCAAGTCAACACCTGGGAATGCAGCTCCTCCTGACGAGCCTCGCGCAGGGGTGCTGACCCCGGGTCACCAAAATCACATCCCGGCCACAAACGGGCGCACGGACAGAGCGGCGCCGCGGCCGGCGGCACCAGCGAGGGCAGGGCCGGCGGCTCCGGCAGGGACGGGGTGAGACCAGGGCTGGATCCAGCATCCATCCGGCACCGCGGGGGCCCTGCTCCCCGCTGGCAATGCTGCCATCACAAGAGGAGCGTGAGGCTGAGCACCGCGAGCGCCGGCACGCTGGGGCCGGGAGCGCCATTTCTCTGCCCCTATTTACTGTCACATTAGCAGCAGAATTAGCTCAAATTTGCAGCGCAGATGAAACCAACCCCCCCGAGCGGCTGCGTGAGGCCGGAGCTCACCTTGCGGGGAGCTCGAATTCACCTTGAAACCCGCGGGTGTTTCCATCCGTTCGCCGTCGCCCTCCCGCTGCCCAGGCAGGAGAACAGCAGGGAGAGACCCGGCCCCGGCTGCCAGGAGCTCCCCGGGCGAGGGGCTCCCAGCTCCAGCTCCCCGGCTCTGACAATCCCCTCCCGAGGGACCGCAGGTTTTCGAGGGCAGTTATTTGAGAGTGTGACCCCTCAAACCGGCTGCTGGAGCAGCTCCTGGCAGGTCCCCGGCAGCGCCCTGCAGCCACCACTCGCACTGGTGCTGGTCTCTGCCAGGGGATGATTCCCAACGGGCAGAGGATGATTCCCAATGGGCAGGGCACCTGGCAGGAGGCAGGAACCGGGATGGGGCAGACAAGCTCTGCTTCACTGCAGATCAGGACCCCCAGCCTCACGCCCAGCACCAGGTGCCACGGGCACCGGCAGCGCTGCCCACACCGCTCATGGTGCTGGTTCCCATCCCGCAGAGCCAGCAGCTCCCGGTGCTCATGGGCACAGCACCCTCCTACCTGGCTCTGCCCACCCCACCACCGGGGGCATCATCCTGGTCCAGCTGCATGTGGAGCACACGGTGCATGGCACCAACGCGTCTGGCACAGCCAAGCCCAGCCAATGACCCAGTGCCTGGCCACGCACCCATCGCAGTGTGGTGGGGTGCTCCCTGGGTGCCCTGGGGAGGGGGGAGCCAGGCAGGAGATGAACACACAGCCAAGGAAATGCCCATGGAGAAGAGCCCAGACGGACCCAGAGCCGTCGTCGGATGGGCTGGGAAGGGCTGTCCGTCCCGAGGCAGGTGAATCCTTCCTGCTCCATGAACCAGAATCCCAGTGACAGGTCCCCATCCCTGACCGGTGCTGCTGGCGGCTCCAGCCCCGTGCAGCCACCCCGGCCGTGTGTTTGATTTGCTGCCTCACTCACCAGGAACGTTATGATTAAAATTAGCTGTCACTGTCCTAACGTAATAATTCCCAGTGTCTGGCCCATCGTCTGTCAGCCTCTTCAAGGGAAAAGAAAGCACAGACATTTGATGAGGAGAAGTGTCAGAAGTAATTGCATTGAATGACTGCACGAACAGCAGCAGGAAAAACACATCGGGTGGAGAATTCCCATCAGGAAGCATGAAAAAATCCGGCAGAATGCAAAGTGTTTATGAAAGTAATTGATAGAATAATCATCGGGTGTGAGGGGAAGGAGAAGGGCAGCGCCCTGGGGAGCCGGGGCTCCGCTCCCTCCAGCCCCAGCCCCAGCCGCGGCCCTAGAGCCGGTGAGACACCGGTGCTCACGAAGGATGCGGGGACGGAGCCGCTGCTGCTCCGGCTGCTCACCCAGCGGCGGCCCCTGCCCTGTGCCGGGAGCCGGCCGGAGCTTCCCAGCCAGCGCCGGTTCGCAGGCGATGGCACCAGCCCAGCGTGCAGAGGCTCTGCAATGGGGGGCATGAATAATTGAAGGCGCCAGCCTGAGCAGAGAGCAGAGACGAGAGAGGAGGGGAGAGCAGAGCAGAGGCAGCGCTGTGGGCAGGGAAGGGATGGTGAGGAAGGAGCCTGCGGCTCAGGCGCTCTTCCAGGGCAGCAGGGCAGACGGAGCCCGCCCTCGCTCCATCCTCGCTCGTGACAGAGCCTTCACTGCGGGGGCAGGGAAAGGACTTTCTCTGACCGAGACTTTGTCCCTTGGCAGCGGCCCGGCTGCCCACGGCTCCTGCCTGCCCAGCAGCAGCGTGGAGCTGCCTCGGCCGCCTGCAGAGCGCACGGCTCCCAGCCCCTTCCCTCGCTGCATCTGCTGTGGGCAGGATACAGGTAACAGCGGTGGCAGGGCCAGGCTGCAGAGGCTGCTCTGGTTGCCTGCACCGGGCAGAGATGGCAGTGAGCTCCTGGCGCTGCCTGCGGCGGGCAGAGCCTGGCAGGGCCCCACTGGCCCCGCTGGCCACAGATGAATCCATCCCATCATCCCCAGCCTCTCTCCTGCCCCGCACGGAGAAGCTCCACCAGCGAGTAATGAAATGATCAATCTCTGATCGGCTAAACAGCGATTTATACACGTTTTCAACACACACAGCTTTTATCAAATTGGTATTCACCTACTGAACACAAATGGCTTATTATACATGACCCACTTATTCACTGCTTTTCAGTATCGTTAATAAAGGTTTCTGTTGTGATTAAGTGAGTTGCTGCAGAACTGCTCGTAGTAGCAAGCTGTAATGTGGCTCTGAAGTGCACTCGCCCTCCCAGAATATTTCTTCCCCTTGGCTCCCTGCTCCCTCTCAGCGACCATTTCACTATTTATTTGCCTATTGCTCAATTTCTGAGGGGAGCAGCAGCGGCTAATGGAGGCTCTTTGCCCACATCTCCTTCCAGCTCGCCAGGCCAGCAGGTCCAGAAACCCCCCTGCATTCATCCCCCAGCACAAGGCAGAGCATCCCTGCCCAGACAGGCAGGTACCCGCTGGAGCACGCACTGTGTCCCCATGGGAACCGGGGCCTGGCGAGCCTGGAGGCTCCTCGGGGCAGGGAGCTGCTCCTGCTGCAGGCCGCAGCCCCGGAGCTGTGGGGGGGGAACGGCTGCAATGGGGGCAAAGGCACCCAGCGCCCTGTGCCCACTGCTGAGGCTCAGATTTAAACCCACCCGTGTCAGCCGCAGGGAGCAGGGAGGGTCTCGGTGCTCTTCCCGAGGGGGGGTTGCCTCCTGCCACCTGCTCAGTGCCCCGTGGGTGCGAATTATCCCGGGCTGGGAGAGTGTCTCATACAGGGGTGCAGAGAACGACTCCATCCCAGCTCCTGGCTGGACCCGGCCAGGCTTGGCAGCACCACGAACCCACGGACCCGCTGGGCCACCGAGCGCCGGAGCCGGCAGATCGGGAACGGGAGACTGGAGAGTTGCTCCCGCTGCCAGGGGTGGGTGGAAACACACGGCGGTGCACGGGGGTGCACGGGGATGCACGGGGATGCACGGGGATGCACGGGGGTGCACGGGGATGCACGGGGATGCACGGGGGTGCACGGGGATGCACGGGGATGCACGGGGGGTGCACGGGGATGCACGGGGATGCACGGGGGTGCACACTTGCATGGGGATGCACGGGGGTGCAGGGGGGACGCACCGTGCGAAGCCCCGGGCTTGGCTGCGCAGAGGCCGCCCCCCGGGCCCCAGGGACGGGAGCGGCGGAGCCCAGCCCCAGCCCTCCCGGGCCGCCTCCCGCTCCCGGAGCCGCCGCGAACCGCGCCGCGGAGCTGCCGCCGCCGGCGGAGCCCAGCGCGGACGCCGCGTCCACCGCCCCCCTCCCGTCCCGCGGCCCCCGGGACGGCACCGGCGGGACCGAGCCCTGGGAACGCTCCGGGCGCACCCCCCCCCGTGCCCGCCGCCCGCGCTCACCGCTGCCCGCCGCCGGGGCGTCCCACGGGGGGTGCCGGGAGGCGGCGCCGAGCTGCAGGTAGAGCCCCAGGTAGTGCAGGATCCCCAGGGCCAGGCCCAGGCCGCCCATGGTGCCGCGGCCGTCCCGGGGCCGGCGCTGCCGCGGGGCCGAGCCGTGTCCCCGGGGCTGCGCCGCGGTCCCGCCGCCGCCGCGCTGCGGAGCTCTTCTCTCGCGCGGAGGGCGCCGCGCGCCGAGGCGGTGCCGCGGCTGAGCCCGGAGCCTCCCCCGCGCGGCGGAGGGATCCCGGCCCCGCGCGCGCCCACCAAGTTTTTCCCACGGTTCATTCTTAAACTGCGCGGGGCGGGGCCGGGCCGCGAGACCCCCCCGGGACCCGCGGAACCGCCGCGCCCGGGGCGCGGTGCCCGCTTCAGCACCCGGGACAGCGGCCGGCAGCGGCGCCGGCGGGAGCGGGGCCCGGGGGGTAGCGGGGGCCCCGGCGCGGGGCCCGGAAACAGCGCCCTCGGGGACCCCGGCGGGGCTGCCCCGGCACCGGCCGCGGGTGCGTTTGTTAGAACCCCCCCCCCCCGGGTCCCAGCGGGATCCGTCTCAGGACGAGAACCCCGGGGAGGGGCACACGGGGGCTCAGAGCCGCCCGCGGCCCGGCCGGGGAGAGCAGGGAGGCAAAGGGGCTGCTCCGCGTAACCCCACCGGGGCAGGGCCGGCGAACCGGCTCCTGGCCCTGAATGTCACGGGCACGGTGCCCACTGCCCTTCAGCCGCACAGAGCTCGAGGCCAGAGCCACCACCAGCGCCGGCCTTTCCCAGCCCCACGGCTGGTGGCACCCCAGCACCGTGACCCGCACGACACCAGCACCGCGGCAACACAGCCTGCACCATTCACGCCTATTTTGAAGTCTAAAAGCATAAACACGGGCTGGGAGCAGCCCTCACGCACACACACACACACACACACGGTGTTATCTGTGCGCCGTGTGGCAGCCTGAAGGGTGTCTGAGCTCCAGATAAACGGTAAAAATCAGATTATTTCAGGTGTTTCCTGCCATGTGATGACAGATGCTTATGGCAAAGCGATCCTTTAAATCGGACTTGAAAATACAAACCGTGTATTCACCCTTCCTGCAGCCGGCTCCAGCACAGGCAGCAGGAGGAGCCCAGCCGTGCCCGGCAGCAGGAGCTGCGCTGCCTCATACCCGCAGTACAGACCCCCGGGTTCAAAGAAGCTCTACCTGCTGCAGGGTTTCTGCTTGTAGAATGAAGCCCAGAGCAGGGGAGAGCATCGATCTCTGCCCGAGTTCATTACTCCCTCTGCAGTTAAAAGCAGGTGGAAGGAGGAAGCTGCCACAACAGCACTCACAGCCGCGGCTGGTTGAATTCGGAGGGTCCCACGTTGGGACAGCAGGAAAGCAACAGCAATGAGGGGCCCTGGCTTCCCAAGGGAAACTGCCTGGAGCAGACCTGGCCTGGAAACTGAGTCCAGAGTCATGTGTGGAGGCAAAACCCCCCACACCAAAATACGGGCTCCATGCACAGGGTCAAGTGCAACAGGAAAAGCAGCCGAAGCCAAGCAGGAGCCGTGGTCGGGGCAGCCCAGGCTCATGGTGCTGCGTGGCCCGTGGCCCATCCCCTGCCACCGGCCAGTGAGGGGAGCGGGGTGAGTGGGGACGTCACCCACAGTGACCGTGTGTCCCAGGCAGGGGTCCTTGCCCCAGGTCCCACAGCCCCAGGCCAAGGGGTGGCAGGAGCTGAGGCTGCACCTCAGGGGCAGGAACCTGCCAGGATCCTCCAGTGTCTCATCAGGGATGGTT
Organism: Lathamus discolor; assembly: GCF_037157495.1. NCBI lineage: Eukaryota > Metazoa > Chordata > Aves > Psittaciformes > Psittacidae > Lathamus > Lathamus discolor. The sequence continues at coordinate 485,892 of NC_088894.1, read as the reverse complement.
AAATCATGGCACAAGGAAGCAAAGAGCATAAATCCCTCTCGGAGATGGGAACACCTCCAGCTGCGGAGCCTGAATTAGGTCTCATTTCCAGCTGATTTTCTGCCACCGCAGCAGGATGACAAATGGACACGGGCTCTGCGCAGGGGCCCGGCAGACGGGCAAAAGCCAAGCGCCCGCGTGGCTTGGGTGCACTCGGAAGGTTTCATTTTCCTCCTCAATTTAACTCATCAGTGGAAAGGCCCGGAGCAGCTGCTGTCTGCAGCAGCCACGCAGCCCTGACGGACCCCGCGCGCCTGGCAGGGAGAGGAGGGAGCTGCTGCACTGGAGGAGAGAGCAGAGCCCGCGGCTCCACACCCAGCAGGCACCCGAGGTCCCTTACGTGCACCCTCGCTGCCGCGCTGGAGTAGCTGGTGCCTCCCCGCAGGGCTCCTGGGCCAGACCAAGGGCCCCAGCGGCTGAGACACTCCTTGTCTCTGGTGGCACCAGGGTTTCTGCCTCCTGCTTGATGTGGCTCGTGCCAGTGGCTCTGCTCGGGGTGGGAACCTGCGAGATGGGGGAGTCCGGTGGCTATTTCCACACAGCAACACCACAGCGACCCTGGTGGCACCCACAGGGACACCCAGACACAAACCAGGCTGGGTTGGTCGCTCCTGCTGGCAGCCAAGTGCTGCCCATGTTCATTCTGACACGACCCAAAGCCTGTGCTTACTTCAGACAGGGGAAGCTTAAGGCATCCGGCGAAAGCAAAAGCACCCAAACGCCACCACTGCTGAAGCACTCGGGTGCTCAGCACCCCCTGCTCTGAACACAGCGGAACGATTGCGCTCCGGTTCCTGCTGCTCGTGCCCCTGAAGCTCCCGGGGGTGGCCGCTGCTGCAGCCCCATGAACCACGGGGCCGGGCTCAGGGCTGTGCCCACGTCCAGGAGCCAGCGCTCAGCTCCGTGGCTGCCTGGGGGAGCGGGTTGGGCAGAGCTGTGATGGGCAGAATAAACACCCCCCGTGCTGATCCCGAGCTCATTCCTGACACTTGTTTAGAGACTCGACAATCCCTGTATAAAAGGATTTCCTTCCACTGCCGACTTTGACATTCCTGCATTATTAGATTATTCGCAAAGGTCTGTGCGTGCTGCAGCAAAACAACAGCTCCGACATCCAGCAGCACAGCCTCCTCCACCGCTCAGCGGTGCAACACGGCCAGAGACAGCGCCCGGTGGGGCCCCTGGTGCGGAGCGCAGGGGCTCGGGTGAGTGAACACAACCCAACAGCAAACCCGATCGAACATCGCAACACACGACGCAGGGAGGGAGGACCCGGCTGGGAGAGCACCAGGCCCCAGGGCTGGGAGAGCATCCCTGGGGCACCGAGCGCAGCAGCTCCGGAGCCTCCGAGGGTCCCAGCCCAGGGCGAGGCAGAGGGAATCTCCCCGGGGCTGGGGGGGTCCCAGGGCAGGGAGGGTCAATGAGGAGGAGCTAAATCTCAGGAGAAATCACTCGCAAAGAATTCTTCCTTCCGAGCACAAGCCCTGCCCGGTTCCAGCTCCTTCCTGCCCTGCAGAACCCAGCAGCAGGTTCCGGATGCAGGCACCACTGGGAATCATTCCAGGAACATTTCCCTCTTTCCAAACCCTTAAGGACCAAAAAAACCAATCAAGTGTAAAGAAACCCGACAAACAAAACCCCCAAAGCAGCCCCTTCCCCTCCACATTATTTACGGCCAGATGAGAAAAGCCTCCCCTGAAGCCCAGGTCTTAGAAGGAAAGAATTATTACAAACCCTTCCAACAATCAGTGCTTGAGGTGACTTATTTGTGCTGCTGAAGGTGTGTTTCCCAGTTCTGACAGTGCCTGTGTATTCAGGGCAGCCTGGGTCTCTGCTGGGATGTCAGGCTATTCCTCAGTCACAATTCTCACCCTTCTCTCCCCACTGAGCAGCAGCCACTGCCCACAGCCAGCCTCAGCCCCTGGCAGCTCTGGGCTTCCTGTAGGAGCAGAGCCCTCGACACCGTGTCCTGAGGTCCGGCTGCAGAGAAGGGCACAGGGGGGACAACGCCGGGGCAGAGCGCGATGCTCCCGCTGCAGAACATCCCCCCCTTCCCTTCGAGGGCAACTTTCCCACCTCCCCATCACCCGGCGCTCATCAATCATGTTCCTTCTAATTAACTTCTCATCTACGTCTCAGTCAAACCTGTTTACAATCAGAGACAAGACAGAACCCAGCGAGGCCTGCATTGAAGGTTGGGCTCTCCCTGCACACTCCAGTGACGCCAAGGCACAGCCAGGGATTTCTCCAGGCACAAGCGCCAGGAGCTGTGATGCTTTAACGCTTCCCAGCAGATGAAGCTGCTGAAGAGGCCGAGCTGTGGGCTGGGATGCTCCCGGGCTGCTCCGACCCCTGCCTGTGCTGCGTGCTGGGGCCAGAGCCCACGCAGCCCCCAGTCCAGCAGCCCCCAGCTTGCCTTGGCACACAGAATGGCCTTTCCTGCTCCTTTGCACATGACTCATTCAGTGCACCCGGGACAGGGCCGGGAGCTCCAGCCCCGCCGGCACACCGGGACCACCATGCAGAGGATCCCAACTTTGCCCAGTGGGGTTTTCCCCCCTGAGAGAGGAGGAGAGAAGCATTCACCATCCATCTTGTAAAGCCTGACCTGCAGAAACAAGCTCTGCTCTAATTCTCCAGCAGCATCTGGAGCATCCTCGTCTGTCACAGGCGGTTGGGCTCAGGTAGACCCAGGCATTTTCCCTTCCTGTATCCCACAAGCGTCTCCTCTGGCTCTGGAGGCACACCGGGACCGCGCGGCAGGGACGGGCAGCGCCTCTTCCAGGAGGAAAACCAGAGCCTAGCTTTGACCACAAATCCATTGGCTGTGCTGCCAACAGCTCCCAGGCTCAAGTACAACACCGAGCACCACTGAGAAATAGAGGACAAAACACCCTGACGGAAGCAGTCAAAAACAGAACAAAGAAATGAGGAATTCCAACAAGTTCTGCACCAAAAACGTGGTTCTGCAGCTTTCTGTTGGCTGCTGAAGCCACGACTTCCACGCTGATCCCCTGAACAGGAGCGTTCAGCAGCGCCCAGGCCGGCAGCGCCGCTGCAGCCGCGGCTGAAGCAGCCTTTAAGCTTCCCTGACAATGCATTTTTCTTGGAGATAAAAAATGAATGCTGCCAGCATGCAAATCTCTCTAAATGAGGCAGGGCCCAGCTTGCCGGAGCCGCCGGGGCTCCTGAAGACACTCATTAACTCGAGCAGAAGAAAGGAGGATGCAGGGAAATATTCGCAGCTCTTGTCCCGGTGAAGCCAGGGCCGGGAGCAGCGGCTGGAGCGCGGGAGGCGATGGGAGGAGCTGTGGGTCTGCCCCACCACACTCCGGCCCTCGGCCCTGCTGCAGCTCCCGCAGCGTGCGGGGAGAGGCTGCCCCAGGGGCTCCCCTCCTCTGCGGGAGCTTAGGGCTGCTCTGACAGTCCAGACCTGAGAGCCCCAACCCTCATTTCCTACAGGACAAGCACAGCCAAGACCTGAGGCTGACCACGAAAGGCTGCCAGTGGAGTCTGGTCAAGTCATGGATGACACACCCTGCCTCCTAGCCCCAGGTATAACCCCACAGACTCACTCCAGCATCCCCTCGGGAGCAGGGACATGGCCTAGGCCATGCAAAAACTCACCTTTGATTACCCTGGGATGTTCAATGGGGCTGGCTTCTGGGTCCCCTCTGCTGCTGAAGAGCCTCTGGACTGGGCACATACCAACACCTGAGTCCCCCCAGTTTATGCCAGTACAGCAGGATGTACATTTGCATTAGTGTATGGGGCTGGAATAACCTGCAAACAGCCTCCTGAGCTACTTGGGCTTCCTCTTATCCACCCCCCCCAACCTCTAACACATCTACTGATCTATTGCTTCACACCATCACTGTGGCTGGACTCGGGTGACAGAGACAAACCTTGAGCTGCCCACCACAAGGTACACGGCTACATCCCCACGCACAGGCTGCTTGTAACAAGCAAGGAATTAAGAAAAACAAACTATCTTTAATGTCTCCCAAATCCCAGTTCGAAGCAGTTTCACAGAAACGTCACTTTGATCGTGCAGTCAGGCCGGAGCGGGCAGCAGAGGCAGAACCAGGTGCCGAGACCTCAAGGCCTCAGAAACTCTCCAGGAGGTCCAGGATCCGCTTCTGCTCACTTTCCCGAAACTCCTGGTTCTTCCCGTCCCCGATGTTCTCCGCATACTCTGCAGGGGACAGAGCAGACAGGCAGAGGCTGAGTGAGACACTGACGAGCGATGGCAGCTCCTCATGCAGAGCCAGAGCAGAGCCTAAACCTGCATCCACTGCCAACACCGAACGGGAACCGATGCAGGGAGCATCGGTGTCTTTTCTCCCATCCCCAGCGTTAAAACTTTGTATAAGAAACACCTCCTGCCCCTCACAAAGCTTTGTGGCAGAGGTGGCAGCACGAACGTCCTGCTCCTGGCACACACCAGCGGCACCATTCTGGCCTCTAACCACCAGAAAGGCCACAGCCCAGCGCTCCTCCCAGCCCCTCCGTTATCCCAGCGGAACTGGGGCTGATTGAATGGACATCACAGCTCCGGCCTCTGGCAGCCCAAGAACTTCCCCCACCGCCCCCCCCCGGTCCCCTTACACTGCATCACCAGGGCAGGGCTGTCAGAGCTGATGAACTTTCCTAACCCCAGGTTAACCGTGGTCTGAGCATCCCAGAGGAGGGGTTTGTGTCAAGTAGAGACCAATCCCATCTACAGGTGCTTCTACCCCATAAGGAAGAAAACACCAGCCTATATCTAAGTACAAAACAAACTCCTTGTCCTCAGCAGAGGACACCAGACCCTGATCACAGTCCTGCTCATCCACACACACAGCCAAACACCACAGAACCAAAGGCTTCCTCCCCAGCTCTCCTTCCTGGCACTCGCTATTTAAAGTCAGCAGCTCATTCCCGTACCAGCTCCCTCCTTCCTGCCACCATAACCTGCATGCTCAAAGCAGGTTTAAAAAGGAAAACTGAAAAGCAGGCTTGGAGCTGAGCAAATCTTAGCAAACCAGAGCAGACGCCTGCTTGGGCAGCGCCTTCCAGCTTCCCACATTCTTCCCCTCTTCCTAAACAAACAGAGGGCTTGCAGTCAGCCTCTGAATGGTAAGTTGCTGTAGAAAGTTTGCTTTTAATATTTATACGTTCAGCACTGCTACATGTTCCTGAGCTCCATCAAAGCCTTTATTATAAGAGCACTGAAAAGAGCGAGGACAGGGAGAGTTGGCTGATGTGCGAGCCTCCTGCGTGTACTCTCCCTCTCCACGTACAAGTGGAGTTCTTTGCCAGGGCCTCTGGGAGAAATCCTTTCAATATTTATAGACCACTACAGTACCTGTAACCAGAGGACGTGGGGAGAGCTGAGGTTTGCTGCGGGTGAACCTGACCCCCTCGCTGTCCTGGAGCAGGGGCACCAGCACAGGGCACTTGTAGCTCCAGCAGTTGCTGATGCTGATTTGAAACCAGATAAACCCCAGCACCAGGCTTAAAACCCCAAAGAAATCTCGCACCGAGGCTGCCTGTATTTACTTTTTAATTTAAAATTCCACCTCTTCAGTGAGACACCAAAAAACCCAACCCAACGAACGCTCCCCCTGCCCACAGTTAACCACAGCCGACACGTGCTGGGGCTGCACAAGGGGAAAGGACCTGAGATTAGTTTCTGCTTCATTAGATAAAATACAATGGTTACAGAATGGTAAAAATCAATAGGGAAATACTGAGGCTGGTAATGGATATTGGAAGCTGTAAAGCCTGCACATACTGGGGGACCACAGGGCAGACTCAGCACAGTGTTCCTGACTTTCCTACCTTTGCTTTTGGATTACCTGTGCTAGCAGGTTTGGGTTGTACCGCTCAGGAAGCATTTCACCTTCCTGGCTCCCTGTTGTGCCTACTACCTGCACTGAAACCACAAGTTTAACTGGGCACCGGGTCTTGGTGCTTCTGGGAAGGGTGCTCTGCACCTCTGACTGCAGCTGCCCCGGAGGAGCAGGTCCCATGGGCTGTATTCAGATCCATACGGAACACAGACACCATTCGCTGTCATGAAGACCAGTCTCCAAAACACCCCCAGCCAAGCACACTTCAGTCATTCTCTTCCACAGGATGAATTAACTGTCCCATTGCAAGTTAACCCCTGATCTTCCCAGGCAAAGGAGCTGCAGGAGGAATGGTCAGGCTGCAGAAACTCATTTAAGGAGCCTTCAGTTGTCCCCTGCCCTCTTCCCCCCCTCCCTTGAAAGCCCTACCACAGGAAAACAGTCTGGCTTCCTCGCTTGCATCATAAGTAATTCTGAGCAACCCCAAGGGATCCATCAGCTGTCAGGTTGCCAGAGAAACATGGAGAATATGTAGGCCATAAAAATCAAACTAAAAACCGAGCAGCTAATTAGTATGCAAAAATAGAAAATAAAAACTGAACAGGAGCAACACACTGAACCAAGAGTAAAAATAAAGCAGCTCTGATCTGCCCCGGGAGCAGCTGGGGGGCCTGGAACAGCTCAGCCAAGGTGTCAGCCTCCTCTCAGCCATTTGGGGTAGAGGGGTACAGTTCCAGCAGTCAGACTTGGGGTGTCCCCACTGCCCCAGCCCTGGACACACCACCAGCTCCACAGCCAAACCCACCGCTGCAACAGGCAACCACATCCCACCATCAGAGTCCTTCAGAGGGGCACCTCCGTGTCTGTGGTGCTGCTTCTGTCAAAGCTGCTGAATCTTACACGGAGCACACCTGGACACTGGTGTGTAACTACTGAAGCACTCCCGTGTCACCAGCTCAGGCTGCAGGTGAGCTCAGCACTGCTCCTGCGCTCAGGAATCTGCTGGGCCCCACGGCTCTATTTCACAAGGACACACCATAAATCTATTTCTAAGGTCACTGACTACTGTGATGGCAAAAGTCTCTAGAGCTGCCAAGCATCAGAGCTGGGGAGAGCTGCAGACAGAGCCCCAAATGCTGCACCCATCATCAGTATTATTAACAAGCCACGTATGGCCTCTTGGGCAGGGAACGCGTCACTGCTGAGTACCAAACCTGCAGAACCCCCAGCCTGTGAGACAAAACGAAACCCCTGAAAAAGCCTCACAATGCAAGTCACTGTCTGTGAAAGGAGGCACCAGATGAAATTTTAATGCAGCTGCCCTCCAATTCAGCTTAGCATGTAAATCAACAAGGCAGAGACATGAGCGTGAGGTGTGTGGGTGCAGCGAGGTGTGCAGACAAACCCCATGGGCACCCATGGCCCTGGTCAAGTGTGGGGACCTGAAAACAGACGTGTGCCATGCTCCGAGTTGGAAATGGACAGTTTGGAAGCAGGAATTGTCAAGCATCATGATCAAAATCAGAAAAGACACCCTATCCAGTCCCCCTGTTCATCAGCAGGCATTAACTCGCACTTGCTGGCAAAGGATAAGAGCCAAAGAGATTGCCTATAGCTGCAGGTAATCTCTCACTGTCAGAAAATCACTCTTAATTTTGTCATACCAGCCATCCTTCTGATCCCCTTGTTTCCTGCATATGGGAAGGGAGAAAATCGACAGGATCTTCAAGAGAAAAGCTGCCTGTACCTGCCAGTGTTGAGAGGGGGCAAGAAGAGGCCCAGGAGAACACCACTGTTACTGCCTAAGAAGGAGACACTGTAACACCACAACCCACAGCCCAGCAGCCCCCAGACACTGCCGGCCTTCCCTCCTCTCCCGGAGGGAAAGAGACTCCTCACCAAAACCAACACAGCCCCTCAGGAACAGACTCAAGCCTCTGCTAAACAAGGAGGCACCTCCTGTGGGCAGCAGATCCCCAGGGAGAGCCTGAGGCCTGCCCTCTCCTCGCCCAGTTCAATCGGCTGCGTCTGCTGCAGACGAGAGCCACAGCTCAAACCAGCATTGCCCTAACTCAACACAGACATTAAAAATAACAAGCAGTACTTTAAAACTGGGATTGCAAATCACAACAGCTACATTTTAAAGCTACAGAGGATACTTTAATGCTATAATCCATATTAATCTGACACTAAGAACAAGACAAATACACCACGGATACTAATATGGTGCAGATGGTGAAGTGCAGGGCCACGTTAATGAAAGATGAGACTCCACTATTCTTCTCTTCAGCATGCATGTACCCTTCCCTTAAATATTGACTCTAGTGTTAATGTCAGCGGCAAGTTCCAGCCAGTGTGCAGCTGATGGCAGCACGAGGTGATGTGCCATTCCATGACAGCAGACAACAGCAAGTGACCTCACTCCAAGGTCTTACCGGCTCTTACCAGGGTGATTCCAGCCCTGCCCACACCTCAGCACACTACTCAGCTGCTGCCTGAAGATGCTCATGAAATCAAGGAGAATTTCATGTGAAGGCTCATCCCACACAGCGGTGACCCAGCTGTGCTGGCAGGGATGAGACACATCCACAGGAGTATCTCAACTCACCCTTTAGGATGTGTCGAACAATTTTAATGGAGCTGCCTCTCATGTTCAGAATCTGATGGACTCTCTGACGAATCTGACAGGGGACAGGAAAGAGAAGCAATCAGTCTCCAGTACAACACAAACCCATGCACAACCCCATCTGTACCACTGTGAGGGAAGAGCAGAAACCCCCAGCACCACAACACCCAACTCAGCCTTTCCTAGTCCGTAGTCCCAGAGCACGTACCCACACGCAGGAAGGTTTGTGGCACACAAACATGACAGTGTCACAAACCCCCTGCAGTCACACCCGTAAAGCTGCAGTATTTTGCACTGACCTTACCCAAATGGTATTGTATGAATTCTGTGACAATCATCAGCCTCTACCCATTAAATGCCCTCCTGACTGCCACAACTTGATGAAGCTGCGTGCACAAGTGAAATACAGAGGAGGTTCCCTCCCAAAAAGGGAATTACAGAGAAGATTATGCACTGAGGCCATATTTGCAAGGATGTAGAGCCTTGTTGTATCATGGATGGAAACACAGATGATCTGCCAACCTTGTCTATAGCTTTACCTGGGGAACACTGGCATTACAGATCTCTGCCATGATGTAACAAATGAGCTGTAGAACAAAGAGACCAGCATCCAGGCAACGGAGATAGAATTCATCTTCCATGTCATCATCTATTATCTCTCCCCGACGCACCATGTCCTGTAAAGCAGCACAAAGGAAAGGTGTGAGGCTCTCTGCCTCCCCAGGCACCTCCCAGCAGGGTGGCAAAATGCTGGAGACAGTTGTGATTTTAAGGAAAGCTTTGTTCCCCAAACACATTCCAGACATTTCTCGCCAAAGCAGCACTGTTAATAACTCATCTCCATCCGCAGACACTTCACCCAGTTGTGACCCAGGTTCTGCCTCTGCTGCTGCTGAAGTGTGTCCAGCTGAAATTAAAATTTTAATTTAAGCACCAATTGCATTTCTCAGCGGAGGATCAGAGGCTGTGACTGTGGAACACACCCGCCTGGCTCTCAGTCCCAAGTCCCCGGGCACGCTGGAGCAAATACCTGCCCTTCCACTGGCCAGCTGAGGGTGCTGTTAAGCAGTGTAGAACATGACTGCAGGCGATTCAAAGACCTATCAGGCTTCCAACTTCGTTATCGACTGATGAAGGAATAAACAGGTCGGAAAGCTCTGCACAAGCACAGCTTCACCATGCTAGGCCTGCTCTTCCAGCTTCAACCACTGGCTCCCACAGGAATGCTGAGGGTTCGTTCCTCCCCTGCTCGTTCAGCGGTCACTGATGAGACTTGCCCAAGCAGAGGCCAAAGACAGAACACACGAGGTCATTCCATCAGCCTGCTTCAGACGGCGTCTCCTTCAAAGCCTGCAGGAGCAGCCTCCCCCTGCCCAGGGCTGTCACCAGCTGACCCTGCTACCCATCCTCACGGACCCAACAGGAGGAATCACTGCCCGCACAGGCGACCTTCTCCATTTGGGGGTTTGGGTTTTGGTTTTGTTCTTAAACAAAGGAAGCAGCTTGTCAGCCCCTGCTGCCTGCCTGCAGCCCGTGTGATTTATTATGCAGCGTCTGGCAGGTGGGCACACTCCAGCAGAGCAATATTTTCTCATTAGAGCCATCACCCGCGAGAGCTCCGTACCCACACGCTCGGCGCTGCTCCTTGGGGGTGCTCCTGCAAACATACACAAGGTCACCAGCACCAGAGCGGATCCAGGCCACCAAATTTCCCTGTTTTGTCAAGCCAAGTCCTCACGTCCAGCTGAAGGTAAAGTCTTACTGGCACAAGAAGGAAAACTAACCCTGGGCACTTCCCACTGGAGAGAGTGCGATGGATGCTCACTGTGCAGGGAGCTGGTGAAGTGACTTGCAAGTACAGCTGCCTCTGGGAGGCAGAGAGGAAGCCCAGGTAATAAAATACTTCTTTCCCCCTAGAAACCTGGCCTGCAGTGAAAGGAGAAGTTTAACAAACAACGCCTGGTTACCAACGCCATAAAGTCAACTGCTTTGGCTCTATTCCACGATGCTTCAGCACCAGATCCTGTGTATTCCAGCATCTGCACAACTGGAATTTACTCCAGGTTCTCAAAACTATGGGCACAGACACGACCTTCCAAGCAAGCTTTTGCCAGTAAAACAAAAATCCAGTTTTATGCAAGGAGCAACCTTCCTCACCCTACACCATGTCGGATTACAGGAGTCTGATCAAATCTGGTCTCTAAAGCTAAACAACAGTGAGGCTGGAGTATTGGCTGAAAGATCAAAAACCCCACTCAAGGAAGAAGGCAAAGCTGGCACTGCTGAACTACAGCTCACCCTCCTCTGCACACAAGCTTGCTGGCCACTCCTCTCAGCAGTGCCAATTCCTGAACAGAAAAACCTCCACAGACAGGATTTGACCCTCCAGAGCAGGAAACAAAGCCCGTGTCTGTTCTGTATTCCCATCCCAGCGTGGCGATCACTGGAGCTGGATCCAGGCAACTGCTGTCTTGATTACAGCGGGAAGACGACAGCTCTAACAGCCCCTCTCGACGGAGAGGCGAGATTATTTTGTACCAGTAAATGAGGCAGATATGAATTAGAAGACAAGCATGGCTCTAAGGTGCCTTTTCACAGCCTTTTTTTTAAAGCCACACACACCCTGTAAATGCTCATCTGCCTCCAGCCCAGTACCAGTCACCTTTCCACTTTGTCTCCCTTGCAAAGCTGTCAAGGCTCTAACCCCCAAACGAGTGCTCGGATGCCATTTCTAATCTGCCAACAATATGTACTGAGATGCCCCTTGCTGATGGGAGAAGACAGCAATAAGATGGGCTTCTGTGAAGCTAAAATGAGCCTCTCACACTAATGAGGCAGGACTGACAGGCCTCAGGGTGTCAAGTAGAGACTCAAAACCTAAAGACACAATGGATCCGCCAATGAGATAACAAGAGATCACGTTTGCTCCACAGAGTCATTGGAGTGGGACCCAAAAGATTCTCCTCATCTTCCTCCTTCCTTATCCTTCACCTTCCCCAGCACCCACAGCAAGGGTGGGTGCTGATCAAGAAGAAAGGACACCTCAGCGGGTTGGATAGTGAGGCCAACACAGGTGAGCAGAGAGGAGAAGGCTGCAAACACCAAGTACAAAACTATTCCAACTTATCTCTTACACCAAGTGGAGCTTCTCTGCCCTCACTCCTCTGGGTGTGCACTACGAGGAAGGGCAGTGGTGCAGCCGTGCTCAGAAGGTGCTCTCACACCTGCATGCAGCTCCAGGCAGCTCCGTCCTCCTAAACCAACCCAAACCCTCTTAAACAAACAAACTCCCGTTTCTGCTATCCCAGTGTGTGGACACTGCTCTCCTGCTAGGAGTTCCACCTCTCCCTTTCAAGGGTGGAATGACTTAACTGTAGCGCAATTAGCATGTAATTTGTAAGTCATTACAGCGCAAAGTGTCTGGTGAGAATATTTTATCGAACAAACCTGCTGAGCACAATTTTCTGTGGAACTGTAAAACCATGAAACCATCTCCTGTCTTTTCCTGTCACCGTCAGAGATCACTGAGGCTATCGCTGCTGCCTGCAATTATCCCTCCTTCTAAAGGGAGCTGAAAGCACAGGATTTCCCACTGCTTCCTACGGAAAGAACTGAAGAATTTGAGAGGTGGAGGAGGTATCTCCCGGGTTTTGTTAACTAAAAACTCTAAGAAAAGCTCTAAGACAGGCGCCGGGTGTCAAACACACACAGGGACTTTGCTCCCGGGTTTCACATGGGTAATGGGTAATTATGACCTCTGATCACTGGAGAATAGATTCCACGGCAGCAAACAAGTGGGTACCACTGAGAAGGGCCCCCATCCCATTCCACTGGCTACATCAAGGATGCAGTTTCATTACGGGTTCCTCCTCAGAAACCCTGGCTTCAGTGATTCTTCCCCTTCCACCCTCAGCTGTCCCCACACCTTCCCTGCCGCAGGCTGAAGAGCTGGGGTATAATCCACAGCACTGAAATAAGCCACACAAAGACAGAAGGAGGAGAACTGCAGGAGCTTCTTACACCAGCTGCACGACCAGAGATGGAACAACAGCTGTGATACACTCGGTCCTGCCTTGTGTAATCAGCTTTCACTTCCTGTAATGCCGGACTTACACCAGGATACTCTGCCCTCAGGCCGGGATCTCATTCTCGCCAGTGCAGCTGAACCTGTAAAATCTCATGAGGTATCATTTTCTTAGGGGCAGAGAGAAGGACGACCAGAATTTGGGGGTCCTGTGTCCTCTACTGCAAGCAGAAGGTCAAAATCCCCCCAGATGCCACAGCAGTTTCTAAAGGACCCAGTGTTCATCCCATCCACTTCAATGATTCATGTGCCACAACAAGAAACATTAAAGTGCTCCATAAATCCTGTCACAGCCAGGCAATGCTGTGATTCAAAGGATAGAATGATGGCTTTTGACTACTTCTGCATGGGGAAAATGTTCGAGCCACTTCAGATCTCAAGAGACCACGTTCCACTGTCCATTTGAGTACACTACAAAACAAAGCAAATGGCAATCCCAAGAGTTTTCCAAGCCAGAAACAAACCTCAGCATTGTCTGTCATACCCATTGTGCCCAATACATTGCAGATATGTTTCTGCCAAATCCTATTCTTAGCTCTAAGTGAAGAACTCCAGCCATTCCAGCCCACAGAGCCCAGCAGTGGGGCCAAAGCACAGTGGTCTTCTGGATACAGGAGGAAAACCAGAGGTTCTTTAGTTTCTCTTCTCCTGTGCATCAGTAGACATGAATGGGTTCATATTACTAACTGAAGAGCTTCTACACAAGCTCCTTCACACTCAAATTCCCTTCACCCCTGCTTTGTGCTGGCTGTTTGCTACAGGACTCAACAGTTGCAGAGTGCTCCAGGGTCTTTTTGGATACAGGGCACATGCACTGGCTCAGCCTGTTGCATTGAGGGGCTCCTGTACTGTACTGTAGCTGCCATTACACCACAGGACTTTAGCCATGAAAACCCATTCCAGTTTTTGAATTAGAACCCACACACCAACACTGAAATGGAAAGAACAACTCATTTCTTGCTCTGTTCCGAGGAGATGAACAGAGCACAGAGGGACAGTAGGGAAGGGTAAATGCCGTTTTCCTTCAGATCACTGTTCATGTGTGAAGCTGCAGCTGTGCGTATGGAGCCGGAATGCTGGCAGCAGGCTCACCTCCATCCACCACTCACCCTCTGCCTCTCTGAGCAGCAGCAGCGCTGCTCTGATGCCCTTGCAGTGTTCCTGGTGCCGGTGCAGCGGCCTGGCCGTGGGCACCAAGCTGCGTGTCAGAGCCTGCCAGGGCTGCAGCCAGTGGCACACCAAGCGCACCGTGACGCTGCTGCAGCCGTTACTCTCTGTCAGTGCTAATCAATCTCACACCCTCTTCAGTGCTGATACAGATAATCTTGTGGGAAGCTGGCCAAGCTCGCTAACAGCTCCGCAAGCTGCTTCCTGACTCCAGCAGCTCACTCGCTCTCACGAGTCTGTTCAGCTTCGGTTCCAAGAAAGTGCTGTGTGGTACCAAGGCTCGTGTCATTCAAATGGCTCACTGCTGGTGTGCAGGGAGCACAGGGAGCTCACCAGCCTCTGTCTCCAGCCTCCTCTGACTAATCAAAATAGACGCTTCCTCGCAGCTGATCGGAACTCTAAAGACCAGGGTAGGAGGCCTCGCACATGAGCATGTAATTGTCTCTCTGCATTTCACTTACTCTCCATCTGCCAGACCAAGGAAGATCACAGCCAAGTAAAAATGAAAGCAAATTGCAGCACAGACTTAGGCCCTCCTGGTAAAATTCACTCTAAAAGGCCAAGAGTATTTGCTGTAGAGAAGCTCTCAGCCTGTTTTACGTGAGGTTAACTGGAAGCTGGAGAGCAGGGCAACAACAATAAGGAGCTAACAGCACAGGTATGAGGGCACAACTCGGAAGAGTGACCCCAGCTGAGCCACAAGTTCTGTGCAGAGGCGTTAGACATGAGCTAGCAAAACTTCAGCAATACATACATGTTTCTCTCCATCAATCTTCTTATCAGCTGCCTGCATTGCATCCAGGTACTTAAAATACAGTTCCATCAGCCTATCAACCTGCAAGGGCAGAAGAGAGAGACCTAAGCAAGAAAAAAGAACAATGCAATCATCTTTAATCCTTCATGCCATTCTGTCTTCCTTCCAGCTGCAGTCTCCACAGAGGAACAGGTGACTGTCACTCACAGGAAGGAACACGTTCTGGAAGGATGTGGTCGGGTGAGCACAGAGTCTGCAGGCAGCTCAACCCAATCCCCTATCACAGTATGCACTCATCAGCTCCAGCTAAAAGGCAGCGAAGACACAGGGCCCCAGCTCACTCCCCTGTGCTGTGGCTCTCCCAGTTCTCCCCAGTTTCTCTGGTGGATATACCAGGCAAGTTACAGCTTTGCTGCTCTCCTCTGAACTGGAACTGGAAGTAGTCTGCAAGCGGCAGAACAGGTTATGAAGAACACCCTTACAACACACTAAGTGAGGAGTACTAAGAAACCAGTATTTCCCAAGTGGTGGAATTCACAAACCCTTTGGGATTACTGGTTTGCAAAAGCTGCTGTTTCTGTCTCACAGCTCTTCGATCTATCCACTACCATGGAAGTATTTTGGAATGAATTTCCCAGAGTAAACACCACTGAAGGGACACATTCTAAGAGAAGAATGAGGAATGCTGCATGTGTACTACAGCAACCCCTCAACTCCCTGCCAAAGAGCTTCTCTAGAAACACCAGCACCTTCCCCACTGCCCTGGTTTCAGAGCTGCTGCGATGTGAAACCATGGAATGTGTTACACCATCAGCCTGCAGCAGACACAGCCTGGGACTGAGCATCACTACTGCTGTGTGCAAGAGGAAACAAAAGCCCCTGGGACGTGGGAGGCCAAGCGCTAATGGCATTTCCAGTCCTCCAACTTCTGGATAACACCATAAATGAGAGTGTGAGTCCCTGCAGCAGGTACCACGAGGCTTTTCAGTAGCTCACTGAACACAAAGAGGCATCCTGCTGGTACCGAGTATCCTCCCAACACGGCAGCCCCAGCCTGCAGACACACACCGAGCACTCACCTTCTCACTGTCATTCTCTGTGAATTTATTCAGTAACCGTGTCCTCTGCTGCCCTCTCAGGTTTCGCAGAAGGGAGGCCAGGATGGAGCAGACATGTTCTGGAGATAGATACAAAATGAAAATTGCATGCTGAGATCAGGAACGGGGGCTTATTTTCTCTGTAACATGGCATTAAATTTCCTACTTGCACCCCTGCTTGCAGCTGCTGACAAGCAGAACCCTGGTCTTGTCCCATCACTGGCACAAGGAGGCAGAGCAGGAGCAGCGGGAGCAGGAGGTCTGTCAGGAGCCCAGGCAGCTCCTCACCCTGCACAGCCCAGGCAGAGATGTCTCCTCTGGTTCTGTGCACTTACTCCTGCCACACTGATCACAGCCCTGCTCATCCTCAGTGACCTGAAAAAGCAGCTCCCATAAAGCCCAGGTTCTGCCCCACTCAGCTCCGCAGACTGCAGGGTTTTAGACCTTATGCTGTAGATACCTCAACAGATTCGCAACTGCAGCTTCTCCAAGATGTCCTCGTGGATTCTTGCTGGTTAAGACTCATGAAAAATAACGACCATAAACATTTCCTCACCCACGGTGATGGCGAGGGAAGGGCCTTGAGATTGGTTGCATTCAGAGAGGAAAACGCAATGTGCAGAGGAAAGGGATCATCGTCTTCCTGCCGCTGAGCCACGCTAACACACATTTCCGTGGTGCTGCCTGGAGCCAGGAGCAGCCGTGATCAATGGCACCACGTACAAAGGACAAGCAGCGCAGACACATCTGCAGGGAGCCTCCACAGGCAGGTGAAGCTGCACAGGCTGCCTGGCCCTGTCCTTGTCCTTATCCCCTCTCCTATGAATGCATTTTCTGCGCTGTGGCACGGAGCACACAGGCACCCCGTTCCATTAGCCACGAACAAATGGGGCTTCCTTCCAGAAACAGATTTCTGCCTGAGGTGGTGGCGATTTTTCATGCACCAAAGAGATGGGGAGGAGTGGGTGGAGAACAGGTTTATGGGTCTCAGAGCCATGGCTGCTCCTGCCTGGGCAGGGAATAGGGATGAAGGGCGATGGCTCCAGGTCTGCCCATGGCACAGGAGTGACCACACCACAGAACCACCACCAAATACAGGCTCTACATTAAAAACACTGTAAAAGCCTCCAATGTCCTTGTAAGATCCTGTTTGCTTCAGGTAAATAAAGATACAGCAAAATGGAGACTTCTTATTTTAAATCTGCTCCAGCAGCTGCTGCTTTAGGAGGCAGCCGGCGCTCTGCATCTCACACTATGTCCCCCCCCCAACCTTCTTTTTTTGGAAGTGTTTAGAAGTGTTGACACAGTATTTTAGCAGTCGTGTTCTCACCAATGATGTATCTTCATTGCCTTTTTTCAATATTCATTGGAATATTTCCACACTATGTTTCACCAGGAAATGCATTTTTGCTTTGCCACCATTCTTGCTTTGGTGCGCACATGCAGGTATTTATCCATGTTTTCAGTTAAACCTTTCCAACTACTGAGAAGCCCGAAGCAGCTGACACAGGCTTTTTAAGGAGGTTATTCTTTCAATACATCACTCCAGAACCCCAGGAGAGGTTCAGCTGCCTGGTCAGGACGCTCAACAGTATTTTGCAGACATATTTCTAAACTATATAAACCTTTTTATCAGCTTCCTGAAAGACACGCACTGCTGTGCTCCATCCTGCCCCCAAATCCCAGTTATGCTCTACTGCAGCTCCTGGCCAACAAACCCCAACAACCACAAGTCCATCACCACAGCACTCGCTCAGGGTCGGGTCCCCTTTGGAGCAGGGTTAGCAGCTGCTGCTGCTCCTTGTCCCTGAAAGCAAACCCTGTGGCTGCCCAGCCCTGATCTCCGCTGGCAGACAGGCCACAAGCTGGGGCGCTGCCTCGGGGTCCCTGCCCGCGCTGGTCACTGCGGGAGCCCCTCATGATCCTGCCACCCTCAGCATCCACAGCCCCTGCGGAGGAAGCAGCAAGGCCAGAGGCAGGCGCTGCCGCCAGCCCCTCTCCTAGAAGGGCCGGATCCGAGCGCTCTGAAAGCCACCAGCACGGAGCTGCCCGACAGCAGCCGGCAGCCAGGCTGCGGCAGGAGCCGCCTCCGCGGGACCACCTCCGCCTCCCGGCTGCGCGGCGGGGTCAGGGGCGCCCCTCACCCGCACACAGGGCGGCTCCTGCGCCGCGGCTGCCTCAGCCCTGGGGCCGCTGCTCCCCTGCGCCAGCCGCAGCCCGGCCGCCCCGTCCTGCCCGGGCCAGGCTCACCCCCTCCCGGGAGCTCTTCCCTCTCCAGACGGGCACAGAGGCTCCAGGATGCAGCCGCGGTTAAACCACCCTAATGAGATCAATCTTGACTTCGGCGGAGGCAGGCTGGAATGCAGATTAATCTGTTCCGTGGCTGGCACTGGCAGCTGCAGCAGCAGGAGGTCCTGTCACATCAAGCCACAACATTGCCCTCCTCTGCCTTTATTATAACCCCCCCCCTTAAGTTTTTACATTTCATTCTATCAGACACCTGCCTCCCAGCCCACTTCCCTGCAGCGCTGGTGCAGAAGAGGCCAGCATGCTCCTGGGCATGGGGGACAGGATGGCGATACCCTGGTGAGCCCAGCGGAATTCGCTTCAGAGCCTTCTCTCATTTAAAGAGGTCTCCAGATAAATTCAAAGCAGGAAAATACGAGGGGAAACAGAGAAAACAGCTCTCTCAGAAACTTCTCCCCTTCCTAAACACAAAACCCTGTAGTTCATGTCTCTGCTGGGAAATACGGATGGAGCCCCAGCACATCAAAGACCAGAGCCAGGAAGGAGGATGCTCACACCAAGGCCACGCTGCCCAGCCTTCCAGGACACAGTGTGCATCCATCCCAGCCCGAATCCACAGCAGGAGAGGAATACCAAGAGGTAACTTCAGGAGTTTCTCCTTGTCGTGGTGCAAGCCCAGCCCGCAGCTCAGCACCACGCAACCATTCACTCACTAAACCATCGGTGTGCTACCAGCATTGTTCTCAGACTGAAGCCAACACACAGTGCTGCACCAGCTACTAGGAAGGAGAAAAATAACTGTCAGAGCTGAAAGCAGGACACTCCTCCAGGCTGTTTTGGGATGCATGTGAGGTGCATTCCGACAGAGGGTTTGCAGTGCAGCCTTGTAAAGCTGCAGCAGACTGACTGCTCTTCGCCTGTGTTGGTGGAACCAGTCATGCTACTGCAGTGGTGCAGCATCTAACAAGGTTACCTGTTTCCACATGCATTAATAACTGCATTCTAACAGAGTCACCCTCTCCAGTATCACAGTATTTTGCCAAGCTAAATCTTAACACACTGACAATAGTAAAACAGTGATGTTACTGATGGGTAACGCAGGACCTGGAAAGGCCAGAAGAGCTCCATGCACAATGCCCCTGTGAGCTGAACCCCACCATCACGCTGAACATAGAACAGAATTCTTTCTGTTGACTGGGAAAGTTTATTTTTGTGGTGCTCCTGTAGGCAGGGAGCACTAATTGAGATAAATCTAACTCTGCCCTCAGCATCATGGCTCACTCCCATCAGATTCCTGTCGCGTTCTGGAGGCTTGACGGTAAAATAACAAATTGGCATAATAAAGCTCTGTTTAAACAGGCTGATGCCTTCCCCAGGTATCCACTTCAGCAGAGCACCGAATGACAACATTTTCCTGTGGCTGCCGGAGAGGCCAGTTCAGAGATAACTCTTCATCAGGCCATTTTCTGTGCCTGCCTTCTCACTTGTCCATGCCTGGGGAGCTGGTTCTGCAGCAGGTTCATTCCAGGGGCTTTGCTGCCTGTCAGCATCTGCTACACAGGAGCAGGAGCACATTTACTAAGAAATGGGGTTTCTGCTGTTGCTTTTTACACAGGTGTACAGCTGAGTATCTCCTTGTTGTGAGAGGGAGAAGGGACAAGAAATCACAGCGATAGGAATTCTCATTTGGAAATTGGCTGAACTAATTCTCAGGTTATCAAATTAAGCATTCCTAAGTAAACCTGACATCTAAGTCAAGAGAAGGCACTTAAATGAAGAGGAATTGGACAAACAGCCTTTTATACCTCATTAGGCTCTCCGAGTGGGCAAAACTAGGCTGGAAATAACCACCCTGAGGAAGCACAGGAGAACCTCCAGCACATGGAGCAGGTCACAACTGCTGCACTACAGATGCCACTTCAGAGGGAATTTGGTTTTCTTCATCTTTAGCTGAGAGTTTCAGGTTCCAGCTCCAAGAGCTGCTGCAGCCCCATGGACATGGAGACAAGCTGACTCTCAGCTCTGCAGCAGCAGTCTTTGGCACAGACACACAGCATCCCCTGCGTTCAGAGGTCACAACAGAACCATCGTTTCAAACCTCACCCTGTATTTACACCAGGAACCACCCAGAGTCCGGCTCCTGTTCACTCCCTGCTGTCACACACCAGGCACTTGATCTCTGCTCTTCCAGCTCAGCTCAGCAAGGCCACTGGCTCCCCACAGGGTCCCCATCAGGACACCTGCACAGGGTAGATCTCACCATGTCACGTGTCTGATGCAGCCCCCAGGCTCACACTGGCCAAGAGCACATCTTCTCCACAGTTTGGCCTCTACCTTTCTACCGATGCTCACTACAGGTAGCTCTGTTACACAACTGTGTGCTACTGGCCACACAGCCCAGCCACAAGAAGCGGCTTCAGCCACAGTGTGCTGCACCATACCTCATGCATAGTGCTCAGCCTCTGGCTTGACACCCCCGGGTCACAACCTGAGGGAACACAAGCCTTCACCAGGAGGGCTGCCAGGAGCAGGCAGTCACAGAAACCAACACCGAGCATCAGGTGGAATGAGACATTTCTGCAGTAATACCTGTGGCTATTTCTCCACCTCCACCTGCTCCACACAGCACTGAGGGGACTCTACGACCCCCAACACCATTCCACAGCCCCGCAGTGCCGCCGTGCCCAGGCCACACTGCTCACCACAGCGATGGGCTGGCTCCCTCCGGGGCTGGGACCTGGGGCACTCGCAGGTATTTGGACCCCACAGACCTGAGAAAATTCTAAACCATTCCTGCCATCAACTAAAAATATTTCTGTTTAGAGCTGTTCAGTGCCCCAGGAAAAGGGAAATTGCTTCAAATGAGATTTTTCTCCCAAACCCAACCCCCTCAGACGTAGATCATCATCTGTACAAAGTCAGGCAAAATTCAGGCGCAGATAACACGTACGCAGCCAGACACCACGAGCCTGAGCTCAGGCTCAGATCATCCATAAAGATAGTTAAGAATTTTTCCCTCTCTTGTTTCCTAATTACACAGTGTATATAAAGCATAAATATGTGCAGTTTGGGTTTAAAATTGTTCCCAGGCTCCCTAGAGGAAAATAATTTTTAAACAGTGACAGTGTTTAAAATGGAGCTAACCAGCACTGACACCTTTACAGGAGCTTTTAAAGCGAGAAAAATGCATTACAGAGGAGATATTTTTATCAAATTTAATTTGGATTATAAATTTCTTTAATAAATAAAGCTCACCAAGCCACAGGGAGAGAGGTTTTTTCCGCCAGGGTATTTATTATTTTGCCACATGCAGAACACCGCCCTCAAGACAATAAAATAAACAGTATTTTATAGACTGACTCTTGTGTTAACAGCAACACTACCATAAAGACAGACAAGGGGAGTATTTTCCTACCACCACCAGGCACACAGGAAAGATTCTGTGCTCTAAGGACTGAGCACTGGATGAGAAGAGTGTCCCTGCAGTGAAGTACAGCAAAAGCATCCCTGAGCCCTGGCAGTGAGGTACCAGTGACGCGGCTGCTGCTGCAGGTGAGGAACACCCAGACTGGCAGTGGGGGGACAGTCACAGTTACAGACACCTCCGGCAGGGCCACCCTGTCCCTCACCCAGCGCTGAATCTCTCAGCATGGCTGTCCTCTAAGCAGGCGTAGCTTGCCTCCAGGGTCACCAGCCCGTTAAGGACCCCACAGTTGCAGTGTGACCGGATCTGTGACCCACTGGCCTTACAACAGATCTGTTCACAGCACAGCTCCTTAGAACTGCTCTTAACAAATACTGAGGCCTCTGCTACAAAGCTCTCCTGGTTAACCCTGTAAAGGAATCTCTCCTCCACTGGACATGCACAGGAACGCTCTCTCAGCGGAGGAGAATCATGCTAATTGGTTTTTCAGGTGTATTTGTTAAAGACTGGGAACACAGGATGAAGTTTTCACAGTGCAGAATGACAAGACTGACCACTGCATCCTTTCTGATAAATAAACAAAAAGCAGAGCTGCAGAAGAAAGCTCATTCCTAGAATAACGCAGCACAGAGGCCGTTGACTCAGCCACACCAGCCCCACACCATTCTGCACCATTCCTGACCAGTCAGTGGCTCCAGGAGCTGACAGCACTGCCCCCAGCACAGGGAATTGCTGGGCAACACTTAGCAAAGTAAAACCACACTGTGCTGCTGGACACGTGTCGGGACAACGGCTGCAACGGGCTCTGGGGACCTGCGAAACGTCTCAATTAACTCCCTCTTCAGAAATTCAGGGACTCACCTGCCCAGCGATGCAAGACAAAGAAAATTGGACTTACTGCCCCAGCCTTTTAGGGAGAGTTTATTTTAATAAAGCCAATTTCTGGCCTCATCTTGATGTCCTCCATTTCTTCTGAATACTAAGGAGATGGAGGCACGGCACGGGCTGGATGCACGGATCACGCTGGTCTCCCACAGGGCAGATTTGCCTCTTCTCCTCTCACAGACTCGGGCAGGATCAGGCCTGTCAGAGCTTTCCAGGCTGCTGCCTGATCCTCACAGGAGCCAAGGCTGCGCTCAGATGTCATCTGCAGTCTCAAGACTAAGCAGATGAGAGAGAGTTTAACCCGCCTTCCCAAACTGGAAATTTAAGTCAATGACACGAGCCACAGGCCCAGATCTCTGCTCAGAGCCTCACATTCTAGCTCAAACTTTCTCACAGCAGAATTAAGCAACCTCCTTTTCATGCGGCAAATGAAGATTTCAAAACACCCCCTAAATCCACCATCTGAGCACAACTGGGTATTTTAATACCCAAACCCACGATTTTATTACATAGCCTAGATAAACCAAACCAATCTCTGCCATTTTACCACATACATCCCAGAGGACACAGCAGATTCTGTCCCCACCATTATGTGTCTACGACAAGGCACATGGTCAAGGCAGAGGAGACACCAGAACCACCTCTGCAGCTGCCACAGCCTCACCATGCTGCTGTCTTCGGTAGTGGCATTACCAGCTCTTAGCCATGGTGCTCTGAACAAACAGCACCAGCTCACCATGGGCAGAGTTTTCCAGAAAACAGCTACTGGCTGGATTTGTGCCTCCTTTTCCTCACCAGCCTGTCCTCGGGGAGAGCACAACAAGCAGATGCTCTGCAGCGAGGTCCACAAGAGGGGACACCTCCTACCTCTGCTTTGGGGAACACTGGTTCTACCCAAGCTGTGAGGACAGCATCACAACAGGACACATGGGGTTACAGCTCCTGTTCTGTTGCTGATTCCTTTCATTTTCCCTTGGTTTGCTGCGAGAGTTAAGGACAGATATGAGACAAGCCTGAGACCCCCTCACGCCTCTCCAGCTTCTGACAACATCCACCCTTTACAGAACTGAGTAATGAACTGACACAAAGCCTCAAGCATCATTGGCAGTATATCAAGTTGATCCCAAGCCACATGCTCAAGAAAGTCCAGACAGGGCCAGAAAGATGCTCCAAGGGCTGGAGCAGCTCTGCTCTGCAGACAGCCTGAGAGAGCTGGGCTGGTTCCGCCTGGAAAAGAGAAGGCTCCGGGAGACATTAAAGCAGCTCCCAGTACCTACAGGGGCTACAAGAAACCTGGAGAGGGGCTTTGGACAAGGGCCTGTAGGGGCAGGCCGAGGGGAATGGCTTTAACCTGCCCGAGGGGAGACTGAGCTGAGCTCTTAGGCAGAAGCTCTTCCCTGTGAGGGTGCTGAGGCGCTGGCACAGGGTGCCCAGAGAAGCTGTGGCTGCCCCATCCCTGGCAGTGCTCAAGGCCAGGTTGGACACAGGGGCTTGGAGCAAGCTGCTCCAGTGGAAGGGGTCCCTGCCCGTGGCAGGGGGTTTGCACTGGATGAGCTTTAAGGTCCCTTCCAACACAAACCAGGCTGGGATTCTGTGATTATCAACAAAATAAAAAGCATGACATTACCAGAAGTAAGAGGGACTGACCCTAGGTTCAGTCCAGCACAAGGTCCTGTGGTTAAGACTCCACAGATTTCTGTTAAAGCACTTTTCCAGGGAGAGAGGGGGAAAAAATAGAAAAAGGGAGGGAAAAAAAAAAGGCAACTTCAAAAGCATGCAGTTTATTTCTGCAATGCTTGATGTTCATTGAGTCACACTTCAGTGCTCAGAGCCATGAAAACACTGCTTTTGAGGTGACATTTGTAGTTGCCTCATTACTCTTTTCAAAGGAGTTTTGCATCAGAGTCAGAGCTTCAAACAACAGACCCTACAGGAGTAAAATAACTTATTACCAGCACATGAAATGGAATTGCCAGAAGTGCTGATACCAGAAGGAAGTGGCAAGCGTGTTCCCAGCAGCAGGAGGAGCCCTGAAGAGGCGGTGATGTGCTGCTCCCTCCCTGCAGGCGCGTATCAGACACTCACCATCCATCCACCTCCACCACAGCAATAAGGAGGATCTGAAGCACACCCACCTTCGTGTTCCTTTTCAGTTGTTCCAACTTTCTTTATCTTTTTGGGTGATTTCATGAAGAGAGGAAAGATGGTTCTCAGGCCCAGAATGTCAACGAACTTGTGGCAGTTATCGGTGCCCTCTGGTCCGATCATGGCGTGGTCCAACACCTTCAGGGCACTGCTGCGGGAGATCTTCTTCTCTCTGAAAAGAGGCAGGTTGAACTTTTAGGGACATGAGGAGCTTTGGACCACACTATGTTAAAGTGGCAGCATGGAAAGGGAAATGGCTATGACAAGGGAAGTAAAAAGAGCCCAAGCACAAGCTCTATGAAAGATTTTCTTCAAGGCAAACCATTATATTGACAAATATTCTTCTCAGAACTGTGGTTGAGAATATTCTCTTGGTTATTTCTTTTTTAATGTCTTTTATTTATTTTTATTTTCTATTTCATTTTTATTTCATTTTATATACTTTACTGCTATGGTTTTATTTTCTTATTTATTTCCTGGCTAGGGAAGAAGTTATTTCCTCACCAACCTGCAAACAGCAGCACAAAGGAGCAGTGGAGTTGGGTTGGGTACACAAGGCACATACTGACACACCAAGATGATCAGGATTTAGATCTAGTAATAACTCAATTCAATAAAGCAGTAAGCTTGGTAAGCAGAGCTTGCTGGTCAGCTGTAATGAAGAAAACCCCATTTCAAGAAATCGCATGTGGAGGGAGGAAGATAGATTCTGGGCTATTCTGGTTTAATGCAGGTTCAGAATGCTAATGTGACTTGGCTGGTCTGAAAATGCTCTCAAAATGTCCGGTACCCCTTAAACCAGAAACTGAGGAATTCATAATTCATCCAGGGGAAAAATGAAAACATCCTGTGTAATGTGAACAGAAAAGCCACTGCTTCCCTTCATGAACCCCTCACAACAGGCAAACTGAGAAGCCTGTGTTAACACCCTGCCTAGAGGGGAGCTGCCGTGCGGCAGGGCTCCCACTGGCACTGAGCTGTGCTGAAAGCACCATGTGCTGCTGGGAGCCCGTGCAGCTCAGTTCAACCCCAGAGCGGGGCTGGAGGGAGCTCAGCACCACTCCTCCCCTCCACAGACAGCTAAAAATAAAGTACTTCTGAGGCCAGACAATATAAGAAATGTTTTCAGGGGAAGTAGCTGCATATTGATCGGCATTTAGGAAGGTTGCACAGAGCTGATCTCTGGAATATGCAATGGTTTAAGTTCAGGCTTTTAGAGATCAATAGCTGCTCGACTGGACTGTCTCGAGTTGATTTTATTTGAAATATTTATTCTGCCAGAGGGCAAGCAGTTTATCTTGGTCTCATCTGTGCTTATTGACGTAACTTTTAGCTGCACACTCATTCAAAGACAAGTACAGGTGAGTGTCACCAGACAGGGAGTGACCCCAGTCTTCACAGGGGACCCCAAGTTACAACTTTATTTGCTAACCATGGTTTTTGTCCTTTCAATATCCTTACATCTGAAAGAACTCTCTTGGTGCATTTATTTTTTCACTAAGAACATTATTTGGACTTTCCATATTAGCATAACACAATTTCCCACTTTCAAAATATCAGATTTCCTGGAAAAGTGCTGCATAAAATGGTTCCGTTTAATTAACCACAAGATTTAGTAAGGAGACAGTCTAAGTTTCCACAGGGTCATTAGGAACAGCAGGACAAGAAAACATGAAAGGATTTTAATGTCATAAAAACCATACCCTGGAATGGCTGGAGCTGAGCTCTGGGGAGCTGGATGGAGCTGCCTGTCCTCACCCTGGCTTTTCTGCACAGAGCAAATGCTTTTCCAGCGCGAAGAAAAGCCACTGAGCAGCCACTGAGCAGCCACAGAGCCAGACCACGCTGCCCGAGCGATGTACATGGCCATGAGCTCCCTCTGCCACATCCGTCCCTGTGCACACTCACATGCTCCCAGTTAATAACTGGGAAAGCCATACATTGTTTTCCCTATGCAACAGAGAATCTTCCCCCCAGGAACCGAGCGGCTGCTTCTCCTCCAAACCTTAACACAATTTTACAGCAAAGCCAATCAGCTTCCTGTCCCTGTGCAAGGAACTGACACTACACGCCTGGGCTTCTCTTTTGGCTCTGCAAGGCAAACTGCAGTTAGGTTACCAAGGCTGAGGGGCTCTGCTCTAAAAAGTGCTTCCTGACCTAAAAGCATTAAATTGAGTTTTATTCCATGTGACATTTATAAACTTTCCACTGGTGGCTCCCACCTTGATAAACCACCTCATGCTTTATAAAGACACTCCACAAAATAAACCATTCTCCGCTGCTGCAAAGATGCAGACCAAATAATGATAGACACCCATGCTCTCCCCCTCCTCCAAAACCACCTGCTTCATTTCTGCTGCCACAGGCCCCATCCTGCTCAATCTGATGTCTCCCAGAGCCCTCTGCTCACCTCCTGCTTGGTGAAGCCCTGCTCAGGACACTGATGGCTATGGACATGCACATGAAGCCCATCACCCAAACTGTGCTCATTTTCAGGTGTTATCACCATCTCCCATGAACCAGTAGAAGTTCTCACAGCACAACATCCCCTCATACTGTTGGCCACACATTCTAAGGCTCAGGATAGCAGCAAACAGCCCTGTTTCCATTATTGCCCACAGGAATCTCTCAAGCCTGCTACCCGCTCAGCTGGAAGATGCTCAACTTCCCTGCAGGTCTGTGGGCAGGACCATTACTAACAGAACAAGCTGGGCAGATGGATGAGGCAGCATGAGATACAGAATGCTGTGTTCTCAAAGACAGTAACGGAGATCCCAGCCCGATATCTTTATTCTCACACAGCTTATCTATCTCCCATCACATCAATAAACTTTCAACTTTGCTTATTTGTCCTTTCATCTGCACAGACCACAGTAAAATGATTAACCACCTTCAAAGTAACACCAAAAAGTAACAGATCTCTGCCCCCAGCCTTCAGAGGACACCGACAGCAGAGAAAAATACTTGTGCCTTGCTTGTGGGCAACGTGGTCAATCACAGCAGCGTGGCACTGCTCTTCTGCCTCGGTTATCAGGAGGGATCAAGAAGACACAGGAGCACGATACTCCCGTGCAGCCCCAGATGACAACTACCACAGCTCACTCCCCACATACAACACCAGCCTGCTGTTCCCAAAGCAGAACTGCCCAAGAAAAACTGAGCACCTCAAGGGGCTTTCAAACATCCACCAAGACCACTCCAGTGATAACAGTAATTAACAGAATTAACAGCCATCTAATATCTTCTGGCTATTAAAACGTGTAAAAAACCCACAAGCAAACACACCACAAACCCTTGCAGAGTGAGTTCTCAGGCACTGGGCTTTGTTTGGTGGTTTGAAAGCTCCGGAAACATGCTCTGTGTCCTCACCAAAGCGGTTTGCTCAAACAGCCAGCTAAGAGCTTCAGCTCTTCTAATCTAGATCAGGTAAATACAAGAGTTAAAATAACAAGCCCATCAACTGTCAGTACAGCCAGTGCTTATGAGCAGCAGTGATAGAAGCTTCTAGAAAATATTTCATGATTTGTTCCCTTTTTTTCCCCACTGTCATTTTACCAACCCCACCCATAGGTCCCAAAGCATCCCAAGATTGAGGTCTTGGATACTCCTTCACTAGACAAGCAGCTGCTGGCAGTTCAGTCATGTTTTGTCCCTCCTAATCCCTTTGCAACTACTGGTGGGGAGAAATGTATCCAGGAAGACATTTTCCTCATTCTAATTTTCCAGCTGGGATCCTGGTGCAGAGAGTGGCAAACAGCAGAGCCCAAAAGTGGGGAAAAATCCATTAAAAGCTGAATGCTGGTCCCACCCACATGGCAAAAAACTCCAAGTCATTAGTTCTGCAAGGCTGGCTTAGCAGTTTAGCGCTCAGGCAGAGGGAGCCTTCCCTCTCAGTCTTAGTTTTGGAGCTTTACTTTAATTAGCCTCAAGAAAACCCAGTGTTCCTGTTTGAATAATCCACATTTGGTTCTTTATTCACTTCCCTGCTGCTGCACATGAGCCAGCCACATGCTGCAGGAACACAGCACCTCATGGTGGCACTTGCCAACCAGCCCCACAGTCTGAAGGAAGCCAGACAGCACAGAGGACACCAGGCAGGATGGGGCGAGGATTGAGGAGGAGCCCTGGTGACTCATGGTGTGACAGAATACACACAAGAGAAACAAATACTTGTGCCTACTTCACAAAACCAGGTTTTGTATCAATACCCACAAGAACTGGAGGACACAGAGCACAGCAAAGCTTCAACTGGCAACAAAAGAAAAACATTTTCCCTAGAGACATCCAAAGGTTCTCCCTCACAGGGGTCTTAAATCCTCAGGGGATCAGTGGCCTGACCCATGGCATTCTTCCATCTGGGCATCTGCCCCACTGATCTGCACAGTTACTTTCCTGAAGCTCCATAGTAACCCCTCATCTTAGGAAACAGGGCTAAAGACAGAGTGGAGCTTATGTCTGAGAAGGTTTGACATACATGCTGGAAAGACAGACAGACAAATATGCTAACAGAGAAGTTTTAGAAACAGAAAAACACAACTATCTAGCCAGAACGTGCATTGGCATGTCAAAGGCAGGCAAGAAAATCACAGTTACGTGGGTACCTCAGCATCAGGTTCATCAGCTGTAGACCCTCGCCCTTCAGGAAGCGATCCCTGTTGGAGCTGAGCATTAGGCAGGAGCAAAGGGAGTCAAAGAGGTTCTCCATCATTTCCTGTTCTTCAGCTGTACCAGGGTTGTGTCGTTTAAACACCTACATGATAATGAAAGCAGAATTACCTCAAATGGAGGGCCCACTGTGGTGCACACCATTGTAGAGCACATGAACATCTTCTATCACAAGCTCTCGGCATTCGATGTGCCCAAGCCAGCAATTGTATCCATCATCAGTGCATTCCCTCTTGTAACTCTGCTGCCCCTCTGCTGCCTTGACCCCTTACTGACTAATGTGTGACTTAAAGACCACACTGGCCTTCAAAGGGAAAGGCAAATTCACCACTGGCAGTTCACAGCAGCACATGGATAAGCTCATTACCAGAGAGCCCCTGGGCAAGTCACGCGGGGACAATGCCACCAGTAAACAGCACAGCAGTGCTTCTGCATCTCCTGCCTGCCAGGGCAGCGCTACACCCAGAGCCTGTTCCACCTTCTCCCACCCAGCTCAGGAGCCTCCAACACAGAGAGGATGTGTGTGAATTACTCACAGACAACTGCTGAAGCAGCACATCGATCCCATCCAGCTCCCCAAGCAATTCTCTGTTGTCTAGACGGAGGTGGGGGGAAGGGGAAAAGAGAGAGAAAAATGAAGCTAACTGTCAGATTTTACAGCCATCTAACACTGATACATCAGCAAACAAAATCAATACGGCTTGACAGAGTACAAAAGCCGCAGAGAAGGAGAGGATGCATGAGTCTGCAGGAGAGCACAGCACAGGAAGAGCTCAGCAGAGGATGCCAGAGGCAGAGGAGTGCCTCTGTGGTTAGAGAGAAGCCTGGCTCCCACCCTACCAGGATACTGATACCAGGGCACGTCTCACCATCGTTATTCTGGAGCAGAATAGCCAGCACCTCGCTGCAGTACAGCTTGTTGGCATCAAAAGGCATCTTCGCCTGTTGGTGAAGGAGGAACAAGAGACCCATCAGGGCACAGCACTGCTTCACTGATTTCAAGAACACATTAATCAAATCCCCAAGTGTCTGGGCAACACTTAAACCAAATACAGTGAGAATTTTGCAGTATGCTCATGACAAAGCAGCAAGACCTGCCTCCAGGCTGGGGGTGTGCTTACCCACAGGGGTAGGAACAGCTCTGACCCCTCCCCTGCTGTCCTACACGAGTAGGTTTGACCAAGTTGGCTCATACCCCCCAGCACAGTATTACCATGAGGTTATATGAGCATGTTGGGCTCATTCCTATTCTGAAAGGCTGCATTGTCACCCAAACCTGAATTTCAGACCATACCTCACAGTGACACAAAATAGAAACTGTAGAGTTTGACAAGGGTCGCGATGTCCCAGTCACTGAACACGAGGTGGGTTTAGCCTGCACAGTCACAGCACTTCCATTTCCTACACTCCCTCCACAACTCAAATATGTTAATAGAAATCATAATGAAACCAAACTGCTGAATTTGAAGAAAAAGCAAAGACACCTTCAGCACTGCATCCTGAACATCCATTTTTGGTGGCACCACACTGAGGAATCCAAGCTGTGGTTATTCTGCTCTCCATAGGTACTCAGCCTTTCAGCTGCCAGCGCAATCATGATGCTGGCAGCAGCACAGACCTTCATGAACTAAAATTACCTTCACTTTTAGGGTTTTGAGCAAAAGGAATACAATTATGCTAGTACCTGTAGTGAGAAATTATAGGTTATTTTGGCTAGCAAGTACATGAGGTACACAGAGGGGTATCTGCACACTTACAAGGCTGAGGGAGTATTTCTGTGAATCAGAGGCCTTTAACCATAAAGACATTAAAATATACAAGTGCCAAGGCCTTACTAACAGGGTTAGGAAAGGTCAGAATGTGTTTGCTACATTTCCCTCCCTAGTTCTGAGACAGCTGAACTGTCCATTCCTTTCCTGCAGGATTTTCCAGGGAATGTTTAGGCATCTCTTCACACAGGACAGAGCAGTTCGCTTTGCAGCTCACTGCCATAAGATGGAAAGAGTACTGAAAAGTCATTTTGAATTCAGAAGGCAATTAGAGGAGTTCAAAGAAAAAGCCACCAGCAGCAGTTAAACAAAGACACCACTTGAAACCCAAAGAAGTGTTAGAAACACAGGAAGCACAGGGATAAAGTGTTCTGCAATTGTTCCCCAGCTCACTGGTTGTCAGCTTTTATATCCCTACAAATCTCAGCCACAGACCAGAAATCCACCATACAGGAATCAAACCAACAGAAAAGAAATGCTGTAAGACGTGAAGACAAGACACAATCATGTTCATTTAAACTAAACCACAAAGGACACAAACCTTCATTTTTGCCTTGCTGTCCTTAGCTTGGCTTCTGCAACACACACACACACACACACACACAAAACTGGCTTATTTTACACAGTGTTGTAAGCTCATACTAACGGGTCTGGAGGAGGAAGGTGGGCGCCGGCAGAGTTCTGGCACTACTGGTGCTTGAGCTAAGGAATGTGGTGGTACTTACACACTGAGTCAACTCCTTCAGTTTTGCTGGTTCACAGTAAGTCAAAAGGGAAATATCCCAGTGTGAGGTGAGGTTTGAATTCATTGTATTCACAAGTGTTAGAGCTTACTACAGAGATTACCTACACAAGCAGAAGAGCCCCCAAGAAACAGCCTTGCGCCTTTCAGGTTGTGCCAAGCACCGTGCAGATCACAGCAGCTTCCAGACCAACAGCCAGTCAGTTCTTATTGGGCTATCTCCCAAATGACAGGAGAAGAGGAACTCACCTTCAGCCTCTTGAGCAGCCACTGCATGAGGCCCTGCTGCGCAGCCTCTGTGCACATCTCTGGACGGAACTCTGCCATGTTCTCAACAATGGCTGAAAAGAAAGAACACAGATTCCCACCTGCAGCTCTGGCCTGCACCACCACTGCTTTGCCAGGGCTGCACCACTCTCCTCACATCTTACTCAGAAAGTCACCTTTGTGTTGAGTGAGATTCAGGCTCGTTGTACAATGCCCTCTGTTTTCACACTGCCCACACAGCCCATCCTCAGTGTGACACCAGCTTCTGCTGGAAGAAGCCCAAGACACTTCCCAATTCTCACTGCTCAGAACTAAACTAACAGCAACAGCAGCAGTAAAACTTCCAAACCTCGTGTTTCCAGTCACCCTCCTTCTTCCAGTTCTCCGGAGATGACAGTCCCAAGTTATGGTCTAAATGCTAATAACAGCCACACACTGCAAAGCAGTTACTGTGCTGTGCTAAGACTGGGTAGAGGTAATGATGTACTTACAGGAAATGCAAATGTTTTACTATCTGGAAGTTAAATATATTGCTAAGACATAAACAGCTCTTGTAACAGAGTGAGTAGAGCTCACAGTAAGAACACAGTAAATACAGGAGCCATGGAGATCTCCTGGTGCAGCTTGAGCTGTGCAGCAGCACCTCCCTGTGTACCCACTTTAGGAGAAGGCCCCTTACTAGCAGCCAGGCACCAAACACTGGCACAGGGGACAAGGCTTTGCCACAAGCTTCAGTTGTGCTTGAAAAGCTGTACTGAGTCCCACAATGGTAGTGTTGGGCAATTCAAAGGGGAAGGAGAGAGGAAAGGAAGGGGAGGGATAACCCACCCACTTTGTACAACATCGAGAAAGAAGTGACAGGCAACAGCCACTTACCCAGTGTGTTGTGGACACCATCAGCTTCCTCCTTCACACTTTCATCCAGGCGCTCCAAATTCTGGACCAACAAGGCCACAACCTGGCCCTCCACCTGAACACCAGGGAAAGAGAAAAGATGAGAGGTAACTGAAAAGAGAGGAAGATAAAGGAGAGAGAATGGGTGTTTAATAATAAGAGTCAATAAGCTGTACTGAAGCATCCTGCCAGGCACGAGCAGAAGGCATTAACAGCCTTGCTCTAAAATCTCAGAGGAAACAAAGGAACCACTGAGTAGATCTGCTGCTGTGTTTGCCCTAATTAATTAAACAACTTTTGTGTTTCAGATTAAACAGAAAAACATCTGGAGGAAAACACGCACCTTGTCACAGTCTTATTTCCTGAACCAGCCTGATTGATTCATAATCCCTCGCAATGCCTAGTGGGAGGCGCCAGGGGCAGGCTGGCAGCCCTTTGAGCAGCTCCACTTCCACTGGTTACACTGTTTTTTCCATGTTTCTGTTCTATCTTCCACCTTAGGGGGTACAGAAACCTGAAGGACCGATTGCTCACACACACAGCCTCAAATCCAGAAGCTGAATGGTCACCAGTGGAAGCCTCCCCTGGTCAGAGCAAGCTGAATGTTCCAAGCAAGCCAATGAGACCCAGAGATCAACATGAGGAGCAGGAACCCACATCTGCAGGTGGGGCCTCCTCCCCAGAAAGCCAGCACAAGTACTAAGTATGCTTTTAAAGCTGCAATCGCGCAGAGTCCACCCTGACTTTGGCTAACTTTCCACTGCAGACATGAGCTTGGGAGAGTTAAACAAAATAACATTTCCCATTCTAACTACTAGCTTTGGGCCCAGTGAACACACGGAAACAGTTCAAGTACCAGCTGGTGTGGAAGGGAGTGCAGCAATCTTCCAACATCCCTACAGCATTACACCCACTTTCTTCAAAGAAATAAAAAGTCACCTCAAGAGCAGAGATCTAAACATTTCTCTCAAGATATGCCTGGCCTGTTCCTTTCAAAGAGGACAATAAAGCCTCTAGAACTTGGCTATTATCAATGACAAGGGAAACAAAGAAGGAACTTCACTTGATTTACTACCTCGCTGCGCATTTTACAGAAAACATCTTCTCCAGCAGCCCCTCTCCATCTCATCATCCGCAATTTGCCCGCGAAGGACAGTAATTACAACAGCCCAGAGGGCAGCTGGAGGAACACAGCTCCGGGCCACCGTCTTTAACCTCTGGAGGTAACACTACAGGGACTGGACACAAAGGATTGTAGAACAGAGCAGCCAAACAAAGCAAACAAAGAAAACCCCCAATTTCCACTCTTCCAATTTCAACATGATAGTTACAGAAAAAGACACAGCCATAGGGATTCAGACAAGCAGCCCTAGCCAGCAGGAGCTGCCCAAAGGCAGGACCCACAAATCTCAGGCTTTGGGGGGCATCACTTCTCCAGAGGGCATCCTCCTCCTCCATCCAGCCCAGATGCTAGGAAAAGGGAAAGTCCCCCACCACAGAGGCCAAGAGGCACTCCAGAGGGTTAGCCAGGCAGAAGAGTGAGCCATGCAGCCTCTGCTGCACATAGGTTGTCTAATCTCTGCACCAAAAAGGATCATGGCCTCTGAACCCTCCTCTACCTGTAAAATGCGTTCCCCTGTTAAACGAAAACTTGTACTTCTTGATAGGAAAACCACACACCCTCCCTATAACAAGATGTTCCAGCTCAAGCACAGATCTGCTGTTTGAAACATAAGTTCCTGGGTAGAAGGCATCTGACTCCTGTGCAAGAGGCCAGACTGAAAGCTCACAGTGGCCCCGCTGTCCTTCAGATAAAGATCAGAGCCCTGCCACGAACTTCAGCTTTTCACGGGTGAACAGGTCACCCCTTCCCCGCAAGAAGGAAGAAAAATGCAAATGAAGCTCAGCAGGACATAGTCCAAGGCACAAACATCACTTCAGGCTCCCTCCCCACACAAAACAATCTCCAGCCTACGCAGGTTTTGCAATATGAGCGTGTTCCTTCCAAAAAGGAGTGCTCCAGCAGACGTCAAGCATTGACATTCCTGGAGTTCACAACTTACCAAAGCGTCTATGAGGACTTCAGCTCCTTCTTCACTCTCATGGAGAGTATCAATGTCTGTCAGCTCTTGAAGCAAGTCTACCACTGCTATGGAAACATGTGCCAGGCATTAAGGACAACTGACAGAGGGGCAGACACATTTAATATCTAAGGCAGATTGCTCTTGTTTCAGCATGCTCCCAACATGATCCAAAACAAGTGGCAATACTGCAGCAGTGGGCACAGGAACACAAGAGCCAAGAGCACAGAGATTGCGTCAGCATAGTCCTTGAAAGCACCAAAGCCAGGAATCCCAGCAATCAGAAAGGTAAAGCCAGATGTGACTGTGCTCACTGCATCAGGCAACATTGCTCTTTCTTGATGATGCTCACTTTTTGACCAAAACTGCTAGCACTGGTGTAACCAGGGACCATCCTGCACTGTCAAGGCTGAATGTAAGTAGAGAAACAAGTTCAATAACCTGATTTGAGTGCCCTGCTCTCAGCAATCTCCTCACTAACCCAGTAGGATGCGCCCAATACAGCAGCTGCAGGAGCAGGACGCTCCCCCTGCCCAGCCCAATGGGGACAGCACGCTCCTCTCTCCATGGAACAGCACAGCTCCTGCCAGCCCCATTCCTGCTCATTAACTCTGGGCTGCATAACACAGTTCTACAAGACACTCTGCACCTCATTAGACCCACTTCCCTGTGCTCACAGACACATTGATCAATCCTGCCTGAACCCTGCTGGGGCAGAACCAGAGACACAGCTTTCAGCACGTCCTCATCACAGCTCGGTGATGAATGTCTTTAGAGGGCCCAGGCCAAGGATCCTCCTAGTCCTTCTGTCTGTACATTTGCTCAGAGACGAGCAGGGGTAGAGAAGCATTTTCATACATCTTTTCTTAGCAAGATGTATGAAATCTCAGGACTTACGAAATCTCAAGGAAGACTCATAGAGAGCTGCCTGTCCCAACCCCAAGCAACCTGAGTCGAAGTGCTGCAGAAGACGTGCAGCAACATCACCACTGTCTTTATCCCCTCCTCAACCAAGTCAAAACTATCTGGGCATTTTCTTGATGCACAGGACATGTCTTGATGGTCAACAGAGCCAGGGTCTTCTGAAAGAGCTCAGCAAAGAGCTCAGGAAGCAGAGGAGCTCACCCTGTTTCTGGGAGGGAGCTTCTGTGGAAGCTTCCAGTGAGAGTATCTGTTGTCCTATGAAATTTAGGAGATAGAAAAGCAACACCTCACTTGAAGCTTTCCTGTCTTTCATGACTAAATCTTGCTGGTGATCATCTTTCATTCACTTGTGCTGTATAATACTGCACGACCCATTCAGCAGATTATTTGCTCCCCCTGGATATTGCTTATGTCTCCTTGCATTAGTCCCTCAAGCCACCACATTTAAATCGCATCTGAAGAGCCATTTGTTTAGTTCTCTCCTTGAAGAACTCATTTTTAAAATCCTTTCCTATTTGTTTTAACAAAAACTCATTAGAAAACTTGAGCTGAATCCACTGAGTTTTGTCTGGATGCTCCACCTGATAGCGTTTGTACCCTGAACACAAGCAGTGGCACACAGGAGAGGCACTACTACAGCCTGTGTCCCACTTCCAATGGGTCTGAAAACACTGCAGCAGTTTTACAACAAGAAATACACTTTTCCCAGATTCCCACCCCTGCACTGACTGTCAGGCAAGCTGCAAACCCATTAAAAAGAGTTCACAGTGGAAACCGTGACAAGTCTTTGACAGCTGCAGTGACCCAAGGACATGGCTTTCCATGGCTGACGGAACACAGCAAGCTCTGTTCCCATGCACCCCAGCCATGGACCAGCTCTGTTATTCCAGAGTTCATCTCCTCCCTGTGAATGAGAAGTTCAGTGTAAACTTTCCCATTACACAGAGACACAAAAAACTGCAGTGCCTGGCAAGAAATACATCTGAAACGCTGGCAGCCATGAAGCTGGTCATGCACATGGGAGCTTCCCACAGGACAGCAGTAAATCCTTAACAAATGCTTCCTTGAGAGTGACTCCCATTCCAGATCACAGATAAGGGAAGCTGTGGTGGCTGGTGTTTTGCAGGGACCAGCACTCACCACACCAAGGCTCAGGTAGATGCCAGTCACACCCCCAAACACATAAGCACTCTAATATGAAGCAATATGCCATAAAATATTTATGTTTTGGTTCCACCTTCTGATCACTCCCCCCACTTAGAAAGAATGAATGATGGATGCTTAGTACATGGCACTAGGGAAAAGGGCTAAAAAAGAAAACCAAGACCTGTGCATCAGACCACAACATTTAGCACCAATGGTCCTTTTAACATTGCCTGTTTCAAAACACCTCAGGAGAGCTGGTAAGTGTTATCTGCTTCTTCACACGAAGAAAAATAAGGAATAAATCACTTTGCTAAGGTCATGAATCAATAAAAAAGGAAGAAAAAAAGCTGCTGTAGTCCCATGTCTACATCTAGAGCCCTTTCTGCTGGACTTCACTGCTCTGTCCATCTACCAGTGTCTGCCAGGACACAGACACACCAACTCCTACATCTTGTCACAATTTTCCAGCTTCATTTACTGTAGAATATGCCACAAGCAATATAAGCTAAGCTCTGCTTCTAAAGGCTGCCAGGTAAGCCAGGCATAGTTCAATCTATCGGCTGAGTATCAAGGCACCAGCATATCCAAAAAATGACACAGTTTTTGTTCAAAGCTACCAAAGTCTCTGACAGCGTAGACAGAAAACTCCCCGAAATGTCTTCAGATGGTCAGAGGCAGAAGGGATGGGCACACAGGGATTGGTTCAGCAACATCAGAACTAACTGAGCACAGAAATACCAGAGGTATTTCCGTAACTGGAGGGCCTACTCAAACCTCAACCTCTGGGCACACCAAAGCGAAGGTGTGGGCACATTGAGAATTTACCACACCTACAAGCCAAGGCATAGCACTGCGGTGAGGGAGCCCACAGCAAACAGCTGATGGTGTGACAGCTCAGCCTCAGGAGAAAGGGACAAACTGGTTCTGTTCTCATTGGGGCTGTTCCAGGCAAGGGTTGTTCACAGTTCAAGGAGCTGCTAAATCCACACCTCAGCTCTTCCTGTGCTCTCATTTGCTCACACCCTAACACAGCCACTCACACCTGGATGAAAGGGTCATAAAACAAGAAAGGAGAATAACAGCACTGAAAAAATGCAGAATCAATATTACTTGAAGAGAGAAGACTTTCACTTGGACAAAAAACAGAAAGAAGACATAAATTCAGTGTGGTGCGAGAGGAGAAAAACATGGGAGCCTGTAAGAGCAGGAGACAGGAGATTACAGCAAAGCCTGTAGAAAGCCTCTCTCGTGAGAGCTGCTTTAGCAACCAAAGGATATCTGTGTTGTCATGGCCCAGCAGCCCCAGCAGGGACTGCACTGCGTTGAGCTCCACCAGCAGGTGATACAGGTCCGGCATTGTGGCAATCACGTGCATCTCCTGGATGATGTCATTTAAATCCAGCTCAGACTCCATGAACCTGGGGAGACACAAACATGGTTAAGGAAAAGGTGCACAAGGTGTGTTCAGTGCCCAGTCCCCTCAAAGCAGAGCCCAGCACCCTCCAGGAGATGCCAGGCAAGACATGTCAACAAGTCTAGTTTCAAATATAATTTAGGACAACATGATGATAACTGCTGTTACATGAGCCTTGTGTAACTAAAAGCGTATGTATAGCCAAGAAATTGATTCAGGGCTGAAACCTAAAATCCAAGGGAAAAGGGCAGCAGGGGATGAGCACAATCTTACTTCTCTGGATTGTCAGGAAACTTGATCCGCAGCTCCTGGTTTTTGTAAGATCTCTTCTCGAAGGTGAGAATCATCTTTTTCACCGAGCTTTCATCCAAAGGTTCCTCCTAACCAAACCAGAGAGAGCACAAAACAGCTTGGGATGGCTGGAACAATTACCCAGAAAAACCAAGAGCACAGTGATGTGGTGAGACTGTGGCCCGGCTCAGACCCTTCAGGAGTAAGCTGCCACCCCAGCAGTGTCAGAAACCTGCCAAAACCCCTACACTGTTACTGTTAGTTGTGGATTTACTCCAACTTGGACCTGAGCAAGCTCCTGAGAGCAAAAACCTGCAAGTCAGATTGTCATTAAACCAGGATTTACGATGGAAGGATCTTGGAAAAGAACCAGAACTGTTCCTGACCCTTTCTGACCCTGAGCATCAATGAAAAACCCCAAACCAGCCCTGCAATGGCTCATCTTCCTCTCATTGCTCTTCCATAACCGTTATTACCAGCACCATCAGCACCTCGAGGCTTTTTGCTTCTGATGTACCAGAGTAAAGTTCATGACCATGGACAGTTTCTTTCCAGAAGCCCATTGTGCTGCTTCCTTCCGCAGCTCTGCATTTAACCACCCCCAGTTTATGTTCTTTGTATTTTCCTCACTTGGATAAGCTTTCACGGCTAGTTTCAGAAGGAAAAAAATAAATCAATATTTTACTCTAGTACATTTTTTTTTTTTTTTAAGTGCTTCCGAGGTGTTTCTCAGTTGGCAACACACGTTTACTGCACAGCACTGACAGGACTCCAGCTCCCGCCCCGACACCTCAGTCACACTGCTGTTATCTTCCCTGCTTCATGACTTTAGTGCACTTTTATTAAAACATTGCCAATACAGATTTCTTGTGGAACCTCTCCCCTCTCCTCTATTTGTATCTTCATTTAATTTGCATTCAGTATTGCGGCGTCCCACAGATTAGCTCCCTTGCAGCAGATTCCATGCTACAAAGCACATTTTAATGGCGCTTACATCAACTGCATTGAAGATAATAAATGAGAGACTTTGGGTCTAAAGGAACCTTGGAAGTCAGCCCTTAAGATGTCTGCATGAGCGAACTCTGCTTGACAAAGACAAGGGACTTGTGCACTGCAGGAATCCATGAGGCTCCAGCCAGTCAAGAGGACCTTGTCCGAGTCCATTCATCTCACAGGAGCTGACCCATACAGAAATCCTGCGTTATCCTTCGCCTATCAGCAACCACTGCTATGGCAATAGCTCAACATCGAAAAAACAGGGAGCCTTTCAGAGAGGAATGCCAGCAATGCTGTGTACAGAGAACAATGATACTTTACAAACCTACATGATCCTGCAGTGGTGAATATCACTTGGGTTTTTATCAAACAGGCAGCAGGAAGCAAATATCTTCGAGATTTATACCAATCCACGTGTCACATTTATAAAGTGATCTTTTCCATGGCCCTTGGCAGAAAGGCCAATGCTGCATTGGATTTCTGTCTCGAAGGCTTGAAATCATTTACCCTTGACAGCTGCCACCCGCCCTCTGACCCAAGACCTTTCCTGCACAGCAGAATGATTATTTGCTGCTGCACAGCTCCAGAGAGGGGAGGTGCTGCATGGCTGGGGCACTGATGAACAACAGCGAGGAAATGGGATCAAACACAAACTGCTCCCTAAAAATACATTTTAGAAGGCAATTCCAGCCTAAAGCAGAGATTAAGCTTGAAAGCTTTCCCTTCCCCCTCCCTCTTGCCCCCCTTAAGCCCTCAGAGGATATCTGTGAGAAGCCCTGTCTGGAATTCATGAACACTCCATGGGGCAGGGAAGTAAAACCATAACCTCACGCTGCATGAGGCACGTGGAAATCACCAGTTGGTCTCATCATCTGCACGCCAAGAAATGGAAATCAGAGAAGTGATTTAGTGTTTGCTCCTTTCCCCCGCCTCCCCCTTCCCACAGGACACTGGTGATTTACCTCCTCCTCTTCCTCCTCACCATCCCTCTCAATTATCTGAAGGAGTTTCTTCTTCTCGTCATCAGTTTCCTCCAGTGCAGCCGACTCCTCTTCCCGGTGACGGCCGTGTTCCCGTGTGCTTGCCTGCTTACGACGGGCTTTGATTTCCTCTTCCTCTTCATCACGGGGCCTTTTTGTCCCTCTGTTAGGCTACAGCCAGGGAAAGAAGAGGAATGAGTACAAGCCCTTGCAACCCTTGCAAGGCAGAACTCCAGTATTACAAGACACACTGAGGAAATTCTTACAAGTCGCTTCAAACATTTGCTTACACAGCGCTCAACAACTCTGAAAATGGGAAAGGAAATTAATTTAGTGAAGTGGAACATCACATGGGCAGATGAATGCCTCTGCCAAGAGCTGTGTCAACATCCTACCTTGTTTGATCTATGAACACCATTCCCAGGAAAACATCTCCGCAGGCAAAGGCTACGGCTTCCGAGGCAGGAGTCCAGCCCCAGCCGCTGACCCATGATTTTGTGCCACAATTTCTATTTAATTGTCAAAATTAAAGGTAATTTGCCAGGGACAAGGAAAAAGTCCATTAACCCTGATCCTGTGGTTTAATTTAGGCAAAAATGGATGGCAGCATTTGCAATAAAAGAAGCTCTCCCCTCAAGCACTACAAGGATATTAAACTTAGTGTCTCTTATTTTTCTGAAGGACAACCAGGCTGAAACAGAGCAGCCCCTGCTCTACACCTACAAGAAAACAATGCTTAAGTCTTTACCATTTGAAAGCAGCCTGTGTGTTAAGAACAATGACCACAGGAAAAACACTTTGACTTCCCACCACTGCTCATAAGGCATTCCCGCTGCAATCCCAATCCAGATCCCGGCATGTGCACGCCGCAGGCCAGCTCCAGCTGCTCCTCTGCACAGCCCAGGGAGCATCGAGCAGCTATTTACCTCCATGGAAAGGAAAAGCCAGCAAAGGAAAGCTCTGCTCCCAGGAAAACCCTGCTCTGGGAGAGATGTAAAACAAAACCCAAAACCCAACCCAACAAGAGACTCCACCCAAACAACACCAAAGTGCCCATGGCACCCAGAAGGCCCCCAAAGTGCCCACTACACTCAGAAGCCAGCTGGACCAGCCTGGCCACCAGCTGGCTGTTAGCAGGGTTACCAAGTTATCACCACTTCAAGGAGAGGCAGAATCAAGTTTCTGCTCCTGATTAGCACAAATGGAAGCTCTTGGTGCTGGCCCCCAGCTAGACCTGTTCAAACCCATTATCCATCTCCTTCCTCCCTACATCCTCTCTGCCATTTCCACTTCCATTAGGGACAGAACATTCCGGACTTTAAACTCTTCTAAAGTGCTCCCATGCACTTTTAAAGCAGTTACTCAGCTCATAATTCAATAGCTGGGAAGTAGAAGCATACCCCGAGATTCTTTGAAATGAAAATTCATTTGCCAGAAGGGGTTGGGGGAGGGAGGGGGTGGTTGTTGGGGCTTTTTTTAAAGCAAATTCCTATTACTTCTCTTCTAGGTACATTAAAGTCTAATTTCACACAGATCCATTTAGAAACAAATGTGTCATTGTCAACAACCAGGAGTTCAAACCCTCCCTAAGCAACGAGCAACCCAATAAAGAAAAAGAGAAAAGGTGCTCTTCTAAAGGAAGAGTCTAAGGAAAAACCTGTGGTAAATACACGTTCCTTACTCAGTGCCCTTACAGACACAAAGGTCCCTGTCCTCCCCCTCACTAACAGCCAGTTCATCCCGACCCACCCCTGACGGATCAGCATTAGACACAACAGAAACGGGGAATCCTGACCCCCCTAGCAAAAGGCCCCACAAGATTTGCCCTGGCTGCTCCATGTCCAGGGGGTCAGAATCTCATTCCACACTCATTTCTAAGCATTAAAAGAGGAACAAACCCCTCAGTGAGACATGGCTGTAAAGAGGGACCAGGGGGGTGTCAGATGCAGGGAGGGACCATGGCAGGGGCTGCATCACCCCAACAAACCTAAATTAAAACTCCATCAGGACACCAAGCCATTTCCTCCAAGCACATCCTCAGCAGCAGCATTTACAGCCTGCCTCAGTCTCAACTGCTTTATCCTTTTTGTATTTGTGCATTGTTGGGGGGAGGAATCTTCTGTCACACATTCCAGGAATCATTATGATAAATTATGGAGCTGCCCTGTGTGCAATTATTAATGCTGCAACAGAGCAGCAATAGGCAGTAATTGAATTCCCAGCAAACACATTAAGTGGGCATTAAGGTTTTTCCTTCTGTTATTGATGTTATGCAAAACCTCACTCAGAATATTGCTGTTCTCCAGCACTATTGAAACCAAGGAAGAGGGGCTGGAGGGAGGCACCCAGTGCCTG
The DNA here is from genome assembly GCF_037157495.1 of Lathamus discolor. Lineage (NCBI taxonomy): Eukaryota > Metazoa > Chordata > Aves > Psittaciformes > Psittacidae > Lathamus > Lathamus discolor. Next base: position 443,066 of record NC_088894.1, on the reverse strand, counting down.
CCCAGCTCCCATGCTCAGGGGCTGCTGGTTCAAGGTGAGCATCAGCCTTTGCCCATTGACTCTCCTGAGGTTTGCATTTGCTTGAGGACTGTCACCAACCAACAAGAATTAAGCATATCCATTGCTGTGCTGACACTGGAGTATATCCATAGAACCATAGAATCATGGAATGGTTTGGGTTGGAAGGAAGCTTAAAGCTCCTCCAGCTCCAACCCCTGCCACGGGCAGGGACCCCTTCCACTGGAGCAGCTTGCTCCAAGCCCCTGTGTCCAACCTGGCCTTGAGCACTGCCAGGGATGGGGCAGCCACAGCTCCTCTGGGCACCCTGTGCCAGTGTCCCACCATCCTCACACTGATGCTGTGCGAACACATATGTTGTGGCCTAACACATTCATTTAAAGAGCATCACAGCTTCACGCACATCTACACAAGTTTTGCTTTCTGGTAGGGAAGGGAAAGTTCATCATTTGCTAAATAAAATGTGGGGTTTATAATCAGCTGTGCTAAGGTGCATTTGGCGAGGAGCTGGGATTCATTAGTAAAGGCACAAGAAGAGCAGTGTGGAATTGTTTTGTTAGTTAAGCTTAATTCCGTTCCGCTGAGTGCAGAGCATTCACAGTAATTTATTCCAAAGACATTTTCATTTAAATCAAACACTGATATTGCCAGACAGAAAGCAGCAAATACAAAAAGGCTTTAAGAAGCTGACATTTATAAAATAGAAGTAAAAAAAAGGCTCATGACTGGTGAAGGGAATTATCTTTGTTTCTCTCCCAGACCCAGCCATACGTGCTTTGCGGCAAGGAGAGACCCTAGGTGGGCACAGACCTGCCCCGGAAGCACCCACTGGTCACAACCCCGTGGAACACAAGCACCCAGCAGACATGACAGCAACTATACCCCAAAGACAGGGCAGGCTCTGCGCAGGGCCCCCGTCTCCCTCAGAGCACTGATGGCACATTAATACCAGGATTAAGCACCCCATCAGATCCAAGAACGTTGTTTAGGCCCCCACTTGCTTCCAGCCTCCTCTGAGCACCAGGCAGGTTTAGAGGAGCCTCAGTAATGGAGTTTCACATTACTGAGACATCTGCTTTGTACGTAACCTCGTTACTGCGAGCTCAGAAATTGTTAATGAAACCTGAAATAAATCTTCCTAAGTGATGCAGCTCCTGCAGCGGCCACAGTGTGCCCTGAGCTGCCACAGCAGCAAGCGTCGCAGGAGCTGCCAGGACAGGACTCCGAGGGCAAGCCCCGGTCTCCAGAGGCATCTTCGCTAACTTCATTTTGTGTCCAGCATTTGTGATGAACCAAGCTTTGATCAATCGTACTTTGATTGGTTTTTGCTCCTGAAACACCACACTTCTGGTTGGTGCAGGATCCGAGCGTTAAAAATGGGGAACTGGTACGAGATAAACCCAGAAATCTCAGCAAGCTCCAAGAGCTCAAACTCACACAAGCTGAGGCAACCAAAACGCAAGTCATGCCCTGTACTCCCATGGATATGGATTATTACTGTCAGAGAGGAAGAACCCAGATCCTCTCCAGACTCACCCTGGGGAGCACCTTCCCTGCGCTGATTTGATGGCCAGGGATAACACAGCAGAAAGTAAACTAAAAGCTCAGCTGCAGCCAGCAGTGCACCAGGCTGGGTACCAGCACACCAGGCAGGGTACCCATGTACCAACATACCAGGCCAGGTACCAGTGCACCAGGCTGGGTACCAGGGCACCAGGCAGGGTACCCATGTACCAACACACCAGGCCGGGTACCAGGGCACCAGTAAGTACACGCAGGCTCCGCCACATGGAGCCAGTGACAGCTCCATATTTGAAATATCTCAAAAGCAGGATGAGAGGCACCAGGACAACAAGGCTGGAGAGTCAAAACCCCACACAGCTGAGCTGCCCCTGCACCAGGGCACCCATTCCAGTGCAGATTTACAGGGAATGAGCTACAGCAGCAGCAATCATTGCGCCTTCACTGATCCACAGGGACTCACCCCACTACAAAACACACTCAGCCCATTCCCATAGTGAGCAGATGGCCTGACCCCAGCCAGACCTCACCCCTTATCTGCTGCTGCTTCTGTTATCTGGGTTTACTAATAGTGCATTAAAAAATGAGCAGTTTGTAATGATGACTCACAGCAGCAAGAGCTGCACTGAATGGGAGTTAAAGCAGTCTCCATTATTACTCCCAACTGGAAGGGATCTCTGGGAAGAGCCAGGGCTGGCTCTGTCCCCTCCGTTACCCCCCCCGTAATGGGAGACGAGACACAGGAGCCGGGCGGAACAGCAGCGATATTTAACCATCAGCGCAGACCATCTGCAACTGTTTTGCAGCAACACATAAAGTTTATGGATTTCTGAGCTTGTATAAACTGCCAGGTGCTGTTTAATTGTATTTTTTGTTGCAAGAGGTTCCTTTTCCCCACACGTGGTGCTGAGTCGGTGGCACAGTGCCCAAAATCTTCCACGCCAGGCTTGGCAGCAAGGGAGAATATCATCTTGATTAAGCAAGGGCACAGATCAGGCATTTAGAGGAGAGAAATTCAAAACACTGCAAGAGTAAAGCAATTATTGTGGGCTGTGCTGGGGGAAGCTGAGGAGACAGATTCATCTGCAGCAAGAGATTAAAATCAGAGGGCTGAGGAGCACAACACCCGCCCCCAACAGCCAGTGCCACCCCTGCAGCAATGGTAAAGGAGATCCTGAACCAGCCCAGGGCAGGAAAGGGGCCAGCTTGTGCCCAGGGCAGCCGGGAAGCAGCCATCCTCCTCCTCACCAGCCCTTGAGCCCTCCTCCTCCTTGCAGAAGCAGCAGCCCATCAGCCGGGAACAACATGGAGCTCCCTTCATTTCTCCACCACACACAGGTTGGACTCCTTTCTGTGGCACAGGCACCACAGAACTACTCTGTATCTGATTCTCCTGGTGGACAAGAGTGTGCATTTCCAAGAACACCACAGAAAGGCTCCTGCTCTGCCTGACTCAGAGCCATGGCAGACACCTGACGGCTTGGAGGCAGCAAAACCTGCTCCTTCCAATTCCCATTTCCATCTTTCAGCCCTCGTGGAAGGGAATCCCATTTCTCAGGACCAGCAGAGCTGTTTATCCACCTCCTGCTCCTCACTCCCCTCACCTGTATTCACCCCAACCCTAACCCGACTGGGGAGGTCTGAACCCAGAGATGGTGAGAAATTCCCCAGACTCAAAGGTAACCTCCAACATCCCCTCCTTCCTTGTGCACCTCCCAGGGACACCCTCTGCACACACAGACACGTGCTCTGCAGCAGGAGGCTCCTTCCACCTCAGAACACACGGTGCCCCCCAGCACAACACACACAGGGGGCCCGTGCGAAGGGATTCCATGGAGAATCCTGTGTCTGGAATTAAGACACGGACCGAGTGACACAGCTCCTGTGCTGGGACAACGCCGGGCACTGAGGCACCAGCCAACGCTGCCACACACAGAACGGCAGCACCGGCCCCAGCACCGAGCCACACGGGGACGCGCACCCACCCCCGGGCAGTGAAAGCACCATCCACGTTATAACCGAGCTCTGCACAAGCAGCAGCCGCCCAGCGGGAGCAGAACACTCACGGGATAAAAGGAAACTTTCCCCGAGGCTCCGCTGAGAATCGTTTGTCCTGAAAGAGGGGAAGGAAGAGCGAGAGCACAGGGCAGAAACCAGCGCTGGTTTCACTCGGGACAGGGCCCGGCAGCGACACCGAACCGCGTCTGCCCGGGAGAACCCATCAGCGGCACGGCCGCGGCCCTCGGGACCCCGGTACCCGGCTCCCAGCAGGGCTCCCCGTGTCCCAGGCGGGGACAGGCCGCAGCCGCACCGCACCGGGGCCCTGGAGCTGCGGCGGGCCCGGCCCTGCGGCGCTACCGACACCAACGGCCAGGCACGGCGCTCCCGGCCGGGGCCGCCCCGTCCCTCCGCAGCGGCGCGGCAGGAAGAGCCGGGGCGCGCCCCGGGCCCGGTGGGCGCCGCTCACCTGGTAGCTGAGCAGCTCCCCCACGTCCATGGCACCGGCCGGGCCCCGCCACCGCGGAACTGTCGCCAACAACCGGGGCCGCGCGACACCGCGCCGTAAGGCAGGCAGCAAGGGAGAGCTGGGAGCGCGCCACTCTGCCGGAAAGCGAGAAGCACAAAACACCACACCGCCGCAAAGCAGCCGGGGCTACTTATTACAGCCTGCCGAGGGCAAAGGTCCCGGCGGCCTCCGCTGCCCCGGCCCGGCAGCAGCCCCTGTGCTCCTGTATCCTTCCGCCGAGCCCCGCGCCAGCGCCCCTGGGCCGCAGCGTCAGCGGCCGCACTCGAACCGTTGGAACGCTCAGCCATTGTTTAGCGTTCGCAGCCTAACAAATGGGAGCAATTAACGGGTCTGACCGCATTTACTGTGACTTAGCGTTAGAAACCGGCCCTGAGCGGCGATGCTCCCGCACAGCACCGCCTGCGGCTCCTGCGCACACCGCGCGGAGCACTCACCGAATTAAAGCTATAGATAATGTTTGGAAAGGCGCCCGCCGCGTGGCTCCGTTACAGAGCAGCGGCATCCGTCATGCCAGAATTAACCCGACAAATCTGTGTGTGGAAGACGGGATAAAGGGATCATCGCCGCATCCTCCGGCTCTGCCGTGTGGAGCGTTCGGGTCATTCCAGCCGGGACACGGCCGCAGTCCCTCGAACAGCGCTGACCCCGGGCAACAAATACCCCCATGGCTGTAAAACCTGCTACGTGCGGCAGGAGACCCCGGGTGCAGCAGGCACCGGGGATGCTCACGGCCAGGTTGGACACGGGGGCTTGGAGCAAGCGGCTCCAGTGGAAGGGGTCCCTGCCCGTGGCAGGGGTTGGAGCTGGAGGAGCTTTAAGGCCCCTTCAGCCCAAACCGTTCCATGGTTCTGTGATCTGTGAATGCTCTTCGGCACCACCCGCCTGCAGCCTCTCCTCGTTAGACAAAGGGATAGAGCACGGTCGATTCGCTTCCCCCGGAGGACGGGGGGGGGGACGTTAAGAGAAACAAAGTCCGGAATTTGAGAAGCTGCTGCGTTACCTGCCCTAAATAAAACGTGATCGCCGGAGCCTGCAGCCTCGCGGGGAAGGCGCAGCAGCTCGGGTGCCGTTTCTCACCCTGACGGCTGCAAGCCCGGCAGAGCCCCGCTGCTGGGAACTGTGAGAGCACCGGCGCTGAAAGCCGGGAACGGGAACCAGACAGCGCGGCCAGCACCTCCCGTCCGCTGCGCCGGGCAGGGGGGATACCCCGAGCCCCCGGACACAGCTGGGGGCGAAGCCGGAGCATGTGGGAGCCCCCCGGGCCGTGCTGCTGCTGCAGGCAGGGCCCCAGCCCCCGCCCGCCTGCTCTGGAGTCCCTCTCTGCCGCCAGCGCCCAGCAGTGACCCGCAAAGGCTGCCCCGAGCGCGGCGTTGAGCGCCGGTGCGGGAGCAGCGGCTGAGCGCGGCGGGGGGCGGCGGCGGGGGCAGCCGAATCCCGGCTTCATTTTATCGCGAGCTCAGGTTTCAGTCCAGATGCTTTGAGATCTAATTCTGAATAAATAATTGTACTGAGTAACCGGGTCCCGCGGTGATTAACTAAACACACTGAGCCTCGCAGAAATTGAATTAGTGCTGTGCGCTCAGCCGTTATTGCCCTCCCCACGTCATGAATAGTGATGAGGGGTTATTAAGGAATGTAAATGATGCCTCAGGGGGTTGGGAGCACGGGGGTGCAGGGCCGTGTGGGCTGATAGGACAAACCGTTAGGAAAACAGCCTGATTGAAGCCGCTTTTTAATTATGTCAGCTCTCGCTCTTCCGCGGGTGCTGCAGTGCTTCCGGATGCTTTTGGTGTTATTAAAATGGAAAAAAGGGAACAAGTTGAAGCTGGAATGTGAAATGAGCGTTTGTGAAGTGGAAAAGCTGCAGTACAGGGGATGGTAGGGCCCTGCCTGCAGCCCTACACCCCGCGGGACCCCAGCTCCGCCACCAGCCCCGGGCAGGGTCCCCTCCACAGCCGCAGCCCCATCCTGCAGTTGGGCATCACTGCCCAGGAGAGGCTCATGCATTTTAACAGGTTCTCGCCTGCGCTCCCCGCACCACCGAGCAGTGCTGACAGGGGCAGCTCAGTTAATCAGAGGGGATAATGGAGGCAAAGGAAGAAACCTCAGACCAAATTGCTGCAGAAATCATGAGCCTGAGCTCGAAGCTATCCAATTAAACTGGGAGGAAGCTTAGAGGGAAAGGCGGCTTCTCCCAGCCATGTCCCACTGCAGAGGGAGAAGGGGGACAGGAGGGATGTGCTGCTGGTGCTGTCCTGGGCATCACAGCCCAGCCAGCACTGCCACGTCGGTGGGTTGCCTGTAAAACACAGGGGTGTTGGGGTGATGAACATGGCACCAACCCAGCCCTGGTTGTGCTGTGGCCACCATTCAACATCGCCACTCCCCCCTGCTTGTGCCCTGTGCCACCAGCTGAAGGGCTCAGGCAGCACTGAAGTTAAACAACCCACATCTAATGTAGTCAAGGCCCGTTACTGCTGCATTACCGCAGTGTGACCATGGACAGACGGATGGCCAGGGATGGGAACACGCACGGGAGCCGGTCAGGATTCAGGTCTCTCCACACTGATGGCTTCATGACGCCAGGCTGGCCTCTTAATTGCACCTGTAAATGTGAAATTACTGAAGGGTGAAATGCAAACGGGCTGGAACTTTCCCAGAGCTCACACCAGCTCTGCGCCAAGCCAGGCTGCCCGGCGGCTCCCTCCCAAACCCCCAGCAGGGAGAGGACCGGTCACACGCTGGTTCCACCAAGCTGCAGAGACACCAGGAGATGTCCCAGCCCCAGGGTGCCCATGGCACCTCCTCCGGCCCTACATCACCCCAGTGTCAGAGCAGAGCCCAGAGCCAAACCTGCAGCCTTTGACACCCTCACCGGTGCTGCCTTCCAAGGCCAAAGGGGTCCGGTGCAACCCCTGCCATGGTCCTGGTGGGATGCCCATGCCCATCCTGCCATCCTGTTATACCGGTGCTGTCACCATCCCAGCACAGCTGGAGCCTCGAAGCCAGAGCAGCACCTTATTTATGGCTCTGCTTCCCCGAGTTAAACTCCACAAAGTGTGACAATCAAAATTAAAGGTTTCTGCAGGAAGGCGGCCGGGGGGAAATCAGGGCCGTGGCCAACGGAGATTTCCCAACGGTGACTTTTAAATTAAAGGGGAAAAAAATCCCTTTAATTTGGCGGCGTGCTCGGGCTGCAGCTCACTGGGCGCGTTATTACCCAGCTCAGCAAATGCTCCCAGAATTTGCTCGCACTCCAAATTACCCATCTCTCTGCAAGGCAGCACATCCCCGCCTGTGCCAGCACCGGGGGCCTGCGGCATAGCCTCGAGCGGGGCTGGGACCACGCTGTGGCCCCCCCACCCCTGTCCCAGGTCCTGGCCAATGGAAAATGACTCCTGCGGACCTGAATCCTGACCTCCTGAATGCTGGGATCCAGCATGGGGACCCCCATGCTGAAATGGCCGTGCTCCAGAGCCCTCACACTGGCACAGCCCATTCCCACTCCCAGCCCCTCCAAGTATTTCATGCTGCAGATCCAGATTGATGGGCTGGGGGTGCTGGCCTGGACTGGGAGCAGAGCCGTGGGGGGCACGGGCAGCCCCAGGCCCCCCGCCCTGTGCAGTTCTTCCCCTCCCTCTCCCCCCGCCCCTGCAACGTGAAGCAATGAAATTATTTTTCTACTTGAGTAGTTTTCAATTTAGATTAAGAAAAATCCGCGCTCCGTTAGCGCCGCCGCGGTAAATCAGCGCCCGGGGCTGACAGCGCGATCGCTTATCGCCCGCAACCCTTTCTTCACGTTGACAGGCTCCAAGTGTGACATTGAGCGAGGGCAGCGGCAGCGCGGCGGGACGCCGGCCTGGCACGCACCGCGGCACCGTGCTCAGCCCCAGCAGCAGCAGCGCCCAGAACAGGAGACAACAGTGGGCACAGCTCGGCACCGTGCTGGGGCTGCACTGAGCACATGCTCCAGAGCCGCGGCGAGTCCTCGCTCCCACCCGTCCAATACCACTGGTGATACGGTGACAGCCACCATGGCTGTGACAACACCCATCACCAACTGCCCCACAGCCACACCAGGAGCTGATCCCGTCCTCTGCCCCTGTGCTGCCGCTGTCCTCGTGCCAGCACCATCAAAAGGAGAATTTGACAGAAAACAAACCCTTTTTTTCTCCCTCTGGTTGTTGCAGCTCGTTTATCGCTTGCACCGGGGCAGGCGGAGCTGTCAGTGCCTGAACCTCACTCATCCGTTTAACCTTGGGGGAAGAAACACATTTGTGCCGGATAACGTGCATCAGATGGTGGCACAGGGAGCGCCTGTAGCTGCTGCGCCTGATGGATGGGCTACAGGGGCCTCGCCTGACCTGTGCTTGTATGTTATCTGCATTGCTGCAGGAGGCTTTTCATCACACCGACAGCTCCAGCATCGCCTGCCTGGCAGGAGCTCCTCGCCAGGGACAGCTGCAGGCAGCAGCAGCCATGAGGAGCCCGGCACTGCAGCACTATGGCACCACGAACCACGTGCCCAGACAGGGTCTGCAGGCTGTGCCTGGCTGCACTGGGGATGGAGGGATGGGGACAGCCCGGCCAGGAGCAGAGCTGGTGCCTGCCGTGCCAAAGGGGATGGAGGATGTGTTCACCACCAGCGGTGCCACCAGCCCGGGCAGAAGGGAGAGGCCAAACGGTTTCACTTGTCCTTTGGGTGATGTTTTGCCATCGAGGGGTCCTGCAACAGTAACAGAGAGGGGACAGACCTGGGCAGCCAGAGCACTTGTGACAGATGAGTGCTGCCAAGTACCGACGCAAAAGCCATTTGGTGTGGGGAAATGATAGATGCTAACGCTAATTTTGAGCACAGGCTGCCGAATTCCTCCAGACAGTCGCGGCGCTCAGGATTTAGGGCACAGCTGCTGGGTTCAGATAAGGTGTGAAATCAGCCCAGCGTGCAAGGTGTTACTTAATAATGGACGTCTCATGATGGATGTGGTGGCTCCGTGATACAACCTCCACATTTGGAGCCTTTCAAATCTCTTACCATCAATCCTGGTCCCTGCTGGGCAGTGGGAAGAGGAGCCGGAAATGGTAACACACCAGGACATTGCTGCTCGCCCAGCACCACGCCTGGATCGGAGATCACCTCACCACGGTGAGCAGGATCTGACCCACGTGGGCAGCACAGGGACGTGGCACCAGCCCCGAATATTTATGGTGCAAACGAAGCTGGAAATGGCAAGTGCTGTGCTTGTCCGGAGAGTTTGATCTTTCCTCTGACCTTATGAAAAAATCTATTTGTGTTGAGATTTTAAATTCACTTCTTAAATCACCCACTACGTGTTTCACACTGTATTAATTTCTCCTCAAGCAAATGGGTTTGGTATTTGCTCTTTTCCAGTGCATCCTCCCCACGCAGAGCTGCATTGTCATGACATGGGCTGGGAGAGCCCTCGAGCACAGCAGGAAGGCATCGCAGCAGACACCAGCTCATGGCTGTTCCAGCCCCCAAACCCACCCCCTTTCCCATCCCACAGCTGGAAACTCCCAAGGCAGGAGCACCACCAGCCCTCGCATGGCACAGCACACGCTGCTGTGGGTCCCATCCCCTGGCAAGCAGGACTGGCCATGGGACAGGTGGGGAGAGCACATGATCTGCTTAACGGTGCTGAACCACCACTGATTTATTGCCCAGGAAACGCTTCACTTAGGTAATGTATTTAAAGGAACTAATTAGAATTGTATTAATATTTATGGACCTTATGGAGAAGCTGATAGGCGCTATTGGAGGGTATTAACTGTTATCTTATACTGGGCAGGACTGTGGCGTTTGGAGGCAGCTTTAACCGTGGTAAAAGCAGTCGAGATGTCGCCGGAAGGCGCTGACAGCAGCTCACCCGACGCTGCACGTCCAAACCGCGTCTGCAGCACTAATGAATCCCGGCTGGAATTAATCACCCTGCCCACATGCTTCCCCTTAGCATCCCTCCGAGCATCCCCACAGCCAGGGACGGGCACAGCCGCCTGCTCAGGACGTGATGCGGGCAATGGGGGCCGGGAAAGCCGGAGCTCCCCCTCCTCCAGCCGCTGGAACTGCAGCACAGTGCCCACACCGGACCCGATGCTCCCGGCCCTGCCGCTGCAGTGCTCCCAGCCATCCAGCGGGGAGAAGGGCCGGGACCAGGCAGCTCCCGGCTCATCCATAACCAGCTCCCTGCCCGCGCCCGACCTCTCGCTATAGCAAAGTTCACATCAATTTTCCTTCCCCTCATTTGTCTGTAAACCACGAAGAAAAATCACTGCCGCCTGCCCGCATCAGGCGCCGCGGTGATGTATGGCTGTAATAAAATCCCCATTTTGGGAAGCCGCTTGCCTGTGCCGCCAGCCGGCACAGCACGCATGGCATGGGGCTGCCGCCAGGCCTCGAACATCCGGCACCACCCAGCCCCGGCCTCCCCACACCAGCATCTTGGCACCACCACAGCCGGTGGTTATGGATCAGAGCTATTAGAGCTGTTACAGAGCAGCAGCCTCCATGGCATCATTCGGGTGCCATTAACCCCAAGAGCTGCACTGCGGGGCACGGCACGACAGGGGCTGGGGACAGGAGTCAGGATGCTGGGGACGGGGATCAGGGTGCTGGGGATGAGAGGTTGGCCCCATCCCTCCCCCACAGAGGGGGCCGAGCAGAGCAGGCGAGGAAGGAGCCGAACTTTCAGGAGGTTTTTCATCTCCCCTGCTCCCGGTTCCTCGCTGTCTGTGCCTGCAGAGCTGCCAGGGGCCCATGGGGAGGGTGCCGCGGCTTTGACACTGAGCCCTGCTCCGCTTTGCCAGCGAAATGCGGGGAATAAACTGACCAGAACGATGGGTTAGAACCTGAGCGAACACCGCCTGAGGCGCCCCCGCCCCGGCCCTGCCCGGTTGCACCGCGCCGCTGCGGGAGGAGGCATCACCCACCGGTTCGGCGCCGGCTCCTCGGCACTGCCCCGAGCCGTGCCCCGAGCTGGGACTCTCCCGCGGCCTCTCCGTGACTCCTCACCCGATGCAATGAGGGCAGCGCCGCGCTCGGACCCGGTGAAGGCTCTGCCCCGTCCGCCCCCGAACCGGCCCGAGGGAGCGGACCCGGCTCCGTGGCCCCTTAAATACCGGCCGGGAGCCCCGGCGCGCTCTGACGGAGCAACAGCCTCCTCTGCCGGCCGGAGCCCGGGGTGCTGCTCTGGGACGGGGACCGCGGAGCTGCGCGACGCGGCGGTGGGGGGGTTGCAGGCAGGGAGGGGGCAGCGGGCGAGTGGGGCTGCAGGTGGGGGGCACCGTTCCCCGGCCCCGGGACACAGGGCAGGACACGAACGCGGTTAACGGCACGGGATGGGCACACGCAGCCGGGGGAGGCTGAAGCCCCCCCGAGCCAGGAGCCACCAGCACCAGCCAAAGGACCGGGCACTGCTCAAGGGACACTGGTGACTCCCAACATCAGCACCGCGGCACGCGCCACGTCGGGGCAAAGGCACCGCTTAGAGAGAGCCCGTGCACATAAACAGGGACGGGACCGCTTCCACAGCCCCGGTTCTCCGGCCAATGGTCCCTTTGTTTCAGACACCGTTTCGGTAACAAGAAGCGCATTTGGCCACTCGGAGCAGGGATGACGCAAACAGGAATTTCCCCAAGTGGAGAAATGCGATCGTTGAGCTGTAAAACCCCGAACGAGACCACAGGGCTCACGCTGGCCTCGGCACAAAGACCGCTCCTTCCAGCCGGGCTGGCCTTGTGACAGCCCCGGGGCAGGGACAGCCCCCGGCGCCCCGCCGCTGCCTCTGCCCGACCTTAGCGACTCGGTGGGGCACGGTGAGAGCTGCAAACCCATTTGGTGGGGTCAGGGCGCAGCAGTGGCAGCACCGCAGGGTCCCTGCGGGCACAGAGCAGACCTCACCCTCAGCACAGCCACCCTTCACTGCGCCGGGCCCCCCATGTCCTCCCCGCACTGTCAACCTTGGGCTTCTCCACAGATCCGTGCATGGGGAGGTGAAAGGCAGCCCCGGTGCTGACCCTGCCAGAGCACCCGTCTGCCGGGACATGACGGCAGCAGCCGCCTGCCTGTCCCCACATCGGAATGGTGCTTGGAGCACGGTGCGGGCCGCGGGTGCGCCCAGCCTGGCACGACAGGCAGGCTGCACTCCCCCGAGGCCACGCTCGCCCGCGGGACGTCGGCTTCACCCTCGGCTCTGGGAGACGCGGGCACTGGACTGCGATCGGGCTGGCAGGCGTTGGGTCTCTGTGTGGGTATGGCCGGGGACAGACCCCGAGCTGCTCTGCCCCACAGCACCCTGTGCTGTGCTGCCAGGATGGCCACTGCCACACGGGACCCTTCTCCTGCTCCGTTCCTGTCCCATGAACACGTCCAATCACTTGTGACACATGAGCAGCACTTGACATCGGTGGTGTTCAGTCCCACAGCTTAGTGAGGGGACCGACCACCCTCTGACCCCTACCTACGGGTCCGCCCCAGCACCCCCAGCTCCTGCAGTCACAGGAAAAGTCCTATCTGCACCCTCTGGGCCACTCTGAACGTACCAGCCTTCCCCCTGTCCCCTCCTTCGCAAGCCCCAGAGCTCCAGCCCCTTCCTCCAGGCTCCCCATGGCCATGAGGGAAGCCGCAGCCATGGCCGCATCTCCCTGTGCCCTGGGCAGGGTGTTTCTGGGTGCTGTGGGGTGCTGCCATCCCCACCCCAGCTGCAGCCTGGCTGCTGCAGCTGGGCCGGGGCTGTGGTAAATGATTCTCAGGCAGTAACATGTCGTGGGGCTGTCGCTGCCTCGGGCACAACTGAGCTGCAGCCGAGTTTCGGCACATGAAGGTTTATGTGTGCGCGGCCCCTCCCCAGCCCCACGCGGATATAAACCCCCGGCGACCCGCGCTGCCCATCGGTACCTGCAGGAAGCACCATGAAGACTGCCATCGTTCTGCTCCTGGGCATCCTCGCCCTGTGCACCCACATACAGCCGGATGCTGCGGCTCCTGCCAACACTGGTGAGTGCTCAGGGGGCGCTGGGCAGCTGTGGGGCTGACCCAGGCTGGGGTCCTGCGTGGGATGAGCAGGTCAGAGCGACCACACCAGCACAGAGCCAGGCGCTTCCCCAGCTCCGGGCACCCCACACCCCACCAAGGCTGTGGCTCTGCAGCACAAAGAGGGGCTGCCGTGGTCTGCACGGTGCGGGCAGCGCAGGCAGGAGGGGGTCTGGCAGCAGCAGCATGGTGGGACCCGCCACCCTGCGGCGTGCACCAGCATTCCCCTGCCAGTGGGTGCTCGCCTGGGCCCCAGCAGGGGCCCTGGGACCGGGCAGGGTCAGGTAATGCCCATGCATCAGCCCATGGGTCCAGAGTGGGGACCCCGAGCTGTGACTGCCCGGGCCCGATATCTCCCAGAGGAGAGGGTGTCCTTCTCTACCGCTGCTCCCAGCTTGCCCCGCTCTGTGCCGCTGCGGGCGGCTGGTTAGCCAGCCGGGGGCACCTTGCCTGCTTTTAATCATTGACCATGCTCCCTCCCAGGGAGACGTGACTCCAGCACCTTCCCTGCTGCCACGAAGGAGCTGCAGTCACCCGCAGGGCTTAGGTGCAACCCGCATGACCAGGCTCGGTGGTGGCAGGTGCTGCCACCCAGGGAAGTTGCAGGGAAGAGCCTCTGGGTTTGGGCTCAGGGCTGCTGACCCCACGTCCCCAGCCAGGATCCCCCCTGGGGCAGGCATTGCGATGGGGACTCCGTGCTGGCAGACCCCTGCGCTCCCTACAGCCATCCTCAGCCTCTGTCAAGGAAGTGCCTGGAAGAGCCAGGGTGGGGACGGCAGCATCCTGAATGCCACGCACTGGGGACAGGAGCCAAAGCGTTTCTATCTTCCGGAAAGCGATGCCGACTTTCCAACAGCTCCACCTGGCTGGGGGCAGCTCCAGCCGGATCAGCCGCTCAGCAGCCACCGGGCACACTGGGGCCAAGGAACAACCTTGGGCAAACCCGCCAACACCCACACTGCTCCCCACGGCTCTCGCCTTCCCTGCGGTTTCCCCCTCTTCTCCTGCCACCTGCCTGTTCCTGGGCTCCCGGCTGCTCCCATCCGGCTGCTCCAGCTCAGCCGAGCTGCTGGCATCCATCCTCACAGCGTCCCCGTGTTGGCTGCTCACCACCAGCACCAAGGCCATGCCACACGCTGGGGCAGAGCAATCACACTGTCAGACCGGGGCAATGGCTCTCGAAGGGAAGCATGGGAGCAGCAGCTCAGCTGCAGTGAGACATGGGGCATCCCCTGCTCTGGCAGCAGGGATGGCACCACGGGGTTGGCAGCACTGGAATGGCAGCAGTGCTGCTGCTCCAGGATCGGGGTGGGCTCTGTCCCTGCACAGACCCGGCAGGGATGGCACAGGTCCCTCACGTCCAGCCCAGATGATGGAGGCCGTAGCCAAGGCTCATGCTTGCAGCAGCCATGTTACCACTCACATCCCACCCCCACCACAGGAGCACCGTGTCCCAGCCCTGGCCTGGGGGCCACTGGGCTGCAACACCCTTTATTCATGGAGTCCCAGCGTCAGCCCCGGGCTAGAAACACCAGCCCAGCCCAGTTCCCCGGTGCATTGTCCCCAGTGGGGCCCAGTCTCATGGGCACAGTAGGAGCATCCCACCAGCCTGAGCGTGCCTGTGTACCGGCACCAGCCCCAGCAGCTCCATTGCTCTCTCAGCACCCAGCCCTTTCCCATCCCTGCTGGTCGGATCCTGCTGCTGGTGTTGGTGTAGTGCGGAGCGGTGTTGGTGCAGGCACTGGCCCATCCACACCAGCTCCTGTTCCTGCACAAACACCGGTGGCAGGGAGGGGACCGCAGGCAAAGGCAAACAGTTACTGATTTACTGCCGCATTGTTGACTGTGGGGTTAAATTACCTGGAGACGGACCCCGGAAGAGTGGACACCGGCTCGTGACTCAGGCAGGAACCGTGTCCCAGCCCCACATGCCCCTGGCCACACAGGTCTGCAGGATGCTCCAGCCTGGAGCTGGGTCTGCCCCTGGTGCCTCTGCCAGCAACAAGGGCACATCACTGGAGATGGGGCAGGTCTCACCCTCTGCCCTGTTCAGGCTCAGCCTGTGACCATAGCCAAGATGGGCCCCAGGGATCTGGGATGCTCTAGGATTGACCCCCAGGAATGCGGTCCAGCCCGTGGCTCCCAGCCAGACAGCACCGAAACCATGCAGGGGGACCCTCGTTGCAGCAGCATCCAAACAACCAAGGGTGTTGAGCTGACACCGAGAGCTGCGAGCAAAGGGGGTCCTTGGGCTCCCCACGCAGTGTGCTGGGCATCAGGAGGAATTAAAGCCACCACTGACAGCACCGGTGGAGGAGACAGGAACTGGCAGGGCAGCAAACTGCTGAGAGCAGGGCAGGAAAGCGGCTGCTCCAGGCTGCTTGCCCACTGGGGCAAACAAACCCCGGCTCGATGCTGCATCCCCGTGTGCGGGAGGGCGCACACAGGCCTCGGGAGGGGTAACCCAGACACCGCCGTGCCGAGAGGCTCTGGGTCCTGCATCACCGCCGTGCCCGGAGCACCGGGCCTGCAGCCAGGCTGCTCACTCCCCGCCAGCCACTCGCCCAACCGGTGCTGCCGGATGGTCCGGGCCGCATCCCCGCGGCTGCTGGAGGCTGCGAGGATGGCGGGGGCTGTGCGAGGAGGTCGGGCAGCAGGAGCTGGCGGGGGGGAACCAGGGGCAGCCCCGGGGCGGGCGCCGGCCGGAGGCACAGCAGCCTGGAGAGCCCTGCAGTGGAGGAGCGAACGCTGGAGGAGGACGAGCGGCTGGAGCAGGAGCCGGGCGAGTGGCAGCAGCCGCCGATCCACAGTGCCAGCAGCGGGGCACCAGCGACTCAGGCTGGGGGCTCCACTCGAGCTTGAGACCGCGGCAGTGGCGGCGGCAGGAGGAGTCCGAGCAGGGGTAGCTCCTGCGCCACCCCGGTGCGCCCGTGCCGGGCGTCCGTACCAGCGGCATCCCCGGGGGCTGCATCACCGAGCCCTGCCCGATGCCACGGCAGCGCCGCGACCCCCGGCTGGGCGCGGGGTCCGCAGGGCTCGGGCGCGCAGCGCACGGGGCCGCGCTGGCGGCTGCTCTTCCTGCCCGGCCAGTTTTCGGCGCGGCCGCCCGGTCTCCTCCAGGCTCCCCCTCCCTGGGCGGCCGCCAGCAGCGGCAGATACCTGATCCTCGGGTTGTGCAAGCGCGAAGGGGGAGCCTGGCCCTGCCCGGCCCCGGGAGCCACCCGGAAGGCCGAGCCCTCCCGCCCGCCCGCCGCCCCACCTGCACAAGAGCTTAAAGGCCGCCGGGCGGCCCGAGGCGCAGCGCCGGTCCCGCACCATGCCCAAGGCCCGCAGCGTGCTCGTCCTGGCGGGGCTCCTGGCTCTCTGGGCAGAGCTGCCGCCAGCATCCGCCCAGAATGTCACCAGTGAGTATGAGCGCACGGCTCGGCACGGCTCGGCACGCCCCGGGCCAGCAGCCAGCATCACTCCCAGCCCCAGGGCCGGCCGGGGTGGGGGCCGGGGCCGAGAACCAGCCGGCGCCCGGCGCGGTTGGGCTCAGCAGCATCCCTGGACCCAGCCCTGGTGCTGGCGGCAGCATCTCCTGCCCCGGCGCTCACCCATGGCCTCCACCTTTGCCTTGCAGCAAAAGCCGGCGTGTGCCCAGACCCGGCGACAGAAGCAGTGAACTGCACGGTGGGGTGCCAGTCCGATGGTGACTGCGAGAGCACCCTCAAGTGCTGCCCGGCGGCCTGCGGCAAGGCCTGCCAGAAGCCCGACGGTAACGCTCCCTCCTGCTCCCGGTGCTGCTGCCGTGAGCCCACAGCCCAGCCCAGCCGGCGGCACCGGTGCTCCAGGGTGCAGGGCCTGGGCGCCCGTTGTGCATCGCCTGCAGTGCGGTTATCGGGGACTGAGCAGGGACCCCGGCGGGGCTGGGGTGTGCTCCCGGTGGCCACACTCACCCTTCCTCCTCCCAGCAGCATGGGATCAGTGCAGTGGGCAGGGGTCTGCACCATTTTCCTTGCGGCTCTCATTACCCACTCATCCTGGTGGGCAGTGGCCAGCCCAGGACATGGGCATGGTCCTGCCTCCCAGCCATCATCTCTGGCCCTGCATGGACACGGCCCCACGGCCACCCGAATAAGCTCACTCTCTGTGCCAGTCCTGCTGGAGGGCAGCCCCAGTGGATGGGTTCAGGAGTTGAGATCTCCAGTGGCAAACAGACGGATGTGAACCTGATGCTCTGGTACCTCCACGGCCGCCTGCAAGGGCAGAGCTGGCCCAGCTGTGCTGCAGTGCAGGACGGCGTGGTGCAGAGCTGGTGGCAGGCAGCTGGACAGGATGGCAGGGACCCTGCACACTGGGACCCGGCTGAGCCCACACACCGCAAGCACACAGCCAGGGCTGGCCATGGCAGCTGTGGGGAAAAGTGGGGTCAAGGCACTGTCGCGGCTGCGTTTTCTGTGCCACCAGGTCAGGCTGCACCATGGGGTCCGGGGGTCTGCTGGCCAGGCTGGGGGTCCCTCCACTGTGGCAGACAGGGGCTAGGCCATGCCCGCAGCTCCGGGGGCTGCAGGGTCAGCCCTGCCCCGTGTGCTGGTGCCGGCAGGGCTCAGGCCATGTCCCTTTGCCTTTGCAGAGAAGCCCGGCACGTGCCCACCCGTCAGCCCCGGGATCCCCATGCTGGGCGTCTGCACAAACCAGTGCAAGTCGGACTCCAACTGCTCCGGGAACCAGAAGTGCTGCAGGAATGGCTGCGGCAAAGTGTCCTGCGTGACACCCCTCCACTGAGGTCAGTCAGGTGCCCGCCAGCCCCGGGGATCCTGCAGCCCCCGCGGCCCATCCCGCTGACAGCTCTCTGCTCCCTTTGCAGGCACAGCCACCTCCTGCCAGCCTGGCCACAGGGGAGCTGCTGCCCGACACGAGTCCTGCATGCCCAGGCCCTGGCCCTGCACCGTCCCCCTGTCTCGGAGCCTTCAGCCTCATCCTCCTCCCTGGGGTCCCCTGCATTCTCTCCAATAAAGCAGCCTCTCCCTGCCACCCCCCTGGCTGCCTCTCTCTGTACTGCTGTGCTCCTGAATGGGCAGCATCCTGCTCACTGCTGGTGCTGCCTGGAAGGGCTCCACATGACAAGCACCATCACTGACTGGTTGCACTGTATCTCCAAGGGTCCCCAGCCTCTCCCGTGACCTACCCTTCTGTGCAGACAAGCCCAGAGTGGGGCCATCAAGGTGCAGCCACATCTGTGTCCCATGGCAGCAGAGACCTGCTCTCTGCTCTGCAATGCTGGCCAGGCAGGACCGGGGTCAGGACACCGCTCCCTGTGTCCCATCCCTCCAGGTGTTCCATCCCGGGAGCTGCTCACGGGTCACTGGTCACCTGGAAAGGGCTCACTGTGGGGGATGCACCACTGTGGGCCGCGAGCCCAGCGCTGCCCCGGGAGCCTCCCCTGAGCTGCATTGTTCGTGCCCGGCGCTCCCTCGGTGCCCACAGGGTGCTGCTGCGGGAAGGAGCAGCTCGGCGCGGCCGGACCCCCCCCAGCAGGGTTTAAATCCCGGTCCTTGGGCGCAGCCCCAGCTCGGCTCCCCGGCGGCAGCGCCATGCCTGGCAGGCGCAGCCTCCTCCTGGTGCTCCTGGCTCTGGCCATGGGGCTGCCGCCAGCCCCGGCCCAGCAGCACCGCACCAGGCACCGGGGCGCTGCCCCCACGGTCACTGCGGCCCCGCGGGTTTGGCGGCCCCGCGCTGCCCTGCCTGCCCCCGGCAAGGCGGGCGAGTGCCCGGCGGGGGGGCACGGGGCGCCCCGCGCGCCCGGGCGGTTCTGCCTCTCGGACCGCGGCTGCCCTGGCACCGAGAAGTGCTGCCGGAGCGGCCCGGGCAGGGCCTGCCGCCTGCCCGCCACAGGTACCGCGGGGGCCGGGTGGGAGGCGGGCGGGGGCCGGGGCCCGGTGCCCGCGCTGTGATCCCCGCTCCCGGGCACGCGGCCGCACGTGGCATCTCCCTCTGCAGAGAGCCCCGGCTACTGCCCGCGCTCCGGCAGCGCCAGCGGCGCCAGCTGCGGCGCGAGCTGCAGCAACGACACCGCGTGCAGCCCTGGCGAGAAGTGCTGCGCCCGCGGCTGCTGCGCCCGCTGCCTGCGCGCCGAGCCAGGTGAGGTGGCCCCGTGTCCCCATGCACGGACAAGCCCATGCTCCGCAGCCCCCACGGTTCCGTGGGGCCAGGCCGGCTGCACACGCAGCCCCAAACCTCCCCTTCCCTGCAGCCAAGCCCGGGCTCTGCCCGCGGAAGCGTGTCCAGAGGAGCGCCGTTGCCTGCTCCAACCGCTGCGCCGATGACCGGGACTGCCCCGGGGACCGCAAGTGCTGCTTCTCCGGCTGCGGGCTGGCCTGTGCCTCCCCGGACAGAGGTAGGGCCCCGCCATCCCCCTCCAGCGGCTCCACTCCCCCCGGGCAGGCGCTCACCAGACCCACATCCGCCTCAGCCAAGTGTGAGCCCCTGGCACTGCCCATGGCTGCCCCGCAGCCACCCTGTGTCCACCGCAGCCGCACCGGTGTTGGCACAGCCCCTCCCTGCGAAGCCCGGCGTGTGCCCAGCGGGGTGTGCAGCCGGTGGCGGCCGCCCAGGCCCCGGGGAGCGCGTGCTGCCGGCTGTGGCACCCAGCGCCGCACACACACCCTGGCACAGCCCCGGCCACTGCGAGCCTGGGGACAGGGGGCAGGACCAGGATGTGATGGGGGCACAATGGGGACGGAGGTCACCCAGGGCTGGAGGAAGCAAGATCCTGGAACTGCTACGGTCCCCATTGTCACCAGGCAGCCGCCACGCTGAGGCGAAGCCCGGCACGTGCCCCGTGGTGCTGCGGGGGTCCCTGGGACCCTGCCTGGAGCTGTGTGACACCGACAGCGACTGCCCCGGGGCTGCCAAGTGCTGCACCACCGGCTGCGGACACATCTGCAAACCACCCACCGAGGGTAAAACCCCCAGTGCCCCGTGGCGTTGAGACCCCCCCATGTCCCCTCCCTTCCCTGTCCCAGGCTGAGCTCCCCTGCCAGGGCCAGCACCCTTGTGGGGGCAGTGGATGTGCAGGGACCCAGCTGCTGTCCCCATGGGGCAGGACCGGGTGAGGATCACTCCAGAGGGGTGCCCTCCCCAGAGGTAAGCCCCTCACCCCTCTGTCCTTCCACATGTGCCAGCACATCCCGGGCTCTGTCCCCCCGTGGCTGATGGTGACCGGTCGGCCGAGTGCCTCCTGCTGTGCCTGCAGGACAGGGATTGTCCTCGCGAGCAGAAGTGCTGCCTGCGGGGCTGCGGCCGGACCTGCGTCCCCCCATTGCAAGGTAAGACTCCCTCTGAGGCCCCCAGGTCCAGCAACCCTGGGCACCGCACAGGTCTCACCCTGCAGCAGGTCCAGCCTTGAGGGGACCAAAAGTGGCCCAGGGTGGGAGCACCCCATGGTCCCCATCGCTCGGGACAGAAGAACCCATCCTGCACTGCCTGCCCCATCCATCTCCCCCAGGCACAGCCTAGCCCTGGCTGGGAAGGGCTGCGCCAGGAGCTGGGTGCCAGAGTCGCTGTCATCGCACCCTGTGGGTGAGCAAAGAGCTGCTGCTGCTCCCAGCATCCACTGCCCCCCGTCTGTGCCTGCACCGGATCCTCTGCACTGCCAGCCAATTGCACCAGCATTGCTCTGACGAGTCCTGTCCAGGGTACTCAGCACCCCCAGACCCTGCACCCCATCGGCCCCGGCTGCTCCACAGCACTGGAACTGAATAAACTGCGTTCAGCTCTGGGTGGCTCTGCAGTGGGTTCCAGGAGGCGCAGGCAGCCCCAGGCTGTCACAGGCAGGGAAGTGCAGGCGGGCACCCACAGCATCCCCGCAGGCCGGCACTGGCCCGGGGCAAGGAGAGGTTCCTGTTTCCGTGCGGGCACCCTCCAGCCACCACCACCCCATAGTGACCATCCCACGACGTCTGGGGCCACACGGATGTCCCCTCAGCAGTCATGGGCTGGAGTGCAGAAACCAGTTCCCTCGGATTCCTGTCACCGAGGAAGGGCTCATTAGCATCCCATAGTGTCAAAGCCTGGTTGGAAAAGCAGTCACGGGTTGGGGTAGATGAAGCACCCAGACAAGAAGGGAGCAGCACCCACCTGCCAGAGGCCACTGCAGGGTGCACGTGGGAATGCGCGAGTCCACTCGCTCCCCAGGCGCAGCCCGGCCCCGTCACCACGAGGGGACACGGAGGTGGCCCAGGACACGTCTCCCACCTCTGGTCCCCCTGCGGGGGTCTCGGGGGGCCGGCCAGGGCCGGGCTGTGCGCGGCAGGGTCAGCGGCCGCCTGACCCCAGCCGCCCTCCCCGGCCCAGCGGTCGCCCTGACCCGCGAGCGGGGCTCGGCCGCAGATAAGCGGGAGGCTGGCGGGGAGCCGGCGGGTTCCAGGAACTGCCCCTCCTCCTGCCCCCTGCCCCCTGCCCCACCCCGCGGCCCGGCCGGCAGCCCCGCTCCGGCTGCCCCGGCACCAGGCACCCGCACCAGGGACCTTAAACCCATCCCTGGCTCGGCTGCGGACACACAGCGCGGCCGGCAGCACCATGAGGTTGGTTTTGCTCCTGGGGCTCATCACCCTCAGGGCAGAGGCGGGCGCTGTACCTCAGGAGACCGGTGGTGAGTACCTCAGGAGAACCTGGCAGCTGCCAGGCACAGGCCCCCGGCCCCCTGGGCCCCCCTGTGCCCCCTCTGCCCCTGCCCGGCGCATGCCGGCACTGCCTGCACGTGCTGGTGGGGACCATGTCCCTGACAGCCGCAGCATCTGTGCCACAACCCTGCTGCCTCCGTGAGCCCACTCCCGTTCTGGGCTGCATGGGCACATCTGCACCCCCTGCACCCCGCATGCACCCCCTGCACCCCGCATGCACCCCCTGCACCCCGCATGCACCCCTTGCACTCTGCATGCACAGCAGCTGTCAGCACCCAGGGGTGCTGCTGGCAGCAGGGGTCCCCTCCCCATCCTCCCTGGGCACCCCACACTGACACAGGGGGACCTGGATTTGGGATGTCTGTGCCTGCCGAGCCCAGAGCTGAGGAGGGGTCTCTGCAGGTGATGGTGGGTGCCAGACCTGCAGCTCTGCAGTGTCCGGGCTCTGGTCCCTGCACCTCCCACCCCTGCACAAAGCCCCTGACCACGGGGATGGATCCAAACCCCAGCGGAGGGGCTGGGGCTGTGGGTGCCGCTTCCCAGTACAGACCCCGCTGGAGGACCCCCCTGCCGTGGGGCGATGAAGGGCAGTTGTGCCCCGCTGTGGTACTGCTCTGCCCACCCCAGTGGCCGGGTTCCTCTTTGTTTCAACCAAACAGCTGCTGTTTGGAGTGAAAACCCTGCAGCGTCTCCATTTGCAGCCCAAACAGCGCGGCTGGGGCTGGGTGTTTGCAGAAACCATTGCCCAGGGGCATTGCCCACTGCCAGCAATGGGGCACAGGCACCGGCTGGAGCACGCACTCACCTGTGCCCATGGCAGGGCTATCCTGATTTTCCCAGCATGGCCAAGATGAGCACAGGGTGCCAGGAGGAGGAAGAAGAGAAGGTGGCAGCAGCAAGGAGCACGCTGCTTGCAGTGGGGATGCACGGGGCAGCAGGATACTCAGGGATGGATCCTGTGGGCTCTGTACCGGCTTCTGCATGACAACACCACTGACACTCCTTGTAGCACTCACTGCCTCACGAGGGCACACACAGCCCCGAGCCATGCCACACTGTGCCCTGCTGTGCCGTGCAGGTCTCAGTGTGTGGGCACAGCAGCCCAAGGGACATGCTGCAGGGGAGTCCCCAGCCCCACTCCAACCAGTGCCCCTCCTACCAGGGCCCCCCAGGTATGGAGGATGAGAAGCTCCATCCTGCTGCCTCACGGGTGGAGGATGAGGGGCTCTGGTTCTGCTCCCTGCGGATAGAGGATGAGGAGCTCCATCCCATGGCCCTGGGGATGGAGGATGAGGAGCTTTGGTCCCACTCCACCACAGGGGAGCCCCAGAAGCTGGGGAGGTGCCCGCGGGACTTCACACGCTGCCTGCGCCTGGAGCCCCCACTCTGTGCCAATGACTCCAGCTGCCCCGGCTGGCACAAGTGCTGCCTCCGAGAGTGCCGGCTTCGCTGCACCGCTCCGGCACAAGGTATGGCACCGCAGCATGGCCACCAACAGCACCTCTGTCCTGGGGCAGCCAGGACCCTTCTCCCCTGTCCCTGTCACTTGTGCCGTCCCCATTGCCCTGAAGCAGCTCTCCGTGTGCTGCTGGCAGCCTCCTGCCCACAGCCCCAAAGGCTGGCACGGGGCATGTGGAGGGGTTTGGGATGGGGCAAGTGGTGGGGTCCTGCCATAGGCAGCAGAGGGGCCTGGCAGGGGCAGCAGAGGGGTCTGGCAGGGGCAGCAGAGGGGCCTGGCAGGGGCAGCAGAGGGGTCTGGCAGGGGCAGGAGGCGCTGCCCTCAACACCGTTGGTGCAGCCTCACTCAGCCCCGTGCCACAACACTGCAGAGAAACCCGGCGCCTGCCCGGCAGCAGCCCCCGAGGGGCTCTTCTACCCCTGCTCCTTCCCCTGCCTGGAGGACCAGGACTGCCTGGGGATGCAGAAGTGCTGCGCGCTGGGCTGCGGCTCTGCCTGCCTGGAGCCGGTGCAGGGTAAGGCCCAGGGCAGCGGCACAGCCCCGGCTCACCGCTGCGTGTTCGCGGGGCCCGGCCGTGCCGTAGCCACCTCCCCACCACCACGGGCCTCGTGCCGCTCCCCTCCACTGCCAGCGCCTGGACCACGGTGAGGGGCCAAGGAGCCCCGGCGCGGGCAGGCACCCGCTGGGATGCTGCAGCCTCGCACCCGCTCTGCTCTCCCAGACCAACCCAAGCCCGGGGGGTGCCCCGCGGCGTAGCCGGGGCCGTGCTCACCGGGTGGGCTCTGCCGGTGCCAGCCTCTCGCTGCTGGCCCCTGCGGCCCCTGTGCGGGTGCCACTACAGGGACCCACCGCGCGGCTCCTGGGCGGGCACTGGGGCGGGCAGGGGACACGAGGCCACCCCCGGCTGGCCACCGTCCCGCTCTGTCCTCACCACGGCACCGTCCCGCTCTGCGGTGCAGGGGACACCAGCCCTGCCGCAGCCACCCCGCAGCTGCCCCAGCCACAGAGGTGTCACCAGGACCAGGACTGCTCCCCATCCGAGGTGTGCTGCCACCAGCAGTGCAGCCGGCAGTGCCACGCACACAGCCAAGGTGAGCGGGTCAGACCTGCCATGGAGCTTTGACGGCTCTGCCCACCCTGGTCCCCACGGCTGTGCTCTGAGCAGTGCCGGGAGCCGAGGGCACAGGGCTGCCAGTGCCGGTGCAGGCCTGCGTGCTGCACCGGGGCGGTGGGTGAGTGCCGCAGCCAGGGCAGGAGCCAGGCAGTGCCAGGGTGGGAGGGGACGGGTGTGCCCTGGTCCCCGCTGGCATTCCGGGCGCCCCATGGCCCGTCTGCCTTGCAGGGGCCCCCACGGCCACAGCAGCCTGGCAGGAGGGGGTGAGGTGCCAGAGTGACGGGGACTGCAGCAGCGGGGAGACGTGCTGCGACGGCCGGTGCGCGGGGTCGTGCAGCACCGTGCACCAAGGTGGGACATGGGGGGCCACTAAAACCGGGGAGCTATGGGGGCAAAGGCAGCTCCGCGGTTCTGGTGGGAGGAGATGCCGCAGCATTGCCACAGGGTAGAGCTGTGCTGCGGTGCCCGGTGCAGCAGGGCCATGGTGCTGAGGGGGCTGCGGTGCCAGGGGATGCATGCCCTGGGCAGCCCCACAGCCACTCGGTGCCGTGCCCTCCAGAGAAGCCTGGCTTCTGCCCTGCCCGTGCTGGGCTGTTCCCCAGTTACGACTGCAGAGCCTGGTGCTGGCATGATGCCGGGTGCCCCGGAGAGGAGAAGTGCTGCCTGCGCGGCTGTGACTACGTCTGCCTGCCCCCGGCCCGAGGTGCGAGCTGCTTGGCCCCAGCATGAGAGCAGCGGGCTGGGATCCTCCCCAGCTGCGGGGCTGTGGGTCCCCATCACCCCCTGTGCCCACAGCTCCACTGCCTCCTGTCCCCAGAGAAACCGAGCATCTGCCCTGTGGCCACGGAGGTACCAACCGCTGCGGCCCCGTGCGGCACTGCCTGTGCTGGGGACTGGCAGTGCCCGAGGGATGAGAAGTGCTGCAGCAGCACATGTGGGCACGTGTGCTCAGCCCCTGAACGAGGTGAGGACACAGCCGCCAGGGCCGCGGGGCCACACGGGCACGATGGAAAAGCTCCTGTGGGGCAGTGGGCAGGCAGAGCCCCCAGGGCAGGGGGTGCCCGCAGTGCGGGGCGTGCCTGTCCCTGTCGCCCCTTCCCACCCCTCAGACAAACCCGGCGAGTGCCCGAGGGTGAGGCCGCGGCAGCCACCGGAGCCGTGCGAGGAGGAGGATTCCTGCACCCACGACAGGGACTGTCCCCGGCAGGAGAAGTGCTGCTTCTCCGGCTGCGCCATGCGCTGCGCCCGCCCAGCCCGCGGTGAGCGCGGGCAGCCTGCGCCCTGCACGGGGCACGGGGTGTGTGGGACCTGCGCCCTGAGCTGGTCCCTGCCCATGCAGAGCACCCCGGGCAGTGCCCTCGGGCAGAGCCGTGCTGGGACCCGCGGCGCAGGCGCCAGAGCCAGTGCCTGGACGACAGCATCTGCGGGCGAGCCGAGAAGTGCTGCAACACCGGCTGCGCCTGGGAGTGCGTGGCCGTGCCCAGAGGTACCAGGAGCACTGCTGGGGGGAACTGGCCACCAGCCCCCGAGGGCCACCGGGTGACAGCAGTGGCTGTGCCCCTGCAGAGAGCTGGGAGAGGGATGGTGGCCAGTGCATGGAGGAGTGTGAGGCCGACTCACAGTGTCCCCGGGGACAGAGGTGCACCAGCAACGGCTGCGGCCACGTCTGCACAGACATCCCTGGAGGTGAGAGCCAGCCGGGTCCCCCAGAGCCATGCGGGGCCAACCCTGGGTTGCCCTATGGTGGGATACCCCTGCTGGGTGCTTCCCTCGCAGGCAGAGTGGGAGCATGCCCCATCCCCAGGGAGCCAGGGACGTGCCTGGACCTCTGCAGCTTCGATGAGGAGTGTCCCTGGGGACACAAGTGCTGCAGCAATGGCTGTGGCCACATCTGCACACCCGCCTCTCTGCAAGGTCAGCATCAGGTACCCCTCCTGGCTGAGCCCGGGGGTTCCCTTGACACCAGCCCCCCAGGGACAGCCTGGTGCTCCCTCCCCAGGGTCCCGCACCCTCCCCGCTGTCCCTGTCCCTCCTTCTGTACCCCACCTCATTGCATGCACACGATGAGCACGCGCGGCCTCAGCTCAGGGCTGCCCATGACCGTGCTCTCCCTCCCACAGAGCGCGATGCCGCAGCCGTGCCCTGGCACGGGGCCGAGCGGTGCCCGCAGGAGTGCGAGGCCGACTCGCAGTGCCCCGGGGGCCAGCGCTGCACCCACAGCGGCTGCGGCCACGTCTGCACGGACACCCCCAGAGGTGAGGGGGGCCTGGGCCAGCCGGGACCCAACAGCGCCCTGGGGTGCCCCACACGGGCTGCTCCGCATCATGGGCGGGGGGGAATGTGCCCCATCCCCAGGGGCCATGGGATGTGCCCAGACCTCAGCAGCCTCCATGAGGACTGTGCCTGGGGGCACAAGTGCTGCAGCAATGGCTGCAGCCATGCCTGCACGGGGGTGCCTGCAGGGAAAGGGGCACTGGGCTACCAAGCAGGGCCAGCACCAGGGCAGAGCCATATGAAGGGCTCAGTGTTCAGTGTGCTCCCGGCTCCACGTTGCTGCAGCTGACCCCTGCTGCTGCCCCATCACTCTGCTCCCAGCAGAGATGCGCTTTTGGGTTAAGGAGACCCGAAAGGACATGGAGCTGGATGAAACCGCCACCAGAGCCAGCCATGCTCAGCGGCACCGGTGGCATCCACAGCCTCAGAGCTCCCTAAAACCGCATCCTTCTTTTCAGATGCTGCATGACCCGAGGGCAGCTCCTCCATAGCAGGAGGACACCTTCGGAAGGGGACACGGGGCCAGCTGGCTTGTCCCCTCCCCACCACCTCCAGCAATAAAGCCTGTACTTGGCCACCCTCAGCTGCCCTGAGTCTTGGCAGCACCAGGCTGACCCCACCAGGCACTGGGACAGCGCCGGGGCTCACTGGGGCAGGGATGGCCTTACCAGGGCTTGGGCTGGTGGCTCAGCCCACACCAGGATCACTTCACCAGAGGTCAGTGAAGTGATGCAGACACAGACCCAGCTCTGGGGCAGACGCAGACTCGAGGCTGCGGGACGGGTATGCGCCAGCATCCACCAAAGGGTCTGCTCCTCCTCCATCAGATTGCTTTAGCTCCCAGCCAGGTCACGTTGGCAGCTTGAGGGCAGAGCTAGGGCCGGAAGCCCATCCATGGGCAGTGGGAGCTGCAGGGTGGTGGCTGGGTGAGCCTGGGGCTGCTGGGAGCACCCACTGCCTGGTGCCAGCGCAGGAGGGCAACCCAGAGGGACGGGCACTGCCTGCGCAGGCAGGAAGGACAAGACCCAGACGTGCTCATCCGAGGACCTGCCCTTGTATTGAAGTGACACAGCCCATGGGAGGGTCAGGCTCCTCCAGCCGGGCACCATGGCGCGGGAGGGCGCAGCCGTGCTGCCGTGGGTGCGCATCCCTGCCCCTGGGCTGGTGAACACCCCTGGCAGAGCCGCAGCCCCCAGCACAGCCACCCTGGCCAGCAGCGCCCATCACTGCCAGCCCTGTGGGGAACGGCTCCCCACGGGGACAGGGCCGTGGGCACCAGCAGCAGCTTCCCGTGGGCAGGGACCTGTCCGGGGCCACTGCGCTCCCCGGGACAGCACTACCGGGCACCTGGAACTGAGACACAGCGCATCAGGAGCGGGGCAGGGGCGGCACAGGGCACACGGCACAGGGCACAGGGCTAGTTACCAATGTGGGAGCAGGCCTGGAAGCACTCGTCCTTGGTCTCGAAGTTGTTCCTGTTGCCACCGCAGCCGCCGTAGATGAACTCCTCGCACTGCTGGCTGGAGACGTTGAAGAAGAAGCGGCGGAAGAGAGCCTTGCAGTTCCCACAGACGGAGGGCAGGTAGCAGAAGTCTGCGTGGTCCGAGGGAACAGGCTGAGCCAGGGGTGGCAAACGGATGCTGCCGGGCTCGGCACTCCAGGGCCCATGGAGAAACCTCCACAGCTCCGGTCCCTTCTTAGTACCAAACCCTTCCCACCAGCAGCCAGCTCTGCACCCACCGGCCCCATGGCCCCACGCACCTGCAGGTGGTTCCTCCGCACCCTACAGCACAGGGCCCCCTGGCTCTGCAGGACCCAGCAAGAGCTCAGCGATACCCCAGGGAAACCCCCTCTTGGTCTGCTTGGCTCCCACCCCTGCTGCTGACCCCCACCGCTGCGGCACCGAGCCCTCACCCAGCACTGGCTCCTGGCACGTGTAGCCACACTTGCTGGGGCAGCACTTGGTGGCACCGGGGCAGCCAGCATCGCTGGTGCAGTGGGAGCAGGAGGCATCTTTGTGGCAGGCATTGCAGTCCTGGTGCAGCAGGTCCTCCACCTCCGGGATGTGGTAGCAGTACCCGGGCTTCACTGCAAGACAGAGACCAGGACGCTGGGGAGGGCTCAGGGCAGCCCCCCAGCACCCCACGGCCAGATACTGGTCACCCGCAGCCCCGTGCCCCTGCAGACACCCGGCACCCTGCAGGGAGCTCTGGGTGGCAGCAGCATCAGGAGCATCCCCAGCACATGCCCTGAACACACTCACCCGTCCCCAGCTCCTTTTGTCCAGCTGTGAGCGGGGTCGGGCCACACCGTGCGGCGAGGGGGAGCAGGGCTGCGAGGAGGGGGAAGAGAAAGAGGTGGCCGGGCATCAGCTCCATGGTGCCCTGGACAGCCGGGTCTGGCCCGGGCGCGGCGGGCTGGGATTTAAGGTGTGCCGGGGGGCGGAGGGAGCCCGGCTAATTCCTGCCATGTGGGTAAGGAGCCGCACCCAGGCCGGGCCCGGCCTCCCCGGCAGCATCCCGCAGCAGCGCCGAGCCGGGGCGACCGGTACGACGGGATGGCTGCCCCGGTGCGGCGGCGGCACTGCCCGCGCTGGGCTGGGGGCACCGCCGGCGGCAGCCGCAGCCGCTGGGGACGAGCAGTGCTGGGGACGGGCACGGGGAGGTCGGTGCCAGCCTCTGCACTGCCAGGGAGCATGGAAAGGGTGCGGAAAGCCGCCGGTGGCACAGGGCAGGGTCTGGGCACCGGGCGCTGCGGGACTGCTCTGCCCGCGGGGCAGGTCCTCGGGGAAAGGCCCCTTCACCCCTTTCTCCTGCGCTCCCCCCCGGCTGATGGAGCATCCCGGGAGGATGGTCCCGCAAAGGGCTGAGGCCCCGGTGCCACCCCGTGTGCCAGTCCCACTGCTGTGGAAGGGAGGTCCCGCAGGACAGGGATGCTCCCGTCTCTCCTCACCCTGCAGGCACTTTGCCACCCACTTCATCATCTTCTCCTGGGCTGGGACCACCCCCTTCACCCGCTCCTCTCCCGGGGCTGCCTGTGCGGAGCCGCGCCTGTGCCCCCCAGAGCCCCCCTGCGTGTGAGGCATTCCCCGGGACACAGCCGGAGGTCCGGACCCACGGCCGCGCAGGGCTGCGGGCGCTGGGCTGGGTGCAGGCACATCCCCGGCATCTGGCCAGCACCCATGGGCGGGCGTGGGGTGAAACCTGCCAAAAGGAGGGAGAAACAGATTAAGCTGTTGCCGTTCAGCAGGAATAATTGTCTTCCTAATTACGGGCATAATTACCGTCCCAAGGGGGAAGTGGAGAGCGAGGAAAGCTCCGTGGGGAGAGGCCAAAAAAGTTGGATGTGGGGTGCAGTTTGCGGGGACACCCATGTCCCAGTGCAGCCTTTCCCTGCCTCTGCTCCCTCCTCTCTGGAGCAAAACTGGAGGGACACAACAGTGACGGGAAAGGGACCCCTGCACAGGGACAGTGGTGGTCCTGGGGCTGCAGCTCATCTGCCATGACCTGGAGCTGCACGGGACATTCCCAGTGACACAGAAACTCCCGGTCCTGCGTCCCACAGGAGGGCAGGGCCACGGCACCAAATCCACCAGTGCTACATTTTTCCCCATTATCATCCCATGGTATCTCAGCCAGCCGGGTGATCACTGCAGGGACTGACATCATCATCCAGAGCAGCCCCTGCTCCCAGAGGAATGCCATGGCGAAGCTGGGCAGACACAGCAGTGAGCATGGGACTGGTGCCACTGGTGCTGGGGTTTGTGTCACCATGGCAGGGGGGGTGTTGTGAGACATCTCTGTGCCACCAGGACGACGGCCCGATGTGACTGACGTTCCATGGGGTGACAGGAACCAGGTGCTGTCCTGCTGCCCACCCAGGGGCAGGGACAGACCCTGTTCACAGTGAGGATCCCCCAGCACAGCAGAGCCCGCGCCCCCCACTGCTGCTCATCCCACGACTCCATGTGCTCCTGGGATGGGTCACACCAACGGGGAGAGTCCCCATGCAGTCGGTGGCATGCTGGCAAGCACATGGTGCTGCCCAACCAGCCGGGACTGCGGATGGTTTGGATGGCACATGCAGCGTGCGCTGCACACACATCCATCCATGCACACACGCATGGAGCGCGGACTGCACACGCAGGCACACGCACACACACGTGTCCAGCCCGTGCCGGCTGTGGCTGCACGTGCACACGCACACGCTCGCACACGTGCAGGCAGCTGGCCCAGCGGGCAGGAGCCCTCCTGCCTCTTCCCGGAAGGGAGCGGGCAGGAAAGTCCCAGCGGCTCCGGAGCCTCCGTCCCTGTGACGCGCAGCGGCAGCAGCCGACACCACCAACAGCCCCATGCGGCGCCGGGCCGGGCAGCCCCTGCTGCCAGCATGGCCTGTGGCACACTGGCAGGTGCCCCCATGGTGCTGGGGGCAGCTTCGTGCTGGATGGCCATGGGGTGCCAGGCATAGGCAGAGCTGTGTGGGGGAAACACAGCCAGAGCCCAGGAAGGGCTGTGTCCTTCCAGATGCTGATCCATGCCCATGCCTGGAGCCCCAGCAGCAGGCGGCGGCAGCAGCTGGGGTGGTTGGTCCCACCAGCCCCATGGAAGGGGGCCAGGGGGTTCCAGACCCATAGAAGGGAGCAGGAGGCAAGAGGAAACTCCAGCACTGTGTGACAGAGACCTGGGCACCCACCCTGGCTCCTCGAAGGACACAGGACCTGCTGCTTTGACCCCACAGGCCTGGCACCCAGGCAGAGCACCCGTGCACCCTGCAGCTCCCTGCCCCCAGCACCAGGGGCCTGTACCCCCATTAGTCCTGGTCCCCAGCTGCTGCCCGAGGTGTGGGGCCAGGTGGGCACGGGCTGCCCGGGGACCAGGTGGGACCAGCTGCTGTGGGGCCAGGTGGGCACGGGCTGGCCGGGCGCTGGGGGGCTGCGGTGCAGCGCGGGGCTGTGAACCGTGTCCTGTCACAGGACGTCCCCTGGGAGCCAGCGATTGTTCCCGGAGGCAGAACAATGCCTGGGGAGCTGCCAGGGCACCGCGGGCCGCTCCACACTGCCCGGACGGGAGCCACCTCCATCGCCGCGGCAGGGCCGGCTCCACGTGGGTTCCCTGGACCCTGCCTGTACCTGCTCTAAGCAACAGGAAACTGCACCAGCTGCTCTTGTGGCATGGCACAGCATGGCACACATGGCACAGCATGGCACAGCATGGCACACAGCACACATGATACAGCATGGCACACATGGCACACATAGCACAGCATGGCACACATGGCATACATGGCACACATGGCACAGCATGGCGAACATGGCACAGCACAGCATGGCACACATGGCACAGCACAGCATGGTGCACACGGCACACATGGCATGCACAGCACATGCGGCACAGCACACACACACAGCACACACAGCGAACATGGCACAGCTCTCAGGGCTGCACAGAGCAGCAGCAGCTTTGTGCCTCCTGCCTGGCTCGTCCAGCAGCATCATGCAGGGAGGGGAGGGGGGGGTCATGCTTGGCCGGAGCGTGCTGGGCGCTGGGCACGGACCAGGTCACTGGGACCAGCCTCCAGCCCCAAGAGGATTTAAAGCAGTGCCCAAGCCCTGGCGCTGCCCTGCACCATGCGGCTGCTGCTGCTGCTCCTGCTGCTGGGGCTCTGCTGCCTCTGGGCCCGGCTCGTGTCCACCGGTGAGTGCAGGGTGGGCATAGGCAGCCGGTGCTGTGGGAGGGTGCAGCTGTGGCCGGAGCCCAGCTTCCTGAGCAGGGTCAATGGGGGCACCCCAGAGTGCTCCAAAGCCAGGGCTTGGGGCACGGATGCTTTGGTCTCTCCCCAGGACTCACCTAACCCCTGCGTGGACCTGGACCAAGGACCCAGCCTCCGCGGCCACCGGACAGACACAGACGGACAGACAGCAGCCACGGAGGGACCCACCAGCTGCTGGATAAGGGCTCGTTCCCCCAGTCCCACCTCCACCCCTCACCCTCGGCTCCCTGCAGAGCACGGGGGTCTCAGAGCTCCCCACCCCCAGTAAACGCATTCTGCAATGACCACTGGCCGGCTCCTGCTGCATCAGGATCCTGGTGAGCCCCCGCAGCTGCCCTGGGAGCTTCGAGCCCTGCAGGAGGGACTGGGACCAGAGGGGGCTGTCACCGCGGCAGCACGTCCTGGGGATGGGTCTGTCCCCAGCTCCAGGAGCCCATGCGGGCCCTGGCCAAGCTCTGCCATGGCGGCTGCTGCCAGAGGATGCTGGAGGGTGGCCGTGGGGCAGCTCACCCCAAGGAGCCCCTGGGGAGCTGGGTAGGGTCTCCTGGCCCAGAGATGTTCTGTTGTTCCTGGCAGGGCCATTCCTGCGGCTCTCTCACAGGGGACCAGGTCATGTTGCTGTGCAAAGGGCCCTGCTAGGCTCACACTAGGCAGAAGCAGGCACAGGAGCTCCTTATGCATGCGACAGGGCTGGGGCAGCCTTGATGGGCTGGCCATGCCAGGCACTGAGCAGGGATAGCTTGTCACGCCAAGCTGGTGGCTCAGTGTGAGGTTTATTAGGAAAGAGAAGGACCTGACCAAACGTGGCTGGTGCTCGGGGCCAGCCCCGGCAGAGTGAGGCAGAGGAGGAGCCCCAGGGCAGCCACCCCTTCACCCACCCACCACAGGCTCTGCTTGCTTCCTCACACACCTGGTGGCATCGATCACCAAGTGTCATCGCCATAACCACCACCACCATCATCACTGTCATCATCTTCATCACCACCATCATCTCCATAGTCTTCATCATCACCACCATCACCATCATAGCCATTGTCATAGCTGTTGTCATCGCCATTGTCGTCATCACTGTTGCCATCACCATCGCCATCACCGTCATCCCCATTATCATCACCATTGTTGTTGCCATCATCATTGCCATCATCTCCATCATCATCGCCATCATTATCTCCAGCATCATCTCCATTCTCATTGCCATTGTCATCTCCATCATCATCACCATCACTGCCGCCATCGTCGTTGCCATCATCGTCACCATTATCATCACCATCACCATGCTCATTTTTACCCTTATCATCATCATCATCATCATCATCATCGTCATCATCTGTCTCATCATCCTCCCCACTGTCACCCTGGTCAGACTCAGGTTTCTCTCCTGCCTCAGGCTTCCCCTCGCTCTCTGGCTTTTCCCCAGCCTCCGGCTTCCCCCCAGCTTCTGGCTTCCCCCCAGTCTCCGGCTTCTCCCCCAGCACAGGTTTATCCCCAGTGGCCGGCTTCTCCCCAGCCTCTGGCTTCTCTCCAACCCCCGGCTTCCCTCCAGCCCCTGGCTTTGCTACGACCTCTGGCTTCTCCTGAGTCTCAGTCTTCCCCCCACATGCTGGCTTCTTCCCTGAACTGGGTTTCTTCCCTGTGTCTGGCTTCCCAGGCGGAGCGGGCTTGTTCCCATCTGGCGCAGGCTTGTTCTTATCCAGCGTGGGCTTGTTCTTATCCAGCGTGGGCTTGTTCTTATCCAGCGTGGGCTTGTTCCCACCCAGTGCGGGCTTGCTCCCATCCAGTGCGGGCTTGTTCCCAGCCAGTGTGGGCTTGTTCCCACCCAGTGCGGGCTTGTTCCCACCCAGTGCGGGCTTGTTCCCATCCAGTGCGGGCTTGTTCCCAGCCAGTGCGGGCTTGCTCCCAGCCGGTGCGGGCTTGTTCCCATCCAGTGCGGGCTTGTTCCCGGCCGGTGCGGGCTTGTTCCCTGCCGCAGGCCCCCTCCCGGGCTCCGGCTTCTTCCCCGGAGCAGACGTTGTAGCAGCCACGGGCAGGCGCTGGTCCTTACACACCCACTCCGCACACGACTCCCAGGTCCCATCGCGGGCGGCATTCCCGGGCAGCGGAACGGGCACCGCGCTGGGCCGGTCCCCAGGCAAAAGGCTCTTCCCGACCAGAGCGCGTCCAGGACATTCTGGCTTTAGCCGCGGGTCCGGGGCTGCTCCGGGGCGCCCTGGAACGGAGCAGAGAGCAGCAGCGTCACCCCGTGCGCTGCCCTCGCACCCGCAGCTCCCGGCCATCGCACCCAAAGCTCCAACCCCCCCGGCTCCATCCCGTGCACCCCGAATCCCACCCACAGACAGGCACCGCGCAGGGAGCGGGTGCAGGGCTTGAGGAGCTGGGCAGAATGTGGAGAGGAGAAGCAAGAGAGTGTGTGACTGCAGCAGCTGCTTAGCAAAACCAGCCCAAATACAGTAGGTGCTGTTTAACC
Organism: Lathamus discolor; assembly: GCF_037157495.1. Taxonomy (NCBI): domain Eukaryota; kingdom Metazoa; phylum Chordata; class Aves; order Psittaciformes; family Psittacidae; genus Lathamus; species Lathamus discolor. The sequence continues at coordinate 408,205 of NC_088894.1, read as the reverse complement.
AGGGCAGGAATGCAGGAACTGGGAGCACTCAGGTCTATGAGCTCTCATTGAGCAGCAGCACACGATCCCACTCGGCAGCAGCGCAGCCCATGGCTCCCCACAGCAGTGCCGTCTCCCTGGCATTGCTCCGGGACAGGGAACAGGACCAATGCTTTGGCAGCGGAGGCACCAGCACCTCTGGTTGCTGGCAGAAGGTGGGTTACGCCACAGGGCTTAGAACCAGCCTGTAGCTGAGGCCAAAAGAAACTCAGGTCTCAAGAGGAGCACTGGGAAGTGATGACATTTCTGCTGGCACACTTAGATCAGTGCACGATGGCCCCAGCATCCTGTTACAGAGCAGCAGCAAACTGGGCTCCCACTGCACAGGAGCTGGTGCTGCCTCAGAGTTTGAGCTCAGCTGGCGATGCGGGCAGGAGCATTCTGAAAGAAGAGGCTCTGCAAAATGCTCTCAAAATCACTTCATGGCTCATTCAACAGAAGGGCTGTTTTCACTGTGTTGAAACGTGGCCGGTTTTCCCCCCCAAAAAAATAATATTAGAAGGAAAACTATTCTTCCTTGGTAATTTCCCCTCTCCAGAACGGCACCTCCCCTGGGCTGGTGCTTCCAGAGGGCTCACGATGGGAAATGCCCTGAACAGCCCCCAGGCCAAGCACTGGGGCAGCCACCAGCAGGACTATCAGGGTCCAGCCCATCCCAGTCCCGGTGCAGCACCGCGGGCTCTGTCGGGGCTGCATCGGCACCAGTCCCTGCCCCAGGCACTGGTTCAACCAAACCTCCCCCGAGCATCCCTGTGCCTGCGTGCCGGTCCCGCAACCCTTCGCATCCCGGCGGGAGTTTTGTTGAACTCAAAGGTTACACAATTGAAGCCAGGGCTAAACCTGAGCAGGGCTCCAGCTCCTCACAGGAAGCTTTCAGAAACACGGGGATTAAAGCAGACATTTAATTAAACACATCCCCAGCAACACGGATCTAGGGGAGGATGTCCCTGCCACTGCAGGGGGTCGCAGCAGTGCCCCCCCTTCCAACCCAAACCATCCCGTGAGTCTGCGAACACACAGAAAACACCCTCAGTGCTGGCGAGGCCGGGGCTCCCAGCCCGCCCGTACTTGCCTGCGGTGGGCGCTGCCTGCAGCTCTGCCCGCAGCGCCAGGAGCGCCAGCAGAAGGACGCCGCTCGCTCTCATGCTGCCGGAGCCAGTGGCACCGGCACGGAGCCGGCGGCGACTTAAAGTTCCTGCCGGCGGGCTGGGAGTGGGAGGAAGCAGCTCCCGGGTGACCTGCGGGAACCTCCCACAGGTCGCTGTAATTCCCTTTTCTGGAGAGCCGCTCCAGTGCCTTCCTCCACCCCTAACCCAAGCCGGCCGCAGGGAGGACAGGAGGGGGCCAGGAGGAGGGGAGGGTCTGCTCCAATGAGATGGAGCTCTCTGGAGGGAAAAGCCTCGGGATTTCAAGTCAAGAGCTCAGCCAAGGTGAAGAGAGCCCAGGAATCTGCCTTCAAACCCCAGGTCCAAGCTGATGGCCTTCACCAGACACCCACCTTGAGAGTAAAAGACAAATTAAACGCGCTGCCACCTTTACTTCCCTTTTCTCTGCACCTGATTTCAGGGTAAAGACTTATTTAATATGTTTGAGATAACACAGTAAGCAGTACCTTCAATAATGAGTGACAACCCATTTACATTGAGTTATTCTCAAGTCACACAGGAGTGTTGGAATCTGATCTTGTAATTATTTGCCTTCCTATTTAGTTATTTCTTCCTGAATTATACACAGGCCAAAGTGCAATCAGCATTATAGGAACACTTTAGGACTAGCCTGGCCAGGAGACACCAGCACCAGGCAAGAATGGGTCAGACCTGCTGGATCAAAAGACAAAGCTTAAACCTGTAGCTGTGGGGGGACTGAAATCAACAGGTTGGAGCTCAGTGTTATTTCTACAGTTCTAATCAGGGTCCACTGCTTCCTGCCAGCACGGGAGAGGTGAAGGTCCTGCTCAGAGCGCTTTCCATCAGTCATACCAAAGTGATGCAGCAGCAGTGCAAGAGGTGAGACCTGGGAGCAGGAAGGTGCACTGCTGTGTGCTGCCAAACCTGTGTGGGAAGAGGGCTTGGTGCAAGAAACACATTTTAAGAACAGGCTTAATCCTCTCGTGGCTGTGACTCAATTCGGTGCCATTTCCACACGAACCACCCATGTCTGCCGGAGATCTGATGCTCCACCCTGTGGCTCCGGGCCTGACCTCCCAGCCCAGTGCTTATTGTGTGCTGCTGGAGCAGGACACCCCCCGGAGCCTGCACTGGGGCAGGTCACCGCTGAACTGATGCAGAGATCACAGCATCCATGTAAATCCCACTTCCATGGGCAGCAGGGGCTTGCTCAGGCCCCTGCATGTGCCCACCCAACTCCACAGACATGGAACATCCTGAGGCTGACACAGACCAATGGGAAAGGGGCTCTCGGCATTCAGACCGCTGGGTTTCCTTCCCTCTCCTCTTCCCTCTCCCAGCCACCTAAGCCCACTGAAACCCAGACTCCTGTGCCTTTTCTGTGAGGGCTGGTACACTTTTAGAGCATTTGATGTTAACCTGTGATGTTAAAGGGTAAAGTTTACAGGATATGGTCCCATTCCTCCTTCCTAATGCCCTGTGCTGCCTCTCACACCGCAGCTGTGCGGTGACCTGCAAGGGCAGAGCCAACGCTGTCATGAGGAGCCAGTGAGATAACGAAGCTTTTGCATGAGTCTTGCTGCCAAAACAGGATGTGGGATTGGGCTCAACAGGTTTCTGCTGCCACCAGAACCTGCCTGCGCTGAGGGACAGATGGGACTTGTCTGAAGCATCTCTGTGAATCAGGAAAGCATTCAGGAAGCCTCAGCTGCGAAGCGGCTGCTGGTGCGTGGCAGATACCCACAGGCTGGCGCGTTCTGCGCACCCACCACACAGATCCATGGAAAAAATACCATTAAACAATGGGAGATCCAAACAGGTCATCTCATCAGTTACATTGTGGTGATCCCTGACATTGCTCTGATCTGCTCTTCAAAAGACATCCCCACCCCTGCCAGAACAGGGACTCCTTTAATGAGAATTTGTTGCGGGATTTAAGTCTCTGTGAAAGCTTTTCCATAGATCTGATCCATGTCTCACTTGATTCAAACCAGCAAGAGGATTTGTCTGCTCACAGTGGGTACAGAGAGCAACTGACAGTGTCCTCTCAGCAGCACACGTACTGAGCTGAGCCCTCTCTCTGTCGAGCTTTGCAGGTTGAACAGAACCACTTCTCTCACCTCCCATGACTTTCCACAGCCGTAGTTACCTTCCCTCCCGTCTGGACAACGTCCTATCTCTGTTGCGAACAGTTTGGAAGAACCAAAACAAGCACGTGATGAGCCCAGGGCTGGTGGTGATGGAGCTGATGACAACTCAACCGGCTCCACATCCGCAGGTCAGGTTCGTGCATCAGCCTGGTCCCCTCCCGCGCTGACGCAGCCCCGGCCAGGGCAGCAGAGAGGGGACAAGGAGGGCAGGAGCCTCCCCTGTGTGCGGCCCAGCCTCTCCTCCCGCTCCCGGCTCTGGTCTCCCCCGGGTGCTGAGTGCTGTCGCTGCTGACAGCAGCAATGGGAGGATCCCACAGGTCACACTGAGGGGACACAGCCACAGGCTGCAGTGACGCAGGCTGAGAGACACCCGCAGACCATCCTCCGGCAGCACCAGCACCGTGCCTGTGCCACAGACACTGGGCTGCAGCGTCCGGCAGAGCCAGTGGGGAAGGAGAAGCTGCTTTCCCTCAGTGCAGCACAGTGCAGGGATTTCCCCTTGCACACGGGGCACACCAGGACCCCTCTGCTCGGCACCATCCTCTGTGCCAGCGGCTCTGGGTGCGGGGCAATGAGCGACCTCAATGCCTCGGGCTTTGGGAAATTCCATTTCTTTGGGTTATCTTCCCATCACCTTAGAAGGAACAAGGAAAAACATTACCCACACATCGGTAAATGCTTTTAACCTTACACTGCTCTCCAGCTGACCCGATGGAAAAGCACAGGTCTAGAAAAGCACAGGCGAGTCATTTTGAGCGTTCTGCACACATCGGACAAGGTGAGGAAAGGCTGGAGTGCTTCCTCAGATAAACAGCAGGATTCCAGGGCCGCGAGGGCGCTGAGGACACAGACACGGAGCTGCTGCGGCTGGAACAGGAACGAGCCCGGCCTTCAGCGCTGCACACAGGAAACACCGCACCGGTGACGAGCAGCCGCCCGCTCCTGCCGCCGCCGTGCCCCGGGCAGGGTCAGAGCGTGACGGCGGCACCCGGGCCCTGCCCCGCTCCCGGCAGGAGGCCCGAGGGGCTCGGGCTATGTGCGAGCTGGCGGCCCGCCCCCGCCCGGGCGTACCTGAGCCCGAGCCGCGTGTGTGAGGGGAAGGGTCCGCGCGAGGCGCGGCGGGGACGGGGCTGCTGCGCCCGGACGGAGCCACGCGGCCCCGGCGCCGTTGCCGTGGCAGCGCATCACTTCCGGCGCGCGGGCTCGGCGGCGCGGGGCGGTGACGCGCGGCGCGGTTCCGGTGTGGCGGTGCGGGGCCGGGGCCGCCATGGGCGCCGCCCGCGATGCGGAGCAGCAGCAGCCGGGGCCGGGCGGGGCGGGCGCGGACGGCGCCGAGGAGCTGCAGGTGCGGCGGGGCGCGGCGGGGGCCGGGCGGGCCGCGCGGGCCGCGCCTGACGCTGTGCCCCGCAGAGCCCCTGGAACATCATGATCAAGCACCGGCAGGTGCAGCGGCGCGGGCGGCGCTCGCAGATGACCACCAGGTACGGGCGGGCGGGGCCGGGGGCGCGGCCGGGGCAGGGTTAGGGTTAGGGTTAGGGTTAGGGTTAGGGTTAGGGTTAGGGTTAGGGTTAGGGTTAGGGTGTCCCCCGCTGACGCCTCCGCCCGCAGCTTCACGGACCCGGCCGTGTCCATGGAGCTGCTGCGCGCCGTGCTGCAGCCCAGCATCAACGAGGACATCCGCGCCGTCTTCAGCAAGTACATGAAGGTGAGAGCCGCGGGACGGGCCCGCAGCCGTCGTGCGTGCCCGCGTGGCCGCGCCGAGGCCGCTCAGGCGCTAACCCGCTCCTCTCCAGTTCTTCCAGAAGGCAGCAACCAACGTCCGCGATAACGTCGGGGAGGAGGTGGACCCGGAGCAGCTCATCCAGGAGACGTGTCGGAGCTGCCTGGAGCAGGTGAGAGGAGTGAGGGGCTCCACACCCCCGCAGAGCCTGCGCCTGGCTGGGATGTGTCCCTTTTAACAGCCCTCACACGGTGCAGAGCCACAGACTGGTTTGGCTTGGAAGGGACCTTAAAGATCATCCAGTTCCGCCCCCTTGCCCCGATGCCAGGTGCCCAGACTCTGTCAGGCTCGGATCGTGCTTTTGCATCTTGCTGCGCTGTGCGGTGGCACTCCGAAAGCAGAGCAGTTACAGGGCTGTTGGGCAGATACATGAAAGAGGGGGCGTCAGGCAGGTCCCCCTCTGGACCCAGAATGGAGTAACCTTTCTTCCTCTTCCTGCAGGCCAAACTGCTGTTCTCAGATGGGAAAAAGGTTGTTCCCAGGCTGCCCCATGAGCAGACAGTGCCAAAGGTGAAAGTTGTCATTGTTCCCAAAGGCCTGAATGACTTGTCAGAGCTGGGAGGAGGAGGAGGCTTGAAATTGCTTGCTCTCGTGCCTCTTCCTGTCTGGGGGTAGAGCGGGGGGGGTGAGTCTGGGAGGGGGGGACCTGCAGGGCCCTGAAAATCGCAGCTGCTTCCCGTGGTTTGGCGCTTCTCGCCGAGGTGCGGTGGGAGCAGCCTTTCCCCGCAAAGGGAGAGCGGTGGCTGGAGAAGGGCCCTGCTCATCCCACTGCTGCTCCGCTTCCAGCGAGCCCGGCAGATGGACGAGGAGCTGAACCGCCGAGGGAGCCCCATTCCCAAGAAGGTAGGGGCGTTTCTGCAGGGGCACAGGCGGCTGCTGTGCTGCCTTGGGGGAGCCTGTTCTCCTGCCAGCGCTGCTGCTGGTGACAGAAGGAGCAGCTTCCCCGGGGGGGTGCAGCCGAGCAGGTTCTCAGCTCACAGAGCTGAGTCTCTGGAGGATTTCTTCCACACAGAGAAAGGGGCGGCCTCCAGGACAGAGCCTCTTGAACGATCGCGGGGCCTCTGGCATGGCTGCGTGAGTACCAGAACGCATCCTGAGCTGGAGCCCTGATTTGGGAGGGTGGGTGGGAAATGAGGCAGCACAAATCGGGAGTACAGAAAGGCTGTGGTCTGCTTCCCCTCCCATGGGAAGGAGAGGCGCAGGGGGTGCCCAGGAGGAGGGGGGTAGGTTGAGGAAGTGGCGTTAAACAGGCCTGGAGGGGTGGAAAGGTCCAGGTGGACTGTTTGGAGTGAGCAGCTTGAGGGGGGTGGTGGGATCGTGGCTGCCAGGGAGAGAACATGCGGCAAAGATGAGGGTCTGGAGCAGGGACTGAGCCCCGGCTCTGGTGGGGGCTGTGCTGGTCCCACAGGGACCCATTCTCACTGCATTTTCCTTCCCCTCAGGTGGAAGCTCAAAGTCTCTGAGCCTGTGAGAAGGGATGGACCAAAGGTATTGGCTGGCCAACGCTGCTGGGCTCACCCTCTCCTCCCCTTTGCTCCCGCCAGCAGAGCCCTGCTGCTGCAGGAGCAGAGGACAGCACTGAGCTGTGTTCTGCCCCGACGGGCCCCTGTGGCACAGAGAGAAGCAAGAAGAGGAGCGAAGTGCCTGGAGGCCTTTGCTTGCCTCCCCCAGGGTAGCCTTTAGCTCTGTGGTGTGGGGCTGCTGTTAGGAGACCTGGGGAGAGCAGCAGCAGCCAGGTGGATCCCACAAGGGTTTCCCAGCAGGGAAACGGCTTAAATCAGCTCAGGGGCCAGCTCCCAGGCCGGGGCCTGTTTGAGGTGCCCCATCAGAGAGCTGAGCTCATGGAGCATGGGCCAGCACCAGCCTCATTTCTAATGTTGCCCCTTTTCCAATTGCTCTGTAGTGGGATCCATCCCGACTGACTGAAACCACAACCTTTGTGCTGGGATCTCGAGCAAACAAGTAAGGAGCGGCCCTGTCGCTGGAGGGTGGTGTCTCCAAGGCAGGAGCCTGTAAGACCCTCCCGTCACTTCGCTTCTCTGCCTCGAAAGCAGCAGGAAGGGCCTGGGGAGGAGAGAGGTGTCCCCGTGCCACCACGACCGCCCTCGCGCGCTGTGACACCTCTCCTGCTCCTCTTCCAGGGCTCTCGGGATGGGAGGAACAAGAGGGCGACTCTACATCAAGCATCCCCACCTCTTTAAGGTCAGATGCCGCAGCAAAACACTTCCTTCTTCGGGTCTGGCTTGGAATCAGTTTCCGGTGGGAGTGGGGAGCCTGTGCTTTGGATCGCTTGTGTTCCTGCCCCACCATGCCCCTGTTTTTTGTCCCGGAGCACATTCCCGCAGGCTGGCCGGGGCCCTGGACGCTAGTTGAGGGCTTAGCGCAGCCTCCACGGTGGCGGGTCTGCTGGGAGCAAGGCCCTGCGGCTGGAGGAGCCGGAGCCCTTGTGGGGAGCGTTGGAGCGGGTGCAGCGTCCCAGCAGGAGGGGGGTCAGAGTGGGAGGGTCTGTTCCTGTGTTCAGCCAGGTCCTTGCTGCTCTATTGCAGTACGCAGCCGACCCACAGGATAAGCACTGGCTGGCAGAGCAGCAGCACATGAGGGCCACGGGGGGCAAGATGGTGAGTACGGCCGGGCTCCGGGCTCCTGCAGCCGTCGGGGACTGCACAGAGACCCACCGCAGGTCCAGGACAGAGGCTCTGCCAGGATGCCAGGGCAGGGCATGCGGGGCAGAGGCACTCCCAGGGATGCAGCCACAGTCCCTTGGGATCCGGGTGCCCAGGAGAGCAAGTCATGCCGTTTGGGGATGGGGGACATGGCACTGTCCTCGCCATGTGTGGCAGCCCTGAGGCGTCCTCCTGTTGTGCCGCAGGCCTACCTCCTCCTTGAAGAGGACATCCGAGATCTGGCTGCCAGCGATGACTACCGGTGAGGAATGATGTGGATGTGGCCATGCTGTGGGGCCAGGGGCTGCTGGCCTGGGGACCCCAACACTGTGGGGAGACTGTCCTGGTGGGGCCATGCCCCATGCTGCATGGCGTGCTGGGTGCTGGTGGAGGGTGGGTGCTGGGGTTTGGGGCTTGGTGGTAGCTAGGAGTCCATGGTGGGTGCTTTGGGTCCAGGCTCAATGCTGGCTGGGGTCTGGGCTTGGTGCTGGGGTTCCAGGCTCGGTGCTGGGTGCCAAGCTCTGTGGTGGACGCTGAGGTCCATGCTGGGGGCCCCCATCTCACCCCACCTCCGACAGGGACTCGGTGGACCTGCGGCTGGAGGAGCTGAAGCCGTTCGTGCCGCCGGCCTGGATGACCGAGAAGATGCAGAAGCACATGGAGACGCTGCGCCGCGGGGCGGACGCGCCGCCCCCCGAGAGCCCCCCGGAGCCCTGAGCCCCGCCCCCTGGACCCCAATAAAAGCCGCTTCGCACCCGCCTCCGCCTCCGGGGAAAGGGGATCGGGCCCTTTAAGAGCCGGCTGGGGCCGCGGCTCCGCGCCCGCGGGGCGGTGGCTGGGCAGCAGCCGCTCGCCGTTACCGTGGCATCGCATCCCCGGCGAGCGCCGATTGGCCAGGTCGAACTGGGCTGCGCGCTGATTGGCCGACGGGGCGCACGTTCCGCACATTCAAACGGGGCGCGGGAGCGGGGCGGGTCCGGACGCGGCGATTGCTGAGAGCAGCGCTCAGCGGCGGGGCCGCGCACCGGGACCGCGCACCGGGACCCGCCGGAGAGGCCCTCACCGGGCACCCCTGCACCGGCACCCGCCAAGAGCCCGTGCACCGGAGACCCCTGCCCCGGGACCAGCCAAGAACCCGTGCACCGGGGACCCCTGCACCACGACCCCGGCACCGGGACCCTGCCGCTGCGGGTCCGGGCCCTGCGCAGCCGCGGGAGGGGGGAGCGCAGGGGGGCCCGGTGCGGAGCCGCCCGGGAGCGGGACCCGCGTTCGGCGCCCGCGAACCGGGGGGCAGGGGCCCGGAGCCGCCATGGCCTCGCAGAACGCGGATCCCGCCGCCGTGCCCCGCAAAGCGGCTGAGGCGGGGGCCACGGCGGCCCGCGGCGCGGTGGGGAAGAGGTGAGGAGCCGGGGCTGGGCGGGGGCAGGGGCCGGGCGGCTCCGCCGGGCCCCGCCGGTAACGTGTGCTTCCCCCGCAGGCTGCAGCAGGAGCTGATGGCGCTCATGGTGAGTGGGGGCCCGGCGAGGGAGAGGGTGTCGGTGTCACGGGGCCGAGCCGGTGGGGGGGGTTCCCGGTCGGCCCTGACGTGCTGCCCCCCCCAGATGTCCGGTGACAAAGGCATCTCCGCCTTCCCCGAGTCCGACAACCTCTTCAAGTGGATCGGGACCATCAACGGCGCCACGGGCACGGTGAGCGCCTGGGACCCGGCGCAGTGGGACCCCGGGCTCCCCCCAGGTCTGCGCCCCTCTGACCCCCTCCTGCCCGCAGGCCTACGAGGAGCTGCGGTACAAGCTGTCACTGGAGTTCCCCAGCGGGTACCCCTACACCGCACCCACGGTGCGGTTCCTGACCCCCTGCTACCACCCCAACGTTGACACCCAGGGCAACATCTGCCTCGACATCCTCAAGGACAAGTGGTCGGCCCTCTACGACGTCCGCACCATCCTGCTTTCCATCCAGAGCCTGCTGGCAGGTGGGTCCCACGCCTGCCGGGGGGGGCCGGGGCTCAGGGGTCCGGGTGCCCCCCCACTGACCCCACTGCCGTCCCCAGAGCCGAACATCGAGAGCCCCCTGAACACACACGCTGCTGAGCTCTGGAAGAACCAAACCGGTGAGTGCCTGGGGCAGAACACATGCACCACACACATAACGCCCTCCCCTCCATCCCGCTCTCTGTGCCCCCATGGTCCACAGTGGTGCAGCCCCCGGCCCCGCTGCGGCCGCCCCTCAGCCCCGCACTGCTCCTCTCCTCAGCCTACAAGAAGTATGTGCGGGAGACTTACGCGAAGCAGACCCACAGCCAGGACAACTGACCGGCACCACCACGTCCCCCTTCCCCCTGCGCAGCCGCTGCCCCGGCTTCTGTATCATAGGCTATTATTAAATTAATTTTGCAGTCTGAGCCACGGTTAATGTATAAATAAAAGCATGTTTATAACTGTCCTTCCGGGGGCTCTGTCCCCGCCTGGCACCCCTGAATCTTGCCAGTCCCTCTGCAGTTGTGGGCAGGAAAGGAGGGGACACTGGTTCTGGTGGGGTGAGAGGGGTTTTATTGACCCTTGAAGCTGGTCCCGTTCCCTCAGCACGGTGGGGGCATCGCTTGCCCTGGCTGCAGGGTACACAAGGTCCCGTCCCCTGCTCTGTGACACTGGAGGGTGCAAGGGGGATGCTGGTCCTGCCTCCTCCCCTGCGCCCGCTCAGAGCACCCTGCAGCAGGGCCCAGCGGGAGGTCCCCCCTGACCCGACACGGCCGTGGTGCTGCCCGTGCCCGCCGACTGCGTGGCCTCCACCGTCCACAGCGGGATGTTGGCTCTGCTCTCCATCTCTGCCAGCGTGGCCCTCACCTGCTCGATCTCCTCCTCCAGGCACGGGGCAGCCGGGGGCTGCGCGGGGCCCCCCCCTCGCCGGTTCCCCAGCCCGGTGCGCAGGGGGGCCGCGCCGCCCCCCTGCAGGGAGAAGAGCTGGCAGAGGCGGTGGGCCCTGCGCAGGTCCTGCAGGAACAGCTCCAGCGCGGACAGGAAGAGCACCCACAGCCGCTCCAGCTCCCGGCGCTCCTCGGGGCTCCCCGGTGCCTGCCGCAGCCCCGCCAGCAGAGCGCACCGCAGCCCTGCGGGACGCGGCCGCTGAGCCGGGGTGGCCCTGGGCGCCTCCGTCGGCCCGGGGTGGGTGCAGGGGGGGCACCGCAGCCCCCTCCTTACCAGAGCTGAGCTCCCGGGCCTCCGCGCTCCTCCTGCGCCGCTCCTCCCGCAGCCGGGGGCCGTCGGCGCTGCCCCCCAGCTGCAGCACCAGCTGCCGGTGCCCGGCCATGGCCTTGCAGAGCGTGGCCTGGGCTGCAGCGCACGTTGCCACTGCTCCCCGCACGCGGCACGCGTCCGCTCTCCTCGGTGCCATCGAGTGCCGTGAGGCCGTGGCAGGGTCCAGCCCCTCCACAGTGGGCTCTGGCTCTGGGCCGCGAGCCCCTGTCCCACCAGCTGCACGGCGCTGCTCTCGCTGTCCCCACATGGGCTGGGTGCTCCCTTGTCCCCTGCTGCGCTTCTCCTGGCCGCAGCGAGAGGCAGGGAGGAGCGTGTCCCTGGGGAGCAGCAGTGCACGCCGGGCGGGCACGGGATGTCCCAGCACAGCAGCTCCAGCATTGCCTTGGCCCCATGCGGAGGGGGAAGCCGGTGTCCCCCCCTTTCCCCCCAGCCCAGGTCCTCCGCACCCTCCTAGATGGAGTACAGCGTTCCTGGGGTGGCGCTGGCGCTGGAGGCTGCCCAGATCCCCCCGGATGGGCAGGAGCAGCCTCAGGGCCCCAGCGCTGCCGTGTGAACCGGCTGCTCCGCACGGAAACTCTGAGCTCAGCGCTGGCGCCGGCCCAGCCTCCCGTGGGAGCCACGGCCCCGCGCTGCCCCATGGCCCCGCGCTGCCCCACGGCCCCGAGCTGCCCCACGGCCCCGTGCTGCCCCATGGCCCCGCGCTGCCCCACGGCCCCGTGCTGCCCCATGGCCCCACAGCCTGAGCGTGACCGGCGCGGGCACCCCCCGCACCCGTCCCCGCCGGGGGAGCAGCGCGGGGGCCCCCCCCGTGTGAACCCGGCTGACCCCGCCAGCAGCTCGAGCCTCTCCCCTTTTATTGAGGATCACACTGAAACCGCGCGCGGAGGAATGGCTCGGCCGCGGCGGGGCCGGCGCGGGGCAGGGCGCAGCCGGGGCCAGGGGCTGGGTGCTGCGGAGCTCCTGCTCCCTGGCTGCTGGTGGAGCGGGGCTGGGCGCAGCCGCCGGCCCGAGGAATGTCTGGTCCTTTACTGCACCCCCTCCATCATCTTCAGGAACTCTGCAAGAGCAGCGCGCTCAGCCTCTGGCCCGGCCGGGGCGCACAGCACCCGTGCTCAGGCATGGCCAGCGCTCACCGTCAAAGTCGATGCGGCCATCGTTGTTCTTGTCCGAATCCTTCATCATGTCCTCAATGTCCTCGTCAGTGACGGGCTCCCCGGTGGCCCTCAGGATCTCACCCAGCTCCTCGATGTCAATGAACCCGTCCGCATTCCTGCAGCAGGGTGAGGGCAGGATGTGCCCAAAGAAATAATAAACGTTTTTTGCCCAGAGGAGCTGTGGCTGCCCCATCCCTGGCAGTGCTCAAGGCCAGGTTGGACACAGGGGTTGGAGCAAGCTGCTCCAGTGGAAGGGGTCCCTGCCCGTGGCAGGGGTTGGAACTGGGTGATCTTCAGATCCTTCCCAACCCAAACCATTCTGATTCCACGTGACCCCGCTTGCCCCTGCAGGCAGGATGGGGCAGCCATCACATCGCCCGCACTCACCGGTCGAAGACGCGGAAGCAGTTGGCCAATTCCTCCTCAGACTTGCCCTTGGCATCCTCTTTCATCTGGCGCACCATCATCACCAGGAACTCCTCAAAGTCGATGGTGCCGCTGCCTGCGGGGAGGAAGCCAAGCGTGGGTCAGGCTGCCCACCCGGCACCAGCACCTCCTGCCCAGTACCCAGGGCTGCTCACCATCCTCGTCCACCTCCTCTATGATGGCATCCAGCTCCTCCTTTGTGGGGTTCTGGCCCAGCATCCTCATCACCGTCCCCAGCTCCCTGGTGCTGATGTCCCCGCCGCCATCAGCATCGAACATGTCGAAGGCGGCCTTGAACTCTGTGGGCAGAGGGTCAGTGCCGGGCAGCGCAGGGGACGGCGCCAGGGCAGAGCCTGGCCCCGCGCCTCGCCTGGGTCTGCTCCCTCTGCCCCGTGCTCACCCGCGATCATCTCCTCGCTGAGGAAGGCGCGAGCCTCTGCCTGCTGGTCTGTCTGCAAGGCACGGGAGCAGGCTCAGCGCAGCCACACACGGTGCACCGGGGAGCCTCGCGTGCACCGGGGAGCCCCACGTGCACCGGGGAGCCTCGTGTACACTGGGGAGCCTCGCGTACACCGCAGCCAGTGTGGCGGGACGGGGGGAAAACCCATCACAGACAGGGGATGGTGCCAGTGCAGCTCCGGTGCCACATGGGCACCTCTGGTGGCAATTGGTGCTTGGGCCCCTCCGTGGCGCAGTGGTCACGGTCCCCATGCGCATCCTTGGCATCCTGGGCACGCGGTGCTATTTTGGGGGTCTCCTCAGCTCCCCTTATAGGGATCAGTGGAGCCGCGGCCGCCGGCACCTGTCGCTCCCGATCGAGTTTCTCCTGGAGGCGCAGGCTGGGGCCGGGGCGACGCCGTGTCCCATGACCCTGCGCTCGCCTTTCAGCCTCCGCTGCCCCCGCGCTGCCCCGAGCTCCGGCCAGGCTGAACTCGCATCCCCACGCACCCGCACCCCCTGGGCAGCCCCCCAGGGGCACAGCCATGGGGCCCCTGCACCGCCCTCACACCGCTGTGCCCTCGCCCACCGAGCTTAGCCCGGCCCCGGGCCCCATCTCTCCACCACCATCCATGGAGGCACCGCAGCAGCCCTGATTCTCAGGGCACCCGGCCCCCCCCGCGTCTCGCCCCAGCACACAGCGCATGCCATGCAGCACACGGCACGCGGCAGCCCTTACCATTGAAGGCATTTTTGCTGCTTCCCTCCCCGAGGGAGTCACCACCTCCTGCAGCAGAACCCCCCAGAAGCTTCCTGGTGCCGCTGGCACCCCAATTTGTAGCGTCCCGCTGGGCTGGCGCGCCCCCAGCCGCTGGCCCCCCTGCCCCGGCAGCCTATCAGCTCCCCGGGGGCGATCCGGCCCCGCTCATTGGCAACCGGCGCATTTTACCTAATTTAGCCAAAGCGTTATTGGCCAGGAGCTGGGGATTAAGCGCGGGTCTGGAGCTGGGATAGAAATTCAAGCCCTGCGGGGAGGGACACCGGAGCCTTGGCAGGAGGCTCTGCCCCCCCCCCGCAGCGGCACCCCCCACCCAGAGCAGCTCAGCGAGGAGGGGGTTAAAAATAGCCCCAGAGCCACCAGCATCACTCAGACAAGGGGTTCAGGACACCCCCGCCCCACACATCTGCCCCAGTACAGGGGTATGGACCATTGCCCCCCTCCCCTGCCAAGCCCACAGCCCCGCTGGGGCAGCATCCCAGGACGGGGCCAGGCTCCCCTGACACAGCCCCATCCTGACACAGTCACCTCCTTCACCCCACAAGCCCCCGGGGGCTCCAGCCTCCTTCCACCACCTGTGCCCCTCCTTCAGCCCCATTTTCTGCTCTGCTGGGGCAGGGCACAGCCGTGTTGCAGCACCCACCCCAGAGGAGGAAAGATGCCCAGCAGGACCTGGGCCATGAAGTCCCTGCGGGGCACAGAGCATGCTCCCCCCCTGCGGTACGGGGTCCCCAGACCATTGGCACCTGGGCCCGGAAAAGGCCCTGTCTCCCCGTGCCAGCGGGAGAGTGGGAAATCTGCCCAGGTGCCTCTTTGAAGGCTCTGCCGTCACACAGCGCAGCCCATGCCAGCCACCTCTGCCAGGGCCGGCCACGGCTAGCGGCCTTGGGGACATGCTGGCCAAGTGGCCCGTGCCCCGTGGTGCTCTGAGGGGGTTGCACAAGAGCTGGGAGGGGCTGCAGAGGGGTCAGCAAACAGCACCCTGTCCTGCAAGGTCCCAGTGCCGGGGACATCCAGGAGGTTCCCTGGCTCCTGCTTTTGCTGGGAGCGCCCATTCCCGGGATGGGTGCTGGGGATGGCACCAGCGCAGCCTCTGCAAAGTCCCACCCTGCCCTGCAGCCAGCACGGAGGGACTTGGGAGGGTTTGGGATCACTGGGCACCAGGTGCTGAAGCCCCCCAGCCCCGCCGGTGCCTTGGGGAGCTCTGGGACCCCTGATGGAGCCCGGGCAGGATGCGCGCTGCTGGAGCTGAGCGCAGCGGGCGAGCAGAGGCAGAGCGATGGCAGCAGCTGGGCCGGTTCCTCGATATTAATAGACATTCCCAAGGAAGCGGCGAGGAGGGAGCAGGCACGGCGCTAAATAAGGCAGCGGAGCCGCGCGGGGCACGTAGCGAGGCCGGACGGGGCAAGGGCCCGGGGAGCCCGGGCAGCGGGGAACGACCCTACCCGGGGGGGCGGCACCGCGGAGCCGGGAGCCGGCTGCAGGTACGGGGGTGATGGGGCACGGGGACACGGGGGTGATGGGGCATCAGGAGCCCGCAGCGCCCGGCGCCGGGGCGCGGGACCGGTGACCGGCTGGGGTCGGGCCGCGCCGGCCCCGCTGCCGCGATCCGGGTTCCAGGCGGAGGCGGAGCCGCGCAGGGAGGATCCCGGGACGCGCCGCAGCCATCGCTCGGCACCGCCCGGCGCGGGCAGCGCGGTACGGACCGGCCGCGGCGGGACGCGGCTCCGCCGGGAGGAGCGGGGGGGGGGGGCGGGAGCGGGCCCGGGGCTTCACCGGGGGGTCTCGGGGCCGAGGGGTCCCAGGGCCCGGGTGCCCCAGCCCAGGCCCGCGCGGGGCCCGCGGGGGGCAGCCCGGTGCGGCGGCAGCCCCCGCCCCGCCGCGTTGGGGTGACCGGTGTGACCCCCCCGGCAGCCGGCCCGCCGGGATGGCCGCCCGCATCCTGCACCGCCTGCGGCACGCTCTGTCGGGTGAAGGGGGCCGGGAGGAGCGGGCGTGCGGCAGCGCTGAGGCCGAGGACTGCCCGGAGAGCTCGGAGCTGGAGGATGACACCGAGGGGCTATCGACGCGCCTCAGCGGCACCCTGAGCTTCACCAGCCACGAGGAGGAGGAGGACGAGGAGGAGGAGGACGAGGAGGGTGCAGGAGAGGAGCTGGGGCAGCCACCGCAGCCGGCGGCAGCGGGTGCCGAGGACGGAGGTAGGTGCTGCGGGGCCGGGGCGGCAGCACCCTGTGGGGGCCCGGGGGTGGTGGGTGCCGCGGGCTGACACCCGTCTCCCGGCGCAGAGTGGGGCCCTGCGGCCGAGCGTGCCGGCGGCAGCAGCCTCCTGACCCGGCAGCTGCAGGAGCTGTGGCGCAGGTCCCGGGGCAGCCTGGCACCGCAGCGCCTGCTCTTCGAGGTCACCAGCGCCAGCGTGGTCAGCGAGCGCTCCTCCAAGTACGTGGTGAGTGAGCCCGGCGGGGCTGTGCGCAGGGCGAGGCGGGGTGGGCGCGGGTCCTGTCCCCCCCCGGGGCAGGGGTCCCCCGGGCTGGTGCTTATTTCTCTCTGTCTTTCCCCGTGCTGCTCGGACGGTGCTGGCGGCTCAGATGAGCCTCAGGTAACTATCGCTGCCGGGTGCTGCGGCTGCTCCCTCCTGCCCGGGCAGACCCCGCCATGGCCGTGCTCTGGTTCTGCCCGTGGCTCTGCCTGACGCCCGGCTCCCCCCCGCAGCTCTACACCATCTACCTGATCCGCTCCGGCCGGTTTGACAAGGCCCCGGCCGCCATTGCCCGGCGCTACTCGGACTTTGAGCGGCTGAACCGCCGCCTGCGCTGCCGCTTCGGCTGCGACATGGCCGGCATCGCCTTCCCCAGGAAGAGGCTGCGCCAGAACTTCACCGCTGAGACCATCGCCAAGCGGAGCCGAGCCTTCGAGCAGTTCCTGTCCCACCTGCACTCCATCGCCGAGATCCGCCGCTCCCCCGAGTTCCTCGAGTTCTTCTTCCTGCAGGACCTGCAGGCTGCGCAGCGCCTCACCTGCACCGGCATGTACCGCGAGGCCCTGGCTACCTGGGCCAATGCCTACCGGCTGCAGGACCGGCTGGGGGCCTGCGGCTCCAGCCGCTTCCTGCTGACGCTGGCCGGGCTCGCCGTCTGCCACCAGGAGCTGGACGAGCTCGGCGAGGCCCATGGGTGCTGCGAGCAGGCGCTGCAGCTGCTGGAGGCTCAGGGCAGCCACCCGCTGCTGGGGCCCTTCCTGCAGGCGCACGTCCACCTCGCCTGGAAGGTGGGCAAGGACAAGCGGCGCTCAGAGGCCCGGCTGCAGGACCTGCGGGAGGCCGGGCCGCCCCTGCAGCAGCAGCCCACCCTCAAGGAGTGCCTCATCAAGGAGCCTCTGGAGTGAGCATCCCGCTGGTGCCGTGGTGAATGGAGGGACGGGGGCAGCAGCGAGGGTGCTGGCACTGGTGGGACGGGGCAGGGAGGCAGCGCTGTGGTCCCGCAGCAGCATGGCCCATGCTCGGGAGCTGCCTCAAAAAAGCACTTTCTCTGTGGTTCATCCGCCCCATCCCGTGGGGTCGGGCACTCACCACCGCCCCGGCGCTGCCGGGAGCTGGCTCGAG
Source organism: Lathamus discolor (assembly GCF_037157495.1). NCBI lineage: Eukaryota > Metazoa > Chordata > Aves > Psittaciformes > Psittacidae > Lathamus > Lathamus discolor. The sequence continues at coordinate 390,798 of NC_088894.1, read as the reverse complement.
GGGCTTCGGGGACGGACGGGACCTCAGCTGGGTCACATTGGCACTGCAGAAGGGAGCGGGAAAGCATCTGCAAAGTCCAGGGCTCTTGCCAGGAGCTTCCCATAAAACTTGCATAAGGACTTTATTTAATAAAGTCTCAGCAGGAGGCAGAGCAAAGCGCCCGCTGGGTCTGTTCAGCTTCACCTCCCCCTGGGCACCACCAGTGCGACACCTCATGCTGCCCACTCTGAGGTGGGAGCTGCTCCGTCCCCTTTCCCTGCTCCCTCTTCTCTCCTCCAAGCCTCTCCCTCTCCCCAGTCCCTCTCGCAAGCCCAGCCCTGGGCAGGAGATGAGGGTGAGCAGAAGCAACGACTGAGGTGCCAGGGCACAGCAAGGGCAGAAGAAGTGAGAAGGGGAAGCAGAAGCTGCATGCGCTGCAGGAACACTTTCACTGGCTGCAGGGGCAGAGCCGGCCCTGGCGCCTCCCACCCTCCCCTCCAGAGAGGTTCCCTGGGGTGAGCATGGTGCCACGGGGACAAACTCCAGAGGCCGAGCCGAGCCCTTCACCCACAGCTTGCTTTATTGCAGGTGAAAGGTGCTGATCATATAGTGCGGTTCTGTGCTGTGCCGTTGGGGACAGCAGACATCTGTGGGTCCCCATCCATCGTGGAGGGCCTCAGGCACCAGCACTCCCACAGTGCTGGATCCAGCCCGTGCTTCAAGGCTCCTTCCTGCTGCCTGGGTCCTGCTCTGCCACATCAGTTTTGGTCCCGGGGTCCCCCTCTCAGCGTGCCCAAGCACCGCCCTGTGGGGCTCCTCAGCTAGAGCTTGCTCTGGTTTGGCATTTCCTGCACCCTGATGACGCCCTCCTGCGCGCAGGTGACAGCCAGGACCCCATCCCTGCGCCACAGCCGGCCTTGCACCAGGCCCCGGCACCCACCTGCAGAGAGGCACCCTCAGACCACAGCTCCAGGGGCGGGCAGGGCCAGCGCCTGCCATGCAGGGTCCCGGGGACATGGGTGAGCACTCACCAGCCCAGGGGCTCTCGCACTCGTACAGCATCCAGTGGTCCGCTCGGAAGGGCGCATGGAACCACATGGAATGGTCAAGGGACACCATGAGCTTGATGTGGTACTGCCGGTGCGGTAGCAGGGCCGTGCCCAGGAAGGCGTAGTCGGAGATGTAGGCAGCCACGCAGCAGTGCACCTTCATGTCAGTCTCCCCTGCAAAGCAACCGGCTCTGCCCGTCCCGGCCAGCAGCTCTGCTTCCCGAGAGCCTGGCACAGCCGAGATGCTCCTCCAGAGCCGCTGCCCTGGCCATGCTCCCGGGGGAAGCCCGTCATGGCTGAGCATGGCACAGGGCACTGCTCTGTGCTGCGGCACCTGCACCTGCATCGCAGCCTTGAAATCCACAGGCCCGGGGTGCAGGCAGCCTCCGAACCACAACCCTCGAGTGCTCTGCAGCATGAGCTTGAGCTCGAGCCCTCAGCTCGTGGGGCAGCCAAACACCCTCCTGGCAGGACCCACCTATGTAGCCTCGTGCTCGCACCCAGAAGAACTGCTTTGGCTCCTGCGGCTCCAAGCAGAACGTGTCTGGCGGGTTCACGGGTTTGATGTCAATCGGCACATCTTCGGCTTGAATCTTGGTGAGGTGCTTTCTGTATCTCTCTGCCAAGTTAGGATTCCTGTAGACCGACACAGAGAAGCGAGGTTAGTGCCAGGCAGGCCAAGGGCACGTCCTTGGCAGCGGCTTCAGCCCTGGGCCACCCGGGGCACACTCCTGCCCTGCCCTGCCTCTCTGCTCCCTTCCCACGTGTATTTGGGAATTCCTTGGGCAGTCATCCCAATCCTCTCCTGCCTGCTTTCGCCCCCGCACCTTCCTGAGCCCCAGGCACAGGAATGGCATCCCCGGGGTGCCCCTTCCACCCCACTCACTGCAGGAACTTCTGGATGAGCTCCTCTTGCGTCAGCAGGTCCTCAGGGGGGGGCACGGAAGGCATGGTGAACTGGTGCTGCACTGGGCTCCCCTGGGAGAGCTGGAACGAGGCCTGGCAAGTGAAGATGGGCTTGCCGTGCTGGATGGCCTTCACGGAACGAACAGAGAAGCTCTTCCCGGTGCGGGTCCGCTCCACCTCGTACAGCACCGGCACCTTGGGGTCCCCTGAGGCAGCAACGGCACATCCTGCCACTGGGCACCGCAGACGGGGCGGGACGTGCAGAGCCCAAGCCCCGGGGCCATGCGGGCAGTGCCACATCCGCCCCCGTGCTGCGCGCACCAGCTCACCCTGCGGGCCTCATCGCCGCAGGCACCGCACGGCCCCGGCCCCCCGCGCTGACAGCCGCTCAGCAGCCCGCCCACCCCAGCCCGCCCGCCGCGGCCGCGGCCCACCTGCCCGCACGAAGTAGCAGTGCAGCGAGTGCACCTGCTCGTCGCGGCTGACGGAGCGGGCGGCCGCCACCAGGGCCTGCCCCACGATCTGCCCGCCGAACAGGCGCTGCGTGGCGGGCACCCAGTGGTGCCGGCCCCTGCGGGGAGAAGGCGGCGGCGGTGAGGGCGGCGGCGGCGGGAGCGCGGCCCGGCCCCGGCCGCGGCGGCGCCGCGCACCTGAAGAGGTCGAGCTCGAGGCGCTCCAGGTTCAGCACGCTCGTGATGAGCGCGCTCCGCAGGTCCCCGGGCGGCGCCCGCCCCGAGCCCGGCCTCGAACCCGCGCCGGCCCCGTCGGAGTCCCGCGGCGCCGCCATCGCCTCCGCCAGCGGCACCACGGGGAACACCACCGCCCGGCCGCCGCGCGGAGGGTCAGGCAGCACCGCCCCCGCGGGGGGGGGCCGCCAGCTGATTGGGCAGCCCAGGTGTCAGTCAAGTGGGTGTGGCAGAACGCTCTGCGCTGTTTGGCTCCCCTCCTGCCAATCCGGAGAGAGCGCCTCTGATTGGCCAGATCCAGGGTGAGGGCGGGGCCGCAGTCAGTTTAAGGCAGGGAGCGCGCCTGCAGCTGCGGCTCCTGGGCGCCGGTTCGGGTCCCGTCCCGTCCCGTCCCGTCCGCGCCCTCCGCTCTGCTGCGTCCGAGCTCTCCTCCCGGGACGTGCGATGGCAGCGCCGGGGCCCCGGTGCCGCCGTGCCCGGCAGCCGTGGGCCGCGCCCGGCGGGTCCATCCCAGGGCATGCTGCGCGTCCGCCCGCCCGGCCGGCAGGGGGCCCTGGAGCCACGGCACAGCCCGCTGCGGCTCGCGGTCGAGCGGAGCACGCCGGGACGCGGCCCTCTGGCAGCGGTGGCAGCCGCCCGGTGGTGCGGGCGGAGGCCCCGCGGTGCCCCGTGTGAGCACATGGGCTCTGCGGGGCTCCAGAGCGCAGCCGCCGCAGCGGCCCCGCCCGGCCCACTGGGGGTGTCCGGGTGCTGCCCCGGTGGCGCCGCGAGGGGGCGGTGCTGCGATGCCGGGGGCTGTGCCCGGCCCGCGGTGCGCCACGGGGCCTCGAGTCGCCCGGGGCCCGGTCCGTCCCCTCTCTGCCTGTGGCCGCTGCTGCCTTCCCCTCAGCGAGGGGGGCCTGGCCCCGGCGCGCAGGGGCAGGCGGGGGCGGTCACCGCAGCGCCGCGGAGCAAAGGCTTCAAACGGGAGGAGAGCGGGAGGGAGGCACCCGGGGGGGTTTCTCAGCCCCCGGGCGCTGAGCGCGCAGCGGGAGCTGCTCCAGCGCCGGCAGCTCCAGAGCCCCGCGGGCTGGGACGTGCGGGCGGGTTGGAGACTTGTCCTGGGCTCAGCAGCAGCAGTTGTTTCTCTCCTCAGCAGCTGGTGCAGCGCTGTGGTTTGACTTTCAGCCTGGAGCAGCGCTGGTAACGCCGATGGTTTCAGTTGCTGCTCGAATGTTTGGTCTGGCCAAGGACTTCGTGAGCCTCGTGCTCTGCCAGGGAGGAGGGGAGGCCGGGAGGAAGCACAGACAGGACACCTGACCCAGACTGCCCAAGGAGGTATCCACACCACAGCACGGCATGGCCGGGACGTAACGGGAGTTACCCAGAAGGGCTAGGGCTGCAGGGTTGGAGGAGGCATCGGTCGGTGCTCGGCTGGGGGGAGTGGGGCGAGTTATTGGTGGGCTGGTGCTGAGGTGTTGTATCCTTTCCCCTTGTTATTTCCTTTATCATTATTATTGGCGGTAGCAGCAGTGATTTGTGTTATACCTTAGTTACTGAACTGCTCTTATCTCAGCCCGTGGGAGTTGCATTCTTTTGATTCTCTTCTCCGTCCCTCCAGGAGCTGGGGGAGGGCAAGAAGCGGGGGAAGTGAGCGAACGAGTTTTGTGGTTGGGTTTAAACCACAACAAGACTTCACCCCATTGCTTTGCTTCAGTTGCATTGATGTTTTTTGGTAGGGTCGGCCCCTTGCAGGAGTAGGACTGCTCTGTGGCTGGGGACTTCCTCTTGATCAAGGGGTTTGTAACATTATCTGATACTGTCAAATCTCTCTGACTAAACGAGTGTCGTGTTTCCTAAAACGCCGCTCTGCGTGCTTGGAGCTGCTTGTTTCACCCCTCAGCTGAGCTGCGGAGAGGCCTCGAGGGCCCTGATGCTGCCCCCCCCCTCCCCCCCCCCCCCGCCATCTCTCCCTCGCATGTGTGGGCTTCTGCCCGATTCTGGAGGGCTCTTCCCTCTGCCTCTTGCTCTGTACAGCTCTGACCCTGGCACCACCTGGCACCGGCACTGCAGGAGGGTAAAGGGTCTGGGGAGGGGTTGGGAAGCGCTGGGGTCCCCGCAGCCAGCGAGGAGGGAGAGCTGCACACGGCACCGGGTCACTCCGGCGCAGCTCCCGGGGTGCTGTGGGTTTCCCTGCGGTACCGCCCCGTCCCCCGCAGGAAACGGCTCATCCCTCACGGGGTAAACACGTTTCCCAAGAGCGAAACTGCCCGGCCGGGGCCAGACCCGCCTGTGATTTACCTCCACGTGAGCGCTGGGCCGGGCCCGCCCCCGCACTGACGCACCCGTGCCCGGCAGGGTCATGGGCTCAGCTTCGTGGGGCTGCTGCAGCAGGGGGGCTCCCAGCCCAGCCTCAGCCCCTGAGCCCTCCTCCGGCGGGACTCTGCCACCTTACGGGAGGCAGCGCCATGCTGCGACACAGAGGGCGAAGGAAACCCCCTTGGCTGGGGACCAAACACCCCAAAGCTGCAGCTTCCTCCCCAGGCAGGAGCGGGGCAGCTGCCCCCTCGCTCCCCGCGTTGCTCCGTGCACCCAAGCCCTGCAGCGCGTTCGCTTGCTGGCTGGAAGGACTTTATTGGGCTCTACCCGCTGCTGCCCGCACGCCCGCCCCGCGGCGCGGTGAAGGTCCCTCTGGCGCGCTCATGTCCCCCTTGGGTGGCTCGTGCCGCGCTCACCAGTGCCGGGGGCAGCTGCGGGTGCAGGTCCTGTCGCCGTCGGGGGAGCCCTCGACACCTCACTCGTGTTTGCAGAAGCTCTTCAGCGGCGGGGGCAGGTCCAGGCCGTCGATGGCCAGGCGGTGCACGATGTGCTTCTCGATGACCAGCCGGCACAGGGTCTGCAGGGACGGCACTGGGGACAGCACAAACAAGGAGCTGAGCTGGCTGTGGGATGGGTCCCACAGCTCCCCAGAGGCACCCAAAGGTTGCTCTGCCCCAGGAGCAGCAGGGTCCTGCCCAGCGCTTGAGCTGGCTGCGCTGGCTGGGCCGCGAGCTTGAGGGCTCCGTGCAAGGAAGCTCTTCCCGTTGCTCAGAGCAGGGCTGAGGGACGGTTCTGTGCCCAAGTCACACCTTGCTGTGCCTGTTTGCATCTGTCATCTCCAAGGGCTGTTGAGCAGCTCCCCAGGTCTCACACACCTGCACTGTGCTCTGCCTTCCCTGGCTCCTTGGCCTGCTTCCACTGCTGGGTGTCTGCAGGACAGCTCTAGTGATGCCTTTGTGACAACCACCTTGACCTATTCTGTGGCCACCCCTGAGACCCTGCCTGGTTCCTGCTCCTGTGACACACGTCCCTCTGGGATTCTTCTCTCCACAGCCCTTGGTGGCTCAGCACCACGGTGCGGTTGTTTAAACAAGAGCTGACTCAGGTGCAGCCCGTGGGCCTTGGTTCATCCACAGCCTCCAAACCAAAGGAGAGCTCCCCGGGCATCGTGCTCAGCCAGAGTGGACCCAGCCCTTTCAGCCGAGGCCTTGCGGCTGCAGGGCCGGTGCCTCCAGGAGCTCACACCGGGCAGAGCAGGGCTGTGCTGAGCAGGACCGTGCTGTGCCCAGCCCGCTGCCGGCCGCGGGGCTGGTTTTGGATGGCTGGAGCCCTTATCTCCACCTCGGCAGCGCGGGGCTGCATCCTGCCGAGTGCTGGGTGACGGGTGGCAGATGCCCTTTGCCTCTCCTGCCCCCTGCACCGGCTGCCACCAGCAGCTCAGCTGCTACTTCTGCTTTCCGCTTCACCCACCAGACCCTGGCCAGGAACAGAAACTCACTGGGACTGATTTTAAACGCTGCGGAAGTGGTGCACAAACTGGAGCTACTGAAATCTTACTGGAGGAGAGGAAGCCAGATTGTGCCTCTGCAGCAGTGCCCGTGCCAGCCGCGGGGACACGGCCTGGGGCTCAGCGCTCACAGGGACCCACGGCTGCGGTGCAAGGGGCCAGCTCTCCCACACGTACGTGCTCCAGCGCATCCCTCACCTTCCGGGGTCTCACTTGCCTCCGGCAGCTCAGGTTGCTCCCCCTCAGCACTCTCCCAAGGCAGGGGCCGGGCAGCCGGGCACGTTTAACCCCCGCTTGGATAATCGGGCTCACAGCAGCTGGTGGCAGAATCCCAGATTCCAGCCTTGAGACAGAAGCAGTTGAAGGCTGCACCAGCAGAGACACGGTTGGTGGCTCCCGGTGGTCGGTGCAGCCACCACCCAGGCACCAGCTCCTGTCCTGCCCCTCGTCTCACCTCATCCTCAGCACTGGCCAATTTATGGTGCTAATTAGCAATGATGAGCCTGACTCCTCGTAAGAGCCGTGACCGCCACCAGCTGAGGGACGCCAGCCATTGCCCAATCTCCGGTGTCATCACGGGGTGCCCGCCCAGGGCACAGCACGGGGCACGTGGCAGGTGCAGGGCACAGCGTGTGCCTGGGCGGGCGCTGCCGGATGTTTTGGTGCCCGGCAGGACGTCGCCTGGCTCCGGTTGCCGCACGCCATGGGTGAGGGCAGGCACCACGACGGACACCAACAGGCAGCAAAGTGAGCACCAGCACCGGCCTCTGGTCAGGGGCGTCCATGCGGCTGGGGGTGAGCATGGTACTGCTGGGGCACCACGGCCCTTGGTCCAGGGCAACCCAGAATACCCACCCCATCGCTCTGCTCGGGAGCAGCAACCAGGCCGGGCTCTGCCCTGACCACCGCCACCGGGAGCTGGTGTGGGCTCTCCCCTGAGCCGGTGCGGCAAAGCTGCCAGCAGACGCTGCCCATCAGCAGCTGTGTGGGCTCTCAGCCCTGCTCTGTAGGGTCCAGGGCTCTCCTGTGCCCTCTGTCCCATGTCCCTCTGCCCTGTGCCGCTCTCTGATGCTCCCACTGTTGAGGTGACCCCCCCCAGCCACTCCACAGCTCCTGTCCCGTGCCCCCGGGAGGGTTTGGGTGCTTACAGCCATAATCCACCGGGATGACCCGGACGCTCTTGGTGGAGGCAAAGACGTCGACCACGGCGTAGAGCGGGCGGGCTGTGGGCAGGCGCCGGGCGCTGGGCCCCATGTCCTCCCCGTTGATGATGATGTGCATGTCGGCGGTGCCGTCGGGCTGCGGGGTGTACAGCACACCGATGCGGCTGCGCCGCGCCGTGGGGGGCAGCACGTTCGCCCTGTACAGCTCGTCCAGGATGTGGCTGTAGCGCCCGGGCCTGCTGCGCCCCACCAGCACGTCACGGGGGATCCTCACGCGCTCGATGCACAAGAAGGGCTCTCCGGGGGGGGCCCGTGCCTCCTCCCCATCCACCGCCACGCGGTTGTGGTTGCGGGTGATGGCAAACACCCACGTGTCCCCCATGTTGACCAGGTCCGGCAGCGAGTACTCGGGCACGGCCTCGAGGCGCTGTGGGTCGAGGGCCGTCAGCCCCACGCGCAGGTGCCCGCACCAGCCCGGCTCCTTCTCCTCGATCTCCACCAGGAACACCTCCCCGGGCGCCAGCGGCTCCTGGCTGAAGCAGAGCCCGTGGGCGAAGCTCTCCACGCGCGTGGCCCGCGTGCGGGTCCCGTCCAGGCGGACGTTGGCGCCGTGGACGCGGTGGAAGCGCGCGGCCATCGCCAGCGCTGCTGTGCCTATTTATAACCGGCCCCATCGGTCTCAGCTGCCGCGGGGCGGGGACGGGCGCGGGGCCCGGAGGGGTCCTCGTGCCGCGGGGGAGGGTCCCGCGGGTCCCGGGCACCGCCGGGCACCGCCGGCCTCAACGGGGCTCAACGCAGAGCCGGGCCGGGGGGCGGGGGGGCCCGGCCGTGCCCGCTGCGCAGCGGCGGCTCCGCCGGTGCCGGCGCGCTCTCACGTGCCGAGCGGACCGGGACAGGGACCGGGCGCCCCCGGAGCTACGATTGGCCTCCTCGCGGCCCCACCCCGCTCACGTGATCGCGGGAGGTCATATGGGAGGGTATCATGTGCCTGCCGGTATTGCAGCCTGCGGGAGCCGCGCCGGGAGCTGCGGGGGTCAGCGGCGCCGGGCGGGATGGGGCAGGGGCGGGCGGGGAGCGGGGAGCGAGCGGGGCCGGGCACAGCCGGGGCGGTTCGTGGGGCGCTGCCGATGCCGCTCCCGGCCGGCAGCGCCCCGACCTCTCTCCGCCGCCGCCCGCAGATGGGGCCGGTGCTGCTGCTGGCGCTGCCGCTGCTGCTGGGGCTGAGCCGAGCCGCCCCCCCGGAGCACGAGGTGACCTTCCTGCCCGGGCTGCGCAAGCAGCCGTCCTTCCGGCACTTCTCGGGCTACCTCTGCGCCGGGCCGGGCAAGCGCCTGCACTACTGGTACGTGCGGCCAGCGCTGGGCTGTGCCCCGGGCGAGGGCAGGCGCTGGCCGGGCGCTGACAGCCGCGTGTCCGCAGGTTCGTGGAGGCCCAGAGCAACCCGCAGAGCAGCCCCCTGGTGCTGTGGCTGAACGGGGGCCCCGGCTGCAGCTCCATGGAGGGCTTCCTGAAGGAGCACGGTCCCTTCCTGGTCAGTAGCCGCAGCTGCCCTGTGGCCGGGGCTCTCAGGCTGTGTGCGGCGTGAGCCGCCCCGCCGGGGCCAGCCTGGCTGTGCCCTTCGGCCACTGCCTTCTGCCTCCCCAGGTCCAGCCCGATGGGGTCACGCTGAAGTACAACGACTACGCCTGGAACAAGGTACGGGCACAGGCGCTGCCACCACCGACGGCTGAGGGGAGAGGGTGGCCCTGAGCTGGTTCCTGCCTGTGCCACGGAGCCCCCCTGCCTGGCTCACTCTCCTCTCCAGTCTGATGTCAAGACCTGGCAGGAGCCCTGGGCCGGGCCAGGCACCCGTGGGTGCTGCTGGTGGCAAGCCAGGAGCAGGTCCTATGAGCTCCCTCTCCTCTGCTCTCCCTGCAGATTGCCAACGTGCTCTACCTGGAGTCCCCCGCTGGCGTCGGCTTCTCGTACTCCGATGACAAGAAGTACGCCACGAATGACACTGAGGCGAGTGATGGGGCTGCTGGAGGGGCCCGTCCCGGCGCGGGGGTCCTGCCTTGCTGGTGACCCCTCCCTTCTGCCCTGCAGGTTGCTCACAACAACTACCTGGCGCTGAAGGACTTCCTCCGGCTCTTCCCCGAGTACTGCAAGAACGATCTCTACCTCACGGGCGAGAGCTACGGGGGAATCTACATCCCCACGCTGGCCGAGTGGGTGATGCAGGACCCCAGCCTCAACCTGAAGGTGAGCACTGGGGCTCTGCCGCCGGCCTGGCCCGAGCAGGGGCTTGGCCCAGCCTTGCCGCGGTGCCGGGGTGGGGACAGGCGTGCGGGGCTCTCTGCGGGGTGTGGGGCAGGTCCGGCCCCGCAGCCTTTCATCTCGTGCTGGCGCTGGCAGCGGCTGCTGCGGACGTGCCCGGCCCGGCCGTGCGGGACCCGGGGAGCGTTCTCAGGCAGCCCTGACCCTCCCTGTTCCCTCCGTGCAGTAAACAGAGCTGCATCTGCTTCCTGCCGGCTGCCTGCGGCTGCCCTGTGGGGAGCCGGAACACAACAGAGTTGTTTTCTTCTTGCCTTGCAGGGAATCGCTGTGGGAAATGGTCTCTCATCCTACGAGATCAATGACAACTCCCTGGTTTACTTTGCCTATTACCACGGCCTGCTGGGGACCGAGTAAGAAGGGGGGGCTCTGCTGGATGCGCTGTCCCTGTACGAGTGCGTCAGGGCTGGCTGGGTCTGTGGTGTGCGGGACACGGGGAGCCCCTGGCTTGGGCCAGCAGCCGGGCTGTGGAGATGGCCCCTTGTCACGGGCAGCTCCACGGGTGTGATTGCTCACGGGCACACAGGGCAGGGGCTGAGCCATGTGCGATGCAGCAGCAAGGCCGGGAGCCTGCGGTGCTGCAGCCACAGCCGATGGCTTTGTGTTGGTGTTGCCATCCGGGCAGTGCGGTTCCAGACCCTGGTCTCTGCCCGCAGGCTGTGGAAAGACCTGCAGGCCTTCTGCTGCTCCCAGGAGAAGTGCAACTTCCACGACAACTCCAACCTGAACTGCACACTCAAGGTGAGGGGAGCGGCAGCCCCGAGCACGTGCCCTGCGCTGGTGTGGGTGAGCAGCACCCGCCATGGACCCTGGAGCATCCTCCTGGGTCCCAACCCCTGCTTGCGGCTCGTTGCAGATGGAGGAGATGATTCAGATTGTGGAGGAGTCTGGCCTCAACATCTACAACTTGTACGCGCCGTGCGACGGCGGGGTCCCTGGGGGCTTGAGGTCAGAGTAGCCCCAGGGCAGTGGGTCTCTGGTGCTGGCTTGGTTTGGTTTGCTAGCGGGGGGTCCTGGCTGGCTGGGGTCTCTCTGGGACACTTTGACAGGGCCTGGCTGCTGTCGGGGACTCCCCCAGGGAGGGCCCCCAAGCTCTTGCTGCTCCAGAGCTTTCAGCCCATCCCACGTCATTCCGGCTGCAGGTACGAGAGTGACTACCTCATCACCCACGACCTGGGCAACTCCTTCATCCGCATGCCTATGAGGTTCTCCTGGCGGCAGGTGAGCGGTGGGGCTGCACGTGTCCTCGGGGGGGCGGGAGGGGGCAGAGACCGGCCACCGCCGCGGGCAGTTGTGGCAGGGCCTCTCCTGCCTCTCCCAGAACCTGTTCCGGATGCCGGTTGCCCGCAATAAGGTGCGGATGGACCCGCCCTGCACCAACTCCACAGACATCAGCGTGTACCTGAATGCACCGGAGGTGCGGAAGGCTCTGCACATCTCCGCCGAGGCCCCGGAGTGGCAGGTTTGCAGGTGGGTGAGCTCCGGGCGGGAGGGACCGGCCCCAGCGCCAGCGGCCGCCTGATGCTGACGCTTCCTGCACAGCTTTGAGGTGAACCGCGGCTACAAGCGCCTCTACATGCAGATGAACGACCAGTACCTGAAGCTGCTCGGAGCCACGGTGCGTGGGGGGCAGCCGCCAGGCCCCGGGACCGGCTCTGCTGAGCTGCGGAGCGCTCACCGTCCTTCTGCCCCACAGAAATACAGGATCCTGGTGTACAACGGGGACGTGGACATGGCCTGCAACTTCCTTGGGGACGAGTGGTTTGTGGACTCCCTGTGCCAGAAGGTAAACGGGCAGCGCGGGGCCGGGCCGGTCACCAGCTCTGTGAGCTGGGCGCTGAGGGCACCGCGCTGCTCCCAGGTTCAGGTGGCTCGCCGGCCCTGGCTCTACACGGAGAGAGGTGAAAACCAGATCGGGGGCTTCGTGAAGGAATTTACCAACATCGCCTTCCTCACCATCAAGGTAGGGCTGTGCGGCCTCGGCGGGGAACAGGGCTGCCAGTGCCGCAGCCGGAGCAGGGCCGTGCTGGCTGGGCTGTGCCTGACCTGCCGCCACCCATCTCCCACAGGGAGCAGGGCACATGGTGCCCACGGACCGGCCGCTCGCTGCCTTCACCATGTTCAGCCGCTTCATTAGGAATGAGCCATACTAAAACCAGTGGAGGCAGCACCCGGCTGCCCCCAGCACCTCTGGTACAGCCCCACCGGCACAGCCCCACGGCACAGGGGCTCCTGCACCACACCCCCGCCCCTGCTGCAGCCTCTGGGGCTCCTGCACCACACCCCCGCCCCTGCTGCAGCCTCCGGGGCTCCCTGCGCTAGCCCGGGGTGAGGATGGGGCTGTGGGCCGAAGGAGCAGCCCCGGGGGCTCTGCTCTCGCTGGGTGAGGAGCTGTGCGCCTGCTGCAGCTGCCACCGCTTATGTGGCTTCCTGTGTCTGGGAAGCCTCTTCCCTGTCTGGGGTGGCAGCTGCTTCCCCCCGGTCTGGCACAGCCCCACACTTCCCTTTGCCCCTACACGCAGAGCCCTGGGCAGACGATGCAGCTGCCCCGTTAGGAAAGCACAGTCCAGGCGGTGGCTGCGGGCAGCTCCTGGAGGCCTGTCTGCTCCCAACCCGCTCCCACCTCTGCTCCCACTGCAGGAGGCATTCCATAATGACAATCCCACCGCCCGCTCCCTGCCCAGGGCACACAGTGCTCTGGGAACTTGCAATAAACTCTCTGAACCAGGTGGTTCTGCTCCTCATGCCCAGCTCCTCGCACCGCTCTGTTGCCCCTCTGCTCTCTGATGAGTACCACGCTGCACCAAGGATGCTGCAGCAGTGAGTGCTGCCACACGGAGCTGGGGGACCAAGACTTCTGTGTCTTCTGTCCCCTCCACTGCTCAGGGTCACTGAGGCCTGAAAACGGGGCCCCCACAAGAGCAGGGAGGGGCAGCTGCTCTGAGGCTGCCTCCTTCCCCACCTCTCCCCATGCACAACATGGGCACATCCTCCAAACAACAAGGCCACAGGGGTTGGAGTCACGTGGTTTATTAGTGTGAGGAGCAGGGGAGCAGCAGGGGTTCCCAGAGCATCCGTCTCCACCTTGCTGCTACCCACCAGGGCATGCGGCCCTGCAGGATGTGCCAGTGGGACCGGGGAAGCTGCTTCCTACCTACAGTGTATGGGTCCAGCCCAGGATCTGCCCTCGATCCGCAGTGCGCAGCGTGGAGAAGCGCTAGAGCTGGGGGGGCTCCAGGCTGGGTGCTGTGGGCTCTGAGCTGGGGCGGGCAGCGGCTGTGGGCGCCGGGCGGTATTTCTCAATCACCTCTCGCAGCTCTTTGGAGAAGTGGAGATCAGCTCCCACGGTGAGGAACCCCTGCGAGGGGGAGAGGATTAATGAGGCCTGGGGGGAACGGGCCCTGCCCGCCAGGACCCAGTCCCTGCGCCCACCACGGGGGCCCAGGCTGTCCCCTTACCGCATGGTTGGTGACCACCTCCTTGGTGAAGTCCATGCCTTCTGGCAGTGGGATCTGCACCCCCTTCTTGGTCCTCTCTGCAGGGAGGGAGAGACGCAGTGAAGCCAAGTCCGGCTGCCCCAGGCCCTGTGTGGGCAGCGCTGGTGCCTACCGTTAATGATGGGCATGATGGTCAACTGCAGCAGCGTCTTCAGAGGGGCCTGCAGCGAGAACAGCTGTGGGGAGAGGGGGCTGGGTGAGGCAGCAGCAGCAGCCGAGGCCCTGCTCGGCCCTGGGGGGCTCGGGGTGTGTCCTGTGCCCCGGGCAGGGGCTGCTGCTGGAGCTCACCGCAAGTGACTCCAGTGCCGACTGCTTGGAGTAGATGCGAAACCTGCGGGGGGAACCAGGCGTGAGCGGGGCACGGGGGCACCATCCCGCAGCCTCCACCGCCCCGCACGGGCCCTACCGCCGCAGGTCCAGCTGCACGCGCAGCGCCTTCCCTTGCAGGTACACCCTGGCGCTCAGCTTTGTCTCCTGTGGGGAGAGGAGGGTGAACCACAGCCCTGGGTGCTGCTTCCAGCCCGGCTGTCCCTCTGCTCTGGGGCACCGCAGCCTCCCGTGGGGGCTGAGAAACGCTGTTCCATGCACAGGGGTCCCCGCTCACCATGGCCATGCTGGAGAGCTGCACGGCCGGGCGGCCGGGCGGCACCAGCGAGATGTTGAGGAAGGCAGAGACGGAGACGGAGGTGCCCGAGGGTTTGATGATGCAGCGGGGGGGAGCCGAGACCTGCAGCACCAGCCGCAGGGGCGCGTCCACGGTGGGGCTCTGAGGAGGGCAGGTGAGCCACAGGCAGGGAGCGGGGCCGGGCTCTGCCCCGTGCCTCCCGCCCGGCCACGTCCTGCTCTCACCAGCATGAAGATGGTGCCAAAGAAGGTGGCTCTCAGCAGAACCTCCAGGTCCTTGGGCACCTGCAGGGAGGACAAACCACCCGGGGGTGAGCGAGCAGTCCCTGTTGACCCAGCAGAGCTGTTCCCTCAGCTGCTGTGTGGGCAGAGCCCAGCCCTGCTTCCTGCCTGCCCGCAGGGAGCTGCCTGCTGGAGCCGGGTGTCCTGCACTGCTTTACCTTCTCCCCCTGGAGCTCAATGGCCAGCACGCCCGCCTGGAAGTACGCGTGCATGGCCGAGTCGAAGAAGTACTCGGAGAAGGCAACGTAGACCATGCGCTCGGTCTCCTTGATCACCGGCTCCACCGCGTGGTTCTCCAGCTCCTGGTTCTCTCTTACACGTGGGAAGAACATGCCCTAGGCCGAGAACAGGAGAGGTTGCTGTAGCTGTAGCACAGCCCAGGCTGCTCCGTGGTGCCCAGCATGCAGCCAGCGCAGCTGCTCTCAGCAGGGCAGGATCCAGCCTTCACCTTAAAGTCCAGGTCGAGGGTGTCTGTGGAGACGGCCGGATCCCGCAGGAGGGAATAGTCAATCCCTATGTGCTCATCCACGTAGTTCCTCACTGCCAGGAGGACGTGCTGCTGTCACTGTGCCCGCGAGCAGCCCGATGCCCACCTCTGGTCCCTTGCCCCAGCGACACTCACCCGGCACCGTGTCCAGCACGGAGTTGAGCAGCACCAGGCTGGCGTGCTCCAGCGACGGGCAGATCTGAAAGGCAAGGGGCTGGGCTAAGAGGTCTGGGTGAGGACCTGGCCCTCCTGCTGCTGCAGCGCAGGGGAACGCTGAGGTCCCCATTGCTTGTGTGCACTGAGCTGTACCTGCTGGCTGAGGAGGAAGCGCATCCCTGTGACAATGAAGGTGCTCAGGAACTCGTAGACCTTCCTGCAGGACACAACAGCAGCTCTGCAGCTGCCTGCCTTCCCCTGTGACTCCAGCTCCATGTGAGCACACAGCCCAGGCAGGGGGGGTGAAGGGTGCAGAAGGGGAAGTCTGGGAGCTGGGCACAGGCAAAGCTGCCCTTGCAGATGGACAGGGCTGCTGCAGTAGTGTCGGGTGTACCTGAGTGTGCCGGAGAAGCCTGCGTGCATCCTGGCAATGGAGGCATTGCAGGTGATGTTGGAGATCTTGAGGCGCCCAGCCTCGTCCTTGGCCAGCTGCAGCACTGTGTGGATGTGGACACCATCCGCGGAGGCATTGATGGACCCGATGTCATAGCTAAAAGCAAGGAAAGTGGATGAGAGGAGCTCAGCTGGGGGTGGGCTGGTGCCGGGGGTAGCGGGAGCAGGAGGAAGCTCACAAGAACCAGTAGAGCAGCTGCCTGCGGAAGCGCAAGCTGATGGAGGCATTGTTGATGTTGAAGACGAGGTGCTGCTGTGGCTGGAAGTGCAGGTCCGACAACGCTAGCTGCAGGTCCATCACCTTGACCCTGCAAGGAGGCGACAGAGCGGGTGGGACGCACAGACGGGTGCAGGGAGCTGCGGGAAGCAGGCAGCACTCACTGGCTGATGTTGTAGTGGAACTGGCCCTCCTTCCCGTGCAGGTCCGACACCGCGATGTTCTGCAGCTCCTGCTCCACGAAGCGCAGCCCCTCCTGCTTCACTGCAAAGCAAAGGGAGCCCGGGCTGGCCACAGCCAGGCTGTACTCTCCCCAGCAGCATCGCCCTTGTGTGTGCAGCACAGGCAGAGCCCAGCCAGGGCTGTGTCCCAACCTCCCTCTGCCCAGGCCCTGGGGCCCCTTACCCAGGTCCAGCCCCTTGGAGGTGATCCGGATCTTGCAGCCGGGTGGGCTGTGTGAGGCGGTGACCAGGCAGGGCAGGAAGAAGAGGAGGAGGCGGCCGCCGGCAGCCATCTCGTACCTGAAGCAG
Organism: Lathamus discolor; assembly: GCF_037157495.1. Lineage (NCBI taxonomy): Eukaryota > Metazoa > Chordata > Aves > Psittaciformes > Psittacidae > Lathamus > Lathamus discolor. The sequence goes on along the minus strand of NC_088894.1, from coordinate 374,651 downwards.
AGCAGAGGGTCAGCAGGGGCGGGCTGGAGGGACACACCGGGGCACCAGCCCCGCTGGGACGAACACGGCCAGTGGCTGACCTGCTCACGGCCCGGGGACAGGGCACAGCCCGAGGAGCACCTGCGGCTCCTGCTGCTGCCCAGACCCCATCACCTGAACCCCCAGAGAGGAGCAGCCCCCGAGAGGCAGAGCCCCCACCCGGGCCGCTGCGCACAAGCCCCTGCATGGACCCCGCGGGGTCTCCCGAGCTCCGGGAGCAGGCGGCTCCTGCAGCCCCAGCAGCGTCCAGCCCCGAACACCCTCAGTCCCGCAGAGCAAGGCACAGGCTGTGAGCTGCTGCCGCAGGAGCCGGGCACCCCAGAGCCGCCCCCCCCCTCCCCAGCCCGGCTGCGGGGATGTGCTCGGGCACGCGGCTGGGCTGAGCAGCAGCAACAGGCAGAGCTCCCGCAGGGCTGGGGGACGCTCGGGGGCTCCCCGCTCCATTGCCCCCCAGTTCTCACAGGGCGAGCGTGGGGACCCTCCTGCAGGGCGCGGGGAGCACGGCACAACCCGGCTCGGTTCGGGTACTTACAGCGGGGCTTGTCCTCGGCTCCCCTGGCCGGGGGAAGCTGGATCACGTGAAGGGACGGGGGGGGAGCACCAGCAGCTCCAGGAGTTTCTTCAGCGCCGGCTGCGGTTCTGCCTTTATAGAGCCCACCCGCGGCCACTCCTTGCGAGCCCACAGCTGGGAGGAGACAGCGGCTCGGGGAGGATGCGGGTCCCAGGCTCGCTGCCTGCCAGCGCGGGCAGGGGCAGCGCCGGGGCAGGGGCATCGCTGCGGGCTCAGCTCCCGCGTGTCCCGCACTCCGGAGCCCCCGCGGGGCACGTGGGGACCGAGGGCTCCGCCAGTCGGGGCAGCCCCCCCGGCTGCTGCTCCTGGTGCCAACTTCCCCCACCCCAGCCGCCCTCTGCCAGCTCCGGCCCCGGGCTGGAGCCCAGCTCAGGCTCTGGGGTGCCGGTGCAGGCTGGTTCATGCCCATCCGCGCCGTGAGCCCCAGGCAGAGAAGCTGCCGATGCTGCCGGGTGCAGCAGCCGCTGCCCGAGCCCCTCGGGGCTGCAGGATGTGCCCAGCTTGCTGCGGGCGGCCTGGCAGGTCCCGGCGCTCATGGCACCATGATGGGCACTGCTGAGGCTGCCAGCAGCACCCAGGCTGCTGTCCTGCTCCGTCCCGCCCGGCAGGCACCCGGCACAGAGCATGCGAGAGCTGCCCCTGCCCTCACAGCCCCTTCCTCTGCCCTCGGAACCCGCTGTTGCCCCGCAGGCAGGGCCCGGGCTGATCACCCGCTCCGTGCCCCGGGGTCATCTGTGCTGTGGGGCAGCAGCGCTGCGCTGCGCCGCGGGCTCGCACCCAGCACGGGGAGGCTCTGGGGAGACTTAGTGCTTACACAGCACTTATCCCCCACAAGTGCTTCGCCAGCACTAACTCCGGCACTGACCCCGGTGCTCCGGGAGCAGAGGGCAGGACCTGTGGCAGAGGGAGCGGCGCGGCCGCGGCCGGGGAGCGGGCAGGGCCGGGCCCCGCGGCGGGGGTGACAGCCCCAGGGCTGGGCACGCACCACGGCGCGCCCGGAGCGAGGCCAGCTCCGCCGAGCCGCCAGCAATGACGAGGGCCAGGGGCCGGGGGTGCTGCCCAGGCCCGGCACCGCCGCTGCTCAGCCGCAGCCGCACGGCGCAGCGCGGGCCGGGCGCACCCCGGTACCGCGAGCCCCGCAGCCGGGCTGCCCCCGGCCAGGCCAACGCTGCCCGGGCGGGGACGTGCGCTCGGACGGGCGGGGCTCGGGCTGCGGCCGCCGGGACAAGGCACGGGCGGGCCCGAAGGAAGCCCCGCCACGGGACCCGCTGCGCGGCCGCCGCCAGCCCCGCCCCGGCGCCGCCGCCTCTTCAAAGGCGCTTTGGCGGCGGCGGCGGCCGCGCCCGGCCTGTGCAGGGACCCGCCCGCGGCGGCGGGGCCGGGCCGCAGGGACCGCGGCGGGCCCGAAATAGCGGCGGCGCGGCCCTGCCCAGGGCGGGTCCGGCCGCACACACCCAAGATGGCGCCGCGGCCGCCGCGCCCCCTCCGCGCATGCGCTTCCCCCGGCCCGAGCGCGGGCTCAGCTGTGCGCAGGCGCCCTGGCGGCGGGCCGGCGGGCGGCGGGCAGCGCGCATGTGCCGGGCGGTGGCCGCGCGGCGGCACCTGCGCAGTGCCATGGGGGGGCGGCCCCGCGCCTGCGCACCTCCGGCCCGCGGTCCCGGCGCAAGATGGCGGCGGCGGGGCGGGCGAGGCGGAGGTGGGGCCGGCGTCGCGGCGCCCGGTGCCCGCAGCCCCCGGCAGCACGCACAGGTGAGCGGCGCGGCTGCGAGCGAGCGAGGCAGGGGCGGGCGGCGGCGGGCGGGCGGCGGCGGGAGGCGGCGCAAGGAGGCGGCGCAGGCCCGCGGCCGCCATCTTAGAGCGCAGTCGCCGCCGCCGCCGCGCCTGCCCTGGCCGTGTCGGACCCGCGATCCCGCCGCCGCGCGTGCGCGCGCGCCCGGAGGCTCCTCCCCGCGGCGCCGTAACGGCCTCCTGTCTCCGCAGCGGCCCCCGCGGGCCCGGCGCGGGACGCCCCGCTATGAGGATGCGGCCCCGGCGCGCCAGCGGCCAGCACGGAGCCACGGCCACGCGTCCCGCCAGGCAGCCCGGCACCGTAAGTACTCGCGGGGCCGCCCGCCTCCGCCCCGCTTACGCCGTGCCCCCGGACTCCTCCCGTCCAGCCTGCAGAGGTGTCGCCGCCGCCGCTTCCGCTCCGCACCCGCTCGGTCCCGGCCCGCCGCGCCGAGGAGCTCCGTCCGGTCACCGCCGCCGGGAGCGCGGCCCCGGGCGCTGCCGGGCAGCACACGCTTGCGTCCCTGCCCGCGGCTGACGGGGGCCCCGGGCCCCGGCGCGCTCGCCACACGTGTCCGTGCCGCCTCGGGAGCGGAGCCCCGCTCGGCCCTCGTCCCGCCCGGGCGCAGGGTCTGGCTGTCGGGGACGGGGCAGGTACCGACGGAGGGCGGCGGTGGCCTGGCCTCAGCCTCCCGGCGCGGCTCTGGGGTGAGGGAGAGGCTTTGCTGTGCCCCGGGGCTGTCGCTGCTCTCTTTTGTCTGCGTTTGCCGTTGTCTTGTGTAAAATCCCGCCTCAGTGAAATGGAAACAAACGACGACCCTGTTCGCTGTACTTCGTCGCTCCGTGTCCTTCCACCTTGCTGCGGTCTCTGGTTGCGTTGCTGCTCCTAGGTTGTAAGCTCTCTGGGCAGGGACAGTGTTGTCTGTGAAGTACTGTATGCACCATGGCGTATAAAACCAACCATGATCACCATAAAATGCTGGATTATTTTGGATCCCTTTATTATTATTCTGGATCCCTTTCACTGACTTAAGTCCCAACACGTGTGCATAAAAGTTAGGATTCCCATCAGTTTGCTTTTCCCCTTACCCATACCTTAAGGGTACTTGCGTTCAGTACTCATCAAACCTGATCAAGTGATAAAGCTTCTTGTCTACTTCAACCATCCTAGTTTATCCAGAAATAGGAGAAGGCAGAGACAGGGATGAACCCCTCTTTGCCAGTGGGTTTGAGCACCAGCAGGTCACTGCAGCTGCTGTGTGCTGGCCGGTGCAGGAGGATCTTGATAGCCAGCACTGTCTGTCACTTCTTGACGTTCACTGGGAGGTCTGATCCCATCAGTATGTACCGGTTTATTACAAGGTGTTCTCTGTGTACTGTGCAGGACACGCAAGCACCTGCATGTGCTTCAGTTTGAGCAAGGGCTGAGCACAGCCCAGGAGGGCTCTGTGCCCGCAGCAGTCCCCGGCCACCCCTGTGGCCCTTGTCTGGCAGCTGAGGAGCTGGGGCTCCGCAGCAAGTATGAGCTGCAGCCACTGCCCCGTGCTGGCTGAGCCCCCTGCACGTCCTGACCTGCGCTGGAGCTGTGTGGCAGACGCTCTCGCCTGGGGGCTTGGTTATTGTCACCTGCCTGATTGTGAGCAGAGGCTGAAGCTCCGGGTTCCTGCAGTGTCCCAGACCTTTCCCTGCTCACCCTGGCTGGAAGGATGGGAACATCTTCCAGGGTGCTGAGAGGGCTCAAGTTCCTCAGCCGTGGCCTGCATTACACCAGTTCCACAGGTGGTACTGCAGGCACCCCAGCTAGTGGGATCCTTTTGGCTCTCACCATTCTGCTCCTCTGACAGAGCCAGCAGGTTTTACGGGCAGGAAGGGGAGCAAAGGTGAAAAACTGCAGGTAACTTGGCCTGCAGACCAAACAAGGGGCTTACTTACGAGATGATCTAAAGCGTGTGTACAGCTGGGGCTGCTGTGGTATTCAGTTAGAAACACTTCTGGGTACAAGATTGTGCTGCTGCAGCCCTGACTTCGGTGCTGTGCAGCGTGTCCCCAGAGGCCTGAGTCGAATTAAGTAACTGAGGTAACAGTAATTATTTAAACTACCTCATTTTCCCGGGTCTTTGCCACTGTATTTCAGGCTGTGGGGAGGAGCAGGCTGCAGTGCTGTTAGAGAAACCTCCCCGGGGGAGCAGTGGTGACTAAGAGGAAGAGCCCGGCTCTTTCTAGCTGGCAATGTTAAATTATGATTTAGGGGAGCTTGATTGTCTCACCAGAGCTGCTTCTGCATAACTGTTGTTATGCAAATGAAAAAGTACCAAAGGCTAAACCTGTCTGACCTAGCCTTGCAGCTAGTCTGGGACATGCTGAGGAAAACAGGCCGGGAGGTCCTGACCCCTGCCTGTGGTTCTCTGAACCACGGGAGCTGTTATTAGTGAAGCGCTAGGGCTATTTTATACAGCAGAAGTTGTTTAACAAGAGCTGTTTGGTTAAATTATGTGCACTTTTGTACGTGTAGATGTTGTTTTAAACTGTCTCTGAGTGTAACAGGTCAGATTTGGCTGTGGTGTGAGCTTGGCAGAGGTGGTATGTGTTCACGGAGGAGTGGATTTATGTTTTATGCTCTCAGTGCTGCTCTATGGGCCAGGCACTGCGCTCTCAGTAGGGCTTTAGCTGGAAAAAGAGTATTTTGAATGCTGGCCTTAAGAGCTCCCTACCTGGCACCACATAGACTTCAGCATTCCTCACAGCTAGTTGTGTGCGGGACAGCAGCTATTACTGAGGACTTAGGTGCTGTGTGTACTCGTTCAAACCCTGTTTTGTTGCCAGAACAAACTTGCAGTGCTATATCTGAATGGACCAAGTGCATCTGGGATCTCTCCTGCTGTAACATGGGGTTTATGTCTGTGTTTTCTAGTGTGGTTGCTGAGAAATGGCCAATGAGAATCACAGAAGCCCTGCGGAGGAAGCGTCTCTCATGAGTCACTCACCCGGCACTTCCAACCAGAACCAGCCCAGCTCCCCTAAACCTCTGCGACTGGTGCAGGACCTGCCAGGTACAACTCTGCTTTAGGATGGCTCAGCACGGAGTTCTCAGGGCCCTGGAGCAGGCAGAGAGTGAAGGAAGGGTGCTGCAGGAGGAGCTGGGTGGTGCATGTGTCAGGGCTGTGACAGTAGTGGGGCTGCTATGGAGGATGCTCCTCTCCTGACTCTCTCTGTGTTCCCAGATGAGCTGGTGCAGGCTGGCTGGGAGAAGTGCTGGAGCAAGCGGGAGAATCGCCCTTACTACTTCAATCGCTTCACTAACCAGTCTCTGTGGGAAATGCCTGTCCTGGGGCAGCACGATGTCATTGTAAGTGCACACTTTTCTCGAGGGGCTGCGCTGATGGTGGGATGTTCTGCAGGGACAGGTGCCGTGGTCTTGTGGATTTCAGATTGCACATGTGGGAGGGTCTTCACTGCCTCCAGAGCTCCTTGTGAAGTCCATCGTGTGGCTTGGTTCCAGTGAAATGTTCTTCCTCCTGGGGCACACTCAGGTGGTGCTGTTCCGGCCTGGTGCATTGCTCAAGGAACACCCTGGGGGAGCTGTGGTGCATTTTTCTCAACTAAGTTATAAAAAAAGCATACAGCACAGGTCTAGAAGGGAATTTTTTAGCTTCCTTCAGGTGTGAACATTGGTGTTCTTACATCCATCCATGTCAGGCTAGGGCAGTGAAATGGGAAGTGAAGGGCTTACTGTCTTTGTCTGGGACTTGGGTGTGTCCTGGGCTCAGCAGCAGCAGTCATTTTTCTCCTTAGTAGCTGGTGCAGTGCTGTGTTTTGACTTTCAGCCTGGGAACAGCGCTGATAGCACCGATGTTTTTCGTTGCTGCTCAGTAATGTTTACTCTGACCAAGGACTTTGTGAGCCTCATGCTCTGCAAGGGACTGGGGGGAAGCTGGGAGAAAGTAGAGCCAGGACACCTGACCCAAACTAACCAAAGGGGTATTCCATACCACAGTGCATCATGCCCAGTATATAAACTGGGGGCAGTTACCCGGAAGGGTTAGATCACTGCTCGGGTTGAGCTGGGTATCGGTCAGTGGATGGTGAGTGGTTGTGTTCTCTTCCCTTGTTATTTCCTTTATCATTATTGTTATTGGTGGCAGCAGCAGTGGTTTGTGTTATACCTTAGTTACTGGACTGCTCTTATCTCAACCTGTGGGAGTTAACACTCTTTCCATTCTCCTCCCCATCCCTTTGGGAGCAGGGGGAGGAAGAAGCAGGGGAGTGATTGAGCGGCTGCATGGTTCTGAGTTACCGGCTGGACTAAACCGCAGCAGTTCTCTGTGGCACTAACATGTGCTGTTGTTGTTTGGGTGCTCATAGTCAGACCCTCTGGGATTGAACGCAGCTCCGATGCCACTGGAAGGTGGGATGATAGATACCTCTGTGGAGAGCAAGCAGAGGAAGAGGAGATTCTCTGAGGAAGTTCCACCAAGCGGCAACAGTATGAAAAAGCCCAAGGTGGGTCTGGTGCTGTGAAACAAGTAGTCTTAAGGATGTTGTTCCAGCTGAAACCTGGGGGGTCTGGAACTTGCGTCTGGGTTTTTGAGCTGTGCAGGGTCAGGCCACCCTGGTGTAGCTCAGCTGATACTCAGAAAGTAGAAGAGCAGAAGCAGACTCAGGTCCTGCCAAGCTGTCATTTCTCTCCTATGGCCTGAGTCAAACGGTGGGAGCTGGGAGATCACAGACTGGGACTGAGAAGCAGTTGGGACATCACAGACTGGGACTGAAGCAGGGTGACTTGCACATCCATGTTAACGTGCACCAGCACAGGCAGAATGTGCTGTAGCAGTTTGGGGGTATCCCGAGTGCTGCTTAGCAGGACCATTGGCTGCACCGGCTGCTTCCCCTTTACCTCTTTCTGTGGGGCAGTAATTAATCTTTTACACCCCCAGGCTGACGTCCCAGGGAACCCGGCTGCTCAGCCAGTCCCCAGCTCCCCCAGTATTCCAGGAACCTCTGTTCTGAAGGCATGGTGTGTTTCACCTGAAGATAAACAGCAGGCAGCTCTCTTACGACCAACTGAGTGAGTTGTCTCCATTTGTCTTGTCCTTTTCTTGGTGGTAGATATGGTGGTTTTCCAGACATCTTTGAAGCAGAACCTGAGGGATGTAACACCCCCTAGGTCATTGCAAGGAGCCTGGATAGTTCAATTTCCTGGCTGGTCAGACAGCCCAAGGAAGCATCTTTAGAAGTAATATTTGATAATTAATTAGGCCATGATCTGGCCACTGATGACATTTTTTTTCTCCCATAGAGTGTATTGGGACCTGGATATTCAGACAAATGCAGTGATTAAGCAGAGGGCACCATCTGAAGTGCTTTCTCCACACCCTGAGGTGGAGCTGCTTCGATCCCAGCTCATTCTCAAGCTGCGGCAACATTACCGTGAGCTCTGCCAGCAGCGAGAAGGTGGGTTCCAGTCTGCAGTACTGAGGTGGTCTGCCTTTTGGTTCATCTGTGATCTCCTTTTGTGGTGGTTTTACTGTCTGTGGCATTGTTGGTTATATACTTATCAGGCAGAATTCCAGTGCCATGATCCTTATCAGAGCTTTTGGGCACACCTTTGTCACGTTGATTAGACCCTTTTCCTGTGTTTCTTCAGGGATTGACCCCCCAAGGGAGTCTTTTAATCGCTGGATGTTGGAGAGGAAGGTGGTTGACAAAGGGACAGATCCTCTTTTACCGAGTGACTGCGAGCCAGTAGTGTCTCCTTCCATGTTCAGAGAGATCATGAACGACATTCCCATCAGGTACTGTTCAAAGCAGGGCTTCTTGCTGTCATGGCTTTGGGTAGGTCTTGTCTAGTGATTTATTTATCTGCCTTGGTTTTGTACTCTTGTGTTTTACTTTGGGGATGAAGTGGGGTGCTGGGGATGTCAATCTGGGGAACTGGACCTGGCCTCTGTGGCAGCTGTGGAACTGATGCATCTGAATTCAAACTCACCTCAGGTTGTCCAGAATCAAGTTCCGGGAGGAGGCCAAGAGACTGCTCTTCAAATACGCTGAGGCTGCAAAGCGGCTGATTGAATCCAGGTGGGGGTTCCTCTTACACTGCTGCCATACTCGGAGGAGAAAAGGAAGTTACAGGGACTTTAGAAGGAGCTGCTGCATCCTGTTATTCATCATTGGTCATAATCTTACTGAGGAGAAGGTTAGGAACATACAGAAGAAAACCATACAGAAGAAAACCAGTAGTGCTGGAAGCATCTCTTGATAGAATGTTGGGAAGCTGAGTGAATGCAGAGACAAGTGAGAATCTGTGAAATGCTGGACATGGAATGTCCTCTGCCATTTATCCCTGAGAAAACACTGGGTGCTCAAGCACTCACCGCTGTTGAAGAGGAGCAAGCTTACAGCAGTATTTTATTATACCATGTGGGATTTCTCTGACAAATTCTGCCACAGGGCAGAGTTGAGGAAGATGACAGCCACTGGGGAAATGGAAAGCTTGTTAATAGGGCGGTTTTCTCAGAGCCACAAGCCTCGAGCAGCAGCTGCATTTGCAAATGAGAGGCAGGGTCAAAACGGGTCATCTCCAAGATAGATAAATGCGTTCTCTGCCTCTCCCATGCAGATGGCAATAGGCAGCTGCACTGTCCTTTGGCAGTCCCTAGTTGTGCAAATGTGTGGAAGCACTTTCCAGAGGAGGCCTGGAGGGAGCAGTAGCAGAGCTGTGATGGATGGATTCTGTTGCCCTGCAGCTGTGGGTTAACTTCTGCTTCTCCATTTCGAGCAGGAGTGCTTCGCCAGACAGCAGGAAGGTGGTGAAGTGGAACGTGGAGGACACCTTCAGCTGGCTGCGACGGGACCATTCTGCCTCTAAAGAGGACTACATGGTCAGTATCCCTCTGTGTGGGCAGCTGAGCACAGGGAGCCTGGGAAAGGATGGGAAAGCCACAGGAAAAGCCTTTATCTGACATGTTGGGGATGGATGAAGGTCCTGGAGAAAGCTGCGACTGCTTTCCTTCACTCTGTGATTTGGGAGCGCCAGAGGCTCTGCATCCCTCTGGTGGGATGTGTGAGGGCCTCTGGTTCTCTGGTTCTTCAGGACCGCCTGGAGCACTTACGCAAACAGTGTGGGCCCCACGTGTCTGCTGCAGCAAAGGACTCTGTTGAAGGCATCTGCAGTAAGATTTACTACATATCCCTTGAGTACGTCAAGCGGATCCGGGAGAAGAATCTTGCCATACTCAAAGAGAACAATATATCTGGTACGCAGTCAGCTCTGAGGAGCTATCAGGCTACTGCACCACAGCACAAACATCCTCTGGCTTGGCCCCACTCCAGCAGCGTTACGTGCTGGGGAGGGCTGCTCTGAGACCATGGGGCTGAGTTTCATAGTCAGGAATAGCCAGTTTAGTGCAGGTCTTAGCTGGCATTCACACCGTGAGTGCAGAGGCAAAGTGCCTTCCGTCAGGTGCTGTGGCCAGCTCTAATATCAAGTATCATAAATTATGATTTATCAGGATGAAGCAGCTTGTTAGAAGCTGACCCCAGTGCACAGAGTCCTTGGATCATACCTTTTTGCTGTACTTCTGCATGAATTCCTGGGGGCAGCTGACAATCCCTTTCCTCCACAGCATTCTTCCTTTCCTGGCAGGTCTTTTGTTCTTTCTTCCTAGTTTATGTCTGTACTTCTGCCTCTGGTCACCTTTTGCTTCTTGCATGGTTCCTGCTGTTTTCATCACCACTGTTCCATAGTCCTTTTCCTTTTTGAGCCCCATCTCTCCTCAGACTCCCTTCAGATCCCAGTGTGTGCCTTTGGCTGCTCTTGGTTTTGCTGCTTTTCTTCCCACCTGATTGAATGCCTCATTCCTTCTAACTAATCTTTCCCATGAGCTCTCTCTCTCCCAGCTGAAGCTGCTGCCCATGAGGGGTAGCCACAAGGTAGCAGGAGGATTCCTTTGCCTCCTGTGCTTGACAACCTGGGAGTATTTATTGTGGTTTGGATGAGTTGGGGCAAACTGAAATAATAAGCGTAGGAACAAGGAGGGTGTTTTACTTGTCTGAATGTGCCTCATGATGCTGAGGTGGTTGTGTGCAGCCCACAGGTCTGTCTTAGAGATGGATCCTTTCTGTGCTCTGGCAGTGGGTGATGGAATTAATTTGAGGAATCAGCTCAGAACCTAGGTAGCTGCTTATGAGATCTGTGAGGGATCACCATGTGCTTCTGGGGGACCACTGCTCTTTAGCCCTGTTCCTGTCACTGCATGTTTGGAGGTGAAACCTGTCCCAGATGTCCTTGGATTCTAATGGGCTGCCTTTCTCTTTACGGTCTGTAGCTGAGGTGGAAGCTCCCGAGGTCCAGGACAGGCTGGTGTACTGCTACCCAGTGAGACTGGCCATCCCCTCCCCACCGCTCCCCAGCGTGGAGATGCACATGGAGAACAACGTGGCATGTGTGCGGTACAAGGGGGAGATGGTCAAAGTGAGCCGCAACTACTTCAGCAAACTGGTACGTGCTGAGCCCTGGGGCCTGTGTCCTCCTGTCCTGCGAGGGGAGGGACGGTGCAGGGGCTGGGGGCTGCTGGACACTGCCCTGATCACAGCAGAAATGATGACAGCTGCTCCCACCTTAGTCAGGGTCAGGCTCCTGCTGGGAATAGCCACAAGGTGACGTGTGTGTGTGCTTTGGACACAAACTGTGCTGCAAGAATGGCCATGCCCGCAGCGAGGCAGCTCTTGCTGAGACACTTGCTGGTGGGTATGTTCATGCTAGTCAAGAGCTTGTGGTTCACTCACGTGGTAAGAGCAGATGTGCTGACAGCCTCCATGCAGAGCCCCACCTGCTCCTGCTGCTGCTGAGCGTTCCTCTCCGAGGCATGTTTGTGTGCTCTTGTCTGTGCTCATTCTGTTTGTGCTTAATGCTGGGCTTTCTCTTGCAGTGGCTTCTGTACCGGTACAGTTGCATTGACGACTCTAGCTTTGAAAAGTTCCTGCCCAGGGTTTGGTGCCTTCTCCGTCGATACCAGGTGCTGTCTCATCGCAGCTGTATATCAGAAAGCCTCACGAATAGAAACTTTACGTCTGTGCTCTGGGAGAGGCCCACAGCTCCAGGAGCCTGATGCAAAATGGGGTTTAAACTGGGTCTGTGGTCTGCTCCCGGTGTTTGGAGACAGGACCGTGGTCAGGGGAGCAATTGTGATCTTGACAGGAGACCTCTGTGGGAGTAGAGAGAATTATTTGTAAGAAACCCTCAGTAGTTGTGGACTCTGAGGCACAGGTGAAGGTTCATGGGGGACATGTGTGAAAATTGACACTTGGTTTGTGGGGCCTGAGTTGGGTGAAATATCTAAAGAGCGTTCTTGGGTACATGCAGGGCACCTACATGAATTTGAGAAAGGACGAGGGGGCCCTGTGTACCTAGAGGAGTGGGTGCATGGACGTGTGGCCTTGGGTCGGTGGTCAGTGAAGGGAGCAGCAGGAACAGCGAGTGCAGGCACGGCTCACCCAGGGTTTGCTCTCCTCAGATGATGTTTGGTGTGAATCTGTATGAAGGAACTGGTCTGCAGGGGTCACTTCCCGTGCACGTCTTCGAAGCCCTCCACAAGCTCTTTGGAGTGAGTTTTGAATGCTTTGCCTCGCCCCTGAATTGCTATTTTAAACAGTACTGTTCGGCCTTCTTGGATACAGACGGGTATTTTGGATCCAGGGGGTGAGTCCACGTTTGGTGCTGTGTTTCTGTGTGGATGCGGGGCTGGTTCTGTGGTGTCTGCTAAGGAGGGTGTGTGGCTTCAGGGCTGCAGAAGGGCAGTGAGTGGGCACAGACTGGCTGCGATGCATTGGTCTGGCTGAAGGCCTCTGATCCTGGGGTGATGCAGTTTGTGGGTCTGCCAGCACTTGTCCCTGTTCTGGAGAGGGGAGACCCAGGCCCTCAGTCAGCTTAGATCAGCAGTCACCTGCAGTCAGGACTGGTGGAGTGTGTCCCCAGGGACCAGCACCACTGGTCAGACTCTGCACTGCCAGGGATTTGGGCTTTCCAAGAGTATGACTGCCTTTCCTGAGGAAAAATGCTTTTTAAGGCATGAAAATGAGAACTGCAGCCTCTCTGACAGGGATCTTTGCCTTTTCCTCCAGCCCGTGCCTGGATTTTTTTCCTGTAAGTGGCTCTTTCGAGGTAAATCCTCCGTTCTGTGAGGAGCTGATGAATGCCATGGTCTCTCACTTTGAGGTATGTCTGCTCACATCTGGAGCTGCATCTGTCCTGTCCTCCCCACTGCTCCCGCAGCCTCACAGCAGGGCTGCGATGCAGAAGGTGAAGGAGGGTGACTGCTGCAGCACTGCTCTAGAAGCAGCACTGTTTCCTGTCCATCATTGTTCTGCCAGTGCTGAGATTGTTCATTTTCTTGTTGAACAGAAACTGCTGGAGAGCTCCACTGAGCCTCTGTCCTTCATCGTCTTCATCCCCGAGTGGCGGGACCCTCCTACAACAGCCCTGATCCGCATGGAGCAGAGCAAGTTCAAGCGGCACCAGCTCAGCCTGCCAGCCTTCGACCACGAATACCGCAGCGGGTCCCAGCACGTCTGCAAAAAGTAGGCCTTTTCCTGGGATCCTTCTGGGAACGCGAATCTGAGCCATGTGACAGAAATGGCCTAAGTTGAAATCAGTGGGAATAGGGAGCAGCCAAGGACTAGGGCAGGGCTCACCCCCATGTATGAATTTCATGTTGGTTTCCTGATTGCTGAGATAGTGCGCTACAAAAGGCTTGTGAGTGGTGTCTTCCTTGGCACAAGTGCAGCCTGATCAGGTCCTACCTGGGGTGCTGTGGGGGTCGGCTCTGGTCCACCACCAGCCAGATCTGGGGAGCACCTGAGCAGCAGTTTCTGGGCTGCCAGATGCTGCAGTGTTCAGAGGCACCTGGGGGAAGCAGAGCAAGGGGCAGGTGGGATCTCGGTGCTCAGTGGAGCAAGTTGGCTGTTGGTCTCTTGCTGAAGTAACAAGTTCAGGCAACAGCTTGTTTAAGTAACGAGTGCTCAGACACTGAAGTTCTCTGTACCTGGGTAAGACTGACACCTTAGCGTGACAAGTCTCCTTCTGCAGGGACAGTGATGTCCCCTGCACATGCTGGTAGAGAGCAACGTGGCTGTGCAGCATCAGTGCTTCTCTTCTGAAAGTTCATGAGCCTCTATCTTTATTCAGAAGTGCCTGATACTGCGTTCTGCCCACTCTTGTGCTCAGGGTAATGAGAGAGGGTATGCTTGTCCTGGATGTGGCACAGGAAGAGGAGGGCAGGTGCTGGGCAGTGGGTCTGGGTGTGTTCTGAGTTGGAGATGCGGAGTGCCTGTTGTCTTCTCTTCCAGAGAGGAGATGTACTACAAGTCTGTGCACAACACGGCCATCCTCTTCCTGCAGAACAGCGCGGGTTTTGCCAAGTGGGAGCCCACCCCGGAGCGACTGCAGGAGCTCGTTGCAGCCTACAAGCATTCAGGCCGGACCCTCAGCTCCTCTTCCTCCTCATCTTCTTCCTCCTCCTCCTCCATAGTGGACAAAGAGCGGGAGCTGGGCCGAGAACAGAGCAGCAGCCGGGAGACTAATCCCAACTAAGGCGCAAGGTGGGAGGCAGAGGAGAGGTGCGTTGGCCCCGATGGCAGGGGCGCAGTGACAGACTCTGCCTGCGCGGCACCGGCCGCGGGGGACTCCTGCGCAGCAGCTCCGCGGCACCCGCTTCCCCCCGCGAACTGCACGGTGCCCGCGCACCGCGGGAGGGGAGGCTCCGGGAGCGCCGGGCACGGGAGCCAGCGCGGCACCGAGGAGCAGCCGCGGCGCCGAGGGAAGGGGCAGCCGCACGCCCGGGCGGAAGGACGGCGGGATGGACGGACGGACGGAGGGACGGGCAGGAAGCGCGAGTGCTCGGCACCGGCACCGTGGCTGGAGGGGCCCTGGCAGCGCCCACAGCCCAGCGCCGGCAGGACAGGGACGGGCAGAGCCCGGGGGCTCCTGCGGCCGGGGTGGCACCAGTGCAGCTCCGTGTCCATAGTGTAAATAGTCATGTCCGTGGCGCCGCAGCTCGCGGGGCTGCTCCATCGCATCCGTGTTTCTTTCCCTTGTGTGAGTCCCGTGTTCGCCGCCGCTGTGTACTGTATAGGGGAGGAGCGGAGCAGAGGAGTTCTTTCGGTGTGTAAAGTCTTTGCAGCTGTTTTGTAGTCGTCGTGGTTTTTATGCGGAGCCTCTGGGCTTTATTTAACCTCCTTGGGTTTTGTTTTTTAAGGATTAATTTAACACCGCTAACCATTTTATTACTTTTATCAAGAAGAGCAAAGTCTATTTTTGATTTCTGTTTCCTAGTTCTTAGGAACATTAAAAACCAGCATTACAGCTCTGCGCGGCTCTGCGCCTTTCCTGCTGTCAGCCCGGGCCTGTGCTCCCCCCATGCCCTCCCTCTGGCTGAAAGGTAGAAAAACGCTGGGGTTTCTCAGATCCATCTGACCCGTTCTGTGCTTCCCATCCCTCCCGTGAACAGGTTTATCCCAACGACGGGTGTGAGCTTCTAAAGCCCCCCAACTGCTGCCACGGGGAAGGCTTGGCTCTCCCTGCCCTGGCTCCAGGGAGCAGCTGTGGTCACACTCAGCCTCTCCAGCACAGAACCAGCCCGTGTCCCCTTGCGTGGTCTCAGCTCTTGGTGCTTCGGGAGCACTTTGTCCTGGTTGGGGAGGCCCAGGCTGAGCCTCACGGCACAAAGCAGCCACTGGTGCCGTGCCAAGAGCCGGCCTGGGCGCCCTGCAGGGGGGCCCTGATGGCCCTGGTGAGAGGGGAGGTTTCTGGGGTGAATGACCTGACTTCCCCCTTGGGTCTTGCTTCAGCTCCTACGTTCGCTCTCACCACGTCCTGGCTGTTGGGTTAAGGAACCGTCACCACCACCAGTCTCTCCTGGCCTGAGGCTGTGAGGGGGCTCTGGGGGTTAACAGCCATGGTCATTCTCTGATCCGGCTTTCCTGGGGTTCCTGAATTTCCTGCAGTCCTCTAGAGCATTTCCCTGCCTCTGGACAGGGCAGGAAGAGCCCGACTCCGAACACCACCTATTCCCAGCATCCCACAGCTCTCCAGGGATGCTTTCCATGACAAGGAGATCATGGAGACCGCCTGGCCCTGGGGAGCGCTGGGAGCCCTGGCACTGAAAGCTGCAGCTTTGGAAACCTTTTTTGCCTGTTATTCATTATTTTGAGGCGAGGCAGCTGGTTCCTGAAGCGCAGGTGAGCAGAGACGGGCCCTGGGGAGAGTCAGCAAGTGCTCCTTGGGGGTCTGTCCCCAGGTGCTGGCCCATTGCCTTGGTAAGTACTTCATTGCTGAGGTCTCAGTGGAGGTGTGGGTGATCAATGGCTAGGGAGCTGCGTGCTTTCCCCTCCAGGGCATCTCGTTTATCCAGGCAGAGAACAGAAGGTAGAACCGGGGGGGGTTTGTGGGTGCTGCCATCCCTGGAGCGTCCCTTGAGCAAGTGGAGGGGATGGGGCCTGAGCAGGAGCACCCCAGGCCCCAGTCGGGTCTGTGCAAGGGGCTGCAGGGATGGGGGCAGCCAGGGGCACAGCTGGGAGCACGGGGGCATGGGCAGCACCGGGGGGATGAGCCCAGCGCTCCCAGGAGCTGGACGTGCCCTGGGCCCTGGTTATCCCCAGCTCGCTCAGACCCTGATGGTGCGAACCAAGGGGCTCCTCCGGGCAGCTCCAGCGCCAGGGGCTGCTCTGGGCAGAGCCGAGCGCGTCAGAGTGAGGACGTTAATGACAGGGCCGCTCATGGAGCTCAGGACAAACCCTGCATTTCCTTGTTCACCGGCACGGACGCCCTGTCCCGCACCCGGGGGCTGAGGGCAGCGGGTGAGTGACCCATCACCGGTGGGGCTGGAGCCCCCCGCACAGCCAGGCTCCGGCGTGTCCGGGTCCATGCGCGGGGTCCCGGGGCCGCTGCCGCCGTCATGGGGTGGCCGCTGCCCTCCTGCGGGGCAGCGCCGGGAGCGGGGTTTGTCCTGCCCGGGCTGGGGGCTCCGACGGCCGCTGCCCATCGGGGCTCCTGGAAACACCCCTGTGAGGGCTGCAGCCGGGGGGGCACTGGCAGGGGCTGGGGTAGGGACGTGCTTGGCTGGGTCCAGCCTGGATCTGGGAAGTGCTGCAGCCCCCATGTGCCCCCAGCCCCGGCTCCTGGGCTGCAGGGGTGGAGTGAGGGGCCCGGGCACACGCTGGCAGGGGCGAGCATTTCTCTGCACCCCAGGGCCTGCTTTGTGAGGTGCCGCTGGGCGCCGGGACGGGTGCGCGGGGCCCTCCCCAGGGGCGCTTCGTGCCCGGGGCTGAGCAGGAGCCGCCGGTCCCAGGCCAGGGAAGGGCTGGGGGTGCCTCAGGACCCCGCTCTGCGGCCGTGCTGTCCCCAGGGCCGGGGGCTGCGGGGTCCCCGCTGCCGGCATCCCTAGGCAGGGAAGGAGCATCCTCAGGGCCGCCCAGGAGCAAACGGGGCAGCAAGGCTGCACTGATCCCCCGGCACCGACCCCCTGCAGCCCGTAAGGGGCACGGGGGAGCCCCCTGCCCCGGCTCTGCCCCGCGGTGTGCGTGAGCCGGACCCGAGCTCTGCACAGCACCGGCCCCGGCCGAGCATCCTCCTCCCGCTCCCCGTTGCCAGGCCAACGCCGCGTTGGATGCCGGCAGCCCCTGCGCCAGGGCCTCCGCAGCGTGGCGGGCAGCAGCCCCACACCTCCCCATGGGGTGCCCGCTGCCGCCGGCCCCCCGCCTGCCTCCGCGACGGACACCGACCCACGGCTGCGTCCCCCGCCGGAGCCCTGGCGCACACCGCAGGTACGGGGGGTGCTGGGGGGGGGTGAAGGGCAGGGCGGTCCCTGCAGTCAGCAGAGCCCGTGTCCAAGCCCCAGGAACCTGCACACATGGGGAGGGACGAGCATCCGGGCCCAGGGCCCTCACCCGGCAGCCGGTGCCGGTGCCTCCCTCCCAGCCAGACACAGAGGCAGGGACGCGGCTGAGCCCCAGTGCTGGCAGCAGTGCCCAGTGCCTGGATCCAGGCTGTGCCAGCCCTGGGAGGGGGCTCCCATGGGGCTGGGCAGGACCCTGCCAACGGGGCCAGCCAGGAACCGGCCCTCGGAGCTCAGAGCGGGTCCCCTCTGCCCCCAGCCCGGGCAGCCCCCGGCCCGCCCCCCGGGAGCATGGCGCAGCGGGACGGCGAGCCCGGCCCTCGGACGGCGGCGCTGGCGGCCGCCGAGCTGGAGTGCAAGATCTGCTACAGCCGCTACGACGCCCGCTCCCGCAGGCCCAAGGTGCTCGGCTGCGGCCACCGCCTCTGCGCCCGGTGCCTGCGCAAGATGGTGCCGCCGGGGGACGCGTCCCCGCACCAGCTCCGCTGCCCCTTCTGCCGCCAGCACAGCCCCGTGCCCGGTGGGGACGTGCAGCGGCTGCGGGACGACGGCGAGGCGCTGGCGCTGCTGACGGGCCGTGAGCAGCGGGATGAGCAGCGGGGGCCCCCCCGCTCCCCCGAGGTCCTGCTCTGCCCCAGCGTGCTGGAGCCCGCGCCCAGCCCCGAGTGCCTGGTGGTCACCATCCTGGAGGTGCCGGAGGACGTGTCGCCGCCCGAGGGGCTGGGCAGGCTGGAGGTGGTGCGGTTGTACCGCCCGGCCAGCCTGGGCGCGCTGCCCTGCCGCGGCCCCGGCCACAAGTGCCGCTCCTGGGGGTGGCGAGCGGTGCCCCGCTTCATCCTGGGCGTCCTCTGCCTGCTCTACTTCAGCTCCCTGCCCTTCGGCATCTACCTCCTGCTCATCGAGCACCACAGCCTGGGCATCGTCCTCGTCAGCCTCGTGCCCTGCACCCTCCTCCTCTGCATCGTCTACAGCCTCTGCCAGTGTCTGTGCCGCGAGGTCTTTGGGTTCCCCCACTCCTGACCCTGCCTGCTGAGCTCTGTGCCGCGCCGGGGACGTTTTGGGCTCCTTGGAGCGTTGTCCCCTGGGTATGGGTGTTGCCGCCCCACGGCTGACCCAGGTCTGCCCGGGCCATGGGGAGATGTTCGGTGCCTGCTGCTGCGCCTTGCGGAGCAGCGCGGGCTTCTGCAGGAGCTCGGTGCAGCCCAAGAGCGTCCAGACCAGAGCCTTGACCCTCGTCATCCCCAGCAGAGCGGGACCCGGGCGGGGTGCGGTGGCCGCCAGGAGGGGAGCCCGTTTCCAGCTCTGGCGCATTAAACTCCGTGGTGCAGCTCTGCCCTGTCTCTGCCTCCCCGCGGCCCCGCTCCCTTCTCCGCTCCCTGCCGGGCTCCCCTGGCCCCGTTTGCACCCCGGGGCTGCGCAGAGCCGCCTGCCACAACGCGGCCCCGGAAGAGGGGCCTGAGCCCGGTCCTGGCAGCCGATGTCCCGGTCAGTGCCCCCCCTGTGCGATGCCTCCCACACCCCCACCAGTGCTGGTCTGTATCTCCCTGCGCTGTGACGGCCGGAACGGCCGCCCCCAGCCCTGCGCCCCACACGTGAGCCCACCCCATGTGTGACCCTGGGCAAAGGGAAGCCCGAGCGGCTCGTGTCAGGCTCTGCCCCGCTCCCGGGGAGCTGTACCGGTGGAGATGCCCCCGTCCCGCCAGCATCCCCGTCATCATCCCCAGCAGCAGCCCCGGATCCTCACCGGACCCCAGCGTCCCCTCCGCAGCACCGGGATGCCCAGGACAGTGACACTGATTTATTAGCTCTCCGTGTCCCGCAGCGCCCGCTCTGCTCAGCGGGGCAGCTGCCGGCGGCTGCGTCCCTGCGCCCTGCCCTGCTCAGCCCCGCGCTGTCCCCTCCCCGCGGCCGGGGCCCCGGCCCCTGTGGGGCCCCCTATGCCTGCTCCGGGCTCTCGCTGGGGGCCAGCATCGCCGCCACGCTCCAGATCCTGGGTTTCGGGGGCTCGTTGCCCTGCCCGGGGCCCGGCCCCGCCTCGGGGCTGCCCCCGCCCCTCTCCGGCGCAGGGCAGGGGCAGGGGCCGGCCCCGGGGGCTGCCCCCGGGCCCCCCTCGCTCTCGCTGTCGTCGCCGTCCGAGGCTCCGCGCGGGGCCCAGCGCCCCTTGTTCTCCTTCTTGAGGCGCCGGCGGGCGTTGGCGAACCAGGTGGAGACCTGCGTGAGGCTCATCCTGCTGCCCAGGGCCAGCATCACCTTCTCGCCCTTGCTGGGGTACGGGTTCCGCGGGTGCCGCGCCAGCCACGCCTTCAGCGCCCCGGTGCTCTCCCGCGCCGCCGCCGCCTTCGCCCGCCCCGGCTCCGCCGGCAGCCCCAGCGGCCCCTCCGAGGCCGGGCGGACCTGGGGGCAGAGGGGGCCGGGGCAGGACGGGGCTCGGGCCCGGGCCCTGCGCCGGGCTCTGGGCGCCCCAAAGCGCCGGGGGGTGCAGGGGCCCGGGACAGCAGCTCCCCAGCCCCCACCACCCCCCACAGCCCCGGCCCGGTGCTGGGGGGGGGTCCCCACTTCCCCGTTCCCCCCGAGCGGCGCTTACCAGGGGTGCCAGGAGGGTCAGGGGGGGCGGCAGGAGGCTGTAGGTGGCCAGCACGGGGCAGGGGCAGGGCAGCAGCGCTTGGGGGGGTCCCCGCAGGGCCCCCCATGGCCCCCCGCAGCCGCCCAGCTCTCGGCCTGGGCTCCCCTCGCCCCGAGGTGCTGCCATGGTGCAGGGAGAGGAGCCGGGCAGCGGCTCTGGGGTGTTTTATAGCTGCCGGGGTCCGCGGTGACTGACAGCTGATTAGGGGGTATTAGCACCCGCGGGAGCAGCCGCAGGGATCTGGGGCAGCCGATGCACCCCCCTCGGCCAGGGACCGGCACGGAGCCGTCTCCCCCCCGCCTTCACCAGCCAGGATGTGTCCAGAGGCCCCCCAGCCCTGCATGGCCCCAGCACAGCCCCCAGGGGTGGGGTGCGTGGGACCCGTGCGCCCCACAGACACCCATGGCCACGGGGACACAGGCGGGCCAGGGCACGCCGTGGTTCTGATGCAGCGCCGAGGGCTGTGGGTGCCCGTCCTTGCCCCTGGGCAGGGGTCAGCAGAGCCCCCCCCCGCTGTGGCAGGATGGGAACTCGCGCATGGTGCCGGGTGCTGCCCCGGAGCCTGCATCTCCTCACCCAGCCCCAGTGCTGCCAGGGGCGAAGGGGCACCACAGCCCCTCTGGGGACCCTTTTCCGGGGGGGACACCCCGCGGTGTTCCTGCCTGCACAAGGGGGCAGCAGGCAGGGCAGCGGTGGACAGGCAGGGAGCAGGCAGGCAGGGCAGATGTGGGCAGCTGTGCGAGGGGCCCTGGGAGCCTGCGACCCCCTGAGCCATCGGCTCCTGCCGCTGTGCCCCCCCCCGCTAAGACCGGGATTATCCCACAGGTTGTATCCGTCATTAAATACCGATAATAACGCTCTCAGGATATTAAATATGTAACAAACCCGCTTAGCGCTGGCGGGACGGGAAGGGGAAGGTCACTGCTGCTGAGCCCTGGCCTCCCTGCAGGCCTCTACTGATGGTACAAGGTCCCAGGACCGAGGTGCCAGCACCGAGGGGCCCCAAGCCCCTGCTGTGGCTTTGGCCAGAGCCCCAGCAGACCCGGAGCACCCCATGCGTGGCAGCCGGGAGCTCTGTCCCGTCCATTCCATCCCCACCTCAGCTGCTCCTGTGCTCTTGGCAGCCACAGCCATGGAAGCCACCAGGCAGCCAGGACGGGGCCAGTCCTGGCCATGGCCCCACAGCGGCTCCGTAACCTTGTCCCCACGGGACTCCTCCATCCCTGATCAGTGTCAGCGGCCGAGGATCCGATTTATTAGATAATGGGGCTGTAATCTAGGGAATGCTGCAGACCTTAACCCTGCCTGGCACAGCTGGAGAGGGAAGCCCGGCCAGGCAGGCACAGGGCGCAGGCACAGCTGCCTCGCACTGAAGTTGGGTGGTTCTGGACCTTTTTCCCCTCCGCAGATAATCAGTTTAATGCAAGAGCACCGAACTAAAACTCGAGATTAGCTGTTATAATCACATGTAAACACTCCCAGACAATCGGCTCAGGGAGGGGAGGCCGCTGTAGTCCGGGACAGTTACACGGGATTTAGGCTGTTTACCACTCGATTAATTTCATGACTCCAGCCCCAGGCCCACCACTGCAGCTGATGCCCGGCTTGCTTCCCACCCGTCAAGGTCACTCGGGCAGAGGAAGCCAACAGCCGAGTGCAGCCGCATGTGCCTGGCCCCAGCGCCAGGCTCAGGCTCCCCAGGGACAAGCAGCAGAGGCAGGAGGAAGCCCCTGGCCCCTCAGGCAGACACAGGCCCAGGTTTCAATCCCTTTTTATTCATAAGCATAGTCAAAGCTTGAGAACATCAGAACTGAACCCCCCACAACCACCTACAACCCAACTCCAGAGTCCATCCCTCTTTAGAAGAAAAATAGAGCATCTTCCCCCACTCCCATGTCCTGCTCTGGGTTCTTCCAGTCCAAAGCCCCACTGCTGCCTGCCTGCAGGCCGGAGAAGCCAAGGGAAGGCTAAGTACCCCGCACGCAGGGAGCGCATGGCTGTGGCTACACAATCCTCCTGCAGCGCACCACAGGCTGTGCTCGGCCCCACAGCTCCCCGCCGGACCCTGGTGTCCCGGGCAGATGCTGAGCTGAGCCTGGCCCACACAGACATGATTCAGGAAAAGAGTTCAGAGCATCCCATGCACCAGGCAGAGCCTGCGCAGACGAGTGCTGCCCCTGCGGCCGTGGAGCGGGTGCTGCCGGCGGAGCTGCCCCTGCCGGGGCGATGCGCAGGACCCTCGCGGGGCACAGCAGAGCTCAGGCATGGCCCTCATGGCCCCGAGGCAATAAGGCAACTGCCGAGGAGGCTCCTGCCGGCGTGGGGGGCCCTGGTGCGGGTCCCGGCCTGGTGCTAGTCCGTGAGCGTGATGACGTCGTAGTGGATCCCCTCCTGCAGCTGCTGCATCTGCTCGGCCGCTGCCTCGGCCGCGAACACCCCCTGCGCCTGGGCCATCGCCGCGTCAGCCACTGCTGCACGGGAGAGCGGTCAGAGCGGGGCTGCCCGGGGCCCGGCCCGCCCACAGGCAGGAGCCTGACGCGAGCACGAGGGCCACGGCGCTCACAGCCAGCCCCAGTTAGCTACGAACGCATCAGGGCGTCTCCACGCTGTGGAAGCTGCTGCACCTCCCAGCACCTCTGCTCCGGGGGAAGGGAGCCGGCACTGCCCCACAACTGGGCCAGCAAAGATCAGGCACCAGGGCTGGCCACCTCCCACTGCAATGAAGCGGCCATGGAGCCTCATCTTCCCAGCCTGCCGGCCAAGGGCCACTGCACAGCCGCCCCGTCAGCTACAGCAGAGGAGCAGCGTCTGCAGCAGGGCTGGGCTGGGCCCATAGCATGGCAGCAGCAGACAATGGGCCTCACAAACTGCCTGGCAGGAGCAGCACCCCAAGACCTGGAGGGAGACAGAGCTGCCAGAGCTACACCAGAGCTTGGCTCTGGGCCCTGGGATCCTACCTGAGACTGCTGAGTGTGCCGCTGCCTCCAGCTGCGCCTGCGTGACCAGCTGCTGCTCAGGCGAGACTGGCATGTACTGGATCTGCGGGGAGGGGAGGACAGGAGGGTCCTGCATGGAGCCGCCAACCCACATGCACCTTCTCTTTGCCACCCCTCCCTCTCCAGCCCATCTGCAACAGCCACCAGGCCTGGCCCCTCACCTGCGGCTCCTGCAGGAACTGGCTGCCCTGCTCGTACTGGATGTGGGTGATCTGACCATCCTGTACCTGGAGACAAGAGCTGCAGTGAGGCTGTGTCAGGACCATCGGGTATCCATGCCCCCAGAAGAGCTGTGGCTTGAGCAGAGTGAGCCACGGGGAGCAAGGAGGCCCAGCCCCACACGTGCACTCAGGAGCCCCATCCACCACACCAAGGGAGCAGATAGCTTGAACCTTACCTGGATGTGATGACCCCCTGGGACAACAACATACTCGTGGGGAAGCAAATGCTGTACACTGTCCTGGGCAATGATGTACTGAACCTGCAAACACAGGGATTCAGACCCCAAAAATGTCACCACTGCTCAACACCCCTCCCCAGCAGGGCTGGTTCTTATCTGTTTCCTGTCCCCACCTCACCTCTCCTCACTGCCGCTGCACAGAAGCCCCCTCACCTGGTTGTCGGAGGTCACCAAGTGCTGCACTGTCTGTCCATCAGCAGTTGTGATCTCCTGGATGTACGCAGCCTCCTCCTGCAGGTCAGCAAGAGCCGGTGTCAGCAGGTTCCGGAGCAGGGAACCCCCTGAGCTCCTGGGAGGGAGGAGATGTGGCTCACCTGGCTCGTGACGCTCTGCCCCTGCGTGACAATGATGTGCTCCTGCCCCAGAGCCTGCTGCAGCCGCTCGGGAGCCAGCATCGCCTGGCCGGACTGCAGAGCCGCTGCAACGCCAAGAGAGCTGCTGCGGGCACTGCCGGAGCTGTGGGCAGTGCTGGCCCCGTGCCTGAGCAGCCCCTGCTCAGGGCCTGCCCCAGCGAGGAGCTGGACACTGAGATCTGCTCATGGGTCAGAAGCTAAACCAAACTTTCCCAACGTGAAGGGAACTAGAGCTCACTGCGTGCAGAACAAGCTCCACATGAGACCATGAACTGTGCTTCCCATTTCAGCTGTGACCTGCTCAGAGCACTGCTGCTCCCACAACGCACTGAGCGACCAGGATGTGCCTGGAGGAAACCCCAGACCCTAGTTCTGCACAGAACCACCCAGCCAATGCCTCACGGGAGAGCTCCCTGTGCCCAGCCCCGTCCCTGCACCGCTGGTGCTCACCCATCAGCAGGGGTGCCCTGGCCCTGACCCCTGGGCTAGGTGAATCCCCACGCCCTGCCCACAGGACACATCTTACTCTGCAGCGTGGCCAGTGTGTCCTCTTCGCTTTTCAGTATGATGGTCTGTGGGGCAGCAGCTGCAGGTGCCCCTGGCCTCTTCCCCTCCGAGCTGTGCAGACGCTGCATGTGGAACTTGAGGTGCCCGTTACGGTTGAACCTGCAGGAGGAAGAGTGAGGTGGAGCTTGCCACAAGCAGCGCAGGAGCTTTGTGACTCTGCAGGGACCCAGGCCACAGCCACCCCATCCTATGACATGGCCTGTCCCAGCTCCCAGAATGCTTCAATCAGTGCTCAAGTATTGCATCTCCCCACGCGGCAGTTCCCCGAGATGAGGCTGGGCCCACCTGCAGCAGGAATGGTTCTCAAGGACAGGGTCCCCTCTAACAGGGGGATGCTCCTGGCAGCAGGGTTGGGGCAGTCACTCTCTGCCAGTACCCTATCTCCTCTTGAGCCCTGGGGAGCTCATCTCTTAAAGCAGCAACAGCCTCACAAGCTTCACCCACCTCTGCCCACAGACTGGGCAGGAAAAGGGCTTCTCGTTGGTGTGTGTCAGCATGTGCCTGCGCAGGTCCTTCTTGTTCTTGGAGGCGAAGCTGCAGTGGCTGCACTTGTGTGGCCGCAGGCTGGAGTGCTGAACCATGTGGCTCTGGGGGCAGGAGGACAAGCGCAGGGTCAGGAAGCCCCATTTCTCTGAAGCTCCTGCTCCCAGGGCTGCTCTGTGCCAGGGAACCTACCCGAACCTCTGGCCAGAGGGCTGCAGTGAATGGACAGTCGGGACACTTGAAGGTGCTGGGCCCAATGTGGGCTCTCTTGTGACTCTCCATTTCTGCTCTCCCTGTGAACATGGCTGTGCAAATCTTGCATGAAAACTTTTTGGCTGTGGAAATCTTGCACGAGAGCTTCTTGGCTGTGGAAACCTTGCACGAGAGCTTCTTGGCTGTGCTTTGGAGCGCAGGCCACTTGACCTTTGGGGATGAGCTTTCCTGGCCCTCGGAGGCTGGGGATAAAGACGAGTCCTTCTGGAGCTGACTGGTGACACAGTGCACCAGGGGCCACTTGACACCAGCCTCCTGGCGCTCCGCAGGCGAGGGGAACGCAGCGACTCCACTGAGGGGCTGCAAGAGAAACACCCGGTCACAGCTGCACCATCGCGGCCTGCACCAGAACCAGTGCAGCTCCTTACCTCTGTGTGTTGGAACTGGCTCTCTGCAGCGCCAGGCGACACGAGACAGGGATTGCTACGGCCCTTCAGATCCTCCTCTGCCATCACAGCCTCGCTCACAACCACCGCCTCGGAGCTCTCCACAGGGCTCTCCTCCTCACTGCGGGGAGGACGGGGTCACCTCACCACTAAAGCCTCCTCATTTGAGGCCAGAATGCCTCCACCTGCCTGCAGCTGACCTGTACAGTGCTCCAGGAGCCTGAATCTCCTCACTGATGGGTGTGATGATGCTGTACTCTGTTGTCCCACCAAAGGGGATAGTGATCTGCTGCAGCTCTGAGCCATCCAGGGTCGCCTCCTCATAAGCCTCCTGCACCAACGTCTCCCCAGGCTCCACCATGTGCAGTGTCAACAACTTCTGCTGCTGCTGTTGCTGCTCCTTAGAGTCCACCTCTTCCCCCTCCTCTGCCTGGGGCTCACAGGAAACTGGTGCCTCTCCAGAATCATCCTGCTTCACCACAGCCACCTGCAGGGCGGCAGCAGCCCAGGCTCTGTGAGACACCCCCTGAGCAGAACAGGCCTGGTGCCACCCTGAGCCCTCCTCACCTGCAGGGAGCCCGTGGCCAGCTCTCGCTGAGTGCTCATGTTCAGCAGGAGATCCAGGGCAGTCTGCGTGGCCAGCTCTGCGGATCCAGCCACGTCTGCAGCGGTCACAAGGGGAGGGTCAGGCACGTGCTCACCCACCTCTCCCATTCCCAACCCCACCCCTACAGCAGGCGCTCATTCACCTTGTTCGTAGATGATGGTGGCCCCTCCCAGGGAATCCTGCGAGAGGATGGGGGGCTCTGCTCCTGGGAGGGCCTGGACCGTGTGGTAGGTGACAGGCACGGTAGGTTCCTGTGTGAGAGGATGAGCTGACAGCACAGCCAGGGCCCTGAGCACCAGGAGCTGGGCCATGGGCAACAGCACTCACCGGCGGACTGGCCTCTGCATCAGCCGGGGCCTGGACCTGGCTGTGCTGTTGCTTCAGCTCCTCAATCTGCTGCAGGGTGAAGAAGGGGCGGCGGCGGCACGGCGGATCCTCGGGGTGCATCTTTGCCCACTCCTCGAAGGACTCGGCGTGGCGGCAGTGCACGTGGAGCCGCAGGTTCTTCTTGTGCTTGGTGGTGAAGTGACAGAATTCACAAGCAAATGGCTTCCCTCCTGCAGGAGATGGGAGTCAAGCAGGGGGTCCCTGAAGGACAGCAGACAGGCTCTGGCCACCTCCTGGAGAGCAGTGGACATCAGGGCAGTGGGCAGGCAGGCAGCTCCTCTCACCTGTGTGTTTGACAGCCATGTGGGACACCAGGAAGTCTTCCCGTAAGGTGGAGTACTTGCAGAAGCTGCACTTGTAGGGCTTGTCGTTCATGTGGGACAGCTGGTGGTTCAGCAGGACCTTCTTGTCCTCACAGACGTAGTCACAGAACTCGCACTTGAACCTGCCAGGACAAAGCCACCTGTCACACGAGCAGCAGGGACCTTCTGACCTCCCCTGAGGGGAGCTGGGACACGGCTGGGCTCTGCCAGGGCGCCTGCAGGCTCTGCCAGCTCCTACCTGCGGTTGGCAATGGCCTGGATGTGTGTCAGAAGATGCATCTTGAAGGTGTAGCGCTTCTTGAAGGACTTGCCGCACTGCAGCGGAACAAAGCACAGCAGCGTCCACCTCCCGTCCAGCCTCACTGCTGCCACCCCCCAGGTGTGTGTCCTCCCCTCACCTTGTCACACATGTGTGGCTTCTCTGTGCTGTGTGTTTTCATGTGCTGGGTAAGCCTCTTCTGCATGGGGTAGATGCGGTTGCACACAGGGCATGGGAAGGAGTTCAACTTTGGGGGCTGGAGGAGGAGCATGAGGATGAGCTCACTGGGAGGAGCTCACCAGTCTCCTCACCCTCTCCCCACTGCAGGACTGGGCTGCCTTTCCTCAGGTGATCCAGAAACACTGCCTTCAACGAGGCACCAAGAAGCTGTGGAAGACCCAGGCATGCCTCTTCCCATGTAACGGAGTTGAGAGACAAGCGAACAAGGAACTCAAACTCACCGGATCTGCTCTTTTTTTCCTGAAAAAGAAATAAGAAGCCCCCCTTTTGTGTCAGCCGTATCCCAAGTCCAAGCTCCCTTGTACCCAGGCATCAAAGCTCCCCGTTTTGGAAATGGCCAGAGATCAGGGAAGGGAAGGGCATGGCTGCCTCCCAGGGCAGGAGGAACAGTGTTACTGCAGCTCAGCTAGGCTGCAGGACAGTCTGCAGGACTGCACATCTCTTACCTGTCCCGGCTGTGCACTGCAGAGTGCCGGATGACATCCTTCTTGTACACGCTGGTGTAATTGCACTCCTCGCACTTGTAAGGCTTGCTGCCCACATGGTTGAACATGTGTTCCTGTGGCAAGCAGAGTAGGGCCCATAAATCCCAGGGCTACCACCCCCCTGGTGGCCACAGTTGTGGGACAGACATGCTCACCTTGAGGGAGGACCAGCGGCGGGCACGGTAGCTGCACTGTAGACACTTGAAGAGCTGTGGGTTGTTGGCCTCGTGTGAGTTGACATGGAAACGCAGATCATCGTGTGTAA
Organism: Lathamus discolor; assembly: GCF_037157495.1. NCBI lineage: Eukaryota > Metazoa > Chordata > Aves > Psittaciformes > Psittacidae > Lathamus > Lathamus discolor. The sequence continues at coordinate 346,679 of NC_088894.1, read as the reverse complement.
GGAAGCGTGAGCCGCAGATCCGGCACAGGTAAGGCCTCATCAGGGGCTTGGGCGACTTGTAGTAGTACCTGTGGAACAGGGCCAGGGCTCAGGGCTGCGGGAGCAAGCTGGGGCTGGACCGGCCCTGGGCAGAGGCCAGAGGGCCCAGCACCGCCTCGGCTCACACCCCTCACCTGTGCCCCATGTACTTGCGGTATTTCTTGCCCAGGAAGCGGCGGGAGGGCCGCCCGCGCCGCCTGGGGAGCACATCTGCCTCCTCAGAGCTCATGTTGGAGGAAGGGTCCTTGTTCTCTGAGTCAGACTGGCTGATGCTGGGCTCTGCCAGGCTCTTGCTGGTCCCATTCTCCAGGCCAGAGGAAGTGGCTGCTTCCGAGTTCTGCAGCTCGCAGCTCGGCATGCTCTGGGATGTCACCAAGGGCTCCGTGTCCCCTCCTGCTCAACAGAGCACAGCACGGCTCCAGCACGAGCCTCCCTGGGCCAGCCCACCACGGGGCTGCTGCCTCTTCCCCCCTCACCTTCAGCTACGTCCTGGGGCACATCCTCCAGGCGAGGACACTTGCGGGGTCTCCCCAGGCGGCGGCGCAGCCTCTCCTCACTGGACGTGGGGACGCTGCGGTTAAACTTGGGCTGCCGCCCGCGGGGCTCATCCTCGGCTGGGTTGTAGTCACTGTCCTCTGGGGTAAGTGGCCCAAAATGTGAGACAGACACTGGAAAGAGACTAAGCTACATACAATGTGGGGAGGACAAGTCCTACCTTCAGAGTCATCAATAGCACCAGCATCCATAATATCATCATCTTCTTCATCTTCTGGGACCTCCTCCTCCACAGTCTTTGGCACAGATTCCTCCTTTTGTGGACGTCCTTTTTTCAAAGCCAGAGCTGAACCCGCTGCCACAGAGAACAGAACAAAACCTCCTCACCAGCCTGCATGGTGGAAGAGGTCCTTACACCCCTCCCCGAGAGCAGAGCCCAATTTCCCCAGCACCCAGCACGCACCTGGCTGGAAGTGCCGCTCTTTCATGTGGTTAATCAGTGTTTTCTTGGAGATGCTCTTGTACTGACACATCTTGCACTTGAATTGCTGCACCACCACCACCTCCATCATCTCTTCCAGGGTCTCCATGTCTGGCTGGTCCAGCTCCTCCTCACCATCCACCTCTTGGGCCTGATCTGGCTGTGCTGACAGCTCCATCACTTCCAGCTGCTCAGAAGGGTCTGAAGGGCCGGGCTGGTCAAGGCATGTGGAGGTCGGTCCATCAGCAACAGCTTCTATTGCCAAGCTATTAGCCAGCGCAGAAGTGGCCATCTGGGACACAATGGGGGCACCTGAAATGCCAAAACTAGCTCAGGCAAGGAGAAGACCCTCATCTGTGTCCAAGGCTGCTCCCACGCTTGGGGCACGCACTGGACACCAGTTCAGTGACCACCTCCCAACAGTCACGGCATCCCCAGGGACTCTGGCACAGGCACTGGAATACCCGCCCCAGGGAGCAGCCTTACCATCGTCAGGGCCTTGCAGGATGAGGTACTGGGTAGTCTCTGCCCCCCCATCCTCGGCACTGGTCACAGCAATGCAGCCTGAGAGAAAGAGGAGAACAGGGTGGTAACTGCCAGGCACAGGGGCTGTAGGGTTTGTGAGGCCGTCCCACATTTGGACACAAGTGGGAAGCGGTGAGGAAGGTCTGGCTGCAGGGATGGGACCTGCCCTGGGCTAATGGCACCGCAGCTGAAGGAGCAGCCAGACAGAGGGAGGGCTTGTCTGTCAGCAGCTACAAGCTCCTCGTGAAACCCTCCAGCTACTGCAGCAGGGCAAGAAGAGAATCCCCACTGACAAGGGTGCATGATGACACATGGATGTACCTCCCCCTCCCCAGGCCTGGCACAGAAACAGCTCCCTTCCCAGCACCCCAGGGTGAGAGCAGGCGGGGCGGCCACAGGTGAGCAGCTCCCACTCACTCTGGATGATGTCAGGCCCGATTGTGGACTCGATGATTTTGTCAATGGCAGAACCTAGGTCCGAGGAGGTGGATGCGGTGGAGTCCGACACGACAGTGGCTCCATCAGTGATGACACTGGAATGTACCAGGACTTGCGGGGACTCTGACACCATGATGGACTGGCTCACGGTGGAGACACTGGAGACCAAGGTGGACTGGGCAATGGAAGATGAATCCGGCAGGTAAATCCGGGGAACAGCATCTGTGCTGGAGCTGCTCTCCGACACCTCTTCCTGGGGGAAAAGGTGAGAAGGGCTCAGGTGAGAGGCCTCTGCCAGGCCAGGCTTCCAGGGAGCCACTGTATGCAAACGACACCAGCGCAGAGCTACTGGGAAAGGCATCAGCACACTCCCTGTGGCACTGCCAAGGACCCTGGCCCTCTGGGGCTGCTCTTGCTACTAAAGAGGCTTCTCTCCCTCAGATCAGCAGGCAGACACCACCAGCAGCGTGACAACGCCTGCTGCTAGCGGCTGAGCTACAGAGCGGCCTCCCGAAGCTTGGCCTGCCAGAAACATCTGGAGAAACACAGAGAGGCAGAACCGCAGCCACCCTCCCCTCCCGAGCCGAGTGCCGCCCCAGCGGCTCCTACCAAGGAGACCTCGCTGCTGTCGGAGCTCTGCCCCACGCCGGTGTCGTCCGCTCGGGAGAAGGGCCCGGGGGCCGCTGCGGTGTCGCTGCTGTCCGCTGACACGGCCTCCGAGGTGCCGACGCCCAGGCCGCTCTCGGAAGGCTCCTCCCGCGCCGCCTGCGGGGCCGCGTCGCTGCTGCTCTGCACCGCATTCTCCTCCATGCCCGCCCTGCCGAGGCCCCCTAAGCGCCACCTGAGGAGGAGGCCGCCGCCATCAGCGCCGCGGCTGGCGCCGGAGCCCTCGGGGGCCCGGGCCGGCGGGGCCGCGCCTCGCCCGCGGTGGGGGCCAGGGCTGCCCCCCGGGGGAGCGGCGGAGCAGCCCCATGCCCGGCGCGCCCGGGCCCGGCATGCCCCGCGGCGCCGCCCGGCCTCCGGCCGCCATCTTGCCGCGGGGTCCCCCCCGCCGCCTCCGCGCGCGCGCACACGGCGGGGCGGCCCCGGAGCGCCGGGGCGGGGAGCACCGACGGCGCGGGGCCGGGGGACCCGCGGCTGCCGCCCGCCCGCCCGCCGCCCGCGCGCTCACCCGGCCCGCAGCGGCCCCGCCGCGCCTCCGCCGGAGCCGGCACCACGGCGGCCGCCATGCCCCCCCGCCCTCGCGCCGCGGAGCGGTACGGCCACGCGGGCCTCGCGCCGGGACTACTTGCCTCGCCCCGGGGCCCGGCCCCCGCCGCGTCCGAGGTGCTCGCCGCCGCGGGGACTTGCTCCTCGCTCCGGCCATCGCCGTTGCCTCCCGGCGCCGAGCGGTGAGCCGGCGGGCTGGGGGAGGCCTCGGCCCCCCGCCGGGGAGGGCTACTTTCTCCGCGAAGGGATCACGGGCAAGGCGCTGTGGCTCTGCGTCATGGCGTCACGAAGCGGCGCCTGGGCCCTGAGCGTCGCCGTCGCGCCGGGTTGCGCCCGTCACGTGACGAGAAGGCGGAAGTGGTGGCGGCGGGCCGGGGCCGGGGCGCTCGGTGCGGGGCTGCCCCCGCCATGGCGCCGGGCACAGCAGCCCCCGCTCGGCCGCTGGCGGCGCCTCCAGAGCCGCACGAGCCGGGGGCTCCGAGCGCGCCGCGGGGGTTTGGGGTCGCCGGCGCCTCCGCACGCTCCGGCGTCCCCGCGGGGCTGCCCAGCTGCCGGTGCGGGGGCGGGCCGGCCGCTCCGGAGGGTTCAGCTGTGGGTGGAGAGCCCGGGCTCGGCTCTACCGGCCGCTGCTCTGCGCGGACGTGTTTCGCACCCCCTGGCTCCGGTGGCTCCTCGTCTCACCGCTGTTCTCTTGTGCTTGCTGCTCTGCTGAGAGCGTCTCCAGCCCAGGTGTTCTCTGGGAGGAGGCAGCCGGGCTGTGTCTGCGCTCATCTCCTGCAGCTCCTTGAACCTGCCCGAGGGGAGGCTGAGCTGAGCTCTTAGGCACAAGCTCTTCCCTGGGAGGGTGCTGAGGCGCTGGCACAGGGTGCCCAGAGAAGCTGTGGCTGCCCCATCCCTGGCAGTGCTCAAGGCCAGGTTGGACACAGGGGCTTGGAGCAAGCTGCTCCAGTGGAAGGGGTCCCTGCCCGGGGCAGGGGTTGGAGCTGGAGGAGCTTTAAGCTTCCTTCAAACCCAAACCAGGCTGGGATTCTGTGGTTCTGAGGCTGGGGCTGAACCCGACTGCTCGGCCCCCGAGGAAGGGACGCTGTAGCTTGGGGGGAGGTGGCACATGCTGCAGTGCGGCTCCGTCGGGGCGGGCGGTTGCGTTCTCTTGCTGGCCAGGACGGCCGGTACTGAGCCGGTGCTGATATGGTGCCAGCTGCAGCAGGACAGACAGTGCTTCATCTGGCACAGCCTGTGAGTGCTGAGCTCGCCTGCCAGGAACCCGAGCAGGGTGGCCTGGCTCAGTGCTCGGTGTCGTTTAGCTGCGGTGCTTCGGGTCCTGGACAAAGGCTGGGCTCAGCCCAGGGCTCCTGTGCTGAGCTTTGCAGCTCCCTGGTGTCAGCCTGCCTGTCACCTCCTGCCCTGGCTGAGGCTGTCTGGAGGCGCTGTGGGCCTGTAGAGGCCGCAGAGGAGCTGCTGCTGAGCCGCTAGCATCTTTGGGTTCTTTTTTAGCTAAGTAAACGTATCCTTGACAGGTTTGTATCTGCATCCATCGCGACGCTCCTGCTGCGGGTGCTGAGTCCCTGCATGCAGCCACTGCTGCGTTGCACCTGTGGCCAGGAGAGACCGAGGGGTTGGGCTTTCCTTCCTTCCTCCATTACTCCATATAAAGCCACCCTGTGCAGCTCTATGGTTGCTGTGGGGAAGTGGAGCCGGGGAGGGTGCAGGGGGCTCCTGTGGCCGATGTCCCCTCTCTCTAGTCCCGGGACAATGGTTCCAGGGCAAAGCAGCCTGACCTCTGTGAGCCACAGGGGCTCGTGGAGCCTCCTGGTGCTGGCGTGACTGGTGGAAAATGGGCTTAAAGCTGCTGTTCCGCTGCAGGTGCCCCGTGCCCTTTGTCTCAGAGGGCTGTACCCGCGGAGCGCTGCGGGCATGGGTAACCGGCTATTTTTAAAAGTGCTGCATGCCCGGGCAGAGCGAGGGGATTTCCAGGCCCGCAGCTCCCTGCTCGGGAAGCGCAGCTCCCAGCACGCTCCTCCAGTGCGCTCCAGTGCCTAAAATCACCCTGGGGCCAAAGAAACCACAATGAAATCTCGGAGAGAGGCTTAAGAGAATCCAGAAATGGACGTGGCACGTGTTGGGTGCGTGTCCAAATACCTTTAGCAGGGGGAGCGCCGGGTTAAAGGCCTTTTGGGAACAGGCTGAGGAGACAACACAAACCCTTGAGCCTGGAGAGTAAAGCGATAAGAGAGCCGTGGGGGTTGAAGCTGATTTCTAACAGGCACTGACAGGCTGTCTCCTGCTGTCCAGCCGGGATAAGGCGCTTGGAAGCAGCTACAGCCAGAGAAGCTGCTGCTTGGGGCAGGGTGAGAGTGACCCTGGTTGGGGTCCTGCTGTCATAGTACCCCTCAGAGCAGCCCCAGCAGCAGCTCGTGGCGCTGGCCGGGGCTCCCCCTGCTCCCACAACAGCTTCTCCATGAGCTGATGCCTTGGTCAGTGCCCCAGGATAGGTGGTGGCTGGTGCTAAGCGCAGTGCCCAGGGCAGAGCCCCCCCCCCGGCAACCCAAGCCCCGGATCCGCACTGGTGGTTGTGTCATTGCAGTGTTTGTTCCTCCTTGTTTCCGTTTGTCTTTTAAAGAACCCACTGCCGGTGATGTTTGTGTAGCTGCAAAGCACCCATCCCCGCGGCCCGCCTGTGTTTCTGTCCCACCTGGGAAGCGAGGTTGCATCAGCACATTTTGTAAAGGGTTGAGCAAAACAGCCCTTGCTGCAGGAAATGGTTTTTCCTCGCAGCAGATTGCTTCACCGCCGGCTCCTTCCCAGCAACCGTGGCTCCTGGAGCGGGCGCCGGGGGCTCTCCCGGGGGATTGCTCTGAGCAGGGGGCAGAAGCCGGGATGCTTCCCACCGGGCTCCAGCCACTCTGCTGCGTGCCCGGGGATGGCAGGGACACGGTGCCAGCCATTCCTGCTGGGAGCTCCGCTTCCCAGGCCCGTGGTGGGGTAGCGCCCATTTTCTGTGGCCAGCACCACTGCGGCCGAACCCGCAGCCTCAGTCCTAATGCCACCCTTGCACTGGGGCAGGGCGCTCCAGCTGCTCCCGGGGCTCCAGGGAGCCTGTGGCCGGGACACTTACACCCTCGCGGAGTCCCCTCAGCACAGGCAGCTCCCTGGCCCCGGCTCTGCCGCAGGGAGCTCCTGCCTGGGCAGGGGCCCCAGTGCCCCAGCAGTGTCCCATGGCCTCCTGGGCACTTGGGGCCCGTGTCCCGCACCCAGGCTGGGGCGATGCCGAGCTGTGCCCTACGCTGCCTGCCCCGTGTGCCTTGTCCCGGGTCAGAGCCGTGGCTGCTGTTCCCACAGGGCTCTGGACCATCGAAGGCCTTTCCAGGATGTGTGTGGAGCTGCTGAATGCGAGCAGCCGTGGCTGCGGCCCCTCCTCGCCAGCCAGAAGTGCCGCTGCTGCCGCTGGTTGTTTTCTTTACCATTCTGGAGGGATCCTGTGGCTTCCTTCCCAGACCTCGGAGCCACGGTCCAAGGCCGCTGGCTTCCACCCTCGGCAGTGCTGCTGATTCATCACTGCTGGTTAGTTAGAAAAAGGGTAATCAGCAGATTACTGAAATATAAGTTAAAATAAACAAGGTGGGCAGGAGAAGTGCATGTGTAGCAGTGTCCCGGGGGCCTGAGCTATGCATTGGACCAGGTGTTCCCATCTTGTGCCCGTGTTCTGCATGGAGCGGGGCAGCTCAGCACCCGGTGCTGCCACGGTGGCTCCTGCTGGTGCCAGTCCCGCAGGCCTGCCTGTGGCTGGTCCCTCCAAGGCTCCCGGCTGCTGGCCAGGCTGTTTGCCATTCCCCGCCTGCCTGGGTTTTGTCCATATGCCTGTGTTGACAACTGAGCTGCTCTGAATTAATTTGGCAGAGGATGACTCGAACAGTTGTCAAATGTTTTACTGAAATCTGAGTGGTTTACCCACCGCTCTTCCTTCTGCTGCTCGGAGTTTACAATTAAATACAACCGGTTTTGCCCATATTTCACCTTCCACAAACGCCCGCTTCTTAGTCCTGAGCTGCTGGGTTGGTGTCAGCCAGTGGGTCCCTGGCGCCACCCTGTCCCCTCTGCGTGCTGGGCAGCTTTCCCGTCATTGTCACAGTCGCTGCTCTTCCCAATTTAGCAGGCAGCTGCTGTGCCCATCTCACTGCCGGGGAGCAAAGCGCTGCCCACCTGTGCCGTGCCGTGCCGTGCTGTGCCGGTGCAGGGGCACAGGCGATGGCCTCCATGGGCTGGGGCCGTCAGGTCGCCCCAGAAGAGGTGGCCTCAGGTGGCTGAGGGGATGGCAGTGGCTGGGCTGCCCTTGGACACCCCTTCCCAAAGCCACCAAAGCAGGTGACCAAGTCTCAGTGCCGCCCCTTGCAGCCCTGGGCCGTGCGCGCCCGCTGCGCTGCTCTCCTGGCCGGTGGGAAGGTTTGGTTGGTCAAAGACCGGGTAAAAGCTGAGCAGGGGCAAGGTTCGAGGAGTGGGGATGAGTTTACAGCAAGGCAAGTCATGCAACACAACGTGAGCCCTGCGGCATTTGGAGCTCTTGCACACGTTTCGTACCGCCCTGGGGCTGCCGAGGGCTGCCGGGCTCCTCACGCCGCTCTGGTGGATGCTCTGGGCTGTCTTCCCTCCAGTGCCGAATGCCTCTCCATCGTTTCTTCAAACCCTTCCTGGATTTCCCACCTTGAAGGCTTCCCAGCACACAGGAGCTGGTTTCCTCTCCATCCCATGGCATCAGGGAGCGCAGGGGCTGTGCCGTGTGGCGGGGGCTCAGAAGGCGCTGTGTCCCCTCCAGCATCGGCAGGGCTGTGTCTGGTATGGAGGCCACCCGACAGCCCCGGCACGGGTTGTGCCACTGCCTGCTGCTGGCCCTGGTGCCTGGAAGAGCAGAGCACGGGGTGGGAGATCCCTGATCCACATCCCTGAGGGGCAGGCGGCGGGTTCCTGGTTAGGGGCCAGGGAAGGTGTGGAGCAGGGAATGTCCCAGCCCGATGCGGGGAGGTGACTGTGCCACCCACCCGGGTGCCTGGAGCCGGGGTGACGGCCGGGGGGATCCGTCATGCGCGGCTTGGTGCTGGGATTGGTGCTGCCAAGGGGTGAAGCTGCTGCGCTGGTTTCAGTGCCTGCAGGCAGAGGTGATCCACCGGCAGACACCGGCTGCGTCAGCCTCACCCAGACGAGAGCAGCAGCAGGGCTGGGGGCAGGAGGCTGAGGCAGGGGACGGGCGAGGACGGGCAGGGGCACTCGCAGTGTGTGGTGCAGGCCGGGAAGCAGACAGGGCTGAGCACGGAGGGGCTGGAGCACTGCGGGACCGCGGCACGTTCCGTGCTTTGCCAAGCAGGGTCCTGAGCGCAGCTGGAGGAGGCGATCCTGACCCACGCGGGGCAGGCAGCAGACACGGGAGCGCGTGCAGGAATGTTGTTTCTGTCTGGAGCCCTGGAGCCGCAGTGATGGAGCTTCCAAGCTGCTGACGCACACAGAGCTGCTCCCCGTGCCTCTGGTCCTGCTCCTGCACCAAGCGTCCACGTGCTCGGGACACGGTGCCCAGTGCTGGGGTGGTGCTGGCCGGGGCAGCCGGTGTGCGGACAGCAGCCCCACTCCCTGGGCTCGGGGTGCTGCAGGGCCCATGGGATGGCAGCAGGGCCAGGCTTGGGGCTCGTGCCGGTGTCTGGCTCTGCTGCAGCAGCTGGGGCATGAGCGCGTTGTGTGGTGGCTGCCGGGTCCGAGCAGTCCCTGCCCTCGGCATGGGCCGTGGTGCCCGTCGGCAGCACTTTGCTCTCCCTGACCCGGTGCTGTCTCACCCACACAAGACGCTGACTCTGCCCCCCTCTCCTTCCCCTTCCTGCCGCGCTCCCTGGGCCTGTGTCCCCCTGCCCGGATGTGAGGCAGTGGCTGTGGCAGTCTGGTGTCCCCTCGCCCCTGTCCTTAGCTCTCCTCTCACCTTGGCCACTGCCGCCGTGCACCCCAGGGCTGAGCCATCAGAACCCCCTCCTGGCTGACCCCCCCTGCTCACCAGTGCTGGGGGAGAGGAGCTGGGGAGCAGCCCGGCTCTGGGGGTCCCTGGCTCCATCCCGTCCCCCCTGACCTCGCTGCTGGCCTGGCTGGAGACCTGTAACCGTACAGAGGTGCCACCGCGCCTGGTCAGCCCCTGCGGCGGGCAGAGCCGCTGCCTCTCCAGCAGTGATCCCGGCCCCGGGCGGGTCCCGGGCCGGTTTCCCACAGGGGTCTCGCGGCAGTGGCCACCGGTGTGAGGGTGGCCATGAGCAAGGGCGTGGGAAGGGGCTGTGGTGGCTGCTCCTTCCCCTTTTGGCAGTGGCGGTGGTGACGGGCAGCCTCGTGGCTCAGCAGCCGCCGGGATGGAGGGTGTCTGTGTGGGTTTTTCCATGTCACTCGTCCTTACAGGGGCTCTGGCTGTAAACGGTGCGTCTGGGTGGATGCAGGCCGGGCTGGGATGCTCCTGCGGTCCCTAACAACCAGAAGTCCCGTCGTGCTGCTGCACCGCCCGTGCTCACCGCTGCCCTCCTCTCCCATCAGCGGCAGCGGCTGCCCTGAGCATCCCTCCGCTTGTGCCCGTGTCAAGGGACCGGTGCCCCGCCCCAGCTCCCTGTAGCCAAGGTGTTCTCTTTCCAGCAGCACCGAGCTCATCCCCATGGACTTCCCCTGCCCAGCTCTGGGGCCGCTGGTGCGGGCAGACACGGGGGTTTCCTGGTGCCCCGGCCCTGCCTCTGCTCCCTGCGGAGCCTCCGGAGTCATCAGAAAATCCCCGGGCTGGTGCCAGGAGGAAGCTGGCGAGCGGGGCCGTGAGTCAGTGGGAGAGGCTGGGCCAGGGGAAGACCTGCAGCCAGAGCCCCCTGCGGGAGCAGCAGCCCCCGGCTCCAGGAGGAGCTGGGCCATTGTCCTGAGCACTCCGGAGCCGTGCACCCAGCGCCGGAGGGGGCCAGGCAAGCGCGGGCTGCGGGCACGTCTTGGCTCCTGCTCTCCTCAAAGCCCTGTCCCTGCCAGCGCTGCTCTGCTGGGCCATGGCTCTGCCCTCGGGGTGCCGCAGGCAGTGCAGTGCGGTGCAGGCTGTGCCATGGCAGCGAGCCCAGGCTGTGGGAGCTGCGGCTCTTGCATGCGGTAGAAATGAGTGGTGGGAATAGTATAGGAAAGGCCCAGGGATCTGCCACAGCACCAGGGAGGTCCTGGGCAGCGAGCACGGGGAGCCGCTGCCTCCTGCCTTGCCAAGAGCTGGGCCAGGCATGGGGGTGAGGGGGGCCAGGCTGGACCCCGCAGAGGGGGGCTGGCTGTGGGGGTCCCTGTCCTGTGTTCCAGCGGGAGCAGGTCGGGCTGGATGTGTTTGTCACCTCGGGACACGGCACAGCAGCTGCTTGTGGAGCAACTTCCTGCGCCTGGGAGCCAGGGCTGCGCTTGCAGGGCTGCGGTGGGGAGTGAGGCAACCCCGCAAGTTCCCAGCACCGCTTCTTCCCGGGGCTGTCCGTGAGCTCCTGGCACCCAACCGCCTGTGGCCCTGGTGCTGTGTCTGGCCAGCACCGGTGCCCACCACTCGTCACTGGGCGGTGAGGGGTCTGGGGCAGAGCCTGTGCCCAGGGTGAGCCCTTCCATGAGCCCCCCTGCCCTGCGCGGGCAATGCTCCCCCAGGGATGAGCCCCTCTCCTCTTGCCATGCCCCAGCTGTGCTGGGCACTGGTGGAACCTGTTTGCTCCCCGTGATGCAGGGAGGTGGTGGCTGCACGGGCATAGCACCAGGCCTTGGGGAGCCCAGGGCACCGACAGCAATGGGGCAGCCCGGGGAGGTCGTCCTCGTGGGGCACTGTCAGCGAGAGCTGGGGAAGGGGCACCCACCCCGAGACCTGCACCTCAGGCAGCATCACTGGGCTGCACCCCCCTCCTGCACGCTGCTGACACTGCGCCTTCCTCCCAACTCTGCCGTCTGTTTTCCCTCGTTCCTCATCCCTGTTTGCTTTCCCCTTCACCACTCCTGTTCCCACAAGCGTCGGCACTTTGAGAGAACCAGGAAAACATCATCCCATGGCGAGGTTTGTGTCGTGCCGGGTGGGAATCTGCATCAAGAGTGCCCTGCGGAGCAGCCAGCAGTGAGGACGAGGCACCCCTGTGCACCTTGGGCATGGAGATGCTCCCAGGCATGTGCTGCCCAGTCCCACAGGGCTCTGCCAGGCAGCTGCTGGATTAGAGGCATCTGTGGGGTGATGAGCCACAGGGCTTGCCTGTGCAGGGAACGCCATGCCCCACTGGGGTGATGCAGCCGCAGCAGGGAACATGGGGATGGGCACTGCATTCCAGCCAGGGTCCAAGCTCTGATGTGCAGCTCCCAGGCAGGTGGCTGCAGGCACAGGGCTCTGGGCAGGGGATCTCCTTCCCCGATGCCCACCCTGCTCCTGGCAGGTCTGGCTCTGGCTACATCAGCCCTCGGCCAGCTGAGCTCAGCATCAGCCAGCCCATGTGGTGACATGGCTGCGAGGTCCCGAGCACCTGGCCAGCCTGTGGCCTCCATGACTCACTGCTGTCCCCACTGCCACCATGGCCTTGAGCAGGGCAATACTGGCAGCCCCAGCACCGCTGTGCCTGTGGCCCGTCATCCCTCCCTCGCACCCATCCTCACGCTGCGCATGGTGCAGGACCGAGCGTGTTTTGTAAACAAGGTGATGAAACAGTTAAAGGCCAGGAACAGAGGAGCCTGAGTGTGCGTTTCGTCACCGTGGGAAGGGAGCGTGAGTCGAGGGGTCTGAGTGTGACTCACTGCCCTCCCCGACCATAAATAGCAGCAGGAGCCGGCACCGGCACCGGCACAGCCAGAGCCCTCCTGCCACCGTGCACCATGGCCCCCGTGCTCCTGGTGCCGCTGGCCCTGGGGCTGTTGGCCGTGTCCTGCTGCGCGGCCCCGCTGCAGAGCAAGCCGCAGGCGGTGGTCACCTTCCCGGGGGAGCTGCTCAGCGGCTTCTCTGACCTGGAGCTGGCGGAGGTGAGGGGAGCGCGGCCCCACGGCCCCCTCCCAGCACCCCCGGGCCCCCGCGGGGCTCCGGGCAGTGGCGGGTGCTCCTGGGCAGGGGTCGGACGCCCGGGTGCGCGGTGCCTGGGATGCCTGAGCCCCTCCCGCTGCGCTCAGCCCCTGGGGCTGCCTTTTCCCCGCAGAGCTACCTGCTGCGCTTCGGCTACACCACGGCGGCGGAGGCGCGCACGGGCGCCAAGAGCGTGTCCCTGGCCAAGGCGCTGCGCAGGATGCAGAAGAAGCTGGGCCTGGAGCAGACGGGGGAGCTGGATGCCGCCACGCTGGAGGCCATGCGAGCCCCTCGCTGTGGTGTCCCCGACATCGGAACCTTCCTCACCTTCGAGGGGGACCTCAAGTGGGACCACATGGACCTGACATACCGGTGAGTCTGCCCTAGGAGACGAAGCCTCATGCCCACAGGGCAATGGTTCCCTCTGCACACCCGAAGCAGGGTCACTCCTGCACCAGGAAGCAGGACCTGGCAGCGCTGAGCCCCTGCTCCCCCCCAGGGTGATGAATTACTCCCCTGACCTGGACCGTGCCGTAATTGATGACGCCTTCAAGAGGGCGTTCAAAGTGTGGAGCGATGTGACCCCTCTCACCTTCACCCAGATATACAGCGGCGAGGCAGACATCATGATCATGTTCGGCAGCCGAGGTGACGTCTCGCGGGCAGGCAGGGAGCTGGGAGATGGCTCAGCCGTGGGGAAGGAGCCAATGATGTCCCTGCCCATGGAATCATCACCCCACACTATGTCTGGGATCCCTCTGCCCCCTCATGTGCCAACAGGGCACGTGTGGGCATGTGGGGCATGTACTTAGGGGTCCATGCCCACACCAGGGGCACAGGGGCTCGTTGATTGGAGCCAGCTCTGAGGGTGCTTGTCCCCACAGAGCATGGGGACGGGTACCCCTTCGATGGCAAGGACGGGCTCTTGGCTCACGCCTTTCCCCCTGGCCGCGGCATCCAGGGCGATGCTCACTTTGATGACGATGAGCTCTGGACACTGGGAACAGGCTTAGGTAAGGGCAGAGTGTGGCAGGTCGTGGGGGGCTTATGGCACCCACCCAGCCCCGGCACTGAGACACCCCTCTCCGAGCAGTGGTGAAGACCCGCCACGGGAACGCCAACGGGGCCGAATGCCACTTCCCCTTCGTGTTTGAGGGCCGCTCCTACTCGCGGTGCATCACGGAGGGGCGCACGGACGGGCTGCCCTGGTGTGCCACCACTGCCAGCTACGACCGCGACAAGAAATACGGCTTCTGCCCCAGCGAGCGTGAGTAGCAGCGACTGCAGCCCCTGCCCGGCCCGGCCGGAGCCCAGCGCAGTCCTCACCCCTCCTCACCCCACAGTCCTCTACACCAACGGCGGCAACAGCGACGGGGCCCCCTGCATCTTCCCCTTTGTCTTTGACGGCACCTCCTACAACGCCTGCACCACGGATGGGCGCTCCGACGGCTACCGCTGGTGTGCCACCACCAGCAACTTCGACCAGGACAAGAAATACGGCTTCTGCCCCAACCGAGGTGCGAAGGGACAGGGTGCAAAGGGAGCTGGTCCCTGGGCACAGGACGGGCACCAGAGGGGTCTTGGGGCTGTCCCATGGCCTGGCCAGTGTGGCTGGGCTCTGGAGCCAGCCCCAGTGATGCTGCTACACTGCAGACACGGCAGTGATCGGCGGCAACTCCCAGGGGGACCCGTGTGTGTTCCCCTTCACCTTCCTGGGGCAGTCCTACAGTGCCTGCACCAGCCAGGGCCGGCAGGACGGCAAGCTCTGGTGTGCCACCACCAGCAACTACGACACCGACAAGAAGTGGGGCTTCTGCCCTGACAGAGGTACCGTGCTGGCACGGGGTCATGGTCCCTGGCCGGTGTGTTGTGTCCCACCACACCAGACACTGATGCCAGTGCTTTCCCCCAGGTTACAGCATCTTCCTGGTGGCTGCTCATGAGTTTGGGCACTCGCTGGGCCTGGACCACTCCAGTGTGCGTGAGGCCCTGATGTACCCCATGTACAGCTACGTCCAGGACTTCCAGCTGGATCCGGATGATGTCCGGGGCATCCAGTACCTCTATGGTGAGCAGCTGTGGTGCAGCGGGAGTGCTGGGGCCGCACAGTGCTGGGCTGGCCCCAGCCTCACTCGCTCCCCTGTATTGGCTCAGGTCATGGCTCTGGCCCTGAGCCCACTGCCCCTGTGCCCGCACCCACTGAGGAGCCCCAGCCCCTGCCCACGGAGGCCGGCAGCACCTCCACCACTGAGGAGGAAGAGGAGGAGACGCCAGAGCCCACGGCTCAGCCTATTCCTGTGGACCCCAGCCAAGATGCTTGTGTGGAGAAGAACTTCGATGCTATCACAGAGATCAATGGGGAGCTGCATTTCTTCAAGGATGGGTGAGCAGCTGTGCCTGGCACCTCCTGCCCTGGTGTGTGCCGTGGTGATGGAGGGGTGTGGGGGAACACGGGGCTGTGGCAGGCCACAGTTATCAGGATGGCTGACCTTCCCCACCAGGAAATACTGGACCCTCTCATCCTTCTGGGATTCGGGCATCCAGGGCGCCTTCTCCATTGCGGACACCTGGCCCGGCCTCCCAGCTGTCATCGACGCTGCTTTCCAGGACGTGCTCACCAAGAGGGTCTTCTTCTTCTCCGGTGAGCTCCGCCCCTGCTGCCTTCGCTCCCGGTGCTGCTGGCGCTGTGAGGAGCCTCGTGCCGCGCTGGCACCTCGGGGCCGGCTGACGCCCGTGCTCTCTCCGGCTGCAGGTCGGCAGTTCTGGGAGTTCTCTGGCAAAAGCGTGCTGGGCCCCCGCGGCATTGAGAAGCTGGGCATCGGCAAGGAAGCCGCGCGCATCTCGGGGGCCCTGCAGCGGGGCCGCGGCAAGGTGCTGCTCTTCAGCGGGGAGAGCTACTGGAGGTGAGCAGGTCTGATGGTGGCGGCGGTGCCCACCGGCTGGCCCAGAGAGGGGCTGGGACGGGGGCTCCAGGCACCCCTAAGCACGGCTCTGCTCTCCCCACAGGCTGGACGTGAAGGTGCAGAGGGTGGACAAGGGCTACCCCCGTGCCACCGATGACGTTTTCACTGGCGTTCCCCTTGATGCACGCAACGTCTTCCTCTACCAAGGTGAGCTGAGACTTGGTGGGTGGGACGGGGGGGTCACCCCCAGGCTGCCATGAGCCTCCTGTGGGCAGGGGCTACATCACAGCTCTGGGGAATGGCCCAGGGGCAGGAAGTGCCGTCAGCCCAGTGGGTCCCTGTGGGGGGGTGACTGGGGCCCAGCAAGGGCTCTGTGCCAGGGGTAGATCCCTGTTCCATGGGTGGCCACTGGGTTGGGTGCTCACAGGTCCGGCCTCCCCGCTGACCCTGCTTTCCCTCCTTGCTCAGACAAGTACTACTTCTGCCGCGGCAGCTTCTACTGGAGGATGACGCCGCGCTACCAAGTGGACCGGGTGGGCTATGTCAAGTACGATATCCTGCAGTGCCCTCAGCACTGAGGGCCCAACCGGACACCTGTGGCCAGTGTGCTGCTCCCTGCCCACCGCTCTCAACTTGCAGCCTCATCCCTGGGGCATAGGGAGCAGCACAGCCTGTGGGGCAGCCCCAGCAGAGGTGGGGGCTCTGCTGTTGCCCAGCAGGAGGGGGCCGCGGGTCCTGGGGGTGCCCCTCGGGAGCTACCCGGCCAGGGGAGCCCCTGCTGGGGAGCAGGACTCTCGTTGTGCCAGCCCTGCCAGTGCCTGCAGGGGTGTTTGCCTGGTGCAAACCACGCACGGATTTCAATGACTTTGTCTCCTGGGCCAGCCGGGCTGGGATCCACTGGGAGCTGGCGCCCGGAGACTCGGCCAGGGCAGGGCTGGGGGCTCTGCCTCGCTCCCGCCCGCTCTGCCCACCTCCATCTACCCGTTTTTAATAAAGACAGTCCTTTGGACATGGCCTCCGCTCGCTCTGTCAGCTGGCTGTGGTGTGGGGAGCCCCACGGCATGGTGAAACCCCCAAGGTGCGGGGCCGGGGGCATCGCCCTCCTGGGCTGTGGGATTCCAACGCTCACGGGGAAGGGGTGCTGGGGGGGCAGGCTGCAGCCCAACCGCCCTTCTGCTGAGGGCTCTGGGATCCCTAAAGGACACTGGGTACCAGCAGGGAGGATGCCCCCGGTCCCAACATCCCCACCACCTGCCCCGCACCATTTACAAGGCTCCCCCGTGCCTCTCCACCGTCCAGAGCCCCTCCTGCCCCTCTCCGCCCCGAACCCCGCCAGACCCCGGCCCACCACTGCATTCCCGGCTCTCCATGCGCGGTGAGTGACGGGCATTTGTCAGAGGCCGGGACGCGGCGTGCGGCCGGACCCCCCACCGCTGCTGCCGGGACCCCCCCCCCCTTCGAGCCGCCCAACCCTGGCCAGCCCCGGCCGGACTCAGCGGAGCCCGGAGCCGGTTCATGGCCGGGGTGCCCGGGGCCGTGGCAGGGTGGGGCGGCCGCAGCCCTGGGGCTATAATTAGCTGTAATTAGCGGCCGTGGCTCCGCGGAGGGCGGGGGTAGAGCGCGGCCCCGTCCTGTCCCGCCGGGGTACAGACCCACAACTCTCCGTGCACGGCGGCTGCGGGCGGCTCGCTGCCCGTCCCGTCGAGCTGTGCCGAGCCGAGCCGAGCCGAGCCGGGCTGAGCTTTGCTGAGCTGCGCCGATCCGTGTCAGCCCTGTAGCCGCGGGGCGGCGCGGCGGGCGGTGCCTCGGGCACTAGGACCCCGGTCAGCGCCCGCCGGGGCCGCGCTCGGCGGCCGCCGGGGCCCGGAGCCACTTGTGGAGGCGGCGGGGCCATGAGCCGGAGGTTCACCGTCACCGCGCTGCCCCGCCACGGGCCCGCTCCCGGCCGCGGCCCCGACCGCGCATCCGGCGGCGGCGGCCGCCAGCCCGGCCGCGACGGCAGAGGTGAGCTCCGGGGCACGGGCGGCGGAGCCGGCGGAGGGGGAGTCTCCGTAGGGCAGAGCTCGTGGGGCACAGCCTGTGGGGAACGGCGTGGGGCAGGGTCCATGGGCAGGGTCCGTGGGTCGGGTCCGCGGGGCAGGGACGGGACGTCGGGGCACCGTGGGGGCGTGCAGGGCAGCCCGGGGCTGGCAGTCGGTCGGCCGGGCCCCTCGGAGCTGGTGGGGACCCGCTGAGAGGGGCTGTCATGGAGCTGCAGGACTCGGGATCCGGCGGGAGCAGAGCGGGGAGCATGTCCTGGTCGCCCGGGCAGGCCTCCTCGTGCACGGGCTCTTTCCCGGGGCTGCCCCCCCTCCTCGGGGAGCCCCCTTTCCCTGTCACTATCCCGGGGGTCTGTTGGAGTGAGGCAGGACCGACAGTGGGATCACAGCTGGCTCGCAGGGACATGGCTGCGACGTGCGCGGCTGCGTGCCCCTCCTTGTCAAGCAGGGTGGGCTGTAGCTGGGCTGGTGTGAGAATGTGGGGAGGGTGGTGGCGGCGGTGACCCATGGGGCTGCGGTGGGCATGGGGGCTGGCAGGCCGTCGCCGTGCAGTGCCCAGGGGACGTGGTGACAGGGCTGTGCTGTTACCGGAGCCGTATCGATCCCAGACACCCAGCCGACGGCAGCACTGCGCTGCGCGGAGCTGTGACCTTGCACCCTCGGCGAAGGGCGCGGGTGGGAGGCAGCGAGCAACTGGATGCGGCCGCAGAGTCCAGGCTGGGCTGTGCCCCCGTGTGTGGTGCAGGGCTGCGTGTCACCCCACTGCATCCTGGGGCGGCTGGGCCTGGCCCGTGGGCTACACTGGGGCAGAGCAGCCCCTTCTGAGCTGGAGCCACAGCTGGAATCACAGCTGGAGCCCGTGGCCTTCCCGGAGCAGTCAGCAGCTGGGTGGCTGATGTGCTCGTGGGGGGCCACGCACAGAGCGGGCCTGCCTGGGGGTGCTGGGGTGGGCTGTACTGTAGGGGCTGTGCCAGGGATGGTGTCCCTCTGGCTGAGCTTTGACCTTGTGCCCTCGCAGAGGACGGTGGTGGCCCAGCCCTTACGGCAGCCGCCTGGACTGACCCTGCACCGCGGATCAACCACAGTGTGGTGGGCAGCGCGTCCCGGGGGTCGGGCAGCAGGCGGGGGAGCCCTGAGGCTGCCCCGATTCATGCCCCGTGTTGCTGTGGGTGCAGCCTCGGGGGCCGGTTGAGTGACTGCCGTGGGGCTGTATCTGCAGGGCTGCCTGTGCGGCGATGGGGCTGGACCGGGCCGCAGACGGGCGCTCGGTGCTGCCTGTCCTGCCCCGCCCCGGGTCATGCTGGGCGGGCGGAGCGCCGGGCCGGGTCTGCGGCCCAGTACCAGGGAACCGCCCTGCTCCGTACCGGGGTGGCAGCTCCGCCCGCGGGCCGGCGCCGCGCTCTGCCGGGGACAGCGCTGGGGGGGTTCGGCCCGGGGCGGGCCCGGAGCTGCCGCCCGGTGCCGGGGGGGGCGCTGCGGGGGGGGTGCGGGACGGAGTCGCGCGGGGTCTCGCTGCCGCCAGGGGGCGCTGCCGGGACGGGACAGGGCAGCCTCTGGCGCGGGTGTGCCCCGCCCCCTGGCCACGCCCCTCCAGCCCCGCCCTGTCATGCCCCGCCCTTGGCCCCTCCCCGCAGGGGTCCCCCCGCCCCAGGCCCCGGACTCCCTG
This sequence comes from Lathamus discolor, assembly GCF_037157495.1. Classification (NCBI taxonomy): domain Eukaryota; kingdom Metazoa; phylum Chordata; class Aves; order Psittaciformes; family Psittacidae; genus Lathamus; species Lathamus discolor. The sequence continues at coordinate 327,853 of NC_088894.1, read as the reverse complement.
GCTTGGGGGGGGGGCACCGGAACATCCCCGGAGAGGAGCCCCCTCCGCCGTGTCCCGAGGCAGCCCGGCTCGGCGGCAGTCGCCATGGCAACCAACCGGTTAAGGAGCCTCTCTGGTTCCCATGGAAACCGGGCCCGGTGTCATCCCTGCCGCCGGTTCCTGGTGCCGGGGGGGTCCAGCCGCTCTCCCGGACCCGCCGTGGGGCAGAGGAGCTGGGGGCAGCCCCGCGCGGGAGGGGGCCACTGGTGACCCCCACTGCAGGGGGGCCGCTACCCCGGGAGGGCTGGGGTGCGGGGGGGCGGGCAGGCTTTGCGGGGCTGTGCGGGTGGGGGATCCAGCCCCCCCTGCCCACCTCACCCCTCTGCTCCCGGGGTCCCTGGGGCAGCCCAAGCCCCAACCGCCACCTGCAGCACGTGCCCAAGGCCTCTCCGTGCCACCGAACCTGCTGTGGGGTGCTCTGGTGGGGTGCCAGGGCCAGGGGTGGTTGCGTAGGCTGGGAGGCCCGGGTGGGGGAGCGTGTGGGGCACAGAACAGCCCAGTGCCTCGGTCAGCTGCGCTCCGGTGCCGGACCATTGGTAACGGCCGCTCCTCGGCCAGCACAGACCCCACAGGCCCTCGCTCAGCTGCGGCCGCTGGCACGGGGCTCCTCAGGAGCTCCTCGGCGGCTCTGAGCGGCAGCGGGGGCCGGTGGCTGATCCCTCCCAAGGCTGATCCCTGTGCTGGGCTCCCGCTGCCTCTGCCCTGCTGATGACAGCGCATGTGGCCCATGCCAGCTGTGCGTGGTGCAGGGCTGTTGTGATGCAGAAGCTCACGGCCTCCTGCCCTGCCCCACAACCACCCTTCTGCTCTTGGCCTTGGACAGCTTCACTGCCTTCTGGCCCTTCGTGGCTCTGTGTCACCTTCAGGCTCTGTTATTGCCCTGTTGCTGGCTGCAGGGCCCTGACCTGTCTGGATGGGGATGAGAAAGATCCCTCCGTCATGCTGAGGTGCTGCAGGACAAGCAGCCCATGGTGTCATGGGGTGTCAGGACATCGGTGCAGAACACACCATAATGCAAATCTTCTGGAATAGCCCCACTGCGCCCTGTCCTCTTGGGGGTCTCTTCTGGCCTTGTGCCCTTGAGCCCCTGGTGCTGGGACTGCTGTCCAGGGAGCGTGAGGGTCAGGTAGGCTGTGACGGTGCCCAGGGATTGCTGCAGGAGTGCAGCATGGGCATCTCTGCAGCGCAGTGGCCCTCACCTCCCCATCAGGCTGCTGCCAGGCTGCCCCCTCCATGCCCTTAGGAGGTTTCCCAGTGCCACTGGTGTGTGTCATGCTCCTGAGAGGTTCAACCGCTGCTGGCATCAGGATGAGCAAGGGCTGTGTGCCAGCTGCAGGGGCAGGGCTTTGGAGATGCATCCCCCCCCGGGCTCTGTGTGCCAGAGGGGATGCAGGGGGGTCTGGGATGTGCTCAGGCGGCCCTGTGGGGTCTGCAGTTGCCCAATTTGCAGGGATGCTCCATGTCCCAAACCAGCTCTGGCTTTGGGGTCTTGCATAGCTCAGCAGTCTCCATCCCGGGGGGGGGTGCAGAGGCATCAGAGAGAGTTGGTCCAGCTCTGCTGTGCCAACCCCTTGGCCTGGCAGAGGAGCTGTGCAGCTCTCCCTCGTCATTCCTGGGCATCCTCTTGCAGTTAAGTGGGGCACTGATGCTGTGCCTGGCCCCATGCCAGAATCCAGCCTGCACTTGGGTGCCAGGGCCACTTGCAGCTGATTCCCCCCCTATGCCCAGGGAAAGCCAGCTGCCTCCTTCCATCCCCAGCTCCTCTGCGCCTGCACTGCTGCAGCCCCACTGCTAGACCCCTTTTCCCTCAGCCTGGGAGCTGTGGAGTGCCAGGAAAGGGGTCTGGCACTGGTGCTGCAGGCAGCACAAGGGCCATGGATGCTGCACAAGCCGTGTCCAGCCTCTCCACTCCTGGAGCACTGGGGCCATATACCCCAGCCCAGGGTATCATGCTCATGGGCCAGGGTCAGGTCAGTTCTGTGCTAGGAGGGTTGAGTCCCCTTGGTCTGGCTCTGCCCTGGGGACACCTTCCATGTGCCTCACTGTGCCTGTGGGACCCTGCGCATGAGATAAGCAAATGCAATTGATAACATAGCCCCCCATGCTGCTGGCAAATCCCAGCCCCTGAAATGGAGCCATAATCCAGGGATTAGGGGATTAGTGGTCTTTCACGTGCTCCCTGCCCCCCATCTGTTTTAGCAGGAAAATCCCTCTTGTGCCGAGCCCACGCGCTGCAGCCTCCTGCGCAAAACCACCCTCTTGGTGCTCAGCACTCAGTGTGGCCCCCGCGCAGCCCCTAGCCCCCTGCCCTCCACGTGTGCACGGACTCTGCAGACCCCCAGGAAACACCATGGCAAGTGGCTCTGCCTGCTGTGTCCTGCCTGCAGCCCTGCCTGCTCAGGCAGCATGTGGGAGTCAGTCCCATTACTTGAGAAGAGGCAGCCTCTTGCTCTGGTGATGTCTCCTGCTCAAGGCCAAGGGACAAGGGGGCAAAGGGGTGGTGCTGCTGTGGCTGGGCAGGGTCAGCCCCACAGCATGCAGAGTCCTGGGCTGGGAGGGAGTCTGGGGGCCGGGTGAGGGCAGGAGTAGCCCCCAAGCTGCCCCCCCGCTTGTGGCCATCCCATGGCCCTACCCGTTGAGCTGGAGTTGTGCTGGAGTGGCTCCTGCTCCCAGGGGATGCTGGGTCTGGGGATCCCGGCCGCAGCAGCCAGGGCAGGGCTGGGGCTTCTGGTGGTGCCCAGTTCCTCCTGCCCCAAGGTAGGAGGTGAGGGCCGGGAGCCTCCGCGCTGCAGAGCAGCTGGCCCCGTACCAGGAGAAAGTAAACAATTAATTACAGCCGTCAAGAAGTAAGTAACGCCAGCAGGCTGTCATGATCTCAGCGCGCCTGAGGAGATGTTGGGAGCTGCAGCCAGCTCCAGCGCTGGGATCCTCCCGGATTAGTGGGTGAGAGTAAGGGGGGTTGTGAGCGGCCCTGCGGGGTCCTGCCAGCAGCCCCCAGATCAAAGGTGGCCCCAGTACCCGCTGCCCTGCTGCACACGGGCTCAGCAGGGCCTGGGCAGTCTGTCCTTTCACAACCTTTCTCCAGGGTCAGCCCCGGATCTGCCGTGCTGCAGGTGGGGAGGGCTGTGCAGGGGTGTTAATGGGCACTGTGTGACCCCAGCCCCCTCCCGGGGACCCCGGCCGTCAGCCCAAGGCAGCTCCAGGCTGCGGGCAGTGTTCCCAACGCTGCGGGGTGCTGATGCCCGGCAAAGTGGGGACGGCAGCCTCGGCCCTGCTGCTGGGTGGTCTGTGTACCCCTGCTCCCGGGGTGCCCTTGGATATTGGGGTCCTCAGGCCGGTCCGACTGCTGAGGCAGGGGCTTGGCCCCCGGCCGGGGCCCTCCTGCCTGCGGTGGTGTCCTCGGCGCCGCTGCCCCACCCGGGAGCTGCGGGCAGGGTCTCTCCCTGGTCCCCGGGGATGCTGGGGGCCTGTCCCGCTGCACCCCTCGACCCGGTGCCGGTCCCGGATCTGCGGCGGGGGCCGGTGCGGGCTGGGGGTGCGGGGCTGTCGCGCAGCGCTGCCGTGCCCCAGTTCTGCCCCCAGCCCCCGCCTGGTGCAGCCGGGGGGCGGCCCCGCTCCGCGCCCTCCCCCGCTCGCCGCTGCTCCCCTCCCCGCGGCGGCGGGGGCAATGCCTCCCGCATACGTGATGAAGTGAGCGGCCGGGCTGAGCCGTGAGCCCGGGCGCCTCCGCACTGCAGCCCCCTCCCACCGGCGGCGGCGGGGGGCGGCGCGGGGACGCGGCTGGCTGCGGAGCGCGGAGCTCGCAGCTCCCGGGCAGCGGCGGGCAGCCGGCGCCATGCTGAACAACCTGGCCGACTGCGAGGACGGCGACGGCGGCGCCAGCCAAGGTGAGGCACCGGCATCGGGGCTGCCCGGGGCGGCCGCCCCTGCCGGGCGGGTGGCGGAGGCAGCGCGGAGCCGGGAGCCGCGGAGCCTGGGGGGGAGCCGGGCAGCAGCGGCACCAGTACCGGCCGCGACGATGGCTCATGGTCCGCGGCCCCGCGGGGCTGCGGTGGACGCTGCGGAGCTGCTCCCGCTCCCGGCGCCTCCGCGCAGCCCCGGCCCCGCTCCCGCCGCTGCGGCAGCCCCGGGGAACGGCAGCGCGGCTGGAGCGGCGGCTGCGGTGGGGCCGAGCCGTGCCCGGGGCTCGCCGGGGAGCCTCCTCCAGGGCCGGGGCTGCGAGCTGTGCCGCGGGGACCGAGCCCCGACACCTCCCGGACAGCCCACGGCGGCCGCTGCAGCGGCCCGATCCCGCCCGCCCGGTACCCCCACACTTACCTCCCCACCCCGGCTACCTCCTCCCCACCATTCCCCCCCCTCCTCTACTGCTACCCCCCCATCCCTGGCTACCTCCTCCCCATCCCTTCCTCCCGCCTCCCACATCCCCGTTGCTGCCCCCCTCCCCCCCAACCCTCGCTTCTGCCGCCCCCCAGCTCCGGCTGCCGCCCCCCCATCCTTCCCTCACGCTTCCCTCACCCCCGCTGCCGCCCCCCATCTCCGGCAGCCGCCCCCCATCTCCGGTACACCCCCATCCCCGGCAGTCCCCCCATTACCAGTACCCCCCCATCCCGTTCCCGCCGCCTCTCCCGCATCCTCCGTCCCCCGGGGCCGCTGCCGCTGTCCTCGGTGCTGAAGCGGCCGCACGGGCCCTGCGCCGGGGCCGGCGGGAGCCGTTCGGCCCGGGGCCGCGGCAGTGCCGAGCTGAGCCGTGCCAGGACGAGCCGAGCCTTGTCGTGCCGAACCGAGCCTTGTGCTGAGCCGAGCCGGTCCCCTCGGTCCAGCCCGAGGCGTGCCGGGCGTGCTGCAGCCCGGCGCAGTGCAGGCAGGCTGGGGCCTGCGACCTGCAGGCGAGGGTCCGGAGCTGCAGCCCCGCAGTCTGTGTGGCTACCGGGCCCGGGCAGCGGCCACTTGGCCGCTGGCTCTTCGGCCGGAGCTCCCTGCGGGGCCGTGCAGCTCCCTCTCCTGCAGGTGCCCTGGGGGGCACAGGGATGGTTTGGAGCTAGGGAAACGCAGCGGTGTCCCCGAGGGGACCCGTGGTGTCTCTGATCCCCCAGCCCCACACCAGGTCCCCTCGTGGGGTCCGCTGAACACCCCAGCCAGGAGGGAACATCCAGGAGGGGACAGCCGGCTCTGGCAGCTGCTGCAGAAGTCCCTGCTGCCTGCAGTGAGGCTCTGGGCATGGCTGTGATGAGGGTTTTAGTGTTCGCTCTGCTCCACTGACCTGAGCCTGTTTATTTGCTTGTTTGTTCGTGGCACTCAAGGTCAGGGCTTGCGGGAGTTTTCTGGGAGCACCTTTCTGGGTTGAGGGGAGCTGCACTGGCCCCCAGCCGTGCCCTTCCCTGGGCTCTCTCCCTCCCCTTGCCCTCTACAGCACCAGGATCTATCCTGCTTGCTATTTCCATCGCGGCAGTGATGGCCGGCGTTTCTGCCTTGCTGGGGTCTGGCGGGAGGGCTGGACATGGTGCTACTACAGATGGAGCAGGCAGTCTGTCCCTGGAGCTGGGCCTGGTGAGGTGGTGTCCTGTGGGCTGGCAGGAGCAGGGCTGGAGGCACTGGGGCCCTGGGGGCTTGGGAGAGGATCTGTGGGAAGTGGAAGGGCAGAGCCCCCTGCGCCTATGGTGAGGGCAGATGCTGCAGGGGGGTGGGATCACCCCCCCATGCCAAGGATTGCACTGAGCTCCCTGTGCAGGGTCTGTCTGCAGGGAACATGGATGACCCGGGGGAGGTGGCAGAGCTGTTGCGTGCCAGCAGGGCCCCCCATGAGTCCTGGCTTCTCCAGCACTGGCCAGCCAGGGACTTGCTGAGCTCAGTGGAACTGCTGAAGCCTTGGGTGCCTCTTAGGCCATTTCTGTTGGAAAGGCCAAGCAGTATCCCTGCACTGGACAGCCTGTGCCGGCCTCATGACAAGGACTGGAAGGGCTCCAGTCCTGGCAGCCCAGAGAGGGTTGGGACAGTGGCAGACCCTCTGGGCAGGTAGTGGGGAGTGGGGGAGCGGGCAGGACTGCTGCCTGCAGTGTCCAAGCTGGCTGCTTTGTACTGCTGTTTGGAGTGTGGAAATGTCAGGCACAGCCCTGATGCAGGCTGCTGGAGGCACTGGACTGCCCAAGGAGGGCAGACCCTGGGCCGGGAGCTTTGCTGGAGCTTCAGTTCACAGCGATTTCCAAGGCAGGGCTCTGGCTGTCAGGGAATTTGGGAAGCTGTTAAAATGCAGCCAGGCAAAGCGCCTGTGCTGAAATCCTGCGCCTGCAGGGCTGGATGATCAAAGAGAGGATAATCCCGGGTTTAGGAAGGAAGAGGATAGGTCTGAAGTAGCAGTTGGTCCAATTTGGGTCAGGCAGTGAAAGAATCCAGCCCAAAAGGCCATTTGGTGTGCTCTCTGGCTGGAGGGACAAAGCGCAGCCCGGGGCCTGGGGACCATCCTCCACCCCAGCACCGCAGGAGCTGGCACTGCTGCGCACGCTGCCGCACGGGCCAGTGCTGCCCCGGCCACTGGTTGTCTCTGCCTCGGCGGGGCAAGGGGGGCTCTGCTGCTTCTCCATGGGGGCAGCTGGCAGATAACCTTGCTGAGGGGAGAAGGAAGCCTGGGTGGGAGCAGAGGTGCCAGACACCATAAGGGTCCTTTGGTCATCCCCATCTGATTTAGGCACCCCCTGGCCAGTGGCCCAGGGCCAGGCCAGTGGATGAGTGGCCAAGTCCCCTTGATGCCTGGGGGTGACAGAGCAGCACCGTGGCTGCCCCAGACAGCAGCTCCTGCAGAACAGCAGCAGCTGGGGACACGAGCCAGGGCCACGTGCTCACCCGTGTGCTCGTCGTGCTGCTGGGGTCACCCTGGGGTGCCCCTTGCTGCTGGCTGCGGGCAGAGCCCCGGGGAGCGGGAGGAGGCTGCTCAGAACACTCTGGCAAAACTCAAGGTGCCCTGAGTGCCTGGAGGGGAGACCTGGGGCAGTCCCGGGCGCATGAGCAGCTGCTGCACTGCTGCTGGCCCCGGGATGTTGGGGCTGGTGCAAGGGGTGCCACAGGAGGGGTCAGTGGCCAGGCTTATGCAGGGGCTCCTTGTGCTGTCAGCACTCCTGTGCCAGCACCCGGCAGGCCCTGAGGTGCTGCAGAAGCACCAACGGAGGTGCCTGGTGGTGCAAGGGAGCTGGCCCTCACAGGGTGCCATGGACAAGACAGGCTGGCTGTGACTGGGCAGGAGCAGGCAGCAGCTCTGTTTAATTAGCCCATAGGGGTTGGCTGCTCGGACTCCCTGCAGGCAGTGCTTGGTGCCCTGCGCAATGTAAAGTGATTAGGGAGGATTTGGGATGAGGGACATGACGCTTCCCAACCTAATTTAGGGCTGAGTTAAAAGCCGTTAGGAGATCAGACTGTGGCTGATACTGCAGCCGGAGCACTGCCCTGTGGGGCAGGTAAGAGCCGGGACACAGGGATGGTCCCTTGGCTTTCGGGGTCGGCCTTCAGATGCCCTGGGCAGGCAGGGCCGGCGCTAACCCCGCGGCGAGCGGGACGGCGCGGTGCCCACAGCGGGGCTGCGGGTTCCTGCCAGCAATCCCGCCGCGAGCCCTTCCAGCCGCCGCAGCAAATTAAAAGGCCGATTCATGTTGAGCGATCCCTGGGGAGGGGGCAGCTGAGCGCCGGGATCGAAGCCTGGCACAGCTCCGCTCGGCTCTGCTCACACCGCCTCTCCACGCCGCTGCCCGGCCTTGTCCTGCCCCCGTGCTGCTCGCCCGGGGCTGTGCTGGCGGCACGGGCAGGCCTGGCTGGTGCGGGGGCACCGGCGGTGTCCGTGTGCCCCGTGGCCGGGAGGTGTCACCCCCTCGGTGCCGCCGGGCCGTGGCCGTGGCGGGTGGGTGACAGGGTGAGCCCAGCCCGGGCCGGGCTGCGGGGTCCTGCCTGCCGCTGCCTGCACAGAGCACGGATCCTGTGGCAGCTGCCGGGGAGAGGCTGCACCAGCCCCTCTGCGGCAAAATGGTCTCCGGCAGAAGCGGGGAGCGCGTTGTCACCTGGGACCCCGCGGCCCCGGCACTTAACTCCTTCCAGCCTGGGGGTCAGGGTTCCCCTGAGCCGTGCCTCAGGAATGCCGGAGCTGTGCCGTGTCCATCCCTGGATCCCCCCCTCCCGCCCCTCCCGGCGGCACCACCAGGCGAGGGGCTCCTGTGCCCCCGCGGGCCCCGGCAGCCCGGGCTGTGTCGGCTCGGGGCTGTGGTCCATGTGGTGATGCAGAGGGCTGGTGCCGCGGGACAGGGCAGAGGGGCGGCGAGGTTTGGTGCCGGCAGTGCCGGCGGGTTGGAGCACGGGCACCCCGGGGTGCTGCTGTCTGTCGGTGGGGCCCGTCGGGCCGGTCAGTGGCCGATGCCGGTGGCCGAGACGCGGGGGGCACCGGTGCGTTACATAAGCGCGGGAGCGGGCGGCCGTGGCTCGCAGTTGCCATGGAAACCAGCGCAGTGATGTCGTCGCCGGGTACCAGGCGGCGGCGAGGCCCCGTGGGCTCCGCTCTCCCTGTGAGGCCCCCGGGCCTCGTTCCCCCCCCCCGTGCTGACCCTGTCCCCGTGCTCCCCGGCGCTGTCCAGCCCTGCACGGGGTCCCGGGTAGCAGAGGAGGCTCCGGCACCCCCGGTCCTGCACCCCTGGAGGTGTCCCATTGGCATAGTGGGCATCCCACATCCACACGGTGCCAGAGCCGGTGCAGGGGGTGGGAGCCGTGGCCAGCAGGGGTGTGCCAGCCTGCGCTGCTGCCGTTATCGAATGAGTGCTGGGTGCAGCTCTTGAGACCAGACCCCAGCAAGGAGCATGTTGGGTCCATGCTGAGAACCCCCTGCACATCCTTTGGCGGGGGACACGGGGCCGTCCACATGCCAGCCATGAAGCACGTGGTGCCAGGCATCCATCCAAAGGGGCTCCAGGACGAGGGTGGGGTGTCCGGGTGCTGCCACCACAGCCATTCCTGCGCAGAAGGAGCCTCGGGCTCTGCCTCCACTTTGGTTGTACTGCTGGGGATGCTGCTGCCCTGTGCTGGAGGGGACCAGGGGCTGTTGGGAGATAGGGGACAGCCTGTGGGTCAGCATCACCTGTGGCACTCAGGGCTTCACCTCCGGACAGCCATGATGAATGCAGATGGTGAATCACCACTGCACGCTGGCTCCCAGGATCCCGAACATGAGTCAACAGGCAGGAGGCCTGCAAAGGACCAAGCTGCTCTGAACAGCTGTGGGGTCTGTCCCTCAGGGGGTGGGTGTTGGCACCGCCCTGGACCATGGGTCCCCCCTGCATCCTCTCTGGGCACCCCAAGCTTCTGTGCTCAAGGCCAGTGGAGGGGATGGCTCTTGCCCATGTCCTGGGGTGTGGAGTGGGTTTTTATCCCTGCCTGTGTAGGCAGCCTGCCCTGCAGAGCTGCTGCCACCAGCAGGACCATTGCTCTGGCTGCAGGGCCATGGTGGGTGAATGGGTGTGTGGCGAGGAGCCCCTCTCCTCCCACCTAAGCCTGGTTTCTTTGTGCCATAGGGACCATCACCCACTGAGCCACTCTGCCCATCGCCATGTCCTTTGGCTTCCCAGCCTCTCATGGCCCCTGCCCCCCTCCTTTTGGGCCTCCGCTCAGGGCTGCACCACTCCGGCAGCACCATCTTCACTGCTGCTCCATTTCCAGCCTGATTTATTTCTGCTGCTCTGCAGCTCGGCTGTTTTCCTTGCTATTAAGCCGGCTCCGGGTTTCTTCTGCATGAGGTCGTTAATGCAGTGAGCAGCCATGGCCCCGTCCCAGCAGCTCTGCAGGCTCTGCAAGCTGTGGCGTCTCCCATGGCCCAGCAGTGCCTGCCCTCAGTGGTGGCACCTCCAGACACCTCCCTGCCTTGAGGTGCAGCCAGTGAGGCTGCAGGCCCTGCTCCTGTGGTGCGTGTCGTGGAGCAGGACCAGGCTTCTGGCCACTCGCCGCGCTCCCAGGCACCACACCGGGACCATCCCTGCCACGATTGCGTGCAGAGCATCTGGCCGCATCCTGCCCCTGCAGGCACAGCGCTGTGAGCAGCCCCAGTGCACTCACCCACCATGAGTTATTGCTGCCAGCGTCCCGCCGGGAGGGTTCCCCATGGATCCACACCACTCACCTCACTGCGTGGATGCGCCCGGCCGCGCAGGGCAGCACGTGGCTCCTGGGGACAGGCACGAGCCTCCCCTGCCCATGTGTGGCTCAGAGGTGATGCTGATGGCTGGACGCGGGAGCTGCCCTCGCCTGTCCTGGGATGGGGCACAAGTGCGGTGCCCACGGCCCCTACCGCTGGAGCTGGGTGCAGCTGCAGCCCCCTGCAGCAACAGCCTTGCAGGGTGGCCACTCTCGCAGCACAGGTTGGGGCTGGGGCTGCATGGGTGACTCTGCACTGTCCCCACAGGAGATGGCAATCCCAAGGAGAGCAGCCCCTTCATCAATAGCACGGACCTGGAGAAGGGAAAAGAGTATGATGGCAAGAACATGGCCCTCTTTGAGGTAGGGCACACGCGGTGGGGAGAGGGGTCCATGGGGAGGGGCTGAGCTGGGTAGCTCCCACAGCACCTGATCTGCGCCCTGGCACCCAGAGCATCAGGCTGTGTCCGCTCTGCTGCAGCCATGCCAGCGGGCAGGCAGGGCAGTGGCATCTGGTGAGGAGCTGGTGTTGTGGGGCTGGCCAGGGCCCTGAAGGACGTGCTCATGGCGCTGGGCTCTGCTCTCTGCAGGAGGAGATGGACACCAGCCCCATGGTCTCGTCCCTGCTGAGTGGGCTGGCCAACTACACCAACCTGCCGCAGGGGAGCCGGGAGCACGAGGAGGCCGAGAACAATGACGGGGGCAAGAAGAAGCCGGTGCAGGTGCGGATGCAGCCCCTTCTCCCGGGCGCCCCGACATGTGCTGGGCACTGCTTTCACCAGGGTCCTTGGCTGTGTTGCAGGAGGAGCGGGACCCCTCGCTCCTCTGCCAGCCAGGCCTGTGAGCATTGATGGCTGCCCGTTCCTTTGGCAGGCCCCGCGGATGGGCACCTTCATGGGCGTCTACCTGCCCTGTCTCCAGAACATCTTTGGGGTCATTCTTTTCCTGCGCCTCACCTGGGTGGTGGGGATCGCCGGCATCATGGAGTCCTTCTGCATGGTCTTCCTCTGCTGCTCTTGTGTGAGTGATGGAGCCACCGGGTCCCCCCCTTACCTCCCTAAGGTCTGGGGGTCACCAGCCAGGCTGGGCAGGCTGTGGATGCAGGCACATACTGCCCTGCCCCTGCCCCTGCCCCTCTTAGAGGAAGGAGAAGCCTTCTGCTTCCCAAAGGAATCAGCAGCAGAACCGTGCTCAAACGGTGACCCAGATCATAGCAGCATGTGAGGGGATGTGGTGGGGGGATGCAGAGGGAGGGATGTGGAGGGGGATCCCTTGCCCTGGCCCCATATGCTGTGCTGCAGTGAGCCATCCCAACAGGACAGTGACCCCAGGGTCAGGGGGCTGAACATGGGCAGCATCCTGGGCATCCCAGGGACTGCCTGCCCCTCGCAGCACTGCCAGCCAGCAGCCTGCCTGCCTGTCCATCCATCTGCCCGTCCTGGACCTGTGGCACGTCTCAGCATGGCCCCACGGAGCCGCATGTCCCAGCATGCTCCCAGCTCTCCCTTCCTGCTCCCCAGCGTGGAGGGAGCTCTGCCAGGCGCTGACATCGTGTTTCTTCCCGCAGACAATGCTGACGGCCATTTCCATGAGCGCGATCGCCACCAACGGTGTGGTGCCAGGTACAGCCGAGCCCGTGTCCGTGTGTGTGCCATGGGCGAGGGGCGCCGGCCCCCTGCGGGTCCCTGTGTCCAAAAGGGCCGTGTTGCATGGGGGCTCACAGCAGCACCAGCCGCTCCCCGGCTTCTGCCACCCCCCGTGCGGGTTCCCCATGGCCCTGGCGAGCGCAGAGCTGGGGCTGCCACCCGTCCCCGGCGCCGCGAGATGCAGATGGCAGCGGGAGCCGCCAGCCACGGCTCCTCCCTCCGCCAGACTGGCGCGGCCGCGGGGGAGACGCGGTGGCAGGAGCACGGGAGCCGCGGGCTGGGCGGTGGGGTCTCTGCCCCGGGAGGCACCGCAGGGTCTGGTGTGCGGGCTGGCACCCCCGGGGCACGCCCAGCCCGGGGGGCTGCACTGGCGTGGTTGATCTGCCATGGGCTGCTCTGCCATGGGCTGTTTTGCTGGGCTGGGCATGGCACTGATGGCCCCAGCACATGGTGCAATTAGAGCTATTCATCATCCTGCTGCTGCAGTGGGACCATCGATCCCAGCAGCACCACTGTAAGGGCTCCTCTGGGAGGACGGAGCAGGACATGGCCCGTGTACCTGAGGCTTCATTGCCCATCTGGTGTCCCAGGGGACAACGTGTCTCCACAGCCATCACACCTGGCTGCTGGGCTCCCGTGAAACAGCTCTGCCAGCCTGGCTGTTCTGGGGCCCTGGGGACTGCATCCTGCTTCGTGCTGGAGCAGGGTCCAGGGCTGCCCTGGCTCCATCCGGTCCTCTGTGATGCCTGGCAGGGCTGAGGTTGCCACTGGGTCTGGCTGGGACCCACCTTTGCTCTCTTTGCAGCGGGTGGATCCTACTACATGATCTCACGCTCCCTGGGACCTGAGTTTGGTGGGGCCGTGGGGCTCTGCTTCTACCTGGGCACCACCTTTGCCGGCGCCATGTACATCCTGGGCACCATCGAAATCCTGCTGGTGCGTGTCTGGTTCTTCCCCTCACATGGTGCCGAGGGGTCAAGTCCTAGCAGGGCAGCTCTGCCCTTGCCTGCCCATGCTGCCCGCTCCTCATGGCCTGTGAGGGAGCTGAGGCTTTGCAGTGGGGCTGAGGGTTCCCCTCCACAAGGCGTTTAGCAGTGATGCCATGACTCTCTCCCAGGCCTACATCTTCCCGGCTATGGCCATCTTCAAGGCAGAGGACGCCAGCGGGGAGGCAGCAGCGATGCTCAACAACATGCGTGTGTACGGCACCTGCGTGCTGACCTGCATGGCCACGGTGGTGTTTGTGGGGGTCAAGTACGTCAACAAGTTTGCCCTGGTCTTCCTGGGCTGCGTCATCCTCTCCATCCTCGCTATCTATGCTGGTGTCATCAAGTCAGCCTTTGACCCACCAAGCTTCCCGTGAGTACAGTGTCTCGTGGGGCTGCGGCGGGGCCAGTGTGTGTGCATGTGCTGAGTGCCTGCCCCCCCCCAGGATCTGCCTGCTGGGCAACAGGACCCTCTCGCGCCACGGCTTCGACCTCTGCACCAAGGTGGTGATGGAGGGGAACGAGACAGTGGGCTCCAAGCTCTGGGAGCTCTTCTGCACCTCCCGCTTCCTCAATGCCACCTGCGACGAGTACTTCGCTATGAACAACGTGACCGAGATCGAGGGCATCCCTGGCGCCGCCAGCGGCCTTATCCAAGGTGGGCTTGGCACAGGGACAGAGGCATGGGAATGGGCACAGGGATGGAAGAGCAGGGAGAGAGGTGTGGGGATGTGGGTGCAAGGAAGGAGGCACAGGATTAGGCACAAATGAGACATTGGAAGGAGTTCTTCCCTGTGAGGGTGCTGAGGCGCTGGCACAGGGTGCCCAGAGAAGCTGTGGCTGCCCCATCCCTGGCAGTGCTCAAGGCCAGGTTGGACACAGGGGCTTGGAGCAAGCGGCTCCAGTGGAAGGGGTCCCTGCCCGTGGCAGGGGTTGGAGCTGGAGGAGCTTTAAGTTCTCTTCAACCCAAACCAGGCTGGGGTTCTATGATTTTATGACAAGCCCCAGGGGAGCTGTGGTGGGGCAGTGGCCATGCTGGCAGGGCTGGTGGAGAAGCCGGTGCCATGGGGGGCATTGTGGGCATGGATGGGTGGCCGGCCCCTTGGCCATGCCAGGCTGTTGTTGTGGGGGCAGCTGGGTGATCCCTGCTGTGGGTGATCCCTGCCGTGGGCTGCTCTGCCACTCGGGCACCGTGAGCCGCGCTCACACTGTACCAAGCAGCAGGGTGGACTCCAGCACCATCAACTGAGCTGGATGCTGCAGCTGCCTGTGTGGGGTCTGTGCCAGCCGGACTGCAGCAGGATGGCTCCAAGGATGCCCAAAGGCTGAGGAGGAATAAATCCTCCCTCCACTTCCGCTTGGCCTTTGGAAAGGCTGGTATCGATCTGAGGTTTTGTGAGGAGCGATCGCCCCTAAGGGGCACTTTGTTGCTGCGGCTGCAGCCGCACCTGGAGAGTGGCCATGGCTGCAGAAGAGCTCGTAACTTTGCTGGGAGGAGCCACTCGTGACCTGTTTTCCTGGAGCCGCTGGTCCGTTTGCCCAGTGCTCACCGTCCACAGTGGGCAGTGGAGGCCGATGCTCGGTGCCACGCTTGGGTTGTTGGACCCTGCTGTGGGAGCTTGGACTTCACTAAGCCCGTGGTGCTTGGGGCTGTGGCTGCCAGGCTGTGTCGCAGCAAGGTGGTAGAGTGCATTCGCTGGGTATTCGGGAGGCTCCTGATGGTCTGAGGTCTTGTGGCCTGGAGCCTTGGTTGAAAGGCTGAGGCCTTGTGGAGAAGGAGTATCTGGCTGCTGAGTACAGCCCTTTTCTGCTGGGGAGGGGATGCAGTCCCCAGCCCAGCCTGACAGTCAGGGCAGCAGCCAGCAGACGCTCTCTCACCTGGGGTGTGCAGGGCAGAGCCAGGGCTGACAGCATCTGACGGGGCTGGCAATATTGTGAGTCAGGGTGTCACCACGCGGTGCCGGCAGAGTTGGCTGGGGATGGCTGTGCCCAGGCACTGGGTGTCCCTGCGAGGAGAAATGAGCTGTTCTGGGAGGATGAGCTGGGCAGGGTGCTGAGGGCTCGTCCCTGTGGACCTGCTCAGTCGCTGTGCCCAGGTGCTTGCTGCTCTCTGCTGCTCCAGTTTCTCACTATGATGCGCAGCCAAGGCAGCACGCGGAGGGACACTAAGCCTGTTACATCAGCCCTGCGCTCGTAATCCTATCACAAACATTACCAAGTTGCTCTGACACGATCCACTTTCCTTAAACCTGTGTTGATCAGCATTAATTATATTACCCTCTTAATTATTTGCTACTGCAATCCTGTGTCATCTGCCCCAGTATCTTGCAGGATTGATACCAGTGGCAGAGCAGACCCACTCCAGTCGCTCACCCGTGCTGCTTGTCTGGGTGTTTTTGCACATTTGTGATGGGCTGGGGATGCCACGTCCCTCACCCGCTGGATGCCAGTGGCCCTGGTGCTCAGTGATGCTGGAGAGGGGAGAGGTGGTGCTCCCTCCCTTTGGGCTGTGGGGCAGGAGGTGCTGCGCTGGGTGTGGGTGATTCTCCAGCACCTCCTCATGCCAGCCTCTGCCTCCTCATAGAGAACCTCTGGAGCTCGTACCTGACCAAGGGTGTGATTGTGGAGAAGCGGGGGCTGCCCTCCGTGAGCACCCCTGACACACCGGTGGACATGGACCAGCCCTACGTCTTCAGCGACATGACCTCTTACTTCACGCTGCTCGTCGGCATCTACTTCCCCTCGGTCACAGGTGGGAACCGTGGTCATGCCAAGGGGCACTGGTTGGCACATGTGCCATGGTGTGCTCCAGCACAGCCCAATGTGCACTGCCTTGTGCTGAGTGCGGGGATTGGTGCAGGGATAGGTGCAGGGATGGATGTAGGATGGATATGGGGTTGGGTGCAGAGATGGATGGGAGGATGGATGAGGGGATGGATGCATGGATGGATATGGGGTTGGGTGAGAGGATGGATGTGAGAATGGATGCAGGGATGGATGCGGGGATGGATGTGAGGATGGATGCAGGGATGGATGCAGGGATGGATGTGAGGATGGATGCAGGGATGGATGTGAGGATGGATGCAGGGATGGATGCAGGGATGGATGTGAGGATGGATGAAGGGATGGATGCGGGGATGGATGTGAGGATGGATGCAGGGATGGATGCGGGGATGGATGCGGGGATGGATGCAGGGATGGATGCAGGGATGGATGCAGGGATGGATGCGGGGATGGATGCAGGGATGGATGCGGGGATGGATGCGGGGATGGATGTGGGGATGGATGCAGGGATGGATGCGGGGATGGATGCAGGGATGGATGCGGGGATGGATGCGGGGATGGATGCAGGGATGGATGCAGGGATGGATGCGGGGATGGATGCAGGGATGGATGCGGGGATGGATGCGGGGATGGATGCGGGGATGGATGCGGGGATGGATGCAGGGATGGATGCGGGGATGGATGCAGGGATGGATGCGGGGATGGATGCAGGGATGGATGCAGGGATGGATGCGGGGATGGATGCAGGGATGGATGTGGGGATGGATGCAGGGATGGATGCGGGGATGGATGCAGGGATGGATGCAGGGATGGATGCGGGGATGGATGCAGGGATGGATGTGGGGATGGATGCAGGGATGGATGCGGGGATGGATGCAGGGATGGGTGCAGGGATGGATGCGGGGATGGATCGCAGCCCGCACCTCCCGCGCACCCACCCGCGCTCCAGATCTGACGGAGCCGCTCGGCGCTGACGTCCCAGCGCTCGGATATTTATAGCTCCCGGGGGCGGAGGAGCCCCCCCGGCCCAGTCCCGCTGCGGAGCCGCCGCGGTGCCTCCGGCGGGTCCCGCTCCGCTGATGCCGGAGCCGGGTGCTCCCGGGGCTGTCCCGGGCAGGGCGGTCACCGCCCGAGTCTGGCGCGGGGGGGCTGGGGGGCCTCCGGCCGGCCGGGCCCCGCAGCGCCGCTCCGCGCACAGACCCTGCCGGCCGCAGGTCCCGCTGCTCCTGTGGCGCTGGTGCCGTCCCCTCGGTGGCTCGGGCTGGCTGCAGGCGGCCGCAGGGCTGGGCGGCGGCTGCCCTGGCCGATGCCGCAACAGGAACGCGGGTCCTCCCTCTGGCTGCGCCGGACCCGCTGGCCCCAGCCATGGCGCAGCTGTGTCCCAGCCTGATCTGCCTTCCCAGCGCAGCGCCTGGGCTGGACCCTGTCAGTGCCGCAGCCGCCATCACTGATTGAGCTAATTAAGGGCTAATGAGACAACTCACTTAAAAGCGTTTTGTGCTAATCCTTGAGTGGTCTCAGGCTGCGGCTTGGGGAGGGGGAAGTGCTGGAGGGCACAGGGAAGGGTGGACTGGGGACCCCGAGTCATGGCAGTGCCAGCTCCACTGCCAGCTCTGTGCCCGCGCCTGTCCCGGCACACCGCAGGGCTGGTGCCCTGCAGCACCCAAGGCTTGCACTGTGCCTGGCATCAGCTGTGCTGCTGGGGGCTGCACCGGGCACCATCCGCTCTCATCCCAGGCATCATGGCCGGCTCCAACCGCTCCGGAGACCTGCGGGACGCCCAGAAGTCCATCCCCACAGGCACCATCCTGGCCATCGCCACCACCTCGGCTGTCTGTATCCTTCAGGGCTTGCCTAAGCCTGGGCCATGGGCTGGGGGTGTTTGGGTTTGCTGTTTAGGGACCCGCTTAGGTCCTCCACTGGGCTGGGACAGGGGTCCCGGCACCCCACTGGTGGTGGTGGTTCATGGGGGGCCTCCACAGCCTCCTGGCTCTCCTTGACCTGCTGGCAGATATCAGCTCTGTCGTCCTCTTCGGGGCGTGCATCGAGGGGGTCGTCCTGCGTGACAAGTGAGTGTCCCATGGCCGTGCAGGGCTGGGGGGAGCCTTGCAGACCCCCGGGAACGGGCTGGGGCAGGAGTGGCCCCGATGGGAGGTGGGGACATCGGTGGGGGGCTGCAGCTGGGACACACCGGGCAGAAGGAGTGGCACTGGGGGGTCTGCGGCGGTCTGGGGTGAGAGCGCAGGGGGTTGGGGGTGGCTCTCGGGGGAGACCCGAACTTGTAACAGGCGTTAAGGGCTCGTTCGTGCCCTGCCGTGTCGCGCGTGTCCCCCCCCCGATGTTTCGCTGCGCATCCGCAGCCCTTCCTCCCGCTCCCACGCTGCCGGCAGCGCTCGTTTGTCAACAGGCGGATCTGGGGCAGCCCAGCGCGCTGCCGCTGCAGGTGACACTTCTGGGTCGCCAGCACCAGCACAACCTGGATCCAACCACACGCAGCCTTAGCGGCTTCCTCCCGGCACAGGGAACGGGGAGCCCCCGTCCCCTGCCTCCCCTTGTCCCCTGCCACTGTCACGGATGCCAGGATGGGGACAGACTCCCAGTAACTGAGACCCCACTCACGTGCTTGCCCCCCGGGGGATTGGGGACCATCACCAGCCAGGGCTGGGCCCTTCCCTGGTCCTGTCCGGTCCCCCCATGGTGGTGTCTAACCTGCTGTGGGGCTGAGTTGTGCCCCTGTGGCATTCATGGGGCTCAGACACAGGATGGAGCCACAGGTGATGCTGGTGCCCCACAGGTTTGGTGAAGCTGTGAATGGGAACCTGGTAGTTGGCACCTTGGCATGGCCGTCCCCATGGGTCATTGTCATCGGCTCCTTCTTCTCCACGTGTGGGGCTGGGCTGCAGAGCCTCACCGGAGCCCCCCGCCTCCTGCAAGCCATCTCCAGGGATGGGATCGTGCCCTTCCTCAGGGTAGGTGTCCCCCGAGCCCAGTCAGCCCCAAGCACCCACCATGGCCATGGTTCTGCCAGCACGGGAGCCTGGTGAGCGCCCGCTCTGCCTCCCTTCCTCCCGCGGGTACCGGCGGTGGGCGGCCGCAGTGGGCCGCGGTGTCGGTGGGACGCTAGGGTGGGAACGGGCAAGCCCCCCGCTGCCGCGCCGCTCCGTATTTATGTGCTCTCTGAAGACGCGTCCTCACTGCCCCATCTCTCCAAATCCAAGCCGACAGCTCCCCCCAGGGAAGAGCGGGCTAATTTTATCCTCCTTCCTCTCGCTCGCTCGCGCCGCCCGCAGCCTCTAATGCATCCAGACACGCACCCCTGTCGCCTGCCTTGCACCGGGCCCCCCCTGTTCCCACAGCCGCAGCGTGTCCGTCCCCGGCACGGGATGCCTGACTCCACACTGACTGAGCTGGGGCTCGTCCCTGGCTGGGGCCCGGGGGGCACAGGGGCTGCTCTGGGTGTGGGGTCTGCCAGGAATGGGGCTGTACCAGCAGTGGGAGCCAGTCCTGCCAGCCCTGGGACCGCTGACCTGGCAGGACCTGGCACAGGATCATAGAATGGTTTAGGTTGGAAAGGACCTTAAGATCATCCAGTTCCACCCCCCTGCCGTGGGCAGGGATGCCTCACATGAGACCATGTTTCCCAAGGCTCTGTCCTACCTGGCCTTGAACGCTGCCAGGGATGGGGCACTCCACTGGCTTGGGATGTGTCAGCTCCCATGTGACCCCTGGCCCCAGCTTCTGCCAGGGCTGGGTGCACAGCGGGGTCTGACACGTGCCCTCCCCGCCTGCTCCCAGGTCTTCGGCCACGGCAAAGCCAATGGGGAGCCGACGTGGGCACTGCTGCTCACAGCCTGCATCTGCGAGATCGGGATCCTGATCGCCTCCCTGGACGAGGTGGCTCCCATCCTCTCCATGTAGGCAGCATGCTCTGGCCACACACACCTTTGCGAGTGGCGGATGGGCACGTCCCCTCACCCAGGCCTGGCGGGCGGCACATGTGGGTCTCAGCTCCTCGGGGGTTTTTTTCCCCATTGCCCTAGCCCCTGCCCAGGAAGAAGGGAACCCCTCAGGGACCCCAGATCCCCTCCTTGGCTGGTGTTGGGGTCTGGTTGCTCTGTGTCCCTCAGCTCCCTTGTCCATCGGGGGGCCCCGCTCCAGCATCGGCCATGTGGGGCTGGGAGGTGCGGTAGGGTCTGGCTGTGGCCCTGGAGCTCCTGGCTCAGCCTCATGCTCTCTCCTGCAGGTTTTTCCTCATGTGCTACATGTTTGTCAACCTGGCATGTGCAGTGCAGACGCTGCTGCGGACGCCCAACTGGCGGCCCCGATTCCGCTACTACCACTGGTGAGCAGGGATAGGATGGGACAGGAATGAATGGGTGTCCTGACACACCCTGTCACCCGCACCGCCCCGGTCACTGCTGCGGGCCGGGGCACGCTGACCACGCAGTGCTTTCCGCAGGACCCTGTCATTCCTGGGCATGAGCCTCTGCCTGGCGCTGATGTTCATCTGCTCCTGGTACTATGCCCTGGTCGCCATGCTCATCGCTGGCCTCATCTACAAATACATCGAGTACCGCGGGTAAGGGTGGCTGGGGTGCCACAGACCCTGCCCAGCACTGACAGATGCCCCTGGCTGCTCATCCTGGGGTACTCTGGGGTGCCAGGGTGGCGATCCATGGTGGAGCATCCCTTATGTGCCGCCGGTTCCCACAGGGCGGAGAAGGAGTGGGGCGACGGGATCCGGGGGCTGTCCCTGAGCGCGGCCCGCTATGCCCTGCTGCGGCTGGAGGAGGGACCCCCTCACACCAAGAACTGGAGGTGAGGTTGGGGGGGCTGTGGGGACCAGGGGCACCGGGGCTGGCTGGGGCATGGGCACTGACTGCAGAACCATCCCTCCAGGCCGCAGCTGCTGGTCCTGGTCCGCGGAGATCAGGAGCAGAACGTGGTGCACCCGCAGCTCCTGTCCTTCACGTCGCAGCTCAAGGCTGGCAAGGGCCTCACTATCGTGGCCTCCGTGCTGGAAGGGACCTTCCTGGACAACCACCCACAGGCACAGAGGGCAGAGGAGGTGAGAGCTGCCCACGCCAGGGCTGCTGCCATCCTGGGAGTGCTGCTGCCCCATGGCCAGGGCTGGTGGACCTGGCTGGCCGCGAGAGCACTGGGGTGGCACTGGGCAGAGCCCAAAGACTTGATGTTTTGCCTGTGCCTGGGGCACCGTGGGGACCTCTGGACCCATGCCCCTTTTCTCAGATTCCAGAGACAGCAGCACCAGGCAGGCAGGGGTCCCAGTCTCAGCTGCAGCAGGGCTTGGCATGGCACAGTGCATGGCACATGGCGTGGCACATAGCATGTGGCACGGTGCATGGTACATTGCACACAGCACACAGCATGGCCCAGCCTGGCAAGGTGCTGCTGTTCTGAGCAGCCCCTCCGCTGTCCTGCAGCTGCCACAGCCACCAGAGCCCCGACCCTCCCCACAGCCCCCCCAGCCCCATGGGCCCCCAGCCACAGGGCCAGGGTGGGACTCGGCTCCTTTCCCCACTGGAGCAGAGCCATCCCCACCCCCAGCCCAGCATCACATTAACAAGATTAAGCCCTCGGAAGCAAACACTTTCTCTCCCATGCAGACATGTTATAATTTCTCTGAGTAAATACCTCTAATTGCTGCTCTGCCGCCCGGCAGAGCCCTGGCACGGGGACACCCCCTGCTTGGCGCAGCGCAGCCATGCACCAGCACCGCTCACCATCGGGGCTTACCCCTTCCAGCCTGGAGCCGCCAGCCTGCCCTGGGGCACAGAGACCCAGCACCCCACGGGGTCCTGCACCGCACACCCTGCACCCACATCCCTTACTCCACAGCCTGCACCCACATCCCTTACTCCACAGCCTGCACCCACATCCCTTACTCCACACCCTGCACCCACATCCCTTACTCCACACCCTGCACCCACAGGCCATGGTGCCACAGCTGGGGCTGTGGCTGCCCCCGGCACCGGGCACCCATGCCCCGTTCCGCCGGTCTCTGACCTCCCTCTCCCACCAGTCCATCCGCCGCCTGATGGAAGCGGAGAAGGTGAAGGGCTTCTGCCAGGTCGTGATCTCCTCCAACCTGCGGGATGGGATGTCCCACCTCATCCAGTCCAGCGGGCTGGGGGGGCTGCAGCACAACACGGTGCTGGTGGGGTGGCCCCGCAGCTGGCGCCAGAAGGAGGATCACCAGACCTGGAGGAACTTCATCGGTAGGTGCCATAGAGGGTGGGTGATGCCGCTGCCGCGAGGCTGTGACCCGCTGCCGTTGACTTGGCCCTTCCCCTCCAGAGCTGGTGCGAGAGACCACGGCCGGGCATCTGGCCCTGCTGGTGGCCAAGAACGTCGCCATGTTTCCGGGCAACCAGGAGCGGTTCTCCGAGGGCCACATTGACGTCTGGTGGATTGTGCATGACGGGGGGATGCTCATGCTGCTGCCCTTCCTCCTGCGGCACCACAAGGTAGCCCGGGTCCCACGGTGTGGGGCAGGGGGCCGGGGCCATCCCCGCCGGGCCGTGGCCATGCCTCCCTCCCTTGCAGGTCTGGCGCAAGTGCAAGATGCGCATCTTCACGGTGGCACAGATGGACGACAACAGCATCCAGATGAAGAAGGACCTGACCACATTCCTGTACCACCTCCGCATCACTGCAGAGGTGGAGGTGGTAGAGATGGTGAGTGCTAGGATGGGGCATGTGCCGCAGCTGGGGATGCTGCATGTGGGGGAGCCAGATTGACCCTGCCCTGGGGGGACACGGCACCATGGTGGGGGAAACCCACTGCCACAGGGACACATAGGTCCATGGAGAAGTGCAGGGCCAGGCTGGCAGCAGTGGGTGCAGCTGACCCTGCACCATGGTTTCTCCTGCTCCCCTCCACAGCACGAGAGCGACATCTCTGCCTACACCTATGAGAAGACGCTGGTGATGGAGCAGCGCTCCCAGATCCTCAAGCAAATGCACCTCACCAAGAACGAGCGGGAGCGGGAGGTGAGGCTGCAGCACAGCCTATGGGGGTCCAGCCCCATGGTGGCTTTGCTGCACTCATCCTGCAGGGTAGCAGGCTGGGGTCTGCCTGGCCAAAGCCCCTCTGCCTGCTCCCCTGGCTGACTCCGTCCTGCACAGATCCAGAGCATCACGGACGAGTCCCGTGGCTCCATCCGGCGCAAGAACCCGGCCAACACGCGCCTGCGCCTGAGCGTTCCTGAGGAGCAGGGGGGCGACGGCGAGGAGAAGCCGGAGGAGGAGGTGAGGGACGGTGTCAGGACGGGGCTGGGCTCCCGGCTGCCCCCAGCCCCTGCCCACCGGCGCCCTCTCCTCTCTGCAGGTCCAGCTCATCCATGACAAAAACGCCACCACCTTCTCCAGCAGCTCCCAGTCCCCCGGTGACGAGGTGGAGACGGCCCCTGAGAAGGTGCATCTCACCTGGACCAAGGAGAAGTCTGTTGCTGAGAAGAACAAGAGCAAGAGCCCCGTCAGCCCTGAGGGCATCAAGGACTTCTTCAACATGAAGCCGTACGGTCCCACATGCTGCCCCCCCATCCCCCCGGATCCCTCACCCCGCTCATCCCTGCCTGCCCCAGGCAGGGCCCTGGCAGCACTTTACTCAGAGGAGGGGCCCCCGCAGCCCCTGAGCTGAGCCCTGCGATTGGTGGTGGGAGGTGTGTGGGGGTCCCTCAGTGTGTGCAGGGATGTGGGGGCACACGTGGCGCTCACTCTCCTCTTTCTTTCTTTCTTTCTTTCTCTCCCCCTCCGCCCTGGCCCCGTCGTGCTCCTGGCAGGGAGTGGGAGAACCTGTAAGTGTGGGTTTGGCTGGGGCTGGGCCAGGGTGGGGAAGCTGGGCCACACTCACAGCGTCGCGGTTGCCCCATGCACGAGTGGGGCTGGTGCCGCCGGCGCAGCCCCTGTGGCCATGCAGTGCCCGCACCGCTGCCCCATCTGCCCTGGCTCACTGCAGAGAGCTCCCTGCAGACCTGGCTCGGGCACCAGTGGTGACACTTGAGCATCGGCTCCCTCATGGCGCGGCCAGAGCAGCCGCGATGTGCTGCTGCCCATGGGCACCGTGCACAGCCCTGCAGCTCACCGCTGCCACTGCGGGCAGAGAGCTCACTGGACCCCAGCTCGTGGCACCCCTTGGGGCTGGTGGCTGCTGCCGTCCCTGTGCCCACACGTGCTGTCACCCGCAGGAACCAGTCCAACGTGCGGAGGATGCACACGGCTGTGAAGCTCAACGAGGTGATTGTGAAGAAGTCCCAGGACGCCAAGCTGGTCCTGCTGAACATGCCAGGGCCTCCCCGCAACCGGAAAGGGGATGAGAACTGTATCCTTCCTGTGGGGCCACTGCCCCGGGCTGGCCTGAGCCCAGACCCCCCTACACCTCTTGCCCCCAGCTGGGTCCAGGCTGCCGGCCCCGCAGAGCCAATGTACATGGGGCAGGTGCTGGGGGCACCTGGCATTGCACCCACGTGTGTGAGTGCTGCAGTGGGCCCAGCCGCGGTCTGCGTTGTGTGGCACCAGTGGTTCCCCTGGCCCCTCGGCTCAGCACAGCTCCTGGCTCTGCTGTGGGGCTGTCGCTGCCATGGGCTCTGCTCCCCGGGTTGGAGGCCTGGCGGGGCTGGGGCAGAGCGGCCCCCATGCTCTGGTGTTGGTCCTTGACGGCCGCGCAGACATGGAGTTCCTGGAGGTGCTGACGGAGCACCTGGACCGAGTGCTCCTGGTGCGCGGCGGGGGCCGGGAGGTCATCACCATCTACTCCTGAGGCACGGCGCGAGAGGTTCGTCTGCACGCTGAGAGCCCCGCCACCCCCTTGCACCGCGCCGGAGGGAAGGCCGGATGGCAGCCGGTGCACAGAAACTTCACCTGGCTTTGGCCGTGCCCCTGATCTCTCCATTCGAACTGCAGCACCAGATCTTCCGGGAGCATCCAGCACCAGAGCAGCTGTTCCTCATTGCAACATCACAGCACTGCTGTCCTTGTTTATATATAAATATATACAGTGTACCGCGGACCGAGCACCAGAGCCCCGCGCTGCCGCCGCTGCCCCCCTGCGGGGCCAGCCCCAGCACCGCAGCCCCTGGCTGGGCAGGAGGGCGCCGTGCCCAGCCCCACCGTGCCGCTGCCCTGCGCCGAGCCCGGCGGGACGCGCCGGTGCCCCGTGACCGCCGCCGCGGCGCTGGGGACGGCAGAGGCCTCCCGCACGCCTCCCTCGCCAGCGCTGCTCTCGCCGCCCCGGCAGCCCCGCGCCAGCACCGCCCTGGACAGCCCGACCCGACCTCGGTGCCGCCGCCGCAAGAGGCCACGGGCCGAGCCTGTGGAGATGCAGCGTGATGGTTTGGAGGGGGCAGAGGGCGGGGGGCAGCCGCGGCGGGCGGGTGCTGGGGTGCTCCCCGTCCCCGTCCCCGTCCCCACCCACTGCGGGTTCCCGCTGCCCGGGTGCTCTCCCGGTGCTTGCGCAGCGGTTGCAGCGCGGAGCTGCGCTCCCGGAGCCGAGCAGGGGCCCCGCCGTGTGCGCCCCGCGCCGGGCGGCGCCGCTCACCCCTGGCGCCGGCTCCCGGCCCAGCTGCAGTCCCAGCCCCACTCCCCCCACACTGCGCCGGGGCCCCGGCCAGCCCCTGCTCGTGCGTTGGGGTGCCCCGATGCGCCACCGGGCTCCCTGCTGCTCCCAGGGCTTCGCTGCTAACCCGGCCCCAGGCAGGCGCGGAGGCTGCGCTGGAGCTGCCAGGACGTCTGGATCTCTGCGTTAACATACGCAAGGTGCATCTGGCTGCTCGGAGAGGCCTGACCCCGCAGCGAGGGCTGAGCTCGGGGTCCCGCCACTGCAGCATCAGGGCGCTCCCTCACCGGGCGCCCCGGCAGAGCTCAGACGTGTCCTGCCTCAGGCAGCCGCTGCAGGGTCGCCCCCAGTTGTCCCGTCCCCCCCCAGCATCTCTCATGCCAGAGAAACTGAGGAGCTTTTAACAAATGTGAACGGTTCCAGGAACCAGGCGGGAGCGGTGCCGAGGGCCCCGCGGCCCCCGCCCAGCCCCGTGTACATAGTGTACATAATACAGTACGTGTATTTTTAAAGTGATCATATTTATGTTAATAGAACCAGATGAAGTCTATATATAGAGATCTATATCTATTCTGAGAGATGCAGGGCTCTGCTAGCACCAGGCCATGGGGATGGAGAGCCGAGACCTGCCTGTTGCACTGGGTGTGCTGGGGCCGCGGTGGAGGCTGCAGCTCCCCTGGCCCCAGCAGCCCCTGGCGAAGGGCCAGGTCACAGGTTCCTTCTCTTCTCAATTCAGCTTCTCAAGAGTTTTCAGGGAAAAGAAGTCACAGACTTTTCTGAACTTACTTCACAGCAGATTTGAGCTTCCACTCCAAGTGCAGCCTGCTAAGAGTTGCCCTCTCCCGGCTGCCCTGTGCCAGCCTGGCCCGAATCAGCAGCGCTTGGTCCCAGCAGCGGGTGCCCCCCGTGTCCCCAGTCCTCGTGCATGGCCTGGCAGGAGCTGCCTGCCCGAACCTTTTGCCAGCTCCCTCCTCCCTCCGCGCCAGGCTCCAGTTCCCGCTCGCTCTGCAGAGCTCCTCTGCACCTCCAGGTCCAGGCCAAAGCTGTTCGGGGCTGCTTGGAGAAAAAGCAGTGGGGCTTCTTATTTCTTTTCTAACTTTTCTTTATGATGCAGCGTGGACACTCTCCCAGGCCAAAACCGAGCCCCAGCTTCACATCTGTGCTTGCTCATACCTTGCTTTTCCTCTCCATCACTCCCAAAGTGCCTCCCTTCGCTCCGGCAGCAGCCCCAGCCTGACTTCCTGCCAGCTTTCACTACCTGCACGGCTGCATCGGTCTGTGCCGCGGGCTCTGGGGTGGCGGCTCTCCCGGGGGCACGAGGAGCTTGGTGTTCACAGGAGGTAACCACCGGGGTGAGCTGAGGCCTGGGTTTGGCGCAGGAGCTCTGGACGGCTGGTGCAGACACACAGGGCAGCGTCTGCTCTTGGACGAGCAGGCAGGCAGCCGCAAGTCCTTTAGCTTTGGAAAGGGCAGCCCCACGGCAACCAGGGCGTGCTGTGTGCAGCTGCCCTGCCCCTCGGAGCTGATCCTGCACCACCACCCAAGCCCATGTGCTGTTTCCAGCCTCCCAGAGTGATTTGAGGCAAGGGGAGGCGAGTGCAGCAACCTGCCCGCTCACCTCATGGGCCAGCTCCATGCCTGTCGGGCCTGGGGTGCCTGTCAGCGCCTGCTCCTGGCACCTGCCCTCCCCTCCCAGCCTGGCTCTTGCCCTGCCGCTGGCCCTGCAGCCCTGAGCCGGGTCTCCCCTCCTGCCCCAGGTCTGCCCCGAGGGCCGTGGGGCAGGGTCAGGTCGTGCCTCTCCTGAGGCTCCATCCGCCTCGACGGCCACGGGTGCAGGGAGAGGGGTCAGTGTCCACAAAGCAGCGGCGCCGCCGCGGCCAGGCCACGCTTCCCCGGTGAGAGGTTTGCTCACCACCTCCCCGGCATCACCAGCAGATCCCATTCCCCCCAGCACCACCTTGTCCCCCGCAGTGAAGCACGGTCCTGGCACTCCCAGGGAGCGGGAAGGGCAGCCCTTTCCTGCTTGCTGCTGCTGAAAAAAGGCATTTCCCTTCCTCATCCTCGGCAGGGGCAGGGGCACAGCGCGAGACAGAGACAGGGCTGCCTCAACACCCCCGCCAGGCAAAATTTGGCTGTGGCAAGAAACGGGCTGGTTCCACAGCGGGTGCTTGCTCGCCGTGGCCGAGAGGGCCAGTTTTAGCAGACAGCACTGCATGTTAGTTTACAAACCCAGCCCTGCACGTTTGGCCTCTGTGAGTGTTCGGTTTCCCCATGGAGCACCCTTCTGCCGTTCCACCTTGGTGAAGACAGTGTCCTCCTCCGGTAGACGTGCAAGTTCCTCCTTGGCACATGCGCAGACGCGGTTTGGTTTTCGTTCCAGACAGGGAGGTCTTGACCCCAGTTTGTGCCATGGGCTCTATGGCGGGGCGCGGCGCTGCAGGACAGGGCACGGCAAGGCCCATGGCGGGCAGGAGCACAGCCACGCTCGGCCGGGATGCAGCACCAGCCCCGCAGCAGCGCACGCTCCGGTTCCTGCTGCGGGAGCGTTGGGTGGCCCTGTCCCCACGTGCAGCAGCAGCAGCCACCGTGCAGCACGGGTTCCAAGGCACAAGACAGCACTTGCCGGAGGCACAGGCAGCTCCAGCTTGGGCCGGCGTTGGTCCGTGGCTGGATGAGAGGCAGGATGAGAAACTGCACAAGGGTAAGAGTTGCACTAGAAGAGTCAAGACCCTCCTCTGTGTAGCAGGACTAAAAAACTAGCAGAAAGACCAAAGGGTCTGAGATTTGCTGGTTACACCACTTTCTGTGCTACATGTGCAATATATTTGTTATGAATGTTACCACACAGTCAGCTCATTCAATAATCTTTTAACCACCGTAGCTTGATGTTTTGCGTCCATTCAAGTGACTTTTATTCGAGTGCAATATTTCAATAGACACGTAGTGACCTAGTATGCTTTGTGTTTTAGAGAACCTGTGTGCAGAGCAATGCAATCAAGTTTAAAACCTTGTAAATAAAATGGGTTGCAAACCAAAAAAGGGAAAAAAAAGAAAAAAAAAAAAAAGTAACAGTATTAGGCTTGCATTTAATTTCTGTGTTTCACTATTGTGCATTAGGCCGCCTCAGTACAGCCCCTGTGTTCTCTGTGCAGGTATTAATGGAGGAGTGGCTCCTCGGCTGTTGAATGCTCCCTGTTAATGCTTTACTGCTTTAACTGTATCCATTTTTCTAGACTCCTGTCTGCACAAAATGCAATAAATGATTTTATTACACCCTTCACTACTCGCATGGGGAGTCTTCACTTGCTTCCAGGATCTCCACACCTATTTAGCACTTGGCTGATTCCATTTCCATAAGTAGGAGAAAGCCCCAACAGGGAGCAGCAGATTGTAGAGGAAGCAAATCAGGAGAGGAACAGCCTCTACCCAGAGCCAGTTCCCAAAGTCTTTACCTGTATGCGGGGTCCTAGAGACAGAGAAAGGGATCTAACAAAGACAGACTGGAGGAGGAAAGACAGGAGACAACACTCCCACCCACTTGCAGGTTCTGCAGCAGTGGCAGCACCACGCTGAGGAAGGCCAGTGCTGAATGCATGGGGAGGTGCAGCCCTGACTTCATGCAGCAGCTGTGCAGCTCACAGTGACACTGAAGCAGCTCGCAGCAGCACGGGAGCAGCTCGCTGCTTCCCCAGCATCCCTCCCCTCCACACCAGCTCCCACAGTGTTGGGACCCCGCATGCCAGTCCCGGCTCCTGCCAGCCGCAGTAGCTCTGCCTGTGGCCACCCAAGTGCTCTGCCAGCAAAGGGTGTGTGAAGTGCTGCCTGAGACACTCTCACAGCAGGTCACAGCAAGGTTCATACACTGCCCGCTTTGCACCTGGCTCCAGGCAGCACCTGACACAGCTCATCTGAAAGCTGAGAGCAATGGCAAATGCTTTGGAATGGGGCATTCCAGTAGTAGTCAAGTTGTCAAGTGTCAAAAATGCAACAAAACCCAAAACTTTTTTACCACCTTTTTATTAGAAAGTAATGTCCTCCTGTTAACAGCACAGAGAGAAAAAAATCAACTGCTACAACACAAACCACCTGGGACAAAGGAACCCTCAGCTCCGAGAACACTGCTCCCTTAGTACTGCCCGGACTAAGGGGGCTGTGATGGGGAGGACCATGTTGTTCAGAGATGTTTTGTGTTCTGGTATCAAAGTATGTTACTGGTTATAAACACGGTGAAGAATCACTGCCCCATTTTCCACTCAACTGCCTGTTGAAGAAAATATATAAAATGATGGTATTGCATCACGGCACTGCCTCATCTCCTTGGATGGACAAAACACCCACCAACAGCGAGAGCAGACACTCACCCCTTGTAACCGGCTCCAGGTATTGCCAAGGCAGGGCCAGCAGCATGGCTGTGGCTGAGCTCTTGGGCTACAGCAACCAACTGTCCCCAGTCAGGGTTAGATGAAAGGAAATTTATATGCCAAATTTAACAGATCTTAACACCGACTGCTGAGTGCAGGAAAACTGACAGCCCATTTCAAATCTGTGGCTTGGATGGAAGCTCTTGTTTCAGATCTGCCACAGTACTGGGGCCAAAGCTGCTGCTTTCCATGGGCTGGGTGTGATGAGCAGCACTCCTCTGTTGGGACACTCCAGCAACTGAAGTCCATACAGTGCAGTCCTGGGTGACTGAGTAGGGTCAGGCATGTGCTCCATGAGTTCAGCTCTAATGCTACCACTGGATCTTCCAACTGGCTTACGTGTCATTAGAAAAAAAAAAAAAAAAAGAATTGAAAAAAGAAACCCAAAGAAAAACAGTGCCATTCCAAGGAGCTGCATCTCCAAGAGGCCAGTCAGGTTCTGTTCAGTCCCGTTTCTTCAAAACCACTGACCCAAAACTATACTGAGACCATTCAAGACCAGGCTGCACCTCAACATGGAGACGCACCAGCTGCTGGAAGTGAGAAAAATGCAGCAGGGCCATCACTGCAGCAGCTTCTGGGATGGGACAAAACAACCAACTATCAAAAGCAGCTCCTGCCACCAGGGAACCAGAGCATGCTTCTCCAGACACTGCCAGCCAGAGCCACCGGGGTACGCTCTCACCAAGTGGAGAGCACATGCATATCCAGGGGCATTTGTCCCGTGTCAAGGACAGAAAACTCTTTAAAACAAGTATAACTATGGAATGGCAAAGGGAGGGGGAAAGGGCCTGACAGCTCAGCTTTAGTAGTGTCGCTGGTAGGAACCCATAGGTTGCTGGGCTGAGGACCCTGCTCGCCCCTGGGCCACTGTTTGGCTCACTAAGTGAGAGAGTGCAGGACCACTCTGGATAAGTGTGTCCAAGGCTTTCTGCACACTGGGGTTGTCAAAGTTGATACCAGAAGATACTGGCCTTTGAGCAGGTACATTGCTAGGTGCAGGGAGGCGATTCTGGTGCTGACCGTAGAGCGACTGAGCTTGTGGAGGAGCTCCAGGCCTTGGACCTGCATTTCTTGAAGGGCCTTGGAGAGCAGGAATCTGTGTGCTTGGAGTCTGCAATCTCTGCTGAGCCTGGTTTAAGCTTCCAGCACCCATCTGTGCTGGGCGGGCCTGGCCACTGCCCATGCTAGCAAAGTTCTGGCTTGGTGCACCACCTGACGTGCCGGCAGCGGCTGCGGGAGTGCTGCTCGCCACTGCTGCTGCCCCGCTGTTGAAGAGACTGAGGATTTTTGCTTGAAGCTCCTGCTGAGGATTAGAAGAAGACACTGGAACAGAAGGAGCAGAGACCAGAGGCTGTGAACCCTGATGAGCTTGATTGCTTGGAAGGCTGGACTGACCACCCAGAGATGATCCTGAAGGTGCCCCCAAAGACTGTCTTGACATGGGTGCTGGGAAAGAAAGGGAAGAAGATTAAAGCTCTGCACATGCCCTTGAAGGGACACCTAAAGAAAACACATGAAACGGCTACCGAAGCCACAAGTCTCAGTGAATACCCTCCCTCTGAACAGGAGAGCTGCACAGCTCTGGGGAACCACTCTGCAGAGCTGTTGCTCTTCTTGAGCAGCCAAACAAGTTATGGCACTTCCATCGTTTTCCTGAGAGAATCCAGCATAAAAGTTCTTTCACATGAAAGATCTGAATGGTCTCAGTTCCCCCAGGGCCATGCCCATTTCAGTAAGCTGAGGTGCTGCGTGAGGCAGTTATGGTACTAGGACTTCTCTGGAATGCCGGTACTTTCCCTGTCCCAGCCCATGGGGAGCACACACTGCACCACCGGCGGCCTCGTCTGGGCCCGAGCCTTACCCTGCAGAGCCTCAGTGCTGCCCCTCAGCAGCCGCTCCTTCCGGTCCCGCAGGTAGTTGATCACTTTGTCCATCTCCTCGGCAGTCAGGTAGCGGTTGTCTGCCAGCAGGTTCAGGAGAGTCTGGATCGCCGGGGGGTGACCTCCCCGGGCCCCCTCGTCCCCGGGGCCCGGGCGCTCCCGCTCCTGCAGGACAGCCTCATCCGCCATCTTGGCCGCCTGCCGGGCGATCTCGTCACGCTCCTTCTCCCGACACTCCGTTTTGTAGCGCTCGTAATTCCTGGCCACCAGCCCCATGGCATCTGCCTGGGGCATGTTGCGGTGCTCTGCACAAGGGAAAGCAAAGGAGGGTAACAGGAGGTGCCTTGCTTCGTGCACACCAGCACAATTCAGCAGGCAAGGACTGCAGGCACAGACTTGGGAAGCTTCCCAGGCACACAGTAACAGCTCCATTTCCTAAGCCAACAACAGGCTCAAGGCTATCACCCAGCAAGGCCATCCTCTCCTTCCATAGCTCAGGGCTCTGACAAGATACTGGAGCAGACCCATTTAAGAAGGGACAGCAGCTCCCTCTACCTCTCACATAAGTTCTCTGTTCTCTAAGAAGAGATGTTTCCAGCCGCTAAACCCTTGGGCAGATCCAAAACTTGTCCTCTGAAGGCTGCTAAAGCTTTCCGGAGAAGGACAGCAGTGGGAATACTTGGCTCTGTACTGCCAACCCCTCAATAAGGTGTGTGTACACAGGAGGTGGGGAGGAGAGCACTGGCTCAAGGTCACATTGCTGCTTATGTTTACTACTCAGGGGCAGTAAGCAGCAATCAGGTTCTACAATGCAACCAGTAATGGCCAATTTCAACACTCTGGTGTTTTGTGCCGCTGCCTTTTGAAGTTTTTGAGGTCATTATTTCCACTTCACAAAGCACAGACACAAACAATGCCCTGAACACAGCTTTATGCAGGGAGATAAAAAGAGCCCTCACATTCCAAAGAGTGCCCAAAGCTCTGAGCACTTTTCACACCTGCAGGACATTAATTCCTGGCACCCAGTTCCCTGTAACAGGAAAGTGGGGTTCATTTTAACATTATGCTTCACACCAGTGGTGAAAGAGTTCCCTGAAACTCATGTGAATGTAAAGTTGGCTGTGTGTGGTTCAAGTAAGCATGTATCATCTCTAGAAAGAGCTTTGGATGAGATGTGGTTCTTATCAGATGTGATACACCATTAGATCCAGAAAAGAAGGTAAGCTTTGTGGGAGGATGGGTGTTAACCAAAGGATTAAAGAGTTAAAACCGAGGGCAGTGGAAAGCCCAGTGAAGTGTTTGAGCTGTATTTCTGCACAAGTTAGGGAACCCTCCTACCACATCTGCACCCGAAAGAAACCTAGGCTTCCTCAGCCAGTGAGCACTCAAAAAGCTGTGACTGCACATTCAGATGTTTACTCTCCCTGATGAACCTCACAAAACACTACTTGAGAACACAGTAAGCGAGCAATAACCTCCCAAAGCTCAAGTGCAGCCTCACAAGCCCCGTGTATAAACAGAGGGTGTGCAGAGGCCTGCGATGAGAGCACAGGCTGCTCTCCAAAACCACATTCTGATGAGACTCGTTTTAATACCTACACCCACCCTCACAACCACCAAGTCACACCCTGGGATGAGAAGTGATGTGACAAGTGTAAGCAGCGCTCAGAAGGTGGCGCACACAGACCCAACACCTTTATAGTCCAATCTTTTTAGAACTCTTTCCAGTTCATGACTGGATCCTTACCTTGCCCAAACATGTGATCATTACCCTGTTTTCCTTAAATTACATTTGGTTTTAAAATCTGCCCTGTAATTTGCCACATTCCAAACATGCTCTCTTTCAGAACAACAAGTGATAACCTGAGGCTGGACTGGTCTTACTCAGAAATCTGCCAGGGCAATGCCGTCATTTCTAGAGCTGGGGCTCACAGCTTGCCCTCAGATGCAAAGGCTGGTGGTATTAGGTGCTGAGAATGCAGCCGAGATTCCCTCTTGGTAGAAATAAAACAGTCCTTTTGACAAGGGACAAATAAAGTATTATGAAAACTTGTAAATAACAATATTCACATTTCTGACGTGGTGTCAAGTCATTAATAACTACTTATGTCACAGCAAGGATGAACTTTGCCCTGTGTGATTCTGCTCGAAAGTGTTCTGAAGCAGCACTCGGAGTGGTTCAGAGTGAACACACAGCTACAGAGCCTATTGAGACCTCAGTACCTTGTGGGGTGCCAAACATGATGTTAACAGTGCAAGAGCGGTGAACTTGATGCTGCTGGGTGATGACAATGGCAAAAGGAGACCCTCCTCTGCTCACATCGTCCAGGGCTTGCGTCAGTGACATCTCTGTGTTGAGGAAGATCAGGTCCACTACCATGCCCAGATCCCGCACTTTCCGCCCCACTGACTCCGCATACTCCCTACCAAAAAGCAAAGCCAGCAGAGTTTAAGACGTCAGTCACACAGAAACAGAAACCCTGGCACACCCACCCTCGCTGTCACCTCAGATTCGCTGTTCTGATGGCTTGCCAAAACTCACAGTGTGTAACAGGACAGTATTACAGCAACCTCATTACAGTGATGCAAGAGCCCTTGTTTTGATCTGAATCAGTCATTTCAGTTTAACTGAAATAAATTACAAATCAAGCCTTAGCTTAGCTGAGAAATAGCATTTGCAAAAGAATTTACACTATTATAGATTGGTTTACATATAAATGTGTTTAAACTGAACTCATTAAGTGAGGTAATTTATGCCCACAGGGATCTAAGGGGCAAATAGCAGAGCAGCCAACCTACAGAAAGTTACTTGTGCTACGTTCAGTATCTTAACTGTTCAAATGTGCCTTATTCCTTATTTCTTGCTCATTTGTTCTACCTGCTGCTTTCTGCTCTAGCCCAGCATCAACACAGCATCTATGGATCCACTGTTCTTGTATCCTCTGTCCTGCAGTTTAGTCTGTGTGCATCCACCCCTTCTAAAAGAGGTTTAGTTCATCATCTTTGGATGTGAACACTGTTAACAATGACTAAAACTGTTCCTCCCAACTGTGTTTCTAAGGATTTCTAAGTTACATGGACCAGGTACCCAAGTCATTTATGAGTCCCCTTTAACAGTTCTATAGTAGGTGACATCATTGCTTCAATACCCAACATTATTACATGCTCCAGCTCTTAAGGTTTGTAGCTGTTACAGACCAAAATGATCCTTACAATATTAAGCTGGTCCTCTTGCACAAAAAATTTCTCCCTATATCAAGTACAATAACTTGTGCCCTCTTAGAGTATCTTCTAAAGACTTTTAGTCACCAAGGGATAAAGAATCTATAATTTCTTTTCAAGATTTGTTCCAACAGGCAATCAACTCCATTAAAGTGAAACACAGAGTTTATTTCTAGTTTCACTGCTTCCCTTGCTCCCATTTCCCGTTCTGTCTTCCACCACCAGGCCAGGCAAGCACCAGCTCTGTTTTTCTGCCTTACAGATAGAGCAGAGTTAAATAAAACTAACTCTTGATCTTTTTTCTGCAGAGTTATAGAGACAGAGCTTTACATCTCCCCGTGACAAATACTTTCATTAGACTCCAGGCCAGGTCTATGATTTATTTACTATTTGCTATTCTTCAATATATTTATGTGTAAAGCTGTAGACATCAGAGTGGTGCCAGCATCTCAGCCCCCCCCTCCCACTGTACCAGGCACAGCTGTGCCCCCCTGTTCCCAGTGCAGTGCTTGGGCTGCCCCAGGAGCTCGCCCTGGTTACTACTCACACGTGCTTTGACACCACCACTCATGACTGGCAGCAGTGATTTTGTATTTCTTGCATGTTAGATTGGCAGTGATGACACGTATCTGTCCTAGTAACCAGTGTGACAGGAGCTCTGAAACTAACACCCCCACGACTCCCTCAACACCTGCTCTGCACTATCTGCTGGTTGGCACATATGAGTAAGTTCTGTATCATTCAACCCATGAATAGCAAGTACAGACTGCTATAACCTGTCACGGCAGTAGGCTGATAGGAAGAGTAAGTAGAATAACAGGAGAAGGTATAGTGATAGGTAACAAAGAAAGAAAGAAATAAAAGTAAAGCACAAGATACAAGATTTCTCCATCTCATCAACCTATGTTCCCAGAACAGCAACAGGTGCTGTAGCTTTCTAAGGGCTCTAAAGCCACATCCTTCGAAAACAACAAACAGCTTCAAGGCAGGACTAAGTTTAGTTCTATTTTCTTTTACCATGCGATAACAAAATTTGTCATAACTGTTTTCTTACTTTGTTTGTTTATTCACCACAATCACAGAACAATCCACGGGTCTCTCTGCATCAAAACGTCTCTTGATTTCCTCGTAGTACTGACGGTACAGCTCCTCACGGCGCCGCTCCTCGCGCTTCAGGCGCTCTGAAAGCCAGGCCCAGGGACAGAACACATGACGTCTTCATCTCAAGATACCACAGCATCTCCCACACCCTCCAGCGGGAGATGTGAATCTGCCCATTACAACATTACAGGTACTCACCATCTGAATTCACTGGTGCTCTGTCAAAATGCTCTTTGTAACGGTCATAGTAAGAGTCATCCTTCCGCCGACAGTAGTCTTCGAAGCGAAGGTAACGGTCATAGGATTCATCTCGTCTGCAACATTTACAGAAGCAGCAAAGGTTTCCATGCTCCAGCACCAGCTCAGGCAATAACTTTGGCCAATGCAGCACACACAAACCCTCCTTGAGTTTAATTCTGGAGTACCCACCTGCTCCCCACAAGACCCAAAGCAGGCACCCAACTGTCCCCAGCTGGAGCAATTTCCTGATCTTAGATGCCTGATACCACTCAATCCGGCGCAGCCATTGAGGCAGGAACACCATAAAATATGTTGACAAATACAATCCCAGGGAGATTACCTGTACAAAGGGTCCCGAGGGTCTCTCATATCCCGTGGATCCCTCACATCTCGTGGATTTCTCATATCCCGTGGATCCCTGTATCGATCATACAGTGGCTCCCGTGGGTCACGAAGGTCTCGAACATCACGAGGGTCCCGCAGGTCTCTTGGATCCCTGATGTCCCGGGGGTCCCGCAGGTCCCTGGGGTCCCTGTGGTCTCTGGCATCACGCATGTCTCTAGCTCGAATGTCTCGAGTGTCTCTGGAATCTCGGCCATTTCTACCATCTCTGGGGTCTCTCCGTGGGCTCCCCCGAAGAGGGGAGCGGTCACGTCTGGTGTCTCGGCCATCCCCGTAGGCATAGGGCTCCCTGAGGAAAACACCAGGGACAGTCCATTAGACTGCTAATGACACCAGTACAATTACCCCTAGATCTCTTACCTGAGGTGCCAAAGCAGTTGAATCCTCCCTCCTAACCCACAATAGCAAGAACTGCCCAAAAAGTATATTTGTTGAAGCAGCCTGGAGAAGCTTTTAACCGCAATGTTTCTCATACCAAACAAGACCCAGAAAGCTCCTTAATGAAGCATCACTAAAGGCGTAGAGCACCTGTGGAAGAAGTTAACAGGCACCTAAGAAAACACCATTTCAAGGCCTCCAGCCTCAGATCTATCAAATGTGGTTTTGCAAGTTCTTTGAGAGCATTCAAGGTGCTGGAGCCCAATACCCTCAGATCTGCAGTAACCAGGAGCATTCATGGGATCCATTAAGTTCACCAGTCAACGATAGCAGAATACCTGAAATAATCTGTTGTCATATGATTAAAAAAGGAGTTTGCTGTGACCAAAGGTACTGCAGGTTCCATGTTGTGGCTGGGTTTGTGCTGCCAGCAGAAAGCAGTGACAGCAGCCGCCGTGTCCTGCCCTGGAAGGGAGTAGTCTCTGTACAAAGCCAGTCTTATGTGTATGATGGCCCTGTTAAGGGGGTACCAAACCCCACCAGCACCACATCCTCAGCAGCAACAGCTTCTCTGTTGTATCTGAATGATCCATCTCATTCAGACTTTGTACTGCATTGTCTTCGGAGGAAAGGAAGAATAACATCCCAGTCTTCAACTTTTCCCAGAAAAGTAGGTTTTTTTCCAGGTCATATTTTGTTTTCCAGAAAAAAAACACATCAATTCACTGCAGTCTAAGCCAAACAGAAAAAAATCTTGCAGAGAAACTATCGAGACTCACGTGTTCAGAATGTTCTTTCCCCAAGATACTGACAGCCATCAGAGGAAAACCAGCTTTTTGAATCTTTTTATTTCCAAAACTTGACAGACATTTAGAGTCCTCTACCAGCCTAATCCAGGTTAGGAAAGATAAGCAGAACACAAGTCTGCTTCCACTATGGTGCATTTATGCACGTGGTAGTCACCTGGAGAGAACAGCAGGAGCAGTGAGTCAGATGTGCTCAAGTTCAGTGTCAGATAGAGACAGATGTGCAGAGCCTGTGCATGGATTTGGGTGGTTACACCCAGCTGTGCTGGGGGACACACAGCAGCGCTGGCATTCTCTGCTTTTATGTCAGGTATGAAACAAACCTCAGGACAAACTACAGAGGTGCCAACAAGAACATACATAGTGTCCTCCTGTAAAAGAAACACTACTGGCATACACACAAGTGTAAACTCCCTCAGCCTCCTGGACACACAGATCCACTTGTCTATGATCTGTACTGAAACCACATCATATGAGATACATTGTCCTTGTCCCCTTCCCCCCAGCCTACAGTGAACCATGGCAGAAGCTCAGGGGAAACTTCCCATTTGCTCTAATGGATACTGAGTACCTGGTCATTCTGTAGCTGCAGGACTACAGCAAAACAGCCAGATGCAGTGGGATTGTTTGGCATAGGACATTTATTCCAGCTGGGAGTGGAGTGACCAGAACAGGCCACATCCACTATTTGCAGAGACAAATAGATCCGGAACAAGAACCGCACAACTGCCACAGAAGCACAGACGTGGTGTGGATCCCCTCTGCTCCCCATCACTGCCGGGCTGCTTGCAGAGAGGCAGCAGCACAAAGGCACAGTGGCCTTCTGCACCTCCATCACCACAGTCTGACTCCTACAGCATCAGCCCCGCTGCCCACATCCGCTCCGGACTCAGCACCGTGGCGCAGGACTCCACCGCTGTCATTCACACACCTGTGGCATGGACCAGGTCCATTATCCACGCCCAGGACTTGATGCCAATAGTGCTGCTTGGGACCAGTGCTAGCAACATGGGATGGCCATGGTGTCTGCTGTGCCAGCTGGAACCCAGTGCCTGCCTCAGCGGCACCACAGCCTTTGACATGCTCATGCAGCTTCAGTGCTCCTTGGGGGCCTTGACGCAGCCACCTGCTCTTGCACATGCAGGATGACACAGGTCCCAATGCATCATGACCTGCTGCTTGTCCCTCCCAGTGTGGTCTGAGGACCAACACTCGTGGCATCAGAGCCTGAGGCCAAAGACGGCTACCATCAACGCCGGCTGCTCATGTACCTGCAATGTGCTTGGGGTCCTTGTGCCAGCACTGAGCACACCTCACACTGCCCAGGCCCAAGGCTTGGATGTTTACAGATGTGTAATGGGACCCCCCAGCTGTGTGGCCAAAGCAGCTCCTGTAGCATGATGGTCTCTGCAAGTGCATTTGGCCCTGTGCAGGCTAAGTGCAGCACATACAAAAGACCTAGATGATGCTAACTATTGCAGCTATGCATTTGCTGGGTTTTTTTGTGGTAGAGGTCTTGCTGGTGCACTTTTTCCTCTTTTTTTTTTTTGTAATTTAACAGGTCAAGTTCGTAGACCACACCAGACATGTCAGGGCTTGATAACCTTCACATCCAGCAAGAAACAGTGTGGAAAGCTTCACAGTACAGGCACAGAAGATGCACACTTTACACGAAGCTACCACCACAGCACATCTTTGCGTGCTCCCAGT
This sequence comes from Lathamus discolor, assembly GCF_037157495.1. Taxonomy (NCBI): domain Eukaryota; kingdom Metazoa; phylum Chordata; class Aves; order Psittaciformes; family Psittacidae; genus Lathamus; species Lathamus discolor. The sequence goes on along the minus strand of NC_088894.1, from coordinate 288,506 downwards.
AGTGCCATGGAAGGGAACCTGAAGTTGCCCTCCTGTGACAGGACAGTCTATGTCTTCTCCATTTGCCTGTGACTTCACACACGGAGCAGGGGCAGGAGCAGCACACACTGTGCCTACCAAGGGATAAGAAATGACGAGAAGCTGGCAGGTGCCCATCACGAACCTGGCTCCAGGTCCTGGCAGAGAAGACAGTGCAAGAGAGATGTTTGCTGTGTCTCGTGCTTCACTCATATGTTCTTTTCCGGTCTCATTTCAGCACTGGAAGCTTCTGACATCAGAAGAGACAAGATCCTGAAGTCCTCTGCAGCATGGCACTGAAAATGCTACGGCCCAGTAGCATTCCCTAGATATGTCTCGGCTTCTCTGACACTTGAGGCAGGAGAGAACATCAAGTGTATTCTTCCTCACAAGTCCCCTACAACTTTTGCTGCAAAACATCACACTTAGCTGCAGTCACAGCAGCAGACAAGAGGTTTCCCTCATGCCTCCCGAGGTGCCAGTGCCAGAAGGCCCCCGAGAGCTGCAGCGGCCACGTCCCAGCTGTCTCACTTGAGTGTCGCCGTCTGACTGGGGGTGGCCGTGGGGGAGACAAACACATTTAGCACAGGCCACTGGGCTCACGCCCTGACCTTCCTACTACAACTCACTGCTTCCAGGTACTTTACCTTCGTGCCGGACTGGACCTTGATGAAGCCTTATTCATATTTCTTCTTTCCACTGCTTTATTAATATCTGTAAAGAATAATCAACCCATCTGTTCAATGCTACGGAACAAAAAAAATATCATCAGCACAATTCAAATGAAAGCAACTTAAGCTCAACAACATCCAGATGGTGCAAGAAAATCCATTCAGCAGAGAGACATTGTCACTTTGACAATTTTTTTATTAAGTTTAGACAGTACAACATAATGAAATGTTCATGTATTTCTGACTTCAAAGTAGGGTGGACAGCCTGGGTAGAGTTTTAACCCTTTATGTTCAGGCCCACATGCAGACTCTTCATTCCATAAGAGAACCTCTTTCTTCTGCAGTCTATGAGTGAGCAGAAAGCAACTCATGGACTCTAGGAGAAAAAGCAGAGTCTGAAAACCTCCAAGAAAGGAAGCTGACAGCCAGCACAGTCTCAAGTTCCCAGCCAGACCTGTTCAACAGAGCATATTGCTACCCTTATTGAGAACATGAGGGTTCTCAAGTGGCACATGCAACTGCCTCCCCCAAGGCACGGCTGCAGCCTCCACTCAGTGAGCGGGATCCAGGGAGCCTGAGGCACAAGCTCCTCGGGAAGGTCAACATGACGCATTCAAAGCACCACTGTTAACATGATGCAAAGTGATGCAACACATCAGAAACCGAGAACTGGTTGGCTTCTGAGCACCTCCATGAAAATCACCATGAAGTGAAATACAAAGAAGTAAGAGAACTGGATAAACAGAGCCTTGTCCTCAACCAGAAAAAAATGAAGCTGCCCAGAACGGGCAGGGACCGATTTGTTCTACTGTCAGGAAACAAAGCCTTTGGTAATAGCTGACTGAGGATGAAATAAGACACTGGAGAGGGGGCAAGAACCGACAGAAACATCTTCAGATGTCTTTTCAGATGTTTCAGAGCCTTTAAAGGACACAAACAAAACCAAACCAGGTTGTATCTGCTTCCCAAGAACCTATCAACAAGAGTTAAGAGTTCCTATTAGCTGTTTGCATTAGCTCCTTTGAAAGCTCTTGCAAGAGAATAAACATGCTACTTGGCTTTAGCAAGACTCAGTCTTAACATCTTCTGCAGCTTCATAAACGATCCTTTAGAACTTTCAATTACAAGATCTGTCCTAAGCTTTGCTCCCGTTGTCCAAAGAGCAGCTTCTTCTCTTTTTTTGCGTGAGAGAAGCAAGTGCAGCCTGAACCTCAACTGCAGCACCAGAGCACTCAACACCACAGAGCAGTCCCCAGGATCAATCCCCAGGATCAGCTGCATTCATTGCCTGCTGTAACAAACTTTAATGGGCATTTATTCCCTACATAGCTTTAGCCATTAAAGATAATGAAAACACTTCTACATGTTTGTGGAAGCATTAGTATAATGCAACACTGGAGTTGAACTCTCCCAAAGCCTTTTTAGACTTGTGTGCTTAGCAGTTACATTTAATGCTCATGCTGTGTAACTGAAGCAACTCTTCTCCTTGCATTTATTTTTTAGTTGAGATTTTTGTCCCCTTAAAGGCAAGTGTTATCTTTAAGCAAGACACTATCTGCTTTCTTTGGTTTAAGATTATTTTTATTCTCTTTTATGATGCCATTGCAGACACCTATCAGGATTTTTACACTCAAGACCATACATTAACTTAAAAAAAAAAAAATCTGAACAAAAATATTTTCCTAGAAGAAAAAAAAAAACCACCTTTGACAGGGATCCTCCTCTGGTGCAAAATAAACAGATTTAATAACATTTTATTTAATGCCAACAGCATTTACAGGTTAAATATGTGAACAGTGACAAAACTTCAGAGGAAAAAAAGGAAGTCTTCTGTCCTGCAGGGTTCTGAGGTGACAGGGCCACTGCAGTGACCTTCTGAATGAACACGGGTGACAAGAGAGCCTTGAATCACATTCCTATCTCAAGTGCAGCAGTGGCATTGAGCTCGAGCTTATCTTTTAGCAGAACATTCAATTCCAATTTAAAAGTTTTCAGAGCACAGAAAGCACCAAAGCTTCAGTGAGTTATTCCAGAAGTCAATTACTTTGCTGCTGAAGAAAACTACTTATTTCCATTTAAGGATCTGTCATGCCTAAGCCTACTAGATTAAAACTTGCTTATCTTCAGGTCTGTCTGTTACACAGATCACATCACTCCTTTATCTCAAGGCTTTTGCTAGGACTTGTTCTTCAGCTCTTTAAGCCTTCTTCAGTTTTTTCTGAGGCTTCTCCCATTTAGCACTATCCTCTTTGAAACAGGCATACCAGATCTGAACACAGTATTCCAGCAGTATACCCCAGGTAGCAAACCCACCCTGCTTACAAAGCTGTTTTGTACAGCCAGGAATGACAAAAGCGCTCTTGCTGGGTGCAGATCTTCCCTTCTGGCTTTAGTGAGAGCTCAGTTCTGCCTGCATCCAGCTTAGGAAGAAGTCCAGGTCATTTCACCACCAGTAACTCCATTATTTCGTTCTCTTTCTGAAACATGATTGTCTTTTCTCCCCAGGTCACTTATAAAAGTACTGCATGGCCAGGAATCAATTTTTCCAGAATGCCACTCAAAGCACTGAGCAATTCCATCTACATTACACTGAGCTCCACTTGACCCTACGTTGGTTTTAATTGTTTAGCTCTTAATCAAACCGAATATCTTACAGAAGCCCTTACATCAACACTGCTGCTCTCAGCCATAAAACAGTATCAGCGGAGTAAGAGGTAGGATTTCTTTTGATTTGCATTAATAAATTCCCTTCTCAGTGGGTGTCAGGTGGAAGAATCCCTTTGCTGCCAGGGGCTGATGCCTCACTTGTCCCACTTACGCTGCTGACTGGCACATCTACAGCACTCTGCTATGGCCCTGGAAAATCCCCGGTTTTCCCAAGGCTTGTGGGAAAACAATAGGAACAGCCTAGGCAGGTCTGCACTGAGCCTCACAGACAAGAGATTTAAACTTTTTGAGAGGTCTGGTTTTGGTAGCTGCTGCTCTACCTTTTCAATTTCGCTACTGAAATGCAATTTATTTTAAAGCTCCTTGTGCCTCTTCAAAGAGACAGCAGAAACTAAGGACCAAGTGGTCTTTCCAGTTAGAAACTGTTATCATTCCCTGACAGTTACACCTCAGCTTCTAAAGCAGCTGCAGTTGTGCCTGCTTAAGCTTCTAGACTTAGACAACACTGGCCATAATTTCTTCTTGTATCCTTCTACCTTCCTTGTCTATTTGCCTGCATTTCCATCTTGAGGCTTGGGTTTGTTACTCTACACACACCTTCCCACAAGTCATCATTTAATGCTCCTTTCATTCTTTTCTAAGTCAAACTGTTTGTCTTCAAATTAGCATAGGTTTACTTCAAGAGTAATTTTTTTGCTTGCATTTAACAGATTACTCAGCTTTCTAACAATTTGCTCCTGTTTAAGTTTGCTCCCAGCACATTTAGCAAAATTATTTTTATCCTTATGAAAATTACCTCTTTAAAGCACCTGGTATTTACACACTACTTTCAGACTGACATGTGCAAACCCACCCAAGATTACTGGGCTCACAAGCTGAGTGCTGTGACCAGTTCCTGAGCCTGCCAAGAGGAACTAGTGCTGCTCTACAAATGTTTTTAAATGTTTTAAAACTACATGCATGAGGTTGCGATGAGCACTGCCTAAGGCTAGCGCAGCCCCTCACATAGGGCAGCAGACCTTTTCAAATACTAACACACAAAGGTAAGTTCAGAGTAAGACCTAGGTAGGAAGATGAAACACACAGCACTTAAAGCAAGTAACTGAAGGGAAATACATAGCTACTAAAAGTGATTTGAATCTAACACCAGGCAAGTGTCACATAGGGATCTTTCTGGAGAGCTTTAGAACAAGAGCACTTTCTACTGGGATGCATGCTGGGGTCAGTGGGAGAGCATGGAGCAGTTTTCCTTACCTAATCTATACCCTTTATAAAGGCGGCCCTTCTCCCCGTCCAGAGCGGCCTGGACATCCTCCAGACGATCGTACTGCACGAACCCATAGCCATGGTACATGCTGAGGGCTGGAAAAGGCAACAGCAGGGCAAGACTGGTTACAACTAGGGGACACCATCAACCCACATGCAGGTCACCACCTAACCCCAAGCCAAGAAACCACTGCAAGTTTCCTGGGAAAACCACATCCACCAGGATCAAAATGCAGAGCTTAAAGGCTCTGAAATGCATTTCATAGATCCACTGCCTTCTGACAAGGCAGTGAGCAAAATACAGCCTGTGATGTGACCAAGATTTGATTAAGATACTATGAAGTTACTTGAAAGAGTCTTGTAACATCATACTGCAACCCCAAAGCTGAAATGTAGCTGATACACACCCACTACATCTCAGCTGTGCTGAAGGAATCCCTTTTTCAGAGAAAATTATCACTGAAAGGTCACTTTTTAGGAACAGGATTAGCTACTCCTCCCATCATCAGCAAATACCATTTGGCAAGCATGAAAGTGGTATTTCTGACTGAGTTCCCAGGCACAAAAAGGCATAAAGATAAAATACTAACCCCTGATTTTGCCATATTTTGAAAATATCTCTTCCATTTCTTCACGAGTCATGTGGTCTGTGGGCAAATTGCCGACAAAAAGTCTTCTCTCTAAGTCCTGGGGGTTGGTGCTGTTGGTGAAGTCGCTCTGTTTGATGCTATTGCTCTTGCGTCCTCGAGCCATTTTGCTGTCGTCCCAAATGCAACTCTTCGCAAAAGAGAAAAAGGGCCATGCACATCACGTGTGTCACTGCAACCCCACACACCAAACCGGGCATTCAACTGAACTGCTTTGTGGCTGAAAACCAACCAAGGCTGCAAAATGCAAATGACACTCCAGAGGAATCCTAGCCCAGGGGTACAGAGCTCTGGGAAGAACATGTACTGAGACTTTTTGCTTGGGATTTTCTGCAATACTGAAAGGCAGTAACCCCAATTATTTCACAGACAAATTTTAATGGTTTAACTCCAAAGTAAGATACAAATAAAACTCATTTTCCATTAACACACCTTGACTTTAAGCTTTTCAGAACACCCATTACTTCAGTCCACTGGTGACCAGAGTTGAAGTCTATTTGATATTTTAACACGCAGAAAGGAAACACTCATCACAACATTGCATAACCCAAAGATTTCAATACAGGCTTTGAGCGAGACACCAGGAAGCACTGCTCAAATGCTCCAAGGGACCACACCTGGATTGCTTCACTGCATGTGGAATCTTGGCTTTCGGTGCCAAAATACAGCTTCTCATTCAGCCCCTGGTGAACAGTAGTTCCTCGTCCCCATCCAGGTATGGGCTCCCACAGAAGGCGGGTCCACATGGGAATTTGGGGACCCCCATGGAAGCGCTGTGCCCCTTCCCCACCGCCCCCAGCACCACAGCCCACTGTGGGCCCCGCCGCCACAGAGCAGGCACTGCACAAACTCACACAAAGCGCCACAGCAAAACCACCCCGGCAAATGGAACCCAACACAACCCCCAACCCCCACCCAGACCCACTGCCTGGCTTACGAGTTACCATTACATAAAGCTTAAAAAAACCCAGAAACAGTGAAACTTTCAAGATGAACTTGAAAGACTGAAAGCTATTTAATGAAGTTCCCATACTTCCTAAACGTTCATCTACAGGAAGGCAAGATGGGATTTCCATTTATAACATGCAAGAAACCTGGGAAAAAAGCTGAACTCGAGTGTATCAACAGGAGCTACACCCGGTAACCAGCCAGCACCTAACCCCCATTTGTTACAATTTACAAGTAGCCTCTAAATAAACAAGTCAAATGTCTAAAAATATAAACAGTTTTAGGTAAATCCTTTGCGAGAGTTTCCCACGTGAAGAAACCAGAGAGCTACATCCCCACTTTCAGGTCACTTTCAAAGTGAAGCAATAAATCAGCTGGATAGGTTGAATTACTGAAGAACTTCCACACAAGAGCATTTACTGCCTCCTACCATTTTCCACTTTGCGAATGCATAGTTAAGACCCGTTTAACAACCAGAAGACCGGAACAACTGACTGTTGTCCAAGCTTCAGGCACACTGAACCGGGTGAACCAATTTCCACATTAAGCCTTTCCTATGAATGCAGCCAGAGGCCAACTACGCGCAGAGGTGGTTTCAAGGTGCCAATCCCCTGTGCAGAAACCCACGACTAGGTTCCTACACGAGGCCAGCCCAAGCCAGCTCGGATGCAGTGAGCCCTCGAGAAGTGAGCCAAAGCCACGTTTCCCTAAAAAACTTACACTTAAACCCAAAGTTATTTATTAACAGCACTACAGCTTCAGAAAGCGAGGCACAGCTGGATCTTCAAGCTAACACAACGGAAGGGGACAACACAGGCCCGCAGGAGGCTCCCGGGCAAGGCAGCAGCAGTGAATGCAGCCGCCACCGACATGAACGGGGCGAGGAGCAGCGTCCTGCCCGGCGCCGGCAGCCCGGAAGCCAGGCCCGGCCCGGGAGGCCGCTGTCGGCGGCCCCCACCCTCGCTCGGCCCGGGGCCCCGACCGGCACCGCAAGCGGGGGTAGAGATACCCGTGCGCAAAGCGGTAGCAGGGGGAACGCGAGCCAGGCCCTGCAGAACGCCTCACCGGCGGCCACAGGCCTCGCACCGGGCCGCCGCCGCTGCCGAGGGCCGAGCTCGCCACCAGTTACGAGGACTGCGCTGCGGCACGCACCGGCCCGGCAGCCGGCGCTTCTGGGCCCCGTTACCCCTGCGCCACCGACCCGCCCCGGGGCAGCTCCCAGCGAACCGCGCTCCCGCGAGGCGCACGCGCGGCCCGCCCGCAGGCCGCAGGGCCCGGCCCGGCGCAGCCTGGCAGCCGGGAGGGACCCGTCCCGCGGTGCGGGGTCACCGGGCGCGCCGCGGCCGCGGGGCCCCGCAGGACTCACCGCCGCGCCGGGAGCCGCCGCCGCCGCCGCCAGGACAAAGGCGCCAACCGCCGCTGCCGTACGGCGCCGTCGCGACTACGATGCTTCACGCTTTACGACGCAAGGCGCTGACGTGCCGCCCGCTGCCATGCCTGCCGAGGCGAGCGCCCGGCGCGCGGGGCTGTACGTCCCCCCGGCTCCCGGCATGCCCCGCAAGGCGGCGCCGCACGGCACGCTGGGACTCGTAGTCCCGCGGAGGGCGAGGCGCGGGGCCGCCGGGGGGCGCAATCAGATCTCGCGCGGGGCGAGGCGAGACCCGGCCCCGCCGTTAGCGCTGCCCCCGCGCCTCGCCCCCTCCCGGGCCGCGGCTGCCGGGGCCGGCGCTCGTCCGGGGCCCGGGGCTGCGGGACTTCCCCCGCCGCTCCCGCGGGAGCCAGGCACAAAAATCCCCCCCGGCTGCGCCGCCGGGGCTCTGCCCTCGGCTGCCCCGGGACCCGTCGTGCTCCCGGGCGACTCAGTTCTGGGAAGTGACGGCGGGATGGGGAAAGCGCCGCTCCCGGCCGCCAGCACCGGGGCGGGGGCACTGGCGGAGGCCACCCGCGGCGCGCAGCCCCCCAGGCAGGGCCGGGGCAGCGGCTGCGGCCGGGTTGCGATCGCTGTGGTGCTGTCACGGTGCGGCACAGCGGGGACAGGGCACGGGGAGGGGCGGAGGAACCGCCGGCGCCTGCCCGGCCGTGGCGAGAGGGGGATCCGGGAAAGGCTCTGTGACAGGAGGGGAGCCTGGAACTTCCCAGGGACCGCGCCGGGGGACTCCGGGGGAGCTGGGACAGGGGCGGGCTCGGGGTCCCAGCACAGCCGGGCCTGCGGCGCTTTCGCCCGTTCCCGGTTCGGGCTGGAGCGTTTACGGGAACTGGTTTGGAGGCCAGAGCCTGCGGGCGGCCGTGAGGGGCTCTCCAGGGCGCCAGCGCGGGGTTACCGCTGGGAAGGTGAAGTGAAACCTTGAACGTGTGTCTCAGGAATGAGCTGGTGGAACCAGGACAGGCACTGCCCTCGCCACGGCCCACAGCCGACTCCTGCCCCTGCGGTCGCCTCCTTTTCCTGGGGGACGCCGGCAGGGCAGCGGCTCGGTGCAGCTGGCAGGAGCCCTCTCCCACCTCCATCCGCAGCAGGACATTCCCGAGCGGCCGCTGCACAGGGCGCCCCAGCCCCAGCGGCTCTGCCGAGGGCCCGGACAAGTGCCGAGTCCCGGTAGGGATGGCTGCTACCCTGGCGGGGATGGGGCCAGGGTGCGGGAGAGCCGGCGGGGAGCTGTCCCCCGGCCCCCCCGGCCGTGCGCTGCCGGGGCTGCCCGGGCCCGAGAACCGGCCGGGGCTTCCCCGAGGGCGGCCCAACGCCCTTTCCTGGGCGGGAACGGGACAAGGCGTTATAGGACGGGCGGGCGGGCGGACACCGGGTGCGGCACCATGCAGCGGCTCGGGCTGGTGGGGCTGCTCGGAGCGGCGCTGCTGGGGGTGAGTGGGGCCGGGGCACGGGCACGGGCTGGGGTAGTGGCGGCGGCGGCGGCGGCGGCGGCGGTTCCTCCCGGCCTCGGGCTGAGCCCCGGCTCGCAGCCGCCCGGCTTTCCGGGAAGGGGCACGGTCCGGCCCTTCACCTCCGCGCGGCCCCCCCCTGCGGGAGGCCCACGACCGGGGCCGTGCCCGCGGCGGCAGAGCGGGAGGTGGCATCGGCAGCGCTGCCGCCCGCGCAGCCCGATCCGAGCCTGCCGGGTCGGACGCCCCCGGACTCCGCACCGGCGCCGGGCTCGTCAGGCGGCTCCCGTCGGACCCACCTCGGCTTCGCCTTCCTCCGAGGAGCGGGGCCCGGCCGGGGCAGGGAGGAGGCACCTGCGGGCACGGGCGGACAGCGGCGGGCTCCAGAGCACCGCCGGGCCCTCGGAGGCTGCGGGGCGCAGGGACGGGGCCGCCTGAGCCCCTTTCACTTCCCTTTCTGCTGTCACCGTGCGAGGCAGCAGCTCCGGCTCCCCTCTGCCAGCTCGGGCATACCCGAGGCGTCTCGTGGGGTCTCGGCACCAATCAATGCCTGCAGCCCCGCAGTCATCTCGCTTGAGGGCTTTGCTGGAGCCCCGTCCCACTCCCTGGGGTGGCTGGGCTCAGGGGCATTGTGGGGCTTGCTCTGTGCGACGGTCCGATGCTGTGGGTGCCCTGCACCCATACTGGCCCGAGGTCCCGTTACCTGCCTCCTCTCCATTCTTCCTGGCGTGCACACACCCCTGCTAGTAGGCGCATGGAAGTCAGCTGTACGTGCCCTGGGGCTTTTCCTGCCCCTCAGGCTGATACATCAGCCTTGGGAAAGGGCTGGCAGCTCTCTGGGCACGGGAAGCTCCGTTAACACCGCTGCTCCTGTGCAGGGCCCTGTTGGCAGTGGCACAGGGCAATGTGCAATCATCATCTGATAGGAAATCTGGAGAATCGCTGCCACCCCACTTCAAAGAGCACTGGTGGCATGAGGCAGCGCCGGTGGCTCTGCTGCGGTCTGTGGTTAGCATAGGCAGGGCAGGAGCAGTGCAGGGAAGCCCTCGCCTCGGGATGTGGGGTAGCTCCCATGTGCTTGTAGAAGCAAGGAGGTGCTGGAGCACCATGAATTCCAGGTCTTGTTTCTTCCAGTGCTGGGAGCCTGGTGATGCTGTCAGATGCTTTGATAAGCAGTATGAATACAGAGGCAGGTGCTGCAACCGGTGTCATCCAGGTACGGAGACCCCTTCCCCTTCCTGTACCCCAGGGCCTGACTCTACCAGGACCCACAGCTGGACCATAGCAGAGCACAGCTCAGCATGACTGAGCTCCTCCACCCCGCTGGCAGCTTCACCTCTGTGTCACCGCAGTGCTAGAACAACTGAGAGCCTCACGGGTGCTCTGGGAGACCCCCTGGACTTCCCCAAATCTGCCACAGCTCTCTTGGGACTGTCTGTGCTCCTGCAGCTGCAGGACTCCAGGGCACAGGCAGCTTGCAGGGAGACTGCTGCCACTGCCAAATTGTGATGTCATTTTCAGCTCCCGCTTTTACTGCAGATCATTTCCCAGCCCCTAAAGGCAGTGAATGCCCCCCCACCCCATGCTCTCCTGCCCCAGCACCAATCATCCCTCCCCAGTGGGGAGCTGGTCCCTGCAGCCCTGGCTGCCAGAGCACAATCAGCACTCACCGCTGCCAGTACTCCCATCTCCCACTGGCAGAGCTACTGCCTGGGGAGGGGGAAGCCCCCTTGCCCCTCCTCACGCCCTTCTCACCACTATTGCAGGGGAAAAACTGGTCTCTGAATGCAGTGACACAGAGGACTCTATCTGCACCCCCTGTGAGAGTGGCCACTACCAGCAGAGCTGGACCAAGGAGAAGCATTGTGCCCCCCACGATATCTGTGAAGACAGTAAGTGCTCCCCATGCCCACTGGCCCCGCTGTCCCCCCAGGCTCACCCACCCCGTGCCTCACCTCATCCCTGCTCCCTTTGCCCAGACACTGGCCTCATCGTGAAGACACACGGCAACGCGACACACAACACGGTGTGCCAGTGCCGGGCCGGCACGCACTGCTCTGACACCAGCTGCCAGACCTGCGTGGAGAACCAGCCCTGCCAGCGTGGCTTTGGCTTCGTGGCGGGTGAGTCTGACCAGCTCATCCCTCTCAGCAGCCCTGGCAGCACTGACCTCGGGTCCTGCAGGGAAGGGGGGGCTCCCTCAGCGAGGTGCCCCTGGCAGGGCTCCGGCAGCACTTTGCCTGCTGCTGTGCCTGGCAGCATTGCCACAGCCCCTTGCTCCCACTGCCCACGCTGACCTTCCTGCAACCTCTGCTCCTCCAGCCAAAGCCATGGCCCGGATGACATCCCCCTGTGAGCCCTGTGCAGAAGGCACCTTCTCCAATGTCTCTTCCAAAACTGAGCCGTGCCATCCCTGGACAAGGTATTGTCTGAGTGCTGACCACATCCTCCACCTATCCCCAGCTGTTCGCTATCCCTGTGAGCACATCCTCTGCTGCCAGCCTCCTTAATGGCCTTGGGGTGTGGACAGCTGGGCAGTCTGAGTGACACAGTGTCAGGCTGGCATAGGAGTAGAGCTGTGAGTGTGGTGGGGCCCAGGGTGGCAGGCTGAGCTTGAGGCAGACATCCAGGAGCTTGCGACCATCTCTCTGCATGTGTGCAGAGTGCTCGCCCCTTCAGGGATGTCCACCCTGTCATCTGCACTGGGAAGAAAGGGTTGAGGGGCTTTGGTGGTCCCCAGTGTCCTGTCCAGGCTCTCTCTCCCAGCACTCCTTGGCTCATCAGCTGGGGCACCAGCCCTGAGGACTCTGGCTTTGAGGATACCATGGGCTGGCAGGTCATCCTTGTCTTTAGAAAGCTGCTTGAGGGTTAATTGCACTCATGGTAGAAATGTTAGCCTTATTTCCAGGCTGAATTAGTCTTGCTTCAGCTGCCAGCCATTGGATTTCACTTTGCTTTTATCTGTGCCCAGAAATTACCTCCCCACAGAGCCACTTACAGCCTGTCATCAAGGCCCCTCCTGGCTGTTCTGCAGGAGCTGTGGTGCCTGAGCCCTGCATCTCCCTGACGGGGCAGATCTCAGGTATCTGCTTCCTCCTGTGCCTTGTGCCCAGACTTGTCCCCATCTTCAGCAGTTTCAACACTTCTAGACCAGGACCGTGGCGTGGGGCCCTGCTGTGTACCTGGTCTCCCCATCGCGCAGCACTGGCTCCTGGACCCTTGTCCCTCTGCAGCCTGGCAGGTTTTGTGCAGGACACGCAGCAGCTGCTCCTGGCCGGGCTTCCCATGTGCCCAGGCTGCTGTGGTTACACGGTCTTGTTCTTCTCGCAGCTGCGAGGAAAAGGGGCTGATGGTGAAGGTGAGAGGGACCAACGCCTCAGATGTGATCTGTGGTAAGTGCTCAGTGCCAGGCTGATGCAGAGCTGGTGCTCCTACAGCAGTGGGAGGAGCTGGCCTGGCCCGTGGGTGATTTGGAGAGAGCAGGGTCTGACTGCGGTGCCAGCACAATCCTTCCTGCTGCTGTCTGTCCCCGTGAGGGATCCCTGTGGGACTGGCCCCGGAGCAAGGTAGCTCTGGGTACCCGGTGTCTTGGCGCTGCACAGTGCCTCACTGGCTGTCTCCTCACAGAGTCGGGCAGGCGGTCCTCGCTCTTGGTGCTCATCCCCATTGCTGCCGTGGCTGTCACATGCCTCGTGGGCATCTCCATCTACTACTATCTGGTGCACAGGGGTAAGGGGCTGCCTCGGCCAGCGTGGCCTCATGGGGCAGAGGAGCTGAGAAGGGGGCATGGTGGCAGCTCTGCCGAGAGCGGGGCAGCCCCTCTGGGGACACTGCTGGGACATGGCTGCCCCAGCCCCGTGCCCTGCCAGGTCAGCATGGCAGGAGTGCTCTGCCCTGACCGTCACCTTCTCTGTCCCTCTTTCCATTCAGATCCCAAGCAACAGATGCAGAAACAGGTGAGTGCAGAGCTGCCCTCCAGCAGTGGACTGGGGTCCCTTCTGGGCACAGAGGTGTGCCAGCAGCGGGGGGGCTGTGGTTCTGCAGGGCAAGGGGCACGCTGGGGCCCTTTGCTGCTGGCAAATACAGAGATGGGGGACGCTCACAGGGTGAGGTGCTGCCCTGCATGGCAGCAGAGCAGGAACCTGTGGAAAGCCGTGAGGGGTGAACCTGCCTGCCCCTGCCTTCTGCCCCTGTGCAGGGAAAACCCGGGAGGCCCGAAGAGAACCTGGAGACACATCAGCCCACTGAGGAGTGGGAGGATCCCTTCCCTGTGCAGGAGACGTTGCTCCGGGGCCAGCCCGTGGCACAGGAGGACGGCAAGGAGAGCCGCATCGCCCAGCAGGAGAGGCTCTGAGGGCCCGGGCGCTGCCCCGGCCACCAGCACGCACCGGGGCCAGCGCCGTCTCCCCGTTCCCGCTCCAGCCTGGGGGAAAGGCGGCATCCGGGCCGGCCCCAGGCACCGTGCCCGCAGCGCAGGGCCCGCAGCAGCGCCTGTGCGCGGCAGGGCACGGCCCGGCCGGGCCAAGAACCGGGGCGGCGAGCGCGGGACCGGGGCTCCGCGCGCGCACGGCGGCGCGCGCTCGCCTCCGCGGGACCGGGGCCGGCAGGTGGCGCTGCGGCACCGGCGGCGGCGCCTCCCGGGGACCGCGCCGCGTGCGCGGGCCGGGGCCCGGCGGGGCTGGGCGCCGCCGCTCGCAGAGCCAGAAGCCGCTGGGACGCAGCGGCTCCCGCCGCACGGCGCTCGCCCGGCGTTCAGGCCGCGTCTTGAACCTGGTGTCAGGCTTCAGAAGGGGGACACAGGCGGGGCAGCAGCTCCTGCCCAGGGCTCTGTGCTCTTGGCAGTGCCGGCGGAAGGGTCCCAGGCCGGGCAGCGTCCCCTTGGCGCAAGAGCCCAGTGAGCAGACGCCCTGTCCTGGGCACAGCTGCGAGCCTGGCGCCCACGGGCATCACCACGTGGGCAGCAGAGCCAGAGCCTCTGCCCCCGAGCAGCAGCTCCACACGCCACCCTTCTGGCTCCTGACCTCCCCAGTGCCGACGCCTCCCTGCCCGCAGGCAGCGTGTTCGACACCTGCTGCCGTGTCAGACATGTGCCTTCTCATTAGCGTGTCTGTCCCCCAAAGTGAGAAGGGGAGCGCATGAGATCTAATTGAATGTAACTAATTATTCACTCTGAAAATGCTCTGTTTAAATGGAATTGTGAGGGACAGAATTACTCATTCTGAAAAGGGGAGAGAAAGAAAGACAGAGATAAAACGGAGGCGGATGCTGGAGCTGCAGCTCCCTCTCTCTGCAGAATACCAATTACTGGATGAAGTGATTGTATAAATCTTTACCAAGTGAACGAACTGTGCTAGTCACTTACTCTTGTCCTCTTATTATAAGGAAGCAATGAAAAATCATCCCACTCTCCAGTCCAGTTAAGAGCTCCCAGTCGCTGCCTCAGATGCTGCCTGCAGTTCATCCTGATGCTTTCCCAGTGTGGGCGTCCTGCAGAGACAGGGCTGAGCAGGGATGCGTAGCACTCCTGCACCCCAGAGAGCAGCAGTGACTGCCCGTGCCTGTGGCTCCTGCCCCGGGGCTGGAGCCAGTGATGCCATGCAGCTCCACAGGGACATGGGCTGGTTGAGGGCCCCAGTGCCACATGAACAACAGTTCACCCAGGGACCCTGGTGCCCATGGAGCAACCCCAGGCCTTGTGCCTGCAGCTTTCCTGCCCTCCCCATTGGTGGGTCCAGCCCTGCCAGGCCCCTGGCCCCTTCCCGTGGGCTCTCCAAGCACTCACCAAACTCACGGTGCTTCCCAGCCCCTTCCCACGCTGGAGGTAATGCTTTTCACTCCCCAGTGTCTCTGCCCACAGGCTGCAGAAACGTGCTCCTAGGCGGTGATGTCCATTGTTCTTCCCTGCTGCATCGTTCAGTCCCAGCTCCCTCACAGGGCTGCCTCCAAACACACCCAGTTGTGTCCTCAGCAGTGTTGTGGGATGGGAGAGGAGGTCCTGGGTGCACGGGGCAGGGAGGGCTGAAAGGCTGACCCCACACCTTTCCAAGGGGCAGGGAGCACCCACACCCCCAGGTGCTGCTGGTGAGGACCCAGCCAATCCCACATCCTCTTCAAGAAACACCAGGACCTCCCCCACTGCAAAGACACCCAGCGCCCTGGGGATGGGTTATGGGATGTCTCCATGTGTGTGCCACTGGGGGGAGAACAGACTGGGAGCAAGTCAGTGAGGTGGGGCAAATCCTCCAGCCTGCCCTGCCTCCCAGCACCAGGGATCTGATCAGTGCCAGCAGTGAGTTCCCCATGCGCTGGAGATGTGCTCGTGAGGCAGGGATCTCATCATCATCACCACCACAAATGCAGCTGTGAAGTTCCATTCTATGCTTATTGCCTTTCTTCTTTTTATCTATAAATAATTGCAGGGACACAATAGACTTTTAAGACTGCCAAAGAGTTTGTCTCCCTCCAGCAGCCATATTGCCACAGAGCTGCCACCTTCTCTGCTCCTAGAAGGATGAGGGTGGGAAAAATACTTACTGCCACCTGCAGATCACCTGAGGCTGCAATCTGCAGCAGGGCAGGGCTGACAGCGCTGATCTGCATTGCCAGCACACGAGCCAGGGATGATCCACACTGGCCCAGGCCCCCTGAGCCTCCTCCCTGTGAACTGGCAGCACAGTGCAGGCAAACCCAGCCTGCATACGAAACCATGCCACGCTGCAGCACTAAGGGATGGGAGAAGCAGCAGAGGATGCTGAACTGGGTGCCCAGTGAGGAGCATGGTGATGGGACAACAGGGAATTACACTCAGAGGTTTGCAGCTTTGGCAACACCTCCCAGGCACCCCCACACTCCCGTGCTCTGCAGCAGCCTCAGGCTTTGCTGCTCTCCTGCAAAGCACAAACACACTGCACAGCCCTGCTGCTCTCTCTCAGTGTTTGACATCCCCACCAGCCTCATTTGCCACTGGGACTCCTCCTATCCTGCCACCCAGAGGGGTTTGCGCCAGTATCCAAGAACCGACCTAATTGATGTGACACCAATTATTCAAGTATCACTACATGCAGAATTAATGCATCTCTGTGTACAAACCTCCTAGACCCTGACTATGAAATTGTTACTGGCACGAAAGGAGCCAGCTCCCACCACCACAGCACCAGCCAGCCCTGCCAGGACACCTTCACGGCCACACAGCGGGGTGGCATTGCATGGATGCCTGCAGCATGCACCGCACTGCACAGTCAGGGCATGTGGCTCCCCACAGGCCAGGCTGCAGCCACAGTGTGTCCTGCGCAACCAAACCAACCCCAGCAGCAGCAGCCACAGCAGCCACAGCCATCGTGACAGCCCCAGCAGCTGCATGCTCTGCGGTGCACTGCAAGAGCCATTTCTGGGCTACTCAGCACAGCCCATGCAAAGCTCTTGGGTTGGGCATGGGCTGGAGATGGAAAAGCCGTTCACTGCATTGAGATTTTACTGTGAAATTAAGCCGTGCCCGGACACACAGAGCTTGGCACAGGCAGCTGTTTGTGTTTTGTACATGGCTTTCTACATTCAACTAAAGAGGAGATGGCTGGGGGCTGGGCATGTGGGGTGGCTACTCTCTGGGCTGGCTCCAGGTCCCTGCTTTGCAGCCCGGAGGAGCCGTCCTGGACCGCAAGGGAGCAGCGTCAGCTCCGGGACCCCACTGTGGTCCCAGCACTGCTCCAGGGTAGTGAAGCAGAGAGGTCCCATTGCACTGGGGGAGACAGCGAGGCACAGCCAGTGTGGCACTGCTCTGGCACAATCTCCCATCACATTTGGGCAGCAAGCATGGCAAGTGTGGCGCAAATGCCAGGCTGCTTGGGTAGCCAAGGGCTTGTCCTGGTTCTGGTTTGCTCAATTTTTTCATTAACGGATCTGGATGATGGAGTAGAGAAGGCACTTATTAAATTTGCAGATGACACGAAGCTGGGAGGGACTACAAGTATCTTGGAGGACAGGATTAGAATTCAAAATTATCTTGACAAATTGGAGAAATGGACTGGAAAAAATAGGATGAAATTCAACAGGGACAAGTGCAAGGCAGTACGCTGAGCCGGGAACAATCAGCTGTGCAAACACAGCCTGGGATGGCGAGGCCAGCGGCACAGAGCCAACCAGGCATGAGCTGCACAGGCACACAGGCAGGAACGGGGCAGCAGGAGGCTGCCTGCTCGGCCCAATGGTCCTGTGGGAGAGGAGGGGAATCTCCTCTTGCCTGGAGCCCAGACCGACCCCTCGGAGCTGGCCCATGGGCTCTCCCAGGCTCCTGCTCGCTTCTCCCGCACCGGCCAGGAGCCGCGGTGAGAGCCGGCTGGACCCCAGCCCCTGCACAGTGGGAAGGCGCTGAGCAGGGACCCCCGTAGCTCTGCCATACCTCCCATGCAGCCGCTTCCCAGTGATACCCCAGGAAGATGCCCCTAAACTGGCCCCCAGAGCTGTCCAGCCCTTCCTGTTGCAGCCCCACAGGCGCCAGCGCAGCACTGGGAGCTTTGCTCCAAGGGCATATCCCATGTGGGGGCTCTAGCTGCAGTTTGCATCCCTGCAGCCCCTGCTGTGCCTGGGGGTGGCCATGACTGCGGCCCCATGGAGACCCTGCTGCTGTCTTCCCTCCGCTCCAGCAATTAGAGCTCCAGCCAGCACCCCCCAGCCTGTGCAGACACTGGGACTCATTTAAATAAATTAAGAAGACATAATAAATCAAAGAGAAATGAGGGGCTGTGCCTAGGGGCAGGGGAGTCACTCGAGTTTAATTACATTGGCAAGCCTCTTGCAATGAAAGCTCCCACATGCAGCGAGTGCAGATGTGCGGGAGCTCTGCAGCCCATGCCCAGCCCAGCACCAGCACAGCACCATCTCTGCCAAGTCAGGAAAATGATGTGTGTGCTGCAGAGACAGGTCCTGGGCACTGGCTGCTCCTGGATCCCCTGCAATGGGTGCTCACATGGGCAGGCTGCATCCCAGCAGCATGGGAGCCCAGCACGGAGCCACTGGCAGCACCTGGTCCCACCGGTTACCCCAAAGAGCCCTGCCCAAACCCCACCAGCCACCCAGAGCCACCAAGTCTGGCCCAGGCTTGGGGAGAGGCCATGGTGTCAGCAGCATCCCTCTACCACCACCCTGGATTTACAGCCCAGCCCCTGTTGTTTAAAGACTCTCACTCAGGGCTGCAGTGGGGACTCCGGAAAGAGCTTTGTGTAGAGGCAGCAAATTTATGAGACTGGCTCCAAATCCCCAGTCACATCAGGGGCCAATTCATCTTCCCAGGGCTGAGGATGAAATTAAATTATTGTAAAATAAATCTGCAGAAATGATGAAAAGACCATCACCCACGGCACGGGCAGGGTGCCGGGGACACACGCAGCCCTGACGGATGGGGCTAACCAGGTGATGAAGCGCCGGGACCCGGCAGCTCAGGGATTTTTGCTGTAATCTCACTAAAGAGATGTTGTTTACAGGAAAAAGGGTATTTTGGGAAGGAAATTGCATTTCAAGGTTAAAGGGAAAAAATGGAGCGAGTCTCCCAGGGAGCCCAGTTACGTGCAAGACGGCAGCAGACAGAGACAGGCACTGGTGCCAGAGAGCAGCCAGGCTGGACGTGGGCTGGAGGCACCTTGCACATAGGAGCAGCCCTGGCACAGCCTATGCTGCGCTGCTGAGGCTCTTGATGGCTCGGGCAGACGTGGGCAGGGCTGGGGGCTCACAGTGGGGTCAGCAGTGCTCTGCCCAGCGGTTCTCAGCTTCCCAGCTCCATCCCATCCCACGAGCAAGACACCGGAGATTTTAATTTTTTTTTAGGATGATTGGAAAAAAATAACGACTTAATCTTGAACTGTGCTGGCCGTTTAACAATGGGCCATCAGCGTGGCTCAGCATAGGGAAGGGATTTGTTTAGGGGACACAGCTGTAAAGACAACCCAGCACCAGGTGCTTAATGGTGTTTCAGAGGTATCAGAGTGTTGCAGTGCTCGGAAAATGCAGCTGTTGGGAGGTCAGAGACTTTGTTCTTCACTTCTGTGAAATCCCCCAGCACCAGTAGAGATTTCTTGGCTCTGCTGTAAGCACAAAAGCAGCTTGGAGAAAGCAGCAGCTTTGCAGGGCTGAGATTCCAGGTGCTTCCAGCTCTGCGCATCCCTGCTGCACCAGTGCCTGCAGGCACAGCTTGGCCTTGCACTGGGCACAGCCACATCCATGCTCCTGCCCCATCAAAGCCGGGGCCCTCCTCTGCTCCCAGCAAATACACTCACCCTTAGCACTGGGGAAGGAAACATCCCCTCCCCGGGAAGCCTTGCTTCCTGTCCCTTGCTCATCCCCAGCTGCTTGTGCCATTGCTCTGGGAAGCCTTGGGGCACCTCCAGGCTCTGCCTGAGCCTTCCCCATGCTGTGATAACCTGGCCAGGTGCTGTCACCCACCAAGAGGCTCCTCGCTCCTGAAAATGCCACTGACCAGCTCCAGCCCCTGTCCCTCCACCGGGGCAGTGCAGTGGGCACGGAGCTCCTGAGAGCAGAGGTGGGATCCCAGCACACTCCCCTTGTGCTGCCCAGCAAGCACCCGCTGCAAAGCCCCTGCCAGAGGCACAACAACCCATCCCTTGCCCAGCACAGCCCTGGGACACACATCCCTCTGGACAGAGGCACACACTCCACAGGGTCCCAGGAGGACCCAGCCCTGCTGGCACCCAGTGAGCAGCAGTGGAGCTCAGCAAGGGCAGACCCACCTGCACAGGTACAGCAGCTGCAGCACAGCATCGACACAGCAAACACTTGGGCTGAAGGGAGCTGGTGGCCTGAGCACCCACAGCAGCTCTCAGCAGAGCCACAACATCCCAGGACCAGACCGTGCCTGCACCCTGCCTGCTCTGCCTGGCATGCAGAGCACCACCAGTCTCCCTGAAGGAGCACGCTAGAATTCCTCCAACCACAGCACCTAAGGCCAAGCAAGGAAATATTGCTCCTCTCTCCTTTTATCACCTGGCAGGGAGTGGTGAGCATTGCCCTAAATCAGACACATGTGCACCTAATGGCTGGGTTCACTCCCACCCAGGGCACAAGTTAGCTCCACCTACCTGCGCCAATGCTTGCTTGCTCCCTTAGTGCCTCCCAGTGCACCCCAGTATATCCCAGCGTACCCCACATCTCACCCGGAGCTCCCATGGCTGAGCAGCTCCAGCCTTCCCTAGCCCCCACGGCCAGCGAAACGGAGCTGGGGGAAGGTGCTTTGCTGGCCCAGCTGCCAGGGCAGCCCCTGTCCCACAGCCCCTCACCAGGCTGTGCCGCAGCACTGGGGGGGTCCCATGGCCGGGCTGGGGCAGGAGCTGGCGCTGTCGGGTGCCCGCAGCCAGGCGGCCGTGTGCCGGAGTGGAAGTAAAGAGTTACTGAGCAAGCAGACGCTCATAATTCATGGTCACTGAACTGCAACAGGAACAAAGACAAATAATAATACAGGAAAATGGGGAAAAAGCTTGAAATCGTTAGGCCAATGATTCAAGCATGAAGGGAGCATGCTGCGGGAGCGGGGCAGCAGTCACGCCACGCGTGGTGCAGTGTGGTGCTCTGCCCCCAGCCCAGCACCTCCGGCTCAAGGGCCCCGATGGGGCTGTCTCCCCACAGAGGCTGTTCTGGCTCATGTGCCCAGCCCAGGGATGCTGAGCAGTGCCACGTGCTGGCCCTCAGCGCCCTCCAAGGCTGGTCAGCATGCAGGGAGCTTGTTCATGTCACTGAGAGGCAGGGAAGGCAGATCTGCTCTCCCTAATTATAATTAGCAATGCTTACAAAGGGAGTTTGCAAACATGGTTTAATTAAAGCCACTGGGCTCCTTCCACAAGCTTCACCCTCTCTGGGATCAAGGACAGAGCAGAGCAAGGGAGACAGGAGCTGGGGGATGCTTGGCAGAGTTTGACTGCTGGGTTCACACAAGATTTGCTCTTCTCTTTGCCCAGCCATGGCCTGGGAGGCTCGAAGGGCTTGGCTCAGCTGGCAGGGATCATCACTCCCTGCCTATGCACAGACCCTCTCCCAAGGACCCAGCCCCAGCAGGACTGCGCTCTGCCCCCAGGACAGGGAGGATACCTGTGCAAAAGAAACTCGGACAGAGGCCAGCACACACCGAGCTGGGAAATTTAATCTACGGCTACAAGAAAGGGCTGTGGAGTCTCTAGATGCATGAGCCTGCTTCTTCTGTCAAGAAGAAAAATAGGAATGTGGCATAGGGAATTAGACAAAAGCCACGAAGCAGACAGGGTGAGGGGGGGCCTCAGGCAGAACAGGCGAAGGCCAGCAGGTGCAGCCGCACCAGCCCCTGGGCCGGTTATCCCGTGACTGACCAGGCTCTCTGGAGAGAGGAATTTTGGCAACCCGAGTGACAGCATCCCCAGGGCAGCTGGCTGCGGAGGCTGCAGTGTCCATGCAGGCTGAGCCATGGGCAGGGTGCCTGGAGTCATGGCGAGGAGAGCAGCAACCTGGTAGAGCTCCTTGCGGGTCCCAGGCTCCGCACTGGGAACCTCGGTGACTAATTGCCCTTGTCACCAAACCTAATTAGGAGGCTGGCCAGAGCCAGCCGGGAACTGCAGGGGCTCGTTCTTTCTGGCAGAGCGGTACCCGTGCGCTGGGGCTCCTGCAGCCCAGCCTGCCCAGAGCAGCCCCGCGGCGGCCCTGCCTGCCCCAGCAATGGCTGGGCTCTTTGTGGGGAGGGGCTGGGGTGCCAGGACAGGCCACGGTGGGTGCCTCTCCGTGCCGGGCACGGTGCTCCTGGTGCTCCTGCTGCCTGTGCGGCAGTGAGAGGAGCTGAGCCCGGTGCCCGGGTGACAGGTTTACAAATCACCATTACTGTGCGAAGAGGGAGCCTGGCTGCCTCGGCATTCATCCCGCCGCTAATTACTGCCTCCCCGAGGAGCGCGATCCATCTCGCTGTAATTGACAAAAGGCAATTAAAAAGCAGTTGTGAATAAAGGGGGACATCTCTGGAGGGCCTGGCAGTGGAGATTTAGGTGCTGTGCTCCCTCGTGCCTTGGACACGTCCCAGCAGCGTGGCTGGGCAGCGCTGCCTCCACTCACCCCTGTCTCCTCCTGCCCCACTCCCAGCTCAACCCCTCTCTTGCCCCACACCCGATCACCAGGCATGGATACCTGACCGGGCACATGCCAACCACCTTCCCATGGCAGCACAGGGCAGGAGCAGCCTGGCCCTGCACCCATGTGGGGACGAAGCACCCGGCACAGAGCCCATCCCTGCTGGGATAAACCCCCCAGGCTGTGAGAGCCCCAGCACCATCCCCTGCCAGGAGCTGCAGGGGAGAGGAGGGCAGAGCCGTGTGCTGGGCATGGGAGCACCATGGCCCCACTGCCTGTGCTGCCACAGAGCGTGGCCTTGCAGGAGACAAAGGGCAATCAGCAGTGAGTGGCACGGAGCTGGGCGTGAAGAGCAGCTGATTGAGGAAGGGATGCGTCAGACGCCTCTTGTGCAAAGCATCTCCTGATTGTGGAGAGCAGCAGGTGCGGGCGCTGCCAGCTCACCTGCGGAGATGTGCCCTGCCGCAGCGATGCAGGCAAGGGCAGTGCAAGGGATGGTGTGTGCCCAGCGTCCTTGCACAGTGTGTGCTCAGGGTCCCTGCACAGTGTGTGCCCTGTGACCCTGCACAGTGTGTGCCTGGTGACCCTGCCTGGTGAGTGCCCTGTGACCCTGCAGAGTGTGCCCAGCATCCTTGCACAGTGTGTGCCTGGTGTCCCTGCACAGAGTGTGCCCAGTGTCCCTGCATGGTGTGTGCCTGGTGTCCCTGCATGGTGAGTGCCCTGTGACCCTGCAGTCGTTGTCTCCTGAGGGCAGGGCAGCTCTGCAGGGATTGCCCTCCTGGGGCCCATGTGCCAGGCAGCCCCAGGGGCAGGAGGGGGCCAGGGCACCAGGAGCCGTGCCTGCCCTGAGCTGTGCCAGCTGCCAGTGCTGCTGCAGAGCCAGTGCCGAGGCACAGCAGAGCACAGAGCTGCCCTTCCTGCCTGCTGAGGGCCAGGGTTCCCGAGGGCTGCCCAGGGAGAGCTGGCACTGCTCCGGGCAGAGCTGCAGCCCCGACAGCCCCAGTGCATATGGCTCACCCTCAGCACCGACTGCACGTGGCTCCAGTGGAGGGGAATCTGCCTGCCCGTGGCCCGGTGTGGGGCTGCTGTGGGGTGTGTGGCTGAGACCCTGCTCTCTGCGGTGGCAGATGGCAGGATGTGCTGATGCTGGGATGTTCTTCACCATCTGTTGGGTCTAATTGACTTCCTGAAGAAGTTCTTTAAAAAAATTAAACCAGTTGCAAGTACCAAATTGGTAATTAAAAGGCCTTTTGATTAGATAAACAAATATTTACCAATTACGACTGACCCCAACCAGTCTATTTTTTGTCTGCAAACTCCACAATCAGCATTTATCTCAGCAATTATGTCTGCGCCAGCGATTCCCACATGTAATCCCTCCCTGTGGTGTCCCTGCAGCCACCCTCTCCTCCAGCCCTGGGGCTGTGCCAGGGCCCAGGACCCTGCGGCAAGAGTGGCAAATCCCCCTTGTCCTGCAGCCCATCAGCATCGTGTGGCCAGAGGCTGCAGGACAGCAGCTTGTGCCCATCCGTGTGCCTGCCCATCTCATGCTGACAGGTCCTGGACAGGTTGCAGTCTGCTGCCCACAGGGCTGGGCAGGGCTGGTCTGGAGTGCCTGCAGCTTGTGGCACTGCCTGCGTTTGGAACCCCCTGCACGGAGGGGACCCGCGCCATCGAGCTGCATCGCACCAGCCGCGCGCTGCCAGGGCGGGACGTCAGTTTTAATGTGGTAAGAAATTGATGGATGATTCTTTGCCAGTGAATGTTCAGTGTAAATTACCCATGTTAGGCTCCAATCCGTGGCTAATTCATTAGACACACGTTTCTACACAAAAATAAAAAGCCTTCTGCATGCATTGTTCACCAAATGCTCTGAAGAAAAGATGTGGGGAGGTCAGGCAGGCTCTTGACCCACTCTTTGGGTTAAATCCTAATTCCAAGCCTCTCTGCGTCTGCCATGAGGAACGGGAATGGCTCCAGCCCAGCCATGCAGCCTGCCAGGGAAGCACTGCCAGAGCCTGCCCATCCCCAGAGCCTGCCCAGCTGTGGGGCTCAACGGGGAGGAGAGCACAGCATGGCATGGCACAGCATGGCATGGCGTGGCATGGCACAGAATGGCACAGCATGGGCAGCACTGACCACCGGCAGCAGCAGAACAAACCATGGGCATCAGACCTGGCAAAACACCGAGATGGTTGTGAAAGCCCATTCCCATGATCTAGCACCATTTAAAGTCTTATTAATGGAGCGGGAAAGCTAATTGTGATAAAGTAACGATGGTGCTGAACAGATAATTCTGCACTGAAGGGCAAGATGGATTCCTTAAAAGTGAATAAAAAAGGAGAAGACGGAGTAACCAGTCTTTAAAAACACAGGCATCAGTAAGTGAGGATTCATTTTTTTATTAGCACAGGGATCCCAGGGGAAGCGTGTGGCTGCATCCCCGGTGCCTGGGACTGCACAGCTCTTAATAAATGGTGCCAGCGCTGCTGGGCCTGCCCGCTTCATTACCATGACTACTGCTCTCTGCTGTCGCAGATAACTAAATATTGAGCAGAGAGCGGGTGTGCGGAGGATCCCAGCCCTCCTGAGCCATCAGCGCTGTCCCACAGGCAGCCGCATCCCGCAGGGTCCCTGTCCCGCAACCTGGTCGTGGGAGCCCTCACACCCGAGCCGGGGCAGGACCAGGCCAAGCCGGGGCAATGGGATCAGCAGGAGCCCCCTCTCCAGGGTGTTTAGGATCACCGCCTGGGCAGGGCAGAGCTCCTGTCCACGTCAGCAGACAGCGAGAGCCCAGCCGGCCGTCACCGCACTGACCAGCCCTGCTGCGGCTGCAGCAGTGGGACCCTCCCGGCACCGGCATCCTCCTGCCCTGTGCGCAGGAAGCTCCAGGCACTCAGTGCGCTGCCCCCAGCCAGATGCGCCCCAGGGACACAGGATACGTGGTACAGACACCCCATATCCAGCCTCCCCATGGGGCTTGGCTGCTGATTTCAGCAGATCCAGGTCCTAGAACTCAGCAAACATCCTGTGGCTCCTTTCCACTACAACTGGCACAGGAGGCAGCCGGAAAGGAGTTTGCGTATCGGGACTGCTGGAGGTTATTGCTTTCATAAATAGATGGAATGCAAGCACTCAAGGTAAGCAGGAAGAGAGCCAGTGTCTCAGCACAGCGCCTGCCCCCAAACAGCCTTCACCCTGTCTTCATTTCAAGGGCTCCCCAGGGCCCACCTCTGCATGGTGATGACCCACCTCAGGCTCCCTGGGTGCCCCTGGGGTGTTCTGCTCCCCAGTGCTCTCCCACCCCCACTGTACATTTCTATTCACCCCTCTAAATGCTCTAATACTGTAAAAGATCCATCAGAAACCTTCCACTCCAGAGGGATATATTTTATCTAAATTTGATAAGACAACTTAATTTCTCTCTGTGTCTGTTACTGGCGATAAAACTGGGAGACTTTTATGACCTGGAGTCCTCTGTAAGATTGTCAGGAACTTATTATACAAGGTATAACTGGATTTCTCTCCACAGATGGCTCGCAGCCATGAGCTGTAACGCAATTCTGCAGCACATTTGGTAGAATAAATGCAAAGAGCTTGTTACAGTGAGTTAGATAAGAGAGACGGGAACACGGCTCTTGCAGGCTAATTCGGCATCTCATCTGCCTTTTCCCTCGCTGTGAAGGACGACTTGGAAAAGTGCATTTCATGCAGAGGAAGGAGCCAAGCCCTTCCCAGAGCCAGCAAGGCAGCTGGTGCGGAGGGACAGGACCAACGTGCCGTGGCAGAGCTGCCCATCCTGGCCCTTGGCACATGCCACGGCCATTCCCCCGGCAAAGCAGCAGCAGTAGGTGCCTTCCCCGCAGCAGTGAGGGATGCCAGCTCCCTCTGTGAGGCCCCCATGGCAGACTCATCCATTATAGTTATCGCTCAGCCCGTTCAGGCTCTGACCAGATAAAGACTGGTGATTTTTTATTTACTGATTTTTTATTTCAGCATCCTGTGGGCAGGATGCCATGCAGCGCACTCATTTATCTCAATTTACTCCCTCCCACCTCCCATCCCTAATTTTTCAGCAGAGTCTTGGAGGTGAAAGCCTTATCTATGTGGCTCTCCTGCACACAGAAAGCAATCATGGCCTCTCCTTGTAGGGGCCCTGATGGGGCGATTTGCTGTCGGAACAGCGGCTCTGTGGACTGCAGATGCGATCGGTCCCTCGGCAGCCGCCTGCGGCCCCGGGCTGAGCCAGGCCCTGCACTGCTGTGCCCGAGGCTGCAGCAGGGCTCACGTGTGCGGCTGCAAAGGCTCTGGTCACACAGCAGCTCCCCAGAGACTGTCCCCACACAACAAATCCTGCCCCGGCCTCAGACCACGTTGGAGCAGACAGGAACCGCTGGAACTGGTGCCGGCACCTTCCACCTTCCTCTGCTGGGGTCCGTCCGCCCGCCTGAGCTCACGCAGCCCCTGGCTGCAGCCCCTGTGCGGGCAGAGCCGCCCTGCACACACCGTGCCCACTGCTGAGCGTGGTCCGGACCTGGCTGCTGCCTGCACCCTGCCCTGCTGCAGGCAGCCCCCGCGGCCGCGTGGCGAGCAGCGCTGGGAGCTGGCTCGGAGCAGAGGCTGTGGTGCGTGGCCACATTAATGCTGGGTGAAGTACGTTGTTATGTGCACCAGGTTTTGTATGGAACATGTTTAAAATTCAATAGAAAGAAAGATTAAAAAATAAGTTTCTTATCTAAAGGAGCCATAGAGCCAGTGAGAAAATTATGAATGTCTCGTTGTCCAAGGTTAAAGAGTGAGAGCTGAGGCATGAAAAGGCAGGAGATAAGATGAAATGTTTTCTGTTCAAATGAATGGGCTCCACTCTGCTCCGTAATAAACTATCAGTGTCAATATGACAAATTAATTCTGCATTGAGCTGCACTCGGCGTGCGCAGGGCGGAGAGCGTCCGGTGGCGCGGCACAGCCCCAGCTGCAGCCTCTGCCGCCACATCTGCACCGCGGGGTCGTCACCACGTGCTGCTCCGGGAGCATCTCCAGGGCGGCGGCACAGGAGAAGCCCCACATCGCCAGTGGCAGCTCTGGGCTGGGAGCCGCAGGCCCTCCCCACGGACAGGGAGGTGATGGGGTGCCGCAGGCCCCAACCATGGGCTGCCGGGCGCGGTGGGACCTGCCCCTCTGGGCACCCCTGGGCCCAGCTCCCAGTGCTCCTGTGCCCACGGGGAGAGGCGGACCGCAGCAGGACACCGAGGACAGGGACGAGGCGTCCCAGGCTGGCAGCCGTGGTGGCTGCAGCAGAGCCGTGCCAGCGCGAGGAGCTGCTGGCAGAGCAGCCAGGTGACCCCACGGGCAGATTGGGCCTCTTAAACCAGACAGTGACAAATGAAGCTCCCTTCCAGCCTGAGGCGTGGAGGAAGGGAGCAGGGAGTGCTTGCGGGAGCCTGGAGATGAAGGTCACCCAGGAGCCAGGTGGTGCTGCTATGGGGCGAGGGGGACGCAAGAAGGGATGGTGCAGGATGGGGGTGTGTGAGCAATGTGGGATGGTGGGTGCAGGACCTGGATGGGCAGTGCCAGGGGTACAGGCAGCAGTGGGAGAAGATGGGAGAGCAGGAGTCATCCCCACCCCAGGAGAAGGCAGGCAGGGAGCAGTGGGTGATGCTCCTTAGCACCATGGTTAGGTGCTAAGGTTAGGTGTGGCTGTGGCCTGGCCACACCAGCCCTGTCAGCCCCACTGTGGTCCTGCCCATCTCCCCACTGGTAAGTGATGCTGCTGGGGACTCATTTCCCACTGAAGAGCCATGAACCTGGGGACAGGACCACAGTTCCTTGGGGTGTGAACCAGGCTGCCCAGTGCTGAGACCCAGGCACCAGTCCTGCTGCTTTTGAGGCACCACCCTGCTAGAGAGCGGTCTCAGGCCACTCAGGGCAGGAGAGGATGGCTGCACCAGGCCCACAGATGCCAGCAGAGGCAATGGCCAGAACAGCCGTGGTTATCATTCATAGCAGATCCGTAGCACAAGACACGCTTTCACAGAAGACAAATCGCAGCCGACACACAACACTGTTGCTCCGTGTTTATCTCCTGCTGCCTTCGGGCAAGAGCAGGTGGAGCTACAGGAGACGTGGGATGGCTGGAGCCCAGCACTGCATCAGCCCTGAGCAGCCCCACAGCCCGCTCCCCACCAGGCTCATGCACCACCCGGCTCTGCCGGATCAGCCGCACACAGGCAGGGATGGAGCTGAGCTTTGCCCTTACACTGCAGCAAGCCCCATTGCTACCATGGGGCAGGACCAGCTGCCGCTAACGAAGCAGGGACCTGCCACTGGCAGCAGCCAGGGATGCAGCTACACGTGGGGGACAGCGTTTGGGAGGATGGGCTTGTTTGGCAGGTCCCAGACTGAGCGTGGGGCAGCCGGCTTCTGTGCCAGCCCCCTGCAACCGTGCTGCCACTGCTGCCCCACGGCAGAGCTGGGCTGTGCCCACTGGAGCTGTGGCGGTCACCAGCACTGGGTGGCAAAGCTTCCCTTGGCCGTGCAGGAAATGCTCCTGCGTTGGTACCCTGTGCCCCAGGAGGGACGAGCAGGTCCCTGGGCAGGGCTGTGGCAGCCGGGCTGTGGGGCCTGCTCCCAAAGAGCTAACACACTTCCCCATCTTGTTCTCAGAGCTGGAGCTGAAATGGAAACAGCATCTCAACAGCCGAGATTAAAACAAGAAAATGAGTATAGAAATTACGTTTGTTAAAGCGAAATAGCTAATATAATCCTCAAAGGATTTTTCCTTTTGACTTAAAAAAAAAATCTAATATCTTCATTTCCATACCTTTTTTAAGCTAATTTGTGGAAAATTAAAATGGTGAGCCCACAAAGGCTGCAGTTTAATTGAATCTGGCATCAGCCCTTGGTGAGCAGTCTCTCTTGGATTCCTTGATTAGTTCCCTCCATTAAATCATTTTTGCATCGTTTAGCTGAGATACTGTCTTCTGGCGGGTCTGGGACTCAGGGACCCGGATAACTCAGTCTCCATCTGAGCAGATGTGAAACGACGTGCCATGCTCTGGAGAGCCGTCTCGTTTGGCTTCCCACGTTCTGCACCCGGCCAGGGCCGCGCGCTGCCGCTGCAGGGCTCCCATGGGAGCAGCCGGAGCGAGCGCAGAGGTGGCAGGGCAGGACGGAGGGCAGTGGGAGCGGCAGGAGCAGTGGGGGCAGCGCTCGGCACCAGACGGCTTAGAGAGGGTGCTGGCCTGGCCATGGGGGACACGGGGCAGCAGGGCCCACAGCACCACATCCTGGAGGGGGAATTCTTTCGGCTCTGCCTGCCTATCATTGAGCTGCAGGCGTCAGGCCCCAGTGCAGCACTGGTCCTTGCACAGGGCTGTCATGGAGCCGTGTGAAGTTCACCTTCCATCCTCCCTGCCCAACACGGCCTCTCTTTGGGTGCGGATAAATTACACCTGCGAGGGACAGCTCATAACTTAGTGGGAAGAGCATTTACAACCTCCCTGCCCCATGGCACAACATCCTAACAGTGAGAGAGCCACTAAATGTCTGTGAAGCCACCAGCAACTGCTGCACTCCAGGACAGCCAGCACAGCTCCAGCCCGGCTCCAGCCCCACAAGCCACGTCCCAGCCCCATCAGCTGCCCCACACTGCCCCACTGCACAGTAGAGATGTGGGTGCTCAATGAGCCAAGTCTCCCTCGTGCATCCCCCAAGCAACCTGGCACCTCTCCCTGCCCCAGCAGTGGTGCACGTGTTTTCTGATGGCCTTGTCAGGCTATCATGTCCTCTAGATTAAAACAGATTTATATAAAGTCCTTTTCACCCCATTAGATTACTCTGGATTAACCTTGATCTCAGTAATAGATGCTATAAGTGTAAGTCCCGCTCAGGGGGATTTTATCCATATGTTCTTGGAAGGCAGAAAGTAGATAAATTCTTAGAGACGGTCTTACTGAGCGAGTAGAAAGATTTAACCTCTACAGAGCCAGCCAGAGCCTTGTGCCCCTCTGTGGGGTGAGCGCTCAGCCCCACTGCCTGGGGCTGGGCACGTCCTGCACTGCTGCCTGGAGAGGGGACACGGTGAGTGGTGCAGCGCCCGCCGGACACTGCTGCAGCCTTGACTCTGCACCCGAGTGAGTCCCGCAGCAGCTGCCTCCTGCACGGCTCAGCGCTGCCGGTGCCCGGAGCAGACGAGTTCTGCTGGCGAGCCCTGCACTGCCCCTTCCGAGCCATGGGCTGCACAATGCCGCTGCTGCCCTCGATTTCAGCCTGTGGTTTCCTTGAGAGCTTTGCGCTTTTTCCATCACCAAAAGAAAATGCCTGTTGGGCTGAGCAGGCTGCAGTCCCTTCAGCGTTTGACAGATGAGAAACAATTAATGCAAGGCGTGATAAAGGCAGGGAGAGGAAATTCAAGCAGCTGTGAGCAGAGGAAGGAGGGAGCCAGTACATCACAGCACTGTGTGCGCACCCGTAGGTGTGTCCCGAAGGGGTGGCAGCAAGCAAATTAATTCCCCATCCCTTGCTGCTGCTGCTATTAAATGGCTATAAGCACAGGCGAGAGCCAGAGCCAAGCTCAGCTTCCAGGGGAGTTTGTCCGGTAAGTTGCCTTCTGTTTGCTGATCAGAGAAGCGCCTAACGGAGGAAGTTTGGCACTGGGCTGGGCTGCAGAGAACTGGCCCTGCTGGAAGTCACTGCCATCACGCAGACCGTGCAGAAGACAGGCACATGCTGTTGACAGCAGACACCAGTAACGAAGAGGAGCCAGTTCTGCAAAGCTGCGCTGTGCTGCAGGCAGCCGGGCTGCACGAGGCTGGTCTGTGAACGTGCTGGCTCCTGGGGATCACCGGTTTAGGCTGCAGCGCTGCTGCAGAGTACTGTCAAGGTTGGAGCTGGTACTACTGGCTTTGGCTTTACTTTAGCATCAATCACTGACTGTCTAGCGTGCTCCTAGCAGGGAAGCAACAATGGTAGGAAAGGGCTGCAGTGTGCCCCTGGCAGCAAAGCGGGATCTGGCAGGCTGGATGTGTGCTGCCTATCCCAACCCATGATGCTCCCATGGGCCTGGCTCTGCTGGGGAAGGCTGGCCAGGGCAGGATACTGCATGGTGCACGGGTGACAGCCCTGCAGAATGGGGCAGTCCATGCACACTGTGCGGGCAGATTACTGCCCTCCTTCATCAGTCCCCAGCACACGAGCTGCCTGCTCAGTGGGCCTGCTTGCAGCATGCCATGAGCAGGGGCTGGTGGAGACACCACACAAAGAAGGCAGCCACAGTTACACAGAGAAGGCAGCCAGTCTCATGGGAAGGCAGCTCAGCACCACGCAGCAGAGGAGGCTTGAACCTGTCCTGCCAAGGATGAGGATGGTGTGTGTCCCACCTGGACCGAACTGGCAAGAGCAGTCCTGCCTGGCTGGGGTTGCTCACAGCAGACTTTGGCTGCTGCCCTGGTGCTGTTACGCTGCTGGGCTGCATGAGCCCCCCACACCACGGACGTGCCAGCAGCAGAGGACGGCCAGGGCCAGGGTGCTGTCTGCCCCTCGAGCCAGGCTGTGCCACGCAGGCACCACGGGAGGACCTGCACCCTGAGCCAGGTTTGATGCGAACATGTGTGGTCAGCAGTGCCCTGCTCAGGGTCTCCACCTGATGAGCTGTGGCACGAAGACCACTGAGCCAATGAAGCTGGTGTGAGTAGAGCTCTCTGCTATGCAACAGACACATGGGATGCAGAGTAAATAATACATCACCTGCCCTCAAAGACCAGCATGTTCATTACTGCATTGGCCTCACTGCCTCCCTCCCCTGCCAGCATCTGCAGCACAGCTCTAGTCTCAGATCTCCCAGCGATGGGAAGCCCCACATCCTTCGGATCAACCAGGGCACATGCTCTGTCCTGGCTCTATCTCCTGAAACAGGAGACGTTTTCCATGGTGGCTTCTGTGTGCCCCTGCAGGCCTTTGTCCTTCCGCACGCCCCACCAGGACCCCAGCCAGCACAAAGCAGCTGGCACCACGTGTGCCACTGGGTTCTGCTGAGCTGCGGAAGTGGCTGCTCCCCAGAGCTGTCAGAGGGATCAGGGCTGCTGCCAGCACCTCTGAAAGGAGAATCTCTCTTGACAGCCTGCCCCATGCTGCCCCTGAGAACCTTGCGACTGCTGCCCAGCACCGGCTCCAGCCTCAGTGCTGCTGCCACTGTAATCTGCAGAGCATCTGTGCACTCCCTGACAGGTCATCAGGTTCCCTGTCCAGGCCCAGGAGCCTCCCACATGCTGCTGCTCCTTGGGATGCGGCTGCCACATCACTTAAAGGCTGTTGCGTGCCAGCCCCTTCGTGGAGCCGGCAAGAGCCCCCAGCACCCGCCAGACACCCACAGGCCCGTGGTGCTCAGACAGCCCTAGGCAGTGCAGGGCTGCATGGGTGCTCCATGGGTGCTCCAGCTCGCAGGGAGCAGTCAGGGCAGGCCAGGGGCAGCGCCGGCCTTCTTGCCCACACAGCCACCAGCCATGGGGCAGAGAGCCCCGTGCAGAAACAGCACAGTCCAGGCTGTGCTGTCCCCAGCCACCGCCTCAAGGAGCCAGGGCTTGTCCCTCTGTGCTCCCCCTCCCAGGGGCCAGGAGGTCTTTCCGGGATGTACCGAAATTCTGCCTGCTGCCATGAGCTGTCACCTCCGATTCTGCTGAATATTTAAAACCCGGCTGAATCTGAAGTGACAAATCCATCATTGACCATCTGCCACTCTGCACGGGCACCCTGCAGCAGTCCCTGACATTTCCAGCTCTGCCCTGACATGAGCCAGTAACTCAGAGATGAAAGGCATCAGCCTCAGCAAGCTGACAGGAGCTGCCCCTGACAGCCCCGGACCCCTCCGCACCCTGCGGCAGGCACAGCACAGGGGCCCCTCCTGCCCTCCTTGGCGCAGACTCAGTGCTGAGCACGCAGCTCCATGGGTGCCAGCTCCACTGCCAGCACCATCTGTGGGATGGAGCCCACGGACACCCCACCGAGGGCACGGAGTCCCCACAGCCAGCGGGAACAGCACCCTGCCGTGCCCCACTGCGGGCCAGAGCCACCGGGCTCTGCTCAGGGACCGGGGGAATGCCTGCTTGGCATGACAGACAACCGGCTCTGGCCCCCTCCCTGTCCCCTGAAGTGCCTGTCCTGGTCTCTCTGGGCACCCTGCAGGCCCACAGCTCCCTGGGATGGTAGCAGGGGACAGGCTGCTTTGTGCAGGGTCATTCCCAGGAGGAGCCAACATTAACTGCCATTGTCCCATTGCCAGAACACTCACAGTCCTCTGCTTGGCTACTGCAAGGGAAGCCCACGTGCAGCCGTGTGCCCCTCTGCCACCACAGGGACTGGCAGAAGGGTCTCCCTGGCTGTGAGCTGCTCCCCACACTGTGTGCAGGAGGAGCATCGCAACCACCGGCTTTCAAGCAGGGCTGCCACAGCCCAGCACCTGGTTTGGGGCTTCATGACAGAGGCAGCCTGTGGCACTGCTCATCCCCACCCAGCGGCAGGCCTGGTGCCATGGGTCAGCCCTGGAGCAGGGGCTGTGCAGGGGCGGTGCCGGGATGCTCCCGGGAAGTCAGCGTGGCTCTGGTGCCCAGGAAGGGCTGGCAATGCCCACGGCAGCTGTGCCGGGTGCCCATGGAGTGGCTCCTGGCAGCCCTCCCACAGAGGAACTGTGCCACAGTGAGCCCACGGGGCTCCTCACCACCTCTCCTGTGTCCACAGTGGCCCGATGGGGTGGGGAAGTGGGGCCGAGTGCCAGCACACCTCACAGGGGA
This sequence comes from Lathamus discolor, assembly GCF_037157495.1. NCBI lineage: Eukaryota > Metazoa > Chordata > Aves > Psittaciformes > Psittacidae > Lathamus > Lathamus discolor. Next base: position 254,546 of record NC_088894.1, on the reverse strand, counting down.
TGCTGGGGCCGTGCCCCTACACCTCCAGCTTGGCTCAGCCCCAAGCAGAGACAGCGGGAGAGCTCCCGCCTGCCACTCGCTCCACACTTGTAGTTGGCACAGAGCTGCAATTTACAATCAACCTGCTGTTTGAGCTAATTGTGCTGTAATTGCTGAGCTGTGCTCCCTCCTGCTTCCCAGAGAGCGCAGCTCTCACCCTGCTCTAGGCAAGCTGGCGCATCCACCCCGCGCTCAGCCCACCCACTCCTGCCCCAGCCGTGCCCCGGGCAGGGGCAGGTTCCTGTCTCTCCCCCCCAGCAAACACCATCCCCCACACCTGGAGCTGCTGGTGCCTCTGCAAGCCCCCGCGGGAAGCAGTTGCCAAAGAGCACAGGGCACTTCTCCAAGAGATGCCTCTGCCCCCCGGGAGACATCTGGCTAGGGTTGCGTGCTCACACAATTATCAAACCCACGAAGCTGATCTCGAAGGTCTTTTGTGTGTCCAGCCTTTACAGAGCACTGCCAAGGCCACCACTAAACCGCGTCACTAAGGGCCTCATCTACACGGTGTGTGAACACTTCCAGGGGCGGTGACTCCACCACTGCCCTGGGATTATTATTGATAAGGTAATTTTGTGCAAAGGGGGAAGCAGAGCAGAGTGCGCCTGTGCCCGGAGGACCGGTAGGATGGGGCCTGGGGTGCCCACTGCAGGGTGTTGAGGCGGTGAGCACCAAGGGGAGGAGGTTATCAGCAGTAATTCAAGGACACGGTCCCTGGAGGAGCTGGTGCCCAGCAGCTCCCTGCCCCTGCCCCTGCTGACCCCACAAACCTCGCACTCGCTCCCTTGGCGCCGTCTCAAAATGTGTCTCTAACAACTCGAAGACTTCAGGGTTCCGCGGGAGGGGGAAGGACGCACCAGGCACGAAGGGGCAGCTCAGTGCCCGGGCCGCGGTGCCCCCCCCGGGGCCGGCAGCGCCGCAGGCAGCGCGCAATCAGCGCTAATCAGCAGCTCGCTAATTGCGGGGCCTCCTGCCGGGTGGTGATGGGCTGAGGGCCCGCAGCGGGCGGGGCGCTGGCGCTGCCCATCCCCATCCCCATCCCCATCCCCATCCCCATCCCCATCCCCATCCCCATCCCCATCCCCATCCCCATCCCCACTCCACGCGGGCGGGTGTCTCGTCCTTTGCCCAAAAGCGTTTGTCACGAAGGGCGCTGAGCGCTCGTGGAGCTGCTGCGGCCCTCAAGAGAAAAGGGTTTGAAAGCTAACTTTCCTGATAAAACTCGTCCCTCTTACGTGTCCCAAGTGTTTCTGCACGGGCCGCGTCCCACAGAGTCGCGGTTCCGGGCGTTCCGGGCGCCAGCGGGTGTGCGGCCACAGAGGCATCCTTGCTGCGAGGAGCACCCGCAGCCCGTCCTCCGCCGGGGCTGGTTTCCCCCCCCACGCCTGTCTCCTCCTGACAGGCTGGGCCTTATGTAAATTCCCACCATAATCACACTGAGCGCCATCAAACTATCTAATTTAATTTCTTTGTGAAAATAAATAGCTAAAGTGGCCCTAGGTACATGCATAAATACTTCAGCTTTATGTTGGGCCTGTTATTACTTCTCCCAGCTCGTGTAGTTGTAATGCACACTTAATAAGTACATATTTATTGCACGTCTTGTCCTGGTGGAATAGTGAGGAGTTTTTGCTGAGTAAGCAGAAAAATAGCTTAGTCTGTAATAAACCAGGGAGTTAAAAGAAAATATGCTGGTAATTAATGATTGGGTTTTCAACAGCCATAATTCTTTTATTAAGCAAGTATGCAAATATGGTGTAAGTGGCTGTGTTAGTACTCAGCTTCTCTTAAACCTTGGTTTAAATCTCTGGGAAGATGATCTCTCTTTATGCCTGCATGCACGGAGACGTGATGGTGAGCAAACGTGGGCACCGCCACGTGTCTGTGCAGGTGTGTGGGAGCATGGACAAGGGGAGCGTGCATTGCTCGCGTGCAGCCCTGGCCAGCAAATGCACGTGGTTTCGCACTGCTCCCAGGTCTGCCTTATATTCCTCCTCACCGGCTGTCATCCACTGTCTCTTTCTGCTGCTTGCTTTGCCTCGCCTATACATTTCTTGCATGCTTCATTAAGCCTGATAAATATGTGGATTAGTGCTACACAGGGCTGGAGAGACCGGGCTGGGAGAAGAAGCTCCAGGGATGCTGGAGCCTCCAGTGCCCTGTTTCTGCTGACACCCATGGGGCTGCCCAGCCACCAGCTGTGCCCCATGGCACTGCCAGGTCCATGCTGCAGCCCTGGTACAAGGCAAAGCTGGCAGATCTGGACAGGCAGGGACAGGAATGATGCGCCCTCGGGGTTGCTCCCAGAGCTCCATCCTTCCTAAGAGCTTCAAAGCAGAGATTTCCCATGCAGAGCTGCTGCATCCCTGACACCAGCACCACAGCCACACAAGTTGGAATAGGCACGCAGGTGATAAAGTTATGAGCCACGTCAAAATGAGCCAGAACTACCACTCCTCTGGTTAGCAAAGACCACTGCACCCAGACAGCCTCTGGCACACAGTGGGGCAGTATGAGGGGTGGACACGGGAGGCAGGAGCGCTCATCTACCCCTTCTCTGTGAGGAGGGTCCCAGGGGTGCAGCTGTGCTGGGGACATGCCAGCACCACAGGCATCCAGCCGCAGGATCTGTTCAGGGCTCCAGGGGCTGTTGATGCTGCTGAAGGAGCCCTGCGGACCACAGGATCTGCCCACAAACAGCACAAGGAGGCTTAACCCCCCGTGAGTTCTGCTGCTCTGTGGTTGGAGCAGACGGTGCAGGGAAGCAGGTTCTGACACACCAAGCTCGAGCTTACTCGCGGGGGAGCAGACCCGAAGTCCCCCTCCCCACAAGAGCAGCAGGGCAGGGAACGGCAGCAGCCAGCGAGGACAGTCAGGTTGCAGGAGAGACAGCGCAATAGCAAGCACACAGCGACGCTGGCGAGCAGCACACACAGATCTCCCCATTAGCCCTCATTAGCACGTGGCTGAAAGACAACACGAGTTTAAATTAAGAAGACATCACAATGGTCCCAACTGTGTTACCACTGTGCCAGACAGCTGCTATTTAATGTACTTCATGATCTGTCAGGGCATACGCGCAGCGCTGTGTCTGTGCCTCAGTGCACACGTGCTTCTGCATGGCTGCACACCTACCTCTGCATGCAGGCTGCAGCACCCGCCGCTGCACGTGCCCACCGATGTGCAGTGTGTGGGGACATGGGGGGCAGGACAGACCTGCCTCCTGGTGCTGTCTGGTGCTGCCTGGTGCTGCCAGCCTGGCCCAGCACATGGCTGCACAGCTCTGCTGCTGGAGCAGAGGCTGTTCCTCCACCACCTGGCTATCGCTCTGTGTGTGCCTTGGTGCTGGTCAGTGGGGCACAGCTCTGTGGCTGTCATGGCCATGACACTGCTGTCTTGCACGTGCACTCACCTGAACCCCAGTAGCCGTGAGTCTGCTGGAAGCAGCCTGGCTGCAGGTCGGTGGAGCCAAGGGGTGGCCGAGCTGCAGGGGGGAAACAGGTCACAATGGGGTTCTTGCTGCCAGCGCTGCAAAGTGGTGCTACTGGCACTCAGTATTTATGCTGCATATTCCCAACACGGGGCTTGCTGATGACTCCCACTGGCACAGGGGAGCTGGTGGCTGTCATGAGAAGGGAGAAAAGAAGCAACTTGCTTTTAGGCACAGAGGGAGCCAGCACCCACGTGTTGGGAGGTGCCAGGGGCCTGATGCTGAAGGCATGAGCTTGTTCCTCTCACCAGGATACTCACAGGGGCTGATCTGCCTGGCGGTGTCTCATGCTGGTGTCCCCCGTGCCTGCTGGTGTGCTATGCTGCTGCCTTGCTGCAAGCTCATCGGCCAGCCCACAGTCTGTGCCTGCTGGCCTGCGGGAGTCCAAATCAGGGGTGGCACTTTGCCCTTTGTGCCAGGACCACCAGACCCCCTGCCTGGGTGCCAGGGTCTCTCCTCCCATCCACCTGCCGCAGTGCGTGGAGGCAGGCACCATATACAGCTTTCTGCACCTCCCTCTGTTTGGCTGCAGGAGGGCAAGGTCTGGAGCTTGGCCAGTCCCTGCTCATGTCACTGCTAGGAGCACTCCAGACCACCAGCCCCATGGAGCATCCCGCATGACCTGGGGGATACAGCACAGAAATGAGTGTGGAGACAAAGCACCAGGCACTCCTTCATTTTAAAGATGCTGCATGGGAGGAGGAAAGGTCATCTTCCCAGGCCCCCTTACTGGAGGAGCAGAAAGCTGCAGCACAGAGCTCAGTGCAGACCTGCTGCCTCAATTATTTATAGGTACCATGGGTAGAACATGTTTTAATGACATTTGTGCTGGAGCTCAGCAGTGCGGATCTGCACTGAGCCAAAAGGAATATGTCAGAGACTTTACAGATGGTAAAAGCAGCATGTCAGTCACAGTGGCATGCTCACCTCAGTCCCTGTATCATGCTCCTCCTGCCCTGCAGAGATCTTGGCTGCAGCCCCTGTGTTGGATTGATGGGCAAACCCACAGACACACAGTCATAAGTCACCAGGCTTTTTTAGGGGTAAATCACAAGAAATAAGCTTTCCCACTAGAATTAGCATGACATCCTGGAAAATTATGCTCTGGTTTTACAGCAGATGATGGAAAAGCAATGGACTTCTTGGAAGGGTGTCGGGGCTGGGCAGGCCCTCAGTACCCCACGCTGGGCAGCCTAGGTGAGTTCTGCCCTGCTGGGAACATCTGCCCATCCACCTGGCTACCTGTATGCCCCCCCCCGCAAGCCTTCCTTAGCCCTGGGGGTGCAGACCAGGAGCAGTTTTGTGGGCATGTGCTAGCGGGGTGGGCAAGGATGGGGCAACCCCGCAAATGCGAACCTGAGCAGGAGATGAAGGGGATGGGACAGATGTGGGGATCTGACTGCACCTGGGCTACATTGGCTCTGCACACAGGGGCTCATCCTGGACCACAGTGACCCCGGGGCGATGGGAAAGTGGTGTTGTGCAGAGGCAGCCCTGGGTAGGACTGGTCAGGAGAGCAGTCCTGCCTCCCTGTCCCAGTAATGCCTGTTGCTGTGGTGGTGGAAAGGGATATATCTGCCCAACTCTGTAATCCTGCAGCCACCTTCTCTCCGCAGCTGGTGGGCTGGATGTTCATAGGCCAGGGCTCTGGCAGCCAGACCTGGAAGCAGCAGGGACTTCCAGCCAAGCTAGATGGACATAACCTGCTCCAACACCTCCAGCAGCTTCTTGGAGAGGAACCCGGGACACTGAGTTGTGATGCTGCAGCATTTGCAGCATACGACAGCAAGCCTTGTTCTGGGATTTCGAGTTAATTGGTCCTAGTGTCTTTTTGCATTTCTGCTTGCAGAGTGTCATTTTCTTCAGAAAATGCTCTTTTGCAATTACTGTGAATTACACATGAAAAGCAAGTGAGCACATATTGATTGGAGCCCAGGAAAAGCACGGGAGCCATTTAGAGTAGATTAACTTTTTCTGGAAAATGGTTTCACAGTTATTTAAAGAGATTAATCAGTTCATTTCAGGTCATTTACCATTGTTTCTACGGCTGAGCCTCCCCACAGTGCATGGCCTGAAATATCCCCCTCTCCCTTAGAGAGCAGAGAGCACAGAGTGCCGCTCTCCTGGTCCCTGCAGGTGCTGCACCAGGGCTGCAGGGCACGCACAGGGGATGCTGACACAGGTGCAGTGCACTTTGCACCAGAGGCAGCAAAGGAATGAGGGAGCAGCGTCCCTGGGAAGTGGCCTCTGTGCTGGGCAGCAGCTCTGGGTGCTGAACCTTCAAAGTCAGCAATGCCCTGACTGTGCGTGCGGGCTGAGGCCTCCCAGAGCTGCCGAGCAGCTGCCATGGAGCAGCACCACCGGCACCAGCATCCCTCCTGCTCGTGGCCGTCGGCTGTGCCCTCACTCCTCCTGCGCACCGCGGGGCGTAGAGGCTGCCCAGCACCCTGCAGGTACAGCACGCTCCCGCCACCCAGTATTTCAAAGCATTTTTTTCTTTGGGAAGAAAATATTGAAGTCAAATGGCTCCTGTGGTGGAATACTTCCCAAATGTCAACACAATCTGTGCTACATTATGGCTAAATGTGATAATCTTAACGCCTGGCTTCTTAATGTCAGTGGCACTGAAGCCTGATGGATTGACAGCCAGCCAGAATGACATGCAGTCATAGCTGATAAGGGCTCTCTCCAGGGAAATCACAGCTTTTTAAAGATGCTGGCAGCTACCAGCAAGTACCTTTTTATTTAAAAGGATTACAAGCATTGATTGCACTTCCTGTTTTCTTTTTATCACATTTCTGCACCAAGTGAAGCTTGTGCTGCGAGCTGAGCCTTTCAGACAATTATTCTGGAATAATGAAGGCGTGTCATGTTGGCTGTAATGAGCGTTTTTAATGCCTAATTTGCGTGCAATGTGAAGGGATTTCAACAGCTGCCTGGTTCCTGGCTAAAGGTGAATGACTTGTGACCGCAGAGGAAGCTGCTGCGGGCTGGCTCAGCCAGGCTGAGCCGGGGTGCCTGGTCCCTGTTAGCAGTGCGTGCTTCCCCTGGCAGAAGAGGGATTAAAACTTCTTCAGTTACCACAGTTAAAACACTAGCTAAGGGGATGCATTCTGCTCAGAAATGGCCACTGTCTGCTCCCCCCGGGAGCAGCTGGACTAACTCATGCTCACCTGAGCAGCTCCTCTACAGCAGCGATGGAGACATGAAAAATGTATGTCCATAAAACCGCAGTGTAGCTGGACAGGGCAGTTAACAATCCCCAAGCCACAACCACTCGCTGTGGCTGGCAGCAGATGAGGGATGCCTGAACAGCCGCTGGCATCCCAATCACCGGTTGCAAACACACCAGAAGTGGTGGGGGGCAGCGTGCACCGGAGAGGCAAATGCTTCCGCTCCCATCTCCAGCCTTCCTTGTTGCCCAGCATCATGACATTAAACAGCAGATGCTGATTCCCCACACCTCTGTTCCAGCTTTGGTGGGGGCAGTGGCAAAGGCAGTGGGAATGAGGCCCTTTGTAAAGCTGGGGCTGTGCAGTTACTGTGCAGGGGCCCTGGCTTTGCTTGGCTGCATTGGTGCAATAGCCATGTATCCCAGCTGCTTCCCAGTCTGCCCACCTGTGCTGGATCCGGCTTTGCAAAGGCCAAGGTCTTTCCCTAAGAATTTGAAGCACTGTCATTAAATCCGCATTCACGAGGCTGGGAACAAGCCCGGGGCTGTCTGAGCTGCTGGGAGTCCCAGCACCAGGTCCTGAGCGGGGAGCAGCGCTGGCAGCAGCAGTGCCCGTCCCCACCGCGTGCCCTGGTGCGTGCACAGGACAGGGGCAGGTTTCAGCCCCACAGACTGACCAGCCGGGAGCAAGACTCCGAAGCCAAGCAAAAGTCAATGGTCTTTCTCTCAAGCTTCTCCGGCTGTGGCAACACGTAGCTGTGACAGCTGCCTGGAGACTTGCTCCCATCCCTACCAGTGAGTGGGAGGAATACCTGCTGTTGCAGACCACAAGCTTAGGTCACCTCCAGGATGCTGGAAACACTCCTGGGGTGGGCTGCGAGCCAGTGGAGCCACAGCAAGGAGAGAGCACAAAGTGGAGCACGTGGCACAGCAAGAAACCCTTAACAAGTCACGGCTGCTGTCTTTGCACTGAGCACAGCGACCAGAAATGCAAAATTCAGATATGCTGAGCAGTGAGAGTCCGATACCAACTCTAAAGGAAGCTCAAGGGCTTGGTAAATGAAAGGATTCAGGAAGCTGTGACATTAGCTGTGGCAGAGGTGGTTAAAGGAGTCAGCTTCCTAGTGACAGATCAGCTTCCTCAGAGGATACGGGGAGAAGTGATCACCTTCTCGAGCAGTATATTACTGATGCGCACAGGAGGTGGAGGCTTACGCAGCCTTACTTGCACTCAGTTACCAGAGATGTATTTTTCTCCTGGGGGTGCAGATATCACTGCCCTTTTTTCATTTCCCCTTAATGATCCCAGTGGATCACATCCATCTTTTGTATATAACTCTCTGGAGGTGGCTCGGACGCTTTGCCTTCTGGAGCTTGCCATGGAGCGGAGTGACAGCGTTAGAGGTGACCGCTGCAGTATCTCTGTGCTGGGGCCAGGAGTGGAGCTGTAGCATCCAGCTGCCACCTACAGCAGAGGGGCACTCACCTTGCCAGAGTCGTTCAGAGGGTGATAGTGGCAAATGCCACTGTCCTCTGCCAGCAGACGGCCACAGGCTGCATCGTGTGTGGCAAAGGTCCTGCCTTGGGGTGGGTGCTGAGGGGGTGACTCGTGTGGAAGGAGCCCTGCGGAAGGATGCGGAGCACCGCAGGAGCCAGGGCACCCGGGGAGCAGCTGCTCTTTGGCAAAAACACTGACAGTGTGGCACCATTGGGGCTGCCATGCTCTGCTCTGGCAAAGCAGCCACCTGCAGACTTCCTTCACCCAGAGCAGTGGGTGTCAGCACACAGGGCACAGCACGGACGGGGCACAGCATGGCCAGGTTCAGCCGCTGCCATCACCTTCTGAGGATGCAGCAGTCGCATCCAAACACACCTACTTTGCTCCTACCTGAATCTGCTCTGCCTAGCGACTGCCTGTTCTGTGCGTGCCCTGCCCCACTGCACGCAAATTGGGTGTCACTAACGAGCTGGGAGCCCTTGGCCCGTGGGGCTGCACCCCTGGGCTGTCTGGTGCGAGAAAACTGACCTGGAAGAAGAATCTTCACTCCATGCTCACAAGCAGAGCAGCCCCAGGGTTTGCCCAGCCAGCTCTGATCCAGGACAGCCCTGCACTGCACACCAGTCCACAGAGCAGGACTGGCTTCCTCTCCTGCCAAAGCAAGGAGATCAACCTGCCCAGCAAGGAGCCAGAGGCTGCTGTGTCTCTGCTGAAGAGAGAGAAAGTGCTATAGAAAAATTTCCTCAAAAGGGGCTGTGTTGAGGAGCATGGAGCTCTTAAAACATCTTCACAGATGCTTCTGCAATCAGAGCTCTCAATAATCCTCCTCTTTTGTAGTTAAGGGTCTCGTTCTGGCTGGCAATTTGTTGCTTTGAGCTCTCCCCATTCCCCCACTGTATCAAGCATCAAGTCTTCCTGCATGGCTCAGGCTCATCACCTTAATGCTAGGCACTTGTTACTTTCTTTGTTAGGAGCACACTAACTGCAGGCACTTCCTCTGTCAGTGGGGAATTCCTAGGACAAACCATTCCCCCTGATCCCCTGAGTCCCAAGATAACTAAGGCTGCTTGTTTGGGTGCCTGAAGAAGGACAGCAGGATTTAAAGACAGCACACTTCTGTGCTGGCTGCAGCTGGAACATTGGAGTTCTTGTTGCCAAGAGCCTGAAAACCTGGGGTGCAACCCCATAGCAACCATCACCATCTCCCTGCAAACAGCAGCCCCTGAAGCATACAGCAGTGAGTGCGCTGCTGACACACTTGCTGTGTGGGGAAGTTAACAACGATGTTCTCAGAAAGGCCTCCTCCTGGCTGGCAGCTATAGAGGCGTCCGCTGCAACTGTGCGAAGAAAGCCTGCGTGCACTGGGGTCTGGCAGCTCACCTTGCCTGTCTGGAAACCCTCCAGCCTCAAGACTCCTCTCTTCTGTTGCAGCATCCCTCTAACTGCTGCTGTCAAAGGTTACCAGATGCTTCTTCCATAACATTTAGTGAATAATCATGGGAGCAGGATGGGAGTGGAGGCACAGGGATGGTGAAGGATAAGGAAATGCTCAAAGACCTCAGGGATCAATAAGTCTGTTTTGTAGCAAGGACTGCAAGATGCTACTTCAACGACTGTTGCTTTATGGAGAGGTTTAAATTCTGCCTGCGCTACGTGCTGACCTACACAGATGCCCCGCTGAGTTTACTGCAGGTCCCTCTCTGTGCTGCACGTGCCCTCCACAGCGTGCTGCCCCACTGACAGTGCCAGGGCATGTGCAGCTGCGGGCCTGCGCCAGGGAGGTTGATGTACGTTAGCGTGTGGCTCATTCCCCAGTCCCTTGCCTTCAAGAAAACCACCAGCAATTGATTTATCTGTGGTCAGGCTAGAGTGTCATTTATTTGCATCATTTCACTATTAAAACTGAGTACGAAGGAGCTTGTTTTGCTGCAGCCAGTAACTGAACATTGCCATAATTCACACCATTACCAACATGAGAACAGGCCATGGTAACCAAACCTGCTGACAGTGCTCAGCTGAACTGAAGCTGGGAAGAAGATGACCAGAATGACTGCTTGTGAGCAGTCAGCTGGTGAGCTACGAGGCTGTCCATGACTTCAAGACAACACTAAAGATGCACTTTTTAAAGAACATTAAGGAACTCTGTTGGCTGATAAAGGAAGATCGTGAGGATACATCATCAGACCTTGTCATTTGGTGTGCAGTTTGCCTCTTGTTCTATCTGCTGCTGTTCTGCAGGATGAAGGATGCTAATCCCCTTCCAGCTTCTGGGACTGGCTGCAGCAGCTTAGACCCTAGTGCTGGGAGTAGCCAGGGCAGTGGCCAGCAAGGCCAGCCTGGAGCACATATGCAGCACCTGTGCTACTCAAAGCACAACTTAACTTTCTCCTTCTGAAGAGGTAGAGAAAGCCAAGGGCATTTTTTTCTTCATCATTTACTTCAAATTCAGACAGAAAAACTGACCCTTCTCTTGAAGATGCTTTTTTTGATGAGCATTTCAGTGAAAAATGGGAAGAAGCCAGAGAAACAGCATTCTGCCAATGGGAACGTGCTGCGGGAGCAGCCAGCCCTGGCCCTGTGGGATGGCCCTGTGGGGCCACGTTGGCAGTGGAACATGAGGAAACAGAAAAAAAGACAAAATGAGGCAATAAGACTCAGGCTAGACGACAAGGAATAATTTATTTTCAGGTCCCACAAAGACCTTGAAAAAAATAACAAGGGTGAGGAAATCAACCTTCTAATTTGATCTGGGTAGAGAAAGAAACCCGAAGTGATTCCATCAGCTGCCCTGACAGCCACCAGCTCCTCCTGCTGTGTGCGGGGCGCAGGGAGCGCAGGGCACCACACTCCTCCGACTCACATGTGGGAACAGAAATGAAACTGCAGGTGCACGTGCATGGACTGCCTGGTTGGGATGGGGAGTAACCTGCTGGGAGGGTTGCTAAAACACGTACCCTGTCAGACCCCGTCTCCTGCGGACAGAGTCTTGCTATTGCACAACACTTTTGCTAGAGGAAGGGCCAGCTCTGGAGGGGCTCGGGCACAGCTCTTCAGCCTGGAGGGAAAACACAAACACATTCCTGAGGAAAGAGAGGGCTTTCTCCATTCTCCTACTCCCAAGCGGTGCGGCCAGAGCCAGTGTGAAGCAGCCTGTCGGCCCCGCTGCCTCCTCAGCATCATCACAGTGAACCAGCAGCACCCAGGGCACGGGTGCCTGCAGCAGGCGCCTGCTGCCGCCTTTGGGGGGGAGCGGAGAGACCCTGAGAAGCAGCAGCTCCTGGTCCCAGCGTGAAAGCCAAGCTGCAGCTCCTGCGCGGGCAGCCACGGGGGCAGTGGGCAGGAGCCGTGGCAAAGATGCATCCTGCCCCTCTCTGCTGTCAGGCCTCGCGCTGCAGCCAAGGGACCAACACCAGCAGCCGGGAAACAAAACACAGTAAAAAATGAACAAAATGAACATGCTGTACATTTACAGTTAAACCTTCTCCAAGGAGAGGAAAACACTCTCTGTGGCTAAACTAAAAGGACAAACCCAATGACAAGCCCAGGATGTGTCAGGCCTGGGAGACCTTATCAGTTACCTATCAATGATGTAATTGATTTTTTTCCCCAGCATGAACAGATAAGGGGCTGCGCTCTCCAGCATGGCCGAGAGCTGCCCAAGGGTGCTGCTCAATGCACTGCTCGAGTTGCCGCGGCGGGAGTCTGCAGGCTGACAGGCGCAGGGCAGGGAGTGAGTGCTCTCCCCCAGCATCATCTGGAGCCGGAGGAGCAATGGCACATCCCACCAGCTTCCTCCTGAAATAAACTGCTTGTGAAGGCAGCCCCCCCTGCGGGAGCTTGTACCAGTTTCTGCAGGGCAGTGTGGCAGGCTGGGGACACACCGGGCACCCTGTGGAGTTACAGGCCCGCTGCCCAGCCTGCAGCAACCAGCTCGGACGTGCAGCAGCACCAGCAGCATCTGGCCTTGTGCACATGTCCTGGGGATGGCTTTTCTGTCACCAGTGGTGATGCTTTGCTCTCAGCTGGGTGTAAACAGGAATTATTGCTCCAAACCAGGAGCTGGGGTTCTCTCGCACCCTACAGCATGGTCCTCAAAGCAGGACACAGCTCCCCTACCACTGGAGGCCAGGGTGCCCCTACATCCTGCCCCTGCCCTGTGCAGCCCGGGGCGTTTCGTAGGAAGCTGGTGCCTGGCTGAGAGCCCTGCAGAACCGGGCCCAGCCTGCTGAGGGGCTGCAGAACCCATGGGGTAAGTGCTGCTCTGCACCCCCTACGCCTTGGTGGTGATGGGGATGTCCCTGTCCATCACCAGTGTCATGGAGCACACCAAGACCTTGCAGACAACATCTGCTGTGCAGGGCAGGAGGGAGAGAGAGCGCCCCTTCAAATCACAAGTGTCTTTGATAACCGCGAGAAAGGTCTAAGAACTGAGAGGCGATGCAATCGCATTTAGAGGTGAAGTGTGTTTCGAAGTGAACTCTAGTGCAGAACATAACCTTGGAGCCCAGATCCAGGACACACACCCCCAGCACATGCTCCCTCCGCCCTGCGCCAGCAGCCGGGTGCTGCGGAGGAGCCCATGCACAGGGAGGAGGACTCCAAACAGTGAGAGAACTTGTGGGGAAAAGCTGAAGAGAAGCTAAAAGCTTGTTTCCCTCTGCAAGGAAAGCTCTTAGAGAAATCAAAGCACTTCAAATGCTCTGACTCAAGTGACAAAAACAATTTAGACAACAAAAGGCTCCCAGTTTGCTCTTCCTCTCCTGGAAAGGGCTCACTGAACAGATCAATTTAAATGATAATTTGTTGGGCAGAAACCCTCAGCAAACTCTCCTGAATTAGGTTTTCTCTTTCTGAAATTAACGTGTAGTGCTTTAACAGAGACCAGTATTAAGGAGATGTTGCTGCCACAGTGGCTCCTTTGGGAATGCCAGCCTCTTGTGTGGAGGTGCCATGAACAGGAGGCAGGTGCCGAGGAGCCTATCGACCATCACTGCATCCCCTCTGCACCACCGGTCCGGAGGCACCCGCTGAGCCCTCCTGACACAGAGCCCGGTCCAGGAGCTGCCGGCACCTCACGGGGGAGGCGGGATGGCTACGAGGCGTCGGCGTCCTCCTCGGCCCTGCGCCCCGCATACAGCGCTGCCAGCTGCCGGAAACGCGGCCCCCAGCCCCCCAGGTAGGAGAAGTCCTGCTCCGAGCTGCTGGACCACGTATTGATGGAGCTCAGCGAGGGCACTGGGGAGTCTGAGCCCTCGAAGGCGTAGGTCTGGAACGAGTCGTAGGGCGGCACAGATTGGTCCTCGTCCGCCTGCTCCACCTTCCTGCAGATATAGTCTCTGAACACCGAGAAGTCCAGGTCTGGGCTCTGCACCCACTGTGGGAGAGAATGGAGCTCGGAGGCCGGGTTTCCGCTCAGGCCTCCCTCTCCTGCTATCCCCCCTCCGTCACTGCCTTTGAACTCACTGAAGTCGTAGAGGCTGCGCAGGGCTGACATGTCATAGGCCTCTGTGTCCTGCTCACCACCCCCTTCATCGTTGTATTTGATGACATTGTCCCGCATGTCCTCATCATCCTCAGATGTCAGGTGGCTTTTGTGGTGTCGCTTCAGCGTGAGGATCAGAAGGATCAGCACTGGGAAAGGAAGAGACGGTCAGATGGGCACAGGGGCTTGTGCACACAGCTGGCGGGCACAGAGCACTGGCTCCTGCCAGCCAGGCTCATCAAGTAGCATGTGCTGTCTCACTAGCTTAAAGAGGTTTGCCCTGGCTCCAGTGTGAACCAGGAGCTTCCTCTCTCATGTAGTGTGACCACTGAGACAGGCGAGAGAGATGGATGGACACACGGCTGGACAGACAAACGGATGGATTCTGCAGAGGATGAGTAGGAAAAGGGGGTGCATGAATCACAGCAGCAGCCAAATGCTGGGAGGGTGAATGTAGAGCAGATGGCACAGAGCCTGAGCGGCGAGCCGCAGCTGTGTCCTGGATCATCATCCATTCATCCCATCACCTTTAAAGCACCGATGTGCACTTTATTCGTTTGGGCAATTAGGCAGAAATTTGTTTGCGCTGCGTCGGAAAATGAAACCAGTGTAAAGTGCACCCTGTGGGAAAGGGCTTTCTAAATGGAGACACAGTAGCGGGGGGGAGCAGAGATATGCCAAGGAGAGGAGACTTCACTGAACAATGAGCTGGCTTCCACAAACCAGTGGCTATCTGGACGGCCCAGGAGTCAGCTGAGAGCAGCACCGGTGCCGGAGGGCTTTCTGCACACAAGCCCACGCTTCCCCTGCACCTTTCTGCTGTCCCGTGGTGGCCCAGCACAAGCTTGTGCCACCATGCCAGTGGCAGCCAGCAGCTTTCACGGGTGCAGGGCCCTTCGTGGGCAGTGCTCTGGTTTGTGTGCCCCTCCTGCCGCACACTCATGCACACTGACACTGACGCAGCCATCCGAGGCAAGAGCACAACCACGCGTCCCTCATGGGCTGCCCCTGCCCACCACCCTGGAACACACACATACCCCATGTGCTGCGGGACGCCTGCTGTGGCACAGCACGGCAGCCAGCCGGCAGCCCTCCGGTGCCCGTGGGGCAGCAGCATGCAGCTGTGCACAGGAAGCCCTGCTTTGGCTGCCGCCAAGCCCAGTGCACACCGGAGCTTCCCGATGGTCACCTGCTGGCAGGGCCAGGCTTCCTGTCCCCACGCTGCAGCTACCAGCAAGGAGACAGCGAGCAGAGGAGCCTGCACCATGCCTGTGGCCTGTGCTCATTGTGTGATGCTGGATAGAAAGGGGATGGACAGGACAGGAGGAGGCAGGGGGACAGGCAGGCACTCACCAACCAGGATGAGGATGCACACCAGCAGTGCGATGAGGGCCCCGGGGCTCAGCGTAGCTGACACAACGTAGGCTGTGCTGTTGCAGGACTGGATGGCCCCACTGCTGTCACAGCCACAGATGCGGATGGTCAGAGTCCCTGTGCTGCTGAGGGCAGGGGGGCCGCTGTCCACCACCAAAATAGGCAGCAAGTACACATCCTGCTCCTGGCGATTGAAGCCCACTCTCTGCGTGTGCACTGCAGCCGTGTTGTCTGCAGGGAACAAGTAAACCCCCGGCCAAGTCACTCCCACAGCACAGCCAGCAGGACTCACCAGGAGCTCCCCCGCGCTCACGACAATCAGCGGCTGTTTGTACCAGCACCAGCAACCAACCCAAGAGGGGATGGGGCCTCCGTCCTCTCCATCACAGGGGAGCACGGAGCCAGCCTGAGGCTCCCCTGCACTGCAGCAACCCGAGCAGCTAGGGGCAGCCAGCTCTGCTCCAGCATATGCCCCTTGGACAGGTCCCCCTGGGCAGCCCAGCATCTCCCCAGCGCACAGTGAGCCCAACGCAGGAGCAGCAGCACGCGGGCGCTTGAGCTGTGCTGACAGTCAATGCAGTAGGAGTAGAGAGAGGGAAAAACCTTCCAGAAGACCCTCAAAGAGTGGCACAGGGCAGGAATAAGGATAAAAATCAGTTGCTGACATGGAGACCAGAGTAGACAATTCACTGCTTCCAAACCTGAGAGCTGTGGGTGAAGGGTCCTGCCTCAGCCGGAGGACCCTAGGACCCTCTGTCACTTACTGAGGAGCAGGCAGAGCTCCTTCCAAGCCTCCCAGCCAAGCCAGCATCCTCCTCCCCATCTGCTCAAACCCTGCAGTTTCAGGGGCTCAGCCGGCACGGCATAGCCCATTATGATCCCATTAACACGGCCACTTCATGGGACCCTCCAGGGCCCCAGTGCCAGAGACAAACCCAAGCAGCAGCTGTGCCCATACAACCTGGAGCAGGGAGGGTAGGAACAGGGACTGAAAATCAGCTCAGCTCCCTGCTCATGTGTGCTACTTACTGCCAGCCTGAATGGGCAGGAAGGGATTGAACAGTAGTTGAACAATTGCAGCCAGAAGTTGCTGCTGATTGTCTGCAGTCTTTATCTAATAAAAGGTAGATTGGTGCACTCACAGCGAGGTGCTGCTGTCTACAGACTTTCTCCTCATTGTACCTGATTTATGCTGGACTGGCCCCTTTCTGTATCAGTCAGCTTTTCGATTGGAAAAGGCATCTATTCTAATTCTGGCTCATGGGCTGCCTGCCACCATGGAAATTGCTGTACGGATTGGGTGCTGCACGGGAGCATGCGGGCACGGCAGACACAGGAGCAAGGCAAGAGCAGAGCAGGGAGACAGGCGCCCACCTGGAAGCAGGGCAGATCCCTCGGCACTGCAGCTGCAGCAGAGTGGAGCAGAGCCCATCTGCCCCTGGCTGGGGGAAGGCTGGTCTCTGCTTCAGAGCAGCCTGGAAGAGGAGGAGCTGGGGCAATCTGTGCTCCCCCAGCGTGTGCTGCAGCCCAGCATGGGTAAGTGCAGCAAGAAGGAGGAAGATGGGCTGTCTGTGCCCAGAGGGGAGGAAGCTGTGCACAGGCTGGTGCCTAGAACAGCACTGAGCTCTCATGGTGCTAAATACCAGCTGCTGCTTCCTATTGTCAGGTTCCTGGACTCAGCCCACCAGAGTTTTCTGTGTTGTCAGAATATGGCTGTGTTGCTGGGGAGAGTGGAGCCTTTCAGCTGGAGAGAGCTGATTCCACCACAAAGGAGACACGGAGAAAGCCATCTCTTCCAGTTCACCTCAGAGCCCAGGTCTGCCTTGAAGAGCTCAACGTGGGAAAGGCAAGGACACTGGAGAGAAGACCACACCAGCCGACATCAGGAGGCTGCACTGAATGCCACAAGGGCGATACTCAAAATCAGATCTTACTCATGCACACAGAGCTGTGCTGCAGGTCACTAGACAAAACTCTTCATTTGGATGTAGCATCTTTTATCCACTAAAGGAATTTTCCGGGTAACCTCACTTATCCCTGCTCACAGCAGAAGACTTCAGGCAGGCAACATCCTTAGGAGCACAGAGCACAAGACAGCATAAGGCAAATACTTGCACAAGTCGATCTGGGGACAATTTGCCTCAGAGGGAGACACTTCATGCAATGTCAGCTCGCTGCCTGCAAGGCTGCACACCCAGCACTGACCCATGCTTCGAGTCAGATGTGATCTGAGTGCTGCAGTGTCCCCAGCACATGGAGGGGATCACCCAGAGTGAAGAGCACAATCTTTCTGCACCACACGCATTGCCTGGCTTCTCTGTACAGGAGGCAGGGACCACCGACTCTCTACCTGAGCAGCCGCCAGGTCCTGCAGGACATGGCTGCCTTGTCTGAGATGTGGCACCAGCACAGAGGCAACTGGCATAGCTGCTGGGGAGCGCCAGCAGCAGAGTCTGTTGAGAAGCTGCCTATTACTTCCCAAGGATGAGAGAGGAAACTAATTATTGTTATGCCAATCCTTCATACAAAGGTAACCAGATCTCACTGAGTGCTGTTCGATCAGCTTGCTGCAGCATAGGAGGCAGAGATAAATAACGTTAATGGCACCAGGTTAGCAAGAGGCCAAGGACTGACTCCTAGCTTGCCCATCTAAACATAAGCCTTGGGCGTCTGGAACTAGGGGAGATAAAGCCACAGGACAAATGGAACAGAACATTTCACTGTGCGTGAGCAAGGCTCTGGCCCTCAGCCCAGGAAGTTCGCCTTTGCTGGCACCACCACTGCAGTCAAGTAGCTAAGCCTGAGCTGGGGTCAGAGGACCCCCGGCACACAGCCCAGTACCCCCATGTGCTGCTCAGCCTGTGTCTGGCCTGGGTGTGATAAACCGTTGTGCTTGGGAGCTCCCGCAGTCACCCAGGGAGCATCCCTCCAGTGCTGTGCAAATGCCGGCGCAGCTCCAGCTCTTCGCTTCCCTGGAAAGGCAGCAGAAGGCTGGCGACTTCCCTTCTGTTCGCAGCCAGCTCCAGCTCCTGTGAGGGACATGCCACAAGGCACACCGTATTTTTAGAAACAATCTCTAGGAATCAAGGGGAAATACATGTGCAAGTCGCAGAGAGGCAGCCACTAACCTCAGCTCAGCTGAGACTGCTCAGGCAGCACATCGCTCCGCTGAGCCCCCTCACCGCCAAGTAGGGGAAGAAGAAATATCTTCACTGCTGAACTCTCAAAGTGAAAATGAAGCAGCTAGTACTGAAATATATCAGCAGCACAACAGACAGCTCTGCTCTGAGAAACCTCAGCTCAGGAGGGGCTGAGTCTTGCCCCATAACCCCAGACTTGGTGCTAGGGAGAGAGAGAAACTTTACAGCTACAAAACACTATTTCAAATACCATTTCCTCCTGATCAAGGTGATGTGAGCACTTCCTACAGGAGGGAGATCCACAGGAATTTCACACCTTCACCTATGATGTTGCTTTACCAAGGCTGGCCAGTCAGACCCCAGTCCAGCTGAGACCAGTCCACTTCAGGCTCTGGGATGGCTCTAGCTACCTCCCTGCTGGCCACCGCTGTGCCCAGGCTTCCTAAGCACCTGGATAACTCTTCTCTGTCCCATAGTTACACCCCTGTTATTCCCAAACTTCTTCTGTATTTCCTTCTGAAATACTCCAGAAAAAGCACTGCTGCTGCTATGCAGAGGAGTCTATTTGACCATAGATGTAAAGAAAATTTTGCCCAGATCTGGGAAAATGCATCCAAACCTCCTATGAAACAGTGTAATTTCTCTCGGTGCAGTTGCTTTTCTACATGCTGCTGACCGAAGGCAGCTGCTTCAGGATGTGTCTTGGCGCAGATTTGTTTGTATCAGCACAGCCTGAGTTGTTGTGGAAAGCCAGGCAAGCCCGGCCCGGTGACCTCTCGCATCTCTTCCTCTGTAGCAGCTTTCTCTGAAGTCCAGTTCTGGGGGTCATGAGGTTGAAGAACAGCATTTCCCAGGCAGTGGTACTGGCATTCAAGCAGATGTTAATCCACAGCTTTCCTGCACAGATGAATTTGAATCACCACGTTTATGCTTTCCTGGCCTGTCTTTCCAAGGTTGCACTTTGTGCTATGGTCACACCAATCTAAAGGTCATGCCATATGTTCTCTGAAGCCTCAAGCCAAATCTTTTCCTATCGTTGCCATCTTGCTGCACAAACTGACATTTCCTCTGCAGGTTTCCTATGCCACCCTCTTCCTGACCACACAGGGACGTTATCCCATGTCACATCATATCACCTTGTGCGACAGACAGGAGATGACACCTCTGCCTGCTTTGAGGAGCAGACAAGCCAGAAATCAAGATGAGTCAAGAACGCAGGGACCAGTCAATACTGCTGCAAGAGGAAAGCTCAAGAACGCAACATACTCTGGTGGTACTCTAGGATAATACAGGAATTCTGTCTCAGACTCCCTCTCCAAAGAGGCTCTTGGCAGCGTCAGAGATAGAAATAATAAATCCTTCCCATAACTCAATCTTGAACAGTGTTAGGAGACCAGAAGGGAGCAAGCTACCTCCAGTCTGGATTTCAACATCTCTGCCCTCTCCCATGCTCCGGGGCCCCACCAGCATGTGCATTTCCCTGCTCCGGCAGCCGTTCTGCAGCTCCAGTGACCAGGCACGCCGGCTCCAGGGAGGTGTGCTCAGACCCCCCTGGCCCCAGGCAGGAGCGCTCAGACCCCCCTGGCCCCAGGCAGGAGCAGCTGTAGGAGAAGAATCTGATTCTTCTCTTTTACCTCTTCTTTCTCCCAGGTTCTCTGGGCCAGAGCACACTACTCCTGCTCTTTGCCTTTGCTCAGCCCCACAGAGATTCGATGCTCTTTTTCACCTCACTGTCAGAGCAGTGTCCGGGCTGCTCATGCTAAGAACAACATCCCTGCGGGGCTGGAGGAGCCTTCCTCTATCCTGAGGCAATCCTGGAATCCTAACATTTTGCTTTTGATTGTTAGGATTTTCTGATCTTCTATCACCCGTTACAGACTCTTAATGAGACCTGCAGAGAGTTCAGACATCTGCTTGCCTAGCCCTTGAGCTCTGGAGTCAGTAGCTCCATGTGTCACTCCATATTATCTACCACCCCCTCCAGGTTGCTGAGCTTGGATGCTGTCTACCATTCCTTCAACACAATTAGCATTTCTTGGAGAATATGATTTCAGGCTTTAATCGCCTTTGATCCTGCTGTAATCAATTTTCTCAGGCCAGAAAGATGCAGCAGAAGGCAAGTTGGGAGGCAGAGGATGGTGAATGCCTTTGGAATTGCACCAGCAGGAGCTGGGTGAGGTCAGCTTTTCCAGTTTTATCTCTTCCTTAAGGCCCTTAATTTGCTGGGCATCTTCCTTCTGGATAGCGGCTGTTGTTACCACACATGACACATTTATTCCTTGCGTGATGAATTAGGAAGTGCTTGAGCACTCCCTTGGACAGAGCAAGATCAAGGAAGGAGAGATACCCACAGGAAATGGCAGTGTTGCTAAAAGCCTGACTTGTGCAAAGTGGCTCTAATCCAGCTACTGCAGTTTCCTGCAGGGTCACATTTTGCTCCTGTATCCCTGAACTGGAGCATCAGAGGCAGCTCCGGGTGCTGCTGGGAGGTGATGAATGGGGCTGCAGATGTTCACTGCAGGCACCTTGCAAGGGCCACCCCCACTCTGAGCTGTTCTGGCTGCAGTGGGATCTGACCCAGTGGGGTCTGGGTGAGCAGCAGCACCGTGACCATATCATGGTGCATCAGGCTGCAGCAGACCTGCCCTCTGACCACCACATATGCCCACTTACCAGCAGGTTCTCCATCCTCAAGTTCATCATCTGATGGACAGGCTGCCCCATCCATCACCCTGGGCTTTCTCAAAAACCCTTGCAGGCTTCCTCCACATTCCATGAGGGGTCCTCTAAGAGCCCAGCAGTGCTGCAGCCACTGGTGCTCCCCCAGCTGCCAGCCCTGCCACAGCCTGGGGCTCTTGTCCTGCCTGAAGAACGGTAACGGGAGCTTTCCCAAGCAGATGCTGATCTCTACCACACAGAGGACAAGTCACCCTCCTGAGGTGGCTTTCTGCTGCCTTGCAGGGGCCGAGGGAAGTAGGTGCAGAGCAAAAGAGAGGATTTAAGCAAAGCTTAGAGAATCCATCTGTGCTGACATCCATCAGTGTCACTCCTTGGCTGTAAAAGCAATATTTATAAATCACGTTTCAAAACTGGCTACAAATTTGTACGAAGAAACAGATGGGCTGGTGGTAGCAGTTTGTCACCACTGATATTTATATGGAGGAGTAGAGCCAAGTGCAAGAGGGGCGAATGCACAAGAAGGAGGCAAGAGGGGGAACAAAAGAGGATGCAGCAAAGGAACCCAGGAGGGCAGGGAGCGAAGGTGAGCACGCTTAGGTGCTCAATGGACTAAGGGGAAGGAATCAAAAGAAGGGAGATGGCACTAAAACACATGCGTGTTAGAAGTGAGAGGTGCCTCCATCTGCACAGGCAGCTGCCTCCTCTTGCTGTGGAAGACAGCACTGCTTGGCAATTGGGAGGGTCTCCAAGCACCCTGGGAATAACCCTGCAGCAACAGCATTTGTTTTCCCAAGAGCAGAAGGCGGGAGGTGATGCCAGCTTTCACTCATTTTATGCAGTGTTGCGCCACATGCAGAGTTTGTGGGATCGTTTAGCACGAAGGTGCAACGAGAGCCTCATCCCACTCAAGAGAGCAGCAGCTCTGGAGGAGGCGGCGGCGCACGAGCCCGTGTCCTGCGCCCTCCTGCAGTGCCCGCTCCCAGGTGGCTGCTGGGTGCCAGTGCGGCACCGGGAGCCGGCAGCCCCCACTGAGCCCGGACAGGTCTCTCCCGCTGGGCAGGTGGAGCAGCAGCCACGGCTCCGGGGTCAGAGCAGCGAGTGCAGTCCCATGCTCCTCAGAGCTCCTGGAGAGCTCTGGTGCGGATGGGCAGCCGGGTGGAACATGGTGTGCTTGGGCACATCTTCACAAGGTCCTTCGAGCAAGTTAATCACTGGGCGTGGGGCAAAAGCTTGCGGAGGATTTAAGCTTGCTTAGATGATAAGAAGCAAAGGTCTTGTGAGAACAGCTGCCCGCGAGTGCCAGGGAGGGACTTGGGTCAGGGACAGTGGCTCTTTTTAGGACACAAAGCATTATTGGTCCTTCTGTGATTGTGTCTGAAGCTTTCTGGTGCAAATTCCATTTTGACTATCCCTAATAATGCTGAAGCAAACTGAGCGAGCACGATCTTACGTCAGCAGAAGGTTCCTCTGATAAGCTCAGAACAAACTAAATCAGACTTTTGATAGATGAAACTGCAAAAACGTAAGAAAAAAGGGTTTAGAAAACAAAGAAGTATTTTAATGTGATTCGTCGGTTTCCATCTGGGCTGGCTCCTTTGGCAAGAAAGTACACATCTGGCTGGATAAAATCCCAGTATCTGCAAGGGTCCCTGTACTGACTGCTGCAATCAGCACCTAAATTCACCCAAACCCCCAGTCAAAAATAGGAAGCAGCCTGATAACAACCTTTCTGGGTTGTTACTGTCCACATGCACGCAGCCTGACCCTGCAGTCCACAAGCGAGGGCTCAGACAGAAAAATCCTGCGTCACAGCCTTTGATTACATCGGCAGTTTGGGATCATGGGGAGCCCCCCAGCCCAGAGGTGCAAAGAACTGGGAGCTTCCCAGAGGAGTGGTACTCCTGAGCCACCAGCTAACAGGGGATCCAGCTCTGCTGGCCACATCCCAGGTAACACTTAACAGCGGATCCGCCTCTTCTGGCCATATCCCAAATAACCCCAAAGGCTGCTGCAGGCTCCCGAGCCTGTGTCGAGGCACAGGGGCTGCCCACCCCCACGGAAGACCTGGGATGACCGGCACTCCAGGATTTACCTTGGAGACAGACAAATCACAATGCTCAAAACGGGAGCATGTTCATCTGTAAATCCACATCGTGTCCTTGCCTTCAGGCAGGTTTTTGCATTAAAAAAGGGACCAAGGGCCCTGAAAACACAAAGCCTAATGAGACAGCACAAGAGGAGTTTTGGAGCTTCGGCAGCAGAGAAGGAAGCTAGCAGAGCCTCCCCGAGGAAATCCAAACTGCTAGCTGACCTGTCCCACCATTCCAGGTTGCCAAGGAGCCTTGAGGAGTGCCCAGAGGATCCTCAGCTCCATCCGGCATAGGTGGACCATATGCCCACAACTCTGCCTCCCTCTCCATGGCCAGCAGTGCCACCCAGCCCACAGGCAGCATGACTGGGAAGGGTGCAGCAGGGCTTACCCTTGATATCCAGCAGAGAAAAGTGGTGATTGTTGGTGGCTTCAGGTGCCAGTGTGAAATAGAAGCGATGGCCACTCTGAGGCTCATCACGGTCCACAACACTTATTGTCTGGATCAGCTGTGGGGAGAAAGCAGAGGTGAGTGTCAGTGCTGCCTCCGCAGCCCTGCACACGGGTGCTGCTCACCAGGTCCAGCCCAGCAGAGCATCACTGCCTGCTGCCACAGCAAGGGACAAGCCTTTGCCCCACAGATGGGCTTAGCTGTAGAACACCAGCAAAACCGTGACGGTGGTTGCATGGGAAGATGTTCAGGCAGAAGGGGAAGAACGGGCAGGCTGGCATGGTCCAGAGCACTGCAGGCACTGATGGAAACCTGGGAGAAGGGCTGGGGAATACCCACTACCTGGCCTGGCTTGGCATCCTCACACACAGCAGCTTCATATGGGGTGGCAAGCTCAGGTGGATTGTCATTCACGTCCAGGATACGAATACGGAGGGAGGCTCTCGACACCTGTGAGTGATTATCTGAAACACAGAAAGAAGCGGAGCTTCAGCAGGAACTGCCATCTGCTGCTAGCAGGGAGCAAACCCTCCTCACCCCTGCCCATCCAGAGGCCATCGCAGCCACGCAGTTGCTGCCAGCACAGAGGGTCCACTGCGCCCACGGCACAGACCATTCCTGTGGGCACTCGCAGTCTCACTGCCCTGCTTTGCAGCAAAGAGCGAGCTGTGCCGAGTAACAAGGACTCCCAAAATACTGCTGTTGGCCTGATCTACCCCTGGAAAAGCTGAGCAAACCCGGGTGTGAGGACATCGTGCCCTGACCAGATCCTGACCCTGACAGCCCAGGGGTGAGCAGCAGCAGCTGAGAGGAGAGTGAGCAGAGCCAGGATGGGAAACACCCGGGATCAACCAAGAGCACAGGGCAGCGATCAGACCTGGTGTGAGCTCTGCCAGCACATGGAAGTGACCTGGGGGTGAACGCTGCCTGTCAGGGCAGGAGGCTCCTGCCCTGGGACGGGGCCTTGCACACTGACACCCGTTCTTGCGTTGCCATCAGCAGCTTGAACTGAGCCTGGCACCGTTTGCCAGCTGGCGCAAGGGGGTCATGCAGCAAGACCAAGGGCACCCCACACTCACCAGCCCAGGGGCCCGCAGCCGGATCTCCCCTCTCCTGGGGCACGGAGCTGCCGGGCCAGGGCTGTGCCCACTGGTGCTGCTCCAGGCACACAGGACAGGGATTGCATCTACAGCTCCATTCACTGCAGTGCTGCTCCACCACAGGCACGTGCTGCAAAGGTATATTGAGCCCTCGGCTGTAAGGTTATAAATCACTCTGGAGAGCCTAATGTTTTCTGAAGCACCTCATGCACTTCCAGAAATGAGAGCTCCCTCATACTCCACCTCCTTTGTTTTACCCAGAGGTTGCAACTGTGACAGACCCGATGCCTCTCCCCTTGCTCAGGCAGGAGCTCTGCTGCCTGTTTGCCTATGAAATTAATGCTGCCCCCCCCAGATCAGGTGGGGGAGAACCCAGGGGAGAGGAGATTTAGTGCTGCTCCATAATTAGCCAGGAACCTAAGCCCCCTCCCCTGAGCTGCCTTCACCCTGTTCTCACGTTATCACTCCCTCTCACCCAGACCAGCTGCTCTAGTGATTAGATTTGGGGGAGGGAGGCAGAAGTCGTGACTAAAAGCCTGGAACTATGTGTTATTTTAAAAGGCATGTTGGTGCAGTGAAGTAAACTGCAATTGCTTTCAGGGAGAGAGCAAGGGGGAGGCAGCGGGGTGGGAAGGGATCCGGGGGAGGTGGAGGAGATACGCCTGATGGCCCCGGGGCCACAGATGTGGAGGAAAAAGGGCTCAGTTCCTGCAAAGAGGATGACAGCTTCTCGTCACCCCCTCCCCAGCCTGAAGGCAGACGGGTAGCCATCCCTGCTGCTCAGCTCTGAGCAGGCTGGCGTTGCCCTGGAGGCACTGCTGAGAGAACGACGAGGAAAGGCAAAAAGAGCAGGGAGGACCCCATCTCTTTCCCTTCCTAAGCACAACCGTGAGGAGCAGTTCCTCCCGCGCTGCCCCAGAGTGCCCAAGCCGTGAGCGGGAGCCCAGGACCTCTCGGCATAGCACATCCACGGGGACTCTGTGGGGTCAAGCTGGGCTCTGAGTGAGCCTGAGCACAGCCGCTTCCCTTCAAGACCTCTCACAGCCCCATCAGGAGGGCCAGTACTTTTGGAGCTGGACGTACCCATAGGCCTGGCCCCATTCCCATCATCAGCAAGCAGCTGCCAGGAATGGTTTATGGCACGCACACGAGTGGGGTCATCTATGTGCCATGGCCCAGTGCCAAGGACCCACACCGACCCCCTCTGCCAGAGCCATAACTAACATCCCGCTCCCCGAGCACAGCTTGAAGCACGGTTGTCCTGTCATAAAACCCCTCTCCTTTTGCTCCTTCTGAAGCTGCTGAGCCCTGAGGCTCACACTTACTCGTGGCTCAGTGACAGGGTTAAAATTTGTCATCCCCAGGAACATCAAGGTTAAAAATGCAATAACTGCATGATTTTCTACTCTTTCAGTGAAGCACACATTGGCTTCTTCTTATTTTGGCTGGACTGTACTCTATTCGAAGGTTCTTCAAATGCTTTACTTATCAACTTCCCCCTTTCCTTTGAGCCAGTACCTGGATTTATGGGTGGAAAATATAAAATATGGTTACATGTATTTGAGAAAAGTTAACTCCAAAACATCTGAGAGGTGCTTTCTGTAACTATGTGGCAGAAACTGATTTTATGATGGTCAGAAGTGCAATTCAGACTGTTGGAGTATGCCGGTGATGAAAAGCATGATGTGCAAGGCCAAAAGCTTCCTCTACGCGCACACCAAGTGTGTGCACGCACCTCTTCACATGCCGCAGCACACAGAAATTAATGTCCTGAGTGGACAGGGGCCACGGGACGGCACAGACACACACCCTGGAAGGGCTCTGCAAGCAGCACGCGGCCAGTGCGCAGTGGAGGCTGCACGGGCCGGGCCAAGCGCGACGGGAGTGGAAAACCAGTCACCTTCCCTTGCAGCGCCTCCTCCGTATCCCAGCTCAGCTGACTGACATGCAAATTAGTTTAATTATTTCTTCTTCTAAAATAAATTATATTTTGCAGTGGCTGCAATATGTTGTGTCAGGCAAAATTACATTCAATATTTTTAAACTAATTGATGTCAGCCTTGAGAAAACCTGATTGACAGCAGCGAGGAAACTAGGCTGCTACCTAAACGCTTTCCTAAATTAAAATTAAACATGCCATTTTTCTGCATTTCCTTCAGGAGCTGGAATGCTATTAATCTGAAAGAGACATGGAAAATACACAGAAGAAGGGGGAAATGCTGGAAGCACAGCAGTGCACTACGGGAGCTTCAGGCTGAGGACTGGCAACTGCCTTTGACAGCACAGGCTGAATTATTTCGGAGCCACTGGAGCCTGCCGGGGCAGGGGATGGAGCTCTGTCACCCATTGCTCCCATGCTCAGCAGCGGCACTTGCCTCAGTGCTAAGGCAGACTCAAACAGAGCAGCTGAACCTTCAGCCACATCCCAGAGTGGTTTTTCTTAAGTTAACTGATCATGAGAGTAATCTCAACAGGACAATATTGTTGTCTTAAACATTCGGATGCAGAGCACCAACAGCATGCCCTCTCCCTGGGTTCTGCAGGACCAACAGCGACCTGCCCCAGGAAGCTACTCTCAAATGCTTTGCAGCAGCAGAGCTCGCAGTGATGGGAAGGGGTTGCCGAGATCCTTGGCCACCCCTGCCATGGCAGGAAAAGAGGAGACCTGTGGTTACTGCTGCACTAGGATCCGGTCCTTACCCCACCAGACCCTCACACAAACTCACACTAAAATACTTTGCGTTTTTACACCCAGACACTGCGAAACCCCAAACTCGACCATTGCTGAGGCACACATGCAGTTGCCCTCCTGCCTGCACACATGGCCATGCAGCAACACCACATACAGAAAGGCACTCTGCAGCTTTCCTGGTGCTGAGGCACAGGTTGAGTAAAGCCCAGAGCACTGCGGGCTGCAGCCTGGGGCTGCAGCACCTGCGGAAACAGCTCATGGACGCTGCTGTGCGCAGCGTGCGACCTGCTCTCTTCTGCAACAAGACCACACTGGTACAGCACTGAACTGAAAATGCTCACATTAGCAGGGAAGAAGAGGCAGGGCTGGAAATTTATTTCTTGCTATCTTGGCAAACTGGGAGAACAAACTGCAGAATGGAAGACTCGGATGGGCCATTCTGCTCCCCAGCACTCACACCATGGCTGGGAAGTGCAGGGTGGTTTTGGAGATGTCAGCGCAGTTGCCTGCAAAGCCCAGCTCCGATGGCAGGGACAAAGTACCACTCATCGGACACAGCAGCTAAATCAGAGGCTGGAGCTGAAAACGTGACTCCCAGCTGAGGGGAAGCAAAGTGGAAGCAGCAGTTAAGCCAAGTGACATATAAATGGCTCTCACCTCTCCGGAGTCCTGCCCCAACTCAGCAGCATGAGAGTCATTAAATCGCATCCAAACACAATGCTCTGATTAAAGCCAGACTCCAGCAGGAAGATTTATCATCTCAATTACCAGCAGTGGACACAGCAGTCAAAGCCTCATCATTTTACATGAGCAAAGACGAAAACAGGAAGAGAATCACTAATATTAGCCCAAGGAAGGTAAACAGCTTGCAAGGGAGATGAAGATTTATCTCTGGGAATGCTTGGCCTGGTCCCAGCCAGATTGGCTGAACAGCCCCATGCTTCCTGCTGGCTGCCACAGCTCGAGGCAAAGTATAATGCTGGTCACAAGCCACTGAGGAAGCTCACGCTGGGGAGTGCCGGTTCCACAGGGGGACCTGTTCCTCATCCTGCCTGCGGCCCCAGCCCAGCAACCTCACAGCAACAGCCAGACACCTTCTGCAGCTTCTTAGTACTGTTCTTTGGATGCACACGTGCTCTCTGGTTATGTGCTGGTGGGGCATGCACCCTGGACACAGCCTCTGCTGCAGCAGCACCAGGTCCCAGGCAGGGCTCTCCAAGGCTGCTCAAACCCACCAGACAGGGTGCCTGCGGCAAGCTTTCAATTAGCTGCCATTTGCTAAACCCTTCTCCGGACAGTCCTGCCAGCTGACAGGGCAAAACCTTGGTGCAACATGCTGTATGCCACGTGTGCCGTGGGAATTGAGCAGCACAGCCCCACAGGAATTGAGCAGGCAGGAATGGAGTGAACCTACCAGCTTCACTTCATTCCTTCTGCAAAGCTCACATCTCACCGAGGAAAGAGGAAGGATATTTTACCACCTGCCTCTGCCATGGCTGGTAATGTCCTGCCTGGCCTCACAGCAGAGCCTGTGGCAGCCAGCTGCAACCCGCACGCCCATGGCAAGCACGGGCAGGGCCCCGCCAGCCCCCCAGCCCCAGACACTGTGTGCTAGGCACTGCTGCGCTAGACACACCAATGGACACGCCAACGCCACGGTTCCGCCAGCCCCGTGTCCACTCCGCGCTGAGCCCTGCTCCAAAGCCCCGCTCCATCACTTGGGCAGCTGTACCTTTACAACTGCCCTTTCCGCCAGAGGATTCAGACATAAATTCCACTTTAAATTCAATATCAGTCATTAATAATTCATGATTACAAAACGTTAAGGATAATGTCAGTGGGAGGAATGTCTGGACAGTTAAAATGGATGAGTCAGAGCTCACCACAAGAGAAGTCAGAGCGCTGAAGAGTCTCACTGGCTTTTGAAGCGATCCGGCATGACAGGCTTCCCTGCCGGAGGGGAGCCGCAGCATTTACTGACTTGTTCTGAAATCCCAGCCACTGTGTGTAAATATTGTCCTTCTGATTCTTGTCACCTCGTGTTTCGTCTGGATGCTGAGCTGTGCTGCAATGCTGTGGTCCCCTCCTTCGCTGCCCATTACTGCCTGATGCCGGGCAGGGCTCATGACAGCACCACAGCCTGACAGCACAGGGGTCACCCTGGCCAGAGGCACAAAGCATCAGCACAGAGAAGGGTTTGGGACATGCAGTCCCCTTCCTCTCCTAGGGCAGCAGGACCTGGGCCCTTGCCCAGCCAGGGCACATGATTACCATGGCAGGGAAGCAGGAACCAATCTCTGTGCCCCAAGCCAAGCCCTGACCCAGCTCCTTGAATGTGAGCAGCATTTTCCTGCTCAAGAGCAAGCAAAGAAAGAACCACCAGAACTCCTGAGGGGTCTCTTGGAGCAAAGCCTGGGGAAGGCTCCTGCCTGCAGACAGATAGGTCTTGGCACACCTTTGCAGATGGCAGAAGGTGCTTTGCAGCTGTGGGGTGGCAAAGCACTGCAGGTGCCAGTGCCCTGGCCACTGTTGTGTCCAAAATGTGGAGAACTTCGAAGAATACAGTGATGCCTTTCTGCTTCCTACTGTGCTTCCCAGCACAGTGCCTCGGATGAAGCCCTTTCTCCGTCTGCAGGCTTAAGGAGTAAGACATAGCATCTCTGTGGGGTGCAAGGGGCCAGTTGCACCATCACACATGGGACCTGCAAAGCCCATAAGCTAAGGCACTGTGCAAACACAGTGGAGGGCAGCAGGATGGCCAGAGCAGCTTCCTACCCCCAGCAAAACCCCTGAGGGGAAGCAAAGCCTGCTCTTTGCTGCTATTATTTTATTTTCATTCCTCAAAAGGAGTCTATTCAGAGCTCCTTTGAGCAGCAGGACCCAGGTTTGTTCTTTTCTTTCTGAACTGGGGAAGAAAAGACAAACAGAACTTCTGCTGGAAGCATCCATGCTGGGCTCCACCACCTCCATCACAGAGGGAAGATAAACTGACAAAACCTGCAGAGCCACTGAGCTGCTCCCTCCCGGCTTTCCCAGCTGGGTGGGAGTAGGTTTGGCAGCTGCTGTAAACACAGGCTGAAGGATTGCACAGCCACAGGGAAGGAAGAGCCCATCACCAGGGCTCTCATGGGAGGGTCAGAGAGAAGCTAATTGCAGAAAGGACAGAAAGCTTCACCTCATCCTCTGCCTGAAGCTCTTTCTGGTGGGCTGCAGGGTGAGGCCAAGCACTGCAGCCAGAGCCACGGCAGCCTGGCACTAGCAACTCTGGCAGCATCGCTGCCCCCCATCCTCAGCACAGGGTCTCAGGACATTGCTTCTGCAGCCCCTTCCCACCGCTTCAGGGCCGGGACCTCCCATCCATTCCTCACTGCGCCTTGCCAAGGCTGCAGCCACACAGCAGGCAGGGAGGCACCCAGAGCCACAAACATGATGTGCAGGTATAGGCTGCAAATCCCACCCGCTGTGAGCCCCCAGCAGAAGCCATCTGTGCCACAGGGCTCCAGTTGACGGGGCATCACCCCAGCACGTGGCGGATGCAGGTGACTTGAACACAGCCCCCCGGGAGCCCCAGCGCCACTCGGAGGTGAGCGCAGGGAGCAAGCTGCATGGGATGACTGGCAGAGCCGGCGCACAGATAGCACAGATTTGATTAGAGTTCATCAAATATACTATTCGACCACGTTTCCTTATTAGCGCTCGAGTCAGGAAGAGTATTTTTAGGTTGTCTAGGGAGATGTCAGGCTCGGTGCTGCTGCATTTATTTATTACCTCAGCATTAACTAACACTTGCATCTTGGTCACCTCCACAGTGCACATACCTGCATATTCCCCTCTGCCCCACTCTGTCCCAGCACAGACTGTCTGCTCCACACAGCACTCCCACCTCACCTGCTTCCATTGCCAGGACAGTGATGTTGTGCCACCCTGCTGTCTCCCGGTCCAGGACCTTTCCTGTAACAATGGCACCTGTGTTGGCATCGATGTCAAAGATCCTCTCTGCATCTGTGCTGCGGTCGATGGCGTACCTGAGACCAGGCAAAAGGGGAAACTGTGAACAGCTGGAAGTGTCAAGCCCAACCTTGCCATCAGCCCCAGGAGAACAGGGATCTAACACAAGCAGCTCTATCACCACTGTCACTTTTCCTCTGCTGCAGCATGGTGCACAAGAGCCATGGCTTTACCAGGCTGCAAGCCCAGAGCCCTCAAGCAAAATTAAAGTGTGGCTTTCGGTGCATGAAGTGGAACTAAGCACAGACTGTGGACAAGCAGAAAAACCTGCTCTGATGGGAACATTTTGCTCAGGATAGACAGAGCGATATAAAAGTCATGGGCTGTAACTCCACTCATTACTCAGGAAAGCTTCTGAGCTACAGATTCAGGAAAAACATCAAACCAAACCAGAGGAGGCCACCCCGGCTTGAGGAGCCCACCTCACCTCCCACCCTCTCTCCCAATCCTGCCACAGCACCCACCCAAGAAAGACCTGGAGGACAGCACAGCAGCACACAGGTAGGCTGAGGTTGTGCTTGAGGGTCTCAGCTGGATCGGACTTCCCTTCCCATCCCCTCCCCTATGAGCACACACCTGATTGTGCACAAATAACAGCCACCACCACTGCAATCAGAATTGGAAACCCAGAAGGCCCAGAAATTGCAAATGATACAGCATAATGTTATTGTGTATAGCATCTTTCACACACACTGCATCCCAGAGCGCTTTACAGAGATAGATAATACAAGACAGCAAAGAGTACAAAGGATAAATTATCAAAAGTAGGACTGTGAATAAATTAAAGCCCTCAGTCACTCGTCTAACAATAGAGGGAAGATAAATGTATGGACAAAGCAAGCTGGAAAGCCAACGAGACAGGACAGTACTGAGAGGCCACATCAGACAAGGGGAGCATAGCAGGACAGGTCTAGGCTTGAAATACATCCAGGACGGTGGAGGCATGCTGCAGGCAGCTTCCTAGTGCTTGCACCTCACCTGGCACAGTCCAGCTGCAGCCTGTGTTTCCATCATCCATATGGCTTGCAGCTGAGGAACACCAACCAGCTCACCTGCATGCAAGGACCACTGCTCTACAGAGGCACTGATGACCTCAGTGCCTTTCTGTGCCCTGGAGGGAAACTAGCTGCAGATGAGAATGCCTCCCTGAGGGCACCTATCCCCACAGCCAGGCAGCTCCATCTCTGCTGGAGGCACATACAGAGGCATTTCTACGCTATTTAAAGTGTTATACAGACCCAGAGTACAGCACTCTCCCTTTCAGACATGGGGAGGAGAAAATACAACAGCACTTGCTTGTAGTTAAGGAAGAATGTTCAAAGATCACTATGGAAATTGCATCTGGGCACATGCACAATTTCATGTGTTCTACACCTATGTGTCTAGCTCCTTCCCCCCTTCTCGCACCTAGAGGCAATGGGGATCTGCCACCCAAAGCCAGGTACAAGCCTAGGCACCTCTGAACCAACTGCCAGGGACTTCCTAGCCATTGTGCATTTTGTGCTCCAGCTCCCAGCTGGAAACTGCCTCTGTAGGCAGGTAGGCAGCTCCAGAAGGGACAGTACCTGTCTTGGCAGCTACTGCAGCCTCTCATCCACTCTTCTCACTC
Organism: Lathamus discolor; assembly: GCF_037157495.1. Classification (NCBI taxonomy): domain Eukaryota; kingdom Metazoa; phylum Chordata; class Aves; order Psittaciformes; family Psittacidae; genus Lathamus; species Lathamus discolor. Next base: position 221,723 of record NC_088894.1, on the reverse strand, counting down.
ACTACAAAGGGAAAGGAGAGGTCTGGCCACTCTGACTTGTATACATCAGTCCAACGTGCTGCTGGAAGGAGGAACAGAAATGGGGATGACAATACCTAATATCTTCCCAATACCATAACCGATGCATTTGCATAACTGCTTCCATTGTTCTCCCACATCACCTGATCCATTCCACACTGTCTTCCATGCCACTTTTTAATACTCTTAGAGTTCAGGATAGCACTTCACTCTCCATATGCCTTCCTTGCTTCTCAAATAAGCACATGCCTGTTTTGCTCACACTCGTGCCACTGCTGCATAAACAAAAATGTCTGGAAAAAATAGCTACACTCAAAAAATCCAGTGATGGGAGACATCACTGGGCCTGGAAACATCTGAGAGTGGCTGCCTGCATGGCCAGAGGGCAGGAGGCTGGTAGGGGAGCACTCTGTGCCATGCCACTGGTAACCTTTTCTTATGCTTCTAATTGTTTTGCTGCTGAGGTTGTCTTCTGTCACTTCCTAATTGCCTGCTGAGGACTGACTGCCCATGGCCCTGGCAGGGCACAAACCAAACCGCAAATCTGGTCCCTTTGTCACCACCAATACAGAGAGCTGTCACCTTCACAACACTGCGCCAGCATTGTCTGCATCCGCCATGAGAGCAGGGCTGAGACTGCTTCTACATGCTGGGATTTTGGAGGTAGTTAGTCCAGGAGCTCCCCATCTGCACAAAGGGCTGCAGAGGCTCTGGAGCTCGAGGAGCTGGGTACTGCGGTGCACAGGGATGTCTGCCCTCTCCCCAAAGCCACAGCCATAACAGGCTCAGACCTGCAGAACAACCAATCCACACCGCTCTACACAGGACAGACTCCAGAGAGCTCAGGTGCTAGAGAAGGCAGAGTGAGAAGCTGGCACCGCGCTCAGCTTACATCACTGTGCAGTATGATCTTTACCAACTCAAGTCCGTGCTGACCATCACAAGCCTCTCCACCTCTGGTAGTCCAGCTTCATATTCACCCATCCCACTGAACTCAAACAGTGCTTCTCACCTAGGAAGAGGTAGTGATTAACCCCTGGGTCCTCCAGGTACTCGGAAATAGGACATATACTTGTTCCTCCTAAAGCTGGCTGGTGCTTCATATCTGGAGCTGCATTGCCCAGTTCTGATTGGGATGCAGACCTTGTAATCCATTTTCCTCTCTTCCTGCTGGCATTGCCTGTTGGTTCGGATGTTACAAGTGACTATTCAATTTAGACAGCTTTCTCGGTGCTCATCTTTCTTGTGAATGCATTTCTCAAGCAGTTTGTTTCACTTCTCCCCCCTGAATGCAACAAGGAGCACATTTTACGCCATGTGTTTTGTTAACAGGGAGCTTTTCAAACACAGTGTGAAAAGCTTTTTGTTGTGTTTGTTTTTTTCCCCCTCTCCCTTTTGTGTTGAAGCAGGTTGTAGTTCTTGCTGTGCTGTTGGAGTCTACAAAATGCCCATGTCCAACACATGTGTCCGGATTTGGTGAATGCCAAACAAGAATATCTCCAAGAGCCTTAAATCCTAAGCAACATCTTCCCAGTGCTGATAAAGGTTGGACTGCACACAATCAAAGCACAGGCTCCCACTGCACAGAGAAAAACAAAAGGCTCCCATACAAACAGCCTCACATACACAGACAGTCTATCATTGTATTACCTCATACAACGGCTTAGCTGAGAAAAAATGCAGTACACCCAGGAAACGTACAGCTAAAGACAAAAAGCCAACTGGAAGCTAAATTCCTTCTGAAAGAGAGTGGTTCCAGCTTTTGTTAGGCAACAAACAAGGATGGAATAAAATAAAAAGCACTAGCCCTTTAGAAAGGCATTTCCTGCCTGCGCTATGGAGGGGTTCCGTGTTCCCACAAGATGCAGCACCTGTGCATTGCTCCCTGCTTCACAGCCCTGGTGCCGCAGGGAGCGAGTCCCCCTCTGAGCAGCCACAAGCTGGGGACAAACATGGCCAGAGCAGTGGGGTGCTCCCTGGACACCCTGAGCCCCAGCTTTCTTCCCACCTGGGCAAGTGGCTGCCAGGGGCTCTACATCCAGACGCAGCCAGCTGGGGCAGTGAGCAGTGTCTCAGGGACAAGCCCGGCTTGTCTGGAAGGGGTTTGCTCTCATACAAAGCATCTGCATCCTTGTGGGACAAGCAGATCACCAGGAGGGGAGCCCCAGGCTGAAACGTGCCTCCAGCAGCTGCTTCAGGCCAGGTGGTGCAGCAGTAGCCCTGCTGCACTGGCCTAGGGATGGAAACAAAGAGCAAAGGGCATCTCTTTTCCCATTTGGCTAAAAATACTTCCCAAACCTCATTATTGGCAGCCTGGTGTCAGCACGACCTGGAAACACTGACAGAGCTGATTTCTGCTCTGCAGTTTTTGGCAATCCTTGTTCTTTCCTGATTTGAGGGGAGAGTGTGTCTTGCAATGACAGAAGGTTGTGGCTCTCCCCTGTTTACAGGGCAGAGCCAACACATGCATCAGAGTACAAGAGAGAGCAGCCACTGCAGAAACACAGCCACATCTTTGCTCCCGACTCTGGCAGATAAGGATCAGGAAGTTAAAGGGATCCACTAAACTGCAGCAACTTGAAAGGGCTCATTCTAACTTCAAGGAGCCAAGGATCAAATACTGGTCATGCTGTCAGGACCGGTTGCTCTCTAATGTATCAGAGGTGAAGTACAAGTGCTGACTTCTTGTGACTGTACTTTGGAGAAGCACACTTGAAATGTGAGGTAACTTACTGCAGTCTCCTGCTGATGGGTTGGTGTCACATCCTGGCAGGGTGCTGCAGGATGCCTGCACCAATGTTCCTGCATCATTCTGAAGCTGTGAACAGCTGCCTACACGGCAAAACATGTTATTAAATTGCTGGGCTAGCCAGAGGGCAGGAAAGCAGGAGAGATCCAAGAGCACCTTCCTTCTGCACTGGTGCCATGTCAATGTGACCGATATAAACCTGTATCTCACTTAGTCCATGTTGAAATGGCAGAGAAGGGTCACCCACCTGCACCCCAGCAAGCACAGGGGAGCACTGCAAGGCACGGAGCTGCCACTGCTCGTGACAGCAGGGGAGTGAGGAGATGCACGGCAAGAACAGAATGGAGTGAAGAGGTGGACGGACAGAGACCAAGTGCCACAGGGGAGCATGGGGGATGCAGGATGAGCTACCTGCCTGGGGACAGCTGAAGGGAGGACACACATTTGAATGTATCAGGCCTGACACAGCAAAACACGTTGCAATTCCCAAGCTGCAGCAGATGCCTGGGAGTCCTGCTGGCTGGGCTCCTGTGCCTGAGTGTGAGGCATTGCCTTGTGTGGCACCAAGCACACTATAAGAGACACAATGGCACTAAGCACGCTATAAGAGACACAATCACATAGCAAAGTTTGGGCTCTAACCCTCTTGTTCCTAAGGAGTACTTGAGTGTGCTTCTCTCTGCTCAGAGTCCCCATCACCTTCTGCGCAGCAGTAGAAAGACACCCTCCACCACTTTCTTTTGTTCTGTCTGCAAACAATGCAACAAGCTCCACAGGGAAGCAGCACAAAGAACAAGAGAAAAAGAGAATACGAATAGTTCTGTCCCCAAGGCCCCTTTCCTACAATTACAGATCAGAAAATAAGATCTACGTTCTGTAGCACTGCTGGAAATAGTCAAGTGAAAAAGCACATGCACACATATACACACACAGATGTGGAGAAAGACTGCACACATCTGAGGAGCACAAGCCAACAGCCATGTGCTCAGGGTGGGCCACAAAGAAAGCAGACACGTAGCCTGAATGAAGAGGGTAGCCACATGAGAAGGTGAGCAGAAGTACTTTGAGAACGCATCCAACAGACAGCACTGACCACTGGAAGTGCTGCAACACGTGCACGTAGTTCCTGGGACACCAAGGCTAATTTTGTTCATTTTCACCCTGAAGACAACTTCCAGCACCCAGCTTTGACACACAATACTCTGCAAGCTGCCAAGCATCTGTAGATGGCAGCTTGCCATGTGTAAGTTCTTTTTTGAGCTTTATAAAGCGTCTCAATCTTAATTTACATGAAGATCAAGAGATACCCCATACCCCACCTTGAACAAGAGTGTTCTCCATGGCTACACAGCACTGGAGCCTCAGCACCACAAGCAACTATGTGGAGACACCACTGAAAGAGATCAGTACTGTAACTGGGCCCTGCCTGGCCATGTCCTCCTCCATCCCAGTCTACCACTGCCTGGGATGTGCTCCCTGCAGAGCTCTCAAAGGCAAAGGCACTGCTGCCCTTTGAAGCACGCCCGCAGCTGCGCCGCTGGCACGAGAACACACGCTCTGGCAATGCTTTCCACACATTGAGGGCCTTTTCTGAACACCAGTTTTCCAGCCCAACTGCTCATGACTCAGGCCAGTTGGCAGAGCCAGAAGCTGCTTTGTGCCTCAGGTAGTAGCAATTTAACAAGGTAACAATCTCTTTAGTCACAAATTAAATGGAAATGGGAAATGTCCTTTGCTGATAAGCTGCTGCCTGGAGTCTGTCCCCTGCCTAAATATAAACTCCTCTGATCTTTGATCCCTGCGCACACATGCACATGCAAGCACACACAGCAAAGCTGTGGCTCTGCACCTCCCAAGCTTCACCTCATTTGTCACCCTCCATCACTGCCTCCTGCCATTGCTGGTTCCTCCCCTGGCTGTGTCAGGCATCCACTGCAGACACCTCACTGTCAGCAGCAAGAGCGTGCCGTCACCCCCTGCCACCCTCCCCGACACTCCATTGCCACTCACACACCCATCACTGGCAGTGACGTACCCGTCACCTGCGAGATGGCTGCTCTCGCCGCACACAGGCTGCCACTCACCTGCCGATGCCTGTCCCACAGGACACTGGCAAGCTTGGCCACACGTGCAGCCCATGTCACTCGTCACCCACACTGCCACCCCCCATCACCCCCTCAGCCCCCAGGCCGTGTGCATCCCTGGCAGGTCACCCCATGCCCACTGGGCTTTAGGTGGCTGCTTTACCGGACAGGACGATTTGCGGTGTCCGGGTCCAGGGCAGTGACCACCCCCACAACGGAGCCGATGTGCGCATCCTCCTGGACCTCCATCAGGTCAGAGGGGGGCCGGAACTCAGGGGGCTCGTCAACGTCCAGCACTGAGACCCTCACGATGGTCTGGTCCCGAAAGGTGCCCAGGTCCAAGAAGCGCGGGTCCACGAACTTGTTGAGGGCCTCCAGCACAACGGTGTGCACCTTTTTCGACTCGTAGTCGAGAGGCTGGGACAGCAGGAGGGGGTTAGCCAAACCCAAGCTGAGGGGATCCCCTTCCACCACTAGAGACACCGGGGACACTATCAAAGCCACCCACTCCCCTAGCCCGAGCCCCCGCTGTGCCCACGCCAAAGGGGCAGGAGTAAGCCTCCAGCCTGCTCCCCCCAGCACAGTGTCCAGGCTGCAGGCAGCCAGGATTCACTGGGAAGACAGCACAGTATATGCTACCAGGGGGTTTTGGTCATTAATCACCCTGCTATTATTTCCCCAGGGGATGCGAGCTGAAAGCAGTGGCCTTGGTGAACAATCATTCTTCCTTGCCTGCATCAAGTGTTTGCTTGACTGTTTTTGCCACCAAAACCAGAGACAGTCAAAGTGCTGTTGGTCAGAATAGGAATTGGGTGGGCATATTTCTCCCCTCACAGATGCTATCAGCGACAGCTGTCAGCACTCCTCTCTATAGCCCCACACAGAGCTTCACCTATGCAGGGCTCCCTCCGCTACCACCCAGGGAGCCCTGGGCAGGCTCCAGCAGGCACTGCCCTGCTGCTTCTGTTCAGCCTCTCCTCCCAGGCACAGGTCTGCGCTTTGCCATCCAGGCAGAACAGAGGCAGGTCTCTCCCTGCATCCGCGAGCACAAAAATTCAACTGCTACTGCAGCTGAGGAGCAGAGGAGCATTCGTTTCAACTCAAACGTAGCAGCAAGAGCTCCCAGAGGAAAGGGCCCTCCTAGAGATCTGTGCCCTCCATACCCAGCCAGCTTTCCTCAGCTCTCACCTTCTGCACTGTGATGACAGCCTCTTGGGTATTGCTGTCTGTGGTGACTTTGAACATCTCCACTCCTTCCTCATCCTTCACCTGGTAAGTCATATCCGTGTTCTCCCCGATGTCTGAGTCCTCTGCCTTCACCCTCCCAATAGCTGTGCCAACAGGGGCAGTTTCAACAACACTGAACTGATACATCTCTAGAGCAGAAAGAGATACCAGGGTCACTGCTTCTGCCTTTGATGCCCCCCTGCCTCCAGCCTGACACAGCCCTTCACACCCCTCTGTGGGCTCCCCTGGACTACGAGGGCTGCCCAAACTCTACCAGTGCCTATAGTCCAGAACGCCCTACCAGGAGAAACACATACCCCAGCCAAAAACAAGGGCTGAGGGAAGATAACTGGGGAGCACTGATATTTTAAGGTGCTGGGTGAAGTAAGGGCTGATTTCCCCGTAAGGACAGTGCTCTGCAGTCGGTGTTCTCTGATTCTTTGCAAGCTTTTCTATTGCAAGATTTACCATTGCAGCTGCCCCTCCACCACACTGCCAGGCAGGGATGCATTCAGACCCAGGCAAGGAGCGTGCGCTGTGGTACCTTGGCACTGCCTGCAAGCAGCACGAGTGGCCAGGCTGGTGACCTTGCAGATATGTGCCAGGCTGTGCTGAGAGCTGAGCGCCTGCCCCACCACCCCCAGCAGGCAGGACCAGGACCAGTGCTCACCCCCACCGCTGTCAGGACTTACTCTGCGGGAAGCGTGGTGGGTTGTCATTAACATCGGTGACTACGATGGTGACTGTGGTGGATCCGGACAGGCCACCCAGCTGTCCCGCCATGTCCGTTGCACGGATCACCACCTCGTACCGGTCCTGCGTCTCACGGTCCAGGTCAGCCACGGCTGTGCGGATCACACCTGGAAACCAGCAGGACAGCGTGAGCACGGGCAGGTGGCAGAGCATCTGCAGACACAGATGGGGTGAGGCTGGAAGGGGCTGCTGGAGATTACCCTGTCCAAGCCCCAGCTCTAAACAGGATCAGCTGGATTTCCCAGCCTCTGAGTATGCCAGATGTTCCAACACTTCACCAGTCTTCACTGCCCTTCCCTGGACTCACTCTGGTTTGCCCATGACTCTTACATCTGGCAGCCCAGAACCAGGCACAGCACTTGGATCATCTCACCAGGGCTGAGCAGAAGGGACAAGTGACCTCTCTCCACTGCTGGTGATGCTGTTCCTACCACAGCCCTAGGTGCTGTTGCTGTCTTTGCCATAGGAGCACACTGCTGGCAACAACAAAGAACATCTGCTGGACCCCAGTGCAAAAGGGAGCAAACCCTTTGCAGCCTTCATAGAGATCATGTAAGCAAAAGCTGACTGAAGGAAGAGAACGGCTCTGGAGAGAAGAACAAGCCCAGGGGCTTGTCAGCCAGGCAGAAACATCCTGAAAATCCCCCAGAGCCCGGACATGGCCTCAGCTCCAACCTGACTCCAGCAGGTCTCTGCAACGGATTCCCAGGCATGTTGCATGAAAGGTTCTGACTGCTGCTTCCATTGCAGTAGCTCTGAGAGGGTTAAACTCCAGCTTGGAGGAGGTTTGTCTCTCCAGGGAGGCTGGTGAAGGGTTGGTGGGATCAGGAGCACGAGAACTCACCCCAGTATGGGGCTGCACTGGGGCCAGCCTCAAGGCTTGCACAGAACGGCTGTGTAAAAGCCCAGCCTGTGCCACAAACCCCTTTGGCACAAATCTGCAGCAGCCGCTTACCCTTATCTGCTGTAGCAAGAGCCAGGTTTGCTGCAGAATAGAACCTGCCCAAGCTCCATCTCATGGGCTTCTGTGGCCCAAGCACACCTGCAGGGACCCCCTGTCTGACCAGGGACACCACATTCCCAAAAGTCTGTCTGTGCAAAACCCCTCATTTTCAAATGTCCCCCTCCATTAAAGGGACCAGAGATGATGTTCATGCAGTGCCAGAGAACGTACTAGAGCCTGTAAAGCTGAACAAAAAATGCGTGGTATCTTCATACTCGTTACAAAATTCAATCTCTCAAAAAAGCGTTTATAGGTCTTCAGTATTCATCTGGGCTGGGAGAAATTACCAGGACTGAAACATAAAGGAATGTGAAACAAGAAACAAAGGGTAGTAAACCCCAGGAAATGCTGTGAATGGCAAAAGTTAGTACTGCCCCAGTCACCCAGGAGTGGTTCATTTACACTGAAACAAAGCAGAGAAGAAATACTGTGAGAATGAAAGAAATGGCTCTGCCCTGAGGTGGCACCAGGGGCACACATGGGTGCAGGCATGGTTATTAGCGGCACATTCCCAGTCTCCTATACCAGCAGCACCCCAGAACAGTAGGAATCAGCGTAAAACCCCCTCCAGCTCAGTTTCTTAACACAGACCTAGGCGTTGGTTTGTGTTTCTGTAATTGCTCTCTCTTCCAGGCTTGTCTGTTTAACTACCAGCTTTACCTCCTCCTGCTGCGAACGGCAAAATCCGTCTTTGCTTTCTGTCTCCAGTAATCCTGCCTGGTGCTGGGGGGCCTCGGGAGGGGATGGGGGTGGCCTGGCTGTGCCATGCGGTTCTCCAGTGAGGGGTCCGGACAGAGGGAAGACTTTGCTCCTCCCTTGCCGGGGGATCGACCCCTGCTCTCAGCAACTTGTATTCGCTGAGGTGCCCCAAAGCAAGCGATGGCAGAGCAGCGCTGCCCAAACCGCCTGGCTCAAGGCAGGCACTGGGAGAAGCCTCCAGCACAGCCTGAGCACAGCGGAGGGCAGAGCTGGGTGCCAGCAGGCTGCAAGGAGGCAAGAGGTGGCTGGGCGCCAGCCGGCTGCTGCTGCTTCCCATTCCTGTGTGATGTTGTGCACCGCTGCGGGTGGCCGGCTCATGCCCAGGAGCCACTGGTGCTGTGTCCCAGCAGCAGCCAGAAATACCACTGAGCCGGGAGGATGGAATTTCCTCCCCTTTGCATGACATTGCAGGTGCAGCAGGGTCTGGCAACACTGTTTTGGAGATACTTATCTCTCCTTGCTTCCTGAAACTAGCAATTATCCCAACGATTATCATTGTTAGGATTTATTATAGAGACAACCACTGTTTCAGATCCTTGCAGTTCCCCCACACAATTTCACCCAGCTTCCCTTGTCCCTCCATCATTTTAGTCTGTAATTACCTGGACTTCCACTGCCTTCAGGCACATGAATGGAGGGGCTCAGTCTCACCAACCACCTCTTGAGCACTTCCAGGACCTGCCTGTTCACACACTCTCAGCCCACCTCTTGCTCAGCCTCTGGCACACAGCATGGAGCAATGCAGAAGTGCTGTGGGGAGCATCCCAACCCCTCCATAGGACGACAGCAGGTGTTCACCCTGTGATGAAGCCCAGGGTCTGTACTGGCTCCTTTACCTCAGTTCTGCTCAGGGGAAGCTGTTTGCCCACAATCCCACTCCATGTTATCCAAAGGACCAAGGAAGGACACCAAGGGAGGGATGAACATGTTTGCAGGCACAAGCCCCAGCAAGAATCTCAGCCTCTCATCTCAGCTCAGGCAGGACTGGCCTTGCCCAAGCACCCCAGGCTGCACCTCAGCTGGCCTCAGCTGGTCATGCATATCGGCTTCTCCTGTCACTCCACTATGAATGCAAACCCATTATTTCTGGGTAAGCACTATCTCATTGAAATTTCAGCAATTCTGTTAATTAACAGGGTCTGAAGCATTTTATAATGAAAATGATTCATGTCAGCACAATAGTGATGAATTGGGAGGAGAGAGAAAAAGCTCATGCATTCACCAAGGCTGTAATGACTTAACTGAGTTGCTCGTAATGATATAGCTCATCATACACCATGCAAGATGGGAGGAAAGTGCTCAGGCGCTTCCCAGAACACCTACAAGGTCACCTGTCCCAGGAGGAGGCAAATCCATGCCATTTGGCATGTGCAGAGCAGGACAAATGGCTCCAGTTCTTCTAGTGGCACAAGGCAGACAAAATCCTTGCCTTTGGCTGGGGTGCAGGCTGTGAGCAGAAACCACCTGCTGCCAAGATGCTCTTTGCCCAGTCCATCCTCGAAAGGCAGAGTCTGACACAGAGGAACTGCCCCATGTCCCAGGCCTCCAAGAACTTCCGTGGCTTTGTCACCAAGAAAGCTGTTCCCCCTAACGCTGGATGGGCCACACCAGATACTACCCTGAATGTCGGCTCATTTTGTCTTTTAGGCTGAGGTACCACTTATCCTTTCCTCGTGGCCCTGACAAGTGAGGGTCTCCAAACACACTCCACACCAATTCCTTAAATATGGCATTGCAAATGCTGCCATAAACAACCCCCAGCAGCAAACTCACCTGGTTCCACTTCCTAGAGCAGCACAGCCTCTGCTCCCAAAACCTGACCCGCAAGGACTCTGCAAAGCAGCAGCAAGTGATGGTGGCAGACCTGTCCTCAGGGCACGGAGACACAAGAGACAGGGGCCTCCACTGCTCTATGAAGGGAAAAGCCCTTCTTATTATCTCCCAAGATACACCTTCTTTCTAGCCAGTACAACTGCCAAGCTTTGTCCTTCCCAGACGCTGCTGACAAAGCAAGAACAACCTCCAGCTCAGACTCATCTCCCTAGCTCCTGTCAGCATCTGTTATAGTTGAATAATAGAGACGCATGGTGGCATACCCTTTGGTACAAGGTACATGTGACTTTCTAGCATCATCCAGATTAATCAGTACAATTACTAGGAAAGCGGACACTTACAGCACCACATAAATACCATCAAATCTGCTCAAACTGCAGACACTCTTTGGGTGATAAAACCAAAGCAGGACAAAGCATTCAGCAGGCAACTGACTTCCAGGAACCCCATCATTATGGGCTTTGGTCTGCTCCCAGATACTTCCAGCTCAGATGTCTCCACATCTTCAGAGAACCTCTGGACAAGGCTGCTTCCCACTGAGGGCAGTCAGGGGAAACATGTTCCTGCTACAAAGCATAAACCAAGAAAATCATGGAGAGGATGTACCCTCAGGAGTCCCCTGGTCCAACTACAGCCCAAAGCAGATGGTCTTCAAAGGCAGATGAGATTACTCAGGACCACGTCCAGTCAGGTTTTGAGTATCTCCAAGGATGGAAATGCCACCTTCATGATGACAAGTTTTATCTTCCTGCCTTTTGTGTCTTTTTACTGTGTGTGCCTAAGAACAGTCTGGATCTGGCTTCCCCATCCCCTCCCGTTCAGCTGGATAAAACAGATTCACTCCTCCCAGCAGCCCAGTCAGTTAAAGCAAACAGATCTCTGCCCCAGCACAGGGGTGGGAAGGCACCTGCCAAACAGAGGGAGACACCCTCACCTGTGCCCTCACCTGCAGGGATGTAGAAATACCAATGTATCTGCACAGACATGAGCACTGCTTAAGGCAGACATCCTGGAGGAGGGCAGCTCACTGCAGGTGGGATCTTAGCCCCAGGAACCAGCACTTCCGTCTGCCCCAGCAAATAAGGTACAGAGCTGAGATCCAGAAAAGGAACATGGCTATATCAGCATCACCAAACTAAACGGCAAAGTTAATTGGAGGTGTGCAGAACTGCACAACTGTTGTGGCTGAGGGATGCTGCAGCCTGCAGGTTTCTTAATGCAGGACCATTCATAGCATGTGGACAGTCCTTTTCAAACCACTGTGTTCCTTAGGTCCTACGGAGCTACTGTCACTGCCCTGAGAGGCGGAGCTTGTTCCTGGCTGGAATTAGCCTTGCCCGTGCCAGCAGAGGCAGCAGCCAGGAGAGGCCCCCGCAGAGCTCTGAGGGACGGGCCAGCACACCCACTCTTCCTTTGTCCCTTCTTTTGAGCTAAATCCTTTGTCATTTAATATTAATTCCCACTGCACATTGGTAGATACCCCTTAATTTCCTCAAGATGACCAAACATGCAGTTTGGTCTCAAACAAACTGAAGTTCCTTCACCAGTCTCCGAGAAGGACTGTTAACATTCAGTCTTGCTAATAAGAGCAATCCCTTTTAATAAGTGTGGCTTCTCTGCACCCTCTCATGGCCCATCCCATGTCCCTTTGCACTGCCCTGCTGAATGAGCTTCTGGGATGGGCACAGACCTGCATAAACCCACGAGCGCACACAAATACGCACACACAGTGTCTGTTTCCAGGCACCAAGGAGCATTTTTAAGAAACTGGCAAGAGCCGCAGAGACATGTTCCGCCTCCACAAATATGACAGTTCCTCAGCCCAGTTCAGCATGCAGCGTGCTCCCAGCAACAGCTCCTCTCCCAGTCTACCCCCACCACCCTGGGACGAGGGCTGTGATCAGTCTCCCAAGACAGCAAGGCTGACAGGCAAAGATGAAGCAACTAATGACTGCAAACGAATAACCATCAGCTTCATGCCAGCAGGCCAGTACTTCTTGTCCTGCTCTCCCTGGCATAGGTGTCTCTAAGCCCTCACCCGCAGTCTCCAAATCAGGAAGCAAGCTTTAGAATTCAGGCACTGTTTTAAGTACTCCTAAATGCCAAACTGCATTTCAATTAGCCTTCTGAGTCCTTCTGCCTTTTCCCTGCCTACAGGAGGATGACGGATCTTAAGAACCATTTCCTTTCAGCAAAAAGCAAGATCCCCCTGCGCTCTCCCACACTGACAAACTGGGTTTTAAGGGAAGCACCAAATATCATGAGGCCTAGGATGTTCCCTGCTGTGATTGTTCTGTAGCAGTCAATATCCTTGCAAAGGGATGAACAAGATCTTCTGGGTGTGGAGTATTTCCAGGTTTGCTCCTGAGGCTGTGGGCAGGGATTGCAGGCAGCAGCCAGTCTCCATGTTGGCCAGAGATGAGAAAGGGTATTATAAAGAAATGGGAACAGATACGAGCAGCACACGCAGATGCCCACCAAAGAAGAGATCTGCACCCATAAAGGTGAATAATCTGCAGAGGTGCAGAGAGTGCAGGGTGATACAAAGCAATATGAAAAACTGGCCTGCAAATTTAAGTTCACTTTCTCATGTATAAATGCACAGGGAGTCACATCATCTCTGTGCCCGTCTCAGCATCTGAAGAGTGTAAGTTAGAAGGATCTTGGTGATGATGGGTTTTCTGGAGCTAGAATGGGAACCAACACTAAACCTCCTGACCCTAGTCCTGTGGGGCAGGGCTGGGGCTCCTGGCCACCCTGTGCCTGCCACAGCAGTGAGCTGCAGGGGAGACATGGCCCTGTGCAGTCACACCACAGTGCCCGCACCAGAACCAGCATTCACCACCACCAGAACTGGCTGTTTCCCAACAGAAGCAGCATGGCACACGTATGTGCTGACTGCTGTAAAAGCATATCCTCCTCTAGCAGCAACAGGGTAGCCACGAGCAGTGCAATGCAGCTCTTCTGCTACAAAGAGCAAGCAAAGATCAGCTGCCCACTACAGGCAAGCAGAGAATCAGGGAGGAAGACAGCACAAAGCCGAAATACGACAAATACCTGCAGGCTCTTGCAAGAAGCCTAGGGGATATTCTCATAGCTGGCACAGAAAATCATGCCTCCGAATTTTGTGCATACAAAGCTCCCCACTCATACAGCAAAAAAGCCAGTCAAGACCTTCAATCTGTGCAGGGTAAGTTCTGGGACCTGATCTGTGACACACAACACAAACCCACAGGCTGTTTCACTGTCTCACTGTTTCACTGAAACAGTTCTCAAAGCATGAGAGAGAGTGGCTGGAGTATATGAAAAATAAAAGCTCATATGCCACAGCTTATGAGTAGCGTATCTTCACTGTCACTCAACAGTGCAGAAACTGGAATCACCCTCCACAGCTTTGTGGACACCAGCAAATGCCATGCTGCAGATCGCACTGTTCTAATGGGGCCATTTAGTTGCTCCCCTCCAAAAAGATGTCAGACACTATGGGAATTCAGGGCTTATTGAGTGGTAAGACCTGGCATAGCATGGCATCTGGACACTTTGGGTATGCCTTTGAAAGTCCTATCAAATCCAAAATTGCAGCTGAATACTACAGCTAGTAACATCCAAGAACAGGAGACAAACTAAGCAACGTACACACAAGCCACATCCTGTACCGCACTTGTACATGCAGCATCCATGCTATGAAGGACAGCTCAAAAAGAGATGATTGTAAAAGCAAGGAAGGACAAGACAACCCGTGCTGAAAGGAGTTACGGGCTTAGGCAGTGTGCAAGGGGGCACATATGCATGTATGTACCTGCAAGAAAAGGCAGAGAAAGAGATCAAAACCAAAAAGGGAAAACAAATTGTTCTTCATTACCATAAATTATAAGAAATGCAGCATGCCAGGTTTTTATGGTTCTTTTTATGGCCATTAGTAACAATGGTGGCTCTGAGAGCATCCATGCTGCTGTTACAGATAATTAAATCTTACACCGAGGGCAGAAGCTGGGCCACCGAGGTCAGCCCAAACAGGATTCCCACGTGGAGCACTGAAAACCTATTCAGAAGTGGGAGCAGGATGGGATTTGCTTGGTGGATGTGCTAGCTCTGGCCAGCACCAGAGACATAAAATGAAAAGTCCCCCCTGGCAGCACCAACCCTGTCCCTGCTGTCCCCTGCAGCCCCTGTGGGACATACAGCTCACACCAGGCACGAGGCCATGGACAGAGCTGCGTGCTGCATTCCTGCAGCCCCAGCGAGCAGCCTCCAAAGGTGGTATTAGCTCAGACATCACCAAAGAGTCAGCCCCTCAGATACCTGCTTTAACGGGCAGATACTCTGGGAACAGATGTGCTCCAGAGGAGCTGAGGACTCTTCTGCAGACTTGTCAGCAGTTTTGCCTTTATGAATCACAAGCAAGTAGAACAGTAAATCAACCCCCCAGTGTACGGAACAGACAGCTTGAGAATTAAGACACAAAAAGTCAAGGAACCAAGAAGCTTGGATTCCCAGGGTGACATTAATTCTCACCACAGTCCCACAGGGCACATTTTAGTTTATGCCTTAATACAGAGCATTAATGTTGATGCAGAAAACTGAGCCTCTGCACGTCCCAGCTTGTGCATTTTGCTCCCAGTGGTCCCTTGTCATTCTAGCAGCCAGGCTTCCATTCACACAAAGCTGTCTCAGATTAACAGGATCTCACATGCACCTGAATTTTCAGTGTTTAGCCAATTGCTCATCCATCCTCCCACCACCAAACCAAAGCAAGTCTGGGAGCAAAGA
This sequence comes from Lathamus discolor, assembly GCF_037157495.1. Lineage (NCBI taxonomy): Eukaryota > Metazoa > Chordata > Aves > Psittaciformes > Psittacidae > Lathamus > Lathamus discolor. The sequence goes on along the minus strand of NC_088894.1, from coordinate 206,527 downwards.
AAGCCAGTGGGCAGCAGCTTCTGGGCCAGCACTGGGTACAGCCCCAGGCTGCTTCTTGTGGGCTCTCCCCACTGCACCAGCCTGTCCAGACAATGCATCTTCCACTGTGTGCCCCAGCTCTGCTGTCAGGCATGCTTAGGAGCACCCACATTTGAGCCTTCCATCCACTGTAGCTAGGGCTGATGGCACTGACAGGGCTGAGACTGGCTTGCCCATGCCACCTGACCAGTTTGCAGGGGGTGTGTGCTCCCACACGGATGCAGAGGCTCAGGCACACATACCCTTCTCACACTGTCCTTACACATGAGCCTCCTAACAAGTTTCACTGTGACTTACATAAAACCAGCCTTACAAAACATCTATTAGGCATCTATCACACAGGTTAGCCTGACAGACATTTGGCACCTCAGTCCAGGTGTTGATCTCAGTCTGTGTCAGTAGGGTGGGGGACACTTTGCTGTCCAGCCTTCCAACAAGACCTGCAGATACCCAGCAGTGCTTGTCCTTTGACATTTTTTCATTAAACTGTGGGTACTTTACTACATGCTCTGTGCCTTAAATACCTCTTATTAGCATTTGAGTGCCTTCCCTCAGGAAGCTGAACGGCTCCCATTAAGGGTAATGAGAGTCACACTCCTGGGAGGCAAGGAGAATATATACCCCAACATCTCCTGGTTATGGCCTACTCTAACCAGTATGTCAGAGCATCATCTGCCACAGATTTATTACAGAGGCATTTTACAACAGGCGCTATTATAAGTTATTAAGGAATGGAGCAGCTTCTACTGTTCTTTCATTAAATATTAATAGAACATTTATAAACCGATCCTTAATTGAAAGTGTTACCTTTAATCAAGGCCCTGGTGATAATGATGCGGCCTTTGGTAAGGCCCCTCTGGTAGTACTAAAACCTTTCACATGGAGATTTTATGTGCCTGTGGGTGCAGTCTTGCTCTGGGCACAGTGCGGCTCTGGCCAGTGCAGGCGCAGACAGAGCACAGGGCTGGCAGCCTCAGTTCTTGCTGCGCAGCACTGCCTGCTGCAGGATCTGCACCCAGACAGGCAACAGCCTGTCGGGCTATGTAGCTTGCTCTTAACACCCAGTAATGCCTGTGCCATGAGTACCCCAGCACCAGTGGCTGGCACATTGCCACGTGCATCACACGCAAGGCACGTGGCTGCAGTCTGGTGCCCTGAGCTGGGTGCTGCTGCTCACCTGTTTTACTGTCCACAGTAAAGTGCTGCTCACCCTCCAACACACTGTAGACTACCCGGGCACTGCTCCCGTATGTGGGGTCATCAGCATCAGATGCCATCACCTGCATCACGGAGGTGCCTGCAGCAGGGACAAGGAGGAAAACAATGTCAGGGAGGAGGAGAGAAATGCAACACGAACCTCCAGGCCAGGGGCTGGCAGAATGGCTGGGCAGGAGCCAGCACTGATCACTCACATATGCTGATGGAAACGAGACCAGCTGAGTGCAAAAGCAGCATTGCTTCCCTGCAAAAGCCCCAGAGCCAGGACTGCAGACACTGCTGCAAATGCACCTTTTGTCCTGCAGAGTGGCAGGAGGGAGCAGGGGCTGCTGTCTAAGCAGGACCTGCTCTCAAGGGGATCACTGGTCTGAGCAGTCAGCAGCTTTTCTCCCAGCAGACTTCTGCTGGACCACATAGGAAGGAGCTGGGGACGAGATGTTACCACCACAGCTGCCCTTTTCCTGCCAGTACTGAGTGACACTGTCACCTCCAGCTGACAGGGCCTGATCCACACTGCAGCACCACATCTCTGCAGCAGACACATCTGCAAAGGGACGACAGCCATGGGAAAGGAAAGGCTTTCACTTGCCCAGAGCCAGACACAGCACCATGTCCTCATGCTCTACACGTAGCAGGGCAGGAGTACTACAAATTGGATAAAAGTCCATCGAATGTCTGCAATTAAGTTATTGATTTTCAATGCTGCCTCATTAAACTGGGTGCTTCACTCCAACTGTCCCTGTGATGGCTTTAATTTGACATCATGTTCAATCTGGCAAAAGCAGGACCCAGGACATGAGAACGGAGCCAGGAGCAAAGGGGCTGAGATCTACAGAGACAGCAGAAGCAAGGAAGGAGGGGAAGCCTAATCCTACCTACACACACCTCTGAGAAAAGAGATTGTGTGACTGAAGACCTGTGACAGGCTACCCAGTTCAGCCTCTAGCACCAGCCTCAGAGCATCCCCACCCTACAGGTCAAGTGCTGGCACCAGTTACCTCTTTGCTGGGACGACATGCAGGATGGGAAGAGCCCGGAGCTGCTCATAGGAAAGATGAAACCAACTGGGAAACTCCCTGCTGCAAGATACTGCCAGGACCAGGAGCTGACAAGGCCAGCAGGGAAGCTGGTAATTTGTAATGGACAAGATCCCCCAGCAGTGGTTACAGTCAAAAGGAAGGTTTTGCTTCAGAGATGCCTCCAGGGCACAAGACCAGCCCAAACTGCAGGGGCCAGGAGAGAGCATTTCACAGCTCACACTGCTTCATCCAGCAGCTCTGCTCTGCCTCACACACCTCCTAAGGCTGCTGTGCAACCAGCTGAAGCTCAGAGGTACCACACTCTGGACCACAAAATCACCTGTTCTTCAGTGCATCCATCCATATGCTACAATCTCACAGGCTGATCTTTGCTAGACCCATGATATGAATAACCCAGAGCAAGGTGTACTACTAGTTGTCTGGATCTGCGTCTAGACCCCAAACACCAGAGGTACACACAAAGAAGCAGTCCCTGTGGGCAGAAATGGAGCTGGAACCATGCAAATGGAGGATGAGGAGCCCCAGTCCTGGGCCTTTGTCTTCCTCTGTCAGGAGACCACAAGTTCAGGGCGTGCAGGCAGCCTGGGTGCTTCTGCACTGGCCCAGCCTGGACTCAGGCAGGAGACAAGCCAGTGGAAATAGCGGTGCAGATGCAAGCAGCTGGGATGTACACGCTGCCCCCAGCCCATTTGCTTCTGATCTCCTGGAAAGGATGCTCACTGAAGGAAACAAGCAGTTACCATGGTTGCTTTACACTCTCCCTGGCCTCTCTCTCATCTTCTCAGAGCTGCAGCTCTGCTGATAACATGAGAATCCCCCTCATCGGTCTTCAGCAACAAGCTAGTTTGAGTCAACTTATTTATGCTTTGCTGTCTCCAGTGAAGTTACGGTGCATCCCTGCCAGGCACATCCAGATTACACCACAGCTACACTAGCTCCCCGTCTTGCCAACAACTGCTAAAGGAATTCTTTTGCTGCATTTCCTCGAAAGGGTCTGTCCCGCCTCCTCCTCTCCTGCCTGCCATCACACAACTCCTTCAGCAAGCATGAGCCAAGGCAAATCAGCCCCACACCAGCAACTCCACTGCACAGCCCCTCATGGCATGTTCCTTTGGGAAGCTTTTGATCAGGAAGTGGAGAAGGAAGTGATCAGCAGAGTCTCCGAGCAACCCTCTCCCTGCTGTAGCGGAGAAGCCCTGCTGCGGACACTGGGGGTGCCAAAGTCTGAGAATCACAAAAAGCACAAACAAAGCAACAGGGAGGGCTCCTGCTGCACCCAGCCTGGCAGCAACCACCTGGAGTCCCTGCCCAGTGCCCACAGCAGCTCCTGCACCCATTGTCACCACAGGCAGAACCTTGCACAAACACCCCATGCTCCAAGAACCACTCTCTTTTGCCTTGGCACCTCAGAGGCAAGAGTTAAGAGATCCAGACTCACCCACACGTACATGAGCCCATCAGAGTTCTTCAGCTGCACTTGCCCTGTACACAGAATAACCTGCATCAGGACTCATGGATGCAGACAAGAGCAGGTGCTCCAAGGACTATGCCACAAACCTCTATTCCAGCCATCTCAGTGCTGTCACCCCACAGGTACCAGCCCAGTGATCATTAAGGAGAGGATCACTGAAAGTTTACAGCAGGCTCTGCATCTCACACTGCTTCTCCCCAGATGAATTCACCCAATTGCATCATTCCCCTACTAACCCATCCGTCAAACAGCTATCCTCCTTGTGTTCCAGTAACGCCCTGAACACTGCAAACTCCAGCAGTGCAGAATCCAACGGGAGACAGGATCCCTGCCCACCCAGAGGTGAGGTTTAGTTGTTTTAAGCCATGCCCTTGACAAGCCAGGTAGGTTGTGATCTCAGTTTTCCACAGAAGGCTGGAGACCAATGGGGTTGCCTCTGGCTGCTGGGCACTCCCAAGCACTGGAGCAACAGGGCTGTGGGGCAGCAGATCCAGGCTCCAGGTCCCAGGCATGAGCACCATGTCTGAGGCCAGCGCTTTCCACTCTAGTGCAAGGGGAAACCACGCAGCATGAAGAGCATGCAGCAAGGCACCTTCATCTGGAGGCAGCAGGATCACAGGAAAACGCCCTCCAGCTGAAGCCAGCAGCCCTGACGTTGATGAAGGCTCTGCCCATCCCTACCTGCTCTCACAGCATCTCATTAGCAGATGAGTAACAACAGCAGCTAGTTACCATTAACCCCACCTTGTGCCTTAACTTCTAGTCTGTTAAGATGCAATGCAGCCTGCTGAATGTCAGCTATAGTGTATCAGGAATCTAGGAGTCCAACTTTCCAGCATCCTCTCTTAACCCACATTTATACCTTTTCCACCCCTTCCTCCCTCCCCCTCCCTTTCAATGTGAAGAACAAAGGTCTTGAATTCCAGTTTATCCTGATCCCCTCCTTCCTGTGGAGACAAGCCTAGGAATACTGGCTCCCACCCCTACTCTAAGCATAGCACTGCCCACAGCAAGTACAGCATGTACGACTTTCATTTAGTTCTCTGGCATGTATCTTAGCCGTAAAAGATATGACAAATAAAACCTAAACATCCATCATGTACCGCATAACCCACCTCTCATAACCAGAAATCCTGAACTCATATCCAGAGAGATTAATTAGACATGTAAAATGAGACGGACCTCAGCTCCTCCCCTGGCCAGCTCCCCCCACAGAACCAGAGGAAACCATCAATTTTGCATAAAGATTAACAAGTCAGAGTTCATCTCTCACTCTCCTGCTGCAAAGGGTGAGATCTGACACAACAGATCAAACCGGTTTCTCCCAGAGGAAAAGGGGGGCAAGACCCTCACCTCCAGAGCAAGCCTCCCTCTCGGCCCTGGGGCTGCAGAGCACGGGGTGCCAGCCAGGCTGGGTGTGGGAGCCACCGGCCGCGCAGCAGGGAGCTGGTGGCAGTGCAGAGGGGCTCAGCAGCCAGCTCCAGAGGTGCCCGGCACTGCCCCGGGAGCTGCCGGGGTTGAGGAGCCGTTTGCCACAGCTCAGTCCCAGGCCAGTCCCGCAGGCAGCGGCTCAGCACCAAGTGCCTTGGCTTGGATGTACGGGGGCAGAGCCCCTTTGAATACTAATGCAGACCTGTTCTAGTGTCCATCACCACCTTCTCTGCAGGATCCAGAGCCTTTGCAGCAGTTTCAGCCATTCACCTGCACACAGGAGGCTGATGGCTGCAGACCACTTGCTGCGTCACTTGCTCCAAGCACATTTAGCTAAATGCTGATAGATGGCACATCCAAGAGTATAAAGAGGCCCTGCACTGAATCCACAAGCAAGTGGATGGAATCCATCACTTCCCCAGGGACAGAAGCACTCCAAGCCTACAAAGAGACACGCAGGTAGCAGGAAAAGCCAACACTTGCTAAATTTGACCACCCCTCCTCACCAAAGACCTTCACCCCTTCCCTGGTGCGGGCAGGATCCTCCAGTTGCTCCCCAGAAAGCTGCAGGGCTACAGCCTGCACCTCCAGCTCAGACACAGCCCAAAGGACAACTCTGTGCATGCTTAGAGAACCCCTTTCCACGCAGACCCAGCGAGCTCCAGGACAGCACACGGTCATTTCAGCCCTGCAGAACAAAAAGCACCCTGAGAGGAGCGCTTTGTCATGCAAAGCCACACACACTGGACTGATGCCCGGGTGCAGCACTCAGGCCTCAGGAAACCTGGTTTCTGTGGGGGCTGGAGGCAGCTGAGATTCTATAAACAATGCAGTTCACAGCTTCTGTCTTGCTCCAGGACAGGCAGCGGCTGATGCACCCCAGAAACAAGGCAACAGGATATCAGGGAACAAAATAAACCAGGGCAGCTTAGAAATTACTGGAGCAGAAGTGAGTTTCTTGCAGCCTCAGGAACATCCTGACTTGGTAGAAAGCCAAATCAGACCCAGGGGAGATACTGCAGAGCCCTCAAGCCCCACAGGACAAGCTTGAGAGAGCTAACCTGGCTGTGGTGGAATTGCTAAAACATACAACTATGGAAATATCCTTTGGGGTGTCAGGCCAGAGAAACCCATTGCTCAATGGACCCCAGCCCTGGCACCAAGCAGGTAAACGTGGTGTCTTGGGGAACAAACCCATGACCAAGTGCACTGCGGGAGAGGACACTGAGGACCAAGAGGCAGAGCAAGCCCCAGCTCCAGCTTCCTCCTGCCCCAGCAGCTCCCGGATGCACACAAGAGTTCCAAGCACTGTCTATCAGGGAAAGAAAAAAGCTCAGGTGCCTGCAAGCATCCTGGCTGCAGTGTGGAGATTAAACAATTTCTCTTCACAATAATCACTTCTGCATTCAGCCAGCTTTGTGCTAGAGCCAGGGCTTGACCCCAAGTTTCTGTCTGTACAGCCAAATCGTCTCTAATCTGGACTTGGTGTTACACAAAGAAATAAGGAGAGCACAATGCCCCAAGGGAGGAGTGATGTTCTGGTGAAAGGATGCACATTTCCTAGCACGTGCCTCACTCCGGGTTCTCCATGCGCCCCACACAGTCCAGAAGCGAGCTCTGGGCTACAACAGCACTCTGTGAAACCACCAGTGATGTCTCGCAGGAGGCACTGTGTGCTGGATTTGGGCTCATTCCTGTGTGTGGCTCCAGTGCTTCGTGTGGGAGGCTGAGCACAGAGACCCCGCTGCCTCCCTGCAGCCTCAGGTCAAACCTGCCTCCTGTGCACCCCAAGGGCAGCATTTGATGCCTTTTCCTTGCTCTTTGCAGAGGTTTACAGTGAGTCTGGATGGATTCATGGAAGACAGACACTGAAGCCGGCTAAACCCACGGAAACCACCCACAGCTGAAGAAATACCCTAGCTGAAACTGGTTGCTGGCTGGGAAAGTATTAAGAGGAGCATCACAGATGCTGTGTGTTCCTCCTCCTCCTCTGTAAGCATCCACTTGGGCCACTGTCAAGACAAGATCTTGGTACAAAGAGGCCTTTAGTCCGCCCTGACCTACTTTAATAGTCTCAAGCAGCACATACGCTGTCCCTGCCAAACATGCTGCCCTGGCCCCAGCGCAGAGCAAGGGGCAGGTGTGCTGCAAGGCACTCCCAGCTACTTGGTGAGAGTTTGTGTGGTTCTCTCACCTATTATTCCCTCTTAGACACTAGGAAATCAGTTGACTTTCCCTCCCAATTAGTACTCCTTCATTATGCAAATAATGTCCTTTGATCTGCTCCTGCTGTCACAGAGCGGATCTGACTGTATTTGTTCTATTCCTCCTTATGCCCCAGGAAGGCACTAGCTCTGGGAGCTGGGACTATGCTTTTGGCAGGGAATGGAGAGCTGTGGCTGATAGCTGCCACGAGTTAGAAGGAAAACCACCCACTTGGGCAACCCAAAGCACAAACCCTGTGAGGTTTGGGATGGCAGGAGCACAGGATGAGGAAGGAGGAGGCCACTCCACTTTTCAGGCCTGGCCACCGAGCAAAGGCTGTCAGAGCAGCAGATACAGGGAACGAACAGCTCCCTGCAAACAAATTCCAAGCCAGGCAGTAGTCCTGGCCACTGGTGTGGGCCTGTTGTAGCCACTTCCGCGGCAAAGATCAGGAAAACATCTGTACTCAAATGGCGCAGAGAATAGGCAAGTTCACCAGCAGGTCCCCAGGCTTTGACCTTGATGTTAATGCACTAATAACCAATCCAAGCTCTGCCCGAGCTGCCCAGCCTTCCTTGGCCGGTACAGAAGGTCACCTCCATCCACAGTCAGCAAGGCATGCTCCCTGTTCACTCTTCCCAAGCTTCCTTATTTATGCTTTTGCAGAATGCCTCCATTCTGTCATTTGTGCTACCTGCTCCTGGGCAAATGATTGCCAAGCCAAGGGAGAACTGAGAGGAAGCTGGGGACTTGCAGCACGAGCATGTGGGTACCCTCCAGGCTCTGCATTCGTACTGCAGGGGACCACACGGCAGCACCATGAGATGATGCGTGAAGCTCTCCCTGCGCTGTTGGATGGGCCATCTCCAGGGCTGAGCTGCTACAGAGGAGCCCTTATGCTCCCTGGGGTGGCCAGGCTATAGGAACCTCCAAACTTGCCACAGGCAAACAGACATCAGCCTGGAAAGCAGAACAGGCTCATGGCTCCAGCTCCCCTGTCTGAGCATGCTGCTTGGTAGCACAGCCCACACTGCTCACAGCACTTCTCTTTACTTTTAATTTCCAAGTATTTTAATTTGCAGGAATCACCTCCTTTCATGTTGTGAAACCGTGTTTCTCTTTCCCTCTGATCTCCAACTTTGCATAGAAACTGTCTCCTTTGATACGTCTTGTTCACATCAGTCTGATCAGGCAGCTCCATAATTGTTTGTGATTTTCAAAGAACTGGAATCCTTGTCTAATACTCAGAGTTGAGAATTCCTTCCTTCTTAAATGTTGTTCAAGCAAAATAGATTAATCTAGTTTCTTTCTTCCCTTTGGGAACAGGATGCCTCCCGCTTTGCTGCCCACATGCTGTCTTTCATTTCTCCAGGAGCACATGGCTGTAGTTCAAGAGGTCACTCTGACTCGGGAAAGGATTATGCAGGTAAACGGAAGAGGAAAGAATGCTCGGGATACCTCAGGAGAGATTGTTCTCCATCTGTCAACTGAAGTCCAGGCAGTGGCAGCTCCTCTGCTGTGGGCAGTTTCTGCATGTCTGTAACCTGCTGGAGGCCATGCACCAGACCATGGAGAGGCAGAGCTCCATCCTGAAGCAGCACAGACTGAGCATCCCCTGCACTCTGCTCCCAGGATGCCTGCTCAGCTAGGCCTGCCCGCCCAAGCGCAGCAGGACTCAGCAGGTTCCCCCGACAGCAGAGCCCCTCATGCAGCTCAGCCATGCTGCCCCAGCCCCACCAGGGTGCTCCCTGTCTTCCCCCCTCGGCTCCCTGGCACTGCCACGCTCCCCTCGCTGACTCATCCCTTGCTGACAGTCCTGGAGACCTGCCTTATCTTTGATGTCAGTCAGCCTTTTGCAAGCTGTCTCCTACCTCCATGCAGCCTTTGGAGAACAGTGATTTATAGTTCCCTGCCTGCAGCGAGTGCTGACACATGCTCCGGCCAGTCAATGGGGGATAACAGATTGTCTGATGTGGATGGGGAATGGTGTGACATTCTTGGCAGCTCAGCAGCCCAGCCAGTCTCCATGCACTTGAGCTGTGCTCAGCAGCACAGGAACCCAGCGCCAGGCCAGCACAGAGAGCAAGGCCAGCAATGCTGCAGTTCATACATCACCCTGTACCCTTCCTGACACTGAGGTGAGTGCAGAGCTCACTGGCCCACTCTGCCATGCATGGGGGAATGGACTTGTACAGCCTCATGGCACATGTTCCAGCCTGGCCCCTCAGCAGTTCAGCAAGGCTGATCACCAATGGACTTAAAGATGCTGGTGGCAAGAGGATGCAGGCAAGGGGACAGTAATGTGTGGAAGCCACACTTCTGTTACAGGGACATGAACTCCCCAGCCTCAGCCAACAACTCCTGAGCCCTCAGAGGAAGGCAAGAGGGCCAGGTGAGAGGGGCTTGGCAGTGCTGCATGGGGATGCACAAGGGGATGGCTGAGCTCTGGACAGCAGCACAGCAGCACACAGAGGATGGGCCTGAGGAGGGGCTGGGGCACAGGTTACCTGAGAGGGAGAAACACCACTCCAGGTGATCTGCACCACAGGCATGCAAGGGCTCAGCTGGTCCCTGTCCCCTCCCCTCCCGTGTTTGGGAGTGAGGGGGCTGTGCAAAACCAGGGTGAATGCCCAGTGGGCAGCTGGCTCTGCCATGGCCCATCCCCAGGGCACAGCTTAGGGCTGAGACTGAGCGCTCAGCCTCAGGCTGGCAATCAGCTCAGAGGATTTATTCCCTTGTTTTCCTTAAGCCACCTTATTTATTTTTCCCTCCTGGCTCCCTCGCTCTGGTCTCAGCTGGAATCCCTGGGATTTGGAGGCTGTTTTGCAGGGTGCAGCAGGGTTAAGGTTTGACAGGAGCAGCACACAGGTTCCACAGCCTCCCTCCTCCCAGCCAGGAGACCTACCGATGGGGGACAGCTCAGCCACGCTGCCGATGTAGGGCCCCTCCAGGAAGCGCGGCTCGCTGTCGTTGATGTCCTGCACCTTGATGATGAACTCTGACTCGGGCTCCAGTAGCTGGTCCGTCTGCCGGTCACGGGCCTGAGCCCGCAGCGTGTAGAAGGTTTTCTGCTCCCGGTCCAGGCGCTCGGTGGCATGGATGTCACCTGTGATCTCATCGATGAGGAAGATAGTCCCTGCACCCTCGCCGGAGATAGTGTACTTGATGGAGCCGTCCCCCTCATCCGAGTCTGAGTGGATCTGTCAGGGAAAGAGGGAGAGGGTAGGAGCAGGCTGGGGCCATGCTTGTGCCCCTGTGGCCAAGACTGCATGATGTGGAGCCCATGGTGCCTGTGTGATGTCTGTCACCAGGGAGAGGCACAGAACACCACCAACTGATGCCTGGGCATGGAAGAAGGCTCAATAAATTGGGACTTCAGTCCTACCTATGCCACCCATACACCTGGCAGATCACAAATCCTGCCAGTACCCACCCACACCACAAACCAAGGGACAAACCCACCACTATGAGGTTCAGAGATAATGGTAGAGGTAAAGACAACTCAATAGCACCCCAAAAAAAGAAGCTTCCCTGTGGGCAAGGACTCCAGACCCCAGTGTGGGATCATCTCTCCCAGGCTGCACAAAGCAGACCAAGGTATAGAGGCAGCTCTCCACCGGCATCTGTTCCTACCTGCCCGCTCTGCCCCACCACAGCCGCTCTCTGCTTTCAGAGCAGTTGGTGCTGACAAGTCTCCCTGCTTGAGAGCTCAGCTGAACATGTGTATTGGGTTTATTTGGCAAGGCAAGAGGGGAGTCAACCTATCACAAGCAAACCCATCACAACCCCACCCAAGCAAAGACTGCAGGAGAATGTGGCAAATCAGGCCCATGTTCAGGATGAAAAACAGACCCTGTGGAAGATGCTTTTGTAGCCAATCTCCACTTCATTTTCTAATTAAGACAGTGTTTGAAATCAGGAAAAGAAAGGGTAAACGGCTCCTCATGGACCAGAAGCTGAGTGAAATCCAGGCCACACGTCCAGAGATAATTTTATTGGTGGCATTAAACTGAGTTATGAGGTTGTTACAATCCAGCCACTTATGAGAAATCTATTAACAGTAACAGGACAGGCAGAATGCATCATGACAGAGAGCAGCATGGACATTAATTGGGACAATCCGTAACAGGACAGGACCCTGGGAAGGTTTCATCAGCTGCTTTCATTTGCTTCCTACAATTTCTGCTTAAAATGAGCAGTCGTGTGTGTGTGTCCCAAAAAACCTGTCCATTAATCGGCTAATGAAATATGAAAATGTTTATGGGCCATTCAATCTTCAAAACTGCAGTTCTATAATCCACCTTTCAGACATACAGCTCTACCAGCAAGAATTTATACCAGAGCTGCCTCTTTTTTATGATGCCTTCATTATATTTGTCTTGTTAGATACAGTTTATATATTTATTTCATGAGGAGCCTACGCGTTAGACAATTCACTGCATTTTGCAGAACATTCACATATTACTGCCCATGTTGAAACATCTGCCTGGAAAGGAGACCTTCACTCGGGTAGCTCACGGGGCTGAGCTCAGCCCTCCTCCCCGGCTGCTGGGGCGCCTGCTGCCCCTCCACTTCATCATCCTCTCCTTAGTGTTCATCACTGTGCCAGGGATCAGCACAAAACCACGCACCTGGTCTGCACAGCACAGGTAACAGAAATCTGCATCTTCCTGCTGAACACCAGGCTCATGATTAATAATTAGGCCAGAGATAAACCACCCAGCACCTCTTCTTAGAACCACACTGAGCTCTCAGCACATCCTCTTTACATGTTTGCTCATCACTAACTGCTTGGAGCAGACACCGGATGCCTGCAAACTGGAATGCTAGGAAGAAAAATGGATCCTGGGCTCAAGGGGCTGTAGAGATTGATTTACAAGGGAAGATTAAAAGAGCTAAATCTGTGCTGCTTGGCTGAACAACAACTAATGGGGGAGGGCTGGATAACAGGCTGCAGGCATCTGAGGGGAGATGCCACACGCCCAGACCACCACATCCAGGGGTGCTCTTGCCACTACAGCAGGCAGGTAAGGGAGCAGCATGCTCCCATGCAGGCCTGGAGACCCCAACTGCACGAGGCAGACCCTCTGCACCTTCCCCCAGCTCTACCCTGGCACGCTGCGCCCGGGAGTGGAGGGAATTCCCTGCCTGCAGCTCAGCTCCTCTGGCCAAGGACAAGTGTCCGCAGCAGCCGGCTTGCCCAGAAGGCGGACAAAACGCTGATCTGCTTAGTTTGTTAAACAGGAAAAGCGCTTCCTTGTCCTAGAAGGCTTCAAGGAGGAATTTTACAAAGCCATTAATTACATACTAATAATTAAATCAAAATTAAATGTGAGCAGAGGTGCACATTCCTTATTAAAAACAATTAAACAGAAAGCACAGATACACAAATCAAAAATTACTCTGAGGCTGGAAGAGAAAGAAAATCAAATAAAAACTAGCCCGTAATAAAGGCACACTCTGTTTGCTCCAACTCCTAAAGCCCTAGTTCATCAATTTTCTTTAAATATTAGCAACTTAATTAAATCTGCTTTTTTCCCTTTAATCCTCTCCTCTATCTAAAATAGATCTGTCCACAAGCACAAGTTTGTAACTAGTGGTGACCCCATAATTCTATTTAAAAAACCCAAAGAAATCCACATCAAACTGGCAGCAGCCTCGGGGGAAATTACAGTTCAGAAGGATTAGCTGCAGAACCCAGATTTTACAGAAACGGTATCGGCCCTTCAGAAAGCACACGGAAGTGTGCCGGAGGTGCTGATGGAGGGCGAGCCCCAGCTACACCACAGGGAGACCTGGGTCCGCGGTGCAGGAAGGCTCCGGGGCCCACCGGCTGTGCCATGAGGGCTGGCAGCTCCAGGCGGCCGCCCCACCTTCTCCAGAGGAAAGCCTGACCCAGGAGCTGCCCCTGGGAGCAACTCACAGGGAGTGGATTTTGGCAAAGGCTGGCCCTTTATCCTGAGCAGGGTGGGTGATGCAGTGAATGGTGTGGAAGGGGGCTGTAAAATGGGTTAGTTGCAGGTGCCTGGGTTCATTTTGGAGCCGAGGTGGTTGCTAGGCTACCTCTGGAGTTTGACAGGGCCTGATGCTTCCAGTCACTTCCCAGGGGAGCTGTGAATTAGCTGTAACTGCATCAAGTGTGGTGGCAGAGGAGTGCAGCTCTCAAGCATCTGCTGAAATGGACACAAATCACCGCTGAAATCCCAGCTGGCCCCTAGCCATAAAGCCCATTTTCAAGCCTCCTCCAGACTGATGACCAGACAGCCAAGGCCATCAGACATCGCTATTGCATGAACTCCTGGGCATTTCCTTTGGAGAGAGCCCATGCGCCTCCAGCAGCAGCTCTACCTGGCTTGCAGCGTGCTCCTCTGGTCCCAACAGCCAGCGCTACCTTCATCCGTGTACAAACAACATCATCCCAACACACGGGAGCCACAGAACAGCTTCTCCACAGCTCTCAGAAAGGGCCAAAGCTCTGGAACCCTGAGGCAAAATGCTCCTTCAGCCCCAGGACACCGGGAGCACAGGCCCAGGGCCAGCCTCCCCCGGCACACGTCACACATCGGGGAAGCAGCGAGCTCAGACCCAGCCCTGCCCAGAAGGCACCGCTACCTGCCAGCAGCCCCAGGTTTGCCAGCACTCCTCTCTGCAGGACACACAAGCACTGGCAAGAGCCAGGACAGCACCAACAGCAACCTGCTTGCAGAGAAGGGAGACAGCCAGAGGGAGCTTGGGACTGCTCCAGCACAGGGAAGACCAGTGTGCTCCAGCAACTGCATCACATCTTCTCACGGCAGAGCAGGATGCACTGGTTGCCACAAGCCCGAAACCTCCCACTGCCTCTCCCTGGATGTTTGTGGATGCAAATGCCTGCGCAAAGCCCAGCAAGGACATGGTCCTGGGAGCAGCAGAGTAACGCAGTGCAGCTCCTGGCCAGCACCCAGCAGCACCCACAGCACAGGCCTGATGGGCAGAGCTACTGCAAAACCTAAGAAAGTTCTATCAAGTGCTGACCCTCAGGGTCCCTCCAAGCCCTGCACCCCCACACCAAGCACCTTCTACACCACACTGTGCAGGCCAGCCAGAGATACACAAATCCTATGACAATCTTGCTCTGGCCATAGGTAAGAGCAGGATTTCCATGCTTTAAAGAGAGAGAACATCTCCTTTGCCAGCCCCAGCTTGCAGAGAGAACTAGCGAGGAAACGTATGCTGTAGCTTGCAGGTCCAGCACAGCACAGTCCTTCCAGGACCAGGAGGGAGCCACACAGGGAGGCCACCCAACAAAACCCAGCAGCATATTATCCACACGTTGAAAGGACTAGGGCAAGGGATGGACCATCTTCAGGAAGTCAGGGTTGCACTTAAGGCAGCAACTACTGTATCAGGAAAGCTCTTGGTGCTACAACAGTACTGGCTCCCAAGACATGGCAGGGACTAGCGTGAGCACATGAGCAGATGCCAGCCTGGTCTGAACATCTGCTCCAGAACAGGAGATCTTCCCAGAGATGTGGCTGAGCCTTCCACATTGCACCCCCACAACACCCAGAGCTGCACCCCTTTCTTGCACCCACCCCAAACACCAAGGGAACCCAACACATGACTGCAAGAACATAGCTGTGAACTTTGGTGTGCTCCTGCCCTCAAGTCTCTGGGAGCACATCAGCTTCACCACCCCAGAAGGGACCAGGCTCCTGCCATCCCAGTCCAGGAAGTACTTCTCTAACTGGGCCCCCACAAGCAACCTTGATGCAGACCCTCTTTCCCTGCCAGGTTCGACCATGCTGTTGGCACACTCTGTGCTGCTGCTGGCTTGGTCAGCCCCGTGGAGACATCGGGTTACCTTACCTTCCCCACATAGAGCGGCTCCGTGCCCGTGTACTCCTCCACCACAAAGAACTGATTCCAGACCCAGCCACGCTTCACTCGCCCGCTGGCCAGCAGCGCGGGGTCTTCCTGCTGCCCGAGGCCAGGGCCCTCAACAGAAGTGTGCATGGCCCAGGCTCCCAGCTCCTGGATGGCGCAGAACAGCAGCAGCATGGTCCACAAGAATTCCTGCAGACCGTTCGCCATTGCACTTTAGGAAGCTGCGTGAGCAGTAGCTTTTGGACAGGAAACTGGCATCCTTTAGGGAAGAGGAGGAAAGCCCACACTAGCAGCAGAAGGCTCCCTGGTCAATGCAGAACATTCCCATCCTTGTTGCACACCATGTTCTGCAGCTGGAACACTTCTGTCCCAGCAGGCTGGAGTCACTTCTGTGACAACACACGTCCCAGACAGCCTGCTGCTAGCACAGGGGCAGTCAGTGCTGGTGCCTTGCCAGCTGCTCCTGGGGCTCCAGAGACGAGCCTGGCGGCTGGCATTTGTCCCCAGGGACAGAGCAGTGCAGCTCCGTTCCTAGTTGGGGAACAGGGTCACGCACTGCTGGCTGGCAGGGGTACGGGTACCCACAGCAGGCATCCACAGGAAGGGAAGGGAAGAGAAGCTTCTCCATGCACGGTTCCTCAGAGGAGTTACCGGGATGAGCTGCTGTGGCCAGTGTCTGCCTGTTCTTTGGTGGCCCTGGGCTACTGCGTGAGGGTTCTGGCAGCAGAGGTGCCTATGTCACATGAGCAGTTCACAAGCCCATTTGTAACTCCCATCTTTCAAGAGATGATATTCCAGCACCTTGCGAAGGGTCCTTTGCCCAGCTGATGCCGGTCACTTCCATCATCTGCTGGCTCACACAGGGAGGTGCAGGGTAGCCGTCAGCATCCCCAGGAGCCTGGAAAAGACCAAGGTGTCAGTGCTGGTGTGAGAGTGGGTCTCCATGCCCCACCATGCTGCTGCCTGCAGCCTTGGTCACTGTGTGCCACCCTCCCCTGCCCCAGGTGCCCCACCACAGAGCCCAGCCTCCATTAGAGCAGATACCCCGGAAAGGAGGGCAGAACTGCACAGAACTGCGGCACGTTCTTCAGCACTATGGATGTTTGCTTGCTCCAGAAGAGCTCCAAGACCAAGGAGTTGCCGTCACAGGTACCTCCTTACCATGCTGCCCTGGTTGAGGACGGGAGCGGAGTCTGCTGCCAGAGCAGGTCACCACTGCTCGCACTGGTGGGAGATGTGTGGGCAGGACCCTGGCACAGCAAAGCTGCTGCTGCCTGCACAGGGCCAGACCACACCAGTCCCTCATGCTGGGGATGGCAGCACCTGACAGTGGGAAATACTGTCTCACCACCTGGCTGACTTTAACAGTGTAAGAAAGGGCTGTGAAGTAAGCTTCAAGCCACCCACAAGGCACTAAGGATAAAGACATGAGACCTGTGGCCAAGGTTAGGTTGCATTCAGTGAGCACCTGGGGAGAAGAGGCCTGACCAGGACATGGGGATGGGTATGCAGCATCCATCTCTCCCTGAACCAAAAGCTTGAGCTTCCACCAGAGCTCAGCGACACCAGTCACAGCCAGAACTACGCATGAAACATCTTCACTGGTTTGCAGAGCTGATCTCTTCAACATTTGTTACTCTAAATAGGATGTGGAAGAGGATGAATGGAAAGGGGATGCTCCTGGAGTAGATACCCATCTACTCCCCATAGAAGGCGAACTGGATTCTATTGCACACAGCCCTCTCCATAATTCTGAACAACCTCAGCACTTTAGAGGTGGGGCAGCTTGTAAGTATTTCCCCAGCTCTTCCTTGCACTTGCCATTCCCCTGGTGTGACTGCAGGGCAGTTTCCCGAAGCATCCAGTGAGCTACACTGACATCTCTGCATCTGCCTGTCTGAACAAACGCTGAGAAACATGAGGCATTAATGCCAGGTATCATTCCACACTGCCTTTTCACAAGTAGTGTGTCACGCAGTGTGCACAAATCTATTCAGACACAAGGCTAACACTCATGTTCTACTCCATGCACAACTAATAGCACTCATACACACTGGCACTCTTTTCTGTTTTGTGCCTTACGTGGGTGTACACATGCCCTCCAGTTACACATGCTGATTCCACACACGTGTGCATCAGCTGTAGCATGTGCAATCCCTGTGCACTTCATGCTCCAGTGAGCACAGGGTCCCCAGTATATTTTTATCTTGGCAATCAATAGTACAGAAGCACCAACATTCCTCCCCACCCCTCTTCCCTCCCAGACTGTTTGCTATTAAGACATCTCTACACCAGCCATAGGAGGTAGTTGGCAACGGCACGACTTCCTCTTGCAGTCAGGCCTCCCCATGCAGAAGCCATTCCTGCCACTGCTCCTGAAGGGTCAGTCTTGCCAACCTGGTGAGAATGCCCATCATCAGACATTTCCCATTGGAGACTATAGCTAGGGGAGCAAGGTGGCCTGTTGATGAGTGATGGACTGAGTCTTTCCATCTTGCTGTTAGAAGTCTCACAGGATAAAGCAACTGCAGCCTTCATCGATCAAACATAGATATGAAGGTCCCTGCCCTGGAGCAATGGAGCTGAGGCTGCTCACCCACAGCTGGCTTCAGAGCAAGAGATACTGACAATAACAGGACACATACAAACCTATTTATGAAGCCTACATGGATATATAGAAATACATATAACAAGATTCGGTTGATATGCTGGAGGGAAGGGATGCCATCCAGAGGGACCTTGACACACTTGTGAGGTGGGCTGATGCCAAACTTATGAAGTTCAACCATGCCAAGTGCAAGGTCCTACACATGGGTCGGAGCAATCCCAGGCACAGCTACAGGTTGGGCAGAGAAGAGATTCAGGGCATCCCAAGCAGAAGGACTTGGGGGTGTTGGTCGATGAGAAAATGAACATGAGCTGGCTTCAGCTTCAGCTCACAGCCCAGAAACCAACCGTATCCTGGGCTGCATCAAAAGGAGCGTGACCAGCAGGTCAAAGGAGGTGATCCTGCCCCTCTACTCTGCTCTCATGAGACCTCACCTGGAGCATTGTGTGCAGTTCTGGTGTCCTCAACATAAAAAGGACATGGAACTGTTGGAACAAGTCCAGAGGAGGCCACAAGGATGATCAGGGACTGGAGCACCTCCCGTATGAAGACAGGCTGAGAAAGTTGGGGCTGTTCAGCCTGGAGAAGAGAAGGCTGCGTGGAGACCTCAGAGCAGTCTTCCAGTGTCTGAAGGGGCCTATAGGGATGCTGGGGCGGGACTCTTCATTAGGGACTGTAGTGATAGGACAAGGGGTAATGGGTTAAAACTTAAACAGGGAAAGTTTAGATTGGATCTAAGGAAGAAATTCTTTACTGTGAGGGTGGTGAGGCACTGGAATGGGTTGCCTGAGGAAGCTGTGAATGCTCCATCCCTGGGGGTGTTCAAGACCAGGTTGGACAGAGCCTTGGGTGCCATGGTTTAGCGTGAGGTGTCCCTGCCCATGGCAGGGGAATTGGAACTAGATGGGTCCTTTCCAACCGTAACTATTCTATGATTCTAAGATACAGCATACCATTGCTGCAAACAGCATCTCTCCCATTTCTCACATCTAGGAAATTTGTAGCTATTTTGGAGAAAGTTCCCCAGACACTGAGAGATGTCAATAAGCCAAACAGCACAAGCCAAGCTAGAGCAAAAGCTTCAGGCCAGCACCCAGGGCAAAGACTAAGTGTGGCAAGAACACCATATCCAGCATATCTGCCTTTGCTACTTAGCAGCACTTTCTCAGGCAATGCCCCCAGATGTGTCTGAAGTCAGAGTCCAAATGAGTTGTACTTGGTAAATGTGATCACCAGAAAGAGAACTTAAATAGTCCATTTGCACATGTTCTCAATGACTACTATGTAAGCAGAGCCTTGGGGAGAGGCACTCACCAGTTGCTGAATTCTCCCACCCTGACACCCTCTCTTTGCCATCCAGGCTACTCCATGCTGGTTTATAAAGCCCTCCCAGAAGCCTGACAAGGGAGCAGTTCTGCAGCCACTGAATACCTCCTGAATACACAGGGAAACCAAAAGCAAGCCAGCCCAATGGTGCAAATCCAGGCACCACACCAGCAGCATCAGCATCCAAGAGCCACGGCTGGGCTGGCAAGAAGGCAGCACTTTGCCCTGCCAGTCCCACTGCAGTGCTCAGGGCACAGAGCCTGCAGACAGCACCAGTACCGGCTCTTGAATGCTGTCAGAGCCACCTCATCGCACCATTCCACACCTGAGTGGCAGCTGCAAGCCACCGATGCCTGCCACAGCCCACCTACCCCAGCCACACACTGCATTGGCATCCTAGTCATTCACTCTGCCTTTTCCTGCAGCCTTGCTGGAGTTAACTTGCTACTTGCACATAAAAGCAAGTAGCTAAATCCTAAACAGTATCAATGAGCCCAAAGTACCAATTTAAATACACACACTAACGCCAGGCGGAGAAGAGGAAGCCAGGGCAAAAGATGAGGCAGTGGGTGAGCACAGCTGCAGCAGAGCTGCTGCTCCCTGGCTGGGCACAGCCTGGCCCACAGTTCCCAAGGCAACTTGCTCAGCCCTGCTGCATCCGAGCACTCCACGGAGCAGCCGCTGCCATGCGAGGAGGGTTCTGCTGAGCACGCACGGGCTGGGCTGCGTTGCTGTGGGAACCACAACCTTGTGTTTATTACATTTAGCACATTTCTCATCTTGCTGCTTCGTCTGAACTAACGTGGTTTGCTGGTGTCTGTCTTGTGATTCCAAAGCTCAGCCACTCTCAGCTCTTTTCATGCTCTTCCTATGGGCAGCAATGGGGGTGGTGTACCCAGTTTGCCTCTGAGACAGCCAGGTACCAGACTGCACAGCCCATTGCACAACCTATTGCGAGCTCCAGCGCACCCAGAGTGCACTCCCTTCGTGCCTAGAGCTACCTAGAAACAATGACCCAGGGACACATCTGGGGCAAGGCTCTGACACAAACCAAATTCTTCTCCACCCATAAATTCTCAGCCTGTCTTCGGTCACAGCTCTGGGCCAGAGCAAGGGTCAGTGTCATGTCTCTTCTCAGTGTGCACATCTTTCTTTCTGGCTGTCACACGACAGAACTCTTCCAGGCACAGCAGACCCAAGAGCCCCAAGTCCTGCTTGTGTCTTTGCAGCAATAGGATTCAAAGTACCCCAGGGCTGCAAAGAGCCACAGAAATCCCGTGCACAGGAATCAAGACTCACACAACATTTATTTGCCTAAGTTATTGAAGACCTTTCACCCGCAGCTGGAAATGCCACTTCTCTCTGCTACATGTGAGCAGCGGAGCCATAAATAACTAGTGGGAGCTGCAGTTGCATCCAGAGCCACAGCACAGCATCTAAAGCAGGCAGCAGCACACATCTGCGGGGGCACTGCACACAGACACCCAACGGCAGCAAGCCCAGCATTCACAGTGCCAGGCAATAGAGCACCAGCCCCACACCACCCATGTTCAGCCCAACACTGCCTCTCCTGCTGCTGTCATCCTGCTTCCCAATTATCAGCACAACTCCCCGCTTCCCTCCCTACACGAGCTTGTGCAGTTTGTCGGTGTGTATTTGGCACAGCCATACTGTACATCATGTTGACAGTAGAAATTACATCCTGAGCTTATGTTTTACACTGTGCTCTGTCAGAACTCACTGCAGCCCAGTGATCAGGACAAATTGAATAGCATCCCATCCGTGTCAATATTTATTTCATTTTACAAATGCAGGCTGATGCAGGGAGAAGCAGGCAAGAGGGGAGGGGAAGACACAGGAAGCAACAGCACACAAAGCACTGCCCAATACATCGCAGTCCCACACCTCTAAACCACACAATTGCCCAAGAGAGCTACAGTCCCAGAGCCAGGGCAGTAGCAGCCCTGGAGCCCAAGGAGGCTTGATCCCAGCAGGAGGCAGTGCTCCCTGTGCCTCTAGCTCTATCAGAGAGACTGCCACAGCAGTACTGTTCCTCTGAGATAAGCAATAGAACATAGAGAGTTCCCCATCAGCTACAAAAAATGCAACGGAATAGGAGAGCCCTCCCTCCTCTACCCCAGCTTGCTACCTGAGCTAGCACAGGCCTGGATGCACCGCCTCGGCTCCTCACAACCTCCAGAGTTGCATGAGCTGCCTGCACCAGCCTTGGGACTGCTCCATTTGTTCAGAATGGCCACCAGGATGCTACAAAAGCTGCTGAGGAGGAAAGCACTGCTTGTGCTATCTTTGGGAAGGCAAAGCTCCAGAATAAATACCAAATACAGCTACTGTACAGGGAAGGTGGAGAGATGAGCACAGGGAGATGCAAGAGGCAGATTGGAGATATACACAAGAGCACAGACACAGCCTTGTCAGTGGCTTGCAGGGCTGCTTCAAATAAGCGGGACTACAGCATCTTTGGAGACAACCCAAGACAGGAGTCTGAGGGTCAAAAGCTTCTGCTAGATCCCCCCAGCCAGCGGCCAGACCTCACTGATGGAGTGGCAGGAGTAGCACCACCTCACACCAGCTCCTTCCCCAGACAAGGCAAGTCCATCTGGAGACTCTCCAAACTGCAGGGCAGACCTCCAGCACCAACCAGGCCCTCCATTCTCTGCCCAGCACCTCATGACCCCAGTGTGCCTTCATGCAGCAACCAGAGGGTGAGCACCAGGCCCAGCACCGTCCACATGTGCCAGCTTGTGTCAGCCGCACAGGAACAGACAAAGCCACAACAAGCACAACAGCAGCTCTGGAGCCACACAGCACCAGCTCAGTCTGCATCACAAGGAGCCCACCTCCCTCGCAGCCAACAGCCCAGCCTTAGGCAGACCTGGCTGGGAGACAGGGCAACAAAAAGCCTGCAATTACTTCAACAGCAATTCTCTCGTGCTGCTGACAGTGCAGCATGTGGTGTGTAACCACATCTCCTCCTGATAAACAGAATTAAAATCCACTTAACGCTCCCCTTCCTGGGAAAAGGAACAGGCTGTCTAGAGCATACTTCTAGTATATGTTGTATGGAGGTAATACAAGCATGGCAAGGCTGCTGCAAAGCTTTAAGATGGTTCATAATCTCAGTCCTAAGGCTAAGACATGAACCCAGGCTCTCTGGAGCTCACTTTCTGTACTGGATATTGTAAGCAAGCCGAGACAAAGACACTTTTTTCTTTTATGAACTTTTCCCCAAAATCCAAAGATGAGGGAGGAGACAATCTTGCCAGACATAAGATGCTATCAACTCCAGACACATGGCAAGTGTATTGCATGCAAGCGTCCAACAAGCCCACATGCTTGTCAACACACCTCAGTACCACACAAACCCTGGACCACTGCACCATGGCCAAGCACCCACCTATATCCCCCTGGCTTTCCACAGTTCCTTCATAGAAACTGTGCATTCAAGAGGCATTTTACAATTACCTCTTTGGGCTGGACAACACAGTAGTCAGGGCATTCAGCCTTCAGCCCTACAGGGAGGGATCTGCAGATTTAAATCACTAGGGGCCAACACCACAACCTAGCTGCTGCTCCAGCTGCCTCTACACCACTGCAGTACCCACAGCCACAATTGTCTTCGGAGGGAATACATTAACATGCATTGCTGGTTCTGTAAAGGACATCAGCACTGGTGAGAGCAAAGGTGTGGGATGTGACACTCACCCACATCAAGACAGATTATGGTCATAGCCACTGCACTACAAGTTCCCATTCAGACCAAATTCACTACAAGTTCCCATTAGCAGATCCCACTGGTGATGTAGCATTTAAGGTTCAACATTCAGACAAAACAAAGCCGGACAACGTGTCAGAACACCGTGGTGCCACAGAAAGCAGCTGCAAGCTAGACATGGTTTCACCAGTGCAAACTCTGGAACACCCCAAGCATCAATCTGCTGAACCACGTTCTCTAGAAGGACACTCTAGTTCAGTGTCCCTTCCACAATCTCAGCATATTTCCATAACCTCTCACAATCAAGCGAGAGATGGCTACAGATCTGGATAGCACACAGAACCTTAGAATGGCTGTTGTTGGAAATGACCTTTGAAGAATGGGGTTGATTGAAGAATAGGGCTGTAAATAAGTAACCTCAAGAACGTCAGGCTTTGCTAGCAAGAATAGAGAAAACGAAATTACTAAAATAAGCTTTGCCAGAACCACCTGGTGGTTACTGATATGACAGTGACCCTAAAACAAAGCACTGAGGAAATAACCACTGGGGGTCCGAAAGCCCGCTACCACATTTTTGTATGTGTACAGAGGGCATTCTCTAAGAAGTATGATGTAATGTATGTAATCTAATGAATAGGTATGTTTAAGGACAATATAATCACAGCCTGGTTGATGCCTGGGAGGGACACGCTTGGAGGAGCTATCCCCCGTGTCTCCCAGCGCCGCAATAAAGAATACCTGCTTGTCAACTTAAAACTTTGTTGGCGAGGTCCTGGAGTTTTCTCTGAATCACCTTAAGACCATCCAGTTCTGACACAGCACCACAGAGTGTACAAATACTGGAGAGAAGTGGCCAAGGGATTCAAAACTTAAAGGCTTTTGACAGAGGATACTTAAATTACTTTTACTTATGCAGTGAAAGGCCTGTGTTACTGGATGAACATACCCCAAGTGGAGGTCCAGACTGTGCAAAAAAATACCTGATAGCAATCTGCCTTTCAGCAAGTCTTCAGCCCTGATACAGAGCACACAGGAAAATAATGATAAAATCAAGTTTTCTCGCTAATGTCACCCTAGCCTCAGTGTTGACAACAGAGCAGAAAGCCCATTATACTTAGTAAAAGTTTAGTCATGCTTGTTCTTGAAGTAAATCTCTGGGTTTCCTCTTTCTGTTTCATTGGAATTATTCTCCTGGTAGGGGTCTTCTTCCTCTGCTTTTTTTTTTTTTTCCCCAGATCACTTGCACACAGTCCAAGTAAGTCAGTTTTTTCCAGACGAATTTCTACTTACAAAATGCTCAGGACTGAATGACTAAACATCTCTCTTCTCTTTAAGTTATTTTAAATTTAACGCCATCAGCTCTTGAGACTCCGCCCCACAGTCCTGCATCCAGCTATGGGGCCCCAGCATAAGATGGATATGAAGCTGATGGAGCGAGTCCAGAGGAGGCCACGGAGATGCTGCGAGGGCTGGAGCAGCTCTGCTCTGGAGCCAGGCTGAGAGAGCTGGGCTGGGGCAGCCTGGACAAGAGAAGGCTCCTGAAGGGGAGACCTGAGAGCAGCTCCAGTGCCTAAAGGGGCTGCAGGGAACCTGGAGAGGGGCTTGGGACAAGGGCCTGTAGGGACAGGCCAAGGGGAATGGCTTGAACCTGCCCCAGGGGAGACTGAGCTGAGCTCTTAGGCAGAAGCTCTTCCCTGTGAGGGTGCTGAGGCGCTGGCACAGGGTGCCCAGAGGAGCTGTGGCTGCCCCATCCCTGGCAGTGCTCAAGGCCAGGTTGGACACAGGGGCTTGGAGCAAGCTGCTCCAGTGGAAGGGGTCCCTGCCCGTGGCAGGGGTTGGAGCTGGAGGAGCTTTAAGGTCCCTTCAACCCAAACCAGGCTGGGATTCTAATTATTGTCGTCTTTGATGCTGCCATGAGAAATTCTAAGAGAGTGCAGCAACTGTCAGAGGAGGAGCTATTCGCAACCTTTGGATTTCTCATGTTCCGTCACTTGCTGCTATCAGACACACTGGGAGGAACAGTATTTGTTAAAGCTCTCACACAAACATTGTTTGGAAAAGAGTATTTTCAAAGTTCAGGAGATTTTTTTCCTCCAAATCATCTTTGGTCCAAGTTTCAAAGAAATTTTAATTGCAAGGAAAATCTCAGAGTCTGCCTTAGGGAAGAAGTTTTACAGCCATAACGGTCTCGCTCTGCAGCAATTCTTTTCCAAATACAGAATTTTCATGCCTTGTCTACGTGAATACAATACTTTTAATTTGCCTTTAGAAACAATCTCGGAGAGGGGGTGGAAGCAAAGGATCTTCCTGTGGCCCTGAATACATACATGATGCTCTCTGCGCAGGCCTGGGAGAAACCACCTCCAAGGCAAGAAGGAACGGAGAGCACAAAGCTGCTCTGCACACAACATGTGCAGGCTGGAGCGCAGCTTCCCCCATGGGGCAGGGAAGCTGCACCAGCAAAGCCAGCACATCTGCACCTATGTGCACACAAGGAGCTGGCTGGCCACAGCTCCTGGGAGGTTCCGAGTCATCAGGCAGAGCAATCAGCCTCCAGGACAAACTCCTGCTCCAGCTCAGCAGGTGAAAGCTGCGTGCCAAGGAGGCAAGTCAGACTGATGGCAGAAGCCCCAGCCCCAGAGAGGATTGCTGCCCAGAACCAGAGCCTAGGAACTGCCTGACGGACCCCAGAAACAGCAGCCACTGCCCTGCTGTGCTCTTTGTGCTTTCACCTTTCCAAAAGTCACCCTCCAGGCCCCTGAGCACACCAGGTCCCTTCCTGCTACTCAGCACAGGGACTGCAAGCGCCTGCATGGCGCATCCCTTGCACACCAGTTCTGGTAGTCCCACACCAGTCCCTCCTGCTCTTCGGACATTCCCATTCCTGCTTGCTGCAGTTACGCATGCAACACCCAGCACAGTTTCAGAGGAGCAGTAGCAGAAGGTGCTTCCCTCCTGCTCCTCAGAGGGGAAGCCCCCCTGGCCTTATGGATCCCCAGTCAGCTCCAGAGGCAGAAGCCTGACGCCTGAGCAACAACAAAGCACCAGCAGGCACCAGCCTCCTCACCCCTCTGCACTCACTCACTGCAGTGCTGAAGCCTGGGAATCTGGCAGTGCAGGGCACAGCCGCCAGCACAGCTGGACACAGACACTGGCACACAGAGAACACCCCAGCACAAACTCCTGCTGCCACCTCACCGAGCCCCGCACATCAGGAGTGCTGGCTCTGACCCAATGGGAGAGGGAAGGCTGATCCCAAGGGATGCTTCAAGGGATTGCAGGTGAGTCACTCCTCCCTGGGAACCTGACAAACTGCCTTAAGTGCCAGCAAAAAAGGAAAACAAAGCACTTGAGCATTCGGATTTGACAGGGCATGGCTAGTCTCTCCTTTGCATAGCACAGCTGTATGCTGCAAAGCACTGTGCATGCTGGGTCCCACCAATGACTTCAGCAGAGAAAGGAAACACAAAAGATCTCCCCGGCTCCTCAAAGGCTTGTGAACAGAACCGTTAACAGAGCCAGAAGACTCAGCTCTAGACAGCTGAGGGGAGACAAAAAAGCCACCCCAAACAAATAATAAAGAGAAGCCCCATTATCACAAGCCCAAGTTTGATACAAAACCTGGAAGGTGTAAAACCAAGCAATTAGTTCAGTCATGACCTGGCAGAAAATGACAAGGGACCCCATGTAGGAAGCAAAATCCAGAAATGACAGATTATCACCTTAGTCAAGGCTATTGCAAGAAACTTCTGAAGATCAGGACTGAGCCAGAGGACTGGCCAAACAGGAACTGAAAGTCAGTGCCAAACTGGCATTAACACCCAGGTGAAAAAGAGAGAGCTCATGAGGGACACCTTATCTCTAGCTGAGCAGGGTGACAAGGTGACGTTGCTGCTCCTCCGGTGCCTGCCTGCTGCAATGGACAGGGACTTAGCTCTTCCTGCACATCCTTGCCCTGGGCTTGGCACCACTGGCAGAGAGCATCAGAGATCCTCTGCCCCCAAGGGTGAGTGGTGATGGTTACGTGGGAGACATCTGCAGCCATTGAGCATCTGTCACAACTGCCAGGCTGGACAGAGTTCCCTCCTGCTGAGCTCCAGAGCTCAGAGCAGGTCTTTAATTTTAGGATCTGGATAGACGCTGCATGTGAAAGTCATTCCCTTACAAACACTCCGTACAGAGTCAGGAGCTGCATTCCCAACAGTCTCACATCTTTTATGCCACACTACTCATGAGGAGCCAGAAGTGGTCCTATAACAGCAAGACAGAGTCTTGTGGAAGGTGCCCTTGCCTGTGGCAGGGGGTTGGAACCGGATGAGCTTTAAGGTCTCTTTTGACACAAACCAGTCTAGGATTCTGTGATTTCACCTCTACCTCTCCAGGCACACAGCTGAGGGCAGAGGTGCCCTGGTATCACAGCTGTGTAAGCAAAACCCGAGAAACAGAGAAGAGGGCAGAAACTCCTTTACCCAGAGGGACTGATGGACTGATCTCTTGGGAAAGGGGCTGAGTCAAGATGGGAAGACTCAGAGACAGGAAGGCTGTCACCCCTGGGGTCATGCATGGCAGAACAGCTGCAATACAGACAAAACTTCACTTAAATGCAAAACCAGGAGTTTTAGCACCCTATCTGGTCGAATCAGACTTTTATTTCCTTCCATACCCAGTAAATTCTCTTCACAAAGAGCAAGAAAAAAGGAAGTAAAAGCCCTAATAAATGCTGGAAGAGAAGGGAGCTCACACCAACTCCCAGCCCAGCGTAGCTCCTGGATAATCTAGGCAAATAGTTTATTTTTCTCTCCAGTATCATTTTCCCAGCTTGATCTCTACTGTCACAGTATGATGGTTTCACCCCATTAGCCTTGCTTAAAAAAGTGATCCCAGGACTGTGAGTGTTATTGCCCACATAAATCAGGAGGCTTTGAATACGGAGCACCTTTAAATAAACAGCTGATGGAAGTGAAGTTCCGGGATCATTATTAATAGCTTTTCATTTCTGTGTCCGCTGTGCTGTGACATTCTTTCCCAGCAGAAAGCCTCCGCTTCCTATCCCCAGTACATCTGATCCCATGAGTCTTCCAGTCAGAATGAATGACTGTACCTTTGTGTTAATTGCACAGCCCGTTCCACAAACGGAATACTAATACTGACCAGCAAGAGGAGAGCCTGCAGACCAGGAGCAATGGGACAGGCTGAAGGGAGCACACCAGCCCCACCACCTTCCCTGCACACAGAGGTGAGGAGAGCTGATCCTCTTGCCTCCCTTTAAGGAGGGGCAGAACTCGGCTCTTGCAACACACACCAGTAAATGCTACAACAGGTAACAAGGCCCTGCTCCACTTCTGTCCTGTCTTCCCGGACACACATAGGCTTTTCCTACTCTGCCAACCCCATCACACTTCTCACATACCCCCACAACCAGAATGATGCCTTTCAGTCTCTGCTTTGCAAACAACTGACTGAGCCCAAAGGGACACAGAGCCCTGGAGAGGCAGCCACCACAGAGCAGTCCTGGCAGAACTTAAAGGTGCTATTCAAAGACTTCACCTGGCCAGATCCAGTTTGTTTTTCACTAGCACGCCTTGTCCAGGTGGAATTCTCCTCCTCCACCTTCAGGTATTAGGGTCTCTCCCAGAGCTGCAGGCAGGGGCACAGTAGCCACAGGCACCTGGGGTACCATGGACAGATCTAAGGGCAGCTAACAGTGGGAGAGACAATTCCATCTCTTCCATTCCCGTCTCCCAGGGTGATGAGCCTGGGATGGGACTCATCAAAACGAACCTGGGCACCTGCTCTGGAAGTACCTGCTCTGGAAGTTTCTGCTCTGTCATCTGCTGCGAGCACTGACATACAGGTGCTCCCAGTCTGGATTCCCAAAATCCTCATGCCTAGGACACAAGCAGAGTTGCCAGTGCTGCTGTGTCAGCAAACTCCACCATCCCCCAGGTCTGTGGCTCAGAAGAAAGACCAAGTTTCTCCTTGGAAAGGGTGTTCAGGCTCTCTGAGCCACTTTGCCCAAAGAAAGGAGGAGATGGTTCTGCTGGTGGTCAGTCCCAAGACAGCTACAACATAAGGGCAAGCAAAAAGGCTCTACAGTGGCCAACAGTGCCCAGGAAGAG
Organism: Lathamus discolor; assembly: GCF_037157495.1. NCBI lineage: Eukaryota > Metazoa > Chordata > Aves > Psittaciformes > Psittacidae > Lathamus > Lathamus discolor. Next base: position 177,471 of record NC_088894.1, on the reverse strand, counting down.
GCTGGCATGGGCTTTATGGCCTCCCTGCTCTTTCTGCCCTTTACTGCAGGGAGACAAGAACTGAGGGTCCTGCTGCTGCACTCCACCTCCAGTTCCCTTTTGCTGTTCTTGAATAATGACACCACAATCAGGTCATGCTGCTCAGAGACAATACACAGAATAAGTAAATATGCCAAAATGGCCTGTTGCTTTGGTGACCTTTGCTGTGTATAAATCCAAAGGGCTGCAGACAGCAGGAAATGCCAGCAACAGGTCATGGCTTTTGGTCTTACTGCCTGCTGCTTGCTCTTTCCCAAATCCAGTTCTCAGCAAGCAGATTCAGGACACAAGCACCAACACAGGCATGACAAAAGGCTCACCTATAGGAGAGACAAAGCAGAAGCAAGCATCAGAAAACTGTGGAGTGTGGCTGAACAAAGCTGAAAGTGACCACCACAAACAGGATGCGTTTCTTGGAGGACTTTAAGAGGAAAAAAAATTAAATTGTTATATCTGTATCCTGATTTCAGAGTCCTTCCCTAGCTCGAGTCTGAGTCATTGATACCACAAGGGACTGGTGCAGCGCTGCCACAGCCTTAAGACAAAGCAACAGTTGTGGGTCTGGTGGGGTTTTTTTTTGTTTGTTGGTTGGTGTTTTTATTTGTTTGTTTGGGTTTTTTTTTTTTTTTTGTTTTTGGGGGTTGTTTTGTTTGTTTGGTTTTTAACCAGAAGCTAAAATTTGGTTTCTGGAAAAATCAAAAATAAACTGATTCCTCCTCCACCCCCGCCAGTGTTGTATCTGCAGACTGTGGACCTGCTTCTAGCAGCCACATAGGATCTTTAAGCAAAGGAAATGTAGCTGGCACCACACACACAAAACAAGACAGCCTCAGCGTGTCACCAGAAACACTGCTTTCCAACCAGACTTCAGCATCCCATTGAAGCATCAGCTCTCAGCAGAGGCCAAATGTGCAAATTGCAGTTGAAAAGGAGAACATTTCCGAAAGCCTGAAGCACGTGAACACAGCAGACTAGAACAGAATCCTCAAGTAGCTTCACTTTAATGTCACTACCAAACCAACTGCACAATGAGGAAGGGACAGACTGGAAGCTCTGGGAACAAGCACTCTGCTCAGCACAAGTGATAAAGAGAGATTAATTGGCCAGTTCCTCAATAAGGCATAAAGGTCCAGGGCTTTGGTGTAAAACTCCATTAAACAAGATGGACATCTTCACTTCTGACATTCCAGGATGGACGTAGTGCAGGGTTTTGTAGAGGTCTTATTTTACAATTAAGCCCTTTGCCTCCGCCAGTCCCGGCGATAGCGAGACTGCGAGAACCTTTTCTCTCCAGCACGCAGGCTTTGAAGGGTCTTTCCTGATATATCTGCACAAAGCAGGGACCTTCGGGCCTTGTATGTAGGTTCTAATGTTATTATTATCAAAAGGAATAAAGAGGGACATTCTGAAGTAAGAGGCAGCAAAGCAGCCCAGGGAACAAAGGGAGAAGGAGAGAGAGATTACAGTAGCAACAGGGAGGAGAGAAAAGCAAATGGACACAGTGCATATGAAAGAATAAAGCCAAGGAGGGATACACGTACACGTGAGCAAGCAGGATCGTGCTGGAACACGTGAGGGTGTGTGCACACAAGAGGGGGCCTTGAAACCCACCCAAGCAGGCTCAGGCACTTGCAGCTCCAAGCCCTTCAGACCTACTGCACGTTTGCAGCCTTGCGGTGATTCAGCAAGGGGCCTACCCTGGAGTCCCCCAGCACTCGTGCAGGACTCCTGTGACCCAGTTCCTCCAGCACACAGCCCAACAGCCACACGGTACTGGTGACACTGAAAACCTTTGACTAAAACCATGGCTATGGGTGCCCTCACCAGCAGCACCCACGCTTTCCTCAGAGCACTTCCGTGCCTGAGAGGGGTGGAACCGGCAGCACACATATACACACACAAACTCCCACTTTTCCACAAGCAAACATGGCTTTCTGGCTCTGTCATCCTCACGTACCTTGTCCATTCACATCCTGCTCTTATTACTACACTGCAGACCCTTGCTCTGTCTCCCCTTATTCACTGGGCTGTTTCACTCATCCTTCTCCGCACTCCTTTCTAGTTTGCTTGATGACAATCAGATTAGAACTCATACATGTAGCCCCAAAGTCCCTAGTGTGTGCCCAAGCAGGCCCACCCAGAGCCCACCACCCCCAACCCAAGCAGGCAAATGCCAAAGTGTTTGGGCATCCAAAGGCAAGCGGTGTCCAGCCAAAAAGCCATTCTCGCCCATGCTGGACTCAGCTGTACACATCTCTTGCCACTCACTGCTGTCATCAGACCTCACGGTGAATTGACACCAAACATCACACCTGAACATGTAGTCACAGCGATTCAAAACCAGAATAAAAAGACACAGCTGCCTTGAGCAGGGCTGATGCCAGGCTTCTGAGAAGTCATGAGCCAGACACAAGCACTGCATCTGTGCAGTCCTCAGCCCTCCATGGTGGGGTGCATCAAAGGCATTAGCTCTTGAGACAGCTTTCCTCATCTTGGTGCACAGAGGCATAGATAGACCTCACACACAAAACCATGTAAAACATACAAACTTATCAAACTCTTCATGCACTGGCTAGAAAAGAAGAAAGAAAAACTGTCATTGCTATTTCTAAATATACTTGGGAAGCACCAGATAGTGATGGACTAGATATAAAAAAGACAGAGATGAGTCTCAATGCCAGCCTTTGATTGCTCACAAGGGAAGCACACATACTGCCTTGTAGAAGGCAGGACCAGACATTGTGTCCTACCTCTGCCTAAGCCCAGTTCAGCAGTGGTTTAAAAAAAAGGCCTTCCAGCCTGGTGCTTCATGGTCCCTCCCTCCCATCTCTATTTCACAGCAGCTTTTCACAACCAGGACGGTGCTTGGAACAAGTAACACAGCTGCAGGATTTTCTGGTTCTTGGACAGCCTTAAGGAAGGATTAGAAGACACCTCCCTAGAAGCACCAAACCTGACCGGAGCCCACACTCAGCAACTGAAGGGAGATACTCAGCAGCAGCTACAGCCACAGAGTGTCACAGGTCAGATTCTGTCCTGCCATCTCCACCACTGTGACAAACTGAGGCTAATTTACAGCAGGTACTGAGCTAGAAGCTCACTGCACACATGCAGCCCTGCTCCATGAGGCTTGCTTTCTGGCACTGAGCTGTCTCTTTAGCTTCTCCCAACAAAAACACATATCTGGCAGCATCACAGGCAATGGCATGCCTCTGCCCAGGACAGCTGGCGTGTGCCTTTGCCATCAGATCCACAGGACAGAGACATCATCTCCCCCTGCACTGCCCAGGTCTAGCAGAGGTGCTTTTGCAAAGGGCACCAGACACCTCCCTGAGGAGCAGACACCCCAAAGGGGCACGCAGTATGAGGTGTTTAGCAGTCCCTGTACTGGGTCTGGCTGGGATGGAGTTAATTGGCTTCATAGCAGCTTATACGGTGCTGTGTTTTAGATTGTAACCAAAACATCCCTGATAAGACACTGATGTTTTAGCTACTGCTGAACACGTTTGCACAGTATCAAGGCCTTCTCTGTTTCTCACTATACCCCTCAGTAAATAACCGGGTGCACACAAGAGGCTGGGAAGAGACACAACCAGGCAGATGACCCAAAATAATGAAAGAGATCCCATGCCATGTAACATCATGCTCAGTAAGAAAATGGGGGAGGAGGGAGCTCAGGGGAGTTAGCCACCTTTTGTTCAGAAACTGGCTGGGCATCAACCAGGCATGTGTTTGCCTTTGTATCCTTTGTTTTGTTTTCTTTCTCTCTTCTTCTGCTTCTCCTCCCCTTAGCAAACCATTTTTATCTCAACCCGTAAATTTTCCTTCTTCTACTTTCCTCTTCCCCTGCTCCACTTGAGAGTGAGCAAGCAGCTGTGTGGTGCTCAGCTGCTGATGGGGTTAACCCACAGCAGTCCCGAAACACATGGGGGCACCACCCCCAGAGCAGGAGCAGGCACCCGACCCCTGCAGCAGCAGCCACAGCACAGTGAGGAGGCTGCTGTTCTCCTTGTGGAACACTGAGCCTCTAACTCTCAGGGTGTGAGCTCACATCTCCTGTCTTGTAACAACCCGGGAGCACCAGCTCACCTGCCACCACCACCCAGTGAAGCAGCCCCACACCCGATCTCTAATTCACCAACGCATGTCAGCACGCTGAATCAGGTACAAAACTGATTCAAGCCCCAACTGATGGTTCCAGCATCCTTCCCAGGCAGACACGAGTCTCCCATCACACAAAAATGTAAACAGCTTTTTCAGACAAAATCCACATATGCTCATCTATGGTTGCTACTCCAGCTGGAGAAGGTTCAGTGCTTGGACTTCAGTTCATGCCTCAGTTGCTTTGTGGTACTGAGGAAGGCAGCAGCATCATCTGTGAGCACAACAGTCAGTCCTCTAGGCAGGACTAATGAGGATCCCATCTCCAGCCCAGAATCTCGTCTGCCTTTGCTAATCCCTTGCCAAGTCCGAAGCAAGTCAAAGCAAGCCACGTCTACATGTGCAGGGTCATCCACAGACCCTGGTCACTAATGGAGGCTCACATTTGCAGTCCCGGTGCGCTGCACGGCTCTGCCTTGCCCACTGCCCACGCACCGCGCTGACCGAGGCGCTGGCACCAGCAGCCACCGCACCTGCCGCAGAGGCTGCTCGCGTCTGGCACGGCCACCGGCAGCGGGGCCAGGTCGAGCCCAGCCAGGGTCTCCCCGGGAGAGGCACGTGCCGGGGAAGCCGGGCGGAGGCGTTTGTCAGCGGCAGCCTCGGCGCCGGCCGCGGAGCCGCCGCGCAGGGCAGGAGCCCGGCAAGGCAGCCGGTAACGGCGGGCCGGGCTGCGCGTGACCCGGGCACGCGGCTCCCTCTGCCGGCACGTGCCCGCGGGGACCCCGCTCCCCAAACCCAGGGACGAGCCAGCCCCGCCCCCGCGGAAGCAGCCCGGGTTGCCCCGTCCCGGCTGCGGGGCTCTCCGCCAGCTCCCCAAACAGCTGCAGCAGGGATGTCACTCCCGAGCGCCCCGCTGATGCTCAGCTACTGCTGCCTGCCACCAAAACGCTCCACCGCGTTCCGTGAGCGGGAAGGCAGCCGAGCTCAGGAAACGCGGAAAGCCCAGGAACCCCTCAGCGGTACATCCTCAGCCTCCTAGACTCCAGTGACTGCGGAAACAATTCCCTCTCCCACACATGCACAGGACGGTCACCAACAGCCATGTGCCTTGTCAGGGCCACTAACAACCAGGGAGATAATGTGCTTTCACACTGTTAAAAATGAAATAGTGAAAACGCAGAAAGACCCCAGGCCAGGGGTAACTCTGGAGTCTAAGGGGGATGACGATGGCACAGACAATGTCCTGTCCCCTGTTAACAACCTCATTTGCTCACTTTTAATACATGCCCACCTCAAACTGCTCTGCACTAGAGAGTGAGAGGGTGCTGGTTGTGGAGAGGGGGAGGAGCTCTGAGCTTAGGAGCCACTTTTAATGACAAGGATTACTGGGGAAACAGCATTTTGGGGATTTTGAATTCTGGGAAGCAGCTGCAGTAGGAGCAGAGGGAGATAATCCCAGTGTGACAGAGATGCAAGGAAGCAGGACTGGAGAAGTGAGCGCAGCATTCCCAGGCACACACAGATGCTACTGCCTTGCATAGGGCATCCTGCACAGAACCGGGAGGCTGCCAGAACAAGGGCCTGGCCTAGGGCTCCCAGCACCCTTCTGTCTGAGGGTGGCCAGACCATGAGGGTTTCTAAGCCTCTGGAGCAGCCAAACGTTTCTCTGTCCTTCCTGACTCCAGCCTAGAGTGGGGACTCAGACCCAGAGAAGCAATCTGCCCCACAGCCCAGGATCAGGAAGCCCAGACTCCCCAGCCATCTTGCAGCCCCCAAGTAACCTGTGGGTGAAAAGCCAGCAAGGGGAGTCTGGGCTCTGCCAGGGAAGGCAGCAGTGGAGCACTGAGGGGAGCAGACTCAGAACAGGGCATGGGGTGGAAGATGCATGCCCCAGGGCACCCAAGTCCAATGCCTCAGGATGGGCATAGGGTTTCAGACCCTCCATAAGCTACAGACTGCCTGCACACAGCTCCCAAGTGCCAAACCATAGTGAAGGGCAGCAGCGGTCAAGAAAGAGGATGTGAAACAGATGGATGCCACCACAAAGGCTGTACTGAGTTCCCAGGTGCTGCTGTGCACAGCAATGGGGGACAAGGCTTCCCTACCTGCAGGGCCCAGGAAGGGCTGTGTGCCGTAAGGTGCTGGACACAGCTCATCCATGAGAATGAGCTCTCTCCTGCCACACCACTCAGTGCCATATCACACAGTCCTGCTCTGAGTCAGTTTTGCAATCAAAACCTCAGGGAAATGCTAACTTACCAAAGCTGTGTTTAAATCCTGTGCTTGCTCCTGTAGCCATTGCTTCCAAATGTCTCACATCTTTGCTCTGATGGGTGTACACACCCTTCCTCATCCCTATGCACACCTGCACCACCACCTGCCTGCACCCACATTCATGCAGCCTTCTGCTGAGAGGGCTTCAAATGTTTGGAGGATCCATTTATTGCCCAAGATATTTCTATGGCCCATCACTGGTTGCAGGAAGCTTCTGGCCATCAACAGCTTCAGGTGAGTTGGAGGCCTCAAGCTTCAAGTGACCTGTAGTTTTTAATGTCACCAGCTACACTGAATTAGGAAGAGATTAAGAAAAACTCACCTGAAGTGGCAATGGTTAATGAGGCAATATCAGCAAGTAAAGAGGAATGATCCCGAGTCTTTCCCCCTGGTGTTCTCTGTGGTACTGTAGCAGGGACTTGGGGTATCAGCAAAGTAGTGCTGAACAAACAGCTCTGCTTTCATGATTTCCTGGAAGGACTTCCCAATCAGCAAGGCTCATACAGCTGCTGTAGCCAGAGCACAGGACCACCTCACCTTGTGCAATGGCTGCCCCTGACACACTGCTCTCTAAGCCAGGACCAGGACGCTTGGTGAGCAGTTGGCTAAGTGCTTCTACAGGGAAGCCTGTGGATCCACAGCTGCTGCTGACAAACACTAGGCCCAGCATCACCACAGCTTCCATCACCAGCTAGGCAGGGCCAAATTCAGCACTGATAGCAGAGTTAATAGGCACTTTGCCCAGAGCCTCAGTCCTGCAGTGTGTGAGCTAAGGCACAGCCCTCACAGTGGACAGAAATTAGGAAGTGTAGCACTGAGCAGAGTCAAAACGCAATGAGCTCCATTGGGTGTATTTTTCCAGGCTCCGTGATGGCACTGCCAGAGTCAGAGGCAAGGAAATGAGTAAAAGCAGGCAGCAGAATGGAACACAGAAAGAAGGCAAGTGCAGATTTCCCACAGACAAGAGGAGGGGGGCAGACAAAAGAAGAGGGCAGAACTGGGAATCCAGAAAAGTGCTGAGAAATGTCATTAAGTTGCAGTGAGTATTAGAACCTTCCCTTGTGTTTAGTGAGCTATCCTGAGACAGAGCACCTAGCAGAAAGGAGAACTTTCTGAAAAGCACCTTGATTCTCAGCACCACTTGTACGTTTACCAGCAGTGAACAATCCAGTTCGAACCTGGCCCTTGGACTGGAGCACAGATGGACCAGCTTTGAGGTGTTGCCTTTCCTACACTCAAGGGAACAGTTACCCTCACCCTCCAGAAGAACAATGCAGGGGCCTCACCGTAGCAGGGCCTGTTCTCCACCTTTTGGTCAAAAGGCCATATAGGACCTTCAGAACTGCTCTGCAGAGGTACCAGCAGACCCCTCCACAGCTCTCTGATGCACAAACTAACTCACAAACAGATGCAGCTGCAGATACAGGTGCCCCACAGGGCTGAACAGGTAGTGGGCACCTAACCCATGTGAGGTGAATGGGAGACTCCCAGTCCAAACCCTGAAATGAGCTCCCCATATACCAGGTCTGCATAGGAACAGGTAAGGCTGACAGGCAGCAATTTGTTGCCCAAACCCAGCCATAAGGACCCAGCTTTTCTGCTGGGGTGGAGCAGAGACTGTGCTTCACAAGCAACATGGTTCAAGGGACTTGCAGGCATGAGCTAGAGCAGCCAAATCCAAGGAGCAGAGCCCTGCACCCTCACCTGCAGCCCAGGGCACAGCCACACACAGACATCCACAGACAAGGTGGAATGGGGAGAGCTGGAGGGCCAAAGAGCCGGCAGGTGCCAAGGGTGCAGGGCAGGATGCCCTCAGGGCCACAAATTGTCCAAGGCAAAGCTGGTTACATCTCTCTCCATCAGCCACCCTTCCCTGCAATGTCATGAATAAACTGGTGGTAGAGACAAAAGAGATGCAGTGAACAGCAAGATGCTGTACACCATGTCCACCTACCTCAGGCTTGTGGGAACTCACACCCACCTCATCCTTACGCGTAATTTTTCAGAACCCCAGGTCACTCAGAATGGCCTGTGCCTCAGGATATGGATGGACTTACCTGCAGAGAGTGTCACTGCTTGTAAACCCAAACAGTTGCATAACCACATGGTTAAAAGATAATGACACAAATTCATACGAGGTTGTATTCCTAGGTACAAACACTGTTCAGTGACATGGTGTTGAAAGAACACAAGTATAACCACACTGTTTCTTCTTCAATCTGTTTTTCTTTACTTTTCAGACCTGGGCTTTCAAAATATAAAAAGAATTATTTGAAAAATATGTAATTTATCTTAAAGGAATAACATCAGATCAAATCCCACCAAATCCAGTTTTGTTTCAGAGCTTCCCTCAGCAATCTAATCCTTCTAATGAAATATAGTCCATGGGTAGAAAATCGGGTTTCAAACAAACAAACAAACAAACAAACAAACAGGTATTACCCCCCCAGTATTTGCAACCACATTTTACTACTATGGGCTTGCGATTAGGAGCGCAAAGGCAAAATCTGCTCAGAGAGAAGCCTGCTAGTTTAATATTTCCAAAGTGCAAAAAACCCAAAAGGCTGATCAGACAATATCCACAACAAACAGTAAATTATGACCCTATTCTGAGAATCCTTACACACCAGCAAGGAACTATGGATTTTTCAAACATGATATTGCATTTTAAATCATGAAAATATCACATTATCGGACACAGAGCCAGGAAAAACAGGATTTTAACAGTTCAACTGTTACTTTTAAGCCACCAACAGCCTTTTCTCTCTTTTTTTTTTTTTTCCTGGAGACCCGCTGGCTTCTTTTGAAAAAGAGTTTTCAAATCGACCTTGTTTCAGTGGCCACTTCTCTGCCCCAGGTATGAAATCATCGTATCACATTATAAACTGTCAATGCACCAAAAAGCAAAGGGCATTTTTTTCTAGGCAGGAACAGAGCTGTCTCTTCTGCCTACGAAACAGCACACACTTTTTCTTTCATAAGCCCCTCCAATTTCAACATTGCTATTCAGCAGTCAGCATTTCATACAGAGACCAAGCCTCACTTGCTCTGACCCCCACCTCACTGAGGCAGAGACGTACGTGATACAAAAGTCAGTACAGAATTGGGCCAGCTTATTCAGATTTCAGTGGGCAATACCCTGTGCTACACTCAGGGTCCTGTCAACACTGTTATGGATTTCATCAATGAGCATCAGAACCAGCCTTTGGCCTTGTACACAAACACAGCATCAGTATAGGAAAATGGTTTCAGATTCTTGTTTCCATTGCTCCCTGCAATGTGATACCCAAACCCAGAGAAGCAATTTATTTTCAGCATCCAAAAGCTGATGTACCAGGATCAAGATCTTGAACCCTGACAATTGCTTGCTGCAAATACTCCCTACCCCATGCTCATGAGAGAGGTGGAAAGCATTCCCCTTAGGAGGGGAAACCTGGCAAAGCCCAGGCTCTGTCCAAGCTGTCTGAGTGGGGCACAAGATCTACAAGCACAGAGACTGCGGGCTTCAGCCATTCTGTGAACATTAGGTACTCTGAAGAGAGAAACAGGTCCTAAAGAAACAGTCATCATGTGAGATTATCTTGGTGGTGTGCAAGACTATGGTATTGGCTGTTGCAATCCATGGTATTTTAACAGCATAATACCAGCCTAGTAGCAGGGACAGAGAGGTACATCCCCATTTATTTTCTCAGGCAATGCAAGCAAGCTCCGGAGAACCAGAGCTCTGGTGGAGCCATCCTTCTTATCCCTCTTAGGTCCAGAGGTTCCCCTGAGTTGCACTGCCCTGTCTTACAAAGTTATGTCTGAACTCTCAAGCCTGCCTCTCCTTGCTGTTATCTACACCAGCATCATCATTGTTGTTCATACATAAAATGAGGTTAGAAGAAAAGACAACACAGATCTCCTGAGATCATAGGGGATGTTACAAATGTCAGAAACCAGACAAATAGAGAGAACAAGGGCATCTACTGCATCCTTCCTTCCCGTGCTGGCACTGCGAGACCACAGGCACCTGGCTGCCACAGGATGTGCTACCAGGACGCTCAGCAAGTGGCACTTGGCACAGCAGACCGGGCCTGGACAAGCTGCTGTAGCTGGGCATGCCGGAGCAGCAGAAGTGGCTGCAGCACTTGCTCCCAGCAGGCCAGGGCACAGCCATTTGGGAACCACATTTTAAACGAGGAAAGTGCTAGCTTTAGCACAGTTATTTTCAGTTTGTTGTTAGAAAAACGTTGCTCTCTAAAGAAATATGTTACCCTCCCTGCTAAAACGACTCGAGCAGGACTCCCCAGGCATTTCCTCCGCACGTTCACACACATCCTTAAGCAAAGCCTCTGTGGTGACCGGCATGAAGGGTTCCGGCCTCAGTCAGAGAAATGGGAAGCTAGCTCTTGGGTAGGAAGGCACCCAAGAAGGATGTTTCAAGGTACCCCCGGTTTAAAAAAGAGCTGCAGCTCTTTAAGCACCCGAGCGCTTCAACTGAAGGGTGTAAAACCCTGCTGCTGGCAGAACCAGCGCTGGAGCCCTCGCACCGATGCCTGAAAGGGCACAACCGCTCCAGCTTCGCCCGCCCGCCGACACCGGAGCGCTCCGGCGCTCCCGCCCCGGCGCAAGCCGCGAGGCTGCGCCGCCTGAGCCGTGCTCCCGGGGCGGCCGGGTCAGGGCCGAGCCCGCGCTCAGCCGCGGGGAGCGCCGGCGAAGTTTGCGGCGCGGCGAGGGACGGCGGCGAAGTTGGGCTCCCGCGGTGCCCGCCCGCGCCGGTTCTTACCTGGGGCGGCGGCCGCGGCGGCCCCCCCGCGCGGGGCGCTCGGCCTCCCGCGGCATCCTGCGCGGCCCCGGCGCCAAGCAGAGCGCAGCCCGGAGCGGTGCCCGGCAGCGCGGCACGCAGCGGAGGGAGCCTCAGCCCGGCGGCGGCGGGGAGCGGAGCCGGCTGCTGGCACCGGGCGGGCACGGCGCGAGGCGGGGCGCGGGCGATGCATGTGCGGCGAGAGCCGCCTTCCTCCCCCCCGCTTCCTCCGCTCCCTCCCCGCAGCCCAGCCCAGCCTCTGCTGGAGACTCTGAGAATGCAGCGCCGCTCCCCCCCCGGGACCGGCCCCGAGCCCCCGGCCCTTGGCACCTCCCTGGCGGCCTGCCGCGGGGACCCGCGCACGGCTGGTGAGGCTGCGGTATCATTTTGGGATAGGTAATTCCAGTCATGCAAGGCAGGGTTTAGTCACAGCTCAGGCGAACAGCCCCAGCAGGACATTTTCCAGTCTCCCTTTCCAGGGTTGCACGTATCACCTGGAGAAAACGCTTTCCTGCTTCCACAAAAACCGCTGGTATCGGGCCTTAGAGTTTGGCCCTGGGAGGAACAAAAAGGATCACAGTGTGTTGCTCCATGTGTGCAGCACCTTGCACGAGGCAAACAAAGGCTCTGCTTGGCCAGTACAGGCCAAGAAACAGTTGCTGCCCAGCAGCAAGTTACTCACAAGCAGCCTGGCTCTCACGCTTCCTGCACAGGTCAGGAAGAGCTGGATGGAAAGCAAGACGGTGGCTCATAACCACAGGAGGAATTCAGGATGAATCCTTTTAGGAACCAAGAGAGGAGCAGGGCACGGATCCAGCACAGGCTCAGGCAGTTGTCCCCCCCACCTTTGCACCAGCTGGCACAACTCCTACTACTGCATGACTTTCACCCTCAAAAGTCAGTGGAGCTCTGAATAAGACCTAGGAAATGCTCCATTTTAGCCCCTTCAGACATGGAAGCGTCTAGAAATGTGTTTGATCCCAGTGTGAAAGAGAGAAATCTCCCAGCTGCAAGCACTGCTGCCAAAGTAGTTCCCACTTGTGCCTGATGCTCTCGTAGGGAAAGAAGCAAAGCCTGGAGCACAGCTGCTCCATCGCTAACACTGTCTGCAAACAGAGACCTTGCTCCATGCCAATCTAGCCAGCCCTAGGGCAGTTGCTAGGCTCTTGTGCCAACACTGACACTGGCAACACTCAGATACTTTCCCTGGGAGAGCCAAGGGGCTGCCTCGCTCACTGTAGGGAGACCTGAGCCCACATGGCAGAAAGTATCCAGTGATGTGGTGTGATCCCAGGTGGAGATGGTGGTTCCAGCCTTGTCTGTACGTCTGGTGCTCTTTTTCAATGTTTTTGCTAAGATGCCCTTACCCTGGAGCCAGGGAAGGTCTTGTGCCTTCTGCCATCATGCTCCTCCCCTGTGTCATAGCTGCTCCATGCCTGATCTAGTTGATGTCCCTGCTCATTGCAGGGAAAGGTTGGATGAGATGACCTCAAAAGGTCCCTTCCAACACAAACTATTCTGTGACTACAATTCTATCTCTCTTGCTACTGCCCTGCAAGGTGCTGGTAAAGCCAGACAGGCGTGTCCCAGCCCAGTTTTCACATGGGCCCCAGACAGCACTGTAATAAGGCATTTTATGACAGTCCTTCCATGAGACCTGAAATCAGCAATGCTTCAGTGTATGCCCAGGTCATACAGTAGCACAGGCCATAAGCCGCCCTACGCAGCATGAGAAAGAGGTGATGGAGGATGCAAAGCAGAACAAGACCCACCCATGACATGGTCACTCCCTTTGTGACCATGTCTGCCCCACACTTTAACACTGAACACGGTCTCCACAGCTCCATCCCACAGCCTCTCTAAAAGTGACATGTCACTTTCATGTCACGCCTTTTATTTTCAGTGACAGAAGGATGGATGGGTTATTCTTTGACTTTGCTGCCATCCCTTTTTATCTCCGTGGGAATATAGTCCTCATGTGGCTTCTCCTTTCCTCTCATTCCCACCTGTGCTTTATCCCTGCATTAAAATAGCTCTTTTGTATTTCTTAGCCCTCCTCTACCTGCAGCACTCTTCCCTCATTCTGATATACTCTCCCCATCTCATTGAGCTCCGGGCCCCATTGCTTTGTTCTCTCCCTATCTGTTCCTTTCTTTCTGCTAGTGCCTTGTTCCTTTTCTTGTTGTGATTTGTCTTCTTTGCTCTGTCCCCTTCACTCATCTATTCTCCTTATCTCTTTTTGCTCCTTCCTCTTCCTTTTCCCATTCTTTGCACACACCCCACCTTCCTCTGTGCGCCTTTGTCTGTAAGGAGTTGAAAGTTAAAAGCTTTTCCAACTTGATCCTGAGCGGCTTTCCCTCGTGCTTTCATCTCCACAACCCATTTGTAAAACTGCTCAGACTGAAGAGCCATGACATGAACAGCTAAAGAAATATCAGACAGAAACAGGACTCCCAACATGGGATGGAAATTTGCCTTCTGCAGGAAAATCTCCCCGGTTTGCTAGCACTGAGGTTCCTCTCTCCACAATTCCTGTAAACACAACATAAAACCTGATGACCAAGATTTCCTCTTCTTGGCCTCAGCCTCTTCCCTGGTGCATTCAGTGCTGGGAGGGGTAGACACAGGGGTGCACAAAAGCTCCACATCTCCTCCTGCCAAAACCTACCTGTGACCAACCTACTCTCCCTCCCCTCTCACTAGCAGCTCCCCCCAGGTCTGTCATTGCTGCTTTATCACAAACTGCTAGCCAGAGGGAAGAGTTGAGCACCAGGAAAGGTGGTCTGGCTCTTGTCCAATCCTGCTCCCAGCTCTTCCTTGATGCAAAGATCCTTGATGCAGAGATCTGTCAAACTCCCCCAGCTGATGTGTCACCAACCTCTCAAAAGGAGTTCTTTCTTACTGCTTTCTCACGTTTTGTGCCAGGCCCAGTATTGCTTGGGGTAGAGCAGCTGCACAAGAGACAGCGACTTCAGGACAATTCAGAGAAGAAGAGCTCTCAAGCCACTGCTTTCTCAGTGCTTCTCCACAGCCTGTGCTCTGCAGGGCTTGTGTGAGAGCACGAAAGTATGGTCAATCTTACCTGTGACCAGTGGCAGGGGATTACAGTCACCAGTACAGATCCGTGCTGTGTTACATGGAGCAAATCAAAGTGCTGTCTGCTTACTTGGAAATCTGTTGCTGAGAATCCCATGAATTCTGGCTATTCTCAACAACTCTATGAAAGATTAATCTTGCTAAATCCTCCTACTTCTTCCCTATCCGAGAAACAGATTCAGCACAGGACAAGCTTTGTGACTCACCTTTCTTGGCAGAAACAGCTCCCATTAATCTAAGTCCCTGCCTAATGTCCAGATTTTGCTGGAAGGCAATTCATCTGCAGTCCAGCTCTCTGTCCAGGATCCAGCTCCCCTGTCAGTCAAAGCTCACCTAATGCTGTGTGCCTTGCAGGGACAGGGTGTAGTCTGCAGCCCACTGCCCAGGATGACAGCAGGGGACAGAATCTGGGATGGACTGGTACTTGCTAGGCAAAGCAGTGTCAGTCTTCAGTGGCAACTGAGCTCAGCATCTGCCATTCATTCTCTGTTTCCATTCTCTGACCTTACCCCACCTTATCTCAGCAGAAAAACAGGAGATTCACATAGCTCAGTCCCACCAGTCTCACTCTTCATGGGGTCCAGGATTTAGCCTGCTGCTCTCCAAGTTCACCCTAAAGGGAGCTGAACACCGAGTGGTAGGACTAGCAGAGAGGTTTTTTGCTCCCAGAGCTGCAGCTCAGGATGCCATGAAGGTTGCATGGAAGCAAGTCCCCCTGCCAAACTCTCTGCAGAGGGTCCCTGGGTGGTCACATTTGCTCCTGCTGTGCTTAGCAGTCACCTCTGGCAAGCTGCATGTCCTTGCCTCACACCACTTGTCTCTGGGGGATGCAATGTGGAATGACGCCACATTACACGCTCAGATTGCCTCCTGCCTTTTCCTGTATGCTGCTCTGGCACAGCTCTAGTCCCACAGGACCCCACAGGCTAGGGAGACAGGCTACCTCCACATGGCTTTCTTCATACCCCATAGCTAGGGAGAGGCCGCTGCACGCCCTTAAAAGGCCTAGCACTATGATTCCTGTTGAAGATAGGGACAAGAGCTGAAGGCAGCAATTCTGTGCTCACACAGGTTCTGCGGAGTTGGGAACATTCCTCAACACACCGCAGACTGCGCATACACAAAGCCAGAGCTGACACAGTATGGTTGGAGGGGCACACGTTTGGAAGGGCCCAGTTTGCTGGGCACACATGGGCCAAAAATCCCAATCTATTGCCCAGAACCATTTCTCACATTCCACTCCATTTACACCTGCCAGCCAAACAGCGCTGTCTTGTTGAGGTTCTTTGGTGATGCCTTGAATCTTTTCCTGGGAGTATTCCCACTGTCCCACACAGTTTGTCACTGCCTATCACCAAAGCCTGGCAGCTCCCTCCCATAATCTTTATTCTCCCCAAGTACCGTGTCATTTGCAGACTCCACAGTGTCAGCCTTGTGATTAGATTCCAATGCCTTTATGAATAATTTGTTGTGCAATTATAAAGCAAATATTTAATTGAACTTTATGTAAAATTGCTTCTGCCTCTGAGCACTGAACCACTGGTTTGGGATAGGATGTCATGTGACCACGTCAGGCTGCAGGAGCCCCACAAAAAGGCAGCAGCGAACAATCAGACCCTGTGCCCAACACACAAGGTGCTGGCCCTGGCCTCTCTGGCTGCACCCACAGAGGGCACTGCTTGGATGGCTCCACACTGGCCCCAGGGACTGCCAGGGATGCACCAGCTGCGGGACTGCACTGCAGCTCCCTTCTCCTGGGATGTGTCCCCAGGCACCAGCAGGAGACGTGTCTTCCTCAGCTGAGCAGCAAAACAAACCAGTGCTACCCTGGAAGAGCCCAGCATGAAGTATGTCACTGCAGAAAATACCTTTGTGATAAGTAGTTGGCACACTGGCTTTCCTTCTTTCCAGTCCTTTTCCTTCCAGGGCAAGACTGGAGTATGCAGATGGGAAACCTGGACAACTGACTTTATGGGAGGAATGCCTTAAAGTGAGAAAATGCCTATGCTCACTGGACATGTCTTAATACAAGGCACCAACCTGAACTAATAAGAGCTTTGGTGCCCGAGTGCCCATCCTGGGAGAGGCTGCTCAGCACACACTAGGGCTGGCGGTCTGAGCAGAAATACTGTGAGCTGCAGGCTCAGCTGGAATAGTTTAAATGGAGGGGGTCTGGACACACCTCAGACTGGCCATGGCATCACCTCTGTAGAAAAAACATCTATATCAGCAAGCCCAACAGAACTGGGAGAAATCCCGATTTAGCATGGTCTGTAAAAGAGGCTGAAGTGCCTATTTCCAGCGAGGCGAATTTGAAATTGAAAGAGGAGGAAGAATGAATTGAAGAGATCAGAAGCTCCTTTCCAAGTGCATATCTGGTGCAGGTAATTGCTAACTGACCTGGAGGAGCTCTTGAAATCGACCTAATACAGCAGATTCTGCTGCTCAGAGTGGCTCCAGGGCTGAGGACAGGCACCCACATGCAGTACCCCCAGCTGAGGCAGGCATGGGAGGACAGGCTGCTGTGCAGCTTGTGGGCTAGCAAGAGAAATGCTGCTCACCCCCTTTAAGTATCCTAAGCCTAGCCAGAGTCTGAACAGCTCGAAGAAAGGTCCTCACTAGCTGTTGGAAATTGGAAACTTATCCTTGTATGGGGCAGGCCTATTTGTAGTGATGGGGAAGGCAGGCTTGGAGCCCAGCCTGGAGAGGCTGCGCCCACACTCTGGGAAGCGATGGATGGGAAGTCTGCTCAGATGAGCCCCATAGCTGAGGCAATGGATCTGGACCATGGGACGAAAGGTGGAGTCCCTGCTCCAGTGCTGAAGGGTGCAGAAATGTCACATACCCTGCTGACAGGAGTGCATCATTAGTGATTTCTCTGCACAGACCATAGTAAAGAACAGCAGTTTCCCATGGGGGCCTGGGGATATTCCTTTCCCCAGCAGCACTTTCTTGCCTCTCAGCTCAGCTTGGGCAGTCCCTTCACTCAGCTCTTGCTTTTATGGCTACAGATGAAGCAGCGCAACTTACCCTTTGGCTCCCAGCCACATACTCCCTGCTGCCAGCTCACACCAGGACCAGGTCCATTAGCTGTTGCCTCTGGCAGCTCCCCCCGCTTTCCAGCCCTTATTGCTTTTCACTCACAGGCGTTAAAGGTTCCTTTCAAGATGCACCTTTCTGCTTCCCCTGCAATCCAGGCATTTCTTTAATAAATAGCATTCGTGCTGGCTCTGTGATGTCTATTTGGCTTCAAGCTTTCATCTCCACTGCTGGTTGTGCCCAGCATGAAATGCCGCCACTCAGCCTATAAAAATTCATGGTTGGGGCAGTTATTTGTAGCAGTCATTCAGCATTTGCCTTGCTGCTCCAGTCCCAGACTATAGCCTGAAGACAGTACAATGGCAAGTGTCTGTTTCTGCTTGTGGGCAGGCAGTGTGACTGAGAGGTGAGCCAGGGAGAATGACCCTCTGCTGTGGGATGTGTTCCCCAAATGGCTGTCGGTGGTACAGGTACTCATTCCAAGTTGTTTGCTCTCAAGACCTACAGCTAGATGCACATCTCACCACCCAGGCATGCAAGAGAGTGGATAACTGAAACTGTCCCCTAGATATGCAATATAACAAACCAGAGCAAAGAAAACAGAGGAAAGGCAGAGGTCTGGGATGCATGGAAGGGGGCCCAGCTAGATGGTAAGCTTAGGATAGGGTTAACTGGCAGAAGGAGCATGATACAGCCCCCTTTGTCATCCTCTCTAGTAAACACACATGCATGCACTTTCACACACACAGTATCTCTTCTGTGGCCCTGAGATCAGCCAAGAGCAGAGAGAAACAGATCTCAAAGCAATTGTAATCTTCCCATAACAATGACAGGAGAAGTGTGGTGCAGTGCAAAACACAATCTGCCTGCAAAAGGCTATGGAGAGTATGTAAGATGGAAAATAGTTGTTTGTTTCTGGCACTAGGATGGTCTTTGGACTTGCATTTCAGAAAGACAGAGTGATCTGACTGCCTCTGGAATGCACTAGCACCGACACCAGCACTCTGAAGGGTATGTGATCTGGACTGAGAAGACCACCATAACATGGTTGGAAAGGATCAGTAAAGTCCTACATGGAAGGAAAAGGAAGCCCTGTCCAGAAGCCTGCATCTGAAAGGTGCAGCATCACACTCAGCTCTGCTTATCTTTCATCATGCCCAGTCCCCTCTGACTCAAATCTTACTCAGCCACCACTGCTATTAGACCCCCTGCTTTTAACAAACATGCATATCCAGTCAATCCCCTAGCTTCCTCCATCCCCCTGGCAGCCCCTGTTGTACTGAATTCTCTTTAAAGTTATGCTTTCCTTGTGCCATTTACTGTTCTGCTGTTGCCAGTAGCAGGCTTCTCCGCGTGCACAATAAGCTTCTACAGCTTTTCCAAAGTGCAGCTGCAGGAATCTGAACCTCCCAAAAGACACGTAAGTGCATCATGTTGAGCTCCTCTGCTCACTGTTGCCAGGATCCAGAGCATGATCTTAACTCTCTAAAAATCAGTATTTCCAAGCGGTGCAATAGCGTCCTCCCTACTGTTTTTCGAGTGGCCCAGTATATAATACTTTTAGAAGAGATTCAAACATAGTCCATCACACCCTTTATGCTCAGTAACTAAGTATTCACTTGTTTAACTGTTGTATGCCTGTGTTTCCTTCTTCCAGGGATTCCATCCTACTAACCTACCTTGAAATTGTCTTTGCAGGCTTTTACAAGGATCTGATTTAGGGCCATGTTTGTTGGAACTGGAAGCTTTTTGGGGAATACTACTTTCTATAGGTGCACCTACCATATCAATTGCCAGTGATGGTTTTTCCTCTCCAGTGGGTGCTCCTCTGAGTGGGCAGAGGAGTCCTCTTGCCCAGCAGACTTCTGTTATTGCAGCTTCTGGCCCTTGTGCATCCACTTGCCTTTCCTTTTATGCTGTATGCAGAATTCCACAGATTTGTATGTTTCACAGATCCTCAGCTCCAAGAGTTTTAATGCAGGTCTTTAATTCTGTCACATATTGATCGACTGTTTCTGCTTGCATGAAAAGGATTGGAAATGTTAATATGATTCATTGTTTTGTGGGATACACAGGCACATTTTGTCATGTTTACATTTTCTCTTACACATTCCTTTCCTCCTCCCACCCAAAGCAGAGACTGGCGCTTTTGCGTTAATGCTTCTTTCATCTGCACTAATTGCTAAGTGGATCTCAAATTGCCTGACAGTTTCCGTTCTCTACTGCACCCCAGCAGGGAAGGATTTAATGCTGGACCCTGTGATACGCTTGTTAGTTCTTCCAAGAGCTCCTATCCACTAAGGTTCATACTTAATTTTTGTCAGAGCCACCTTGCAAAGAGAAGTACATGTAAGAGGAACAGATTGCCTCCATTGGGGCTGCTACTGAGACAGCACTGACAAAAGTAACTTGGCTTTCTGAAAAACAAATTGCAGGGGGTTCAAAGTAATTTCCCAGAGTATCTTTCTGCACCCCCTGTCCTGAGAACTCGCAACACTTGACATTGTGCAAGCACAGACCACAGAGACCACTGAGGGTAGCACAACCCCCAAGGGCATGGGGAGGGCAATTCCATCTGCTCCGGACTCTGTGTAGTCCAATGCACCCTGAAGAGTAAAGCAGTGGTGTTTTCTGCACTCAGCAAAGATGAGCAAGCCAGCCGAAAGCTCTGCATTGCCGTTGCTCAGCACACTGCAACTCCTTCCATCCCTCACCAGTATGTGGAGACAACCGGCTGGTGACCCAAGAAGCACCTCCCTTTGCCAGGCAGCAGCTGGGCTCTAAGTCAGCTCTGGAGCAAGTTGTGTTTGCCCACCGCCTTCTTCACTATGCTTCAGAGCTGCCAAGATACGCATGCACGCGCCGGTTTGGCATTTACCCCCTCCTGGCCCTGGGCCAGCACGTGAGGCCTTGCACAGGCAGGATGGCACTGTGGTTCAGTCCATGGCGCACGCAGCCCTCAGGGCTGGTACTGGGAGCAGCCTCACTGCACAGTCACAGCCTGGAAGGACAGCTGGGCAAAAACAGGCCCATTGCCCCTCTGGTGTCTGGGAGCGTTGGCCTCCGGGCTGCCAGGATCCAGGAGCCCCTGCCCAAGCAGGGCCTGTGGTGCACGGGGCGGCTCCTTAGGGAATCCTGGAAACAGCAGCTGTGTGCGCTGTGGCTCTGGGGCAGGGATGAGGAGCAGGCTGCACATGCCACGTCCTTCTCTTAAACTTCAAACGCAGCATCAGACCTAAATTATTCACTTGTAATCCCCGGAGCTGGCAGAGGCTCAGAGCGGCTCCAGCTCAGGTGATAAGAAGGTAAAAAAATAAAATAAAATAAACCAAACCCATTAAATTAAAAAAATTCTCTGAGAGTTATAAAATGTGAAAGCACACTCAGGACACGAGCCAGGCCGGGCTGGGGAAGCTGGGTGCAAGCAGGGGCTGACACCTGCAGCTCACTGACTGTCAGGAGGGTACCACGGAAGATAAGGGAACCTGAGGCTGAGAAGGCTGGTGGGTCTTGGTGGTGCCTGGGTGCTCGGCTCTGTTATAACCTATTCTAACGCCTGACAGTCCTTTGTCCTCTCTCTGTGGTGTAGATGGAGTAAGAAAAGAGAAGGAAACATACACAGAGGGAGTGGAGCTCTGCTAAGATTGCCCAGTGCTGGGTGAGAGCTGAGCCCTGCTCTCCAAGGAGACAGGCAGGGGCTGCCCTCCTCTCCCTGTCTGCAGCCACATCCCAGGCTCAGTCTCCCAGGAGAAGGTGCTGCAGATCCCCAAAGCCAAGGTGCGGAGCAGTGCCAGCAGCTCCCAGGGATACAACCAAGATGGCCAGAGCTGCCTTGGCTCCTGTAACATGCTTGGAAAGCTCTTGTTTACTGGGACCTAATGCAGTTGCAAAGCTAACTGAAAACAGAGAGCAGCTTCTGTCAAGGCACTGGCTGCAGAGAGCAGGAATGAAAAGCATTTAAAATGTCTTGTTTCACCAGCCTGGCTGCGCCTGTGCCCATCAACTTCAGTCTGCTCCTGTGGTGAGTGCTCCATCACCTCCCTGATCTGTGTGGATCAGGGAGAAACCCTCCCATCTCAGGCCTGGACACGTGGCGGCCCAGGCCCCCAGGAGCCAGCGCCCCTCCGCATCTGCCAGCGACAGAGCAAGCAGCAGACACCTGAGGGGACTGCTGCTCTGCCCTGTGCCATGCGGAGGCATCTGCAGCCAGTGGCACATCTCAGCCCTTCCCAGAAGCTCTGGGAATAGCTTTAGGAAACACAGGAGATCTGAGAGTGCCCTGGCTCAGCCTCAGTGGCCCTGCAGTCACAGAGCTCAACAGCACCCTGGAAAGGTCTTCAGCAGGCTCTATCCAGGCAGGGGGGAGCTCTCTCTCCCCTCACCTTCACCTGCTCCAGCAGCACGTTTCAAACGGCTGTGGGGAGGACAGGGAGAGAGCAGCAGTGCAGACACTGGCCATGTCTGCAGCAGATCCCTGCTCCCAGGCGCTCGGTGCCCTGCCAGCCCTCCGCAGGGCAGAGGGAGGGCTCGCAGAGGACTTGCCTCACAGCAGCTGGGAGAAGTGGTGGCTTTAGAGTCTCAATGGTTTTGTTCACTCTCCTGTTGCAGCCCGTTGGCTCTCCCTCCCTCTCTGGACCCAGAGCCAGGATGACCTTTGTGTTCCCAGCCTCTTGCAACACCACTCGAGCTGCCTGAGCCGACTCAAATCCCAGGGCTCCACATCAGCTCCCATCTGCGTCCCTGAGACAAGAAGAGGGGCTGCAGGCACTGCAGGGCTGCACTAACCTGGCCTGGGGGACAGAGGCTGAGGCCGCTCCTCACCAAGCCTCCCGCCTGGGCTGCACTGCCGGCACCTGCAGGGGCACGGATCGCTCCTCCGAAGAGCTCCCAGGTGGGAAAGGTCCGTGCGCGCCCGGTAACAGCGGCGGACTGGCTGCCCGCTGTGGCAGGCCTACATGGGGCACACAAGGGCCAGTGTCTGAGGCTCCAGGAGGAGCCGTGGATGAGAGGGGCAGGAGGCGGGACATGCTCTGAGGCCAGGCTGGCATCTCTGTCCTTGAATGCCCCGAACACAGCTCCTCCTGCTAGAACCTCCTCAGTGCAGAGTGAATGCTCACTCCCCTGGCATAAGAGTAGGTGGGCAGTGTGTACCCTGATGTGGCTGGACACTTTGCAGATGCTGAGCCAGGCTTCTCATGCCTATGGCCAGCACAGAGCTGGTGCTGTGGCACAGAGCAAGAAGTCAGCACCTCTTCCCTCAAGGGAACTTGTCTGTCCCCGCTTTTCTGCACAGCAATCAATACCACATCATTGCATCAGACAAGATGGAAGCTGGCACCTTTACCCAGCACACACTGATTCCAATTCATTCACTCTCTACCAAGGCATCTCAACAAGCAAATCGGCTCTATGCTTCTTCACCTGCTGAACCAACACAGCACCAGAGCAAGGCCAGGGTGCTGAGAAGGCTGAGACAAGTCAGCAAGGATGGAGGATGTTTCCTGGGTGGGGAAGCAAGAGGAAGGCCTGGGAAAGGTCTCCTGATGCCCGGGGACCACAGAAGTCACAAGCAACAGGACAAACAGGAGGGTCACTAGTTCAGCAAAAGCTTGAGCATCCTTCTGCATCGGACCCTGCCTTGGTCCTGGCAGTCTTGGAATTCAGGTGGAGGATAGATGTGATGGCAAAGAAAAAAGCACCTGTGGGATGGGCTTGACTTGTCAGATAGGTGAAGAGACCACAATAATTGTACAGGGGCAGGAGGTAGAAAACAAGGCAGAGAGAGTAAAGACGGTGATCAGTCACAAAATAATCAGAAAAACTAAAGCCCAAGGTCCAGCAGTTGGCTTTTTCTCATGCAAACCTCTCTTCACCCTTGTTATCAGCAAATCTGGCAGCAACCTCCACCCCTTGCATGTAAGGAAGGAGGTGAGAGGAATGAGAAAGGTGTTACAAAATTGGTTCTACTTTGACACGCATAGGAGGCCTCTGCAGAAACAAGGGACTGCCCATCACCTCTATTTCCACCTGACAAAGGCATTAGCATTTCCAGGGCCAGCAGTGCCCAGACTCTTGGGAGGTACCCTCCTTGGCTGTAGAGGCCAGCGGCTCCGTTCTGCAGCAGCCCTGTGCTGACATCCGGACCAGCAGAGGTGCAAACAGCCTCTCCACTGGAGTTGCACCCCATTGAGCCCACCCTTTGCCAGTTCTCTGTGGCCCAGGGGTGCGCAGATCTTGGCACCCCCTTGCACCTCAGCTCTCGCTGCCACAGAGTGGAGCAAACAGCACAGCAGGAGCAAAGCCCTTTCCCAGAGGGGTGGGTTGCCCTGCAGAGGCTCTGTGCACAAGCCCGTTGATCAGCAGTTTGTGTCTCCATGCCACAGGTTTCCTGGAGTCTGGCGTTTCCGCCCCATGCCCTGCGTGGGTCCCAGGAGCCAGGGAGGAAGGTGATGAATTAGCCACAGGGACGAATGCTCTGACAGGAACCAGCACCAAAAGCAGAGGACAGAGTGTGACTATTACATTTGAAGCAAAGCAAACATGTGGCCTACTTATGTATCTAGAGAGAATTAATTGGGGAGCTCCACGAAGCAGCAGATTATAAATTAAAATAATTTTCACCACCCTCAGCCCGTTCATCTTATTTCACACCAAGCCTGTCAGCTCAGCCTGATGCAGCCATGTGCAGCCCCAGACCCACAGGCTGCTGTCTGGTGGAACTTGCTGTCATCAGCAAGCCCCATGGGCACGGCAAACCTAAACCCACAGGAAGCATCTAGGGACAAGCCAAGGCACACATCTCGGATGGAAAGCAAACCTGGAGCCTTGAGGATGGCTTCTGCCTTGCCGCAGCTCATGTGACCAGAAAAGTTTCATCCAATGGCAGGGACTCCTGTCAACCTGTTTTCAGCTGTAGTGACCTGCACTGACACATGAGCAGTGATTCAGTGAGCCCAACAGAGTCCACACTGGCAAGTGTGTGACCAGGGCAAAGCCCACCAGATACCCCAGCCCAGCTGTGGTGCCCCCCACACACCAGATCCCATCCAGCTGCTGCTTCGTCCTGCCTGGCTCTGACTGTGCCATGCTGAGGACCGGGAAGTGATGTACAGCCTAGTGCCGTGCCAGAGCAGCTTTGCTGTGCCAGAGCTGCTCGCTGTGTGCCAGCTGCAGCCCTGCTCTGCAGCTGGCAGGCTGATAACTCGTGTCACAAAGACAGAGTTTGTTCAAATGCTATTACTACTTAGTACAGAAATACTATTAGCATCATTAACGCATTTCAAATAGTTCTGCATGTTGGCACCATGTGAAAGCAGCACTGAGGCAGCAACCAAAGTGGCAAAACCCCGGCCAGGGCCCAGCCTGAGGCCAACTCGGTTCTGCAAATGCTAAACAGTGAAACACCATCATCTCTACCCCAGCACTGCTCTCCCTGGCATGGAAATCAGCAGCAGTTGGACTGGGACTGATTTGTGTCTGTGTGTATGTACAAGCACACACATGTGTGCGGAAGGAAATCATGATGACAGAAACTACCTGGCATGGGAATTTCAGGACAAGAAAGGGAAACTGGTAGAAAGGGACCAATGCAGGGACATGGGGCAGGGGGGGCAATAAAACTTAATGTAAAGTGGATTAATTATTTACTGCAAGAAACAGTTGTGAAGTCACTTACTCTGGCTCTGTACATCCTAAATGGGGTCTGCCGCGTTCCTTACGTCTTCCGAGTGTGCAGAGTGATTTTTTTACAATTGGATGCAGGAGGCTGGGGTAATCTTATAAGAGGCTCCAGAAGATCAGTTTAGTATTGATCATTTGCTGAATTTAAAGGCTTTCCACATCCATCCACTGCTGCTACTCGGGTGATGGCACAGCTGGGACCTGAGGGCTCACGGGGTACCAGCACCCCAGAGCTGCAGCCTGTGGCTGGGCTGATGCACAGCAGCACGGGGCAGCCAAGGCATCACACTGGAGCTCAGGTTATGAGCCAGCAGAGTCACATGGCTGCTCCCCACTGAGCCTTGTGATGAAGTACCCCACTGGATCGGTCAGCTGTGCTCCTCTCATCACTGGGAACACAGGCTTGTGAACTCTAGTGGATCATACACTCATCTCATAGGGCAGCAACTGCCAGACACCAACACAGAAAGTGTGATAGAGCATAGACAGCAGTTTGCACAGATCAGCACCTAATGCCAGCACTCAATGCCAGCACCCAGCACCATCCCCAAGGAGGTGCCAGCTGCCATGGCAGGGCAGCCATAGCACCTAGATATGGTCAGAACAGCCGCATGCCAGCTCTCACATGGGTGCTGCCAGGAGCCACTGCCTCCTGCATGGAGCAAAGACTTGGCCTTGGGCATGGAGGATGGGGCTCTGAGCACCTGGTGCTTCTCTGGATGCTGCAGTCAGGGCTATAAACTGAACCACTCTTCCTGAGCAGGCAAAAGCTGCTCATCTGTCAGGGTGTGATTGGAGCACAGCTGAAGCACAAAGGGCCCCATCACAAGCAGGCCAAGCCAGCAAGATCTCCAACCCTCATGACACAGAGCAACATGAAAAGGCATGCAGAGAGACAAAGTGCAGGGAGGAATACACATGGAGCACAACCTCTGCCCATGTCTTGAAAGAAGTGTTTCCTGGTGTTCGCCTTGTACTCTGCAGATCTTTGAGGCACAGGACTGCAAAGGGTGAGCCTGACTCCAGAGGCAACGGCCAGGCAGCAGGACAGTTCCTGTGACATGCCCACAAACATGACAGGAAAAGGGAATTCAGGCATTATAGGACTGTTAAAAATATTGTATCATGATGAGGTTTTAGCTTTTGCTGTTAATAATGTGTATATTGTAAGTTGTTATGAACTCACGAAAGCTGTGAGTAACGCTGTCCAAAAGACAACCTGCTTTATGATACTAAAATACAAACTTAGTGGGTTTTGAAAAACAATGAGTTAAGTGTATAAAAAAATCTGATTTACCAAAACAGAAGATGTGCAGGGTAGAAAAGACTCCTCCTATTACTTAACAAAAGACCTATATTTAGATAACTTTTGGAGTAGCTCACAGGCATTCTCACAGAGGGTGTCTAAAAGTAAGGTTACAACATAGAGGCCCTCTTAATCAGCAGAGAGAGCAGAAATTGTAATGACATGCCTTAAAACATCAGGGCTTCTTCAAAGTCCCCAGGCAAAAATGAGTCCAACAATGCATGTTGCAAAGCTGTGAGCTGGGGCAGAACAGAGCTGAGCTGTTGCACCGCTGCTAACAGGGGAAGAAGTGCTGCAAGGCAGCTCTGTCCAGTGAGAACCAGTGCACTATACCTGCTGACTGCTTAGATGCAAATCTTAAATCCAGACACTGATACTTAAATCCATTTCTTTTGCTATTGTTGATGCTGCTGTTGCTGCAGTTGTTTTGTTTTCAATAGCTGCAGCTAAACATTTAACCTTTACATTGATGGAATGACTTAAACATGTTCTTCCAGACTTGGCGCAGCAAGGCTGTCTCACAGCGAGCAGAGAAATGCCTTTCCTTTCAGCCTAGCAAATCAATACAGTGTGTGGCTAGCAGGCTTGCAGGTGTCCCCTGTTCAGAGCACATGGAAGGGGATACAAGCTTTTCTCCAGATTGCCAGATCTAATAGAAAGGTGACCATGAACCTCCATCTTCCTGGCAAGCAGGAGAAGAGCAGCTGACAATTTGGAAACCATGTAATTATTCTAGCTGGGAGGCTGGCTCTGGTTGTTGCTGTCCCAAGCCTGCAGCTCAGCCAGCAGCTGAGACAGTTACTCAACATCCCAGGATTTCAGATGGCACAGAAAGAGGTACAGAAAGGAGTAGCAGAGTAATCATGTTTTTTATGTCCCTTTTTTTTTTTTTTTTAATGAGTCTCAGAGTATTAGTATCAATATAGGCTGGTAACAAAGGCCAGAAGTGCCACCCCTCAGTAAGATGAAACCTATGTAGCCTGTGGACAGGGGAAAGCTGCAAGATTTATAAAGGTGTCCATAAAATTAACATTCAGATGAGCATGTGGGAGAACAGAGACCATGAACTGCAGCAGCAAGCTGGCAAGTACCTGCTGCTCCTGTTGACTGGGTGCATCCTCCTGTATCAATGCCTGCCTGACCAGGGCCTGGGAGCTGTTCTTTTGCCAGGAAGGTGCTGTCAGGGAGTTTCTTGGATGGCAGATGATGGCATTTTGGTAGTGCCATGAGGAAAGACAAGTGCGGGAACAGGCAGGCCACATCCCAGATCTCCTCGGGGGATCACTCCCTACCTCTACTGGTCCCTTCCAACCCAAATAATACCCTAGTTCTATGAAACCACAGACCTGCTGGATAGGTTTGTGCTCAGGGCCACATACCCATCTAGACTGGCAGATCCTGCATTGCACAGCACACACCTCTACATGCAGCTACCACAGCATGTCACAAAACTGTGTGTGCACTCAGCCATGTGCCACGTGTACTGCATCAGGCTCACACAGCTGGCACTGCCTCAACAGCCAGTGCAAATGGAGCCATTACCACTGCTGCCTTCAACATGGCTGCTTTGCAATTAAAGGAATGAAATGTTTATATAGGAATAAGTCTGTTTAATGAGGTACATCCTCCTTCTGCCCTGACCAGCTCTAAACCAAGGCTAGGACCTTGGGGGAAAGGAGAAGGTTCAAATATGTGCTCCTCCCAGCCAGCAAGCTGGCAAGGGAAGTGGAGAGGGAAAGGGAGCAGACTCAGGTGGCTGGCTGGTTCCGTGCAGGAGTCACCAGTTCTTTGCTTTCCTTAACTGCATGTGGGAGAACCAGACATCAGGGGAGACGAGACCATTATCAGTCATGCTCAGGCTCAGGCGGAGTTTGAGCCGATTCCCTCCCTGGGAAGGGTACTGCACTTGGTTCAAAGATTCAGGAAGAGCACAAGCGATTTGGATAGCCATGGTGCCACGGAGTGGGAATTCACTGCTTTGGGCCCTTCCACCTCAACAGCTTGTCCAAAAAAGTCTTTTGCTGAAGCTATCCTCTGTTCCTCCGAAACACTGCGCTAATCCCTGTTGTCTGCCTACATGGGAAGCCACAGAGACACAGAATCCAATTAGCTTGAAATCCTGCTCTGTTTCCCATACAGCATCTCCCTCTGACAGAGCTGTGAAGCTGCAGAGGTAATGGTGCATTAGGATTCCAGTGGGGTCTGGCAGGCAAGGATGGCTTTGAAACTGCAGCACCAGCCCACGGAATGAGAAAGCACCAGTGCATCTTTCTCAAGACTCTCTGCCTCATACCAAGTCTTTCTCCTTGCTTGTCCTGCTTGCTTGTCCCTCAGCTGGCCCTGGCTGCACAAGGTGAAAGCTGAGGACTGGGGCTGGAGGCAGCAGGTAGGTTTTCAGGCTAGTTCTTCACAGGGCCCTCACTCCTCACAGTGGGAGGAAAACCTGGGGGCTGGATAGCATCAAAGTCTCTTGGCTGCTGGGGTTGGCCATGGTGGCACGAAGCACAGTGCCAGGGCCTATGTCCTCACCACTGCAACCCCACAGGGCACCTCCATACAGGGAGGTCCCTTCAGTACCAGCCTGATGTATGTCACCACAGCTCCCTTGCCCCTCCTCCAGGAGGGACTGGCCCTGCACCGCTGGCTCTCTGGAATGATCTGGGGGAACAAACCAGGTTCCAACTCCACAGAGACAGCAGGAAAAGGGGCTGAAACAGGTAATCCTCCCCTGGACAAGCTCAGCACAGCCTCCAGTCACAGTCAAGCAGGGTACAAAGGCTAATTTTTGCTTACTCTGTGCTATACCCTGGCTGTGCCTGACGCCATGCCTGCTGTACTCATACTCTCCATTGCACTCACAGTAAATTACCTGCTTTGCATTTTGCAGCAGTAACTTAACAGTATTAATTCATTGAGTTCTGTCTTTAACAAACACCATTATCATATCACCAGCCAGGATTATGCAAATCCTGAAAAAGGAAATTTTTCTCTCCCCAAAGTCACCTTGGTTTATCAGTTTTAGCCCAAAATGGAACAGAAGTTGCTTTGGATGAACTGCTAAACACATGACCACATCAGGGGGCTGTGGTGGCCCCATAGGGCAAAATACACATCCAGGCAGGCACTGCTGTGGCCAGCTGTGTGACTTCATGTCCGAAGGTGACAGAGGGACAGCTCTGCACCAAGACTGCTCCTGTGCCAGAGTGCAGGTGGACCTGGACACTAAGGAGCTGGGCCTGGACCAAGAGCTGTGGAAACAACCCCCTTGCAAAATAGACCTGGGATAAGTCCATAGCTCCATTCCCCAGGCACAGGACCACGGGCAGATCTGAGGCTGTGCAGAAGCACACAGGGCTGAAACAAAGAAACTTCCCAGAACCACATTAAGGATGGCTCTGTGGCTGTTACTGCTCTGCCCCCATCCCTGTCTCCACTTTCCAGGTCACCATGTCAGGTTGGGCCTACATCACACATAACAAACCACTGTGTCTTCCCATGCAAGTGTGGATGCTGCAAGGGATCAATGAGCAAATCTGCATCCCACTGCAGGAATTAGCTCTTTAACAGAGTCCTCAAATAACACAATGCCTTTGTCCCTGATTTCCTCTGAAGCAGAAATCAAGGGTCCCTACTCCTCTGATGTGGCTAGACCCGGCTGCAGTGACTCCTCAGCATGTAAGGAAGCACTTGGATAATTAAAGGTAACCTCCTCCCCACGATTTGTCAGCAATTTGAGTCAGTCCTTCAGCAGCAGAGGGCAAGAACAGCACCCTAATTGGAAGGGAGAACTTCCACTCTTGCAGGGCAGACATCTCTGCAGAGCCTGCTCTTGCCAGAGGAACCAGGCCTTTGGCTGGGACTTTGCCTTGATGGCCAGCAACTACTTTATGTGCTCTGGCTCAGTGCAGAGGGGCTATTCTGAAAGAGCTCTGCTTCAGCTTCCACTAACCATGAATGGAAGCTCAGAAAGAGCAGAAAAAAAATAATCTCAATCCTGATTTTTTTTTTTCATTTTCAAACTCAGTGTGTTCTGGCAGATGAAGAATCAAAAGCAGCAACTGTGCACTGGAGCAGCACTACGACTGCAAGTTGGTACACTGAAAAGCCACTGACAGGTGTAAACTGTGCTTATGGCTCACACCTAACTAACAGAGAAGTGAAGTCCCTCCAAAAAGCAATACTGTGACAGAGTCAAGGACAAAATCAGCCACTGGCAGCCCATCGTAAAATACAGCTCAGTAAAACAAAATTATCCACAAATCAAACCCTGGAAACAAAAACCTTAAAAGAAATCTCTGGCACTATACCTGGGCACTCACAAACAGCCTGGACACCCCTGCGGTCCAAACCATGTGCACAGACTGTGAGGAGGACATGAAAGAATCGCCTTCTGTCCCATCCTGGGACAGAGCCTGAACACTGATGGGAGAGAGGTGCCTCCACCTGGCACAGCAAGGACCCAGGGTTCAGGCTGCTCCCAGTCTCACAGAGAGTCGTTCTCATTCCTGCTCTGTGTTTAACCTGGTCTCTCCTTGGTCTGTTCCAGCTACTCTGCCTTCCCCTCTGCATCCCACTGCCTTGCTCATCATCACCAGCTCCTCATCACCAGCTCTCATTTCCAGTTGTGCCTGGTGTCTTCTGATCATTTCACACCATCACTCATGCTGTCTTAAACCAGGCTTTGCAGACCACCACTGTCCTCAAAAGGTCAGAAGGAATCTTGGAAAGAGTGGCTACATCCTCCTAGCCTTGAGGATCCAAAGGACTGATCTTCCCAGATGTAGCCTTCCAGCTAGGACAGTCCCTCTCCGCAGACGCACACCCTGCTGGAGGCAGTCCCTGCTCTACTGAGGATGGGGACAAGGGAAGCCAGAGTCTGGGAAGGCACGTACAAAGCTAGAGCACAGGAGGAATGTAATGGCAGAGAAAGAAACGGGGAAGGCAATTCAATTTTCAGAGGCTGTCCCACCAATTCAGCTCAGAGAGATGATAAGAAACCCATTTCCAGCAATAGGCACCCTAATCCCCAGCCATCCTATATTTCCATTTCTGAGAAGCACTGTTTCCAACAGGGAGGCCTTTCCCCTAGGTGCGCAAGAAGGGACACAATGGATTAAATACCATTTTCCTCAGCACTGTTTAACTCTTTCTGTGCCTACTCCTGCCACTTATGCAAGTGCTGGGGATACATGACAGCAGAATGGCTGCTGCACTGTGCCCCAGAGTAGGAGAGCAGAACTCTAGGCCTTTCGCTGGCTTTTACCAGTGGTCTGCAGCCTGAGAAAACAGGGAAGAGGGGAAAACTGAAATGCATCAGCACTGCAGGCAGAGCAGCTTAGATCTGGAATTTATTATTGTTCAAGGCAGGACTCCGAGACTCAACTGTGGGACAAGAGTCATGCAGCGATGCTTGCATTCAGTGTTAAACCCATTAGACAGGTCCAAAGAGCTGCAAGACTGACTAGAACTATATTTGCAAGAACACAGGCACACAGAGAAAGAAGGAAGTGAACCATGCAGTGATGGCCATGCTCCCTGTATGCCCATTATGATGATGCCCCACATCAGCACAGGTTAAGCACTGTGGTACACATGCAGCCTTTGCTTCCAGGTTACTGGGGAGAAAAAAACCTAAAGCTGCACAGACACAGCAGAGTCCACTGGCTGAAAAGGGACTGACTCGCATGGAAACACATCCAGATCAGTGTCGTAAATAATCTCACTGTCTTCAGGAGGGCCATTCTCAGCACTGGGAAACAGCAGCTACCTCAAACATGCTGAGTCTTCCCCCATGGCTGTATGCTGCAGTTGCTTACAACCAGCCTCCCCAGGCATGGCTGGTGCCTGTTTCTAGCAGTCCTGGACCTCACTATTAGGAACGGCTATCTTACAAGAGCCACGTAACTTGCAGCATCAAGCAGGACTTCTCCCGCCACTGGGAAGCCACTAAACTACAGCATTCCTTGGATGCGAGCACCAGCAGTCTTTCCCCAGCTGCCTGGGCACTTGCACCACCCATCCATGCCCTCTTCCTCATTCCACAGTCCTCACTTGGTGCTGAGGATCTCCATCTATCCTTGCTTCCTCATGTTAGGGCTCCTACCCACTTTCTGCATCAGTCCTTCAGGCAGCTGAAGGTCCTGAGACTCCCAGCTCTTCTTCTGTAGCGCAATGGATTGCCCTGCTCAGTGCTTCCCTCTCCCAGACATCAGACATAAAAGTCTCCCCACAGCACAGGAGTAAAGCCCAAATGTTCCGACTTAGCCCCTCCAAACCTGTCCCTTGACCCCTGTTATGAACTGAACCAGGGAAGTTTTTTCGAAAGGGGAGCCCCAGACAGCTTCCTCATAAACTGACAAGGCCCTAGTGCAAAGCTTGCAGGAGGGAGCACTACTTGCTCTGTAGTCAGAGCTCTCACACTCTCCACATAGCTCCAACCAACAACTGTCTATTCATCACCTGATAAACAAATGGAAACTTAAGGGCTCATGGCTCTGAATCACAGAAAACAATTCCCCATGCATTTTAACCATGCTGCAACTTATTGGATCAGAAATTATGAGTGGCAGCAAAAGGGGGCTGGGCCCAGCACACAGGGGAGTGCTGATGCGGTGGAAACCAAAGAGAGATGTACAGCTAAGGGGAGAGTCTGGGAAAGCTCCTGGGACTGTTATTGTGTGGTGCTGGGGGAGCTCCACCATCTACAAAGACCATTTTCTGCCCACACCTTGCTACCCCACTATTCAATGTAGGGTTTATAGTAGAGGCTGCTGTAAGAAGCATGAAGAACAGAGTTGAGCACCTGGCCACCTATGCCTGTTCCTTGTGCTCCCAAGAGGCACACCATGCAGCCCTTGCTGATGGTTTTGCAGATTCAATGCACAAGCAAGACATACAAAAGATGCTTCATCCTTTAGGGAAGAGGAGCACCTGGTGGGAAGGCAGAGAGAAAATACAAGCATTACTGCTCCTCCCCCATGTCATCTCCCAGCTCTGGAGTTTGAGCTGCATTCAGCAGGAATTGAAACCAGGCTCTTTAACAAAGGTGCCAATTACTGCTTGCTAATGCACAGAGCCCTGCTAGATAAAGCAATTACCCAGCTCTGCCAGGCTGGAAAGCACAAGATGAGGTGGTAGGGCTACTTATGCTAGTGTGGGTCAGCAAACTCTCTAGCAGTGCTAGACAGAGCAAGTTCTTGCACTCATGCTCTAAAGATGCACACCTCCTGGACTTCAACGAGCTATGAGTCAAAGCTAACATAAGGCAGCAATATGTCCTTGTCACAAAGAAGGCTAATGATATCCTGGGGTGCACTAGGTAAAGTATTGCCAGCAGGTTAGGGGACACAATCCTTCCTCTTTACTGAGCACTGCTGAGGCCACAACCGGCATACAAGAGACATAGACATACTGGAGAGAGTCCAGCAAAAAGACACAAACATTATGAAGGGACTGGAGCATCTCACATACAAGGAAATGCTGTGAGAGCCACGACTCTTCAGCCTGGAGAAGACATGGGGAGAATCTTATCCATGTAGAAATAAATAACGGAAGTGTGAGTGAAAAGAGGGCAAAGCCAGGCTCTTTTCAGTGGTGTCCCGTGGCTGGACCAGAGACAATGGGCACAAACCGGAAATGTTTTTTCACTGTGAGGCTGACTGAGTGCTGGCACAGGTTGCCCTGACACAGTATCCATCCTTACAGATACTCAAAAGCCATAATCTGGACATGGTCCTGGCCAACCAGCTTTACGTCACCCTGCTTGATCAGGGTATTAGGACCAGATGACCTCCAGCAGTCCCTACCAACCTCGGCCATTCTGTGATTCCGATCTCTAACCATCCACACTCCTTGTTTTGTGTTTCTCCACCCTTCTTAGCCAGTTGCCTTCCCCCACTTCTCTGCTCAAAGCCTCCCTTTGTTTGCCTTTCAGGGGGTGATGTGATAGTATGAAAGGTGGCTGATACATTTCCCATCAAAAAAATGCTGCTCCTTGGCCTTTTATCCTGCAATAACTGCTGACCTGTAGGGACAGTACCTTGGGAGAACCTCAGTGCATGATGACAAGAGGGATGACCTACCTGGACTAGCATCAAGTAGAAGGGAAATTAGTCTTCCATGGGACCACATCACAGTCCTTTCTGCTCTACACAGAACACCCTTTGCCTCCTGCACCCACTCAGTAGGGGATACAGTGGTAGCAAGCTCGGACACATGGATAGGAAGCAACGAGTGGGAGCAGGCTGGCAAGGCTCCCCTTGCGTAGCACTGAGTCAGACATGGTGCTCACATCTCTAAAACTATTTGGAAAAAAATGGAGGATGTGCAGAATAATTACAAATGTGATTTGGAGGCTGGAGAAAACACTTGCCAGGGACAGAATGAAAGAGTTCAGTCTGTTATCTCACCAAAAAGGGAGCTTGAGAGGCGATTTGATTATGAGCACTTCCCACAGAAAAGAATACTTGGTGTGAAAGAGCTCATTAACTTTGTTAATAAAAGAGGCTGGAGCATGTAGTCAAGCAAAGTGTAAATAGGAAAGACGGCACTGGGCCATGCTACCTGAGAAGTGCCATCTGCTCTGCCTCCTCACATCCTCCACCCTGTCACGGAAGATACATCAGCTGAGACACTGGGTCCATTACAGCAAAACAGAATAAAGGTATTTCTTACTTTGAGTTACACAGGGACACTGCATAAATGAATGGTTACTTCAGGCCTTAAAAATCTCTTAAACTGCAGTCAGAAAGTACAGAAAGCACTGTGTACAGATGCATCCTTGATACCTGAAGGAAAAAGGGAGCTTCTCTGCAGTAGGAACAACCCCAGGAATCTCAAGTCTACAAGCAGCCCCTGGTCTTACCTGGCAAATGGGACAGACCCAGGAACATCAGGGCTTCCCAGTTTGGGCCTGCCTCTGCCCAAACACACAACAGGCAGAATTACTACATGGGATGGCTGCTAGCTTGGCCAGGGTAACCCCTGGCTGTAGCAATGCCTCCCTTCCCCGTGAGGCTCATGTCAGGAGAGATATCAATATTAATCCTTCAAGCCCTCTACCCACAGGAGCTCTTTTCCCTTCATGCTGTCCCTCCTGCCCACACCGAGATCCACCAGACTGCCAGTGCCGGACGTCTTCCCTTGGCCACACTGCTTGTGGGGAGTGCAGCTACAGCCTCTGATAAAAGTATGACTCGGACAATAAGGCTGCTGAATCCAAGAGACATACATGACTACCAGAGCTACAAGGCAAATCCAACCCCAACCTGCAGATGTGGGGTCAGATGTTGTGACCACTGGGGGAGGCACTAGCAGGTCCAGGGCAAGGGCCTGGGAAGAGACAGAGCATGTGGGAGGACTATAGCAGCATCAGAACGAAGCCAAAGACCTGCGTCCCAGGGCAGAAGCTACCCTGGGTTTGCAGGATTCATTCTCACACAGAGAGCACTTGGCAAGAGCAGCATCAATCTCCATAGGATATGCATAGGCCAAGAGGAGGTTCAGCACCTGCTGTACATAACCCAGCACAATGACAGAGCAGCGCACTGTGTATTCTTGCTGCCCTCCTGCTTCAGTCCTGGCTCCAGCTGCCAGCTCTAACTTAACAAAAAATGCAAGTCAGATCCTCCAAAACTGCATGAAGTTTATAAAACCATGCCTGTTTTCTTTCCGCCCTATGAGGGTCAGAGCCTTGTGATCTCCAGTCCCTGTTTTTCCCACAACCTGGTTTCTAGAGCCCAGGATCTTCATTCCTGACCCACCTCAAAGATGAAATTCTCCATGGATACCAAACTCCAGCACTTGGGGCTTGGATGGTACTACTGAAGATTCACTAGCAGAATGCAGTTCCTTCCTCTGGGGGAAACACCCCTGCAATGTCCATGCCAAGGCAGCACAAGGAAGCGTGTACTGAGGCACCCTAGGGCTCTGCCCTAGTGCCTCCAGCATCATCCTTGGCTCTCCCACTCTTCATCTGGAAAGCACCAAGATTGTTAGACAACACACTGAACATCGTGTGCACTGGCAGGAAAGGCAGCTAGCAGCACCTTACACTGTATTAGAGGAACACAGCCAGAGGACCAAGGGAAGTGACTGTCCCTTTATATCAGTACTTGTTAGTTCACATGTATACTGCATGCAGAAAAGACATGGACAAATTAGCATGAGCTCAGTAAAGGACCACCAAGGTACTCAGGGCTTGAAGCACTTGTCCTGTAAAGAAAGGCAGAGGAAGGCTTGTTCAGCTTGAGAGAAGAAATGGTTTCAGGGGGACCTCATAGCAATTCATCAGTACCTACAAGGAAATTACTTGACAAGACACAGCCAGGCACTTACTATTGGTGCTCAAGGGGAGGATGAGAGACAACAGGCCTAACTATAAAGGCATGTTTGGACTAGATAAGGAAAAACCTCTTCCTCTTCAATCAAGCACTGAAGAAGGGGTCCAGAGAGGCTACGCAGTCTCCCACCTTGGAGGCTTTCAAGACCTGCCTGGATGAAGTCCTGAGCCCTGCTCTCAAAGCTGACCCTGCCTGCACAGAGAACTGCTGAGGTCTCTTCCCACCTGAATTATGCTGTCATCTAAGGTCTCTTCCCACCTGAATTATGCTGTGATCTAAGTCAGCATAGAAAGAGTCTCTTAGCTCCACACTCACAAGACAGGATGAGGCAATATGTCAGCTGCCTGCACAAGCCCCATGGTCTCCTCCCAACACACAATTTGCTACACCCCATACCCTGACATTGAGGACAGCTGAACACTTGCTTCCCATGCTTCCAGAGCCCAGGAAGTTCCTGCTTTGCCAAGGCTGACCCTTCTCGTCTTCAGATGGAGAGAGAATTCAAGGCTGCAAGCTAAGTACTGTGCAGCATAGAGTCTCCAGCACCTGGCACCAGCTCCACCTCATTCTCTCTGGGGAGTTCCACTGCACACCTTCATCATCTAGAAATAAAGCACCAGCTCCACAGGACATAACACCTTCCATCTCCCTTTATACCACGAATTATGTCCATATGGGAGGTGGGTCTGCCTTGTGCAGGGTGGTGGAGAAAGTGCTGAAACATGAGGTTAGAAGAATTACTAGGCTGAGCCCAGGAGAGCAGCTCTTAGCACACTCCTGACGATGGTTCCAATTAGTGCAATTACAATTGGCTGCAGCTTCCTCTTGTGATTGTCATCAACAATCACATGGTCAATTCTGCTGCTTTTCACTGGGCAAGCAGCCAGAAGCTGGCATCAGTCTCTCCTCCTGGCAAGGGCCAGAGGAAGGCCAGGCTGGCAACAAAGACCCAGCCAGGCATTTAGACCTCTGTGCTCCTGGCAACAAGACCACCATCTGGGGGGAAGGAGGCCAGCAGCACAGCTACCTGTGCTGTTGGAAGAGCACACTCCTCACAGTAGGCTTAACTGCACTTGGCACAGCTGGTCCCTCAGCTCAAATACCATCACAAACACCACCACTCTCTTAAGTCCCAGACACAGGTCAGGTTTTGCTGCATCACCTTTCCTAATGCAAAGCAAAACAAACAGTTCACCCCCAAAATACAACTCCCCAAGCAACTGTAGGACACAGAACCTCTCAGGTTAGCATGACATCAGAAAAGTGAGGCATTTCCAAGTACAGGGTGAAGACTAGGAGCAAAGGTTCTTTCACAGCTTCCTTGGACTGCGGAGGCCCAAGGCTGCAAACATGAAAATCTGCAGGAGGTGACTAAAAGAAAAGACTCCACGTAGAAGCAGAAGGATAGAGAGAGGGGCAGTTATTTGCCACTGCAAAGATCACAGATGAATGTGAGCCCTTTATAGTCCCAGGCTGGGTAGTAACCTGCTTTCCAGATGTCTGCGCCCCAAGCTCCCCTTTCCCCACATCACTGGGCACCAACCACAGACCAACTAATAAAAACTATAGATCATAGAATCATAGAATAGTTAGGGTTGAAAAGGACCTCAAGATCATCCAGTTCCACCCCCCCTGCCATGGGCAGGGACACCTCACGCTAAACCACGGCACCCAAGGCTCTGTCCAACCTGGTCTTCAACACCGCCAGGGATGGGGCATTCACAACTTCCTCAGGGAACCCATTCCAGTGCCTCACCACCCTCACAGTAAAGAATTTCTTCCTTATATCCAATCTAAACTTCCCCTGTTTAAGTCTTATCCCGTTATCCCTTGTCTTATCACTACAGTCCCTAATGAAGAGTCTCTCCCCAGCATCCTTATAGGCCCCTTTCAGATACTGGAAGGCTGCTCTGAGGTCTCCATGCAGCCTTCTCTTCTCCAGGCTGAACAGCCCCAACTTCCTCAGCCTGTCTTCATACGGGAGGTGCTCCAGTCCCCTGATCATCCTCGTGGCCCTCCTCTGGACTTGTTCCAACAGTTCCATGTCCTTTTTATGTTGAGGACACCAGAACTGCACACAATGCTCCAGGTGAGGTCTCACGAGAGCAGAGTAGAGGGGCAGGATCACCTCCTTCGACCTGCTGGTCACGCTCCTTTTGATGCAGCCCAGGATACGGTTGGTTTCTGGGCTGCGAGCGCACACTGAAGCCAGCTCATGTTAGATTCTCATCGACCAACACCCCCAAGTCCTTCTCCGCAGGGCTGCTCTGAATTTCTTCTCTGCCCAACCTGTAGCTGTGCCTGGGATTGCTCCAACCCACGTGTAGGACCTTGCACTTGGCATGGTTGAACTTCATAAGGCTGGCATCAGCCCACCTCACAAGCGTGTCAAGGTCCCTCTGGATGGCATTCCTTCCCTCTAAGCCTATCAACCGAACCACACAGCTTGGTGTCATCGGCAAACTTGCTGAGGGTGCGCCCAATGCCACTGTCAATGTCACCGACAAAGATGTTGAACAAGATCGATCCCAACACCGATCCCTGAGGGACACCACTCGTTACTGGTCTCCAGCTGGACATTGAGCTGTTGACCACAACTCTTTGCATGCAGCCATCCAGCCAGTTCTTTATCCACCGAGTGGTCCACCTGTCAAATTGATGTCTCTCCAATTTAGAGACAAGGATGTTGTGTGGGACAGTGTCGAACGCTTTGCACAAGTCCACATAGATGACATCAACTGCTCTACCCTTGTCCATCAGTTCTGTAGCCCCATCATAGGCGGCCACCAAACTGGTCAGGCAGGATTTCCCCTTAGTGAAGCCATGCTGGCTGTCACCAAGCACCTTGTTGTTTTTCATGTGCCTCAGCATGCCTTCCAGGAGAATGTGCTCCAAGATTTTGCCAGGCAGAGGTGAAACTGACTGGTCTGTAATTCCCCAGGTATATATTCAGCGGAAACAAGAAATGAAGCACAGCTTCAGGCAGCCCTACTGCTGGGCACCAGACAATGTGTTGCTCTGCCTTGCTGCTCCTCTGTGTTCTGAAGCCAGGCTGGCTTTCCAACAGTAAGCTTGCTGGTAATACCTTGTTTGATGGGCAGAGGATGGAGGAGTGCGGAGGGGCTTGCAGGGAGGCTTTCTGCTTGCCCTCAGGGTGTTTACTGTATGGAAATTTCAGTAGGAAGCCAAGCATCTGTTCTGCAAATAAAAAGGGCTCATCAGGGGAATGGGTAAGAGGCCAAACCAGCACATGTGAATACCTGATCTTATGGCAAGAACAGAGCTTGCACAGAATGTGCAGCAACTCTGAGATTCATTCAACTTCGCTTCCACTGGTTCATTAGTTCAAACACTGTCACTATTCCATCACAGTCTCTATTTTCCTGCCTGTGGCTGAGGGCACGTGGCCCTTGTGGGGATGGCGGAAGGCCTGCATGGTACAAAGATGCGTGTGTGTGCTCTCTCCAGCAAAGGGGCTCATACGTGTTCACTGCCGCATGCACACGGAATGCTGCAGTGCCCAGACATGGCTCCAGCATACACAGCCTTCACACACTTCCTCTGAGGATGGGGAGCAGAACCAAACTGTGCCACAGAAAAAACAGAAAATGACTTCTTCCATACCTCCAAGTGGCCCCTGTTTTGGGGCTTGTCAGAAGAGTCTGCATGACCAATGAGCTTCCTAACTCCTCTCAGAAGACGGTAGAGACTACACTGCGGCACAAAGGGACCTCTTAAAGGTAGAATTCCTTACAGCCCTGTTGGGGGGGTGCCAAGAACAGAGTGCTCTGCCCTGCACTGTATGACACTCCCCATGACAAGTCCTTACCAAGTGAGACACAAAGCTGACATAGCTGAGGAGCCTTGCAGACATGCAGTCAGTGAAAGTAAAAGCAGGGTGGGAACAAGCAGCAGGGAAGGTCAAAAACTGACGGGAAAGCATTCACCACAGGCACTCTATCCCTAACTTGTTGCTTTCCCAAATGTAGGGAACAGAAGTGATTCTGAAAGGCTCGGAAGTGCAATGGATTTGAGAAGAGATTTGAGAAAGATAGCTCTGGACAACAGGATGGCTGTGCTTCACTGCTTTGACATAAATCTTGTCCATTTCTCCAAAGTACCAACACTGCTTCTCCATTTTGTTGCCTCTGTGCCTCAACTCTCCATCTCCTTTAATCAGAGCCTTGAAATTCGTGATGAAGAACTGGTCTCAGGTCACTGACAGCAGCAAGTACAGCCAGCACAGATGGCAGGATCTGCCCATCCTTCCTCACAGTACTCCTACTAGTGCTGAGCAAGTGATACAGAGCACACAGACAGTGGATGCAGGTGAACAAAAGCAGAAGCAAGCAGATCTTGGACCAAGAACAGCAAGGCTAGCACAGGTGTGGGGAGCATACTGTGCTCCCTCCCTTGCAGAGTTTAGGCTCTCACCAGAACAAGCAAAAAAAAGCAAGATAAGCCCACAAACAATAGGGACCTTTCATTTTCTTTCTATGTTTCCCAGGCAACACCAAGCACTCAACAACAGTTTAGAGTGCAAAAGCCCCTTTGTGGTCAATTAATGGCAGGAAGATGAAGATACTTGAGTAGAGCCACTCACTGCTTATTGTTTGGTAATCCCGGTCAGGCACCTGCAGCAATGACATTCATACCCAACACTAAACTGCTTTTAAGTGGAAATGTCTATGCTGGAACTCTGAAACTCCAGCGAAGGAGATGCATTTCCATTCTTAATTTATAGATCTACAGCTAACCCTGCACACATGGCTGCGAGTGCACGACAGCAAACAGGGTGAATCCAACTCGAATCATCACAAGTCCCAGCTATTGGAAAATCCAGCTAGGGACAGACCAAACTATTCTTAGCTCCAGGCATCCTACTTGGTGCACAAGATGCCACCCTGGCCTGAACGTTTGGTTCACTAGCTTTATGTGAGGTAGCTGCACCACCTGCTGTCTGCTCTGAAGGAAGTTACCAGTGTCAGAACAGCATTAAAAATTATCGTTATTAACAAGTTTTCTTCTTCAGAATGAGTTTTTTGCAGGACATGCTCTTGATCAAAGACACCAAGAAAGACTACATATCTGAAAACTACAATGCAAGATCAACAGAGTAACAGTCACGTCAAAATGGTTCAGATTCACAGAGTACAAGGAGTTCACTTTAGTATCAAGCTCCACTCAGGAGGAAAACTGCACTGTTGTGCCTTTGGGAAGCTCTCCCAAGGTAGTTTCACTGCAAAACCTCCAAAAGCTAGCATCAAACAAAACTGTCAAGAGGAGGCATTGAAAAAACAATAAAAATAAATAAATAAATAAGGCCACCTGCCCAACAGCACTTGTGGTTTAGCAGGAAAGAAAAAGACATCTTAAATCCTGCTTCACTTCCCTTTCCTGGACAAGGCTGCAGCACTAACTGCTCCAATCCAATGGGGCAAAGAGGTAAGATTTCTACAAAACCCCACAACACTAGAAGTCTTCTTAGGATCCAGCATCTTGTTCATGCGTGATGGCAGAAAGCTCTCTTGGCCTGCACAAATATGACGGCTCTAGAAAGATGCCCCTAGTCCTAGAGATAAAAAAATCCTGTTCATGGGCAAGTGTTTTGCATGCCAGGCCTCAAAAATAATTGGGCATGCAAGGTCAGTGTGGGTCTAAAAGAAAAGCAGTTTAGAAGACAAATGACCTCTGCTGCTGAAGCATATGTGCATAACATGTAGACAAAGGAGAATTAGGAAAACAGTTTATTTAAAAAAAGAATATCCCCCCCACTCAAGCACCTACATAATTTCAGACAAGCTTATTGCTTAAACTAGATCTCCTGCGATACTGTTCTACCTCTCCTTAGCCTGTGGGGCCGTAAGTGCTCACACATCTCTGTCCTTCCTCCAAACAACATCATTTGGCTATGTTCAACTGGTCCCAAACACCAGCATTTAATTCTCTCCATACTGTGCATACAGAACATGGAAGTCACCAGGCACAAAGGCTCCTTCTCACTAGGACAAGTCTACAGATTTATGTGTAGTCATCTGCTCCCACCAAGATGGAAGGTCCTACTTAGCAGAACCATAAAGTATGGAATGGTTTCTCTTTTGAAGCCAAAGCTCAAGCAACACTCAAATCATCCTGAACCACTCAGCCTGCAGTCCAGACATGTCCATGCTAGTTCTACAGCTCATTATCTATGCTCTCAATATACAGCCTTCAGGGATTCCCCAATAAGCTTCCTATAGCTTTTTCCCAGTCTCACTGCATTGTTCTACTTCCACTGAACCAGGACTTGTCTTCCAAGTTCGCTCTCTGTGAAAGGGATTTTGCCTGTTTCTTGTGCAGCATCTACAGATCCACACTGTAGCAGAGCAGCAGGACAATCTTATCAGGCCCTGGCTCTTTTGGGTGGTCACAGGCAGAGACTCTTGTACCTTCCTCCCAGGCTGCTGTCAATCAGGTTTGGTAAGAACAGAGCAGAAGGCTTTGTGCTTCATGTTCAGTCAGTGTTGCTGTGGGGTTTCAAGATCCTCTTCCTCCTCCTCACCATGTTCACTGGGGTGCAGCAGCAGCTCCAGGTCAGGGTCAGAGCTGGCCTCTTTGTGTAGCTTCAGTGATTTTTCACCTGCATGCAGACAGCCCATTTAGTGATAAACTCAACAGAGGACACATCAAACCTGGCGCTGTCAAGGAGCTGGAACTAGATACAGCTCCTACTGAAGCTGCCAGACTGCCTAAAGAAAAATAGGATGGGATTTAAAACAGAATTACCTTTAGAATTCATGGCTTTGAGAATGACATGAAGGCAGATTCCTGACAGACAGACAGCAAAGCCCAGCCAGTTCAAGAGACTGAGGCGGTCTCCCAGCAAATGTGTGGCAAGGAACAAAACTGCAGATTTCCTGTGGAAACAAAAAAACATGATAAGTGGTCGGGCAGGACCTGAGGAGATATGCACGAGATGTTTTAAAGCTCAAGCCTAGATCACGATGTCAGGCTGCTAATTTCCATCAGCACATTCTTCCATGTGCAGAGAGTTCTAAAAACAGTTTCTAGAAACAGAACTACCTGTTAAACTGGGATGTGGGATTTTCAGTCCTCTGACCGCACAACTTGGCTACATGGGAATCCTGTGACTTCCAGATCAGACAAATTTCACAAGTTACTATTTAACTCAAAAGTATGTATGTGGATTCCTCAGAGGACAGGAGGATGTGCCAAACTAAATTAAAGACATAGCTAAAACCAGTGGCTTGTTCATATCCAGATCTGATGCAAGAGATTTTCTTACCCCTTCTCCCTCCCCATCCATTGCTCATGAGGCTCATGTGTTTTAGTCTATCCCAGATACCACCAAACTTTGGACCTTCATGATATTTTTTATAGAATAGCCACCAGTCTCTAACCCTTGCTATCAGGGACCAAGGGACTTCACTGCAGAGACTGCAAGGCAAAGCATCAAGCTCCTGTGCAAGGAGAGCAAAAATAACAGATTATTTCTAAGGCTCCAAGGAAGTTCCCACCATGTGAGG
Source organism: Lathamus discolor (assembly GCF_037157495.1). Taxonomy (NCBI): domain Eukaryota; kingdom Metazoa; phylum Chordata; class Aves; order Psittaciformes; family Psittacidae; genus Lathamus; species Lathamus discolor. Next base: position 133,284 of record NC_088894.1, on the reverse strand, counting down.
GCCATTAGGGACAACTGGGTTCTTGCCTTCTAGTATTAGCACAGGAACCATGCCTTACCTTAAAAACACCAGCAATGGAAAGTGTGAGACTAGATGTTCTGGAAACCAAGAGGAACTCAGAAAAACCTAGACCAAAGGCAAGAATTCCACACAAGAACAGCTTCCCTACCAGCATTTTCCTGCTTCATGGAAACAGAACAGCTTCTCCAATATGGACAAAGGCAGGCCTAGGAACAAGAGAGTGAGTCGCAGCATATGTTTCCCAACTCCCAGGACTCCTCACAACAAGACAGGGGTGAGCTGTTCACATTCCAATGATAACATGGAGCCAGTTCTTCACAACCTTCCACAAGTGTGGCAGGCTACCATTCCTATGTACTCTTTAATGTTCTGCCAGCATAAGGCATATCTAGGTCCTTATGATTTCAGGTCTCAAATGGCTTTGTAAAGTTCATAGCTGTTCACTTATCTAAATCAATCATCTTAAACAAAGAACTGCTAAGCAATCTCCCCAGCCACTCTACAAAGCTATCCCTGCTTTCTCCCGTTAACTCACATACCCTCAGACACCACAAATAGTGGGAAGAGCCCCAGGAACATGAGGGGCTACAGCTGAAACATGGTATCAATGGGGTTCTGGAGCCCTGAAAGAATAACAGACCAGGTAGCAACAAGCCAGGCTATAACACAGTGCCTAGAGCCTTTATTAGTGCCATCCCCAGTACTTTGTAATGCCCACGCCTGTGCTGCCACAGATGCCAAGCCATTTTCATTACCCATCAACAGATAATCCTTGCCCCTTACACAAGATGCTTTGTTTCTGCAGCAAGGGCTACCATCTCCTTAATCCCCTCCCCATTACCAGCACCACCCCACACTTCCTAACACCCCACATACCCAACTCAGCCTTTTGCATAAGTATCTGCATGAGAGTCCAGCAAATACCCCCAATGAAAGAGGCACATGGCACCACCACAAACCCCAATGTGTTGAACTTTGTGGACTTGTAGGTGTACATGAAGAGCCCCCAAGCGATAAGTAGAACCACCAGCAGCAATGCTACCCTCTGGATGAGAGCAAACACAAAGTCACTAAAGACTCCTGGAGCTGAACAGAGACAGCTACTTTCTTTCAGATTCATCCACAAAGCTGCACTCTTCCTCTACTTATATGTTGCTTGTACATGTACTGCCTATTTTGCTAGGCCTGACTTTCTTCCTCCCTAAGGCACTATGTGGGACCCTTACCACTTCCTCCAGCTTGAAGAGCAGTGAAAAAAAACAGGATGAAGAGAATGGCAGAGGATTTGGTCATCGTGTAGGATGTGTAAGGAGCAAAATACACTATCAGTTTCCTCCAGTGTAGTCCTTCCCAGGAAAGTACTATTAGGAACCAGATCACCCACTTCTACATTGCTACCAACAAGCTATCACTGTCCCTGCATGCCGACCCCACTGAGCCAGACACTCATCTGAAGGAACTGACCCCTTCTAAAGCTCATCAGATGATGCTGTTTGTACTCACAGGGAGACAGTGATGTATAGGGAGCTCCAGTTACTCAGCCCAATATCCAAGGAAATTGACAGAGCTAAGGAATCAAAGAAAAAAAAAGCCTTAAGTTAACTGCCTTCTGCTGCATTAAACCCACAAAACCAAAACAAAACAATCCCAAATAAAAAACCAAACCCGTTCAACCAACCAAATCCCTGCTACTTGACCAGAAACATAGAGAACTGACTTGGGGGAAAAACCCAAAACATCTTCCTCAAGTTTACTCTTCAGTACCAACATAGCTCAGAGATCTTCAGTTCTTTACACTACCATCCTCTTCCCTATAATTTGAGCTGGGCTCAGCACTGCACTCTCTGAACAAACCGTGCAGAAGCACAGAAGTAACATCTGCCCTCCCTGCGAGGGAAAACCATCGTGGATTTCCACAGTCTGCTCTGAACGTATCCCAGCATGAGAACTAGTGAGTACCAGGGGCTACTGCAAAGAGGCTAAAGAAGCAAGTCTGGCAACAGTCCTCAGCATCACACGCCGCTCTTGTTACAGTGTATTCTCCCTGGTACAAAAGCTTCCTACCACAAGAAACAGCTTTACTGATCACAGGGTGCTACACTGAGAAGCAGCACTGCTACAGCTCTGGCAGTTCTCAGAAAATCATGGGGCATGATACCTAAGGTATTGCAAACCCTCCCCAAGATCTTAGATACAGACTGTTCTGTGCGAGGCAGTATGACAGCAACTGAACCAACGTCGTACACAGCCAAAGCACTGATGAAGTAGCTAAGCTGTGTGTTCTGAGGAGCTTCACTCCTCAGCCTCAGCTACAGCAGTTCTGTGTGTCACGTATGATGAACTTCTGCATCATGAAGACTAAGTTCCAACCAGAGAAAGCTCCTGAAATAACAAATGCATGGCTTGATACCATGTTAAGGAGGAAAAAATAACTTGCAGACAATTGCCAGAGATATTGTACAAGGTTCTCATTGTTTGTTCTCATGTGCCAGTGGCTCCTTCAGAAACACACATTTAGTGACGCCTCTCCACGTTCTAACCAGTTTTTGTTAGGCCCGATGGCGACAGCGCGTCTGAAGCTAAAGCTTTAAGCAACGCCTCCACCTTCCCCGCACGAGAAGCGCACGGACGCGCCGCTCCGCCCGGCTCACGCTCGCCCCCGCGGCGCGGCAGGCGCCCGCCTGCTGAAGATCACGGAGGGACGCGGCCCGAAAGCCGCAGCAAACGCTCCTCGAAAGAGGCCCGAGAGCGCGCCGCGAGCTCTCGCTCCCCTGCCCAGGCCCCAGGCCCTCCCGCGCCGGCTGTACCTGCGGGGGCCGCCCGGCCGAGGCAGGCGGCCCAGGAGACCGCGGCCGCCGGCCCGAGCGGCAGCGCGCCGGGGCGCGGGCGAGCGCCGAGACCGAAGGTGAGGAGGAGGCGCAGCAGCGTCGCAAGCAGCGGGGAAGGAAAGCTCTGCGGGGCCGACATGCGCGGGCACTGCCGCCGCCTGCATGCCACCGCCCCGCGCCGAGCTGCCCCACGCCTTCACGGGCCACTTGCTGCGGAAAGTGACGCCGATGGAGACGCCGTAGCGCAGCGGCTCCACGGGCACCGCCCGCCGCCATGCGCCGCGACTGCCCGCCCGGGCCGGGGGCTGCCTGCGGGGAAAGGAGGGTGCGCGGGGCGGGGCCGGGCGGAAGGAGGGTACGCGGGGGGCGGATCGAGCGCGGAACGAGGCGGAGGCGGCGGGAGCGACGCTACCGGTTGTTATTGTGAAATACAAAAGGGAACGCGCGGCCCCTACGCCCCCGCGCGCCCCCGCGCCCTCAGCCGTAGTGGTACACGAAGTCGTAGCTGCTCGGCTCCTTGGGGATGGGTGGCGGCGCCTCGGGTATCTGGATATTCTCCAAGTCCAGGAGCCTTAGCTTCATTTCCATGCTCAGCAACGTGTCCAGGTCACTTTTAGTCAGCTCGCTAGACATGTCCTTGCCCAAGAGAGCATTGAGCCCATCAATCCAGATACAGTACTATGGGGAAAAAAGGATAACTCACAACTCCAGGCATAAAGGATATGTTGAATCTTTCCATCCATACAACAATTAGAGATACTCCTAATACAGCTCCAAAACAGCAAACATGGGAGTTAACCATCTGGGGAGGAAGGGGGGGGGGCAGGGGGAGAAAAGCCATCCCAAAACAGTGCCCCCATTTATTTCCAATGGAAGGTGGAAGTCTAGAGGTAAGCTTGACCTCATGACTCCAGGAGAGGGCTGAGTTTTTATTGTAGCATAACAACAGAAAAAGCAAAGCTATTTTAGGCACCAGTATCTTACAGAATAGTGAAAAGGGAACAACTGACTGCATAGGAAGAAAGAAAGCAGCAGCCCAGACTATGGGAAATGAGTGTAGGAATTTCTTGTATTAAAAACAACCAAAAAAAAAAAAAACCAACTAAAAAAGATTCATGCTGAGCATCAGCAACATTTTCTAGGAGTGAAGCTAGTGGGAGACATCCTGCTCAAGGCTTTTATGAGAAGCAACTGATCCTTCTTCATCTCTGAAGTTAATTGCTTTATAGTCTACTGTTTACACGTTATGTTTCTTACCTCATATTTATTAGGTGCAATGAAGTTCAAGGTCTCATCAGGATCATACAATATGGAGAAGGCCAATTCTAACACTTCCTAAATGGAAAAGAATCTTTCACTCATGGACTAAACAAAACAAAACATCACAGCACTTTCTGCCTGCTAACCCAACCAGAGAAGTTGCCTTGCTGCAGCTCAGTGCACTTTCCTGAATCAGTATTCTGAGCAGCTTCAAAGAGCCTATAGCAATCACAAACAAGTACTAGGAGAAGACCCAGATATGAGATGGGGTTTGTAAACAAAATACCTGCAGTGTGGAAGACCATCTGCTCCTGTTGCTTGCTGTCACAGTCTTCAACTCTACAGCATAAGATGTTAATTACAGGCAAAAAGGGAGCACTTACCTTGTTCTGTTTCAATGCACTTTTCTCCTTCATGTGTGGACAATCCTTCCCCGTGACAATGGCTTTGATATCTGCAACTGGAACTAACAGTAAAAAGTAAAACTCACAAACAAGAAAACCTAACCAGGACTTTGTTTTGTCTTTGCAACTGAGCATTGTTCCTGGTTTTGCAGCTCATTACTGCAGTTTTCCAAAACACATTACCAGTAACACATCCCTACAGTTGGCTGTACAAGAAACAGAAAGCAATTTTGAGATTCAAAGGATCTCTGCGAGAACCATAAGTTTATCTTGTCTTTGTCAGGGCTTCATCCACAGCTCCTTTTCTCTCATCTCTAGGAGGGTACTTCATAACAGCCTCTAGATGGCAATACACAGAACACTGCACAGTGTGCTCAAAGCAGTAACCAGAACTTACTTTTTTCCTGTAGAGATTCAAAGGTCACTTCCCCCTGGGCATTATCTTCCAGATCTCCATAATGTAGCACCTTGTGATTCAGAGCCAGGCGACAATACCAGAATCTTTCTGGAATACACATCAAGTAGAGTAAGCTAAGCAAGTTCATTAACATAAGGTCTTATACCCCCTACATTGCAGTTACCCCACCTAATTCCTCTACCCCCTTCCCAGCTCCTCAGTACTGCTTCCTGTTCATGCGAGGATGGCTGTGTTCTTAGAAATGCACATCTGTTCCATACCAGACTACTGGCTGGTAGAGAAAGCCCGAGTAAGCAGCTTTTCTTTCTGGCAACACACCAGATTAATTCATTAGATCTTGTTTGCCTAGAGTTCTTCACATGAAAAGAATGCAGTAGATGCTGTCACCTTACCTTGTCTTCTGCGATTTCCAATTTTGCGAAAGCTACTTCCCTCACAAAGCCTGTTCAGGCGCTGTTGCTTTATCAGCTCCAAGATCTCAGGTTGGATTTTCTCCCTCAGCTCCCTGGCAAATATGGAAGAGTACTCAGAAAATGGAGGTAACAGCAAGCATAGAAGGCAACCTTTTCTGTTACGCACTTACACAATAGGCGGTGACTGGAAGTCATCTTGGCTCATTCTCTCAGACTGGCGTAGGCGGAGAATCTCAGAATAGCTCAGACTGCGCAGTTTGCTCTTGAACTGGTCCAAAGAGTTTGGTTTAGAGGGGAGAGCCCGTGTGATCTGTTCCCTCACAACCTGCATAACCTAAAGAGGTTGGGCAGGAAGAAAAGCAAGTCGCATTCTTGCTGCTTAATGGCAGCAGAGGACCAGGGGCACAGCTCAGTGGCAGCAAAGAACTCACATGGAACAACTGAACTCAAGTCATACCAAATAAAAATTGGACTATTCTCCCTTACAGCCCACATCAATGCCCTGTCATACCTTCTGTACCCTACTCTTTAATCAAGTGTATAGGCTGAGCAAACATGTGCTGTTCTGCAGAAGACTCTACAAAAATACTTCTCCTCCACTCTGACCTTATTAAAATCTTCTGCTGTCGCCCTCATTTCTTTCCAGGTCTTGTTCAACAGCTGGATGCAGATGGCAAACAGCTCCTCAAATGCACGGTCATGGGTGAAAAACATGGGATGATAGTCATTCCGGCCTTCATTGGCTTCAGGAAGAAACAGAAACCACAACCATGTGAGCATGTTGCACAAGAGCTACTAAAAGTAACTGAAGTCCACTACAGTGACAGAATCCTGATGGTGTACAACAGTACTAACTCAAAGGGATTAAGACAGTTCAATGCTTCAGCTCCCCATAGGCATTCTATATTGGGAATGACAACTATCCCCATGCTTCACCATGCAAGCCTCTGTCTCATGTGCCCTTTTCATACTCATCTCCCCAGATGACTACTTGCAGTTGTTTCTGACTTTTCTCCAGCAGGATTTCTTTTCCTGAGTGCACACGACAGAATGTCTTACTGTACCTTGATACTGGTATTATCACTGGGACACTGACATCGCACCTCCAAGCTTCTTTTGCCCTTACACAGCAAAAGCGAGACTGAGGTGCAAATGCTTGTGAATATTGGTCAGCCTGTAACTTACTTCCAGAAGCATAAGCTCAGCAACTTGGAAAGACAAGGTAATAAATGGTACTTACGGAGTTCCCCAACTTGCAAGATCTCACAAAGCATCCTGGTAAGCTCAATGGCACTGCGCCCAAAGGGACATTCATGCTTATCTTCTCGACTGCTATTCTCCAGCACAATCTAAAAGAGGATAAAACACACACTAAGAAGAGCTGCTGAGGTGTTGCTATCTGCAGAAAACAGCAGCTTCACCTACCCTGATGTAGGTGTCCTGATGAAATTTGGCCAGGTAGAGCATGTTGTCCAATGCCAGCATCCCTGGAGGAGTCTGAGTAAAGTCCATAGCTGGATTGATGTGATTCTGTGAAAAAAAGTGTATAGAAAGAACCCAAAAAATTAGCTTGAATAAATTGTATGAGAACCTTTTCTGAATTAATTTTACAATTGCCAGTCCATCAAACATTTCCTCACATATATCCAAGAGGTAATCTTGGATACCTGCTGACAACATTATCCGAACTTTCTAGAAGAGAGGCTGATTCCAGTTCTTCATAGAATAGGTGTGTATGGCAAGTAAATACTTCCAGAGAATGTGCTTCATGAGCCCTGGCATTTAACCAGTCAGCAACTTCATAATGATCTTCCCTGGGAGCCTGAGTGTAGCTGAATTTCTAAAACTCAGATACAGAAGTATGGTGAAGCAAACTTCTATATCTGTTCCTTATTTCCCCACAACTCTGACAGAGATCACTTAGACTGTATTCATATGCTTTACAGTTAGCACTCTCTCTAAATGCGTACAGTGAATCCCAGCATCTTGTAGTCCTTGGTGTACATGGCTTTGCGTTTTTCTGTTCCACTGCCAGGAATGGTGTTGCCATCAGTCTCTGCATCAAACGCAATTCTTCTCAACTCAAAAATGATGTCTCTCTGTGCCTGAAGGAGGAGAAGGCAGGGAAACAGTAACATAGTCAATCATTACAGCAGTATTTTCACATAATGCACAGTAGTCTTCCCCCCATCCAGAGCTCAGACAATGATTACAGAGAGATGCCAAAGGCCATTAACACTACATAACAAGAGGCAATCCATTTCAAAATGGCAAGTCTCAGTATACTGGTAATGCAAAATATTTGCATTTTCCTTTAACTGCCACAAGTTTAGTTAAAAGCATTTTTAGGCGTTCAGATAATGCTAAGGCATATGACACTCAGGACTACAATGCATCTAAGAACTGAGTAAGAGACACCTTAAAAATGCCCACCTTCCTTGTACACAGCAAGGGAATGGATAAAATTATGTGCCCCCCATAAAGGTGGAGTAATTAGTTTGACAACTGGCATCACGCTGGTCAAGCAACCAACACGAGGCTTCCAGTGACTGCCTACATCTCTCAAAGTCCCTTAGCATACAGCAGGATAGTCATTAAATACCCTAATCTCAAGGACTACAATGCGAGAGGTGGTTTGGAAACTATGCACCATCCACTTCAAACCCAATGGAGCCAAGGAGCTCAGGAATAAGGCCTCTTGTTTCTCCTATTCTATCAGATCGTACTCAGCTTTAACAGTGACCTGGTCATTGGGATCCATCTTGGTCATCATTCTCTCTTCCAGGAGATTAAAGGTGAGAACCTGCAGCACATACAGCTGATGTGCCATTTCTGTTTTAATTGGACGGTTTCCTCTGATCACATGCTGCAAAATAAAGGATAGGGTAGAAATTAAGAGAATACAAATAAAACCTGAACTATTAGCTGTAGTATATGCCATGATGCACATATATCTATGTATATGAAGACTCAGCTACTTTTTAACACCCATATTCCAATCAGAAGCATAATGATAATGCTCTATAACAGCAGAAAGAAGCATCCTGATAACTCCTTTTGAACGAGTGGCTCAAATTTCACGTTAGAAAGAATCACTTTTCTGGAAGTGCCCTGAGGGCAGCATAATTTACACTCTGAACAAGTGAAACCTCTCAATAGAGAGAATGTTAGGAAGTGCTTTGTCATTCCAGACATACTTACATTCAGGATTATAGACCTCAGGTGCTTCTGCGCAAATGCATTAGCCATTTCCTGTGGAATTTAGAGATGAAGTAACATGAGTGAAGCATAAACAAAAAGCCCACATTCTGCAGAAAGGAGGGAAAGAATGAATTGGCCTATGAACTGGAGATAACACTGGCACACAAGAAAGTGCTTTTACTACAGACTGTCAATTTAGCATGGCACCTCACCACAAAGCAAGCATCAAGTTGCGATGCAAGTGTCATCTTTACCATGGCACAACTCCTGGATGGCTCCCCTACAAAACACTGTCAATGGAGAAAAAGGCACTAGCATAGTCAAAGAACTATTGAAGTATCTAATGATACTTCAATATCAGGAGATATGGCAGCAGGGAGCATACTGCGTGTTGCCGAGAAGAATCTGTCATCTGTAAGAGGTTCCTTCAATTAGCATGTCAAAATTTTTGATATGTATGTATACACCCAGATAGAAAGGCCTGTGCCGCCTCCCTCTCAAAAACTCTCCCTCTGAAATTCACACTTCCTTTGTCTCAGTTCCTAAAGAGGTAGCTAGAAATCAGTTTAAGGACAATTTGCAGAAGCATTTCAGTTACAAAAATTAAGGGTAAAGAATTTTCATGCTTAAAGGGAAGCTTCCAGTCTCCCTGTTTAATACATGGCTTCCTTCCCCAGATTAGAGGGTGTCGTGGTTTAAACCACGACAGAGGGTTTCCCAACCACCAGGTCATGATGACAAACAGCAAACGTAAATATCTACTGCAAGCATCTACTGCAATTCTTCAGTTCTGGGACCAATTACACAAGCACCTGCAAAAACCTAACCTGAGCTTTCCTTGTAAATTGTGAAGATGCACTTCTTAAAACACCAGTGATCTCACCAGACCTACTTAGGGGGCAGCACAATTAGCGGCACAAGTGCTAATGACAAGATGGAATATTATCAGAAGTTTGCTGTTATAAGCAAAACTTTTGGGTAAGAAAAATATGCTTGGCAATATATCATCCGGAAGAAGTCCAAAAGAACTGTCAGAGAGGTCTTCACATTCCTATGCACTGCAGACTGAGAACTGGAAACAGATGTGCAGACAATGGCACTCAAGCAGCTGTACATTCTGAGCAATCCAAGACTGTTCCAACTGCTCATATCAGCCCTGTTCTTGACAGGCTTTATAAGGAGTCTGGTAAAATGTATTAACTTCATTCCAAGTTCCTGTTACCACTTTTACTCCAGACAGAAACCTCCTAAAACAAGAAAGCGATATGATGGCTGATAGCCAAGCCATAATAGCTGCAAGTTCAGCAGAACTCATATTACAACCAAAATGAGTAAGTGCTTGAGTGGAAGATATCTAAGAAGCATGTAGATGGAGTAGGAAGTGGTTTCACAGATAACACAACTGCCCTCTGACTCATCATTTTTTACTGTGATTCAAGAGATGTAGTACTGAGAATAGAGCAAGGCCTGCTCTTAAGATTTGTTCATGCATGCAACACAAGTAAGCCTTACTCTGAAGGAATTAGTTTGTACATGGGATGAAGTAACAGGCGGTTGAAGCAGATAAAGAGTGGTAAGGACAAAGACAATTCTAAGCAGCATAGTAAGAAGCATGAGCACACACAAAGCCCAGCCACTGCTAAGGGTTCTGTGTTCTGCTGAGAGTCCAGTAATGCCCACTTTGCTGTTTGATGGCATCACAGAATCATTTATGTTGGAAGAGATGTTTTGAGGTCATCTAATCCAAGTCCCCTGGTTCAAGCAATATCAGACAGAGCAGGTTGCACAGCACATGCCCAGTCAGGTTGTGGTATCTCCTGATAGACACTCCAGTCTTTCTGGGTATCCTAGCCCAGTGTTTGACCACCCTAATTTTTTTGTTTGTGTGTGTTCATGTGGAAACTCCTGTTTTAAGCTGCACCTCTTGTCCTGTCAGCAGTCACTACTGAGAAAAGTTAGGCTCCCTCTCCTTTATTCCCTTCCATCACATGTTTATAAATACTGATAAGACCACCCTGAGCCTTCTCTCTTCCTCTGGAGACAGCACAGGGCAAAAAACATTCTTACAGTACAAGTTTCATAAGGACAAAGTCACAGGCAGAAGTTTTGTGACTGCTCTTTAGAGACAAACAGCTCTACTTTTAGAAGGATGCAGTTGGGTATGAAACTGTCATTAACGCAAGCAAGATCTGTGGTATAAACTCAGGCTGTAGTAAGTTTAAGGAGACCCAGACTACTAAAGAACTGGTTCTAGTTTTACAATTGGTTCACCTGATCAGTCTTGTTGTATCCATTTCCTTTTATGATCATCTTTATTATCTTGTGTGCACAATACGTCATTCCAGATTTCACTTGCTACTGTTTGTCTTCCCTTAACAATATGAGTGCATCCCCAGGAGTCCTTCTGCCTTTCTCCCTAGGCTCATCCACTATCTGAAGCCTGTATGCATCATGTCTGAGATACAAGGAGGTGTAACTGGAGAAAAGCTAACATGCCTGCAGTTTCACATGACCAGCCCCCAGGCTTGAGTTACTTACAGTGATGGGCAGGTCTAGTGGGTTAAGCAGCTTGTCCTGCTGGCAGAAAGCAAAAAAAAAAAAAAAAAAAAAAAAAGGGCACAAAGAAAAGCAGACAGGATTTAGCTGGGAGTCCAGAAATAAGGCACAAACAGGGCACTAGAGAAGAAAGGCTTAACACAGCAAAGCTACACAATACAGACATATGCATGTCCCGCACATAGCCAAGATCTCAGGGTTTCCTCAGAGCAAGACAGGTGTTCCATTTCTCAAATTTGTCAGCAGGAATATCCCCTGCGGCTTCAGACAGGTCCCGTGCCTGGGGGTGGGGGAGGAGATTGGGTATTTGTTTATGAAGTACACACAGCCCCAGGGACTCACTCCCCACCTCTCCTATACACAATTAACTTCGATGCTGTAGAGAGGACGGCTTTCTGTCTCTCGAGGCCTTTCAGATTCCTTTCTGAGGACCTCCTAAACAAAACGTGCTGCTCCAGAACACATTATTAATGGGATGGTACTTTTTCTCCTATGCTGCCAAACTAAACCAGCTACGTAAGTTCTTGGCAAGGTCTGAAGTCTGCCTTGCCCAGAGAATACAATTTCTGAGGCATAAAAAGTGGGCAAGTAAGCATTATTCAGGTTTAAGTCAAAACATAAGAACAAACCTGTCTCTTGTCCTCAGGAGCCTTCAGGAAGAGGGCATTGATCAGGGCAATGGCATACGTCTGAATCTCTTGGTTTGAGCTGCAGAAACAAAAATGGGAAGATCATAAGATAACAGACAGTATAAAACATTACAAGCAAAGTTTGCTGCTTTGCCTGCATCGTAAGAACATTTACTCCAGCTACCTTGCATTTCAACAGACAAGGAAGATTCAGGTAACCTATTTTCATGCCATTCAACTCTTCATAAAGCCTGCAAAAGCTGACAGAAATTGCTGACATGATAGCTCCATTATTCAGAAAACAGGGCAGAGCTCAGACTTCAGCACCATCAGTTTTTTCCAATGCTGAAATTACCTCTGCAAAGCCTAGGTACACTGCAGCCTGTTATATACATACAGCTAGAAATATACACAGAGTAAGTAATTTTTCTCTCCTATATCAGTGGAAGCCACCAAATGCAAAGTAAACTAAGGAGAAGTATGCCTCTCTTCATGGAATTGCCTTCCAACCTCAACAGTTTGGCCTAACTCACACATCTTTTTCTTATTTTCACTGAAGAGCTTCTTCAGGCCAAGGGTGCTTAGTCCTTTCCTCGATCACACCCAGCATGTGTTTTCACTTGTGATATTTTCAACAAACCTTCAAAATGTCAATCATACTGTTTTCTACCCTCATATTGATGCTGTATTAAATCCAGTTGTTTTCAGCTATACTATTACTCACAAAGGGTAATAGTATAGCTGGATGCCAGGTGCCCACCAAGCCACTCTAGCACTCCTCTCAGCAGAACAAGGCAGGGGAGAAAATAAGATGGTAAATCCCTCATGGGTTAAGATCAAGGCAGTTTAATAAAGCACAAGCAAAGGCCACGTGCAGAGCAAACGAAAACAGAAGACTTATTCTCTACTTCCCATTAACAGGCAATGTCCAGCCATTTCCCAGGAAGCAGGGCTTCAGTATGCATAATTGTTGCTCCAGAAGACAAACATAACAATGAATGCCTCCTCCCTACCCCCTTCTCTTAGCTTTTATTGCTGAACAGACATCATGTGGTTTGGGGTACCCCCTTGGTCAGTTTGGGTCAGCTGTCCTGGCTCTGTCCCCTCCCGAGATCTCGCCCAACCTCAGCCTACTGTTGAGGAGGGAATGCTGGTGGGAGAGTCTTGATGCTGTGGGAGCACTGCTTGGCAGCAGCCAGAACACTGGTGTGTTACGAGCACCTTTATAATTATCAGTACAATGCACAGCACTAGGAGGGCTGCTATGGGGTAAATTCACTCAATCTCAGCCAGACCCAATACACTCTTGGGAGACTTCTGCAGAAGTTCAAGCCCTTCTGATTAACACAAGTCCAGTGCATAATCTGAGTGAATTTGTGTGTATGTATAACTTTTAAGAAAATATTTATATTTATAAAATTAAACTTTTATAAAACATCTAAAGCTAAAACAACTTTTAGCCTAAATACTATTATTTTCACTTTAGCATTTATCCCTGGCATAAATGTGGATAACAACCATATTCTCTCTTCCACTGCTTCCTTCCAAATCTTCTTCAGTTTGCTCAAGCTGCCAATCTTCAAACATATAAATGTTCATGCATCATCTTAGGTTTTACTTGGGCTTCTAAGCATTGTAGGTCTCTGAAGTCTGTCACTTAACCTCTTCTACCCTCCTTTTCAGGGTTTGCTGCTATTTTCACCACACTGCTTGCTTTCTGACACAGCAAAATAATACTTCAATTAATTTTTCCTCTTCTAACTCATCTCTTTCAGATTTTTCCATGGACTTGTTTTCCCAGAACCTATGCTCTAATAAAGATTGTACACTCCTGACAGTCTTGCCAAATACACACTAGCAACTTCTGACTCACTCTCCAGCCTTACTTTCTACAATATTCCCTGCATAGATACTTTCTTCAGCAACAGTGTGTTCTAGAAGCACTTACGCATGTCTTCAACAAAGGTATTTTGCTTGAACAATTGCACAAGTTGTGTCCTGTGTTATGACCTAACCTGCGAAAACTTACTCTGTATAAGAATCTTACTTTACTTTTTTCAATACATTAGAAATCCTGAAGTTCAAGATGTCTTATCAGTAATACTTAAAAAATAGCATCTTCAAGTGTTATAAACAAAATGATGTATTTTCAAATTAACAGATATTCACAAAATTGATTTAAATCACACCACTATTGGGTGGACACTCACACTTGCAGATGAGAAATGAGCTGCCCCACAGTGATCTCTTCTGCTATCTTCTGATACAGAGTCTGACTGTTTAGCACCATACTTTCGAGAATGGCTAGGGATCGCTGGAGAATGGAGACATCTACCATAGGCTGGCTCACATACCCTGCAATCTAAAACCAGACAAAGCAGCAGATCAACAGGTGCCCGTCCAGGAAACCTTGTGATGTGAACGACCTGTCAAGGAAGACACAGCTCAGAAAGCTGGGTGCACCGTGCTCTCAATGAGTACTCAGCTTCTCAGTCATTTTGCAGTTCCTGGAAGCTACATTAAAGCATGAAAAGAAATAGCATCATTTACCCCCTTTAACTCACCTGTTTGATGAAGGTGATTGAGACCATGTCCCAGGAGACAATACCATGGTCCATGAGCTCCAAGAAGGCAGTCAGGGTGAAAGCCAACATCTCACTGTAACTGAGAAAATGAAGAATGGGGTTACAAGAGATCTGGTAGCAAGGTTTCAGAAAGCCTGTCCAAGCTGAATAAGCTGGACAAGAGAAAAATTTTACCAACTTCTCCTAATAAAACAGGCCACAGTTTGGCACTGGGGAAGAAATAAAGTAGTCATATTTATGAAGATAATGTTTTTTGTAGTATCATACTTAATGTTTTGAGTATGTTTATATCATAAAACATGCAAAAATCTTTAGAAATTAAGTCATTCTGTAACCATTGGGACCTGGCTTGAAACAAAATGAAAGCACAGCATGAACTGCGGAAAATTTAATACATAACCACAGGACAGAAAGGTAAAAAGACTGAGGGAAAGATTGATAAACATGCTGAAAACATGTTAGTTGCTAATATATGAGGAAACAGAAGACCTATAAATGTTACAACAATAAATTATCATGACTTTAAAAGTGCTTTCAATGAAACAGAACAACTACAGTGGAAAAGCCAAGTGCATCAAAGTTCGCCATGAATATACTTGGGGAAACTTCCAGATCAGTGTTTGAGGGTTCTTTTTTTTCAGGGTTTTTGTTTGTTTGTTTATTGTCATGGTAATACAGCTACTTATTTGAGTTTCTGTTCCAGAATCCTGGAATACAGGAAACTTACTGGGACAGAAGCTTGGTCCCGCTCTCCACAAGTCGTGTCAGTACTGTAATCCCTTCCATGTTGATGAACTCTGTGGCAAAGGTCACATCAGCTGAAAGTTTAGCCAGTTCCTTCATGGCATCCAGTCGGGCTTCCATACTGTGTGATTGGATCCTGTCCATCAGCTGGCGAGCTGCCCTAGACTGGGAGGAAAGAGGAATCATGCCAAGTAACAGACTAGTCACCTGCAGACTGAGCTCTGCCAGCAACAGCTTTCCATCAGGAATCCATGAATGGGCAGAGGGAGCACAGCGAGGGAAGAGAAATACCAGCAATGACAGGATAAGTAACAGCAGTCAGCAAGTCTAAGATAGACTAAAAAAAGTTGCACTCAGCAACAGTTACAGCCAAGCAGAAGGTGAGTAAAATGCTTTTTACATGTTAGAGTAAATGCTTGCTTTTGTTCTCAGTGAGGTGAATGGAGGTGGATATAGAAACATGGAGTGAGACCATTAAAGAAATACAGTGTTAAAAAAAAATCTCAGACGTTCAAAGAGAAGCACAAGTGCATTTGGTGTATGCACACAATATTCTGTAAAATTTTGTCAATGATATCCTCTCAACCACCTCTTGCACAAATAACTTCTCCCTTTTCTATTCACTCTCAGCTATATGCCATGACACTTGCACAAAAAAGGTTTAAGAATTTCAGTGAAAAGGAAGCTTCAGCAATCCTGCAAAAGACAGCTGTTGAGGTCACAATAGCAGGAATTCACAAGGAACAACCCACTCTGCATCAAATTTGCCTCTTAACTTCAGCATTAAATCATCAGTACTATTTACTACTTTCTGACTAATAATACTGACTGCATCCATACAGAGAACGTATTTGTCAGGTGCTTTGTAATACACTAGTCTAGGAAATGCAATAAAAGGGTAGAATTTATTACAGAAAGTCCTGTCAAAGGGCAAAGTATCCAAACAAAAGATACACACCACAACCAGGAAGGAAAATAAGAGTGTGCACCTCACTGTAGGGAGAAAGAAAAGCGGAGGTAAGAAACAGCCTGTCATATGAGGATAGCTACTGAGAAAAAGGGATGCGAGGAAGCATTTACCGGGGAGACTGCCAGCTGTAGGATAGTTCCATTCTTGATGTCACAGCGAGTCTGAAAGGAAACATAAAACTTCAAACCACTGGAAAGTGCAGGGAAAGGAATGCAACTGGATCTACAGTGCACATAAGGGCTCCTGTACCACACAACCCTACCGAGGGCATTGAGTCACTGGGTCCTTGCATCTATGGGCATGCAGAGGGAGAAGCGCAAGGCTCCTCAGTTGAATGACACCATTCAAGTCAGAGGTTTTTTTTGATAGAAGAGATGCTGCCCCTCAAGGATTAGTGACAATATTGTTCCATGACACTGGTCCAAGGCATTCTGCACTCTTGCCCAGGACATCAGCAAATTGCTACCTCTCACACTGACCTGCTCTGTGATGTACAGCTGAGGACCATCAGCATACCGCAGGGTGTAGTATTCAGGGTTTGGCAATGACCACCTGGCAGAGGGAGAAGAAGATTACGTAAACTTCTTCCTCCTCTTTCTTCTTATTCTCAATTAGGAAGAGGAGCTTAACCCCAGAAGGGCTGAAAAGAACCTTTGAGTAAAGCTTTAGCATGGGAAATTAGGTCTCCCAAAGAGGAGAAAGCAACTTTCTCTTGAGAGGAAAATGGGACTTCAGCCCGCTCTAAGTTAAGGTCTGTAAAATTGCTGATGAGGCCTGCTCTTCACAAACAGCAAGATGGGCCAATCTTCAGAGGCACTGACCTGAGCAGCATACATATGCACACACTCAGAATTGAAATAAAGATGCAAAGCCTTCGTTTTCCAGGAGATCCTTCCTGATTTAAACCCTGGCCCATTCCATAGCCAAACCCAATAGCGTGCAGCATGGATCGTGCCAGCGGCACATAGACAAGCCACAGATACTTTCTGCATTACACCAGCAAGATCTGTCAGGGTGACAGACTTTCTCCAAAAGGGTTCCCAGAGAACTACTCACCCATCACAAACCTCCTTGATGATGGATGCAAGAGGCCTTTTCTAGAACAGAAAGAGAGAGTCCTCAGTAGCCTAGTTCTCAAGTAGAAAGAAATACTGCCCATTTCTACACTTCCCACATTCCGGTATCACAGTTCAGGCATTTTCTCCTCCATCTGGTTACCAGGTCTCACCTGATCTATTTCCAGCAGCTGGGCATTGGCACCTGGCCACTCAACAGCTACTTTCACAATGTCCGAAGGTGGTGGCATTGCTCCAGATGCCTTTACAACAGCATACAACCCACACCTGCTAAGAGAAAGGATAGTGAGCAGCTCTGAAAACTCTCAATTGTTACATTGCATTGTACCAGAGATCAAGGCCTCACACTAAAAAAGCACATAGTGAAATTGAATACCCAACCTTATAACCTAAGGAATACTTCTGAGAGCTTGCTGGGGTACTCACACAGAAAGGAGAGTGGCTCTGATCAGCAAAGCCCTATCTGCTACCCCCTCTCTGTACTGCCAGGTCAGTTTACAGGACTAGTAAAACAAGAGCTCCTCTGACTCAGCTACTGTCTGTACGCGAGGGAGGGAACATGCAGGCCAGGCAGCCTCCCTCCCATGGGCTGGTGTTTACTGATGCCCCATATTTCTGAGATACCTTAATCCACTCAGGATACCCAAAGAGGCTCCTAGGCAGAGTTGCAGCACTTAGCTTTATCCCAAGTCCCTTCCTATAACATCATAAATCCAAAACATGAATATCCATCGCAGAAGAAAAGTTAACTCAGCATTTGCTCTGAAGGTCTACCTTCCACTCCTTTATCTGCCTTAGAACATAAGCTTGTGTTCAGGGTTTGGTCCCAGACAGCTGTCAGACATGGTGGTTTGTGCTTCATCTGGTAGTAAGCGGCTGCAAAGAAACGTACTTGTTCAGTTCTTTTTTAATCCTCTCCTGGCTGGAGTGAGTAGCCCTGCTCTCTCCCACAGCACCAAAGAGAAAGTCACATGGGAGAGAGACCACCCTCCCTGAGGACTTCCCACAGATCAGGAAAGACCAAGCAGCTGCAGAGATACCTGGCCCAGGAAACTGAACTACGTGACTGTCCTTGAAAATGAAACTTCTATAAAATTAGTTGAGTCTACCACAAAAGCTGGGTATGCCTGGTCAGGATAGAATGTTGACCAAGAAATACACTGACAATCTCAATTAATGTAGCTCATATGCCACTTCGTTCCCTCATAGAGACTGGTATCGCTGCATGGAAAGACATGAAACTCAGGTGCACTGATGTTTCCCTGCACTTGTACATACACAGACCTCTTTATAAACCCCCTGATAAAGTCACAGACCCCTGTGACTGTCTTCTCACTCCAGTTTAGGCAGCTTCCTCACCTAGACTAACAGTACTATGATCTCCTGGTGCAGGCTTCTGAGATACCGCCCCTGCCTGCTGAAATTGAGGATGCAGGATGCAAGTTTAGCATTTCTTTCATAGCAGCTCCTGGAAATGCTCAATGTTATCACTGCAGCTACCAAGTCTCCACCAGATCAGACATACTTACTTCACAATGAAGGTACTTGATGCAGAGGAAAATCAGCCATTCCTCTGTTAAACCAAGCACTGTTTATCATGAGAAGCCCTTCTGAAGCTGCCTTGATCAATTTATTCTCAGCATGTGTATGGTCTTTGCAGTTCCTGCAGGAATCCAGGAAGCCTGAACTCCAAAGCCATCTGGGGCTTCAGCCAATTCAGAAGTGAGACTGGTATTGCATATGCACAGCAACACCATCCTCCTCCATGCTTTACAACAGCCAGACTTTGTCCACTCTACCATTCCACCCTCAGATAATATCTGGCATGCCAGATTAGGAATTCCATGATATTTTGAAAATGCACAGCTTACCTCAAGAGCTGGCTACAGTCAGTATTCCTCTGGCCTTCTCTCCTTTTTAGCATCAATCCCAAGAGCAGCTTGTTTTCTTAAAACCCATAAAATGACTGTAAGACTAAGCACATCACACGGAAAAGTCCCAGTCAAGTTAGGTTTGCAATGAAGATCTGGCCTCAGAATAGCAACAGACTCAGTGCCTTAATCAGGTTCAGCAGGTCTTAGGGGTGATAATACAAAAGCATTTGTATGACTCCTATCACACAAAATTGCAAGTTAGAGTCAGGGAGTTTTACATGCAACACCTGATATTTTACTTCCTAATCCCGCAGGAAAGAAAACCAAGCCTTATCCTGCCTCAAGATTCACTCTGGATAAAAATTTTACCACTCTCATCTTGACAATGAACAGGAAAGCCTGCCCTTCAGAAAGGGTCCATCAGGTAAAAACTCCTGTTTGGACAAGCAAAGATTACACAAAGGAAGACTGCTCGTATGAGAGGTCAATTAAATCAGTGTTTCAAAGAAGCCTTCAAAGCCAACAGAGCTAAATCACAGACAGCACAGTGTATGCTGTCCTATGGAAACATGGTCCCCAAATCCCATGAGCATGGGCTAACATGCCCTTTCTTCACAAAATTTGATTGCCAATGTTCTATTCTCTTACTGCAATACAGAAACATATAACTTACTCTTTGTTAGGAGAGACCTCATAACTTGCAGCAAAGTATGTCCTCAAGAGGCCTCTAACCCTGAAGGCACATACAGCTGCTGGTGCTATTTTCATACCCTTTACAACCAGTAAATTGGGCTCTAGTCCTTTCTTCTACACCTATCCTGAACCAAACTATCTTCTTGTCCAAAGTAATCTAGGAATTCAGGCAATAAAGCGTAAGGAACCCAGGAGCAGAATAGCACTGTAGCTCACTGCCTAAGCCGCACAAGGCACTAAGGCTTCTGCATACAGACAGGAACCAAGAAAGCTGAATCAATGTACTCTGTAGCACTGCCCTAGTAATTTGGAACACACCCAATCCTTCTGTCTCACAAAGAGGTAGAAGAACCTAATAAAACTATGAATTGGTTTTCCACACTTCTTTAATCACACATGCAAAAGAAAGAAATAAAAAATTATTTAGACTTTCAAATGTCTTGCAGCAATAGCTCAAAAGAGGCATAATTTATCTCTAAATCTTTAAGTCACTACGGTAATTGCTAGTATACAAGCAGTAGGATGGCTCTGTACAAACTCCCCAAAGTAGCCACTTTGCACAACCCCAGAACTGCAGGTTTACATTCTACATGTAGTCTAGAAACAGACAAACAGTTCCCAAGTGGTATTTGATTTCCACTCACTGTTCTGCATTTAGCACTTCACACTAAACCATGCCACCCAAGACTCTGTCCAACCTGGCCTTGAACACCCCCAGGGATGGAGCATTCACAGCTTCCGTGGGCAACCCATTCCAGTGCCTCACCACCCTTACAGTAAAGAATTTCTTCCTTATATCCAATCTAAACTTCCCCTGTTTCAGTTTTATCCCGTTACCCCTTGTCCTATCACTACAGTCCCTAATGAAGAGTCCTGCCTCAGCATCCTTATAGGCCCCTTCAGATACTGGAAGGCTGCTATGAGGTCTCCACACAGCCTTGTCTCCTCCAGGCTGAACAGCCCCAACTTCCTCAGCCCATCTTTATACTGGAGGTGCGCCAGCAAATGCACTGTGAAGAGACAAGGCTCAAAGATTGCTTGAGTACAAACAACTGAATCTGGAATTCTTCATTAAAATATCCATAATTAGCATCTAATTACCACTTTTCCCTTCAGCCTCCAGCAGTATGGTCACAGCCTTTTTATTTGTACTGCAACATGCAACGTAAGTTTTCTGTGAGGACTACAAGGAAAAGTACTTCACATGCCAAAATAAAGATGTCCAGATTACTATAGATGTAAGCTTTTACAAATACCTAACTTGTCATCTTCCTTGTAAAGAACATGCATCACTCCACAAGAGAAGTGCACATTAAAACATTGATACTATGGAAAATTCTTCAGAAATCATAGAACCATTTAGGTTGGAAAAGACTCTTAAGATCGAGTCCAACTTTAAAAACTAACACTGCCAAGTCCACCACTAAACCACGTCCCTAAACACCATATAAACAGAAATAAAGTCCCTTGTTTCATCAAAAAAGTACTGCAGAGGGTAGCCCACAGCTCCTAGAGGCAATGCACTCTACGTGCAGCTTCCCCATATACTTGCCACTGAAAACCAACTACACTGTGATTCATTACCTTCAGATCTCAAAAAACGCTTTCAGCTGCATGCAAACTCAAAAAGTAACTCATCATGATAAGTTAGACTATTTCTGCCCAAAATTTCTTCCATAAGTAAGCACCTACTCATCAGACACTCTGAATCAAAAAACCCTTTGAAGCAGCTTTCCAGAAGAGGACAAATACAGAGAGTACTTCAAGTTAGCATGTTAACACAAGGTTGTCTGTCAAAAGTGGTTTTTGAAAAGATTTTTGCATGGCTGCAGACAAGAGAGGTGACAGAGATTGAATTTTACAATGATATTTTGCAGTGCACCTGTGGTGTATCTGATAAAATAACTGTTGGAAAGTTCTTGGGGAGAAGCATAGGCTGCCAGTTTGCATCATCGGGATTATCGTTTGCTTACGGGTCGCTCCGCACATTCTTCTCAACAACAGCACATAAGTAATTTTCACAGGGAAAGAGCAGGCAAGCTGAAATACATTAAAGATCAATTTACTCTGCTTCTACAGAGTAAGTTCCTTCAAACAAAGCAGTGGTGTGGGGGTAAGCTGCAAGACAAGGAGAAATCAGCAGAGCCACTAATAACACACCATTCAAGAGACTTCTGAGAAGCTGCAAGCTAAGGCAACTAGAGTACTTAAAACAAAATTTCCTTAGTCACAGACTCAATCTTCTTTTCATTACAGATAGAGAACAAAGTGTGCTGCACACAGAATGAAAATGAGGATGAAAGAACATTCCATGAAAAAGAATAGCTACCTGGTAGAATCCCACAGTTAACAAGCAAATAGCTGCAGCTTCTGAAACCTGTAGATGTGACAAAACATCCTGATCAGCTCTCCACAAGCCAAACAGCTGGAACAGATGTAGTAGAGACACTAACTGGATAAGTGTGCAAAGACAGTTTCCTTGACTGAGAAGCATCAGAGGGCAGCAGACCGCAGAGTGCAACCTGAGGATTACATACAGCTTTCTATGTTACCTCATAAAGCAAACAAAGAGAAACATACTTTACTAGACAAACAAAAGAACCAGGCAAATTTTCCATCTCTGGAATCCTATGTATGTTCCTCCAAAGGCCTTCCGCTGCTGCATTTTGGCTATAAAACACTAAGCCTATAATACTGGATTGTCACCTTGCACATTCCACCACAGCTAGGCAGAGACAGAAAGTGAGCAACAGGCAAATAGAGAGAACCGCTCTTTCACTGTTAGTCAGTGAGGCGAGCTGAAAGCATCCTTAGACCAAAGCTCAATTTAAAACGCTAAACGATTGCTTTCCTGAGGAAGCGCTGCCTGCTCACCTCCCGAGCAGCCGCGAACCGCACCCTGAACGGCCCGACCGCGGCCCCTCCCCAGTCTCCGCAGTGGGCCCCGCACACCCAGTGCACCGCGGCTCCAGCAGCCGCAGAACGGCGGCAACTGCGGAGGCTAAGACGGGCGCAACACGGGGCAGGCGACCTCGCGGAAGATGGCCCTACGCCAGGCCCTCCCGGCACGACGGGCCACCACAGGAAGGACCGCGGGCGCGGAGACGCAATGGGCCCGGGAAAGCAGCACCGGCGCCTGGACCCACTAGACAGCGGATAGCGGTGTGCTGCCCAGCCCCCGGCGGGCTCCGGGCTCCCCGTCCCCTCCTACCGCTCTGCGCTCACCCGGCCCCACCACGGCCGCTCCGCGCCCGGCCGGCCGCCCGACAGCTTCGGCGGCGCCCCCCCAGACGCCGCTGGCCACTGGTGCCGCAGGCTGCCACTCAGCCGCCTCGCCACCGATTGGCCGCAACACGCGCGTCACGCGCCAGCTGCCATGGAAACCACGGGCGGAAGGCCCCGCCCCAGCGCGACGCAGGAGGAAGCTGCCGCGGGTTGCCCCGCGACCAGACGTCCTGCCCCCTCCGGCAGCCCGAATGAATCGCGGTAACCGAGCCTCCCGGGCACCCGCGCCCCGCCGCTCCTTCGGGGCCGCCGCGGGAGAGCTCACGTCAGTTCCCCGTCCCAACGGTGCCCCGCCTCGGGAACTGGCTGCGACTGCCCAGGACCGGGTATCCACCGGCATCCACCGGCTCATGCAGCGCAGCGTTCCTGCCGCTCCGCCGACCACCGCGCCCGGAGCTGGCAGGGAGCACCGGAGTGGTGGCGCGGCCGCGCGCAGGGCCGCAGCTCCGCCTCCGCCCGCCCCGCCGGCAGGCGGCCCCTCCGACCAGCTCCGCCCCCGGAAGTACGTCAAACACGCGCCGGAAGGGCCGGGCTGAGCTGCCGCGTGCTGGCGGACGGAAGCGGCTTGTGCGGCGCGCAGGATCTTCCGGCGGAGCGGGCGACACCTCGGGAGCGGCGGCGGCGGCGGCGGCGGGAGCGTGGGGGTTGCAGCCATGGTGAGCTGCGCGCCGGCGGGCGGCACGGGCCGCGCAGCGCCGGCCCCCGGTGTAACCGCGGTGTCTTGCAGACGGTGGGGAAGAGCAGCAAGATGCTGCAGCACATCGACTACCGCATGCGGTGCATCCTGCAGGACGGGCGCGTCTTCATCGGCACCTTCAAGGCCTTCGACAAGCACATGAACCTCATCCTCTGCGACTGCGACGAGTTCCGCAAGATCAAGTGAGCGGCGCGGGTCGCGCTGGGAGTCCCAGGCGCTGCCTCCCGGTACCGGCTGCCTGCGGCGAGCGGGCCAGCAGCGGGCAGGGTCTGCTGCCCCCTTGTGCACCTGCAGCCGTGGGTTTAGCCTCGTCTGTCAAATCCCCAAACCACCGAGGCTCGACGGACATTTTAAATTATTTCTTAATAAGCGAATTATACCTTTACATCATGCCAACAGTTAGTGAACAGTTGAGATTATGAGGAAAAAATCAGGGAGATAATGCACATCTTGTGTTTAGACTCGTCTAGTTTGAGGCATATAAAAATGGGTTTACAGTAGGTTCTCCTCTTGGCAGTAGCCTACTTATATATTCCATTGCAAATGCAAAGAGTAGCTTTGGGTTTTGTTTGGTTTTTGACCTCTGACTTGTGATGTTTTCTTTCTCTTCTTACCAGACCTAAAAATTCCAAGCAGCCGGAGCGGGAAGAGAAGCGAGTCCTTGGTCTTGTGTTGCTGCGAGGAGAAAACCTAGTGTCCATGACAGTTGAAGGACCACCTCCGAAAGATGTAAGGAGAATGAGCACAGAACTAAGGAGAAAGGGAAGGGATGTCTGATAAATTTGCTGCCTTGCAGAAGGATGCTACTACAGTGTTGTCCTGCACTTCTAGATGCTATTGTGACCAGGTCCAACAAATTTTGGCTGTAGGAAGTTGTCCAATTAATGCCCAAGCCCACAAAGAGATAGGGCATTAATTGGATAGAGGAAGTCTGTGAGCATCTCTAGGATCTGAGGATTTCTTTGTCAATAATGTTTCTTTTGGGGGGTCTGTTTTCAGACTGGAATTGCCCGGGTACCTCTTGCTGGAGCTGCTGGAGGACCAGGAGTTGGGAGAGCAGCGGGCAGAGGAGTACCAGCTGGTGCACCCATGCCACAGGCTCCAGCAGGATTAGCTGGCCCTGTCAGAGGAGTGGGAGGACCATCTCAACAGGTTAAGTGCTATGACCCATTAAAATTGTTTGGTATACTCTGGGGTGGCTTTTAATTCGTTGTACCAAATATGATGCAAGAAATTGGTGGAGGAACTGTACCTTTAGTTTCTATTACCAGGGAGTTTGAACCTGGCAAGGCTTTTTTTGGTACTAGATCCCCCTAGGAACTCTGTTTTGTATGATGGAAGATGAGGCTTGAAAAGTGTAGCTTCTCGCATGAAATTCAAGTGTTATCCCTTGAATTGTATTACAGGGTTTTAGCATTATTCAATACATTAAAAGGGGAGTAGCATAATTTATAAAGGGGTAATAATGAATTTTGCCTATCTTTTCAGTATTAATGTAAAGCAGATGTTGTGCTGTTTCTTTGTGAACTTCTGTTTTGTTTGCAGGTGATGACACCTCAGGGTCGTGGAACAGTTGCAGCTGCTGCTGCTGCAGCCACTGCAAGCATAGCAGGAGCCCCAACTCAATATACACCAGGGCGTGGAGGTCCTCCCCCACCCATGAGCAGAGGAGCACCTCCTCCAGGTAAGAATCGCTCTATAGAGTGGGGCAGCAAGGAGCGTGTGTTATGTGGCAAAACTGGTGATAAAAAGATGTTTATCAAGTCTGCTCAAGAGCTGGTATTATGGATGATTTTTCTGATATCCAACTAGTGCCTTGAATATTCAGCTGGGTTTATATGTTTATTCTTTCTCTAAGGAATGATGGGACCTCCTCCTGGCATGAGACCACCTATGGGCCCACCAATGGGAATGCCACCTGGCCGAGGTGCTCCTATGGGAATGCCCCCACCAGGCATGAGACCACCACCCCCAGGAATGAGAGGTGAGTGGAGGTTATCTTAAATGCCTAGAAGCAGCTGTAACATAAATGTCTGAAGGGTGGTATGTTCTAGTGCCCTAGCTCTGGTAGTTGTCAATAAATACCTCAATGCAATAAAAAGGGTCCCTAAGGCCACTTTGAGCATGGTGAAGAAAATGTTTCTGGTTTGGCTTTTCTGCTTATTTCCTTTTCACTACTCAACTCTTTGCTTTATTCTCAGGACCCCCTCCACCTGGCATGCGTCCACCAAGGCCATAAGCTACCCTATAACATACCTTAAAACTGTGGGAAGACCAGTTAAGGGAATGTACCGAGCAGTACCGCCTCTCAGAACCTTGCTATGTATATTTTAGATTTGCTGCTTGTGAAGTTTGCCTTTTTTAATAAAGTTCGAAAACCCTGGACTTCACTGGTCTATTTCAGGAGTGGAGCTGTTATTATTCCCTGCTGTGCTTTGGTCACCCCAGAAGAAGAGGGGGTTTGAGGCAAAAAGCTCAGTCTGTAGTGACAGCTCAGATGTTAACAGTTGATCTGGGCCATTTAAGTCTATTTCTTATGGGAATTAAAACATATGCATGTAAATTTATTAAGGCTGATGGAGGGGAGGGGGAAATGTTGGGGTGGTGGAAATTATAAAAATTCAAAGAAAGGGTTTTAACACTTCACTGTTCTGAATTCTCACAGTGGAACAACTACAGTGGTGGCTGTATTAGTGTCATGGTTTAAGCCCAGCCAGTAACTCAGAACCACGCCACCCCTTGTTCACTCACTGACTTCCCCAACTCCCAGAGGGATGAGGAGGAGAATGGAAAGAATGTAACTCCCATAGGTTGAGATAAGAACAGTCCAGTAACTAAGGTATAACATAAAACCATCATCATTATCAATAATAATGATAAGGGAAATAACAAGGGGAGAGACTACATTAACTACATACAATAATGTAAACCAGCCTGCATTCTGGTTGTTGGCTTCACTTTATAGCTACTTTCTTTTCAGTAAGGAGGGAGCTGTCTGCCTGCCCCCTCCTCCCCTTTTGAAGATAATCCTTTCTTCTGCGAGCAGTCTCTTTGAGTTGTTTTAGTTTCATAAAGCCATTGTTTCAGAAATAGGCTCTTAACTGTGGAAATCCTTTTCAGCCAGATTAATTAATCAAGACCACAGAACTACATGAGCAAAGCACTATGTGCTCCAGGATTTGCCCTAAAGACAATTTGACTTTCATGAACTAGAAGTATGCTAGAAAGACGTAACACATCCCAGCTCTCAATTGCTCTAGCTATTCTATAAGCAGAGGAAATGGTTTAGGGGGAAAAAAAAAAATCCTTTATTGCATGGTCTGCTGAAGACGTTTTCACACAGCATCTTCAAACAGGTATTAACAAACATCCCAAAGCTATTCCAGAACTTTAAGAAAAACTATTGAATTTTACTGAAGTTGTCTCCTTGCAGTACAAATATAGCACATCTGATATACCCATTTGGTAATGGCCAACAGTTCTTACTTTCTCTTGTACCTGAAAGAGAAGATACTTGAAATTACATTCCATCAGCCCAACTGATTGATAGAAAATGCTCAGTGCTGTTCCTTATCGAGGCAATGCTCTCTCACAGTAACAGCACATTCCTAGGCTTTTAAGGCAGTATCCCTGATTGCCCCAGTGTCAGACCTATAGTAAGACTGCACAACCAACCAACGCTTTAAGCAAGGATGTTTAAATAATCACAAGAAGATGAAAGAGCAGGGGGAAAAAAAATCTTGAATAAGCAAGTAAAAGGAGCTATACCTGGACTTGGATTTGAAGTTTCCTCCTTTCCTATGCTGAGCCATACCCAAGCGTTTTCGATCTTCATATGACGGGCTTTTTATAAGAGAGGAGAGAGGGGGAGGTAAGATAAAAAACACTAAAGTACATCAATAGCACAGGTACATATTGTGACACTCCCTTCTCTGCTCTGCCCACCTTTTCCCCCAATATCCCTCGAAGTATCCCTGAGAAAGTCCAGAGATGCAAAGAAAAAAATTCCCACCTACTGAAGTGTGGACCATGTATTACTGTAAGCCATTACCCAGCTCGGTACTGCTGCAGTGCCCTTCTGCTCGTGTTGGTGAGCTCTTCGTCAAACACAGACACTTTTTTCTTCCTTTTGAGGCCTAACAGAGACAATAGTCAGAACGTTCACTGTAGAGAGATGGCCACAGCATCACCTTGTTTACTAGAGCCCAGTAG
Organism: Lathamus discolor; assembly: GCF_037157495.1. Lineage (NCBI taxonomy): Eukaryota > Metazoa > Chordata > Aves > Psittaciformes > Psittacidae > Lathamus > Lathamus discolor. The sequence goes on along the minus strand of NC_088894.1, from coordinate 105,418 downwards.
CCTTGACCACATGGTTATCCTAACCATCAGGAAAAGCAAACATGCACCCTGGCCAGCACCTGTAGCCATTCTTTCACAGATCAGTGTCTCCCTCTAAACAAATTCATTTGGTTTACTTGTTTGTAGCAAAGTAAGTGACAAAAGTAAATCTCCACCTGCTGGTACTGCTGCTGGTTCCTCTTCTGGCAAGACTCTGGCTCGCTTTGCTCGGCGATTCCTTTTTGCCAGCCGCTCAGCATACATTTGAGATTTCAAGATTTCAAACTGTGACCTCTCCTCTGGCTGAAAGGTGTTAAAATACAAGTTTGCAGGGAGGTGAGGTTTTGCCAAGCAAAACTAGGATAGTCCACCCAAGTTCTTGCTTGTCCATAAATATACTCACTGTCATTTGGACTTTTTTCTGTCTGTCCTGCATAAATTTCTTCCTTTTCTTTTTGCCTCGTAATGCTAAGTCAAACTCCTGCAGGGCTTTAGCCACTGGAGAGGTAAAGAAAAACATAGAATAAAGAACCTCTTAAAGTACAAAGAAGAGTCCAGTTGTAGCTATGGAATTTAAAATGGCAGCAGTGTCAATGACTCACATTTCTCTTTCTTCCTCTCCTCGCGGGTCTGAAACCAACTCCGCTCCAAACCCTCACTCGCAGTCTCTTGCCTTCCTGTCTCCAGCTGCTTCTTTGCCTTATTGATCTGAGATAATTCAGGCAAAAAGTGAGCTCATGGTGGATAAAAAAGATCTTTCTTTTCTAAAGTAGGCAGGTTAAGTACATTACAGCAACCTCCAGATCCTTAAAAAAGTAAGGTAAAAAGAAGTAATGCCTAAATCAAAGCTTACCTGGGCCTCTGACTGCTGCATCTCACGTTCCTCACGTTCCAAGCACAGAACTGCATAAACATCTTTCTCTAGATTCTCAATCTTCTCTCGAAATTTTAGTATGACATCTGAGAACAATACAGCATGAACATTAGAAGCAGCTCATGTAAGTCCATCGTATTTTTCAGTACATCTCTCAGTGTCCCTCTGTACCACAATATTCCCTGTGTACTGCTTGCTTTTTACCTCAGTGAAGTGTGTACCTTGAGGGAGAATTCTGGCTTTCACTGGGGTTTTGGCAGTCTTCACGATATCCTTCAGCATCTTGCGCTCTTCCTCACCCACAAGTGAAACTGAACGACCAGCCCTGCCTGCTCTTGCTGTCCGACCCACTCGATGAACATAGTGCTTAATGGTGTTTGGCATGGTAAAATTGATTACCTATAGCAGGAAAACTGTTAGTAGGGAAACAACATTAAAGGAATCATTAAAAAGCTCAACATTGCAAATACTCACTGTTTTAACACCTTCAATATCAAGTCCACGTGCAGCCACATCTGTAGCTACCAAAATATCAATCTGCTCATCCTTAAAGCGCCTGAGCAGAGATAGCAAATGCATTAGCAATTAATACAGCCATCCGTTTCTACCCCAAGTATTCTACCTCCTAAATTCTCTTTTGCCTGTGACTGCCAAAATAAGCCTGCTAATACCTGAGTGCTTCCAGACGCTGTGCCTGAGAGAGGTTCCCATGAAGCTCACCAACCCGCAGACCCATCAGCCCCAGTAGGATGTGCATACGGTGAGCTTGCTTCTTGGTCTGGGTGAAAAGCATCACATGATCTGGGAAGGTTCGAGTCAGAAGAGCTGAAAGAAAGTCTTCTCAGGAGCCTACTTCACAGTCACCTGCTGATTCCAGCTTTTCTTTGCTCATCACTAACCTGATACAATGGCCTCACGATCCCCCTCTCGGTTGGGTCTGATTCGGATAAATTCCTGCCGCAGGAAAGGGGCAACATCTGTGTTGCTGTTCACAAAAATTCGAATGGGATTTTTCAGGGAAACAGAAGCCAAATCTTTCACCTAGCAAAACATTAAGAGAAAAAAGTTCCCATAATCTCTGGTAAAAGATTACACAAAGCTGCATTCAACTTGCTGCCACAATAAAGTCTCTCAGCAGCCTATCTTACCTCCTCCGTCATTGTGGCAGAGAAAAGCATTGTCTGACGGTGGTTGGAGCACAACCTGATAATTTCCTTCATCTGTTCCTCAAAGTATTCATCCAGCATCCTACACAGGAGAAAAACAGCAATGTAAGGCAGCTTCATTTGATTCTAGCTAGAAACATTTCTTAAGGCAGGGCAACAAAGACTGCCCTATATTATGGGAAATGGAAAGCAGGAGACTACCATCTCATTTTTCACTGCTGACCTGCTTAGCTTACCTGTCTGCTTCATCCAAAATCAGCACCTCAACACTGCTCAGATGAAAAGAAGGGCAGTTGTGGAGATGATCAATCAGTCGCCCAGGGGTGGCAATAAGAATGTCTGGCCCAGAGCGCAGAGCTGCTTCCTGAGTCTTCACATCTAGGCCACCTGAAAGAGAGCGAACATGGACTACTGACTACCTCATCAGGATGCACAGATGCAAATTGCCTGAGGAATGGGAAACAATTCAGATTAAAACCACATTCACAGTAAGAAGTGACTCCACCTTTTCTTTCTCAGAAACCAGCAAGTAAAAAGCGTGGCACAGTATTAGAAATAAGATTTTAAACCACAGTACACCCACTAGAGGTGTACCTGCAATAACCATACAGTCTCCAGTTTCACAACAGTGCAGCAGTTTATACTGAGCTGTACAGTTCACCTGACCAACTTAACACTCACCTACAGCAAGACAGGTTGTGACGCTGCTGAACTGTGCCAGCTGTTTTGTGACAGAGTGCACCTGTATACCCAGTTCTCGTGTTGGCACAAGAACCAACACCCTTGTTACTGGAGCCTGGCGAGGCTTATAAATCAGGCGTTCCAAGACAGGCAAGATGAAGGCAGCTGTTTTACCTAAGGAAGAAGAGTAAGAATTACCAATTATTGTGAATATCTAACTTTTGATGTTTTCCTGTGCCCTGCTCAACCCCCTACCTGTCCCAGTGGCAGCACAGGCACAAATATCCTTCCCCAGAAGACCCACTGGGATACAAGCCTTCTGAATTGGAGTTGGTTGCTTGAAGCCAAGAACTGTGATTGCCTACAAAGGACACAGAGCAATTAAATTCTGCCTCTAATACAATCACACCTGGAATACTGTGCCCCGTGCTGGGCTCATCAGTACAAGAGACATGGACATACTGGAGAGAGTCCAGCAAAAAGACACAAACATTATGAAGGGACTGGAGCACCTCATGTACGAGGAAATGCTGTGAGAGCCACGACTCTTCAGCCTGGAGAAGACATGGGGAGAATCTTATCCACGTAGATATAAACAACTGAAGTGTCAGTGAAAAGAGGACAAAGCCAGGCTCTTTTCAGTGGTACCCCGTGACTGTACCAGAGGCAATGGGCACAAACTGGAAATGCTTTTTCACTGTAAGGGTGACTGAGTGCTGGCACAGGTTGCCCTGACAGGCTGCAGTCTCCATCCTTAGAGATACTCAAAAGCCATCATCTGGACATGGTCCTGGCCAACAAGCAATATGGGGCTCTGTCTGAGCAGAGGGTTGGATAAGATGACCTCCAGAGGTCCTTTCCAACCTCAGCCACTCTGTGATTTTGTGACAAGTCTTACTCAAGACAGTGTTAATACTCTGAAATCAAATAATGGTTTCCTTTGTTTGGGAATAATAGCTCTTAAAGGGCTATCAGACTAGCTCCCACAAAATTTCCTTTTCAGTGAGGCTGCAAAGAGAAGAGGAATTTGACAATTCTGATTGGAGTACAACATTCTTCAGAGTAACATGTAATAACTAAACTAGGTAAATACCTTTAGCAAAGGTCGTGAAAGATTCATGTCCTGGAATGACAAGTTATCATCATATTGAGACCCATCTTCAAAAAAGCTCCCTGCTTCCTAGAAACAGCAACATGACCACCACAACATGTTACCAGCAGGCTCTGGGCTGTTTTTTTTGAGTTCACTTTGTTAACCAAAGTCAAATTCCTCCACAAGAAACGGTGGAGAATGACCTAGTGTCACTCTGTTTAACACTTACTGTTTCTCCCTTTTTTGATCTCCTCCGTTCCTTCACTTTGACTGTATCTGCAGAGAGAGAGAAATATGATAGTAATTGACAAGCACAGCTAAACACATAACAAGATATGGCAATGACCATAATCTCTTTTTTTTTTGGTCTGAATGAGTTATTGAGGGAGAAGCCTCAGAAACAAGTACAGGCAGGCAATAGAGTAAAATGCTTGAACAAAATCAGAAGCAATATAACAGAAGGAAGATAACAAGTTCTTGCTCACTCCCAGCAAAATTTCACTACAGACTTTTCTCTAGTGAGCCAGGAGTCTGTCAGATTCTTGCCCCTCAACCATCTCCCTATGTACTGCTAATACCTGCTTTTGTGAAGATAGCTTCATCATCCAATAAACACTGAGACTCCACATCTTCTTCTTCATCCCTACTGAAATCCTCACACTCCCTCTTTTTTATTTGATTATCCTCAGTCTCCACATCTCCATCTCTCACTTTTGCTTGCTCAGCCTCTCTTTCCTAAGAAGAGATTAAAAAAAAAACAAAGGTTTTTAAAAATAAAGGATAAAAAAGAAACATCAATCCTTTGTGACTTCGGTTTGTTGCTATTATCAGCCCATTCATAGATCCATGGTTTTGCATAACTTTAGGCATTAACAATTCTGCATTCCCATCAGGTGTGGCTGCAAAACCACCTGAGGTCATGAGCTCAGGATGCTGTCAGAGCCTGTGCCCCTGGAGGGAACACAGTAGGAGGCCAAACCCATGCCAGTCTTTTCAGTAATGAGAGAAAGGGTCTGACCTGTAACTTCCTTCTCTGTCTCACTTTCTCAATCTTCTCATCCAGTGTCGTAGCTGCTCTCTAGGCAGAAAATCACAAGAGACCTGTAACAGATGCGTGGGAAAGCACGGGGCACTGTGCTTTGACACTGCGGCCCCAGCCTCAGGCCTCACCTTGCTGCGGAGGTGGCGCAGGGTCTCCGCCCACGAGCCTTCCCCACCGGCCTCCGCCTCACCAAAGACGAAAGCGGCGCTGAAGTCCCCGCCTGCTGGCCCGCGCCGCCTGGGACCCGGCGCCCGGGGCAGATCCTGTTGCAGCACCAGTGAGCAACGTCCGCAAGACGGTCACACCGGACCGCGCAGACCCCGGCCCCGCCTCGGAGCGATCCAACCCGACCCGACCCGACCCGACTCGACTCAACGCAACGTGGGCCAACCCAGCGCGATCCAATTCGAACCGGGCCCCTCACCAGCCAGTCCGGCCCAGCCCATCCTCGACCCAGGCAAGAGACATTGCCCGGCCCCACCTCCTCATCCTCGGAGTCGCCGGACTCGGGGTCCTGAGGCCCCGCGTCTCCCTCTGCGATGGTGCCCACCAGGCCCAGGCTCTGCAGCATGGCCGCAGCTAACACCTCCACTGCGAAACCGCTCCCGTCACCGTGTTCTGCCTACCAGGCATGCGCAATGGCGACCGACCCCGCGCTTGTGGGTGGGGCAGTGGCTGCCCCTCCCGGGCGGGACAAAAGTTGGGAGCAATGGGGCGGGGCTGCGGAGCGCCTGCGGCTGGTCCTGCACCGGCGGCCGATGGCGGAGCGCTGCCTGCCTGCCTGCCTGCCTGCCTGCCTGCCTGCCTGCCTGCCTGCCTGCCTGCCTGCCTGCCTGCCTGCCTGCCTGCCTACCGGCCTGCCTACCGGCCTGCCTACCGGCCTGCCTGGGCTCGGCTCGGCTCGGCTCGGCTCAACCGCAGAGTGCGACGCCGCAGGTGTTCGGGTGCCCTCGCTCTGCAGAGCTCCGGCTGCCCGGAAGAGGTGGTGTAGCGGTCTTCCGTTACCCGGAAGCGGACTTGACGCACAGTGCGTCGGTGACCGCAGGGGTGGGGTGTGCCGCTGGCCCCTCTTGAAGCCATGGAGGTTAGGGAGCCGCTGCTGGTTCTGCGCGGCGCGCTGCGGGCGGTGCTGGCACGGGTCCGAGGTGGGTTTTGGTGCCGAGTGGGGTCTGGGCCGAGCTGACTCTTCGCTGACTGAAGTTTCTTTCTGCCGTTACAGAGGGCGAACCGGGTGAGGGCCGTGAGCCGTTCGAGCTGCCCCTCTTCTGGGACGCGCTAGGTACGGGTAGGGGAGCGGGCCGGCGGTGGGCCGCGCGCGGCGTGGGCCGCTCAGAAGGTGCTGGGCTGGGTCAAGACCGGCGCGAGGCGGGCCGAGGCGCGGGTCTGCCCTGCGGGAGAGATCCCGGCGTGTTTTTGGCCACGGCCTTGGCACTTGCCCTCTACTGCAAGGCGCTGGCGTTGGTACAGCAGCGGCCAGTATCAGCTGGTACAAAACAAGCTACAAAGGGGCTTGGAGCAACCTGATCTAGTGGAAAGTGCCCCTGCCCATGGCAGGGGGGTGGAAATAGATGAGTTTTAAGGTGCCTTCCAACACAAAACAGTCTGTCATTCTGTGTTTTTGAAAACATTTGGTCTCAGTTAAAGCCTTACAGCATCCTGGTGAAGGTATCATGGACCAGGACACAAAATGTGGTTGTGGATGTCACTAGCAGTTATGTAAAAAAAAACATGGAATAAACATAAGAAAAATGTACTGTGAATTTTTTCTTTTTGTGTATTGCTTGGGAGGAAGAAACTATAATCAAGCAGCAGGGGAAGTAGCATCAGAGGTGTTGCTCATCTGGCTGCTCTGTTCTTTCATCTTTTACCCAAGTTACTTTCTGTTCTTTTGTTCCCATTGGATCTTTTCTAGGTCAGACATTCAAAGTAACATCACAGGAAGCTACAAAGCTGAGTCTGGCATTCTCAAGGCCTCCACTGACTTCTGCTGAGGTGAGTGAAAGCCCTCACAGAGTGAAATAGCAGTGTGTGTTTTGGTACCGCTTGGTTCATTTGACTAAGCAAACTCATCTGGTTCAGCACAAAAAAGGGATGTCTGTGTGGGCTATCCACTGTAGGGTGTATTAATGAAGTTCAGGAATTCTCCAGGAAACTAATTTCTGTAAATTAGGAAGACATACCGAATAGAAGTAATCTTGCATTCTTTTATTTAATATCTACAGCTGATTGCTGATAGATAAAGGATATTGGACAATACAGACCTTAGATCTAACTTTCCAGTACCTAAAGGGGGTCTGCAAGAATGCTGGAGAGGGACTGTTTACAAGGGCCTGTAGGGACAGGAAAAGGGGGTATGTCTTTAAATTGACAGAGGGGAGATTGAGATGAGGTGTTAGGAAGAAGTCCTTGGTATGAGGTTGGTGAGGCTCTGGCACAGGTTGCCCAGAGAAGCTGTGGCTGCCCCATTTGTGGCAGTGTTCAAGGCCAGGTTGGACGCAGGGTTTTGGAGTAGCCTGCCCTAGTGGAAGGTGTCCCTACCTGTGGCAGGAGGTTGGAACTGGATGAGCTTAAAGGTCCCTTCCAACGCAAACTAGTCTGTCATTCTACATTTTTGCTGTTAATTCAGAGACATTTGTAACACCTGTGTTCAGATAAGAAAAAAGAAAGCCATCTAGTTCAGAATAATGGTCTAAGGTACTTCTCTTTAATGCATGACTGCTACATCAGGACATGTTTTGCTGCCAAATCATGAGGTGACTTAAGAGGTGTACAGCTTGCTTACTGTATCTTCTTCTTGTGCTGTATTTGTTTCTCAAGCAAGGTGGCTGTTACTGTGCTTCCCTTTTCTCAAAGCAATCTGAATGTGATTGCTTGTGAGACCTTCTAAATTCTGTGCAGCCATGGACTATTCACAATTAACCTTTTACCTGTCCATTTTCAGGATTGCCAGAAGCTGAGTGAAGATGTCCAAAATGCCATTCTTGCAGTTGCCACAGTGTACTACTGGCTCCCCAAAGGCCAAGGTGGGATAATGACAGCGGGGCAGGCACCAGTATATAGGGTGCTGGTTCTTTTGCCACTGTATAAAGAAACCCAGTATTCCAGTGCCTAATGTAAGATCTGGCATCTGCAGGAAAGCAAGTTATCTTGAGCAGGTAGTCACATTATCAGCTGTTCTGTAGACTTGCAACATGTTTGAGTGAACCACTTTTCTGTCTACTCCTTCAGATTTCCATCTGTGAAAGAGTGATAATGTTGGAAGTTGTATAGTTGAGTGTTCATATTTATAAAGTTTTCGTATTTATGAAGTGTTGAGATCCTTGTCCAAAGTAATTTATAACTTCATTTATACAGTGTATCCACACAGATGGAGTAGTCTGTGTGTCCATCTTGGCAGTTGCTTTCTGTTGGTGCTGACTTTTTGGCAACTTTCTTGCTCTTTCTCAATCTTCACCAGGTACTACTCTTCGGAAGATGGTACGAGATGCTACCACTGAAGTAGTGCAAGGAATGATCCAACTCACAGAAACAATTCTCAGTGCTCCATTGGAGAGGTAGTGATTTTCAAGGGGAAAAAAAAGGAGAGAAAGTTACAAGCATACTTGTTAGGAAGCTGCAAGTGCAAACTGCTTCCTGAGGGAAGGGGGAAGGCAGAAGCAGAGCATTGTTATGAAGCAGGAAGAGGCAGTGGCCTCATCAGCAAAGACCCTGTACACCAGTGCCTGAGTGAGCAGAGCAGTGCTGCTGAGGTTCAGTTGAGAGTCCAGTTGATAAGACAAGCCTGTAGCAGTGAGGTCAAGCTGGAAAGTCAGGCCAGCAAGTCAGGATCAGGGTTAGCTCCAGAGAGAGTAAACAGCATCATACACCATCTAGTGATTGCCCAGCACATCCGTTATGATGAGTTGGGTCTGAGGTGAAGGCAGGCGGGTCAAATCAATTGGTCAGGATCCAGGTCAGAATCAAAGAGAAGTCTCATACCCCTTTGATATGAGTAGGAGACTTCTACCTTGTATATAGCCAACTAAACTCCTGGGAGGGTGGAATGCACTTCAGGGCCGTCACAGTGCCCTCTTGTTCCAGTGACCTGAGTCGGGTATGTTTGTCTTCATGGAGAACAGATTTTCATCCTGAGACAAGAAAAGATGCTGAGAGCAGGTTTACCGTGAAGGTGCTGCATAGCATTTACTCTGACAGTTTTTGCCCTTGGAGTGAACTGTCATACACAATGATTGTGACGCTTTATAAAGCTTGTCACTGGACCGATACAGACTGCTTCTTGTCTTTATGCATTACATGCCACTGCACTTAGGCAGAGGTCAGCAGTCTCTAATACAGACTTCTGGTTTGCATAGATACTGAAAGATACATGCCTAAGCACCTTGAGAGGCATTTGTAAGAGGCTTCTGCTGCTTGTTCCGGTGGATAATTAAACTCAGGAGAAACAAGCACTTTTAGCTTTACACAGACATGAAATACTAGTGACAAGCTGGTTGGTGACATCTTTCCAGCAGAGTTTCTACTAGTGTGCATCTTTGGTGCAGAAAGTAAATAGTCTAGCAGAGTGGCGTTACTGGGTTTAACTTGGGGGGGCTTTGTTTCATTACAGCTTGTCTCAGGAGCAGCTTGTCTCCACTGGTGGTGTTTGGGAGGCATGTGAACAAGTGTCCAGTCTTCCACGAGGTGAGTATTGTATATGCAGAACAACAGAACTAGGACATGTTGCCTTGGAATATCAATAGCCCTTGCAAGGGACATTCTAGCTACTATAGTGAAGGGTCACTCATTCTGCAAAACCTGTCTGGGTTTGAAATGCTTAGAAACCAGGCCATATGCTTTGCATTGCAGCCGTGCAGCTCTGAGCTCAGCAAGAAGTTTGATCCCATAATCTCAAGACCTAATGATTGCAAACTGAGATGAATGTTGTTGCAAACCAGTTTGAATCGTTGTAGTGCCACACTTTTCATCCTTTTACATTTTCAGATAACCAGGCAGCAGTTGCGTCAACTCTGGCTGCATGTCTAGGTGTGGTCAAGGATGCTCTGGAGGAGATGGAACATGTAAGGAAGCCCCTCAGCTTTTGAGGAACCTGCAGTAGTGAATTGCAGTGATGGTTTAGTGATGGAATACAAGGATTGTTTTATATACAGGCTTTGGTTTAAATTTGTGCTGATATGACTTAGATTGGTTCTATGACCTAGCTGGATCTTAATGAGTGTTTAAACTCAAGCCTGCTTTACTTTATGTAAGGTTTCCATAAATCTGTGCCCTGAATTGCAGGGGGATGTTGGGACAGCAGGGCAGGTTGGTGTAACAGTGGCATTACTTGCCAGATTCTTGCTGTTTGCTGTGTTGAATTGGGTTGGAGGATTAGTTTTTCTTAATTAAGTCCTGCTAGGATTAACAGAATCTGGTAACTGAGGTTCTGGTTGGAGAGAAATTCCTCAAATTAGTTGTGTGATTTCTAGAGTATGTTTTCCTCCTGAGTATTGCTTGGGTATTGCTGGAATTGCTATTAGGCTCTGGGGTTTCAGTGCATCTGTGTTTTTAGGCTCTGGTGGAAGGGCAAGACCCATACAGTGACATAATGGAAGATGAAGAGCTGGGCTTTCGAGGTAACAGAGATACGTATTGGTCAGAAGCTGACCGGAAGCTGCTTAGCCCCTGCATGGGATTAATGAAGGCTTCTAAAGCTTGCCTGAAGAAGGTCTTGGGCGTAGTGAAGACTTACGGGAAAGCTGATTCTCCAGACCAGATTGCTCAGCTGGACGATCTTGCAGACATTGCTAATGAGATCAGTCCAAGGTAAGGAGGTCTCTCCCTTTTGCCACTTTTGCTCCAGAGCAATCCCTGTCCTTGAGGTGTAGAGAACAGACAAGGAAAACCTTGTATGATACTGAAACTGTGAGATGGTGGTGGAAGCAGGTGTGGTGGGAAGACTATTAAGGTGTAGGCTGTTTAGAGTTGTGCAAGATAAGAGAGGAACATAGAATCAAGTGGGCTGGAAAAGACCTTTAAGATCATCAAGTCCAACTATTCCCCCAGGACTGTCAAGGCCACCACTAACCAATGTCACTGAGGGCCTCATCCACATGTATTTTGAGCACTTCAGGGGTGGTAATTCCACTACTTTCCTGGGCAGCCTGTTCCAATGCCTGACCACCCTTTTGGTGAAGAAATTTCTCCTAATACCAGTTTAAAAATCCTCTGGCACAGCTTGAGACTGTTTCCTTTTGTCTTATCACTTCTTACTTGGGAGAAGAAGTCAGCCACCTCTTCTCCTTTTAGGTAGTTGTAGAGATAAGGTCTCCCCTGAGCCTTCCACGCTAATCTCCCTGAGGTACCTCAGCCATTCTTCATCATACTTGTCCTCCAGTCCTTCATCAGCCTTATTGCCCTTCTCCTCTGGACCTGCTCCAGCACCTCAGTGTCTCTCTATTATTGAATGGCCCAGAACTGAAGGCAGGATTCGAGGTGCAGCCCCACCAGTGCCCAGTGCAGGGGGATTATTGTTTCCCTGGCCCTGCTGGCTACACTATTTCTGATACAGACCAGGATGCTGTTGAAATTCTTGGCTGCCTTAGCTCTGTCAATTAGCACCCCAAATCTTTTTCCATGGACAGCTTCCCAGCCAGTCTTCCCCAAGCCTGTTAGCAGCACTTCGGTGTGGAGTTGTGGCCATGTCTCACTGTCTCTCTCTTGAGGTGAGAGTGGCATGCAGTTGTCTGAGAAGGCAGTGAAAAGTATCCCATGGTTATGACTGACATTGTGTCCTCGTTACGCAGTGCTGTTCCTGATACATATTCAGGGTGGGTGTAAACTTTGACCAGGATCTATGAGTTGTGCTATCTGGACTTTTCTTCCATTGCTCCCCTCTTCTGTTCTAGTGTTGATGAACTGGCACTGAGCATGTATCCACCTATGAACCAGCTGGCTGTGCGGCTTAATGTAAGTATCTGCAGCCTGCATGCAGCTCTACTCACTTGGCTGTAGAGAAGGGGAAGAAACTGAACTGGGGAAATGACTGTCAGGGAGAGGGTGTTAGCGACTGTCTCAGTAACAGGTTTTTAGGGATGAAGAGTCCCCCTTTGGTTCCTGCAGACTTAGCTTCCTTCAGGTGGAAGTGCATTCCTCATCTTTACTTTGTCAGGGAAGAGGGTGGCCACTTAAGCTTTGGCTGTGAACTATAAGCCATAGAGACATCCAGTGACAGTACCTCAGGAAAGTGAGGTCTAAGGCTGTCTCTTACTGTATGTCTGCTTTCTCCTTGGGTAATGTAGACTTGCTCAAATAAAGTTATGTAAATTAAAAATATGTATTAAAAATTCTCACAGTGAGCATGGTTAAGTACCGAAAGAAACTGCTCTGAGCAGCAGTGGAATCCCCATCTCCAGCAATACTCAGAACTTGACTGGGCAAGGCCCTGAACAACCTGACTGAACTTTGACGTAGGCCTTATTTTGAGTAGGAGGCTGTATTAGATTACTTCCAGGTCTCCCTTGAATCTTATTGATTATCTTCTCATATCTGAGATTTTTTTTTTTTCTTAATTTTGATTTCATGCCTTTGGCCAGTGGCTTGTTTTTTTTTTTTTTTTTGGGGGGGGGGTAAAAAAGAAAATATTGCTTAATACCAAATTGCATGACAGTCGATCACTTGTAAGTTCATACCTTAATATCAGTTACTAATTTCTAATAGGCTTTATCTTTTTAAAGAAAAAAGCATTTCAACATATGCTTTAAAAAAGTCTGTCTTTATTTTCGTCTGTCCCAGCCAGCAGTAGGTTGGGAGACACTCCCTCCATGGCAGTAATAGGTAACTTCTTCGTGCATCAGATCTGTGGCAGTTTTACTCATTCTTGGCTGTGCACCCTACTTTCTTTTCCAGTGCTACTGAGTTCCTTTTTTTCCATGTTTGGGTGATGTTATTTCCCTTTTGTTTCTTTCTAGGCTGCTAAGTTGGCCTCGGTACTAAAGAAAGTCTTAGAGATTACAAGGTGAGTGTGAGTTAGTTTTATATGTGTGTGTCCCCTATCATTCTGCTTCCTAAGGTGACTTATTTCTAGGCAGCAAGTGCTGGCATTTTGCAATAATTATGATGTTAGTTAGTCACAAAGGGATGAAAGTAAGAACAGGATGGTAGGGATAAAAGTGGGTCCCACTGAAGACACACACATATAAGTTAAGGTTTGGCACTAGAGATGTAGATCTGGGTTCTTCCTTGCCCAAAGCACTTGGGCTATAGCAGTCCTGTTTTAATGCTGTGGTAATGCAGCACTTCACAGTACCCATGTGTTGTCTGGATGCATAGGTGTAAAGACACCCAGGAGGCTTTCCTAATGAATTTCCTCCACTTTTGCAGGACAAGCCATGTATGTCCACCATCAGAGGAAGGCTGGGTGCAGTTTCTAACTGGTGCAGTAGATCACAACATGAACAAAATCAAGAACTTCACACAGGGTCAACTTTAGTTCTTCTGTGTGTGTGTGTTGCTGCCACTGTTTCCGGCTTGTACTTTTCTGGTGAATCTTGGTATTCTCCAGCTATTGGGAGAATGATAAGTGTTTTTAGGAGAGAACTTTACTGCCACTTGGTAAAACTTTCCCAGGGAATTGCTCTTTGCTGTTGCAGAAGGTACCATTTTGCTTGGATTCCTGGGATCCTGTAATGGTGCAGGGCTGCATCTTAATGCTGTGAATATGCCCCGTTCTTCAGACATTGCAACTAGTATGGGTTCAAAGAACAATAAAACATTGCTAGATTTGAATGAGTGGCTTTATCTTTTCAGGTGGCAGAGGATATGTACAGAAGGAAGGGGTCTTGCTTCTTTTCCAGGAAGCTTAATGAGCCATTAAAAACACGTAGTACTGCTGCTACTTCCTGTCTAACCTTAGAGAAGAGTGAACTATCTTTCTCTTTACTGTTTCCTCAGAAAGCAGTAGAAAATACTATTTACTACTTTGCCAGTGTCAAGGATCTGTAGGGGAATAATATTTTTCTAGAGATATGTTACATCTGTCATCACTTTGAAGTTCTAGGATATTCCTTTTTGCCATGGTAGGGAAAAATGGCTAAGCAGTGGTGGGTTCAGCACATACGCATGGTGAGAAATGCAGCATTTGCTTGAGCATTTGCCCCATCTTTGCCATAACAAGGTGGAGCTTAAAAACTGGAAAGTGGGCATAGTGGCAGATGGAAGAGTTAAGTTTGTACAAATAATCAAAGTCAGTCATGGTTTTAAATATCTTTAATTCAGCTGTTAACATCTGTGCTTGCCTGAGACCAGGGCACAGATCATGACTGCTCTTCTGTAAACAGGCAGCAGGATCTGTCCTAAATTGGGTATCAGGCAGTTGCAATGTTGATAGTTTTGTAGCTCTTCAGGTTCTGGAGTTGAAGGCAGGTAAAATGTGCAGTGAGTCTTCTGGGCCCAGCTTGGGTGGGGGTGAATGGGATTTGCAGCTGTTGAGTGCTTTTAGGTTGCACAGAGCCCAACCTGAAAGGTGAGAAGGGATTATACAGGAAGTGCACCTCTTTGTAGTTCTAGTTCCCGGCCCAGGAGGTGCATTTGATCAACACAAGTGTGGGGCCAGAAAAAGAAAGGGGGTTGAGGGGGTGAAGGTGGCAGGTAGTGGTTACCTGAACCTACCCCAATAGATCTGTGATGTGGTGATGATTTGGGGAGGGATATATGTCGGGAGGGTTGAACTCCCCATGGAGTCATCGAAGGTTACTTTGCCCTAATGCAGCTTCTTGAGAGCAGTGTGTGTGTAGGCAGGGTTAATGCCTTTTTGGGTGACTCAGCTAAGCCAGAATCACAGAATCACAGAATCCCAAGGGTTGGAAGGGACCTAAAAAGATCATCTAGTCCAACCCCCCTGCAAGAGCAGGGTAACCTACAGTACATCACACAGGAACTTGTCCAGGCGGGCCTTGAATATCTCCAGTGTAGGAGACTCCACAACCCCCCTGGGCAACCTGTTCCAGTGCTCTGTCACTCTTACAGTAAAGAAGTTCTTCCTGATGTTAACGTGGAACTTCCTATGCTCCAGTTTACACCCATTGCCCCTTGTCCTATCACTGGATATCACTGAAAAAAGCCTAGCTCCATCATCCTGACACCTACCCTTTACATATTTGTTCTTCAGAGAAGGGGAAGACACTGTTAAAATTGTACCCAGGGACTGTCTTTATTGCTGACAGTGGGTAGTATGTGGAAAGATATATCACAAATAGTATAGTTTCACCCAATTCATATATGTTCATGTGGCTATCTAAAAAACAATTGATTTCTCAGCAGCAAATAATTTCTCAATTTTGTAGCTCATTTCAGCAGCCTGTAACTGTTGTCTTATTTAATGTGTATTTCTCCCTAGGTCTTGTGGTACTTCTCATTACCCTTCTTGTTGGCAGGGAGCTTGCTTTCTGCTGTCTAGGCTTTTGGGGTTGAAACTTTCACAAATGTCATACTGACTTCAACTTACGTATTACATATCTGTTGAAAGTTCTGTTACCTGGATTTTCTCTTCCTCAGTGAAAATCTTCTGTATTAGCTGTAAATAAAGGGCGGGATGCCTGGGACTTTCATGGTGCTGTAGTTTCTTCTTGCCATGCTGTTGCTTGCTTAGTTTTGGGGACATCCTTTCCTGCACAAGGGTTTCTCTAGCTGTTCTTAGATAACTCAGTTTGTACTTACTTGTATTTTCTTTGTCTGTAAATGAGCCCTCTCCCTGCAACCACTATCACACACTTCTCCAGGGGTTCGGTGAGAGGGTTCAGGAGGCTGATCTTTGCTGTGCTTGGCTGATACTGTACTATGTTTTCTGGAAACTGTTGGAAGAAGGAAATTAGCTGAAACTGAGAGAAGGAAAGAGATCCCTCTGTCGTTAACGGGAGATATATTATTATTATTATTTTTTGTGTGAGAGGTTTCAGTCTGAGCTGCCAATTGCCAGAAGGGGCAAAGTCCAGCTTACTTTCTTCTTGACTACAGTATTCTGCTGTAGTTCTGTTCTGCATCATGCGATTTCCATACTGATGAGTGAGTTGGGAGTCATTGGGATTTCCTTATGCTCACACATAGACAAGGTAGAAGAGGGAGTACTGTATACAACAGTGTGGCACAACTCACCTTTCCCAAACTGATGTGTCAGTGCTTTGAAAAAAGACAGGCTGAGGAGAGCTACTCAACCCAGCAGATTTTTCTTTTTCTCTTTATGACTATGAAAGCTGTTTTCTCATTACTGCAGTAACAGAACAACTGATCTAACCTCAATAGTGAGAGGGGGATCACAAATGATGATCTCTTCCTGTACAAAGTATACGTAGAAGGAGTCCTCATCTTTCAATATGGCAGTCAGCCTAAGCAGGTGGTCCTGTCCCAATTCTTCTTTGTACTGTGAGTAAGGCACAAAGACTTGCAGGTTGTTAGCTGGAATACAGAGTGGTGAAATACAGATGACAATGCAGATGATAAGTACTATTTGGTCTTAGGCTGCATAGCGCCTAAGAGTGTTTAATGCCCAATATTGTACTAAAAGCCACAGCATTTAAAAGCTTAAGTGATCCTGATTGCATTTGCAGATTCAAAATTTCTTTAAGTTGACATTGAGAAATGTTTTATTTCTGTCCCCTACAATCAACTGTTTAGGAACCTTTTGTAAAGTTATGGCTAAGTGCATTTTTCCTGAAGTGAGAGGCCTAGACACACTTTTCTAGCCATGCACCCAGTAGAATCCTTACCTTCATTGCTTCTTAGGGTAAAATGAAACTCTTCCTTCCAAAGTTGGGTAATGGGAACACCATTATAATGTAGAGACTGCGCCGCAACTAGCAGGTGAGTAGCCTTTTCTCCACCACTGTGGTTAAATACTTCAATGGAAAGCGGAACATCTTGTCCCCGTAGCAGAGAATCCCTCAGTTGGAGGTGGATGAAGAGGTTAACTGGCTCTTCAAGGGCAGTAGGAATGAAGCTAAACTGTGTTTTGCTGCTGCTGCTGATTGTCTCAAGCTTCTTTATTGTTGTGTAGGCTTTGTCAAGTACTATTTTTTCCTGAAGAGAGCCTGTCACAAGGGAGCACATATTTTAGAATTTTTTACTAGTAGGAAGCAGTAGATGCAGAAGGATGGCATTGAATTATCCTGGCAGTACTGTAGATAACTATTTGTCTTTATAGCGAGAGAGCTTGCTGTGCTTCAGTTGCAGCAGATTGAGAATTTCAACTGACAGGACAGTCATTGGATATACCTGAAAGATTCTATTAGGAAATGTTTGCCTTAGTTTTTAAAGCACCTTCGTGCTAACATCTGTCGGAATAAAAGAGGCAGTTGCCTTTTTAGCCATAGCTGTAGCTAGGGCACAGGACTATGTTGTGATGCACTGCAGCCAAGGAGACAACATGCCATGGTCTTAAGATGGGATGGTAGGCTTGGGTAAGGGAAATAGCACTCAGTAATAGATTCTGAAGGGGGAGCTACTTTTTGAGGGAGGGATTTAGACAATATCTGGGAGCGGTCCTTTTCAGGAAGCTGGAGTCTGAAATATATCTCTATATATTACAGAGATAATGGGAGGTGAAGATACAGAGTGTACAGGTAACAGAAATCAGGAAAGGTTTTCCAGACAGGAAAGTACCTGTTGAAGAAAGGTCTTGCCCTTGGGAGAACTCATTAATGCAATGAAGCAGAATGAAATTTGTGCATGACTTCTGTAGACAGCAAGAGTAAGGTGTCCTTGTGCCACTGAGAAGGGGGAAGTAGTGAGAAGTGGGTGACCCTAATGCTCTGGTACAGCTCTGCTCTCTAGTCCTTCACTCTTTGTTTCTAATGCTGGCAGAGAATATGTTCAACCACTTGCCTACTCCATACTGTTCAGCCTGGAGAAGAAAAAGCTGCATGGAGACCTCACAGCAGCCTTCTAGTATCTGAAGGGGGCCTACAAGGATGCTGGGGAGGGACTCTTGATCAGGGACTGTAGCAAGAGGACAAGGGGTGATGGGCTTAAAGTGAAGCGGAGGAAGTTCAGGTTAGCTAGAAGGAAGAAATTCTTCCCTGTGAGGGTGGTGAGGCACTGGAATGGGTTGCCCAAGGAAGCTGGGAATGTTCCATCTCTGGCAGTGTTCAAGGCCAGGTTGGACAGAGCCTTGGGTGACATGGTTTAGTGCCAGTTTTTCTGCCCATGAGAGGGGGGTTGGTACTAGATGACCTTAAGGTCCTTTCCAACCCTAACTATTCTATGATTCTGTACCTTCAGGATATTTGTAGTTGTGTGTGATATCCTCACAGCGTTCACTGTCCACACTCTTGGTGCTGATGTTGTTGCCAGTGTACTTTGTGCTTCCGAGAGCTGGCTTGAGGGTGTCATCTGTTTTTTGTATCCAGACCTGGCACTTGGCATTGATGGCAGCAAAGAAGTAGCAGACATCATAATCGGCTTCTATGTCCCCTTCCTTGATGGCTTGAACAGGGGCTGGCCCACAAAAGGATGGACCTGAAGAGAAATTGTGGCCTAGCTAAGACTCAGATGCTTTACAAGCTGGACCCATGCCTAGTTTAGACCGATGCCAGGAGTGGTGACGTATCTAGTTTTGGAGATCATTAGGGAGCAGTGCTATACACAAACCAAACAGATGCATGATGATTTAGTGCTTAAATTCAACAGGGTGAGTCCCTGTCCTTTTGCATCCTTCCACTGGAAGTTGGGAAGGCAGGAATATTGAACTGCTTTGTTTGTTCACCATTCCACTCCCACCTCTGTACCTCCCCAAAGCCCATCTTTGATATTTTACCTTTGCTTTTTTCCTGGCAGGTGGCATCCAGTGCCTGCCACCCACTGTATTCTGGTAGCAAGTCTGCTCGAACCATCCAGCATTCATTCCAAACATGGAAGGTCCTGCAAGAGACAGCATCATGTGCTTATACCAAGGGACTAAGATCTGAGGTACAGTAAAGTTTTAGCCAAACCACAGCCAATTAATGCTCCTTTGGAAGAGCTCAGTGCATGTTAAGGAGTGCAGAGACTAGGGGTTTTGACACAAATGGAGTTTCTCCAGCTGGACTGGAGACTATCATTCTTCCTTTGTGGACCCTAGTAATAGGGTGCTTTTCAGTTTGGGTTGTGGTGATTTCTCAAGAACACGTCATGTAGACAGGATTTCAGCTGAGCTGTCTTGTAACGACCTCTTTGCAGGGGTTTACCTCTTTTTCCCCACCTCTGTCACTTCCTAGATACAGGTATTTCAGATTTGTACTTGGGCCCTGCCATGTTTTCTTACCAGACACGGGCATTGTTGTCTTGTTTTAGCAGTGTCCCATCTTCATCATAATACTCATCCACACTCAGGCTGCTGTTAGTATTGTGAGCCCATGTAAAGCCTGTGACCACCCTGGTAGGAATTCCCAGGCACCTTAAAACTGTGCAGAAGAAAGAGCTGTGAATTGGTTGTACATCCTGCCCTAAGGGTCTTCTAGTGATGTGATGCATTTTTTGGTGCTAGGCCTATTAGGAATGGCACCATGCCTGCTGTTTGGACTTCGCAAGAGGCATTGCACCTTGCCTCAGGAAATAAGCTGTCATAGGTGTGTTCAGTGAATGTTGTGTACTGATACTCTTCTATCTTAGAGGTAGCGATGGTGAATGTTGATGAAGAAACTGAGGATCTGCCTGTCACCTAAAAATTAAAGGTTATTTTACTGGGTTCTGTGTCAATCCAAGAATTTAGTCATATGCTAGAGATTCTGCAAATAAGGCTTTGCTCAGCACAAAAGTCTTTGAATCACCACTATACCTGAACACATGACTGCAGCAAACACCCAGCACTGCCCATAGCGTACAGGCTTGCACTGCGATGCAACCCACTGCCGGAGGATGGGACTGCTTCCCAGCCACTTGGAAGGGGGTGTCCCATTAAAGTATTGCCCAGTCCCACATTCTGTCAGGATTCCTCTAAACTCATCACAGTTCAGCTGCAGAGAAGGAGGAGAGAAAGATGGATTAAGGAGTTGCCTCTCTTTGATAGGTATGCCTCATCCTGTTCCCTGAAGCTACCCCCAAGGCAGATGAAACCCAAAGGGTGTTTTGTGCAAAGAATGAAGATTGTGGCTGTGCAGTACAAGTACAACACCTTCCCCTGAGATTTATTCAGTAAGTGTACTGCCATTGCTAAGAAACTCCTGCAGCCCTACTTGTTTGCTGCAGGAATATCAGGGCTGGAGTTGGGCTGGAGTTGGGCAGGAGGTGTTGTTCGGAAGAGCCCTGAGAAGGCTTCCTCTTTGGAAAGTGTATTGTGTTGCCATAAACTGGAATTGAGAGATGCTGGCCTTTGCTCTGTATTAGGGCCTTCTCTACTAGGGTCAGGGCTGCTGGCAGCTCTCCTTACCATGGCAGCAACTGTGCGGCAGATGTAAACGGGGTTCTTGCGCTGGATGTGATCCTTGTATCGATGGCGTTCACCTACATCCAGCAGTGTGAAGCAGATGTCAACAATATCCTCCTCAAACTGAAATAAGAACACATCATTTCAGAAAATTTAGCCTGAACATTTGTTCTCTGGAGTCCCTGCAAGGATTTGTAACTCTGCAGATTATTTCTCTCTTTCCACTGATAGTCTTATAGAAGTGGGCTGTAGAGGTTCAGGCAGAGATTTGGAGAGGGAGCACAACATACTAAAGGCAGACTTACAACTTTACTGAAGCAAGGTGAGAAATGCATTAGCATGATACTGCATTCCCTGTCTGAGGCAATTGTTGCTTTTCTGAAGCACTCTCCGGGTTGACACAGAGGTACTTTTTTCAGTCTGGTGCACTGAAATGGGATAAAGTCCTTTTCTAATCACTGTCTGTATCAGATACCTTAGGCAGACTGGAAGATCTACTTGTTTGCACTTTGCCTGTAAAATAGAGAAAGTAACTAAGCTTTGTTAAATGCTTTTATATCTGTTGATAAAGGAAGGCACACAAAGCCCAGGTATAGATCACTGCATTTCTTCATAGAGGACAGCCTGAGAAGGTAGCTAAAATTACATGTACTGGTTTATGGGACTTCATGCACAGGTCCATGTCCTCCTGCACAGTCTTAGACAAAGACAGGGAGTGCAGAGTGCAAGTTCTTTCAAAG
Source organism: Lathamus discolor (assembly GCF_037157495.1). NCBI lineage: Eukaryota > Metazoa > Chordata > Aves > Psittaciformes > Psittacidae > Lathamus > Lathamus discolor. Next base: position 84,473 of record NC_088894.1, on the reverse strand, counting down.
CCACAGTATGGAAATGAATGGCATGCACACAGGAGATATGCGTCCTTCCTTTGCTGGTGGGTATAAGAGAGCACAGACATGCTGGACCTCTTGCTTACCTGACTGAAGTCCCAGGGTTGTGCTAGGACTGTGTTTTCTGTCCCCCAGTAGATGACACCGTCTTGGTTTAAAATGTACTCCTGCCTTTGTGCCTCATTAGCCAAGAACACCTCATCTTCTAGATTAGAAGAAAAAAACATCAGGAAGAGAGCATTCCTGGTCTCAGATGCACTTGCATCTCTCTTACACCAGCAGATTCCACTGCACTCCAGGGACTTCAGCAGTCCCTGGCATTGTGCCCTGAAAAATATGACAAATGTTGATTCACACAGGAAAGAAGAATTTCATTGTCATATCTGTTTACTTTTTTGAAAAAGTTTCTCCAGACCTAGGCTATTGCGCTAGCTGGCTCTTTTACTCTCCTGGCTGTTGCTGACTTCTCTATTCCTAAAAAACATACAGTGGTTATAATCAGACCAATTATAATCTTGACTCATCTTAAAATCTTTATTACAGGAGGACAGGTCTCTGGCAGTGGAGTACTCCAGGAAGGGGCAGAAGTGCTGAGGCAGGTAGCTTTGAGCTTTTATTAGCCCTTACTCCTTGCTAAGGTGCTGTGAGGAGGGGGCAGGAGTAGCAGTCAGTGCTAGGTGAGTCAGCCTCAGCTTCCACGAAGGCAGAGTGCAAGAGCTCAAAAGCTGATTTTGTGAGGTGACTGATCCTATCCTGCCTTTACTGTTTCTGACTACGTACCTTGGCACCATGGATTAAAGAGAAGGGTGAAGTTGCCCAGGAGATGGTCAGACTTGGAGGTGTGTAAAAGTAGAGTATACTGGCCAATGGGAGCATTGGCAGGTGTGTTCACAGAGATGGTCCAGAAGCATGGGTCCTGTTCTTCCAGTGCTGCACTCCACTGCTTCTGGTCTCCCAGGCTGGAGATGGGAAATTCGGTCTGGGTTCCATCTGCTTTAGAAGGATGGGATCCTGCAGCCAAAGAGAGCTGGTTGTGTCTATTCCAGACACACACCCTCACCCCATGCAGACTGCAGGGACCTAGACTAGATCTGGAGACATGACTCTCCTTTCTTGTGAGAGAGTCTTAACCCTTTAGCAGTTTAATGCCTAGTGAATCTTCTTAAGGTCAGTACTGTGCTCAGGCCTCCATGTTTGAAAATGGGATGTGTATTTCATAGATTTGTAAAAACCAGGAACAGCCAGGATGGCACAGGCCTGCTGCTTCTCCATTTCAGTGTCTCGTAACAAAAGTTACAGCCAGATGCTCAGATTATGCTAAAACAAGCTGGGGATGAATGCTGCTACCTTTCTCAGGTGTTTTACTAGGAAACGCTCTGTAACAGCAAACATCTGTAACAGGCTAGCTAAGTTTGAACATTCCTAAACCATTCCTCTCCAAGAGAGAGGAGAGATCACATGAGTACTTTCAAATCAGAGAGTAGTGAATCTGCATTGGTTATTGTGATGCAGTGTCTCTTCCGGAAAGTGGTTTAATTTTGACCCTGCAGTCACAGCAGCAGGAGACTCTTCTCTGCCTTAGATAAACAGTTAACTGGCCTCATTTCTAAGTTTGGGCACCCCTGTCCAGCTCTGGACATGGCTTTTGCCACCAGCTCTGTTCTTAAGGTGGATGGAGAACCAGAGCTCTGATAGCAATGGTAATGGTGTTACCTGTCTGTACTATGAGGAGGATCCTCTTCAGCTGCCACAGGTAGTTGTGTATTGGAGCTGAGAAGCATACAGTGATAGTGAAGGGCTGCCCTCGCCTCACCATAAGCCTTTCAGTGCTGATTTCTTCTGTGTGGTGGTTATTGTTGTTCATTGTGACCTTGAAATCACATTTTTTGATGCTCAGACCTGTAGTATGAGAAGATATAGAATGAGTTTGGGGCTGTGAGCTGCCCACAGTCTGGCGCTGGACCACATCTTGAGACACGCAAGCAACTGATCATGTGTTTCTCCACTCAGAGAGTGACCCCCTACCTTTGAGACTTTCTGCCAACTAACTGTAAGGGCCTTTGCTCTGAACTTAGTTGTTCTTGTGTCATGTGGCTAATGAGCTGCCTTTGCTTATACCTGAGGATCAGTAAGTGATGGTACAAAAGCTCTTTCCTGCCCAGGAAAGGACATAGAACAGGCCTGAGCATTCAGATGGCATAGATGTATGTTAGTATTGAGCATGCACTGTGGCTACATTTGGAGTCTTGTTCTCTGTACTCAGTGGCACAGATGGCACTCAAAGCAGCACCTCTCCACATGGTTACATGGTTGAAATTGTGCACAGGAACCAAGCTATTACGCTCCACTTGCAGTGTGGGTGTGGTGTGTTCCAGCAGTTACTGTACTGCGTATGTCTAATATGTGCAAAGAACAACAGCTGGCGCAAACCTCACTGCTGGTTCGAATGTAATGTGCCAATATAGTCCTGGAACTATACTGGATCACAGCAAGTAAGACGGTTTCCTTCTTTGCACCACATACAATTATCAGTCTCACACCCAGAGCTGCAGGAGGCTCCTCCTCCTGTCTCCTACACATGCATCATACACATCATACGTGCTTTTGTCCAGCACCAAAAGAGAGAAAAAAATTGTCAAGTACCCAATTTGGTGCTCAGTGGCTGTACTGAGATAATGTATTTGCACTTGTCTTACAGTTTTGCTGGTGGTTTTAATATTTCCAGACTTCCTGCTGAGAAGCAGATAACACCCTGTTTTCTTCTCAGCGTTGTTTTCCTCCGCCTTGGGATCATGCTGACCTCACTTATCTCTTCATCTTTCAACTCATCAGTTAGATCCTTGAACCTGTGTTTTGTAAACTGCTGTCTGTTACATGACACATTCTGTCACTTACTCTGCCTTGCTGACCTAGGCTCTCCCCTTGTTCCAGCTAAAAGAAAAATAATCCATGGAGCATTCCTTGCTGTCTAAAGCCATTGCTCCTGTGTTAAAGCCGCAGTGAGTGCTCTTTGCAGTTATCAGTGGTTTGCTCTGTTACATCTGACTTGCCTTGTCCTCTGCATTGATACCTTCTCCTGTTGCTATTGTTCCTTCTGTGTTCGTTGTGTTTTGTTTTTCCAACACTAATTTTGTCATGTGTTGTTTTCAGTGAATGATTCTGGTCTGGCTTTCAGATCCCTTTATGACTGTCCCAGCTCATAGCTCTGCACCAGTTTAAGCTTTACAGAGCCAGCTCTGACCTCGTATATTTTCTTCTTTGTGATGAATATGTCTGTTCTGGCTATCTTGTAGACTGGTGAGTCAGTCATATGCAGTCTGGTTCCTTTTTTTTCATATGACTTTTTTGTGGATCTAACTTTCTTGAAAGGTTGCTTGGAACCTAGACTGTCTTCTTGCTCAAGTAGGTAAAACACTTCATAATCTTTCTGCTTCAGTTTTGTAGTTTTGCTTACCTTCCCCATCTCCAGTGCTAAGGATAACTCACTTGCCTTTGCTTCTAAACTTTCAGATGTCTGCTTTAGCTGCTTCTTCCTGCTTCTCTCAAATGCCCCTTAGGCATTGATACTAGCTTTTGTTTGCTCCCCCTTTTGGGGCAGTGCTCTGTGTGAATTGAGTTCCCTTAGCCTTTAGAGAATTTCCTTGGCTCTTGCCCTGTGAGAAGCTCAACTCTTTTACAAAACTCATGAACACTGTCTTGGAGCAGGGACAGTTGCTATACCTGACAAACAACCAGCAAATGCTTAGGACTAGCCAAAGTGATTTTTGCTTACCTTGACCCATGTCTAGTTCCCTGTACTCTGAAAGTCTTCACCTTCTCTTGCTCTGATGGGCAATTGCTCCTTCCTTCAGCTTTCTTTCAAAATTATCCACTTGCAGAGTTGTTTGCTCAATTTCTTTATATGGGGTGGGACGTGATGTGGAGACGTCTCCTTCAGCTTATCTTGTTGGCCTGCTGTGCAGATGTTGAGGACTCCTTTATCTCTCAGACCACACTAGAGACTCAAAGAAAGGGGTAGCTTCCTATGTACAGATGAGGCTAAATTCCACAGTGAGATGTGAAGTCTTTAAAGACAGGCAGTGTGAATTTATTTCAAAAGTTTTGGAGATGCCAGTATAGAAAAGAGAGTAGGAAATTCAAATCTTAATTTGGCTCTAAACAATGCAAGGAACGCATTTCAAATGTAAGTGCTGAAGAGCTGCTCTCCAACATTGGCCCTAAACTGTTTAGCTCCTAAACCCTTCAGGAAGTAAAAAACAAAAACCAATACATCCATTAACCTTGTGCCTAATTGAGAAAAATGAAACCACTTCAAAATGAGGAAGCCTGTTAACCAGTTTTTGCAAAGTGTGGATGCTGCCTTGAGTTAGACTTGTCATAAAATCGTAGAATGGCTGAGGTTGGAAGGGACCTCTGGAGGTCATCTTGTCCCAGTCTCCCGCTAAGCAGGGCCATTTAGAGCTGGTTGGCCAGGACCATGTCCAGATGATGGCTTTTGAGTATCTAAGGATGGAGACTGCAACCTGTCAGGGCAACCTGTGCCAGCACTCGGTTGCCCTCACAGGGAAAAAGCATTTCCAGTTTGTGCCCATTGCCTCTGGTACAGGCGCGGGGCACCACTGAAAAGAGCCTGGCTTTGTCCTCTTTTCGCCCACACTTCAGTTACATCTACATGGATAAGATTCTCCCCATGTCTTCTCCAGGCTGAAGAGTCGTGGCTCTCACAGTATTTCCTCGTACATGACATGCTCCAGTCCCTTCATAATGTTTGTGTCTTTTTGCTGGACTCTCTCCAGTATGTCCATGTCTCTTGTATGCTGGTTGTGGCCTCAGCAGTGCTCAGTAAAGAGGAAGGATCAAGTCTTCTGACCTGCTGGCAATACTTTACCTAATGCACCCCGGGATATCATTAGCCTTCTTTGTGACAAGGACACATTGCTACTTTATGTTAGCTTTGACTTTCATTAGGAAGCATGGAGGTCACCAGATTTGCAGAAATTGAGAAACAATAAATGTAAGCACACTGGGGAGATACTTCAGTAAACTCTGTGAGTGTATTGTTAACAAAGAATCATAGAATAGTTAGGGTCGGAAAGGACCTTGAGCTCATCTACTTCCAACCCCCCTGCCATGGCCAGGGATGCCTCGCACTAAACCGTGTCACTCAAGGGTTTGTCCAACCCAGCCTCGAACACTGCCGGAGATGGGAGCATTCACAACTTCCTTGGGCAACCCGTTCCAGTGCCTCACCACCCTCACAGTAAAGAACTTCCTCCTTATATCCAATCTAAACTTCCCTGGTTTATGTTTGAACCCGTTACCCCTTGTCCTATCACTACAGTCTCTATTGAAGAGTCCCTCCCCAGCATCCTTATAGGCCCCTTCAGATACTGGAACTAAGTGTCTTAACGCTACGTGCGGTATGCAATGCCTGGTTTCTGCTCTTAGTCAAACCTCCGCTTTGCTCGGTTTTTTGGCACACACGTGTGGCTGCGTATAGGATAGTGCCATCTCTTGGTCAACTTGGTAACTGCAAGTAATATTCGTTACGTAGGATGCACGTTGAAAACTGAACAGAGAGCTACCTATTGCCCCTTTGTAGTTTTCATTACACGGAAAAGGGCTAAAAAAACATACTAAAAAGGTTAGCGCTCAAAAGAGTCTCCTGCATCCAGTGCTTAAGTGCTTGTACTGGTATTCCATCTGGTGAGGATTTGCAATCCTAGGTTAGATATCTGAGGTTTTCTATCCAAGATCTGAGAGAAGGAAATGAGTTGGCCACTACAGAGCTCAAAATATTTAGCAGAAGTGCTGATATTTCCTACTTGTAAATCACCCTTCTTTCTCTCTGGAATACGGGGTTCTCATATGTTGATTTTTTTTTTTTTTCAGTTGTCAGTTGTTTCACCTGTTAGCTTAACTGCCATTCATATCTGATCCAACACTTGTGTTTGGTAAAGGCAAACCTAAAACACGGTCTTTATTACTGATGGTACTAAAATGGTGTAGTTATTTCTGTATCTTGCAGTGGTAAATGTACTGTGAAAATCTGAGTTTGGATTGGTTCAGCTGTTTTACTCTATAACTTGCAACCAGCAATTTGCATGTCTCTGTGCAGACAGTCCAAACTTTCAGATGTGTTGATAGGTATTTCTGATGTGTACATACAAGAATTTTTATTTTTTATATTTTGGTGGTTAAAAGGTGGTCACACTGGCACTTTAGAGTAGTATTTCTTCCATGCACTCAGCATAACTGTATTTGTAATTTTGCACGAAGTTTCTCCTCTCTTACTGGTTGCCTAACTTCAGTACAATATTGCCTGTTGATAATGTTATGTTCTGTGTCAGGAAGTGGTCAAATTGACAGTCCTTCAGATACAGTGACAGGTAGCTCTACTGTATGGATCCTCCAAAGCTGTTGCCCTAAGATCTTCCAGCAAAGATCAGACACTTCAGAAAAATAGGCGTTGGCTTTTGGTTTTTTAATCTGAACTGTACAGGGCAAATTCAATAACCTTTTGACTTACTTTGTCTTGCACATTTGTTGGAAGGGTGATTCTTTCATATGCTTTCCACATAGCTATTACTTACATATTTCTGGCTCCATAAAGAGCAACTTACCTTTGTGGGAACTCCAGGAATAATAATTCATTATGACATTCTTTTGAAAAGACTGGGTTTGGTTTTTTTCCCTGCAAAGTCCACCCCTCCTGGAAGTCGTTCTCAGTGATCTCTCCAGTTGCAAAGTCAACTTGAAATCGGGTTTATTTTTCAGGCTTCCTTTTATTCAAGAAGTCAAAGCATATAAACTCAAGCTGTCATTTTATTATAATATGGATTCTGGTCCATTGTCCTGCACAGGTGCTACTTGTGAACATAATTTGCTCATGCATTTAACACATTAATCATGCTTCTGATATGTGCCATTGTTTATAAACAATGCAGTTGTGATCGAATAACATTCTGCTTATGCTGATTTTAACCTCTGAACCTGAGGTTGCATTAACATCAGTGTTAGCATGTGTAACCTTATGTACCCAATATCCATGAAATCAACTAAGTGAATTCCTTTCTTTGTTATAAGGATTCAGTAAGAATTAACATTTACTCACTCACAGTTAACCACGTCCAAACCTATACTTGTCTCTAAAATGCAACAAAAGCAGAAGCATGTGCAACTTGCTAAACTGGATCAGGATGGAGGTTCATCCAGTGTAGTCTATCCTCTGATGGTATACAATGCCAGATGCCTCAGAAGAATGTGCATGAGCTTCACCCCCAGCAAGTGAGGCATTATCTTGTAGTTGATTTTCAAGACTGAGAATGTTGTGATAATGCAAGATTTAATACCACTCTGGGAGTTCTTATTAGTGATAAATATTCCTTGTAGTAGTCCCCTCCTGTCTACTTTGCAGTCTAACGTCATTAGTAGGAATCACAGAAACACAAGGGGCTGTAGTCTCAATTGAGCTGTTTGTTTATACTGAGATCTCCTTCTGCAGTTGACGTGGCTGATCTAACACTCTGTGTGATGGCATACTAAAAATTGCTTTCCTGCTGTTCATTTACCAAGCTGAATTTACTGATTGTTATACTGTCATCCACTTTGCCTTGTTTGGAACTCTCTGAAGTTCCTGATGGTTTTTTAGTCCTCAGTAATTTAAAAGGATATATGTTGTGAGTAGATTTTGCACCCTTTTTGCACTCACTTCTTGGCACTGCTTCTTTTGAAAAAAATCATCCAGGTCTAAGCAAGTGTTGTCACTGTTCTGCATCCACTACATCCCTGACATGCTCGTAGAAATTGAAAGGAAAAGTGACCCATAGGATCCTGGAAAGTATCCATCCTGGCTGGATATTACTGCATTATTATCTTCATCGTGCTTGGGGGTTCTTGGTGCTTTACAGGTCCCAACATAAATCCATAAAAGTCTAATTTTTATTACATGTAAAAATAGAAGTTTAAAATGTTACCTGGGCATATTTAATAACTGTCTCTTTCTGAATGTAGTGATAACAGAATTCATGCATGTAATTTTCCCTTTTATTGGGTCTACTTTTTCGGCTCTGACATGGCACATCCATGAATTAGATGTGAATTTTCCTTTTTGGTGGAATTTCTTGTTTCTTTAGAGCAAGAAGAAATGTTTACATTGTGACTACTTCTGTTCCAGCTTTTATTGCGATCAGTACCCTGTGCATTCGGTACACAGTGATAGATACCAGGTGGTAAAGTAACTGGTTTTTTAACCTGTAAAAGAGTAGTAGTTTAATTGACTGGCTAAATCAAGGCTCTGGAAGCTTAGATTAGGAGAACAGAATGGTGAAGAGAACCATTCACTATCTTGGGACTGTTTTTAATATCTTTCAAGGACAGTTCATAGTATGAATGTGTCATGTCTGCCAGCGCTCTCTTGACTTTTTTGAGTGATCTGAATGGAATGTGGCTGTGTCAGCCTCTTGGACATGCTAAGATTTAAACTGTGTATTTATAAAGAAAAATGCTGATAATTAGCTGTATTTTACTCCATGAACACCCACTGAGTTCTGACTAAGAGCTAAATGAAGATTGTAGGTTTGGCAAAAAGCTATTTAAATCCTGACTTGGACACTTACCCATTTTTCTCTGTACTAACAATTAGTTTAATTGAATAGTTCTCTTGTCTCTCCTGTCCAACACAGGAAGAATGTGTATTTCTTGTACATGGCACTGGCCAGATCTGCATTTTAACACTGAAACTGAACTGAGTGTGCTGGCTGAGGGCAGTTAATAATGCTGACAGCCTGAAACCCCAGTACCCACAATGCTGCAAAGCTTGGAACTTGGCACAAGCTTTAGGGTTGATTTTCCTTTGAATAGCAAGCTTCCTTTACAAAGAGTTAATTAGGATGAGGTCATTCTAAGCTTATGTGACAAACACTGTCTGAAATAATTTCCCGGATTGTATGTACAATGAAATACTGAAAGAATTTGAATGACTTGGCTGTACTGTGTGTTAAATATAATGGCAGTCTGCATTCTTGCAAAATTTAATGAGATTTTTTTTAAATACCATCACTACCTCAAGGCTGCTTTTGAGGTTAGTGCAGGACTGCATACCCTGACTTTGCAAGATGCTGCAAGACTTAATTGATGGGTGCAAAGCTACCTATTCCCTTCTCCTTTGCCTGGAGAAATCTGAATTCCTCTGTGTGTGTGTCCTTTCAATCTTCATTCCAGTCTTCTGGGCTGACTAGTTTTGACAAGCTCCTGCGTCCCTTGTAAATACGTGAGTTGGTGGCAAAATATTGTAATAGCTGTAATAAAGTAGGAGTTCGTATGTTTTGAAGATTTTGTTGGCTTTAAATCAAAGCCATTTAAATGAAACCTCAGTTTAATCTGTGTCACAACGTCAGTTTGTGTCCATGAAACATTCTTTCTGGGGGAAGTTTGGACTACATTGCTGGACAGTACTAGGCACTGTCAGGAGGAAAAGGTCAAATTATCTTTTAGGAACATTCAGATCTTTGCCATTTTGGCTTGTTAACTCTTCAAGGAAAAAGTAAACACAGCGCTGGGAGTTAGACATGGGTGGCATGGTGCCTTCCTCATGGAAGATGATGATCTGCTTTAAGTAGCTTTGTAGAACGAGGATGTGTAACTGTCAATTGTGAATTTTCATATATCCTTCTAATTATATGGTCTTGAGCCTTTTATTCCAATCCTGTGCTTTCTGAGCACTTTGCAAAGTATCTTCCTCTGCAAACAGAAAAATCATTTTTTTTCTGTCTGCTTTATGATACCTGTATGAAAGGAAACTGGTGGAACTTCTTGTGGCATAAGTTAGGAAGGTAGACTCAATGACTTTCTAGGATACATATAAAGGGCTGGGTGAAGTGTGGCAGCAGGCGTGGGCAAGTGTCAACCTTGGTGGTAGTGCCAGTGCAAAACAAAAATACATGTCATAGGCTGCTTTTTCTCATGTGGTCTTGTGGACAAGTTTGACCAATCCTCCTGGTAGTACAGTAGGAAGTTTCTGACCAAGAGAAAAGTCACCCAAACTTTCCTTCAGCCCCCACTCCCATTTTATTAATATGCATAATGCAAAAATAATTTGGACCAGTGCATTGACTGATTGCCTGTGTTGGTTATGGTTTCTGATCACCTCTACTGCCTATTAGATCTAGAATAGATTCAGACTAGTAGGGGATGAGATCGCAAAGCCAGAGGGCATTGTAGGGTGCGTCCCCACACACATTAATTTTCTCCTTGGGAAACTGCTTGTATTTATGCTTAGCAAAGCTTTTGTAAATTCTCCTGGGCAACTGCAGCTGTTCCTTATGAGGATCTTTTGCTGTGGGACTGTGATAGCTCAGTTAGTTTTTCTTGCAATATATCTTCCAAATTGGCACCTTAAACTTGTCCATAATTTGTATTTAAAATGCAGTGAAATGTAGCAGTCCATCTCAGAGTTACATGTAAGTCCTAAAAGCTTTTAGCTGTCCAAGTTAGAAAAGTTATAGTAGAAAGTGTTTAGGTAGTTTCTGCAAACTAAACAGTACAGGTATCTGTTTCTGCAGTTGCCTTGTGAAACTGAGCACCTAAGTCAGCAGAGTATTGAGAAATTTACTTGTTACATCAGCTGCATTTTTTCCTGTCTCTGCCCAATGGGAATGGGAACCAGGTTTTCCCCTCTGGTAAACTCATTTAACTCTTTCTAAATTAACTTCCCCCCCCCACCCCCTTTCTTCTCTCTCTTCCCTTCCTCCCCCCCTCCCTTTATATTTTCTTTTTAATGCTCATTAAAAGAGTAAAGTGGGGTAAAGGCTTTTCCTTACCACTTCTTTTAAAAGAATGTTGTGTATATTCATGCAGCTACATAAATAATATATCTCTAAAGATGATATTGTCTTAGATAAAAGTAGGAATCACAGAATCATAGAATAGTTAGGGTTGGAATGGACCTCAGGATCATCTAGTTCCAACCCCCCCGCCATGGGCAGGGCCACCTCACACTAAACCATCCAACCCAAGGCTTCATCCAGCCTGGCCTTGAACACTGCCAGGGATGGAGCATTCACAACCTCCCTGGGCAACCGATTCCAGTGCCTCACCACCCTAACAGTAAAGAATTTCCTCCTTAGATCCAATCTAAACTTCCCCTGTTTAAGTTTTAACCCGTTACCCCTTGTCCTGTCACTACAGTCCCTGATGAAGAGTCCCTCCCCAGCATCCCTATAGGCCCCCTTCAGATACTGGAAGGCTGCTCTGAGGTCTCCACGCAGCCTTCTCTTCTCCAGGCTGAACAGCCCCAACTTTCTCAGCCTGTCTTCATATGGGAGGTGCTCCAGTCCCCTGATCATCCTCGTGGCCCTCCTCTGGACTTGTTCCAGGAGTTCCATGTCCCTTTTATGTTGAGGACACCAGAACTGCACACAATGCTCCAGGTGAGGTCTCACAAGAGCAGAGTAGAGGGGCAGGATCACCTCTTTTGACCTGCTGGTCAAGCTCCTTTTGATGCAGCCCAGGATACGGTTGGCTTTCTGGGCTGCGAGCGCGCACTGAAGCCGGCTCATGTTAATTTTCTCATCAACCAGCACCCCCAAGTCCTTCTCTGCAGGGCTGCTCTGAACCTCTTCTTTGCCCAATCTGTAGCTGTGCCTGGGATTGCGCCAACCCACGTGTAGGACCTTGCACTTGGCATGGTTGAACTTCATAAGTTTGGTATCAGCCCACCTCATAAGCGTGTCGAGGTCCCTCTGGATGGCATGCCTTCCATTGTATCAACCGGACTACACAGCTTGGTGTCATCAGCAAACTTGCTGAGGGCGTGCTCAATCCCACTGTCAATGTCAACAATGAAGATGTTAAACAAGACCGGTTCCAACACCGATCCCTGAGGGACACCACTCGTTACTGGTCTCCAGCTGGACATTGAGCCATTGATCACAACTCTTTGTGTGTGGCCTTCCAGCCAGTTCTTTGTCCACCGAGTGGTCCACCTGTCAAATTGATGTCTCTCCAATTTAGAGACAAGGATGTTGTGTGGGACAGTGTCGAACGCTTTGCACAAGTCCACATAGATGACATCAACTGCTCTACCCTTGTCCATCAGTTCTGTAGCCCCATCATAGGCGGCCACCAAACTGGTCAGGCAGGATTTCCCCTTAGTGAAGCCATGCTGGCTGTCACCAAGCACCTTGTTGTTTTTCATGTGCCTCAGCATGCCTTCCAGGAGAATGTGCTCCAAGATTTTGCCAGGCACAGAGGTGAGACTGACTGGTCTGTAATTCCCCGGGTCTTTCATTTTCCCCTTCTTGAAAATGGGGGTTATATTTCCCTTTTTCTAGTTATCAGGAACTTCGCCTGACTGCCATGATTTTTCAAATACGATGGCCAGTGGCTTAGCAACTTAATTCGCCAGCTCCTTCAGGACCCGCGGATGGATTCCATCAGGTCCCATGGACTTGTGCACGTTCAGATTTTTAAGATAGTCTCGAACCAGATCCTCTCCTACAGTGGGCCCAAGGTCTTCATTCTCACAGTCCCTGCGTCTACCTTCTAAGACTTGGGTGGTGCGGTCAGAGCCTTTGCCAGTGAAGACTGAGGCAAAGAAGTCATTCAGAACCTCAGCCTTCTCCAAATCCTGTGTAGCCAGTTCTCCTGAGAGCTTCCTCAGGGGGCCTATGTTGTCCCTAGTCTGTTTTTTGTTTGCTATGTACCTGTAGAATCTCTTCCTGTTATCCTTAACATCCCTGGCTAGGTTTAATTCTAACTGGGCCTTAGCCTTCCTAACCTGGTCCCTAGCTTCCCGGACAACATCCCTGTATTCTTCCCAGGCACCCTGTCCTTGCTTCCACTTTTTATAAGCCTGTTTTTTCATTTGAATTTTCCTCTGCAGCTCCTTATCCATCCAAGGAGGTCTCCTGGCCCTCCTGCTGCACTTCCTTCTAGTTGGGATGCAACACTCCTGAGCTTGTAGCAGGTGATCCTTGAATATCAACCAAGAGTCTTGGGCCCCCCTGCCCTCCAGGGCTATATCCCATGGAACCTTACTAAGCAGGCTCCTGAAGAGGCCAAAGTCTGCTCTTTTGAAGTCCAGGGCAGTGAGCTTGCTGCCGCTCTTCTCACTGTCCTGGGGATCTCAAATTTGACCATCTCGTGATCGCTGCATCCAAGGCTGCCCTGGAGCACCACATTCTCAACGAGCCCTTCCCTGTTGGTGAGCACAAGGTCAAGCATGGCATCTCTCCTTGTCGGCTCCTCTATTACTTGCAGAAGGAAGTTGTCTGCCACACAATCAAGGAACCTCCTGGATTGCTTGTGCCGTGCAGTACCGTTGTTCCAACAGATGTCATAATGATACTTCTGTGTATGTGATTGATAGAAGAAGAAGACTTTAGCAAATGGGCCTTTAAGACTTGGATAAAACATTATGCTTCTGGTACAGAGGAGATTTTATATGTGCAACTGCACTCCTTCTGAGTGCACTTGCTGTGACATCTCTTATTTCCTTAATCAATTCAAATACAATTTTACATTAAAATGTAAATTTACTTTAAATTTATTATCCATAAGCTTCTGTGGAAGAGAGGGTGATTGTAGACATGTGGCCAGTTGAACAAGTTTTGGGGCTGAACTTGTAGGATAGGGGCTATAAGACATGTTTTGTTGTATTTTCCTTGGCAACTATCTTTTTCCTCCTTCTCAGGAGTCAAATACTTTCTTTTCCTGGTAGAGCTAACTGAAGTAAGTGATAATTGAGGCTGTAATGAGAAGGTAAATTTGTAAGAAAGATGTGTATACATGAAAATTTGCATGGTGTTTAACTATAGTGTATCAGTGACAGAATTGTAGAATAGTTCCGGTTGGAAAGGACCTCAAGATCATCCAGTTCCAGCCCCCCTGCCATGGGCAGGGACACTACACACTAAACCATGCCACGCAAGGCTTTGTCCAGTCCAACCTTGAACACTGCCAGGGATTGGAGCGTTTATCACTTCTTTGGGCAACTTGTGCCAGCGCCTCACCACCTCACAGTAGAGAGCTTCTTATATCTAACCTAAGCTTCCCCTGTTTAAGTTTGAACCCATCAGCCCTTGTCCTGTCACTACAGTCCCTGGTGAAGAGTCCCTCCCCAGCATCCTCCCTCTTCAGATACTGGAAGGCTGCTATGAGGTCTCCACACAGCTTCTCTTCTCGGCTGAACAGCCCCAACTTTCTCAGCCTGTCTCCATATGGGAGGTGCTCCAGTCCCCTGATCATCCTCGAGGCCTCCTTTGGACTCACTCCAACAGCTCCATGTCCTTCTTATGGTGGGGACACCATTACTGTTCACAGTGCCCCAAGTGAGGTCTCACAAGAGCAGAGTAGAGGGGCAGGCTCACCTCCTTCGACCTGCTGGTCACGCTCCTTTTGATGCAGCCCAGGATATGGTTGGTTTCTGGGCTGCGAGTGCACACTGCCAGCTCATGTTCAGTTATGTGCTTTGGTTTCAGTCAGATTTGCTGTAGTAATGATGTATTCAGTTATATTTGGAGAAGTTTCATTCTTTCTTGTGGTTCATTCAGAAGGAACTCTGTGCGTTTTGAGACTGTGGTGCATGTGTGATGAGATAGATATGTGTGTGAATAAATGTGTCAGTCCAGATGACAGGTCACATTTTTACTGTTTAATGGTGTTCTGCTTAATTTCTGTTTTCTGGAATAGCTATTTCAGCCTATTACTATTTCAGATACTCTAGTACTTGCCACTCCTTAATCAAGGACTTGTTTCTTTTATCTGCTTTTGTACTGTTACTCCCAGTCATGTCTTTGCCAAACATTTAATTATTAATGATTTATCACATGATTAAGTCATGATCTGAATAGGACAACTGTGAATCAAAGAGTATTGCTTATTGAATAGCTTCTATTTTTTTCATTCATAAAAAGAGAATTCTGTTGTAATGCTGTGATATCTTATTGCTGCATTTTCCTCCTAATAATTAAATGAAATAATAAATTTAATTCTGGAATTGAATTATGTCAGCTATTTGGATAGTATTTTGGCTATTGAGTAGAACTTATATTTAGTGATTATATTTAAGTTGTGTTCAATGAAGCTTACACAACAGTGATTTTAAATGATGTTCCTTGAAAAACTAGCTGTTACCATTGCTACAGGCACTAATGCTGAAAACCATCATACTTGATCCTCTCCTTCAAGTTAAATTATGTAACGATTTCCACTAGTAATTTTATTCATGAAGGACCATAAAACAGGTTAGGGAATGAAAAAGATGACATTGTCTTTACAAGTATAATGTCTAGTACCTTTTTCTTAATTTCTGTTCATATTGTGTCACTGTGCTGTGGCTGAGTAGTCTGTGCTTCTCAGCAGCCAGTCAGAATAATGTATGAATGCTACATCAGTCTTATAAACAGCCAAAACTGTACTGATGTACAGGTGATATCACTGAGCAGGAGCCACATCAAGCATCACAAACCCCTTAATATCTGAAAAATGGATGCAAACCAAGTCCACCTGAAGCTGCCTTGTGCCACTGCTGTAGGGTATGATTTCAAATTGGACTGTTGAGCTCTCCATGGGGTCCATTCTTGCCACACTGAAAGAAAGAATACAGTTGTAAGTTCAAGCACATGAAAAATTCTTACTATGTATTCTTCAGAGTCCACAAATCTAACACAGTATGGAAGGGAAGAGTCAGAGACTGCTGTGTTTGCATGCTCCTAGCACAGGTGGACATAACCTTCCATGTTCACAGCCCCCACAAGACATCCTTGAGGAATTAATCAAGCTGGAATGGATGTGGTGGAATAGTTGCAGTTCTCAGCCTGTGATAGGGGTTTAAGAGTTGTATCATGAGGGCAAAATCTATTGAGCACCTGAGGAATGATCAGAAGGATTATCTTTAGAAGAGCTCAAAACCAACTGTATATTACCCTGAACACTCGCAACATTTATAATACTGTGGATAATGCTCATGCCGTATTTTGGTGTGGTAAATATAATTACCTGTTGATTTTACGTCCATAGTTTGAAAGGCTCTTGGCTGTCCAACACAAGGAGAGTGATATTAGCACCAGAAAATAGAGAGTGTGGGGAAAAGGGCCTCTATGCTCTAAGAAGGTATTGAAGCTGAGCAAACCCAATGCTGGAAAGGCAAATTAAGGTTCAAGGTCACAATCTAGGCCTAAATTTTGTATTCAGCGTAAATGAAGCCTTAGTGATTTGTATCATTATCCCACTTTTGCCATCTTGTTTTTGTTTTCCCCTCACAGTTTCCTTGTGAAACTTCCCCAACATAAAAATTCTGAAGACTTTAAAAAATGTTTTAAAAATAATAACCATGGAGGAGATGGGAGAACAGTTTCTGTACAGTACAGTGTATGGTAAATTGGTATGATAGCAGTGGACACATTTTTAAGACATTTCATTACAGTGTATGTCCTGGCTCTTCAGTAATTTAATATCTGAAGGAAAATTTTTTTCCCTTATCCTTCAAGGATTGTTTGATTTTGAAGAAAGTTTTTTGAAGAAAGTTTTAAAACTTTTGCCCTTTAAGTAATTCAGTCACTAACTGCAGGAGTGTTGAGTTACACACTGCCATTAGAAGCAGGCCGTCCCTCTACTTCCTGAGCATTCTGTAATTCAAGGCTTGGCAAAGGAGGTGTAAAGAACTCCAAGTAGGATATGGAGAGTACTGATGTGGTGGTATTTTGTCCAAGGTTTGTGCAGACAGAACTCAGGAGGTTGGTGCAGACAGAACTCAGGAGGTTGGCTGATTTGTAAAAAAACCCCACTTTTATTCCAGATTTCCCACAAAAGTGAAGAAGTTATTAGCCATATAGCGTTTACGTACTTGATTCTGAGTTGCTCTTTGAGCAGGCCGCTACCTTCTGCTCTCAAGACACAGTCTGTCACCACTTCAGGCAGTGGGTTGGTAAATGTGACCTGCACATTGACAGCCTTGTGTACCACTGTTGGACCAAGGACCTAGAGAGAGAAAATGTTCTGCTCAGCCACGGCATTAGTCTCACTTCTTTCTCATGTTGTTTTTTTTTTTATTTAATTCCCATTGCAAGCTATTTACCTTCTCTTAGGGTCTCCTGGACAGGAAGGAGCCAAGAATTAATATATGTACCTATTTTGGGGCATCAGACTTCAGGTTTGAACCCATTGTGGCTGGCTGATTTAGTCAGCCTAGTCCGAACTTTTTAGCTACGTCAGTGTATGGTGTTGAGTATAACACAGTGTATGATACTTACCAGACTGAGAACATAATGAGAATGCAAGTATTAATGTTAATTAACATAATGGAGAAGTCCAACACCCCAGTAGCATTTCTCCATTGTTGAGTGTATGTTTATACAGAAGTTTCAATCAACAGAAACATAAACCCTTCTTGAAACTTAGTCACTGAATTGAAGTAATTTAATTCAGGTACCTGCCTTATATAAGATGACTCTTACTTGCATGATACAGCATAGAAGTCTTTTTACAAAGTCTCACTAAAACTTGGTATTCAGAAATCACCAGACCTATAAAAATCCAGCATTTTGTTCCTCTGCGTAACTTTGCTTTTCCCATATGTTACTGAGAGTGGTTTGGAATAGCTAATGTAGTCTGGAGCTCTGAAAGACTCCACAAATTATCATACTCCCTGTATGTTGTTTACAGTACAGTAGACAGACAGCATTCGATCCCATGTCTGATGCAGCATGTGAATGTACTGAGCTGTCCAAAAGAAGTTAGGCTAGTTAGACTAAAATTTGCTTTTTATCCATTGTGCAACACCTGTCACGCATCTGTCTTAAGGCAGTAAAGAAAAAAAAAATAGCCTCTGGTTCTAATTATTCATCATTTGAGAAGATGTTATAAGGTGAAAAGTGCCTCTTTTCCTTTTAAGCTAAAAGAACTTCTTTGAGGATTAGTAATAAGAAGCCTCACAGCCCCAGTTCCAGGTATTATCAGTTAAGTAGATTCTTTTGTAAAAACCATGATTCCTAAATAAACTGGAAGAGAATAATTAGACTTCCCAGACAACAGTGGAGTCCTAGATGTGAACTAAATCTCTGTGTCTCTGTTTCCCTCTGTCTGCTTCTCTGGAGATAATCTTACCTTGTAACCTTCGTAACACTGAGAACTTTTATCAGTGCCATATCAACAAGCATTGGCAAGAATGCCGTAGCACAGCTATGTCTTGGAATAGTTTGTTTTTCCTTAGTGTATTTCATTTCACTTGTATCATATGGCTTGTTACTAGAGCAACAAGATCAAATCGCCCTCAGGCATAATTTCACTTCTCACACTCCTATCCATGAGGAGTAAATGGAATAAGGATTCTGGTTCTTCTCAACACATTTCTACAGGGACACAAAGGGGACTAGCTTTTACCTTGATGGTTAGAAAAGGATGATGAAGTACAATATCCTTCTCCACTAGAAGCGAGGCTCCCTGTTTGGTTTCACACACAGCAGTCACTAGGATCTTCCTGTCATCCATCAGAGCATTTTTATACTGGGAATAGGAGATCTTGATTGAAATCTTTTTCACTGGAATGTAAATAAAAACAGGGTTTCCTTCTCTTCTTTTTCCCGTGTCTAAGTACCAGCTATCTGTAATCTATCTGTATTTTAGCAAGGATGCTATCACCCTGGGGCTGTCCATTTGTGGGTGTGACAGCCCATAGACAGGAATGATGCTCATGGGTGACTTATACTTACATTCACATCAAACAATAAATTCTCAGGTACAGTTTGGTAGCTGGACAGTTTGGAGGATGGATATATGTGGCAACCCCTGCTGGTGGGTTTGGGGTTTTTTTCATCTGTCTGAAGCTGAGCATTTAATGCTCCTTCCTTGCAAAGGAGGCAAAAGTGAGAGGGTGGATTGGTTTAAATGCCTTTGCTGAAGCAGCTGTCTAGCCTCTGCCTTAAAGAATGTGCACCGTCAGCCTGTGTGCAGTGGATCTCAGTACATTGAGAAAAAATGTTAATCTACTGCTGGAACAGTGAAAAGGCTTACAACATGTGTGTGTTAGCTTCAGAGGGTAGCTATATTCATCTCTTCTACATGTCTCGTTTTTCAGCACTGGCCCTATAAAAATAGGGCAAAGGCCACTATCTGCAGGTAGTTCCTGTTCTGCTGCAAAAGACGTAAGTTTATGTTTCCTCCTTAAATCTGTGTTTATATTTTGCTTATGGGGAGCTGACACCTGAGTAGTCTCCTGTGTATGTCTTGTAGTTGTTCTATCTTATCAAAAAAGGTCTTAATGTAGAACTAATAATGACTCTGCTGTGTCAGACGAAAGGTCACCCAGCTCAGTATCCTTGCTGACAGTGCTCAAAGGCAAATGGTTAAGACAGGGCAAATACATGTTTCTCTTCCCCTGAATAGCCTTAACCTCCAACTGTTTGCAGGTCCTGCACTTCTTGAGCCATTCGTTATTTCTATGTGATTTGGCCACAAACCAAAGCTATGTCTTGTTGTAAGCTGTAATAAAATTAAAATTACCTTCTTCAGATCCAAGTTTGATACACCTGGACAACTGCAAAATCTCTGCCTTATGTTTTCTTGTGTAGAGAATGGCTGAAGCCCTCAGTTTAACCTTTACGGTCTTGAAATCTGAGATTAAGTTCTTGAGTGCCAAGGTTAGGAGGATGTCCTGGCCAATTACAGGAGATGCATCAAGGATCAGCTTCCCTGAGATACTGGGGGTTTGTGCAGGCTGTGTCATATTTTGTCTCCATGCTACTGAAGATTGTCTTCTGTGTCTTTTAATTTTGGTTCTTTTCCCAGTGCTTTTCACACCAAGCAGCTTCAATGCCTTTTTATACACCTGCCTTTCTTTCCGGGATCCTGCTTTGAAAGATAACATGATCAGAGGTCTTGTGAATGTTGAATATAGTGCAAGGCAGCTATAATTGCTCTCATTACATAAAGTTTAGGAAAGCTGAGGCGGGCAAAAATATACAGGAGGAGAAAGTGAGGTCTAACCTAAATAACTGTCATACAAAAGCAAATGAGTGTACATGGCCATAAAGGCTGGAACGTAAAACCTGCCTGTCAGCTTCAGCTGGCTGATCATAGGCACTTGTTAGAAGTTATGAAGCTGTAAGAGCTCATAGAGCTCAGTGCTTCATAAACTTCTGTAATTGCCATCTCATCAGAAATTAAGAAGGGTGAAAAAATACTTTTGCAAGAACTCTCCCCAGACAATTCTCCCAAGTGGCTATTGCTGCATGTTGTAACAGAAATATTCTCACCACCTGATCAGAACAGCTAGGACAGGATGTTTACAGAAGTAGGTTTGACTTTATATTGAATACATCACTATTTCATCAAGGGCTACAAAAGCTACATTGAGTCATGATCAGCTGACAGTGAACCCTACAACTTTGAAAATTCACAATTCCTTTACTCCAGAAGAAGTAAAGAAATTAAGTCAGTGCTCAATCCAATGAAGGCCTAAATTCTTTTCACTTCTGACCATCAGTGGCTAGACAACTGTAATAAAGAACTTACCTTCTGGATATTTGTAATTAGCAGTGACATCCACACGGGAGTTGGTGCCCACTGCTTTGGTGCTGATAAATTTTCCAATCTTCCTAGTATTGGAATAAATTCTCTCTTTTCTTTTGTTGCTATAGTGAATCCAAGTAACATAGTCAGCATTCACTGCTGCAAATACAAATGAACTGTCATAATCCAGGTTCACATCCCCTTCCTTAATGGCTCTAGTGGAGGCAGGACCACACTGATATATGCCTGTATTAGAGAGAGGGAGAAGTTAAATGACTGCCTGTTGCAAAAGAACACAAATCCTCATGCTGACAACAAGAAGGAGACATAGTCACTCCAAAGATGCATTAGGATAAAGTGCTTTGTTCCTACATCTGTGTGTTATGGTAACAGCATATCCAGATATTCCACTTGCATTTTCTATCAAAAGGTAAGAGCACAGAGGAGGTTGTAAGGCCACTAAGGTGTAGGAAGTTAACACTTTTTATGATGTGTACTGTGTGAAATGTTCTAACCCTCCAAAGCTTGCAAAGCTGTATGCTAAGTTGTTTTGTGAAAGGAGAGCATGGGCACTGAGTCTCAAGTGTAGTCAGACTTATGAGATGCAAGCCATCAATGCTGTATGTGCATTGAGAAGAACCAGGAAACTAAGTTTGGCAAACTCAGTAGTGGGGAATGAGAAGCACTTTATCTGGAGTTTGATAGGTTTTAAATGGCCAAATAAATTATTCTTTTGATGGAGGTAATCAAATAAGTTGTGTCTGTATTAGTAAATAAAACTAGAGCCAAAGTGTGAACCCAAGTGCTGGCTATTGGTTGTCAACACTGTTTACTTGCCAGTGAGCTCCCTAGTGTTGTTATTTCTTCCCTTGTCAATGAGATATCTTTCAGACAGTGGCTGTGAAGAATTCAGGGAATGGGACAGGGTTTGTTCCCAGCAGGTTGTACTGTTATTTTGGTCTGGTATGGGGAGTTCAGTGCTGTGAACAACAGCCATTCTATGTCACCTGGTTTCAGAACCAGAGAACAGTTTGGAGTTTCTTTCATGTGGCTTTGTATATATATGCTATGTTGTTGGATGCCACAGGGATATCATATATTCCTACCTATTCCAGAGTGTCCAGTAAAATACAGGGTAGAGTCATGGGGCATATTTTATTTTCTGATGTAAACTGTTTGGTTCAGCCCTGTGACTACAAGCTCTGAAATCTTTACTTAGCATTTTACTAAAAGGGGTTTTAATTTGTTTTGCTGCTAACTCTGTCCAGTGCGAGCCAGCAAATGTGTCTAATGCCATCAGTGTGCCCTTGCAGTAAGGAAGGCCAACAACATCCAGGGCCGCATCAGGAAGACCATTGCCAACAGGTCAAGGGGCATGATCCTTTCTTTCTCATCAGCACTGGTGAGACCGCATCTGGAGTGCTGTGTCTAGTTCTGGGCTCCTTGGACAGGAAAGATAAGGACATATGTGAGCAAGTCCTTCAGAATGCCACAAAAAAAGATTAAGGGATGATAACTGAGGCTGTTCTACCTGAAGGGAAGGCTTGAGGGAGTCTTATCAGTGTGTATAAATACCTGGTGGGAGGGCGTAAAGACAGAATCAGACTCCTCAGTAATACCCAGTGAAAGGACAAGTAGCAGTGGGCAGAAAATGAAACACAGAAAATTCCATTTAAACAAAAGAAAAAACGTTTACTGTGAGGGTGGTCAACCTCTGCAACAGTTTGCCCAGGGAGCTTGTAGAGTATCCATCCTATGAAATATTCAAAACTCCACTGGATAGGGTCCTGAGAAACCTTTTCTAATTGACCCTGTGCTGAGCAGGGGGTTGGAGTAAACAAACTCTGAAGGTTTACCTTAGCTATTCTGTGTCATTTTATGAATCTGTTAGGAGCTCAGACAAGGAAGGGTGAGATAGGTGAGCTTAAGGTGTGCTGGTTTTTCTGGAGGCAGAAGATAAAAGTAAGAACTGCATGCTGGTAGGCAACCCAGAGGCTGACAGAAAAGCGTTTACTGGAGACTGATGTGGGTATTACTTTTCTTCTGCACCTGGATTAATGCTGCATATACAGAGCAGATGGAAGAGAGCTATCCTGAAATTTCAGAACCAGTCCTTAGGAGTAACAGTATCTACAGCTTTTTATATTTACAGCAGTGTTACCTTTGCTCCTTTCCTGGGGTGTTGCATCCAGAACCTGCCATCCATCATAAAAAGAGCCAAGATCTCTTCTAATGAACCAGCTTTCATTCCAAACATGGAAATTCCTATAAGGGAGGTAGAATAGGGAACCTCTAATTCATACAATTAATTTTATATTGAAAGATTTGGTACATTTCTGGTAGAGTGCATGAAATAACCCTTCTTGAGTGATTGAAAACTCTGTGGAGAGACTAGCTGCCAACTCCTTTTTTGAGTACCTCTTTAGCCTTCTTTGCCAGTTTTTTGTGTTCAGATCTCTGAGAAATGTTGGGATGTTATAAGAAAAATGTTAAAAGGAAAATAATTCATTGCAGAGTCAAGTGTTGAAGAATTCTGGACATTCCAGAGCAATATACTTTACAGCTAAAGGTCTCCTGTGCACATTGCTATCTGCTGGTATTTGTTCAACAGTTGCTTTCTACTTCATGTCACATATAGCCCGTTTGGTCCACATAGTATAGTGTGCTTAGTGACTGAAACACTTACGAATGCAGTACAACTCATCTGCAGTGTGATATTTTCTGTCTAGAAAGAAATGGCATGTTCTTCCTAAGGGATGGATTTATTTCTCAGCTGCATTATATGTATCATTTTTACTTTGGTAACCTCACAGTACTGTGCAAGAGGTGTATAATGGTAATCATGAAAGACTTAAGACAATCAACAGCATGTAGCACAGGAACTGGGTTTAAAACTTTGGGGCTCCTGAGAGTGCTCTGCTCTGGGAATCGAGGGACCAGCTGGTTCCATTTTTGGGCAAGAAGTGAATCACTTCAATTTGGGGTTTTTTATTATTTGAACTTTAATACAGTAGAGACAAAATTAGCAGTTATGTTTTCAAATTATATGTTCAATAGCAGTGGTACAAAATATCTCCTCTGCTAAGTCTTTGTAATGCTGAAACTGACCACATGCTGCATATCTGAACACTCCAGTGATCACTTGTCATAGGGTTTTATAGCACTGGGAGCATGTGTTTTTTCAGGAGCATGATGTTTTAATTAGAAGAGAATATAATGGAAGAAATACTAAGAAAAAGAAATAATTGTATTTACCACACACTGTCTTCGGTCAAGTGCAGGGTCTTTCCAGAAACATCAACGTACTTATCAACACTTAGATTTATATTCCTGTCATGAGCAGAGTTGAAGTTTGTAATAACACGAGTAGGTATTCCCAAGGATCGCAGAACTGCAATATAGAATAGCATGAAAGTGCTGTAAATCCATTATACAGACATTTAGAAAGTATTTTTCTGGGGTTTTTATAGGAAAAGCAGTCTAGTATATATGTTTTCAGTGGGGAAACAAGCCCTCAGAAACTTCTCTCTTAGATAATGATGCAAGTCACTGTCATTGTGCACAATCGCTTAGAAGACAGTTCCACTCGCATGCCATTCTTAGCTGCCATGTTCTTTTTAAGAGTTAGATTCACCCATTTGTTTTAATCTTTCATTCTTCATCCTGTTTTCTTTCCCATTTTCTCCCTGTGTTTGTTTCTGTGTTGTCTTCTTTTTCTTCTTCTTGTCTGAGACATACTCCTCATTTACATTATTTTTCCTTTGTATTTTCCCCAAAGTGACTCTTGTCTCAGAGCAGTTCTGAATGGAAACTACTAAGATGAAATGCTTTTCCCAATTTGCAGCTCCTTTTATAGGTCCTCAGAAATGTGGTTTGTTTTTTTTTGTCATCAGTAAGACAGACAACACTGGCATTGTGTGGACATAGACGTAGAAGAGCACTAGTTTTAATTTGACCTCTAGCTTTGAAAGAGGAAACCTTGCTGTTTTCAGCCTGCAAACTGCTTTGCATTTTGTTTGGTGATTCAGAAAACTGGGGTGCAGTACTACAACTTATGGCTGTTTAAAATAGAAGAAAATAACCCTTCATGAATGGAAAGCATAGGTTCTTCACTCTCTCTGTCAAAGCTTCAACATCACAAAGTTAAAGCTACAGAAATTCTAGTAAGCTTCCTTTCTGATAGTATTCTTCACCCCTTCATGTATACCTGTGCACATTACTCCTGCAAAGACCCAGCACTGGCCATACCGGACAGGTTTGTATCTCCCCCTGTACCACTTTCGAAGGATGGTCACGCTTCCACTCCACTGCAGGGGGTTGGTTCCTGAGCGGTACTTGCCATTCCACTTCCCTTCCACTACTCCTTTTTCGTCATTGCTGTTAACCTGAAAGAGTCCTTCTCATGAGAGTATTGAAACATTTACAGAAGGGAGAGAGGGAATGGACTCTCTTTGTGCCACCTTTCTCATTGGCTGAGCGGTGGGGTATAGTATTTGAATCCAAGATAGAATTTTGTCTGCTCACATGCAACAGTTGGAATGTGGTAGTAAGGCATGTATTCGTTATAAAATGGAAAACTTTTCAGTGGTCTAGTTGTGCAGTATGTGAGGATGGGGGTGTGTTGAGAAGATGTAACTGTTCAAGGAAATACACACAGGTCTCCCTGAACCTTTAAGTGGAGAATACTAAATACACACATGAAATGCAGCTATGCCAACACTGGTTTTCCAAAATATTTCATGCTTTTCTTGGTGTTTGAAAAACTTATCAAATGATTTCAGAAGGGACACAAGCTTTCCAAATTAGTGAAAGATCTTTTCCCAGGTTACCCAGAGAAGCTGTGGCTGCCCCATCCCTGGCTGCGTTCAACGCCAGGTTGAACGGGGCTTGGGGCAGCCTGGTCTAGTGGCAACTGTCCCTGCACATGGCAGGGAGGTGGAACTGGATGAGCTTTAAGGTCCCCAAACCATTCTATTATTCTTGATTTTGTTGTTTTTGAAAATACATCTCCATTTAGTCTCTTTTTTTTTTTTTTTTTTTTTTTTTTTTTTCCAGAAAAGTTAGCTACTCCAATAAAACATCAAGGGATTCACCATAAAGTATTGGGGTCTTTGTTAGTAAGTGCATTGTACAGCTGTAACTAATTGATCACTTTACCATAGCACTGACAACCCTGCTCACATAGATAGGATTGTTTCGGTTGGATACATCAACAGCTGGATCTTGGCAGTGGTTCAGGCTTCGATCCAGTATAGCCAGAGAGATATCAAGGATATCCTCTTCAAACTGAAATAAAACAATCAATAAATTAAAGGCTAATTTCATAAATCAACCCAAGGATGAACTCCCCACCTACTTTCTTTCTCCTAGTGCAATAGCGTGATGTTGCTAATATAGGAATTTTCTATACTGTTAAAGAAAATAGGGCCACAAAGAAAACAAGCATTATGCTGCTGAGCCTTCATAGTATTTGAAAGACAGCATATTTCTGAGCATGGTTTGGGGCCATTGCTAATATTCACAAAGACATTGCATGGCCTGGTGGAACACACAAGACCACTCCAGATCTGGCTCAGCGCACTTCTCACTCTCACACATCCTGTCATGCTCCCACAGGTACCTTTATGTTATAAAAGCTGATGGACTGTCTATACCTTATATCAGATGATCTGAATGGAAAGATCCACAAAAATAATTATTGTGGATTAGATTCACCGGGACACTGTGTTGGGTCCAGGGTGCTAAAGTGCTGTGCTGCGTGGATGCAGTCAGGCTAGGATGCTGCATGACCTCTAAGACAGAAAGCAGGTCTGGCCTTGTTTCATTTATTAGTGTAAAAGTAGTCACAGTGATCAGGAAGAGCACTGTGTACAACTGCTAGTGCAAATGTGAGTCATGAAGGGGTCAGGAATGGTTTTGACTGTCCCAATGAGTTGCAGGATAACATATAGACTGGAGCTATGACTGTAGCAGTTATGCCTAGAAAGCCAAACTGGTATTCAAAAATCCCAACTTGAGTTACTTCAGTTGAGGAGATTTGGGATATCCTTTTAGTATCTTCTGCCCCATTATTGAACCAGCTCTGTAAATATTTAGATGTACTAGCCCTGCAATACCTAGAGGTTAATACTGTAATATTTTTCCTTGCCCTATACAAGGGTCAAGAAACAAGTAGAATTTTGCCATTTTCTATAATAGGCAAAAGAAAATTAAAGTTATGCTTTGTTTCTTTTATTTCGGTATTAGCACATACCAGACAGGGAAGATGATCCTGATGATGCTGTAATGTGTTGATAAATGAGATATGTATGTGCAAGTAAATCAGAAGTGAGAGAGGAATTCTGAACTCTTATGCAATGAGATAAGTTTTGTCCCTTCTCAAGAGCCTATTTACCTAATAATGTTCTTATTTTCAACATTCTAAAATAGGTGATGCTATTTACCTGTCCATAGTTCCAAGCTTCTTGTTGAATATGTTTTTCCAGTCCCTGAAATATGATTCCGCTCTCATTCAGGACATACTCCCATCGCTCCTTTTCATTAGCCATATAGACGTCATCATCTGGAAGCAGAATGAGACATACTGACTGAAAGCAAAGTTATCTTGCTGTAAGTGAAAATCTCATTTGAAGGGGAGTTCAGAGAACAGGTCAGGCTGCCTGTGCGTTCACACTTAGGACTCCATAATCATTTACAGAGTGAATAATATAAGCATGAAGTTCCTTTAAGGGGAACTGACTATGCTCCTGTCCTCATCTCAATATATGTCTTACTGGTAGATACCGCTTGGTTTATAACTGAATGCGAGTATCAGGGGGGGAAAAATATAGAATAAATATTTGGAATATTTCCTGCCTCTGATTTCTTACTCTATAAGCAAAAGACAGGGTCTTTGATGCATTGCAGCACTGAAGGGGCAAAAACTTAATCCTTGATGTTGAATAAAAACAATATCTTTCTGTAGCTGTGACTCAGTTGCATGCTTTACCATGACACCCAGATTTCCTGACTGAGACACAATGAGTTATTTGAAGGATATGATACATCAAAACATACTTGGACACCAGGGATTGAAGAGTAGCACAAATTGGCCCAGGAGTGTTGAAGAGCTCTTGTTCCCAGAAACAATATGGAGCTTGAGTTTGTATCGTCCAATGACAGCATTGGCTGGGCTGAATATTACGATGTTCATGCAGCCAGGCTCACTGGGCTTTTGGGTTGCACTCCAGCCACTGGCACCCTCTTCAGAAAGGTTAAATATGGCTTTGGTCTGCTGTGATTCTGCTGGAGATGGTCCTGCCAGAGGGAAGAGGGACAGCAATTCTGAATGACAGCTGTAGGTGACAAAACTTGGGGTCAGTGATGATCTTATTTCTGTATTTTTTTGAAGACTACATTGAGAGATTGTGGTGTGTCAGGTCAAATGCTTATTCAATGTAAACTAGCTGCACTCTGATCCAGAGAATCTCTGTAACCTGTTACATGCACAACCCAGTAAAGGTGAGTACACCCATAACCATTCTAGATGAGCTTGTTGTCCTGAAACCAAAATATGCAGGCAGGATGGGTCACACATTGTAATACACATTTCATTAAGAGTTAATAGCTGCCAGGAGACTTTTTTGGAGAAGTTTTTTGGGGAAGATGCAGTTTACGAATGGAGTCATATAGATGTTCTCATAATAGGGAACACATAAAGTTAATCAAGGATTGTTTAAGCAGGTGAAGCAGAGAGTTAGGAGTGGGTGGTCTGTGATCTGAGAGAGGTGGAGTTATAAAAATGTTTGGGGATCTTAAAATGAATGATCACAGGATGGGAATGGCCCCTACCTTTCTGTTAATTATTACCTTAACTGTCTTTTGCCTTGAGGTACAGATGGAACTTTAAAATGGGAGCTCCTAAGCCTAAAAGGACAACAGATCCTGAATTTATACAGGACAAAGTTTAATGATTCAGGAATGGACCTCATAGCTGTAAGGCACTTGTGTTTTGGAGCTGCAGTGACTTGGATGTGAGTGTTGTGGGGAAATTACCTGTGCTTGCGATAAAGGTGAAGTTGTCCCCAGATTGCACTGTTGTTCGGAGGTTCAGAGTTATGTTGAAGTCCTGACCTCTCCTCAAGATTGCTTCTGTGCTGCTGTAATCAGAGGTGTGGTGTGCAGCTTTATTTAGTTTGGATTGCCAGTTGACATTTGCTATTTTCAAGGCTAGAAAGACACAAGGCAAGTTAATTAAAACATTGTTCCTTCAAATATGTACATCTTTTCAGCTTGTGTAATTTAATTTTATTATATGGCTGGATTTACAATGACAACTTAGAGGAACAGCTGCCATATCTTTCATGCAGGCAACTCTCAGAGACAGAAAAAAACATCCACTCAGGGAATTCATCTTTTATTTAAAAAATAAATCAAAAAAGCTATTGTATTTAGATCAGACTTTGTAAAAAGTTTGAAGAGGCTGTTCTGCTGTACCATGTTCCTGCTCTTTTTCTGGGGGAGTTCTCTAGTTCCCAGAGTGCTTTAAAGATGTACAGAAAGAAGTATTAAAACTCATGAGCAAGTGTATGCCTAATCTTAGAAATGCTGTATGACAGCTGATGAAGAAAAGGCTAGTATCTTCATTGTTGGACTTGCACATTATCTTCTATATCTTGTATCTCGGTTATTTACACTTTTGTTACTTGAAGCTAGCTGTTTTTTTATGCTATGTTGGAGAAAGATAACCACTGTAGGACAGATGGTAGCATTAGGTCCGGTATATCTTGAGGTGGTGCTATGGATTGCTCGATTGTATCATGATGAAACCAACTTGGGGTACTGAGACCCTACTTGGAGCACTGTGTGCAGTTCTGGTGTCTCCAGCATAAGAAGGACATGGAGCTGTTGGAGTGAGTCCAGAGAAGGCCACAAGGATGACCAGGGGCTGGAGCACCTCCCATACAAAGAGGCTGAGAACATGGGGGCTGTTCAGCCTGGAGAAGAAAAGCTGCATGAAGACCTCACAGCAGCTTCCAGTGTCTGAAGGGGGCTACAAGGATGCTGGAGAGGGACCTTCATTAGGTACTGTAGTGATAGGACAAGGGGTGATGAGTTGAAACTGAAACAGGGGAGATTCAGGTTAGATATACAGAAGTTCTTCCCTGTGAGGGTGCTGAGGCGCTGGCACAGGGTGCCCAGAGAAGCTGTGGCTGCCCCATCCCTGACAGTGCTCAAGGCCAGGTTGGACACAGGGGCTTGGAGCAAGCTGCTCCAGTGGAAGGTGTCCCTGCCCGGGGGTTGGAACTGGATGAGCTTTAAGGTCCTTTCCAACATTAACCATTCTATGATAGATTGCCCACTATTGAAAATGGGACACTGAAGTACAGATTGTTACAAAGGCTTTCAACCTTTCTTCCTCCTTGATCAGTTAAAAAAAACAATGACAACAACAAAACAACAAACAGAAACAAAGCAGAAAAAATACAGAACCCTCTAATAGAATTCATGTGTTTGAGAAGTGCCTTTCCCCAGTACAGAATCATAAAATCATAGAATAGTTTGTGTTGGAGAGGACCTTAAGAGCATCTCATTCCACCCCCCTCTGCCATGGGCAAGGATGCCTCACAACAGACCATGTCACCCAAGTCTCTGTCCAGCCTGGCCTTCAACACTGCCGGGGGTGGAGCATTTACCAGTTTGGGCAACCTGTGCCAGCGCCTCACCACCCTCACAGTCAAGAATTTCCTTATATCTAACGTGAACTTCCCCTGTTGAAGTTTAAACCCATCACCCCTTGTCCTATTGCTAAAGTCCTTGATGAAGAGTCCCCATATGATATTCCAAAGGAATTTCACTTGACAAAAACTTCCTACCATGACTAGAGCATGTTAACCCTTTGCTGACCAATGGACTTGGTTTAGCACCACCTTTAATCATTTAATGAAGTTCATATCTGAGGAAATCCATATGGTTCTACTGCAGAAATAGAGAGGGTGGGATTTGAGATTATATTAATTTTTCAGCTTCTAGATAGACTCCATGTGTATCTGTTACATGACACATCTTTCTAACTAGAAATCTTTCCAGTCAGCATAAGAGTCAGAGCAAGTGCAATGTCATACATAGATAGCAGAGGTTAATTGTAGACACACTGCAGGGAGGTGAACTGGGAGTCCAGAGGCCATCAAGTGACTTGTCTGAGGCCAGACATCAATTTGATATCACAGAGGAATTACAGCCTGGAACTTCTGTGTGGCAGTTTGCCCAAATCACGAGTCAAAAATACTGAGTGTGTGGCTGCAAAAGCACTGTATGGACCAGTTAATGGATATGGTAGAAAAAGACTTTCTTACTCTATTTTTCTGTGTTATAGGAAAAAAGAAGAATGTTCTTGGTATTATTATTAAAAAAAAAAAAAAAGGAAAATTGGTAGTTCTAGTAGAATAATCCATAAATGCAATTAACCTAAAAAGAACTGAACAGGCAGATGTTATTTATCTTGTTTCCTCAGCAAATGTCACTCATCTGTATTGGAAAAGTGATATCTGGAGCAATCAGCCTGTTTTTAACTTACCTGCCATAACGTTTTTTCTTCTTCTCTACACTTGTGCGTAGTTCAGGTTATGGGTACAAAAGTGTGCAAGAGCATTCTGAATCCTCTTCCACCAGCATGAGCAACAAAAGGTTTAGGACTCAACTGTACAACTTAGAATTTATACAACTTGGGTGTGACCTGTGGTTGCAGTGTGGTTGCTGTTTTTGTAGTAATGTCCTACGTGAGCATCTACTTATGATGGCTTTAATTGCACAGTCTTGATTCTAATTACGCTTATTTAAAACTGGTGAATGGCTGAGGCAAGATGATAAACAGTATCCTGATGTCTTAATTACTAAGAGAGGAAAACATCCCACATTGGACCTAATGAGGAAATACAGTCTGAAGTAGACAGAAGAAGCTTAATTTTGGATGGTTTCGTTTGTGTCTGTTTAGGGTTTTGACAGTATGTACAGAGGGCAGGTATAGACAAATATACATATCGTACAGCATGGATGTATGGAACATGGGGTGATCTGATTAGTTTGTAATAGCATAAACCAGTTTTGGGTTTTTTTTTTAAAGGCAGGTCTGCCTGAAGACTTTTCACGTAACTGCATAGAATTCATTCTTTCTTGGAAGCATACTGAGAGGTGTGACGTGCTGATGATCTGTTCCTGACATGATTACCTGTAATGTGCCTTTCTTAGTAAGAAGCAGTACATCCCACTGAGATGACATTGTTATTATTACTATGCAGTCACCTGTGTACCAGGGATTACATGGCAGCCTCTACTCTTAAAAATTTTTCTTTATAGCTTGGTGTTCACAACACAGGTATGTAGTTTCTCTGTAGCTATTTGGCATGGCATCTTGAGCTGAGCCCTGAAGGAAGCTATGGAGCTCTTGTGCTGTGTGAGCCCTGCCCACTCTAATTTCAGACACTCTCTTCTCCACTCCTGAAGCTCGCTCATGCTCTTTCCTCCCTCATCCTGTGTCACAATTTATCTAGAAACATGCCGTGCCAATTGGTCCTGAGAGGAGGTTGCATACTGTTCCCAACTTTTGGTGGACTGTACCGAGGAGGCAGGAGTGATCACTCACTTTCCTCACCCCTACACTTCTACATTGTGTTTTTTCTGTCTGTTGCTGTTTTCTGTTTTGTTTACAAATTCGTATCATCATTGATGGCAACCTGGGCAAATTAACTGCCTGCAGCTTAAATTTATTTTTAAAGAAGAATATAAAGTTTTATTATGGTTTCTTGTGCATTATCTTCATTAAGAATTTGTGATCATGTCTGGATGTGTCAGACTGAAATATTATCAGCTGTCTGACAAAAGTTGTCCATATTGAACTTCTGACATCCCTGTGGTTCAGAATTTTGGCCATATTAATTCTGCTTTAAACATTTTATACATCTGACATCAAATCTAAATCTTCAGGCTCGGCAGACCTGTTTGTACATCATTACTGCTTCACACTCCACTTAAGCAATGTGGCCAGGTGGTTGCTGTGTCCTGTCAGTCATTACCTTTCCTAACAGTCCCTCAAGAAGCTATATTGCCTGCAGTAATAGAGAATCCTTAAGGCTACTTGAAAGTGAGTTTCAGGTGAAACCTGGTACCCAGCAATGTAGGATCAGGAACCTGCAAAAGAGGCATCTGTATGCAAACACTGCCAGGGGTGTGGAGGAGGGGCTGCCTGGGAATGAGTTACATTGGGAAGGTTTGAAGACAAATGTGTTCCTTCTTTTCAGTGACCTTATGCTGGTGGGCATAAAGAGTTAGTTACCTTCTGTTGCTGAACTTCCAGATTAATGCAAGGCTCTCCCCTTGTGTTTAATGGTGCTCAGGACTCTGCCACATTACACAGGAATTAAGTTACCTACTTGACTGCGTATATGTGTGGTCCACTCTGCGACAGTCGTATGCTCACAGGTTACAGAAATATTGTTGTCATGGACTCCAAACATTACTTTTCCCAGTCTTTGTAGGCTTTTTATCTCCCCATTCAGAGAGTTCATAGGTGTCACAAAATACAGAAATTAGATTTTCTACTTCTTTAGGTAAGAAGCTTGAGAAATGAAGGGAAAAGCATCATCCTCAATCTTGTGATTTCTCATATTTCCATGGAATGTACAATTCATTACCAAAGAATACAGTTCTAGGAATAGATTTATTTATTGCTGACAATTAGAATGTGCTTGAAAAGTGAATGTATTAATAATCTGATGGAAAAGTCAAAACCAGGAGCTTAACACAATGACGTTTGATAGAACAGTGAAACTATTTCTACAGAAAGGGACTTCAATTTTCTAGACAAGAGGACAAAAAACCCCAACAAACCCCAAACAATTAGAGACTACAGAATTAAGCACTGTGAAAGCAGGAGACTTGATTCTATTGCAGTGTAAGAGGTCACCAACTTTTGTGCTAAGTTTCTTGCTGTCATTACTGTCCCTGTATAGAGGAAGATGTCTTGCAGGTTAATGCTGAAACGGGAGATTGATTCCACTGCATTATGCAGGTGCTACTGCAATGGTTACAAATCCCTTGACATGGGAAAATTTGTCACAGGAGAAGTCTACTTGCAGCTGTAAGGGCCCAGTCCTGCGAGGTGTGAATTCAAAATAAATTTTTGATCTCTCTCTTGGTGCCAGTGGTGCCAGACTGGAGAAAAAAAAGAAAGAAAAATCAATTAATTCAGGCTTGCATTGTCTTACCTTGAGATTCCCAAGAGGCAGAAGTGCATGATAATGGGGACACCTACAGTTACTTGAATCCCAGCCTTGGGGTTTGAGAATTACTTAGGGTTTGAGGCTCTCTGCAGACCAGGAAATGAGAAAAGTACTGTCTTCATTTACTCTTGAATAGCCTGGTGGAAATGAGCAGCACTGTGTCATGCCTTGTTAGGGCTGGGTGCGAGTTTGGATAGTCAACACAAACAGAACAGGAAAACTCTCACGTCAAAGGTCAGCACTCTGTCCAATGCCTGCTTGGTTCATATCCATTTTGGCAATAATCTGATTTTTCTAATGACTGGGGTTCTTTGTTTTGTCTCGTCTCCTCTTGGCCTAAATTGGTTGTCTTTCACTGGAATAATGTTTTCTGTATATTTTTATGGAATATGTCCAAATATTTACAGAGTCACAGCAAGTCAGGTTGTTTTATAATAAATCCCTAGGAAATATGAGCTACTCAGCACTGAGTTAATCTGTAAAGCAGGAGAGTCCAGAAGAAAAGAAAAAAGTAGTAGAACATTTTGCTCTTAGTTTTTTTCTCCTACTTTAAAGGAGAACAGAGCAACTTCTCTTTTGGGCTGAAACAAGGGGAGCTATGGCAGTGTCTTACTCGTTTGCTTTAACTCAGACTTATTTTTGTAGTGCTAGGGTACTGTATATAAAAATAGAAACACAAAGCCAAGTTGTAGAAGAAATATCAGAGAAACAAAAGAATTTGACATGCAGAATCATAGAATCAACTGGTTTGGAAAAGACTTTGACATGCCCATTTTCTTGCCGATGAAAGAAGAATGTTAGCAGGTTTTAGTTGTTAAACAAGTCCCTACTTAGAAAAGATAAAACATGATTGAGGAATCATAGTATCTCAATATATATTTGGTAGCTTTTTTATTTTCATAAATAGAAAATATGAAAAAGACAGTTCAACTATGATTTTTTTCTGACTGAGGAAACTAGACATGCTGTTGGTCATGTTCAGAGCACTGAATGAATGTTACAGCTTTCACTTACTGTATCTTGACCTGTTGATTCATCAAAGTCACTAGCAGTACACACCGCTTCACAGGTTCAGGAAGGGGATTGGCATATGAGATCTCTAGAGAAACAGCTTTGTTCACTACAACCCGCCGAGGAATCTGAATGGCAAAGACACATTTCTAATCATTCACTGTTTCACACTTTTTTTGAGTCAGGCTTCAGTCAAACTGCAAGCAGAACATCTCTCATATTTGAGGCTGAATGAGATATTGGTAGGAGCTGTGAAATTTAACTAACAACTGGTACGCCTTTCTCAGTACTTGAAGCTGGACTTGGGTTAGCTAAACAGTGCTGTCAAGCTGTATGCAATATTTTGTGCACTATTTCAGTAAATAGTCTTGACTGTGTGGACACATCTCATTAAACCTGTCTGCTGTTTGGGTTGCTAAGTGGCTTATTTTTATTTTTATTTTTTTAGTTTATTTTGGCACATCATTGATTAGGGTTAAAGCATTAAAACAATATAAACTGTCCCTAACACAGATTAGAATTAAGGGTTTAAGTCTATATTTTGTGAGCAGGCAAAGTTGTTCAAAGCCAACACAAGCACTTGCCAATAACTAGAATACAGATGAAATGAGAACAAGTTTTGTGAACTTGTGACTGGGAAAGAAAGAAGGTAACAGAGCTGTTCAGAAGAACAGGGGGCAGATTCAGGCAAAGAAATTGCTCACTTGCATGGTTACTTTCTCAACTTAAGCAGGCAGAATTTTAGAGCAACATCTGAAATTGCAGCCTAAAATAATGCATTTATCCCCACGTTCTTGTCTTAAAATCTGAGCTCCAGAAACACTCTTTAGTTCTTTTTGTCTGTTCAGGGCATCAGAGAGAGAATTGTTTACCTTAATGATAATGTTTGTGTCCTCTAAAATGATTGTCTTCTCCACCAGCAACTTTACCCCATGCATGTGGATGACTTCACACAAAGCAGTAACTTGGATCCTTTTGTCGGTAGTCAGATATTTTCCATAATAAGAATAAGGGATCTTTAATCGGATATGTTTCCCTGGAATTTGGACATATATTTAGGAATCATTACATTCTCAAAGAGTGCCAAAGAAAAGAGAGTTACTGGGTGGGTGGTGGTGGTGTTGAAATTATTGAAGAGAACAGAATGTAAGAGAGCTGAGTGTTTGTATTTCTTCTGTGTGAGACTGGTTGTGTATGTCCCTGTTCTAGTGATCCTTTTCTTAATCCATTTGACCCCTACAGTTTTGGATGGAGGATTTTATTCTGAAACTGGGGGGATCTACTCATCTGCATTTCACTGGGTTCCTGTCTCTTCGTATTTCTTGAAATTAGAGGTATAATCATTTTTATCTATTCCATCCTTATATCCTATTTGTTATATATATATATAATATGTATATGTTAGCTATAATGTAAAAGTAGCCTTCTATATAACATTTCATGAGACCTTCAATTCCTGGTTGAACTAGTCAAAGTTTTCTGAATAAAAAGTATCTTATGAAATGTGCTCATAAAAATACTATTAAGAGATGGAACAAGCAGATGCACTATGAGGTTGATACAGATATGATATTGATGTTTCTTCCTTCTAGTTAACTTCATGTAGCTAAGAGAGCTCTGTTGGCTCCTTATGAACATTAAAAGTTACCTTGTTTAGACCCAAGATCCACAGAAGTGGTTGCCTTCAGGATCTCTGCCACTGCTCTCCTTGTGTACAGGATGGCTGACGCATTCATGTCCACCTTCACAGTCTTGTGGTCAAAAGATAGATTACTGAGAATTAAGATCAGGGTAATGTCTTTGCCAAATACTGGAGGTTCAGCCAGCTTGAATTTCCCAGAGATCCCAGGGTTTCTAATATTCTCTGAGGGCCTTTCATCTGGAGATTCTCTGTGTCTTTCTGTGATGTTTGGTCCAAAAATCTTGGCCAAGGCCTTTTTATAAATTCGTCTTTCCTCAGGAGAACCTGGTCAAAGGAAAGAACCAAGTAAAATTCATACTTCTGTTGCTATTGCTCCTTCTCTGCATAAAGGCTTTCAGAATGATACATGGTGTCAGCTGTGCATCACACAGAAATACTGCAATACCTAAAAGTTCCCCATACTTTTATTAGGCCTCTGATCAGGTTTTTCACAAGAGAATAATAAACATACTGTAATAAGGTGAATAAGTCACTAAAATAAAATAAAATGCATTTGTATTTGTTTAGGATGCAGGATTCCTTTTTCTTTGTTCAGAACATACATTAATGTGGTGTTACTTTGCTAATCTGATAATAATCAGTCTCTGTATTAAATATGGTTGCACTAAAACCTTGAGGAGTGAAGTACTGAAATATGGCCACTGATTCTGAATGGCAAATACTAAAAAATGTTAAATATATCTTCCTCCTTTTTTTTCCAATTTTTTAAGACTTTGAGCCACAAACATAAAGCAAACTAATATATGAATTCCGTAACCCTGAATTTAAAAAAGATGGAAAGACATAGGTACAAGATTTTGAGGGAAGATAAAGATATTCCTGCAAATGTATGGCTATGCAGTTCTTAACCTTTGTTGCATTTTTTTCTGAAGTACAGATGAGTGGTACTTCGTCCTTTGCCATTTCCTAGTATTTTGTTTCCAGAATCCAATAATGTGAGGCCAAGTCCAGCAGTTGTGCAAACACATAACTAATTGGCAAGGTGATGACTGGATGTCAGAGCAGGAGCACAAGAGAGCCTAACTTGATGAATTTGTCCAGGCAAAGATCGAGATTAGTCACATCTCTTGGCAGTGGGATGTAATGGGGTCTTCAAAAGGAAACATGAGGAATTGGAATAGACACATCAAGAAAACAGTTATTTGCAGAGAAAGACTGAGCATGAGGTCTGCTGGGACGTGGATGTCTAGGACTGGAGTTTAAGGTTTTGGATTGGTGGCTTGGTTGTTGACCTGCTTCATCTGCCAGACATGGCAGTAAACTTCCCATATAGTAAACTATAACTTCCCATACTGCACACCTGTGGTTCATGATACACGTTGGACTCAGCTTTAAGACTTTTTGGTATGACAGCTTGAGGGTTTGTCTGCCTTGGGTAGTAAAATGTATTTTATAGCCCTGTTTTGTGTATATATTACATTTTATACTTCTCTGTAAGGGACTAAATTATATTTTGTATCGTGTCTTAATAAGGACACTACTAAATACACAAACCCAGAAATATAATACCCATTGTATTAAGAAAGTACTCTGAAAACAAGGGCAGAAATATTTTCTGAAGGAAGAAGAGAAATAATCAAACAAAATTGGTTACCCATCCTAGCCTAGCACCAATAATTCAGTAGGAGAGATTTGTGATAACTCTTTTACCTTCTGGATATTTGTAACTATAGGTGACATCCACACGGGAGTTGCTGCCCACAGCTTTGGTGCTGATAAACCTGCCAATTATTTCGGTATCACAATAAACTCTTTTCTTAGTTCCATCGTGGTATACAATCCATCTGTTGCAATCAGCATTCACCTCCGTATACACAAATAATGTGTCATAATCCAAGTCTACATCACCTTCTTTGATGGCTGTCACAGATGCAGGACCACACTGAAATAATCCTAAAACATGGAAAAAAAAAAATTAAAAAATTCAAATTTCATTAGTCGTGCTCAGTTTGAAGACACAATGTTTAGTCATGATGAGAACTTCTCCTGCTACCTTTACTTTGTTCTTGTGGAGTCGCATCCAAAACCTGCCACCCATTGTATGATGTTCCCAGGTCTGGGCGAATGAACCAGCTTTCATTCCAGACGTGATAATCCCTGGGGGCAAAGAACAGTGTCTTCAAAGCACAGTACTATGGAGTCCTACAAATTTCCCGTTTGAAAGGAGTAAGGAATTTTTTTTTTTTTAATTCTCTAAGGTCTGACAGAAGCTGTCTTGTTACAGCGACTCACTGCCTCCTTCAAAGGATAGGTTTACTGGCTGCTTTTGAGGTGTAGACCTCAGACAGGGAAGGAGAGAATATAGATGTTGGCAGCTTGCTTTGGGAACAATATGAACTATAAGTGAAAGATTTAAGTTCTGGATATATGGAGCTGTATGAAGACGGGCTGAGAAAGTTGGGGCTGTTCAGCCTGGAGAAGAGAAGGCTGCGTGGAGACCTCAGAGCAGCTTCCAGTGTCTGAAGGGGGCCTACAAGGGTGTTGGCGAGGGACTCTTCTTCAGGGACTGTAGTGATACAGCAAGGGGTAACAGGTTAAAACTTAAACAGGGGAAGTTTAGGTTAAATATAAGGAAGAAATTCTTCCCTGTGAGGGTGGTGAGGCACTGGAATGGGTTGCCCAAGGAATCTGTGAATGCTCCAGCCCTGGCGGTGTTCAGGGCCAGGTTGGATGGAGTCTTGGGTGACATAGAATCATAGAATAGTTAGGGTTGGAAAGGACCTCAAGATCATCTAGTTCCAACCCCCCTGCCATGGGCAGGGACACCTCACACTAAACCATCCCACCCTGCCCATGGCAGAGGCATTGGAACTAGATGATCTTGAGGTCCTTTCTAACCCTAACTATCCTATATACTATTCTATATACTTAGTGATTTGGTTTAGTAAACTTCAAATGTGGGAAATGCTTTGTTTAAATAGAAACTCAAAATAGCTATACTGAGTGAGATAAAGTCCAAATAATCTATCTATAGTGGTGATGAGAGGAAGTTATGACAGCAGTAAACCAGTTCAGAGCATGAAAGGTGCACAGCTGCATTATTATGAACAGACTGATTAGGTGCCAGTAATTAAAAGAGCCTTGGCAATCGGTATATTGTCAATGGAAACATACTTTTAAAGAAAATTGCAATTTTTGGAGATCAGGGATTGCAAAAAATTAGGCTAGTTGTTGGAACTGTTATCTCAAAACCATGAAGAATGTTTTCTTTCCAAATGTGTGTATTAATTTTTGAGAAAATTTTATTCAGGCACCTCTCAGTTGCTTTTGTACTGCTGGTGTTCCTATTTGTAAGTCTCTTAAATCCTCTAATTACTGGTGAGATAAAAAAAAAAAAATCATATTTACCACGTGGAATCCTTGCCGATATTAAGACTCTTTCCAGAGCTGTCATAGTACTTATCAATACTCAGGTTTCTGTCCACATCATGGGCAGAGTTGAAATTTGAAACCAAACGAGTAGGAATCCCCAAGCACCTTAGAACTGAAATGTATTAAAAAATAATACAAAAAATAAAACTACAAAAACCCCCAAACAACTCCCAAGCAACACAAACAAAACACACACAGAGCTTTAGTTTAATGGTTGCATATATCTGAGAAACAAAGTTAAGTGGCTAAATATTTTGTGATTCTTCAGCATTTGCAGTCTTCAGAGCACTGTTCCTCTTGTAGAATTAATTGCTTTGTAGTTTTAATAAAACCAGAGGTCACAAATGCCTCCATTTCACCACAGTCCTCTTTTCTTAAAGCTTACCTGTACACATGACACCTGCAAAAACCCAGCACTGGCCATACTGGACGGGCTTGTAGTTGTCCTGACGCCATTTCTGGAGGATTACCACACTACCATCCCATCTGGATGGATTCTCGTCTGAATGGAAACTTCCTTGCCACTTTCCCAGGAGAACTCCATTATCATTATCATTTCCATTGATCTAAAAATAAGCAAATGGACAGAATGCACAAAATCAATTGTGTGTAATGCACCATATGTAGTTAATTATATTGTTTAAGGTGCAGGTGGCTGGGTTTCAGTGGTATAACTAATGCTTTCTGCTTAAACATGTGTAATTCAGATTGAGTTGTCCATTTCTTACCATAGAACTGATTACTCGGCCTACATATTTAGGATCTCCTCTTCGGGATACATCAATGGCTGGGTCCTGACGATAGTACAGGCTCAGATCAAGCATGGTGAGACAGATGTTCAGAAGATTATCTTGAAACTGTGATCAAGTAAGATAATTTTGTAAAGAAAATATTTTCACAAAGAGAATTAGAGGAAATTCTGCTGCAGTTCTTGGCCAAAGAAGTGGTAAATGCTCCATCCCTGGCAGTGTTCAAGGCCAGGTTGGACAGAGCCTTGGGCAACATGGTCTAGTGTGAGGTGTCCCTGCCAGTGGCAGGAGGTTCAGAACTAGATGATCTTAAGATCCTTTCCAACCCAAACCATTCTATGATTCTTCCTTTCTATGATATTCCAGCCCAAAGGTGAAAGAGACAGTGAGGCACAAAGACTGTGCAGTTCACAGTGTGATACTGGCTAAAGACATGGCTAACTATTTAAAGCAAAAATCTGTCAGGATTGTGTTCTGCCATCAGAAGAAATCACTAAAGTAAAACTAAAACTGCCCAGCTTATTCTCATTGCAGTTATTACATTCTCTTGAGTTATATCCCTGGAGACATTCAAGGTCAAGCTGGATGGGGCTTTGAGCAATGTGATCTGGTTGAAGATGTTCCTGCCTATTGCAAAGAGGTCAGACTAAATTATCTTTAAAGGTCCTTTCCAACCCAAACCATTCTATGACTGTGTCAGTGTCTGTTCTAGCCCATTGTTACAGCAT
This sequence comes from Lathamus discolor, assembly GCF_037157495.1. Taxonomy (NCBI): domain Eukaryota; kingdom Metazoa; phylum Chordata; class Aves; order Psittaciformes; family Psittacidae; genus Lathamus; species Lathamus discolor. Next base: position 43,135 of record NC_088894.1, on the reverse strand, counting down.
TACAAAAATAGTGAGTGTGTTGGAGGCACACAGGTACGTTGTCATTTGTGGTGCTTTGGTCACAGAGGAGGTCCACGCTTATACCATGAGCTTCAAGCACATGTAGAAGTCAGTCCTAGCTTCAGTGCTGTGTTAAGCCACCACTCACACGAAAGTCCTGTCAGGCACACAGTGAGCAAACCACAAGCAAGGCTGGCCAGGTTTGTTCAGTCTCCATATAAATAGGCATGCCAATTAGAGAGGCAAGTAATGATAAAAGAAAATGCTATTGGAGACAGAGTAAGAGCCTAAATGAATTCCTTATGGCTCACCTGCCCATAGTACCATCCTCTTGCTTCAATGTACTTTGCGTTACCCACGAAGATTATTCCATTTTCATTTAGGACATATTCTTGTCTCTCGTTTTCATTATCCATGTAGACATCGTCACCTGAAACCCAAGTTGGACATGCTTTTACACTTGAATCTGGGAATACTAGCAGCCTTTCAAAAACATTTGAATCTTGATTTAGCAAGGGGGAAAACTGCTATTTAAAATGCATTGTTATAGCTCCCTGAACATGTACAGTTCAGTGAAAAGGCCTGCTATTGTATATGGCTGGGGGGAAGAGGGATTCCACATTAAACTAATCTAACTTTTTCCCTAATTCTATTATAATCTTTGTTATCTAAGTATCCCCTATCTGTATGTTGTATTTTTGTGAAGAAGATGGAGAAAAGTCCAGGCTAGTTCACTGGATATATCTGCCTTCTCAGGGTAGTTATAATTAAAATAGACGTTTGAAAAGAATCACACAGATGACATTTCTCTCTCTTTTCCCGTCATGTTGTCTTGTTCTAAGATTCCTAAATGAATATGTCTACTTGCTTAATCCAAAGTGCTATTAAGAATGTTATTAGGATAGTCTGTTAACCATTCACTTTGATTTTTATTGTTACTCGTTGGTTCCCTAATCTATGGCACAACGTGTAGCTGCTATGAAAGCAGATATTTAGGTTTTGATCACTCTTTAGGTAGCAATGCCTACTTAGCTCAGTGTTTAATTTCATAATGTTTAAAATTATTTTCTAAAAGCTTCAGGATTTCAGGAAATGCATACTAAAAACAGCTTTTCATGAGTCAATTTTTTTACCTTCCCTTCCTACAAATATATAGATAGTATAATTTATTTTAAAAATGTCTATGCTTGTGGTGGCTGTCCACACTTTTGGTGGTTTTTTTTTAATAATGTCATCATTATTGATTCCCAAGCTTTTGAGCCAGCACAGGCTTGGAGAACTGCATGCAGTTGCAGGTGCTGCACGTCAATGTGTGAATCAGTTGGAAGGAGAAGAGCACTGAGAATGCTCAGCCATCCTGAAATTACTACTTATGAAGAAAATATAACTTATAAATTAACTCAATTATTAAGGTAGAAAAAAAAAATGGGGGTGAGGAATGGGGCACGGTAATCAATTCCAGAAATTCTTGTGAAGAGGATGGGGCAGAAAGGGGAGAAAATCTGTTCTTCTTGTCTATCGTATGTAGGATGACAAGTTTTATGCTGAAATCAAAGCAAAAAAATGTGGTTAGTAGGAAAAATTCTAATGGAAAGGCTAGTGTTTAATTGGAATGAATTGCAGGGGCAGGTACTGCAGCTTCCCTGATGGCTGACGGTTAAGAAGGAATTAAAGATCTGTCAGGAATGACCTAAGTGCTAAATATTCCATGGTGTGGGACTGGATAACTTCCTAAGATCCTTCTAGCCCCATGAGTTTATGATTCTGAGCAATCTAAATGTCCTAAAATAATCACTTGAAGAATATTTTTTTTCCTGAAGTTCATATGCTCTCAATTATAATGCTCTAGAGCCAGTACTTTGAACAAGCTTTTCAGGAGCTGTCAAATATTTCAGTCCTTGCCTGCAGTGTGGTTTCCATCTGAAGTTACATGGAAGTTGCACCACAGGTGATCTTTCAATGGGTTCTGGGGAGGTTTTTCCCAAAAGACTGTCTATGCAGAGACAGTCCAAGTTTCCTGAACATAGTTCTATAATTATTTCTGTTTTTAAGACAGACTGAGCTAGGTAGCAGCTTTTTTCATCTTGGCTCTTGACACATTTGTTAGGGGCCCTTGACTAACGTAGGGTCACAGAAGAAAACAGTGGATGATTGTGGTTCCATTTCTTTTATAAGCTGTTTAGTCACTTGGTTGTCTAAGAGCTCCTGTAACTCGTGGTATATTTTAAGGCTAATCTAGGTTTCTAGACTATTGCATGTTTGCAAAAATCTGTGTTTAGGAATTTGCATTTCCTCTGTATTATGCTGAGGCTGCAGAAAAAAAAAAAAGGAAAAAAACCCCAACCAGCAGCAGGAGATATCCCTTTTTAACCCATGACAAAAGACCTGGGAAATGTCAATCTTCCTCACATTAGCCCTCTATCAGTTAGTTCAGCTATTGTCTTTGCAGTTAACATCTGTAAGAACAGTCTTGCTTTGATTTAGGTGCAAATCAAGGATGTTACTGAGAAGTTAATTAATTTACAAAAGTCTGTCAGCCCTCATCTACAGAAAAGTGATCTGCTCAAGTCCTGAAGAAAGAGTCTCTGATATCACCCCATATAGCACAACTCTCTAGGATAAAACGAGGGGAGAGGTGCAGCAATAGCTTTTTAAAGTTGTAAAACCAGATCTCTGAACAGATAGCTGAGATTGCTGCCACTGGTGACCCAAAGAGAGGCAGCTTGAGGCAGCAAGCTCACTGTGCAGGTACAAAAGCAAATAGGTCAGTTACGTTCAAGAGCAAAGGCCCTGGTACCTACCTGGGCACCAAGGGTTGAAGAGTAACACAAACTGCCCCAGAAATCTGGAGAAGATCTTGTTCCCTGATGTTACATGGAGGATGAGGTTGTATCGTCCAATGACAGCATTGGCTGGGCTGGATATTGTAAAGTTCATATAACCAGCCTCACTGGGTCCTTGGACAGCACTCCATCCACTCGCCCCCACCTCAGAGAGGTTAAATACAGCCTTTGTACGATGAGATTCTGAGGGGGATGGTCCTGCCAGAAAGAAGGGGTAATTGGTTTCCATTCCATTGTGCAGTTTCAATATTAATGAGCACATTAGCCAGGGGAAAGCATTAAAAATACATCAGGAAAAATTGTATCTCTAAATAGAATAAGTGGAGAAGTACAAGGGATAAAGATTACAGTTCTGTGAGAATGTGGATCAAGGTAAGGGAGTATTACCTATTTCAGTGACAAATGCTAGGCTCTCTCCATTCTGCTTTGGTCTGTTGAAGTACAGAGTAATAGTGAAGGCTTGTCCTCGCCTCACAGTCAACTCGGTGTTGGCATACCTGTCAGTATGGTGTGCGCTTGCATTTACTGATGGCTGCCAGCTGATATGTGTTGGTGTCAGATCTATAAAACAAAAGAAAGAGATGAAGATTCTTCCAAATCACTTTTATTAATGCTAGTATCATAAATGCAGTGAGGTTGGAGGGAGAGGGGACAGAATGGGACAGAATGGGGGAACATGACCACCACTGTTTTAAAGGGAATTTAAAAGAAAACAGTAACAACACAACAAAACAAAACAAAAAAGTGGGATAGAAAGGCTGAATTAAGGCCTATGGCACCATGCATTATTATGGTAGGGATCTTCAAACAAGTCCTAAGTCTGTCTCATACCATATAGCATTGCAATGAAATACTACGTCAGATCTGAAACAATATTGCTGCATATTAAACTACAATTTATACATAATCATTGAGGAAGAAGTAAAAGTAACATTTAACTTATGGAAAAAGAAAAAGTGCCATAATTAAATTCAAGGAAGAATAATTTTTTTCTTTGTAGTCTAAGACACACAAAGAAGTAATGTGAGCAAGCATTGATGGACTGAAAAAAAGAATCTTTAACATGATGCTCTTGGGAGAAGAATGAACTGCAGTAGGCTGCTGCTTTCCTTGCAAACAGCATTTTAAAAACTGATTTCAAAACGTTTGTTTCATCATTAAACAAGAGAGAACTCTGCTTGGCAGTTGCCTGGTTCAATAGTCATCTTCAACTTTAAAAAGCAGATACACTGTTACTATCACTTTCCTTTGGTAGAGTTTTAGTGCATCTTTCAATTCCTGTTGACTCCATGCTCACAGCTCCATTTGGATGGAGCTAATTTTGTTAATACAAAGCATAACACATCTCTGAAATACCATTTAAAAAATAAAGGGTTTAGATGGAGTTCTGCATGGTGCCTTCTGAAGTAATGGGAATTTCTTTTCTCTCCTTCCCCCCCCCCCAGTATCCTCTGCTTAGCTCAAAAAATATTCTCTAACAGGTGTTACTATTATAGAACGATAGAACATTGAAAATTAAGCACAAGAACAAATTACAGTATGAAATTTCCTTCAGATAAGAGATCTGAGCAGATACCTACAGGGCATGTATCTTTTGGAAACAATTCTGAATAAAGTACCCGCTGAAGGGAAGCAGATGACATGCAGAACTCACCTGCCATTCCCTTAGCTTATGAGAATTGCATACAACTTCTACTTTGTTCTTCAAGGATGTCCAAGTCAGGTCAATCATAAAAAACCCCAAAAGACCAACAACCAGCAATCTTTTTGTGCTGTCAGCTGAAATTTGAGAGAAGGGAGAGGTACTTAGCAGTTGTTATTAATACCTGTAGGCTTGTCAAATGAATTAACTAGTTCCTATAATATATGTATGGCTAATGCCAATGTTCCTACTCAACGTGGGTGTAATTATGGGAGGAGATACCAAATTATTTACTCAGAGGAAATGCGTTCTCATTAATTCCAAGACAAGAAGAACTTCCTACAAAGGATAATAGGTGTGCCATGAAGAAGTTATCTTTAAGGATGAGGAAATGGGGAGTGTGGTGGTACATAAAAGCCATACGAAGGAAAAAGGAACATTTCCTGGTTACTTAACTTCCAGATTGCTTAATGTCACTTCTGGTTTTGCTAAGCAGCTGTGAGTTGGTTTTAGAGGGTTTTTTGGGGTCACAAATTATCTCCAACTGCCTCCTGATTTATGTGAAATTATAAACTCTCAACAGAAACAGATGTCTGTTTACCTGTTATGCTGGTTAGCTCCATACTACTCTTTCAGCAAAAGTTTTATTTCAAAAAGAACTCTCAAACTACTAACCATGAGTAGTTTTTAATCAGTACAAACTCTAAGCCTGTCTAGCTTCACAACTGTGAACATATTTCTGTACCCTTGCTTAAACATGTACAGATAATAAAGTAGCATTGTTGTGGCAAGGAATATTTAGCTGTTTAAGATCATACAGCTGCACTGGTCATGTTTTAGCACTCAGTAAAGAAATAAGTCTGAATTTCAAGTTCGAAAGAAAAAACAACTAAACAAAACCCCCACAAACTGGAAGAGCAGCAGCCATTCAGCTCCAACAGCTGTTTCTAAGGTTGATTAAAAAAAAAAAACAAAACAAAAAACTTGCGCCTTTTTGAGAAACACTCTTTGATACCACAAAGAATAGGAGAGTACTTACTTATATGACATTCATGCTAGCCCTAGCCTGAAAAACAAAACCAAAACCAAACTAAAACCACTTTTTCACACTTGGTGTCTCCACTTACATTATAATTCAGAGGTTCTTCTTCCTCTTGGAAATTTCTGGGATGTTCAGGCTGTCAAAGCGTGTTCCAGATTCTGCCTCAAATGAATTTGATTGCTGTTCAGCGCTACTTTAGTTGGTCTTTTTCTCTTTTCCTTAATTCATATTCCTTGGAAACCATAAGAGCCGCAAGCCTCTGATGTTACCTGATCTTCACACACAGCCCTAGTGACAAACCGCATCGACCAGTTCTTAAGTTCAGGTGCTCAGTACTTACAGTGATTGCTTCAGATGTTACACATTGCTCCCACTGGAATATGACGATTTCTTTTCTTCTTCCTTGCTACTCACATAAGCAATTAAATCTCCAAACACTTTTTCTGTCTTCGCTGCAACCACCACCTTTACCTCTGTATGACACACCCACAGCGGTGCTCACCAAGCCAACAGAACCTCTCTCTTGGACTGGCCTACATCCCAAACTGGCACTTGCCAGTCCACACCTTCACCACAGTAAAGCATCAGCAGCTGCTTTTGTAATCCCTTTGGAATGCAGTGGTCATGGTTCCTAAGTGACTAATGACTTAACACTGTTGCAAGTGTTTTTCCTAGCTCAATTCCACCCACCTATCATCCAAAATGGTTCAAAATATTTTGTTCCTCCTTTTCCCCTTGACATTACAGTGCAGTTTGCTAACTTGCACAGAAAAACATACTCTTTTATTCCATTCATCTCCTGAATAATTTTTGTCTATTGTTCAAGTATTGCACTGTCATATCCTCAGGGTAACAAGGCACTTGCATTGTTACTACTCTTTACTAGAAAGAGATTGGTATAACTTCCACGAATGTTGTGGATTCCCTTCTGTGAGTATGTCCAGGTAAGCACACAAAAAGAGTCTATAGTCAATCTGAGCTGGGGCTGCTCAAGTAACAGTGAGGTGTCCCTTTGGCATGTCACAGGTACTTTGTGCTATGTGGTAGAGTTGGGGGTAAATGCTGCCTCCAGGCGCTTTTTGAGATCTTACTGGTTTCCTGGTCCAGCAGTCCAAAGTGCAATAGAGCATTAGCTTGACTTTCCATTCAGTTCATCTACAGAGATCATTTTTAGTCAGAGATTGACTTAACTGGTGTACAATTATTGGCCATAAACCAAGTCACTCCCTGGGCTGCACCTAGTTCACTTGTTCTTGGAACCCAGCTTTTGGCCTTAAATGCTGTCCTCCCATAAAGGGTTTAAGTAAGCTTTACTAAACCTGAATTCTGAAAGATGACTTCCTGACGCACAAGCTATGGTGAAGAATTTCTAATTCTTCTCAAGTTAAAATTTAAGATTACCCTCCCTTTGATTCCCAAAGAAGACTTTCAGCAAGTGCAAAATAGTGGTGTGCAAAATACCACGTGTGTTGAGCCAAGCCATTATCTCTGTGTTTGTCGGCTCTCAAATTGGGCACCACCCAGATTCTTTTTGAACATTTCCTATGCTTCATTTGGTTACTATATTTTACCAAAAAAGGAAAAATATCCTTTTTTTCCAGGAATGCATCCTGGCTGCCTTCTAGTATCACGGTTGCAATAAAGTGAAACAGTGCTTTGAAAGTCCACTGTATAAGGCTTTGAATGTGTAAAAATGAGTTTATGAATGTTTCTGCAGATACAATAAAATGATTTCCAAAGAAAAACAGACAAATGTCAAACTAACACTCTCTGAATAGAAGGTAAGATGCTCTTCTTAGCAACATGGACACTCAGAACGGTAAATGAAGAATCAACTGTTCCTCAGTTTATTTAAAATTACAATGTAAAAATTTGGTGATCTGATGTTCGTAACTCCTTATCACAGGAAGCAAGGACTTTGTTTTGCTAATTTTCTCATTATTTTCTTATACAAGATTTCTTGTGACATTTTGTTCCATTTATACGCACACCATTAATTGTATATCTTCATGTTAGTCAATCACATTCACCATCTTAAAGGTCTTGATATCTGCAAATTTATCACAGGAGAAATTAACAAGTAGATGTTTGCGACCCGTCTCAAAAGGGATGAGTTTAAACTTTGTACTGGATTTCTCACTGGCTTTCACTGGTGGTACACTAAAAGTAGGAGAAAGAGAAAAAAAAATAAGGAAAAATATAAGCTGTAAACAGGCTTGTGCATCATCTTGACGTTCTTAACTATCTCCCATCTTAAGTAACTCCTGTCATTTCAGTGTAGGATGACCATGAAAAGGCCATACAGGACTTGGTTATTTGATATGTATTTAAATACTCAAACCCATGCATTAAGGTAACTCACGAATACATGATGCAGTGACCAAGATAAGCACATAAAGGTGGACATATTGGTATCATATGAGATAAAGCTTCATGCAGAACAGAGGATGTAAAACACATCACTGAATTATTAAAAAAAAAAATAACCTTACACTATTAAGAATGTTAATAGAGAATGTTAATATCCTGAATTAGGATAGATTATAGCATCAAGAAAACCTCAGTGCTTACATGGCAGGAACTTCTGAATGAAAATTAAGATGTTTTAAACCAGTATATTTTATAATTCTTGGAAACTCATTTTTATGGTTTTTCCAAGCAGCCTTACACTGTCATATTGTCTTGTTCTTGCCTGAGGATAAAGTTCTATGTGATAAGGCAACATGAGGTTGCCAAATTCCCTCAAGAGAGCTTATGGGGTAGACCATTACTAGTTGCTCAAGCACAAATGACAATGTTAAGTTGCTTTGTGTGTTTGTGTTTATATGTGTGTGTATTCAGTTAAAAGTCAGTCCATCCCAGGTATTTTTAAAAAATAACTGCCTTTGCTAGCACAAGTGAAAATGGGTGTGCAATTTTGTATCTGTACAAAGTGGAGGACAGTCTGAAAAATTCTGTTTCAGTTGTGAAATACTGAAGGAAAAAAAAACAAGATACAAAATCCTCAAAGTATAAGAATAGGAACCTAGGATCTATAGTAAAAGGAACCTATTTTATTCCAGTCTTCTTATTCACTATCACAACACCATCTAATAGTTTCTTGACTTTGTTTATTAATAACCTAACATAATTATTTTGTAGGGTTCTGAAAGGAGAGCTTGAAAATCAGTGTGTCTGTAGTTTAGTTCTTGTTTTGGATTTTTTTACTTTTTTATTAAAACCCAACACAAACTTTAATTGCAATATTCACCATTTTCCCTATTCTCTTTCTGCTTGCCTTATGGATTTCAGCTGTGCTCAAGTTCCATACTTTAGTAAGGTAAATTCAATCATCTAAGGGATAGCTGCTGGTCGTGGTTTAGTCTGTTCTTTAAAAGCTGTCCTCCTTATAGTTGTGATTTATTCTCTCTGGAATAGCTACACATGAAGTATACCTGAGGTTGCACTTTTTAGAGATACCACCCTTTGAGATCACAACCTGTGTCGAAACTATCTATGCTCATTTTTGTACACTTGTGCATCCACTTTATATGTGTAGGTCTATCTGTTTGATGTAACACAAATTGTTTAGAAGGCTGAACACTAGATTGGCACTTGCAGTCCATTTAATAAAGTGAAGGGAAAAAAAACCTCCGTGGTTAATATACGCTATAATTTGTATATAGTATGGACAGAAACAGTCACATATCCTATTGTTGTCCCTGTAATCAGAACAAGAAGGTTCAACCCATCTGGCATGTAGTAGCATAGACAGTAAAATTTACTGCATGAGTAAGAATGTATTTTTTTCTGAAATGGTGAGTCCTGCTAGATAGGCAGGAAAACAAGTTCTGTCCAATTACGACAGCAATTATTTGACTCCTCAAACTATGCAGGCAAAGCCTAGCTTGGATATGATGGTGCTAAGTCGTGTACTTCATTATGAGATGTTACATTGACTGGCCTCCTAGCAAGAAGAAAGTGCTGTCTCATCCCACTGTTCGGTTCCAAGTCATCCATGCCTACATTCTTGCTCATGTATCTTTAATAGCAGGAAGAAGGCATTTCTTGTACTTACTCTGTCTCAAGGATTCCTCTGAGCAGGTCATTGCCTTCTACCTGCAGCACACAGTTCTTCAGTTCCGTATCAACAGGATTGGTAAATATCACTTCCACATCCACTTCTTTATTCACTTTTGCTTCACCAAGTACCTGTGCAAATACAATGCTTGAGAGGCCAGGTTCTCAGTATTCCTTTCTGTCCAGGCCTTCTCAGTCACTGGAAGAGGAGGTGTTACGAGATGTTATGATGGGCCATGGCAGAATGTGAGCAGAATATTTTTGGTGAAGAAAGTGCTTATAAGAGCTCATTTTACCCTTTCTCTGATACTGTGATTAGAGCAAAGGGACAGCAATTTACCTGTATGTCGATGGCAGGATTGTCAAGGGTGATGTCTCTTTGCACTAGCACTTGAATCCCACCTTCTACATGACATAAAGCTGTTACCTGGATAGTGTTGTCTGTAGTTAACTGCTGTTGATACTCAGTATACAATATCTTAATGGGAAGTTGTATTTCTGGAAGAAAAAGAAAATAATAAATTGATACACACTTTCATAAGCCCACAGATTTTCATACCTAAAATTAGTATGTTCCTTTTATGATGTGTCTGGGACTAGGAGGGCCTTCAGCCATCACTGCCAAATTCAATTAATGCACATCTATCAGTTTGCTACGGAGACTGAGTGGTTTTTTTTTCAATGTAATGTTATCCCTCCTCCATTCCCTACTACCAGATTGACTGGCTTGTCTTCTTCCTAGTTGCTCCAAAAGATAAGACAGCTGAAGTTTAAGGAGTTTACCAGTGTACTCCATTTGTTATAGGACATTATCTGATAGGCCGCATCAGTTCTAGTTGCTCATGATACACCAAGATGAGGTGAATGACATCTTTACGTTTCTTTTGTCTTCCCTAGTCACTTTTTATTATAATGTGTTTTTATGGTAGTTTCCATGCTGTAGTTCCAATCAAGGAATACTGGATGGGAGGGGGTCTCCTCTGTCTCTGAATCCAGGCCATTTCCACATTATTGGCTATTTGTACAATAAACATCAAGTCCAGAAAAAAAGTAGAGTAGCTGTGCTGCTTGTAAACACTGTAAGCCTCGAAGTACTTTCCAGCAGTAGACAGCAAATGAAAAACACAAGAAAAGATCACAAGTCACCAACGCAAAGTCCACAAACATAAGCAAGAAAACGGGGGCAGGGTGAATTTCTTAGATTCATGCAGTAGCAAACAGATTTAACTACAAATCCTAGCAAACAGAGCATACCTCCAGAAGAGGGGAAAAAAATCTCTTTCAATGGTCCCTGCCATCAGATCTGGGGAAAACCCTCCCTGCTGATTGTAAATTCAGCTACTGGTTTAACACAGCCTGTGTGAGTACAAGACATTGTTAGGTGCCTGCATGACATCAGTGCCATTAGGCATATAAACTGTGTCTTCACTGAGAGTCCAATTCCTAATGCTTTAGAGGAAGCTGATAGATCCCAACTTCAGAAATCAAATTACATATTAAAGAAATGAAGTATTATTTCTGCTTCTCACTAGTGACTCAAAGCCTAAGCCTAAGATTAATACAATATACAGTTCCAAATCTGTGATCTTTCAGTTCACTTTAGGGATGCTGATATATCTATTAATCCCAAGCTGCTAACAGTAACTTAATGTCATATTTCAACAATACAGAATTTCTTCCAAAAGGTTATCAAACTGCATCTGAAAAAAAAATAAAAAAATCTGAGGTCCTTTACTCCTCAACAGTTTTTCAATAGAAGCTTTCTTTTCTGTGGACCTTAGCAGGCTGTTTCAGCTCTTTCTATTCCTCACACTTTAATTCCATTCTCTAATGTGCTAATGGATAAGATTCTTGTTTCTGCTGTTTGCCATGTCCTCTTACCTTTCAGTAGGGCCCTTCATAATTGACCAGAGCACGTTTAGTTGGAGTTGATTTCTATGCTCTTATGTTGCCCTTATTTTCTTTATGCAAACTTTGTTAAATGAAACCTCATGTTTACTCACCATCTTCTTTTCCTTTTTTTTAGATACATTTTTCAAAATGTGAATACTACTTAAGGAAATGGTGGTGTGAAACATGCCTTTTCAGTGTTTATATGTGTGACATGATTTTTTTTCAGCCTTTTCTGCACAGAAATTTAAGATTGCATTTTGTTATTTTTTTTTTCCCTGGATTTGACTAGCTACTAATGGCCATTTACTGATAAAAGAATTTTACAACTATGATTAGGAGTGATTTGAAAAATTACCTTCCTTAGGAGACAGAGTGGCAGATATGGAGTCCTTCCTGATCTCATGAACTGGTCTTCTGGTGTACACAGTGCTCCAAGCAGTCATATTTACATGAACAGTCTTAGCCTCAGACTGTAAGTTTTCAAGAACCAGAATTAGACTGAGGTCTTTGCCAACTTCTAAAGGGCCAGCCACCTTGAACCTCCCTGAGATGTCAGGCTTTTGATCGATTTCCTGTGGCGTTGGTGCTGTAGGATCAAATTTATCCTCAAGTCCCAGCTTCTTACGGGCTTTTTTAAAAACATCTCTTTCTTTTGTAGAGCCTGTCAGAGACAACCATGAAATTTATTCTTAGTGGTTAACATGCATCTCTTATTTTACGTGACTGCTAGAGATAAGCCAGCAGAATGTTGCATCTGTACTTGCAGATGAACAGAGCCTCTGTTTTCTACAGCCACACTTGATTTTCTGGTACTACCATTAGTAATGTCACTGCCCCTCTAATAGCTTTTTTTTGGTAACACAGTATCTTAAGTCCAAAGTTGGTCACTCTTCCCATTTCTCTCCCTTTATATGGTTGTAATACTTAGAAATGTACTCTTAATTTGCTAATAGAGAAAAGGCCCTGATATAAGGGAAGGCTGATAGCACCATGTGGTGGGTTGATGTGGCCAGCAGCCAAACATCCACTCAAGCCTCTCTCTCACTTCCCATTGCTGCAGGATGGGGAGAAAACAAAGGAAGGTGAGAAGACTCATAAATCAAGATAATGACAATTCAACAGGGAAAGCAAAAACTGCACATGAACAAAGCAAAAAGAAGAATATTTTCACTACTCCCGTCCACTCCATGCTATAGAAGGCAGATGTTCAGCCACTTCCTGGAAAGCAGGGCTTCAACACATAGGATGGTTGCTTGGGAATACAAATGCCATAACCACAGAGGCCCCCACTCTCCCCTCCCCATTTCCTCCACCTCTTGCTGAGCTGTTATTGCTGAACACTGGCATGGACTATCCCTTTGGTCAGTTTGGGTCCACTGTCCTGGCTGAGTCCCCTCCCAGCCTCTTGCCCACCCTCACACTATTTACTCACTGTGGCAGCGAGGTTTGACCTGCTGTTTGACCCTTTGAAAGAGTTGCTTTTCCTGGACTAAGTGCTGATTTAGTTTAGGTTTGTTTACGAGGCCTTTCATTCTGGTGTCAAATAACTGGGCTGTAGACTAATTTTCACAAAGCAGAGGCAGTCAGTAAACATTAGCAATAGGTAGGTGAAACAGTGAATGTTCTGCTCAGGGATACTTAGACTTCCTTTACTTAAGTCCCAAAAAGCAACTCCATATCAGAAAGGGCAAGGCAGTATTTTTTTAGTCTTTACCTTCTCTTCCCTTTTCTGTTAGAACTTAATAAACTGAGTATAAACTTTGCTCCTACCTTTATAGTTGCCCAAAATTGACACTAAGAGACTCCTAGCCTCAAGGTTATATGTTTTTGGGGATGAAGTAGCTATGTAACCAGAAGAACCAGTGTTTTTATTTACCTTCTTCATATTTATAATCCATTGTGACATCCACACGATCATCTCTACCAACTGCCTTTGTGCTGATGAATTGGCCAATTACAGTAGACTTAGAGAACATTAATGTTTTCTTTCCAGTTGTGGCCTCATAATTCCAGTACATACAGTCGGCATTTACTTCTGCAAATACGAATGGGCAGTCATAGTCCAGATCCACATCTCCTTCTTTGATGGCATTCCGTGAGGCAGGACCACACTGATAAATTCCTATGGCACCAAAAAAAAAAGTTGACCTAATCAACTCTCTGACAGTAAGCAGATTACTAGACAGACATCTATCAATGACTCCTGAATTGCTTAGTGCTGTTGTCCAATTCTAGCCCTTTCATCCATATAGACCCTCATACCAGGCCAAGCATCAGTGTATTTTGTGTTTATGCTGAAGTGACGATTTATTTTATCTTATTCCTTGATTTTCAGTAACTCAGGATGCCTACATTGGAAATACAGGAATTGCTGCAAAAGACTGCTCCTAGAAGTCTAGTTTGTTTCTTGGCACCCACAAATAATCTGAGGCTTTTCTAATGCAACGGATAAAGTATTCTTTTCTGCGACTTTCTTTCTGAGCAGGATGAAGAATTACTTTTTACAGTGGTTTTACTTTCTTTTTTTTTTTTTTCCCCTTCTCTGTGAAGATGACTGACTTTATAATTTTTCACCATTATTCTTGAAATTAAATCTGTGTACCTCCACTTTCTTCTTGGGGAGTTGCATCTAGAACTTGCCATCCACTGTATGAGGGGCCCAAATCACTGCGGGAAAACCAGCTTTCATTCCAGACATGGAAATTCCTATGTGCAAAAATGAACAAAGTAAGCTACTAGTATGTATGTCTAGATTGCTGTTGGAATGGTTCATATCTGTTAATCAGACATCTTAGTTAAATGTATTAAATGCCTTACTTTGCATAGGTTCTTGTCTGAGACTGATTCCATTCTGATCCTAACTGGATTAATTGAATATTGTGGAACAGACATAAAAGTTCAAGGGCAGAAAGCAAATTTATAAAATTATACAAAATGTCTTGAGCCAGTTTTTCTCTAAAAGTTCTGAGCACATGCACTTCTTTAGTTTTAGCTGGTTTACTTATAGCACAATGCTGCAGGTATCACTTATATTTAGAATGGGTCCAGAACAAGCAGAGGAGTAAAGGCAAAAAATGAAGGACTGCACCGATTCTTTGCTGAGTACAAGCTTGTTTGAATTCCATTGATGCTCAATAGTGGCACTAATTATATCATTTTCACTGTTAATGATGTCACAAAAAAAAAAAAAAAAGGTCAGGGAAGCTGGTTCTGTTGAACTTTTACAGTTTTAACATGAACTTGTTTTGAAGAATTGTTTCAAACTAAGTGAAGTCTGACTGTTTGATATTTGCAGTGTAATATCACAAATTTTCAGTCATCTGTGGCATCATAACTGTTAACTTTGCCTGCTCTGGCTTCAGTTAGCTGTTGTAACGCATGTCACAATTCTGCTTAACCAAAAAAGAGCACCAAGTTTTGTTGTATTATTTTGCAGTATTGCAAAATTTTGTCTTATTATATTGCAGTATTTTTAATTGATCCATAGTGTTTGTAGTTGTTTTTAAGGCAATTTTTAAGAAGGTGACAAAGCATTTGTCATTAGAATCTGTATTCTGCATCTGAAGACTATAGGAATTGAGAGGTCCTACCATTAAATATCATAAAGCCTTACCATATGCTGTCAGCTGACCTGTCCAGATGATTTCCAGAAGCATCATAAAACTCATCTACACGCAGATTTCCATCTGCATCATGGGCAGAACTGAAGTTTGTAATTGTACGAGTGGGAATCCCCAGACATCTAAGCACTAAAGAGTGAAGAGAAAGCCAGTCAGAAAGCAGTATTTCTGGAATATGAAATTTCACATAGCATACTAATGTCTTGAAAGGCCTTCATGCGTGAAGTATTATCAGTGCTTCTTTTAATAGAATCTGTTCAGTGTCAGTTATGTGCATGATATAAAACATACCTGTAGTCAATACCGCTGCAAAAACCCAACATTGTCCATATCTAACAGGTTTGAATCCTGATTTCTTCCAGTTTTGCAGGATTTCACCACTTCCAGTCCAGCTGTTTGGACTTTTCCCACCCTCATAATTTCCACTCCAGTTTCCTAGCAGCACCCCTTGGTCATCATTGGCATTCACCTATAAAAATAGTCACTAAAATTATGATGAGATAAATTAAGAGTTTACAACAAATGTAGTAACATTTGGGGAGCAGGAAGGAGAAAAGTCTCAAATGACATTTTAGTGGACAAAAGTCCACTGCTTCATGCAGCTATCTTTCAGAAAGCAGCTTATCTTTTTAGGGAAATTAAATATGTGTCCTCTCAAGAAATGGAGAGCACTTAATCACTGCTTCTCCTACTCAAGTATACAGTAGCATCAGGCAAGAACACAAACACCAGTTTTCAATGAACCTTCCTGACATGAGGTGGCAACTTCATCCCTGTTTGGTTGAATGTCATCATCAAAGCATATCATGCAGCTGGGCTACATTAGAAAAAGTGTGACCAGGTGTCCTGGGTTTACCAGTAGCCGTTTTGCTCCTTCTTAGTACCTGGTGCTACAACTCCTCCATGTGCTTGGATGCAGGCAAACAGGCCAAGCACTTAAGAGTTCCACCAAGGGCACTAATAGCTCCTGTGGGATCACACAGCTGCCTTTGCAATATACTCAGTTTCCCCAGCTGCTGTTATGCCCTTTGCTGGGGCAGAACCCAGCAGTGAGCAGACACCTGCGGTATGTTCAATATAAACTGCATCTCTCTAAACAGGAAGCATCTACACACCCCTGCATGCACAACCTGCCAGGGCTGACACACCATGCACCAAACTCAATAAAACGCACAGTAAAGAGCATTTATTCCAGCATCAGCCCATCAAGTTGAAGCCAGACCTCCAGAAATGCTTCCCTGAACTGAGGGAAAACTGCAGGTGATGCTGGAAACTCACTGTCCCACTCGCTCTTCAGCACACCCTTGATTGGCCAAACTCATTGTTAAGAAGGAGCAAAACGGCTGCTGGTAAACCCAGGACACCAGGAGATTGATGGAAGCCATAGCCCCCTTTCATTATCCCTAGCCAGGCTGTGCCAGGAATCCTCTATCCACTTTAGCGTCCCTCAGTTCAAGGGGATGTTGAGACACTGAAGAGGAAGGGCATGAGCCAGGGGCCCTGGAGCACAAAATCTACAAAGAGAAATTGAGAGCACTCAGCTAGTTCATTCTGGTTAAGAAGGGGATAAAGAGAATGGAATAGCAGCTTACAAGTACTTGTGAATGGAACACACTAAGTTGTCAGATTACAACTTTTCTCTGTGCTGGCAGGTTATATTAAAGAGGCAGTGGAAGGAAGTAGTAGCTTGGGAAAATCATGTTTGACATAAAAGAAAAATTTCTCAGTAAGGGGTAGTGCAGCTCAGGACTGGGCCAGCAGAGAGGCTGTGAAATCCGTGGCTGAGCTGGTCTAGCACCACTGTAGTTCCACTTCAACTGGAAGGTTGGACTAAAGACCTCCAAGAGTCTGGTCCTTTTACATACCACCCCATGTCTTATAATTTCAGTTTGACCACTGGATATCAAAGTGTAAGTGTCAGAAACGCTGCAGATGACATAAATCTGGCAGGCTTAGATCAAAGGACCACCTAGGTGTTTCTTTGGCCCACATTTTTGGTGCATACAGTTAGTGGCCTAAAATTTCTGAGAACTTATATGTACTTACTTTCACTTAAGTTTTCTGCTACAAAGAACAGTGAGTTGGTAGTTCGGACTTTTTGAACATGTTGCTTACCATTGCACTGAGAACACGACCCAGGTATTTGGGGTCATTTCGGTGAGATACATCTGTGGCAGGATCCTGACGATAGTTTAAGCTTCGATCCAGCATGGAAAGGCAAATATTGAGAATATCTCCTTGAAACTATTTTAGATAGAGCAGTAAGTTAGTGTTCTGGAAACACAGATTACTAATAATCAGGATAAATAGAGCCATGTGAGCATTTTCTTTCTTTTTTTTTTTTTTTTTAATTGCTTAAAGAAGTGCTGCAGCTCAGCCAGGAGTTACCATATAAAAAGGCAGCCTGAGCAAACTGTGAAGGTTAGACCTCAAAGAGCTTTTCAAAACTTGGAATCTGTGGAGTTAAGCCTGGGTCTTTGACTCTTAGCATTGCTACAGTACTTTACTGCCCAGCAGATACTAAGGTTTCTGCTGGCTGCTCCTCTGAGTCCTAGGTCATGCCACTGACTAGTCAATTACAAATCCTCATATTAATCAATATAACAGGGCTTGTCACAAGTTCTGATTTCAATACCACAGTGTCCTCCTCTTCAGAGGTGTATGTGATGAACTGGAAAAAGCAAACAAGCCCTTATCACCCAGTTCATGTGCAAACCAGAGCACAGAACGCTGTCTAGTGATTCAGTGTGGCATTTACCTGGCCAAAGTTCCATCCAAAGCTGTTGATATGATTTTTATTGCCCGCAAAAATGATGCCAAACTCTTCTAGCACATATTCCTCACATTCAGCCTTGTTAGGCATGAACACATCATCACCTGAAAAACCAAAACAGTCTACAACCACAGTCTCCATTACAATGTACAACCACTCATTTTCTATCAGTAAGAACGCTTGCAGATATCCACCCTTTGCTGTTCTTGCTGTTACAAATGGATGATGTTAAAAATGAAACTCAGGGTGGGTGGGGAGTGTCTGAGTGAAGACAGAGGTGTGACACTCTCAAATCTGGCAGAAGATGGCAACTGGTAGATATGACTTTTGGTTCTCAACTGGTAGATATGACTTTTGGTTCTGCAGAGACCAGACTCATTCTTCTAAACTTGTGCAGAAGTAGGAAAGGTCTGCCAAAAGCATAACTTAATCTTTTAGGACAAGAAGCTTTCTAGTAAGCACATGATATAGAGCTGGTTTTATGTACCAGAAGGTCCTAACAAACTGTTAAGCCCTATTCTCACTGATACATTATGTGGTGAATCTTCAGCCCACATATTAAAGAAGCATAGATCAAATGGAGAAGCTGCAAATATTGATGAAGCTACAAGCAATTTAGTTCTTTCTGGCGAAATCCAACATGTTCTTACCTGAAGACCAAGGGTTAAAGAGCAAAACAAAAGTGCCAAGGATTGCTGGAGAGGAGCTGCCACTTGAAGTAGTTTGAACACTCAGTTTGTAACGTCCAACGACAGCATTAGGTGGGCTGGAAATGGAGATGCTCACAGAGCTGGAACTGGTAGACTGCAGGATTGCACTCCAGCTCTCTGTGCTCATTGTGCTGGAGATACCAAATGTGGCCTGGGTCTTAGCCAGCTTTGAGGGTTTTGGACCTTTTGAGGAAAATAAACAACATATATTATTTTCCCCCAGCTTGCTGAAATACTGATTTAGTTGTCAATAAACTCAGAAGGGATGTAACCCTCCCCTCTGATGAATTTGTGCCATATGTTGGAAACTGAAGGAAGCTATCACTGCTAGCTGAGATGGAAGTAGTACAACAAACACCTCGAACACTTCCACTATTGTGTGAACCAGCATGTTGGCTCTGAGGAATTATCTTGCCACCCTATACTGCTTATCAGGCCAAAAGAGTGTCACAAGATAGCATTACTCTTTGTGTGAAAGAAGGGGGGAGCCATACCTGTTTCTGCGATGAATGTTAAATTTTGTTCAGGCTGTCCTGTTCCATTGAAGGTGACAGTGAAGGCCTGTCCTCTCCTCACAATTAACTCTTCGCTAGAAAATTTACTTGTGTGGTGATCTCTTGCATTTTCTTTCAGGTGCCAGTTGGTACTTGGCTGTGTTGCAGCTATAAAAAGTGAGAAGAGCAAGAAAACTTGAGGGGGACATCCAAGGAGGAAGGAGCACAGACACTCTCAAGAATTGTGCGTTAATTTCTACAGGTAACTACTACCCATGTAAGGCTTCCACCAAAAATAGAAATAACTTATTTATAGCATTTTGTTATTTCTAACTGTTATTTTTTCAAGCACGACTCCACCTTGTGTAGATCTGTTAGAGATTATCTGTGTAATTAAATATAGAAGGAGTAGCGTATCTGGTACTAAAGGAAAATCAGAAAGGCATCTAAGAGGGGAGAACCCTAAGAGAATTGAATACTTGTGAATTACTTGGATAAAAAATCTGGCTGAACTCAGCTAATTCCAAGACATGGTGCTGTACTAACATAAGCGTAGCCTCGCTGCTTCTGAATAAAAAATAAAGATGCCTGGTTGAGCTGAGAAACACGCGTTCTAAACCACAACGTGATTTTTAGCCCCATTTACATGTCATGTGCCTCTGATATAACTGACAGCTGCTATCTGTGGGAAGCACCCAACAAGAATATATTGATGGACGCTGGTCTGTTATTTGGCAGTGGGAGAGATGGCAAAATTGGACTGAACACTACTAAAATAATGTATGTGAAATAATATGTTGCAGAAAGCTTTTGCATGTGAACTGTGGCTTCAGTCAGAGGCCAAAGGATAAGCATCTGAGATTGGTTTGGCTCTGGCATCATTAGAGCCTATGATAGTTCTCTAGTAGAAGCTCAAATGTTTTAAATGAAGTGCAGAAGTACAGAAGAAAAAGTGATTTTTAAATTTCTTTTCCTAAGGGCACTGTGTACTTTTCAAAAATATTTTTATTTTTCTCCATCCTTCCCCCCCAGCCCCAAAAAGCAAGACTAGACAAGAGTAAGAGTGTGGTCCTTAGTAGGGGAACACAATTATCCTGTGCCATTATTCAGTAAAAAATCATTATCCCATGTTCAACCAGATTTATTAGTGTAAAGATATTTTTACAGCATGATCTTAAGTTTATCAAGTTTAGGTAAGTCTTGAAGTAACTACAGCAATGTAGTCACAGTTCAGATGTGGGGAACATCATTTTTTTACAGCATTGGGGTGAGCAGAACATACTTCAGTTTTTCAGGAACATACCTATTTAAAAAAAAAAAATCCACATCTTTAGAACCTTAGCAGTGAACCACATCTATTCTAGAACAAGCTGAGAGGTAGGGAAGATGTGCCTTTAGAAAGGCAGGAGTTATCTGACAAGGTTGGAAAAGCAACATGGGACCATTTATAATAATTATTAGACTTGTCAATTTACATGCGTACAAATATTTGCATGTAAGAAAAAAAAAAGCCTATTGCAACAAACAGACCACCAAAAAAGATCCTCTAAATTTTTGTATCCTCTCTGCTTTAACTTCAGGTTTCAACCTTCTCTGCTTATTGTAGCCTCCCTCAGCCTTTGCAACAATACATTCAAGTTCTGCTTTGTTTTTCTCTTGTGTCACATTTGACAGTCTCTCATTTTCACTTGCCTGACAACTTCAAATATCTACAGACTTTCCCTTCTTTCCTATTTGCAAAGTAAAGTACAGCATTTTTCCATCAGATAATATACTTGCTCTCCTGAATCTCATTCTGGTAATCTTGCTTTTCCCATGCATGCAATGCCTGTGAAAAATCCTTCTCTGAACTCTTCATAGAAGAATTTTTCTCTTCCTTCTTTCCCACCGCCCCCACCCTAGATTGGATCAACACTCCTTAGAGAAGTTGTGATCTTTCAGTGTCCATTACAGAGCTGAATATGAGGTGTGGATGTAAGAAAATAATAAACAACACCACAGAAGGGGCTTCCTCCTTGCTCACCTTGGCCCATATCTGATCAATATGTCCTGTATAAGCAGCTTCTGAAGCTTTCCTCTGAATGGCCTCCTTTACTTCTGCTGTCTCACAGAATGGCTGGTGCCTTTCACTTGTTTAAAAGTCTAGGTGTAAAGGTGCCTGTTTGCAATATTTCCTGTAGGGTGGAGCTTGAATAACTTTCTTTTCTCCCCAGCCTTTATCTTACCAACAAGGCTTGAGGATTCATTTTTCATTCATTTTTTCACTCTCTCAGTCCCCACATCCTGATCTCATTTCCTTGCAGTTTAACAACTGAAGCTTGGACAACATTTGTTCGTGACAGTCTGTCCATTTAAGAGTTTCTTAATGTATTCAAACTTATAAGAATATTGGCATTTAGCTGTTTGTCTTTCTGTTAGAATGATAAATTTACAGGAACAGCATAACTACTTCTTGCACCACATTGTTTTTAATTTGTAATACTTCATGAGCAATATTTACAGTGACTTCTTTAAATTAATTCACTGAATCCATTGTTTTCCTGACGCTGATTTTTTATCCTGCTGCATTGTAATAGTCACAAAGCAATGAGCAAGCTGTTGCCTCTGCCACAGATTTAATCAGGCTAAAGAACCAATTTTTCATTTATCACGTAATTACTCTTTAACAATGTCAAACAGACAAGCACTTCATGTTGTATTTGCATGACACACTACAGAGATGATAGGTAAGTTCATCTGTGACTCGTAATAAAATAGCTATCATTGTTTTCAGCTGGTATACTACTATTTTTTGTTTTCATAGAATGTCTCAGAACATGCAACTGGCAATGCCAATTTGTGTACAAAAATCTTTTCCTTAATTTCAAGGAGAGTGATTTTTGCTTATGCTTTGCTGGTGGCTCCACTGTCTGTTAAGAGAGAGACTAATTCTGATACTTTTATGAAACAACCTGTAAAATTTGATATACTCAATGCACAGCCTTAAAGATGCCTCTGAGTGATACTCATTATGCTGGACTGGTCACAGCTATGTGCCTTCCCAAATCAGAGTTTCAATTGGCTGTGCTCAGTATTCAGCAGCCCAAATTGTTCCATTTTCAGGTTTGGATTATGCTTGGAAATTCTAGAATTGGAACTTGGTCAGCCCATTTCATATACAGACATATTTTATTCATATTTCCCATTAAAGGGTGTTATTAGAGCAAACAGTTTTTAACTGGGTATGATTCAGACTACTGCTTTGAATCTCTGTTTATTAATAATATTTAATCTTAAGAGGGACCATATTTTTATCATACACAAAGCCCAACTGTGATTTAAAAATTTTAATACTTTAAAATTTAAATTTCTTAGAATTTAATTTTAAAATGTTAAGTCCGAACTTCAGAGGTTAAAAGATGTTAAGCGACACTCTCCTACCCATACTTTTAAATTCTCTTAAATGACACACTAACAATTTTTAGAATAGATTTGATTTAATATTTCAGCCTATCCTTGGATACATAGAAACTGTTTCTCTTTGCGTCAAGATTAGTTACTGTTGAAAGAAAGGAAAAAAAAAAAAAAAGAAAAGTCAGCAATTATTCACCGTATAGCTGCTGATGCTGATTTGGTCACATATTTCACCTTTTTTGTGTGATGGCAGTAGTGTGCTGGATATCACTGTCCTCTATTGGTCAATGGCATAATTGGTTTGGTATTTGATGGAATGATAGTACAGTTATAAACAGTATGTTCTAAAAACCAGATGCAGTCCATTTATTCTGGAAGATAGTATGTCAAGGAGAACAAGTTGTGTCTATTGCTTCAGCTTCTGGTGCTTATCACCAGCTCTGGCTAAGTTGCCTTTCAGATCTCTCCTGTGCTTTGTAAAACAGATGAACGATACATAACGGACCCTGGGATTAAAGATTATGGGCAAAGCTTGCAAATGAGGGTTGAATTAATGAGAAATATTAACACCAGTCAGAATACTAGTCAAACAAAAGGCATCTGGCCCAGGTTGTTTCCTGTAAGACAAGTAGTATTTGCAGAGCTTGTATGTGGCTGTAAATGTAAGGATTGCACAGCTAGGTGCTTGAAACTCTGGCGGACAGAAAGAGAAGATTCTTTCGGACCTCAGAAAACGAATGCTCTAAGACATTTTAGGATTTTGTTTCACATGCCCAGAATAAGCTATATCAGGATCATATTTGCAAACTGGTTCAGTCATATAACTCACAACATCCTTTTCCAGAGATACCCAGATTTCTTTCCTCATTGCAGGAATTGTGTTAAAGAAACATATAGTACAAGAGTTCAGAACTGACTAGTGAAGGACATCTTTTGCAGTAGACTAATTTCCCACAATTCTCTCCCTTTTTGTATTGCTGTTCTCTTCACCACCAACTCTGTGAATGAATACACAGGGACATTTGAATTCTATTAAATGTTGCATACTATTAACGGTGCCTTTGTTTCAGCATAAGAAATAAATCCCCAGAATAGCCTACTTGCTCCTTTATTCTTTCTGAGCACAGCTCTTTCTTACATACCCATGAAGCACCATGCTACAACCATATGCCCATGACTCACTAGGGACTGCTTCAGTACCCTGAGGAGTTTGGGCTATTCTGTCTCCCCTCACATTCCCTTGTTGGATAATTAAGCAAGAAATTTTGTCAACAAAGCCCACTCCTGCCATCCTAGATACAGGAATTGTTTTTTTACAGTTATACTGCATTTGTGAACCACACTAGGGAGAAACCTGGGCCCCTAGAACAGTGGTGTGACTTGACTCGCATCAGCAGTCTTCAGGACTAGTACTCCAATGTAGATTGTTCAAGTCCATATGAAAAAGCATTTGGCTCTCTTCTGGACCCTATTATGTTGTCCAAGACGTCTTACTTTCTGCCTTCGTCTTCCATTTGCAATGCCCCAAATAGCAGGGGTATTTTGAATTTTGAAACCTGCAGCCTCCTGTAGTCTGAAGCCTCCCCAAAGTTCTCCAACAGACTTTGGAGGCAGCCAAACTTGACACAGTCAGTTTCCATCTTGTCTGTGTAAAGTAGGATACTCTGTTAGCTGGGCTCATTTCTTTCATTTGGATCCTGGTTCATTCCAGATAAGATGGCGTGTTCCGGAAGGGAGACTGTCAGTGACACAGTAGTGACATGTACTATTATGTGAACTTCACACAGGAATAAGCTGAACTGACAGTGTACAGACTGGGATGGATCTATGCTATGTTCCCTGGATAGCTCCCTCATAGTCACGCACAACCTGTTACTTATAGCCTATTATATTTAAATGTATTTCCCTACCTCTCCTGCTTGTGCACACATCTCATCGGTTGGAATGGAGTAAAGACATTATTTGGAAATTCTAACTTCTAGCTACTGCTGCACACTCATCAGCAAAGAATACTTTGCAGGCTCCCATCACTATGTCACTCTGCTGATTTCTTCTAAGAATATGACATGCTGTCCCATTCTGCAGGCAAGCACTCTTAATTCTAATACAAAACCAAGATGCTTGCAGGTGTGACTCATGTCTTAGTTATAATGACAATGAAGCTTAAAAGTGACAGACAGAAGCTGAGATAAAATTGCTGAATCCTTAGTAGCGGTAGTGTCCTGAAGACTATCAAAACCCTTAAAAAAATAACACAATGGAATTTATAGAATCTTTATAGGTGCTTTTATGCATTTATATGCTTTTCTTTATGCACTATCTTCTAGATTCTGTTGAAGTAGATCCATTACAGATCAGCCCACAGATGCATTAAAAGTTTTGAGGAAAAAAGTGTGTATATTTACAGGATGTGTGTGTCAGAGGGTGTGGAAGGAGGGGGAGAGAGGGAGAGTGAAAAATTATGTGCACACACACCTGCACACAGACCTTTACAATTTTTCACATTACAATTGCATGTAGCACTGTGAGGAGCAATTTTGACATCTCTAACTGAACTTGGGCTTGGGTATTTCTTAGGCTGTGGGTATGTCACAAGCAAGTGGTGAGCATCATCAGCAAATACCAGTTTGTTAAGTAAATGCTGCTATTGCTTCTTGCATTTTGTGCAATGAGAAAATTGTGGTTAAGAAGAGGCTGGTATATGACACTTAAAGAGGAAGTTTTTAGGAATCACCTTGCTAAAATGGCTTGGGTAAATTATTGGCAAATCATTGCTTAAGAGGCTGTGTTACAATGCAGAAACAATTGGTTTGTGGGTTTTTCACCACTGCTGTAGATGAAGGTTTTTAGTGTCCACTTTACCATATAGTTCTTTTGTTAAAAAAAAAATTACTTTTCTGTTCAGTCCAGTCTCTCAGCTTAACCTGTCAAATTGTGTTTCGCCATTTATTTAAGCTCTGCACAGTGGAGGACATTTAAGAGGGAATCAATAGCCTTGTGACCATTGTATGCACCTCATTCCCTCCCAGTCTATGTTCCACTATGAACTCTATGCCCAGAAGAGATAAACTGGTGTCATCTGCACTCAGGCCTCACCATACATTTTTGCAGAGGTCCTAGCTAGTCAGGCCTAAGCAAAACCACAGCCAACCTTGCTGAAGTGGATTGACTTAGTATCTTTCCAGTACCTTATTGCTGGACATCTGCTTGCTTTGTCTGTATTTTAAAGTTCCTTTGTCTTTCACAATGGTTTTAACAGGTATTTAAAATGGCATTGCAGTTTGCTGACTCTGAATCTGCAGGAAAGAATCTAGCCTGTAGTCTATTATTGGCACATATATTCCCATTAACACAAGATTCATTCATACCTGAACTACTCTCTGTTACGTTAAGTTTCATGCTAAAAACCAGTCTGCAGTTTGCCATAACTTCTTTTGCTCTGTTTGTGGTTTTATAATGTTTAACTCCAGTATGGTAGTGGATGGATTATCTTCTTTTGCTTGTTTGTGTCTTTTGGAAAATGCAGGAAAGAAAAATACTGAAACAACCTATTCATAATCTCGAAATGTAGTGCACTCCAACAATTCAGAGCCCTCTACAAAACACAACCCCAAAGAGAAAGCTGACATTACATTACCAGTTGCCCGTTCCTTATGCACAAAAAGGCTTTCTTCCCTTTTATTTATTTTGGTTTTTTACTTACCAGTCATGCTTCCTTGCTCCCCTGTGCCTTGGACTTAGTGTTTCTGTGAGCAATTGTAGGCCTATATGATACGACTTACAACTCTGGTTGTGTGGCAGCATTTATAGAGAAAACTTCAGGCCTCTCCTCATGTTCAAACCAATTATAATTCACATTAGGTGGGTGAGGCAGGTAAGTCATACCAGTGGGCATGTAAACTTCCTAGTGACCATATATTAGCTCATGGGTTTTAATACATTGCACTTATGCAATTCAGGCTATTTATCCAGACAGTTGACAGAGATACTTAGAAAAGTAGAGCATTTAATTGCATACCTGGAATCCAGAATTTCACATACAGTGCTGTGTCACTCAGGAAGGAATACTTTTTGAGTCAGTATGAATTAATGTATTTTCCCAGTATGATCCATAGATGAGTATTCATGCCATAAAACTATATATTCATAATAAAAGTCATAGGGTTCTCTCCTATGAGTGCATTTGTAAGTCTGCAGGAAAACCCAAAATGTTTCATTCACCTCATTAGTCCTTTTTTTGGGATCACCACAGTAATGCGTTTGTGCCAGCCCCTCCTTAAAGTCTCTGTGAATAATACTAATGGTATTAATGCTGCAAATGTAACGTAAGCTGCTATTAACTTGACAAACCACTGAACGCTGAGTAGCTCTGAGGAGAGGATCTCAGGTTCTAACTCTCCCTGCACAAAAAGAAACTTCATCCTCATAAAATAAAACACGTACTTTGTATCAGGTACAAATTACTACTATAATTTGTGCTTCTGTGGTGGTTACTCATCTAGTTTCTGACTATAAACACACAATAATAAATGTGAAAATACTTTGATCTGCAGATATAGGATACTTTATAGATAGAAAGAAATTAATGTGTTGGCATGGCCTCACAATATTCTTTTTTTCAGGCTAATACTTCATTTTTCATATAAGCCCTCTAGCAGTTTGATCCTGGATCTCTCTCTCTCCTCCCCCTCTGCCCACCCCTACACAGGAACTTCCATTTCCTTCATTTCCTTACACTTACACAATTCAAAAAAGGTATTTTGTCTCATTTTATTATTACTTCATCTCACTTATCTACAATGAGAAGAGACTCAATCCATCTCTGGTATGTTAGTGCTTACCTTAAAGAATGTGAAGGGCAGAAATTTCCTACAATCAGAAATGGACAAGCACAGTATCTATGCATAAAGTGGGACAAGTGGCATGAGGAAGAGCTGAGAAATTATTGTTGACATCAACTAGTTTGATGTAAATTGCTGGAAACTACTGGAATAGATAAAGTTGTTAATGTCTAGAAGATGAAGATGATTAATAGCTAGCCAAGAAGTCATTCAGTCTTATTTTTTTGCTTTGACGGATCAATACACCAGGGAAGTAAGAATTGGCAGCTATCATACATATTGGCTTTGATTTGCAGCAAGATCCCCCATGGTATTTTCATAAGCACACTTTGAAAACACCAATTACACAGGACTTATATTAGTTAATTGCGTAACTCCCTGTAAAAAACCCCAAATGCTGCATTGTTTCAATGGATCACTATAAAACTGGAAGGGCATAGTGACTGAAGTGCCATTAAGTCTGCCTTGGAGCTTTGACCCTTTCTGTTAGTAAAGCTTCAGCTGAAGTACTGTGTTAGCCGTGGGCTAACAAATTTCAACAATACAAAGAATAGAGAACTTAAAAAATTTAGAAGGACAGAGTTACACCCATCTAAACCAGATGCAGCTGCCGACGTAGGATGATGAGGAGTGAAAAGTGAAAAAAAGTGAAAAAAGGTGAAAAGTGGTTATAGAACGAGGACACCACTTGGGGAGTCGTGCTGTTAAAACCTTCAGTCTCTGAAAAGACACTGAAGTGAAGCATAGAATAAAAATGTTGGGAGTGAAGAAAAGTACTCAGGTAGACCCTCTAGGTAGGTTGTAAATAATTTTTTCTGTGGAGATTAAGAATGGACTGTATGCACATTTGTCAGGAATAGTATGTATGTGTGTAGTTGAGCTGTCCTTGGGGAATTTACTTTGATATGAAAGCTGTGACAGTGACACTTTTTTACCTTGTTGCCTGCTCTTGGTGCTTGATGCTGAACTGTATAATGTAGAGAAGGCCTCAGTAGGGAAACTTAAGTATTCTGCATCCAGTGTTGATTCAGTCTCATTTTGCCTTTGCTTTATTGCTGTGACTGTTTACTCAGAGTGAATAAACTTTGCATTGTGTCCTATGGTGAAGGGTTACCAAGTTCCTGACTAATATGGCACACAAGCCTACAGACTTCTTGTATGTCATGTTCATCTTAAAAACTGCTTATTTAAAAGAAGTAATAGAATGTTTTGCATAGAAACAGAGATATTGGCACTGTATCTGCCTGTTATTGCATCAGTTGAGATTCTGGTTTCTGCCAGTGTAAGCCAGTTCACAAGAATCACCAGGAAGCCCCACAGTAGCCTTTCTAGTTCATCTCAAGAAATGAAAATCTGTCCTACCTTCAGTCAATAAGTAACCTGAAAATAAGCACATCTTTTCCTTATGCTGCTTCCTTTTTAGAATCCATTGAAGTTCACTGGGTATTTTTTTGTACCTTAGAGCTATAAGTTTCACATGCTAATTATTAGTAGTGTAAATAATATTCTAAGTATTTCCTTTCTTCATTTAAGATCCACTAGTTCTTACACTGTCAGGGTTAAAAGATACCCGTAGCTTTGCTTCATTTTATTGTTCAGTGCTTTGTATTCATCTATAATATTATGTCTTATGATAGGAAACAATAATACTCCAAATGGCTTAATTTCAGACTTTTCAGTCTCTTTTCATGCTGATATCTTTGAATATGTCATGGATTTCTGATACTCATTCAGTTTCTTCTGTATACTTTTTGCTATAAAGGAAAAATACTTGAACATGATACAGCAGGGAGAATACACTATCTATAAAATAGTGACAGTGATTTAGGTTTTCCTGTTCTATTTTTTATTAACACAGTTTTCATTTGTTAGTTAAGCATTTGCTCAGCTAAGCCCGAGGGTATACAAGGCTGTATTTGACCATCCTATACAAAGGAATGCTGTCATAATGGGATGTAAAATAACGAGAGCCTGGGCAAGATGTTTAGCAGCGTAAATGAATAAAAGCAGGCATACTGGAAATCTTACAAGGAGAGACTGCACAACAGTTCTGGGTGGAATCCATAATAAGAAAGGTTAGGATTGGAGTGTATGAAATGAACTTGCAAGGGACTTGCAAATAGAATGCTCAGAAAGCTGATAACTGTAAGGAAAATGCTGCAATAGATAAAAGGCAAGTGGAATTAATTGTTTGAGATGGATGAGAATATTGTTATTAGAGAGAAGCCAAATAAGTGTGAAAGACTAGAGCATAAATAAGGAAATCAATAATTGGGATGGAACATAGCAGGAAGTGGGATGGAGCACGCTAGAAAGTGGAGAGGAAGAAAAAAACCCCATACATTTGAGAGAGAAAAGAAAAATGGAGAAATTAAAAATGGAAATTAGGCAGGAGTTCAACTGAGGGGAAAAGGAAAACCACACATTCTGATATTTTCTTCATGGAAGAAATATTCCCCTACAAGAGGAAAAAAGATCACAGAAATGAAGAAAACTAGAGGTGAGCCAAAGATGTAGAAAACTGAACCAGAATGGTACTTTGGTATTCATTAAAGTGCAAGAAGAGTATAATTGAGGAAAAGGAGAATGAAGTTTGAAGAAATATCATAGAATAGTTTGGGTTGGACCTTCAAAGTCCATCTAGATGGTCCAAGCCCACTGCAATGAACGGGACATCTTCAACTAGATCAGGTAGCCCAGAACCACATCCAGCCTGGCCTTGAATGTCCCCCAGGATGGCACATCCATCACCTCTCTGTACAACCTGTGCCAGGATTTTACCACCCTCATTGTAAAACATTTCTTCCTCATATCCAGCCTTAATCACCCCTCTTTTAGTTTAAAACCATCACCCCTCGTCCTATCACAACAGGTCCTGCTAAAAAGTCTCTCCCCATTTTTCTTATAGGCCCCTTTTAAGAACTGAAAGGCTGCAGTAAGGTTTCCCCAGCACTTTCTCTTCTCTGGGTTGAACAACCCCAACCTTCTCAACCTTTCCTCATAGCAGAGGCGATTCATCCATCTAATCATATTCGTGGCCCTTCTCTGGACACTCTCCTCTCCAGCAGGTCCATGTCTTTCCTGTACTGATGACTCCAGAGCAGGATGCAGTGCTTCAGGTGGGGTCTCACCAGGTCAGAGCAGAGGGGCAGAATCACCTCTCTTGACCTGCTGGCCACACTCCTTTGGATGCAGCTGAAGATATGACTGGCCTTCTGGGCTGCAAGCGCCCATTGCCTGCTCATGTCCAATCTTTCATCCACCAGTACCCCCAAGTCCTTCTCCTCAGGGCTACTCTCAATCCCACCATCCCCCAGCCTGTATTGATTCTGGGGGTTGCCCTGACCCACATGCAGGACCCTGCACTTGGCCCCGTTGAACCTCATGAGGTTCACATGGGCCTACCCCTCGAGCCTGTCCAAGTCCCTCTGGATGGCATCCTGTCCCTCAGGTGTGTCAAGTGTACCCCTCAGCTTTGTGTCATTGAGGAGGAGGTATTGGGAATGGTTGGCAGGGATATGAGTGTGAGACAGAGAAAAGATCTGGGACAAAGGAAGTGGAAGCTTTAAGAGAATCGATTTGGTCCAGAGACCAAATCAAGCAAGAAAAGTGAAGAGATGATCGTGAATAAGAAAGTACAAAATCAGCACATATATAAATACTGCATTTCGATTCCTGTACTGAAATCAAACATGCTCTCTAAAATAGAACTGGCAATACCTAATATGAGAAATCTCACGTACCCATACCTTTTCTGTGTTTTGCATTAGCATCTGCTGGCCTAACAAGTGAGTGTTTCACCCTGCAGCTCTTTTTGATTGTGTAACTTTGGACCATTACAGCTGCAGCAACAGTACCACTAGAATAGCACTGGTATTTTGGCAATGCTGAATTTGTTCCAAGAATTTAAAACAGTAGTTCACCTGGATCTAAGTGCATCTCTGTCCACAAATCCTTTCATTCATAGCTAGACATTTTCTCCTTTTAGAAGGAAATCATGTAGTGCTATATTGTTCTACAATTTACCGGCTCCTTTGGCAGTGGGCTGGTGAGAGCTGGACCTGTAACAGTCAGTAAAGCATGAAACTGCCATGACATCGGCTGTTGGGGAGTCGGCAAGATGCCACCTTTTTTTGGTATTAGGGTATTAGAAGTTCCCAGCAGCTGTTACTGCTGCCAATTGGGATACATGCTGCTGTCACAGGTAGCCACCACTCCAGGAGTAGGAGCTGCCTCTCCCAGAAGCCGTAGTTACTACCCACACCTTCTGTCATACCAGCAGTCCCCTTTCTTCTGGGTGATCCCTACAGCTCTTCTGTCCCTTTCCTTATTCAACTTTTAGGCAGCAGAGACAGCTTTAGAAGTAAGTAGATAGTTAGGAGTTCACTGTATATTCCACAGTGGATAATTGTGTCTGACGCTCTCTCTGAATGGGAATTCTTTGGAATCCATGAGTGCCAAGAAACAAGTCATGCCCGCAGTACACAGGGCTACAAACACTCTGTCAGGGTTTTGAGAACGTTTTCTCCCCAGTCAGTAGCTTAGCAGTAATCTAACCAAACCTGTTCTGCAGAATCTAGCACTGTATACAAGTGCTGTCTCTGTAGCTCATCTTCACTCACAACTACACAACTTTTCTTAGTTTCAAATCAGACTGTAGGTATTTCTGGCCACCACTGTGGCATCTACTTAGCTTTGGGACCATCCTACGCTTGTTTTGAGTTTCTCCAGCAAGAAAGCATCTGGTCAGTTTGGACTATATGACTATGACTAAACTATAGTATAAACCACTTAGTTCACAAACTAGACTGAATCTATAAGTCTGACTGGAGTAAACAGAGCAAACAAGATTTAGGGAGAGATTGGCAAGCAAGAAACACAACAATCAAAAGGGACTTTCTGAGGATTATTTCCAAGGCAATAGGTCAGCCTGCTTTTGTATTTTAGAGAGTTACCCGAGTCTCACTGCAAATCTAAAGAAGCATTAAAAAATTAAAGAAGCTGCCTTGTTTGCTTCTGTTTATGAATGAGACTAAACTTCCCTAGCTGTACAAGAAGGCAAGGGCTTTACATTAGAAAAGAATAATGCTGCTGTCTGCTGTCATTTGTAACTGTGATACAGTTTCAACAGCAGAAACTTACTGTTTTGGATAGGACTTACTTTTTAAAGAATGAAGTCACTTTTAACAAGTAAGATGTTCTTACTTGGAGATATGACTTTGATACTACCTATTTTATGTCCCTGAAAGCATAATAATTTCATAGCAAGAACATCTATAACACTATCAGCTTACCTTGAACTTTTTGTTTGTTTGTTTAGCATTTATTTATTAATTTTATTTTTTAATGCTAGTATCTGAAGTGAATAGTATCCCTGTTCTATAGCTGAGGAAACTGCTGGACACTGTAAGTGATCTGATATCCTAAGTCTCATGCCAGTACATTACTGTCAGCCCTTTTGTCCTACTCACATCTTTTATGATAAAAATACTGGACTAATATTTCTGTTTGGATTTTGTTTGGTTTTTTTTTTTTTTTTTTGAGCAAATGACCTCATAATAAATTGCACTGCAGTAATTTATCCTTTGTGTTTAGAAGAATAATCATTTGCACACTCGGTGGCTACACAGGAAATGAAATGAACACTGGCACCAAGTATCCCCCAATTTTTAAACTACTGCTGTTGGTATTAACAACACTGATTATTGCAAATGATTCTGGCTTTTTTCTTTGCATTCAATGTAAAATACTTAGTAGCACTCTGAGGAGCCATGAAATCTGCAGGGCTTTTTAACCTGCAGTTTATGGTTTGCATCTGAAATCTGTTTTCTAAGCTTCACATATTCAAGGAAACAGAAACATTCATTTTCTTAGCCCTCCCTCTGTTCAGGTTGCTCATATTAGCACACTTGTGCATGTGTCACTCCAGAAAAATGTTTAGAACATTTCCTGTTATTTCATCCCTGGGGCTAGTTTTGAGAAATCAGCTTGTTTCAACAGTTATTCCTTCTATGTGAGCTGTGAAATAAGAAGCTGTTGGTGTAACAGCAGAAATTGTAAGTGTGTCAAGTCTCTTCCTTTGAGTAAAAGGGGGAAAAAGGTATTGCTTCAAAAAGGCAAGCTGTTCCATGCTTGCTGTGTCCTCACTTCCCTTAATAGCTTGCTCTTCTTTGACGTTCTGTAAGCACACGCTGTTAAGTTTTATTGAAATTTTTAAATAATCAACTGGGAGCAGCCACTGATGTAAAATTAATATAGCAAAGCTAAATGTGTACAGAAGGAGAAGGCAATTTTATTTTAAACAAAACTGATTTCAGGTGCTCACAGTCATTCTCCTGAAGATTTCATTCAGTCAGTGTATCGTATTTGTTTTCCTTACCCACAAGGACCAAGACACGTATGTATGGCTAATCCAATCAGGATTATTTGTGGTGAAACAGAGGACAAAGGATGCTAGATTTGGAGTCATCATCATGTTTCCTGGAATCTTGTTGCTGTGTGACCATGTGCTCATTTTAAAAGTGCCTTTTATACCCTTCAGGGACCCAGGTCTGTCAGTCATTAAGCAATGTCGTTGATTGACTGCCCATCCTTGTCTCCTGTTCTGTGAGTAGTCTAGTTTTAGATTGTCCTTTGTTTTCCCAGTCCATGTATTTCAAGACTCTGACCATGATCTCAGCGATCTGCTGGTGAAGTCAAGTCATTCCATCCTTTTGTAATTTCTTCTGGTACTATCATACATGTGTTTCTGTCTGTAATTTGTTCATTTCAACCTTAATACTCCTATTACAAATCTTTGCATTACAGAATTACATTAGGTCACACAAATAAGTTATCAAGGGAAGTGCAGAGTCTCAAACATGTGAGAAGCTATAAAGAGGATTCCAGGTTAAGTACTGTACCTGTCACACTGAGATTACATTTGGAGGCACTTCTGTGCTGGTCATTCTGGCAGAATAGCATTCATTATCAATGAAAGTCCATCAGTGTAAACCAGCTCACTCACTTGTTAAGGCATGAAAGGTACATGATATTTTAGTAACCAAACTCAATGCTATGAACACTTTTGGAAGGAGAATGGTGAGATGAACCCTCTGAAATGACTGTAAACATGTCAGTGGTCTTTCATATATTGTGCCATTGAGTGTTACCCAATAACAGTACTATAGAGGCTTTGTAAGAAGAGTTCCTGAATTTAGGTACCGGTAGCTTTGCTTGAGACGGTTAGCACTGGTCTTTCACCTATGGATCTGGTTTTGGTTGAATAATGGCCTGAAGGGTTCCTGGAAGGTCATTAAATGTCATACATTTTGTAGATAATTAAAGGTTGAGAGAACTAGGGATTAAGCATGTTTATATGAGTGTTTGAGAGCAAATACCAAACGGTAGAATAATACTGAACCAGAATAAAAAGCAGTGTTTTACGGAAGATGTTGCAGGTGAGTATAAGATGATGTTCCTACCTGTCTGATAACCAAAGGTTAACTGCTGTGTTTAGTGTTTCAAAAATTTTAACCCTGTAGTGCATTATGGTGCACTATTAGGACTTTTCCTTTGTGGGCTGAAAAGAAAAAAGAACATGTAAATTTAACAGCATCTCAGTTAAAATGAAATGTAAAGTTTGTTTGTTATAGTGATAGAGCCAGTGACAGCAAATGTTAAAAGGTAACAGCAGATCTGTGAATGGGTTTAGCAGACCCCTGATATCACCAAAAGCTGCTACAAAAGGAAGTGTTCCAGCTTGGTTAACTAAGATAACTACTGATAACAGCTGTTTGTTATTTCTGTCTCCCACTTGCACCCTGTTGCTATTGCTAATTATATCTTGTTTATCTTTGTTTTGGATGGTTCTGTTAGTAATCTTACATGCATATGTTAAAACAGAAAGGTACCATGCTTAGTTTTTAGAATGTCATGGCTGAATTTTAAAAGACCAAAGCTAAAGTAGTAAAATCAAATATATCCGATTGGAAGCTACCTCCATCTCCAAAAAAGTAACCAAGTTTCTCCTGGTGATTAGAACAGCTTATCAGCATGTCAAAGTGTGTATATGTAACACGAGGTATGATACATACACATGTATTTGTGAGTGATGAAGCATTATCTTTTAAAAGCTGCAAGACACCAAGTTGTTATCTTAAGTAGATGGTTGTCAAGTGACCAAGGCTACAGAAGAGGAAGTGGGAGAACTATGTAAATTATAAAGTTGAGAGATCAATTTAAGTAAGGCTCAATTAGTGCTACCCCAGGAATTGTAATAGGGTAAATGGTAAGACATAGAGATAGAAGAAAGATTAAAGCTTTATGTGGAATAAACACTGCTTCTTCTTGACTCCAATTCAAAGCAACTCTAGGAAAATTTGTTTCCACAGCAGTGTAAGGTGTAATTTTGCTGGTATCAGCAGACCACAATGAAAATTACTGGAAAGGATTAGAATGGAGCTGGAACAAGGAATATGCTGCTGCTGCTTTCCCTTAATTTAAATAAGTAGCTGTAAAAACTCCTGTCTTAAAGTTCCTGAGACAAGGACAGCCTTCTACTATAAGTATTTATCATTCACTGATACTATGGAAGTGGCACTGTTACAGAGCAGAAGTGCGTGAAAGTGAGTACCAATACAATTGGAATTGCATTACTTTGGTGTTGGAGGAAACCTTTTGCCATCAATAGCCTGGTTGCAATTCAGCCTGCTTAGATCTTCCTGAAGTACCCAATTTCAGGTAAATGAGTAGGCAGCAAAGTAACATCCACCTGTGTAGCACAGTGGGTGCTAATATTAACATGTAGAGATTACTGTACAGGTGTTAAAAGTGGATCATCTCACTTGTGCATTAACTGAACAGGCAGAGCACAGTTATAGCCAAAATGTGAACAAAAAGTTCCAGAAAAGCTTTGCCCCGTGTATAGGCTGCTGAGGTCATTGACTACACAGGACACAGGCACCCTGTAGAGCTTTTACGTGGAAATCATTCCTTTCCTCTTTGCGCAGCAGTAGTTCTGCTACCTCTAGAGGCAGCCACTTTGTCAAGGGCAAGGAGCTCATGCACCAGCTGGACTAAGATGTTGTTCTTTGGGGACCCAGTGCAGGTAAAGTTGAGGTACATTCTGCACTGCCAGTGCCTCTTTAAAAGGCTCTGGGTTTAGCAGAAAAAAGGCATCAGTCACAGGCAGCCACGTATCCCTGCACACAGCTACTTGGCAGGGGTCTTGCTTGTTCAAGCAGTGGCGTATTTCTTGCCTTGCAGTCTTAATCCCAAAGCAGTCAGGGGTTCAATTTACAAACACTTTTCGATATCAATTCAAGATGACAGCTGGCTTTTTACTAGCACTGTATTTCAGCCGTGTTGGTTGTTGAAACTGGCTTGGAGGCTAGAAGATACGTAGAGGGTTCTGAAATACTGGAGTAGCTGTTTCCAGGAAGCGCCTCGGGAAGCCGGAGGAACCGAGCGGCGTACGCCCCACACCGGCAGAAGAGCCCATCCCGCCTGCCACGTACTGCGTGATGCCAGCAGCGAAGTGCAACCGCTGAGCTCTCTGGCAGTAAAGGCGGGGGATTCAGAGCTCCTATGCCGCTCAGATCACAGCCGGAAGCCCCAGCGCTCTATGGTCATCCATCCACTGAGCAGCATCTTGTACATGAACGTGCCTCTGCTTTTCCCGCTTGGGGAGTGTGGCAGCAACAGTCCTAGCCTTGTCCTGTCAGTGGCAAAGGCCTGGAGTGGTTTTTGGTACGGAGGGAACGACTGCCGGAGCCGGGGCTGCCCGCGGGAAAGGTGCAGAGACGCGTCAGGGCCGTCCCCCAGTGAGCAGCTGCTGTACCCGGAGGTACACCTGGCGTCGCTGGGCTGGCGAGCGGCAGTTGCTCAGCACGCTGCCTCTGCGGTGCCGAGTAAATAAGCGGATGTTTCCATCCTGTGGCCAAAACCCGGACCTGCAGGCGGGGGGCGGGTGTGGCAGAGGATGCTACCGCTGCTGCCGTTCCCGCTTCCGGAATTCGGTACCGCAGCCGGTGCCCCGCGCATGCCCCGTAGTGCTCCTGTGCCCCCTATCGCTGTTCGCCGGAAGTGGCAACGCGATCCTGCGGGCCGGTGCCTCCCGGTAAGGAGGGGCCGGCGGTGCCGCTGAGCGGCTCTGTCCCGTTTGGGTGGCTTCAGCTCAGCTCGGCTCCCTTCGGTCAAAAGCCGGTATTCCCTCACTTTTGCCTTAGAAAGTACTGGGAAAGAGGGAATTCACTCGAAAGAGTGCTTCAGAGGCTGCCACAAGTGCTGAAGATTGTTGGAAGAAGTAAACGACCCTCAGAGATCAGCAAAACATTTTTGTACGCCTGTGGGGAAACTTTCTGGAAGAATGATGTAAGTAGCCTGATGAATATGAGGTGATCCTGCCCCTCTGCTCTCGTGAGACCTCACCTGGAGCACTGTGTGCAGTTCTGGTGTCCTCAACATATAAAGGACATGGAACTGTTGGAACAAGTCCAGAGGAGGCCACGAGGATGCTCAGGGGCTGGAGCACCTCCCGTATGAAGACAGGCTGAGGAAGTTGGGGCTGTTCAGCCTGGAGAAGAGAAGGCTGCGTGGGGACCTCAGAGCAGCTTCCAGTATCTGAAGGGGGCCTATAGGGATGCTGGGGAGGGACTCTTCGTCAGGGACTGTAGTGATAGGACAAGGGGTAACGGGTTAAAACTTAAACAGGGGAAGTTTAGATTGCATACAAGGAAGAAATTCTTTCCTGTTAAGGTGGTGAGGCACTGGAATTGGTTGCCCAGGGAGGTTGTGAATGCTCCATCCCTGGCAGTGTTCAAGGCCAGGTTGGATGAAGCCTTGGGTGGGATGGTTTAGGGTGAGGTGTCCCTGCCCATGGCAGGGAGGTTGGAACTGGATGATCTTGAGGTTCTATCCAAACATAACTATTCTATGATTCTATAATATGCATGTCTGTACGTAATGAATATGTATGCTTAGTGAATATGTATGCTTATGAATATAAGGATGGATTGTTTAGCAATTCGGAGACAGAGGTTAGGAGGAGCTGTCCCCCGTGTCTGCCGGAACCGCAATAAAGAATACCTGCTTGAACCTTGAACCCTTTGTTGGCGAGTTTGTTCCTGGAATTTTCTCCGAACCACCATAGACCCCCGTATCTCCCCTAATCCCCCCATAGATGCCGACAGACCCCATTATGGGTCTCCAGACCCTCAAATCCCCCCATATCCCCCTGTAAACACCCCATATCCCCCCCCATAGACCTCATAGAATCCCATTTAGGGACTCCAGCCAGCCATATCCCCACATAGACACCTTATCTCCCCCCATAAACACCCTGTCTCCCCCCATATCCCCCCACAGAATGCCATGTAGGCACTTGACTCCCATATTCCCCCGTAGACCCCCATAATGGGACTCGAGACCCCAAAATTCCCCTCATATTCCCCCACAGACCCCCATAA
Source organism: Lathamus discolor (assembly GCF_037157495.1). Lineage (NCBI taxonomy): Eukaryota > Metazoa > Chordata > Aves > Psittaciformes > Psittacidae > Lathamus > Lathamus discolor. Next base: position 4,378 of record NC_088894.1, on the reverse strand, counting down.
TGGGACTCCAAACCCCCAAATCCCCCCATATCCTCCCATATTCCCCCACAGAACCCCATGAAGGGTCTCTAGACCACTATAGGCCCCCATGTAGAGACTCCAGACGCCCATGTCCCCCTTAATCCCCCCACAGACCCCCATAAAGGGTCTCCAAACCACCACAGAACCCCATGTAGTGACTCCAGACCACCATATGCACCCTAATCCCCCCATAGACCCGCATGTAGGGACTCCAGATGCCCAAATCCCCCCATATTCTCCCACAGAACCCCATGGAGAGAATCCAGACCCCCAAATTCCCCCCATATCCTCCCATATTCCCCCACAGAACCCCATGAAGGGTCTCTAGACCACTATAGGCCCCCATGTAGAGACTCCAGATGCCCATGTCCCTCTTAATCCCCCAATAGACACACCATATCCCCCCCTAGACTCCCATAAAGGGTCTCCAAACCACCACAGAACCCCATGTAGTGACTCCAGACTGCCATATGCCCCCTAATCCACCCACAGACTCCCATATAGGGACTCCAGACCCCCAAATCCCCCCCATCGACACCCATAATGTGACTCCAGACACCCGTATCCTCCCATATTCCCCCATGGAACCCCATGAAGGATCTCCATCACACTATATACCCCCATGTAGGGTCTCCAGACCCCCAAATCCCCCCATAGATCCCCATAATTGTACTCCAGACCCCTAAAGCCCCATATAGACCCCCATGTAGGGACTCCAGAACCCCATATTCTCCCTAATCTCCCCATAGACCCCCATAATGGGACTCCAGACCCCCAAATCCCCCCACAGAATCCCATGTAGGGCAATGGGGAGGGCAGTAGGGGAGAGGGAGAGGTAAGGGGAGGCAATGGGGAGGTAATAGGGAGTTAATAGAGGACAAGGGTGGGGTAACTGGGGTTAATGAGGGGTAACGGAAATGAGGGGGAAGCCGCTTCTGTCGAACCCCACGGAGCCACTCAGGTCCCTTCGGTCGGCTCCGCCCCTTTGGGCTGCTTCGGCTCCACTCGGTTCCCTTCGTGACAACAGCCCCGGCCCGCCCCGACTACCCCCTGCCGATGCCGGGCTGCCCCAGACCCCCTCGGTGCCCCGATTCCTCGGTTCTCCCACGTATGGAGCCGAGCTTTGCCGAGCCGAGCCGAGCCGTGCCGAGCCGAGCCGAGCCGAGCCGTGCCGTGCCGAGCCGAGCCGTGCCGTGCCGTGCCGAGCCGTGCCGTGCCGTGCCGAGCCGTGCCGTGCCGTGCCGTGCCGAGCCGTGCCGTGCCGTGCCGAGCCGTGCCGTGCCGAGCCGTGCCGTGCCGTGCCGTGCCGTGCCGTGCCGAGCCGTGCCGTGCCGAGCCGTGCCGTGCCGTGCCGAGCCATGCCGTGCCGTGCCGAGCCGAGCCGTGCCGTGCCGTGCCGAGCCGAGCCGTGCCGTGCCGTGCCGTGCCGTGCCGAGCCGTGCCGTGCCGTGCCGAGCCGAGCCGTGCCGTGCCGTGCCGTGCCGAGCCGTGCCGTGCCGTGCCGAGCCGAGCCGTGCCGTGCCGTGCCGAGCCGAACCGTGCCGAGTTGTCCCCAGCTATGGAGGGTAATGGGAGGAAATGGAGGGTGATAAGCGGGCAATGTTAGGTGTCCGCTCTTCTGGGACCCCCTGGGAGCCACTCGGGTCCCTTCGGAGGCTTCCGCACCAGCTCGGCTACATTCCGGCGGCTCCGCCCCCGGAGGAACCGGGGCACCGAGGGGGTCTGGGGCAGCCCGGCAGCGGCGGGGGGGTAGTCGCGGCGGGGAGGGGCTGCTGTCACGAAGGGAACCGAGCGGAGCCGAAGCAGCCCTAAGAGAGGGAAACGCCCGAAGGGACCCGAGTGGAGTCGAGGCCACCCGAAGGGGGCGGGGCCGCCTGAAGGGACTCGAGTACCTCCGAGGGGGTCCCAGAGGAGCCGACACCTAACATTGCCCGCTTATCGCCCTTCATTTCCTCCCATTACCCTCCATAACTGGACAGAACTGCGCACGGCTAGGCACGACACGGCTCAGCTCGTACGGCTCGGCTCGGCTCGGCAAAGCTCGGCTCCGAAGGGGGGAGAACCGAAGAACCGGGTCACCGAGGGGGTCTGGGGCAGCCCAGCAGCGGGAGGGGGGTAATCGCGGCCGGGAGTGGCTGCTGTCACGAAGGGAAACGAGCAGAGCCGAAGCAGCCCCAAGGGAGGGAGCCACCCGAAGGGACCCGAAGTCTTCCGAAGGGAACCGAGTACAGCCAAAGCCTCCCGAAGGGGGCGGAGCCGCCCCCGGGACCCGAGCGGAGGCGAAGCTTTCCGAAGGGAGCCGAGGGCGGCAGCAGCCGCCCGCGGGGGTCGAGGCCTCGCGCAGGGACCCGAGCGGAGCCGAAGCTTTCAGAAAAGACATTTTGGCTTTTTTTTTTTTTTTTTTTTTTTTTTTTAACGCATTTTTCCCATTTGTAGTCCATTTTAATGTTGTTTTTTTGAGGGTTTTGTTTTTGTATTTCTAAAGTGGTTTTGGCCATTTCCAAACCATTTTTGCAAAATTCTGACCCATTTTAACGCTTTTAACGCTTTTATGCCCACTTCTAAACCGTTTTAAGCTTTTATTTGCAATTTCTAAACTGTTTTCGCCGTTTCTAACCCATTTTTGGCCACTTCTAACCTGCAGGTGTTAGAGATGGGGGGGGCAAGTGAGTTGCTCAGTGCAGCGCTAGCTGCTGCCATCCTGTGGCCAAAACGCGGTACTGCAGGTGTTGGAGATGGGGGGGGGTGGCGGTGAGTGGCCCCGTTAAGCATCTCAACCCCCAGGCTCTCATTGGCTGAGGCGCCTGTCAGTCACTCTCAGTGCCGCCCCGTTCCCGCTCTGCCCCCCCACGGCGCCCATTGGCTGCGGCGCCTGTCAGTCACTCTCAGTCCCGCCCCGTTCCCGCTCTGCCCCCCCACGGCGCCCATTGGCTGAGGCGCCTGTCAGTCACTCTCAGTGCCGCCCCGTTCCCGCTCTGCCCCCCCACGGCGCCCATTGGCTGAGGCGCCTGTCAGTCACTCTCAGTCCCGCCCCGTTCCCGCTTTGCCCCCCCACGGCGCCCATTGGCTGAGGCGCCTGTCAGTCACTCTCAGTCCCGCCCCGTTTCCGCTCTGCCCCCCCACGGCGCCCATTGGCTGAGGCGCCTGTCAGTCACTCTCAGTGCCGCCCCGTTTCCGCTTTGCCCCCCCACGGCGCCCATTGGCTGAGGCGCCTGTCAGTCACTATCAGTGCCGCCCCGTTTCCGCTCTCCCCCCCCACGGCGCCCATTGGCTGAGGCGCCTGTCAGTCACTCTCAGTCCCGCCCCGTTCCCGCTCTGCCCCCCCACGGCGCCCATTGGCTGAGGCGACTGTCAGTCACTCTCAGTCCCGCCCCGTTCCCGCTTTGCGACCCCACGGCGCCCATTGGCTGAGGCGCCTGTCAGTCACTCTAAGTCCCGCCCCGTTTCCGCTCTGCCCCCCCCACGGCGCCCATTGGCTGAGGCGCCTGTCAGTCACTCTCAGTGCCGCCCCGTTTCCGCTCTGCCCCCCCACGGCGCCCATTGGCTGAGGCGCCTGTCAGTCACTCTCAGTCCCGCCCCGTTCCCGCTCTGCCCCCCCACGGCGCCCATTGGCTGAGGCGCCTGTCAGTCACTCTCAGTCCCGCCCCGTTACCGCTCTGCCCCCCCACGGCGCCCATTGGCTGAGGCGCCTGTCAGTCACTCTCAGTCCCGCCCCGTTCCCGCTCTGCCCCCCCACGGCGCCCATTGGCTGAGGCGCCTGTCAGTCACTCTCAGTCCCGCCCCGTTCCCGCTCTGCCCCCCCACGGCGCCCATTGGCTGAGGCGCCTGTCAGTCACTCTCAGTGCCGCCCCGTTCCCGCTTTGCCCCCCCACGGCGCCCATTGGCTGAGGCGCCTGTCAGTCACTCTCAGTGCCGCCCCGTTCCCGCTCTGCCCCCCCACGGCGCCCATTGGCTGAGGCGCCTGTCAGTCACTCTCAGTCCCGCCCCGTTCCCGCTCTGCCCCCCCACGGCGCCCATTGGCTGAGGCGCCTCTCAGTCACTCTCAGTGCCGCCCCGTTCCCGCTCTGCCCCCCCACGGCGCCCATTGGCTGAGGCGCCTGTCAGTCACTCTCAGTGCCGCCCCGTTCCCGCTCTGCCCCCCCACGGCGCCCATTGGCTGAGGCGCCTGTCAGTCACTCTCAGTCCCGCCCCGTTCCCGCTCTGCCCCCCCACGGCGCCCATTGGCTGAGGCGCCTCTCAGTCACTCTCAGTGCCGCCCCGTTCCCGCTCTGCCCCCCCACGGCGCCCATTGGCTGAGGCGCCTGTCAGTCACTCTCAGTCCCGCCCCGTTCCCGCTCTGCCCCCCCACGGCGCCCAT